>NC_091288.1:47851424-49247257 GCF_032444005.1 Ranitomeya imitator
TGTGACTTGTATTGTTCAAGATTATTGTACCTGCTTTCATTATGTATACCCCTCCTCACATGTAAAGCGCCATGGAATAATTGGCGCTATAATAATAAATAGTAATAATATACATATATATATATACACCCCCATTTATAAACACACGCACATAAATGTCTATATATATATATATATATATATAAATATGCATACAAACACACACACACATATATATACACATATATACAAACACATATATATATCTGCATATACTGTATATATACTGTATATGTGTCTGGGTACCGTATATATGTGTTTGTGTGTAAATCTATATGTGTAAAGCACAATGGAATAAATGGTGCTATAATAATAAATAATAATATGTGTATATATATTATATTATATATATTTATTCACACATATATTTTTAAATATATACATACATACATATATATATATATATATATATATATATATATATATATTTACCATATTTTTTATTTTACTCCAGAACAGTAAAAGCATAAATTTCCGTAGTCAAGACTGAAACAAAAAAGAAAAAATCCAAAAATAAAGAAAATGTTTAAATGGGTGAACAATTTGAACAATTATGTAGAACGATAATTACTGATTCCTAACTTTAGGAATAATTCTGCAATTAAATACAGTATTAATAGTAGCACAGTAAACCTAACAGGAGAGGATTTTGGGCAATGCTTTGTTAAACTTTGGAATCCCATAAAAGTTCTGTAAATTTTCTAAGGCTGCAATGGGAAAACGCTGCAGCTTATATAGCTGTGTTTCACGGCCTAATAACGTCTGAGGCAGTGATGCATAGAATATAAAGCTGCGGCCACCTGAGGATCTTTGTATTGTTCTATATTGCCCATAGTATTTTAGTGTACCTATAAAACTTTGAGCTAATACTATTCTCTGTAAAACACATAAATTGAAAACAGGCTTGTCATTAAAAAAAAGAAAGAGGAAAATAAAAAAAAATAAGACGAGGTATCGGTAAACCAAATTGAATCTATAAATTGCCAAATAAAAAAAAAAATCTGCATCTAAAATAATAATTGCTTATATAAAATATTAATGTTAAAGTTGTATTTATTTAGGCAAAGTCAGAAATCTATTGTAGTCTATGAGTTCATGTAGGCCTCAGTTTTCATGGTGCAATTTTATTTATCCAACCCAAAAACTAAAGCGTAATTTCTCTGTACATTTCTGAGGCCCCATGAAGTGAGAACAGATTGCTGCTCCTCTATTACCTTACTGACATGAGAGCATCCTGTCTTGTAAGGATGTGTGAAAATGGAGTCAAAAGCCACTTCTGAGCTTGTCTTTTCAAGGAGACGCCAGTAACACAGTGGTGTGATCAAATCTCAGCTACAATAAAAGAGATGAGACTTTTTTGGGGGGTATAAGGTGCTATGAATAATTAGTGATGAGCGAATGTGCTGGGATAAGGTATTATCTGAGCATGTTCGTGTGCTAACCGAGTGTCTTCGGTGTGCTTGAAAAATATGTTCGAGTGCACTTATTTCCAACCCCTTCCCCACATAGGATACACTGGGCAAGCTTGCTCCATGCTCAGTGGATGGCAGCTGTGCTATACAGCCTGCACCTGCCCTAAAGGCTCGTACAGACGACCGTATAAATTGTGTTATCCGTGGTTCTGATGAATAGCACTCATCCCCATGTTATTATGTAGGGTTGTGCAAATGTCGGAGAAAAAATCACGATTTTCCTCCAAGAGTCGGATGGCGCTCGCTCATTCATGTTTATGGGTCCATGATAACAATCAGACCACACTTGGATGATATCTGAGTGGAGTCCGATTTTCGTGGACTAATATAATGGAGAAGTTGGAGAAACTTTTTTTTTTCTTCTCTCCACCTCTAAGAAAATCAGATCCCACCCTGATCAAACTCTAATTAGCATAATCTGACCGATTTTCTCGAATAGAGAGAAAACAGTTCTGTGACTCTAGCCTAACAGTGGCGATCAGAACTAAATCTGATCACTTCTATTTATTCACTTAAATACTTTTATCAATCTCTGGGATGGCGGTCTATTCTGGTGGACTCGTCCCTCCCATGCGGTGGTCATGGCTTGTCATGGCAGCCAAGGACCTACTAAAGAAGCCATAATTATACGCCTATGAAGCTCAGCTTGTAACAAATCATCATTAATGAAACTTCATACTGCAATTCTCATGTATTACAGTATACGAAACAAGCAATCACAGTTTCAAGTTTTTGCTAGGCTATAAATGCAGTCGTAAGGTATTATAATCCAGATTAACGTGAACCTCTCATCAGGTTTTATCGAGATGAGATACGGCCATGACCTTTCAGGCCTCATATACAGTATTCTATAATGCTGTATATCTTCCCCCAACCGACCTGAAAGAAGAAAAAGACCTCTTATTATACTCACCTGTGGGGTGGTCCGGTCCGAGGAGTCTCGCTACGTCATCCACAGAGTCTCGCCGGCATCGCGCTCCTGCGCAGGTGCACTTTTCTGCCCTGAGTAGGGAAGAGTAAAGTACTGCAGTGCGCAGGCGCCGGGAATGATCAAAGAGACCCTGTGCATGCGCACTGCAGGACTTTACTCTTCCCTAGTCAGAGCAGAGAAGTACGCCTGCGCAGGAGCGCAATGACGGGGAAACTGTGTGGATGACGTAGGGACGTGTCATCCGCAGGAAGCAAAAAGGCAATGGTAAGAAGAAGGAAGGCCCTAGACCAAGAACATCAACATCTCTCGGACCAGACCTCCCACCAGGTGAGTATAATAAAAGGTCTTTTTCTTCTCTTCCAGGTCAGGTTGGGGCAGATGAACAGCATTATAGAATGCTGTATATTAGGCTTGAAAGGTGATGGCCATAACTCATATCGGCCATACTTGGTGACAGGTTCCCTTTTAAAGAAAACAAAACATCTTAATAATCATTCCATCCTTCTCCCCAGTTAAAAAATAAAGAAAGTAAAATAAATTAGACATATTTGCAATCGCCACATCTTGTAAAAGTCTGATCTATGAAAAATATAAAATGTTTCAACCCATAAGTTCAATTTGGTAAAGAAATAAAAAATTAAAATACCCCCCAAAATCGTCTTTTTGTTGCCTCACTTCTCACAAGTGATCATTAAAAACTACAGCTTGGCACGCAAAAAGCAAACCCTCAAATAACGCAATCAACAGAAAAATAAAAAAAGTGATGGTTCTCGGATGATGATGAAAGAAATCATTTTTTTTATTTCACAAAGTTCAGAATTTTTTAACCACTAAAATACTTTGGTATCACCATAATAGCACAAAACTGTAGAATCTTGTTACTGTATCATTTTTTCCACTTTTAACATACAATGAATGCCATAAAAGTGAAACCCAAAAAACAATTAAAAAATAGAATTTTCAAAAAACAAGCCCTCATACAGGTATTTGTATGGAAAAATAACAAAGTTATGACTCGTATAGGTGCCTGTAATCCAATTCTCGGATGAAATCGCAGCATGCTGCAATTGCTTTCGCATGCTTGATTGGCGTGAGAAAATAATCACAGATGTGCACTGCCCCATAGAAAAACACTGGGCTAAATGAGATCCAATTTTTTATCGGAACGCAGTTGTCCAATTTATTCGCTCGTGTGAGTGAGCCCTTAGGGGTCCATAAAGAGCTAAATACATAATTGACAACACTTTAAGGTGACAATATCCTCTCAATGGCTATTTCTTCCAACTTTTTTCCATACGCATGCAGTTATGGCTTGGTTGAGCGCAGTGGTATAACTAGAGTCCTTTGGGTCCTGATGCAAAATGTGGACCACGGCCCCACCCTGCATGTTGGTCAGATGTAGGGGCCCTAGTAGTGATTTAACTCCATGTTCATCCCCCTTCATTATGTACTAATGTCCCCCCCATCCTGGGGCTCATCCTGGTACATATGTTCCCAATCCTGGGTGCCTTCCTTGTGTACATGTCCCCCATCCTGGCATATATGTCCCCCATCCTGGGCCTCTTCCTGGTACATATGTCCCCAATCCTGGGTGCCTTCCTTGTATGCATGTCCCCCATCCTGGCATATACAGTTAAGTCCATATATATTTGGACAGAGACAACATTTTTCTAATTTTGGTTATAGACATTACCACAATGAACTTTAAACAAAACAACTCAAATGCAGTTGAAGTTCAGACTTTCAGCTTTCATTTGAAGGTATCCACATTAAAATTGGATGAAAGGTTTAGGAGTTTCAGCTCCTTAACATGTGCCACCCTTTTTTTAAAGGGACCAAAAGTAATTGGACAGATTAAATAATTTTAAATAAAATGTTCATTTCTAGTACTTGGTTGAAAACCCTTTGTTGGCAATGACTGCCTGAAGTCTTGAACTCATGGACATCACCAGACGCTGTGTTTCCTCCTTTTTGATGCTCTGCCAGGCCTTCACTGTGGTGGTTTTCAGTTGCTGTTTGTTTGTGGGCCTTTCTGTCTGAAATTTAGTCTTTAACAAGTGAAATGCTGCTCAATTGCGTTGAGATCAGGTGACTGACTTGGCCATTCAAGAATATTCCACTTCTTTGCTTTAATAAACTCCTGGGTTGCTTTGGCTTTATGTTTTGGGTCATTATTAGTGTAGAGCATTCCGATACCGCAAGTATCGGGTATCGGCCGATACTTGCGGTATCGGAATTCCGATACCGAGATCCGATACTTTTGTGGTATCGGGTATCGGATCCATAGGGATGTGTAAAATAAAGAATTAAAATAAAAAATATTGATATGCTCACCTCTCCGGCGGCCCCTGGACATCACGCTGGTAACCGGCCGGCTTCTTTGTTTAAAATGAGCGCCTTTAGGACCTGCGAATGATGTCACGGGTTCTGATTGGTCGCGTGCCGCTCATGTGACCGCCACGCGACCAATCAGAAGCCGCGACGTCATTCTCATTCACTAAACTCCTAATTCTAGGAATTAAGGACCTGCGAATGACGTCGCGGCTTCTGATTGGTCGCGTGGCGGTCACATGGGCGGCACGCGACCAATCAGAACCCGCGACGTCATTCGCAGGTCCTAAAGGCGCTCATTTTAAACAAAGAAGCCTGCCGGTTACCAGCGTGAAGTCCAGGGGCCGCCGGAGAGGTGAATATATCAATATTTTTATTTTAATTCTTTATTTTACACCTTAATATGGATCCCAGGGCCTGAAGGAGAGTTTCCTCTCCTTCAGACCCTGGGAACCATCAGAATACCTTCCGATACTTGGTGTCCCATTGACTTGTATTGGTATCGGATATCGGTATCGGCGATATCCGATATTTTTCGGGTATCGGCCGATACTATCCGATACCGATACTTTCAAGTATCGGACGGTATCGCTCAACACTAGTCATTATCCATCTGTAGTATGAAACGACGACCAATCAGTTTGGCTGCATTTGGCTGGATCTGAGCACACGGTATGGGGGCTCTGAATACCTCAGAATTCATTCGGCTGCTTCTGTCCTGTGTCACATCATCAATAAACACTAGTGACCCAGTGCCACTGGCAGCCATGCCTGCCCAAGCCATCACACTGCCTCCTCCTTGTTTTACAGATGATGTGGAATGCTTTGGATCATGAGCTGTACCACGCCTTCGCCATACTTTTCTCTTTGTATCATTCTGGTAGAGTTTGATCTTGGTTTCATCTGTCCAAAGAATGTTCTTCCAGAACTGTGCTGGCTTTTTTAGATGTTTTTTTAGCAAAGTCCCGTCTAGACTTTTTATTCTTGATGCTTATGAGTGGCTTGCACCATGCAGTGAACCCTCTGTATTTACTTTCATGCAGTCTTCTCTTTATGGTAGATTTGGATATTGATACGCCGACCTCCTGGAGAGTGTTGTTCACTTGGTCGGCTGTTGTGAAGGGGTTTCTCTTCACCATGGAGATTATTCTGCGATCATCCACCACTGTTGTCTTCCGTGTGCGCCCAGGTCTTTTTGCATTGATGAGTTCACCAGTGCTTTCTTTCTTTCTCAGGATGTACCAAACTGTAGATTTTGCCACTCCTAATATTGCAGCAATTTCTCGGATGGTTTTTTTCTGTTTTTGCAGCTTAAGGATGGCTTGTTTCACCTGCATGGAGAGCTCCTTTGACCTCATGTTTACTTCACAGCAAAACCTTCCAAATGCAGCACCACACCTCAAATCAACTCCAGGCCTTTTATCTGCTTAATTGAGAATGACATAATGAAGGGATTGCCCACACCTGTCTATGAAATAGCCTTGGAGTCAATTGTCCAATTACTTTTGGTCCCTTTAAAAACAGGGTGGCACATGTTAAGGAGCTGAAACTCCTAAACCCTTCATCCAATTTTAATGTGGATACCCTCAAATGAAAGCTGAATGTCTGAACTTCAACTGCATCTGAATTGTTTTGTTTAAAATTCATTGTGGTAATGTCTATAACCAAAATTAGAAAAATGTTGTCTCTGTCCAAATACATATGGACTTAACTGTATGTCCCCCATCCTGGGCCTCTTCCTGGTATATATGTCTCCCATCTTAGTATATATGTGCCCCATAATGGGCCACTTTCTAGAATATAAGTCTTGTAGATTGTAAGCTTGCGAGCAGGGACCTCACTCCTAATGTCACTGTTTAAATTGTCTTAACTCGTACCGAATTTATTGTTTGTACATGTCCCCGCTTAATTGTAAAGTGCTGCGAAATATGTTGGCGCTATATAAGTTAAAATTATTATTATTATTATGTCCCCTGTTCTTTCTATGCATGAAAAAAAACAAGAAAAAAAACATTCTTCTCACCTCTCACGTCTTTCAGCGTCCTCATTTTTAAACGACACAGAGGCTGGCAGCTGACATTGGCATGCCTGCTGTGGCAACACATGGTGTCACTGCCATGCGGTGCCAATGCCTGGCACGCCAATGTCAGCTGCTGTCCTTCGATTGGTTGATGGCTTGCATTGCAGCGTAGTGAGTTGAAGGGTCCCTGCACTGCTATACACTTCAGCTGAATGTGTGTCCTCAGACTCAGATCCAGCTGAAGTAGGCGCTGGGGTTAGCAGGCTGTTGTGAATTCTGTGGCAGAGCTCCCTCCTGTGGTCACAAGTGGTACTTCGGCTGATTCTCTCTGTAAGCTTCCATTGGTGGAGGGAAGTGGTACTGCGGCTTCTGAGTTTCCTCCCTCAGGTGATGTGGTGAGGTCGTTAGGTGCTGCTCTACTTAACTCCACCTAGTGCTTTGATCCTGGCTTCCTGTCAATGTTCCAGTATTGGACTTGTTTTCCTCCTGGATCGTTCCTGTGGCCTGCTGCTCTGCATAGCTAAGTTTTCCTTTGCTATTTTGTTTGCTTTTCTTCTGTCCAGCTTATCTATTTGTTTGCTGGAAGCTCTGGGACGCAGACGGTGTACCTCCGTGCAGTTAGTTCGGTACGGAGGGTCTTTTTGCCCCCTTTGCGTGGTTTTTAGGGTTTTGTGTTGACCGCAAAGTTACCTTTCCTATCCTCGCTCTGTTCAGAAAGTCGGGCCTCACTTTGCTAAATCTATTTCATCTCTACGTTTGTCTTTTCATCTTACTCACAGTCATTATATGTGGGGGGCTTCCTTTTCCTTTGGGGTATTTCTCTGAGGCAAGGTAGGCTTATTTTCTATCTTCAGGCTAGCTAGTTTCTCAGGCTGTGCCGAGTTGCATAGGTAGCGTTAGGCGCAATCCACGGCTGCCTCTAGTGTTGTTGGATAGGATTAGGGATTGCGGTCAGCAGAGTTCCCACGTCTCAGAGCTCGTTCTATGTTTTTGGATTATTGTCAGATCACTGTATGTGCGCTGACCTTTATGTTCACTGTGGTACTGAGTTGCCTAATCATAACAGTACAGGAAGCCCAAGTACTAATGATTCTCAATAGAGGGGAAAAAGAAGTTCTGAGACCATTTTTTTTTCTCTGCACTGTGTTTTGCCTTTTTTTCCCCTAGACATTTGGGTGGTTCAGGACACAGGTGTAGCAATGGACATTAGAAGTCTGTCTTCATGTGTGGATCAGCTCTCGGCAAGAGTACAAAAGATTCAAGACACTATTGATCAGAAATCTATGTTAGAACCAAGAATTTCCTATTCCTGATTTGTTTTTTGGTGATAGAACTAAGTTTCTGAGTTTCAAAAATAATTGTAAACTATTTCTGGCCTTGAAACCTCGCTCCTCTGGTGATCCAGTTCAACAGGTTTTGATCATTATTTCTTTTTTGCGTGGCGACCCTCAGGACTGGGCATTTTCTCTTGCGCCAGGGGATCCTGCATTAAGTAATATCGATGCGTTTTTCCTGGCGCTCGGATTGCTGTACGATGAGCCTAATTCTGTGGATCAGGCAGAAAAAAATTTGCTGGCTCTTTGTCAGGGTCAGGATGAGATAGAGTTATATTGTCAGAAATTTAGAAAGTGGTCCGTGCTCACTCAATGGAATGAATCTGCGCTGGCAGCTATGTTCAGAAAGGGCCTCTCTGAAGCCCTTAAGGATGTCATGGTGGGATTTCCTATGCCTGCTGGTTTGAATGAGTCTATGTCTTTGGCCATTCAGAGTGGTCGACGCTTGCGTGAGCGTAAATCTGTGCACCATTTGGCGGTATTACCTGAGCTTAAACCTGAGCCTACGCAGTGCGATAGGACTTTGACCAGAGTTGAACGGCAAGAACACAGACGTCTGAATGGGCTGTGTTTCTACTGTGGTGATTCCACTCATGCTATCTCTGATTGTCCTAAGCGCACTAAGCGGTTCGCTAGGTCTGCCACCATTGGTACAGTACAGTCAAAATTTCTTCTGTCCGTTACCTTGATCTGCTCTTTGTCATCGTATTCTGTCATGGCATTTGTGGATTCAGGCGCTGCCCTGAATTTGATGGACTTGGAGTATGCTAAGCATTGCGGGTTTTTCTTGGAGCCCTTGCAGTGTCCTATTCCATTGAGAGGAATTGATGCTACGCCTTTGGCCAAGAATAAGTCTCAGTACTGGACCCAGCTGACCATGTGCATGGCTCCTGCACATCAGGAGGTTATTCGCTTTCTGGTGTTGCATAATCTGCATGATGTGGTCGTGTTGGGGTTGCCATGGCTACAAGTCCATAATCCAGTATTAGATTGGAAATCCATGTCGGTGTCCAGCTGGGGTTGTCGGGGGGTACATGGTGATGTTCCATTTCTGTCAATTTCGTCATCCACCCCTTCTGAGGTTCCAGAGTTCTTGTCTGATTACCGGGATGTATTTGATGAGCCCAAGTCCGATGCCCTACCTCCGCATAGGGATTGTGATTGTGCTATCAATTTGATTCCTGGTAGTAAGTTCCCAAAAGGCCGATTGTTTAATTTATCTGTGCCTGAGCACGCCGCTATGCGCAGTTATGTGAAGGAGTCCCTGGAGAAGGGGCATATTCGCCCGTCATCGTCGCCATTAGGAGCAGGGTTCTTTTTTGTAGCCAAGAAGGATGGTTCGCTGAGACCTTGTATAGATTACCGCCTTCTAAATAAGATCACGGTTAAATTTCAGTACCCCTTGCCGTTGTTATCTGATTTGTTTGCTCGGATTAAGGGGGCTAGTTGGTTCACCAAGATAGATCTTCGTGGTGCGTATAATCTTGTGCGAATTAAGCGAGGCGATGAATGGAAAACTGCATTTAATACGCCCGAGGGTCATTTTGAGTATCTAGTAATGCCATTCGGACTTGCCAATGCTCCATCAGTGTTTCAGTCCTTTATGCATGACATCTTCCGAGAGTACCTGGATAAATTCCTGATTGTGTACTTGGATGACATTTTGCTCTTCTCGGATGATTGGGAGTCTCATGTGAAGCAGGTCAGAACGGTTTTTCAGGTCCTGCGTGCTAATTCTTTGTTTGTGAAGGGATCAGAGTGTCTCTTTGGTGTGCAGAAGGTTTCATTTTTAGGGTTCATCTTTTCCCCTTCTACTATCGAGATGGATCCTGTTAAGGTCCAAGCCATCCATGATTGGACTCAGCCGACATCTCTGAAAAGTCTGCAAAAGTTCCTGGGCTTTGCTAATTTTTATCGTCGCTTCATCTGCAATTTTTCTAGTATTGCTAAACCATTGACCGATTTGACCAAGAAGGGTGCTGATTTGGTCAATTGGTCTTCTGCTGCTGTGGAAGCTTTTCAAGAGTTGAAGCGTCGTTTTTCTTCTGCCCCTGTGTTGTGTCAACCAGATGTTTCGCTTCCGTTCCAGGTCGAGGTTGATGCTTCTGAGATTGGAGCAGGGGCTGTTTTGTCGCAGAGAGGTTCTGATTGCTCAGTGATGAAACCGTGCGCCTTCTTTTCCAGGAAGTTTTCGCCTGCTGAGCGAAATTATGATGTGGGCAACCGAGAGTTGCTGGCCATGAAGTGGGCATTCGAGGAGTGGCGTCATTGGCTTGAAGGAGCTAAGCATCGCGTGGTGGTCTTGACTGATCATAAGAACTTGACTTATCTCGAGTCCGCCAAGCGGTTGAATCCTAGACAAGCTCGTTGGTCGTTGTTTTTTGCCCGTTTTGACTTTGTGATCTCATACCTTCCGGGTTCTAAAAATGTGAAGGCGGATGCTCTGTCTAGGAGTTTTGTGCCCGACTCTCCGGGTGTATCTGAGCCGGCGGGTATCCTCAAAGAGGGAGTAATTGTGTCTGCCATCTCCCCTGATTTGCGGCGAGTGCTGCAAAAATTTCAGGCTAATAAACCTGATCGTTGTCCAGCGGAGAAACTGTTTGTCCCTGATAGGTGGACGAATAAAGTTATCTCTGAGGTTCATTGTTCGGTCTTGGCTGGTCATCCTGGAATCTTTGGTACCAGAGAGTTAGTGGCTAGATCCTTTTGGTGGCCATCTCTGTCACGGGATGTGCGTACTTTTGTGCAGTCCTGTGGGATTTGTGCTCGGGCTAAGCCCTGCTGTTCTCGTGCCAGTGGGTTGCTTTTGCCCTTGCCAGTCCCGAAGAGGCCTTGGACACATATCTCTATGGATTTTATTTCAGATCTTCCCGTTTCTCAAAAGATGTCAGTCATTTGGGTGGTCTGTGATCGCTTTTCTAAGATGGTCCATTTGGTACCCTTGTCAAAATTGCCTTCCTCCTCTGATTTGGTGCCATTGTTCTTCCAGCATGTGGTTCGTTTACATGGCATTCCAGAGAATATTGTTTCTGACAGAGGTTCCCAGTTTGTTTCGAGGTTTTGGCGAGCCTTTTGTGGTAGGATGGGCATTGACTTGTCTTTTTCCTCGGCTTTCCATCCTCAGACTAATGGCCAGACCGAACGAACCAATCAGACCTTGGAAACATATCTGAGATGTTTTGTTTCTGCTGATCAGGATGACTGGGTGTCCTTTTTGCCTTTGGCTGAGTTCGCCCTTAATAATCGGGCTAGCTCGGCTACCTTGGTTTCGTCATTTTTCTGCAACTCTGGGTTCCATCCTCGTTTCTCGTCAGGACAGGTTGAGTCTTCGGACTGTCCTGGTGTGGATACTGTGGTGGACAGGTTGCAGCAGATTTGGACTCAGGTAGTGGACAATTTGACCTTGTCCCAGGAGAAGGCTCAATGCTTTGCTAATCGCAGACGCTGTGTGGGTCCCCGACTTCGTGTTGGGGATCTGGTTTGGTTATCTTCTCGTCATATTCCTATGAAGGTTTCCTCTCCTAAGTTTAAACCTCGTTTCATTGGTCCGTATAGGATTTCTGAGGTTCTTAATCCTGTGTCTTTTCGTCTGACCCTTCCAGATTCTTTTTCCATACATAACGTATTCCATAGGTCATTGTTGCGGAGATACGTGGCACCTATGGTTCCTTCTGTTGACCCTCCTGCCCCGGTTTTGGTGGAGGGGGAGTTGGAGTATATTGTGGAGAAGATTTTGGATTCTCGTGTTTCAAGACGGAAACTCCAGTATCTGGTTAAGTGGAAGGGTTATGCTCAGGAAGATAATTCCTGGGTCTTTGCCTCTGATGTCCATGCTCCCGATCTTGTTCGTGCCTTTCATGTGGCTCATCCTGGTCGGCCTGGGGGCTCTGGTGAGGGTTCGGTGACCCCTCCTCAAGGGGGGGGTACTGTTGTGAATTCTGTGGCAGAGCTCCCTCCTGTGGTCACAAGTGGTACTTCGGCTGATTCTCTCTGTAAGCTTCCATTGGTGGAGGGAAGTGGTACTGCGGCTTCTGAGTTTCCTCCCTCAGGTGATGTGGTGAGGTCGTTAGGTGCTGCTCTACTTAACTCCACCTAGTGCTTTGATCCTGGCTTCCTGTCAATGTTCCAGTATTGGACTTGTTTTCCTCCTGGATCGTTCCTGTGGCCTGCTGCTCTGCATAGCTAAGTTTTCCTTTGCTATTTTGTTTGCTTTTCTTCTGTCCAGCTTATCTATTTGTTTGCTGGAAGCTCTGGGACGCAGAGGGTGTACCTCCGTGCCGTTAGTTCGGTACGGAGGGTCTTTTTTCCCCCTTTGCGTGGTTTTTAGGGTTTTGTGTTGACCGCAAAGTTACCTTTCCTATCCTCGCTCTGTTCAGAAAGTCGGGCCTCACTTTGCTAAATCTATTTCACCTCTACGTTTGTCTTTTCATCTTACTCACAGTCATTATATGTGGGGGGCTGCCTTTTCCTTTGGGGTATTTCTCTGAGGCAAGGTAGGCTTATTTTCTATCTTCAGGCTAGCTAGTTTCTCAGGCTGTGCCGAGTTGCATAGGTAGCGTTAGGCGCAATCCACGGCTGCCTCTAGTGTTGTTGGATAGGATTAGGGATTGCGGTCAACAGAGTTCCCACGTCTCAGAGCTCGTTCTATGTTTTTGGATTAATGTCAGATCACTGTATGTGCTCTGACCTCTATGTTCACTGTGGTACTGAGTTGCCTAATCATAACAGCAGGCCCCCCACCAGCATGGGCCACAGTTGCGGTCGCACCCTCTGCAGCTGCGATCGTTACACTCCTGGTTGATTGAGTAGGCATCTTCAATTACAATTTTATTGTCAATGAAAAAGACCTGGGTGTATGAGTGCTCAGTTCTGCTAATGGTTGGGCTCCCAGGAGATGGAATTGCAATGATCTAGAAGTTATCATCACCTATCCTGTGCATAGATAATAATAAATTCTAACTATCAGAATTCTGGAACGCCTGCCAGGACCGTGGGGATACTCGGCACCGGGCCAGTTCTTAAAGGGGATCTGTCACAGCAATAGTGACCCGGTCCGTGGCCCTGGGCATCCAATAAAAGGGAATAAAGTTTATGGAATAAATGTTCGTGACGCCACCTGTGGTAAACGGCAAATAGGAGATGTTAGCCAATGCCGCTTGAAGGGACCGCTGGGGCTGATGGTGATGCAGCAGATTTGAGACTGCTCTCCACAGGTAGAGCTTTAGTCTCAGGGCACTTAGGAGAAATTGTGAGATGATGGATGTTGTAGTAGCTGTGGTGCAGGGTATGTGGCGCAATAAATAAGTGTGAGGACACAGTGGAGGGCAGTTTCCAAAGCTTTACTCACAGTTCTTAGTTGCCCCCGCCGGGGTGCTGTGTCTTCCTGGTTTGTGGTGCAGCCAGCTCACAGGCACTTTCCAGAACCCTCTTTCTATGTTCTTTTCTCTGGCCGTCTCTCTGCGCTGGCATCGCCTCTTCTGCCCTGCACCTGCCAGACAGTGTCCCAAGCCAGCAGCCGTGAATCTTGTTGGGTGTTGTGCACTGAATCCCCCTGGATCCTACATGGCTACCTTTTCAGCGAATATGTGCAGATGTGGCAGTGGCACATACAGATACCACAGCCTCCGGTGAGCTAGCTGAGTCCTTAGTTTCTCCAGTAGAATGGGGCCAGTCCCCTTGCCTGAGACCTGGTCCCTCCATTTCTGGATATGAGCCCCATGGGTTGATTTCTCAGTACCCGTGCCTCTAGAACCCCTTCTGTCCTTCTTTCTGTCGTTTCACTTCCTTCAGTTCACTCTCTTTTGGAACTCCTTTCTGTCTGTTTCAGTCTTTCTGCTTCCTTCCTCTCTCTCTCGTCTGCTCTCCTCTCTTTTCCGTTGCAGACTCCCTGACTTGATTTATATTTGACTAAGATTGGTGTATTCGCATACTTAGCACTTTTTGGTAATCTTTCCTGTTCTACATATGTTGTGAAGTATTAGCTTCCTTTTTCCCCTCGGGTAAAATTCTTTATGGTCTATTTAGCCATACCATTGTTTTAAATGTTTTTAAATGTATGTCTTGCCTGGCTCTGCTTAAGGATTATGACTTTTGTACAATAAAACTGATTATTTAAGGGGATCCCATTGGTTTAGATATGATATGCATCTTCTCTCTCCACCCACACCCTCTACCTATATACCCCCTTAGTCTGGGATGAGGCCATCCTCCCTTAGGGTATGCCCAGGTGCCCTGACTGGAGAAGTGTGGTGTTGGATGCGAGTGTTAGGCCCCTTTCACACATCAGTGTTTTGCCGTCAGTCACAATCCGTTGGCTCGACGGATCAGTCGCAGATTGTGAAAAACTGATGCGACGGATCCGTTTTTTGGACGGATCCGACTAGTGGATCTGGCTAATTGGATCGAAGCATGCTCAGCTAAAAAAAACGGAATCTGTTGCCGGATTTGACGGATCTGGCACCATAGGCTTTCATTCTAGCAAACGACGGACGGCGATGCATCCGTCGCTGTCTGTTTTTTCGACGTACACAAAAAACGTTACTTTGTCCGTTGTCTCCGGCTGTCGGACAAACAATTTTTGATGGATCCGGCGAACGACGGATAAAACGTGAGGCCATCCGTCGCTAATACAAGTCTATGAGAAAAAAACTGATCCGGTGGCATCAGTCGCCGGATCCGCTTTTTTCAAAATTCGACAAATTGCAACTGATGGCAAAAAACTGATATGTGAAAGGGGCCTTAGGGTTCTGTGCAGTGCCCCCCCTTACCTGAGACCGGAATGCCACACCTCTGGATACGGTGCAGTACTCTGTGGCGACTGGACCCCAGGGGCACCACAACTCCACTTTAATATTTTTCTAAAGTCATATTTTCGTTTTTGGATAAAAATTGGGTTACATTTTCGCAAACCTCGATAACCTTTTTCACTTCTCTTTTCCACTTAAAAGCTTGTGCATTGTTATTTTGGTAGCAACTGATCTTAATGAACAATGCCTATGCAAAAATTATAATTATTACTTACCGTAACTTGTAATAATTATTATTAGTTTTGCAGCAAGGATGTGGGGATGGGGGATTTAATGTGTAGGTTGAGAATTGGAGTGGGGATGGGGGATTTATTGTGTGAGTTGAGAATTGGAATGGGGATGGAGGATTTATTGTGTGGGTTGAGAATTGGAGTGGAGATGGGGGATTTATTGTGTGGGTTGAGAATTGGAGTGGGGATGGGGGATTTATTGTGTGGGTTGAGAATTGGAGTGGGGATGGGGGATTTAATGTGTAGGTTGAGAATTGGAGTGGGGATGGGGGATTTATTGTGTGGGTTGAGAATTGGAGTGGGGATGGGAGATTTATTTTATGGGTTGAAAATTGGAGTGGGGATGGGGGATTTATTGTATGAGTTGAGAATTGGAGTGGGGATGGGGATTTATTGTGTGTGGGGAGAATTGGAGTGGGGATGGGGATTTATTGTGTGTGGGGAGAATTGGAGTGGGGATGGGGGATTTATTGTGTGGGTTGAGAATTGGAGTGGGGATGGGGATTTATTGTGTGTGGGGAGAATTGGAGTGGGGATGGGGGATTTATTGTGTGGGGAGAGAATTTGAGTGGGGATGGGGAATTTATTATGTGGAGGGAGAATTGGAATGGGAATGGGGGATTTAATGTGTGGGGGGATTGAATGTGTGTGTGTGGGAGATTTGTAATGGGGATGGGGGTGTCTAATGTGTGTGGGGGGAGATTTGGAGTGGGGATGGTGGATTTAATGTGTGTGGGGAAATTTGGAGTGGAGATGGGGTTATTTTTTGTGAGTGGGGAGATTTGTAGTGGGGATGGGGGAATTTATTGTGTGGGGGATATTTGAGGACACAAAATGAAGAGCAAAGGGGGAGATGGGGGCATGTATGAGGAAACAGTACAAGGGAATGAAGGGCATGTATGAGGAAACAGTACGGGGGAATGGGGGGCATGTATGAGGAAACAGTACAGGAGAATGGGGGGCATGTATGAGGAAACAGTACAGGGTAATGGGGGCATTTATGAGGAAACAGTACAGGGGAATGTGAGGCATGTATGAGGAAACAGTATGGGGGAATGGGGGGCATGTACAGTACAGACCAAAAGTTTGGACACACTTTCTCATTTAAAGATTTTTCTGTATTTTCATGACTATGAAAATTGTACATTCACACTGAAGGCATCAAAACTATGAATTAACACATGTGAAATTATATACTTATATTCTAGGTTTTTCAAAGTAGCCACCTTTTGCTTTGATGACTGCTTTGCACACTCTTGGCATTCTCTTGATGAGCTTAACCCCTTCAAGACGCGGCCCTTTTTCATTTTTGCATTTTCATTTTTCGCTCCCCTCCTTCCCAGAGCCATAACTTTTTTATTTGTCCGTCAATATGGCCATGTGGGGCTTATTTTTTGCGGGACGAGTTGTACTTTTGAACGACCCATTGGTTTTACCATGTCTTGTACTAGAAAACGGGAAAAAAATTCCAAGTGTGGTGAAATTGCAAAACAAGTGCAATCCCACACTTGTTTTTTGTTTGGTTTTTTTGCAAGGTTCACTAAATGCTAAAACTGATCTGCCATTGTGATTTTTCAGGTCATTACGAGTTCATAGACAGCAAACATGTCAAGGTTATTTTTTATCTAAGTGGTGAAAAAAATTCTAAACTTTGCTAAAAAAAAGTGCCATTTTCCGATACTCGTAGCATCTCCATTTTTTGGGATCTCGGGTCAGTTAAGGGCTTATTTTTTGCATGCCAAGCTGACGTTTTTAATAATACCACTGTTGTGCAGATACGTTCTTTTGATCGCCCGTTATTGCATTTTAATGCAATGTCGCAGCGATCAAAAAAAATGTAATTCTGGTGTTTTGAACTTTTTTCTCGCTACGCTGTTTAGCGATCAGGTTAACCCCTTTTTTATAGATCAGGCAATTCTGAATGCGGCGATACCAAATATGTGTATGTTTGATTTTTTTTTATTGTTTTATTTTGGATGGGGCGAAAGGGGGGTGATTTAAACTTTTATATTTTTTTATTTTTTTCATATTTTTTAAAACAATTTTTTAACTTTTGCCATATTTCAATAGCCTCCATGGGAGGCTAGAAGCTGGCATAGCCTGATCAGCTCTGTACATTTCAGCGATCATCAGATCGCTCCTATGTAGTTGAATTGCAGGCTTGCTATGAGCGCTGACCACAGGGTGGCGCTCATAGCAAACCGGCATCAGTAACCATAGAGGTCTCAAGGAGATCTCTGGTTACTATGCCAATGCATCGCTGACCCCGGATCATGTGACGGGGTCGGCGATGCAGGCATTTCCGACCACGCAGCCGGAAGCGGTAGTTAAATGCCGCTGTCAGCGTTTGACAGCGGCATTTAACTGGTTAATAGCAGCAGGTGGATCGCGATTCCACCTGCCGCTATTGCGCGCACATGTCAGCTGTTCAAAACAGCTGACATGTTGCGACTTTGATGTAGTCACCGGGAATGGTTTTCACTTCACAGGTGTGCCCTGTCAGGTTTAATAAGTGGGATTTCTTGCCTTATAAATGGGGTTGGGACCATCAATTGTGTTGTGCAGAAGTATGGTGGATACAAAGCTGATAGTCCTACTGAATAGACTGTTAGAATTTGTATTATGGCAAGAAAAAAGCAGCTAAGTAAAGAAAAACGAGTGGCCATCATTACTTTAAGAAATGAATGTCAGTCAGTCCGAAAAATTGGAAAAACTTTGAAAGTGTCCCCAAGTGCAGTGGCAAAAACCATCAAGCGCTACAAAGAAACTGGCTCACTGCTTCTGAGGATAAGTTTATCTGAGTCACCAGCCTCATAAATCGCAGGTTAACAGCAGCTCAGATTAGAGACGAGGTCAATGCCACACAGAGTTCTAGCAGCAGACACATCTCTACAATAACTGTTAAGAGGAGATTTTGTGCAGCAGGCCTTCATGGTAAAATTGTTGCTAGGAAACCACTGCTATGGACAGGCAACAAGCAGAAGAGACTTGTTTGGGCTAAAGAACACAAGGAATGGACATTAGACCAGTGGAAATCTGTGCTTTAGTCTGATGAGTCCAAATTTGAGATATTTGCTTCCAACCACTGTGTCTTTGTGCGACGCAGAAAAGGTGAACGGATGGACTCTACATGCCTGGTTCCCACCGTGAAGCATGGAGGAGGAGGTGTGATGGTGTGGGGGGGCTTTTCTGGTGACACTGTTGGGGATTTATTTGAAATTGAGGGCATACTGAACTAGCATGGCTACCACAGCATCTTGCACCGGCATGCTATTCCATCCGGTTTGCGTTTAGTTGGACCATCATTTATTTTTCAACAGGACAATGACCCCAAACACACCTCCAGGCTGTGTAAGGGCTATATGACCAAGAAGGAGAGTGATGGGGTGCTACGCCAGATGACCTAGCCTCCACACTCACCAGACCTGCATAGGGAGACAGTGTAAATACAGCCAGGAGGGGACAGTATACCAACGAGGGGGGAGTGTGATGAGAGTACATTATAAATACTGGGCCCAATAGGGGGGACACAGTATGAGAGGACAGTGTGAAGAGGGGGCCAGTATGGAAAGGAGAGGTCAGTGTAAAGAGCATGTACCATAAGAGGGACAGTGTGGCAGTCATATTTTGTGCAGACAATATAGTGAGGGGCAATTTTTTATTCAGGAGCATTATAATGGCACTTCTATCTTTAAGGGCATCATGTGGAGATTTTCTGCAAAATGGCGGAGAAGATGGAAGTCTGCAGAGACGAGCTGTGGATGAGAAAACTCATCATGAAGTCTGGACAAGATGAAGAAATGAAGAACGGCTCCAGAGACTATGTCATCTATAAGGTACCTGGATGTAAATGTTATTTTTTATACTAACTAATTCTCATGTTTTTATTTATGTTAAGAGCATTAAATAGGACTGCAGACTTCTGAATTCTCGCAGTGTGCACTGCATGCTGTCAGGATTCTCTCATGCTGGTGATTTACATACATGCGGTCACGTGCTGACTAGACATGTGTGGTCTCACTCAATGAAAGTGAACTGAATGAGGCCGGGCACATCTAGTCGGAATGTGGTCAGAAGTATACAAATCGCGTGCCTGTGTTGACGTGACTATCCATCAGCAAGGGAGAATCCTAAAAGTGTGCAGTGCATTAGTTGTGAGAATTCAGAAGCTGGCAATGCCAGGATTCAGCTCTGCAGGTTCCAGTAGTCATCACATGGACACTTCACTCATATCTGACTTTCATAAATATGGTCCTGTGACAACGAGCTTCTCTACCTGCTTCTCTCAGTTTTCACTGATCATTGAGAGTATTAGGGAGAGGAACTTGTGGGTACATGACTAAGTGTGCAAATCGCATATGTGCTTGGGGGGCGCCAAACTGAACTCTTGCCCCGGGTGCCAGAAACCCTAGATACATCTCTGAGTTCGAGTCCCCGCGGTTGCATGTCTCGTGGATGTTAGACAGCTGCAACACATGCAGGGATTTCCTAACAAACAGCTGCGAGACATGCAGGTGCGGGGACTCAAACATATTTTTTGAGCACGTCGAAGATACTCGGTTAGCACCCAAGCATGTTCGGATGACACCTTTTCCAAGCACTTTCGCTCATCACTAGTAAGGAACTAGTACAGGACCATGTTGACCAAAAGTGGGTAATTCATGGAGTGATCTTTTACTTTCTATTGTTCTTCTTGTTAGGATTCATTCAAATGTCTGTTTTGTCATGTACCAGAAAAATGGTCCAAGTTTCATCAGCGATACAAACGGACTGGAGGACAAGGTTTCAGGCACTGTCTGCACACGGACCAGGGGAGAAGGTTCAGGCGCTGGCCACACACAGACCAAGGGAGCAGGTACAGGCGGTGGCCGTAAACAAACTAGGGAGCAGGTTCTGGCAGTCGCTGAAAAAAGACAAGGGGAGCAGGTTCAGGCGGTGTCCGCACACGGAAAAGGGGTAGAAGGTTCAGGCACTGGCCCACACAGACCAGGGGAGCAGGTTCAGGCACTGGCCCACACAGACCAGGTTCAAGCAGTGCCCACAAATGGACCAAGGGAGCACTTTCAAGATCTGGATGCTTACGGACCATGGGAGCAGGTTCAGGCTCTGGCTGCGCACGGGCCAAGGGAGGCGGTTCAGGCACTGACCGCACATGGATCAGGGATTCGAGTTCAGAACTCTGCCCACACCAGGACCAGAGGACCTCACAACTGACTAGTAGAAGAAACTATATACTAATCAATATTGTTGTTTCAGCAACTCCCTAAGGGGGAGGGAGTCTTTTATACAAGATGCTTCCCAGCAGTTAGCTGGGAGCCACCCTACAGGTGTACTCTCATACTAAATGTTTCCAAGCTATTGGCTGGGGGCATTTTACTTTGTGCACACAACTCCTTTAAGAAGGGGAAAGCATGCTCGTGCACACACTAGGCATGCCACCAGGAAGTGCGGCATACACAAGCTGGAGACATGCCAGCAGATAGGAATCACGCCACAGGGCTGAGGCGTTGAGTATACCAGCATCCTTGAATGGAGGAGGAAGGGCAACTATGCAGGGGCGCTGGCAATAGTGTTACAGTACCCCCCTTTATGCCTTCTCTTTTTATAGCCCGCAAGGACTCTTTTGCAGAGAAGATGGAAGACAACTTCTCTCCAGGACCACAACTTCTCTTGTCAATTAAAACAAAAGTGACAACTCTCACTTTTTCCATCTTCAGGACTGGGATGCTTCTCTCCAAGAAGCCATTTACAGCATAGGATGAAGCAGGCGTAGTATCAGGAACTGTGCTTTGGGAAGTTTCTCTCCATTCGTTGAGATCAGCTACCACCCTGGAGGGTACAAGGACCAACTGGAGCTCCACTGCCTGGTTCGTGGATTGCAGACTTGCAAGATGCCACCGCCTTAACGCTCACTTCACCAGACCACCTAGAAACTGAACATACCTTTTCAGGACCGTATTCAGCCTGGTTTCCAAGATGACACGTCCACGAGGAGAGGATATTCCTGGGGGCAGATCATTATCTGGACTGTTTGTGGACATTGCCTCCATTTCCCTTCCTTCAGAGATGCTAGCACACAAAGTCGGCGACTAACAGATCTGGTGGAGAAGATGGTGACACAGATGATTGACCTCGACGTATGGGAACTAGACACCTGTTCCTGTTGTGACTCAACTGTACCCAACTGAACACTTTTCGGTATCTACAGACTAGTATGAGCACTTCAGTTCTCAGCTATGGATGACTGAGCGGAAGTGGATGGAATGAACCAGAGCGTATGTGAAAGGAGGTGGAAGGCAATCCTCTCCATATATGTACTGTTCCATATCTGGAACTCTGAAATTACTTGACTGTTTTTGGTAAGGCTCGTTCTTCACCAGGCAACACCCTCACCGGATTCTGGAGATGTCGGATATTAATGTGACACCGACTCTTCCTGACCTGCAGAACCAGCTCTCCCACCAGACCAAAGCTTCCACTTGCCACAGATTGCAGGGTTAACATTCTTGAGATTGATATAGGTCCCAGTTGCCGGATCCCAAGCAATCAATAAGTTATCTTCCACCTAAGGATTAACTTTTTAGCTTTGATCTACCCCTTTAAGTATTCATAAGTAACTTCATTAGAGTAAACGGATAAGCATGTACAATTGCCTCCACATACGATATTACTGCTATTGTATACAATGTTTATAAACTGTCAATGACTGCCGTAACAATTCCAGCAAAACTCTTTAAAGCTTTTTTTTTTTTTTTAATTAAACGGAATTGAGCTTAACTTGAGAAAAAAATGGTCCATTCTTCATTGCTGTCGAAATGCTGTTTTTGATTTGGTCTGTAGTGAAAAATCACAAGGTTCACAGAATTATTTTATATACCCTCCAGCGCTGTCTACAGTGCTGACTACACAAAAAAAAACATTGAGAGCCTGCGAAAATGACTTTCATGGGCAAGGACAATTCTGCAGAATGAACTGAGACAGAGACTGACTGAAATAGCAGCTTTGCTGCAATGTGGTTTAATACAAGTCTGACAATAACTTATACGGCTATGTACCGTAATTCTGTTCGCTGAGCTTCACAATGCAGTTCTGACTTTACTACATCACGGACGAATAATAAACAGGTAAAGTGTCAGGATGATTGTGATTACCAGATATTTCCATTAATAAATCTCAATTTCAAACCTGTAATTCTTAGGGCACAAATATACTGTACATTCATGATAAAATAAAGGGTCCACAAAAGGGGTCCAAACTCTTACCTTGGAAGACAAATTGTATGCAAACAAATCTTATAAGCTTGTGCTTCTCTGAAAGTTATACTTCCCTGAGTGCTTCTTTATAAATAATTAATGCAGGGCTGGGTTCAGGTTTTCGTGGATCCCGGGCGAAAGAGTCTCAATGGCTCCCTTTAACACATACCACGATTAATGATGCACAGATATGGCAGGGAAATATAGGTATACAACACAGGACCCAGCCTGTCCTGTCATCCTTCACATATGCAGACATACGCACACACAGTACGCAGACATGCACACACAGTATGTAAACATGCAGACACAGTACGGAGACATGTGCACACACACAGTATTCAGACATACGCACACACAGTACGCAGACATGCCCACATAGTACGCAGACATATGCGCACACACATAGTACACAAACATGCAGACACAGTACGCAGACTTGAGCACACACACAGTACGCGGACATGTGCACACACACAGTACGCAGACATACGCACACACACAGTATGCAGATGACTCGCCCGCCAGGGCCGTGGGGTACCCGGTACCGGGCCCGGTGTTCACAGGGAGATGTCACGGTGCCGACCCGGTCCATGACCCTGGGCGCCCATGTAAAAGGGGACAGTCTTTAAAGGGATTTGGTGAATAGAGTTTATGTTCGTGACGCCACCTGTGGTGTTCGGTCAGTGGGGACCGACGCTGCTTTAAGGGGTCCTTTGGGATGACGTTATGGCAGCTAGATGGTATAACTTCCCACAGGTGAAGTATGTCCCCAGGGCTCCCGGTGTGTAGATGGAAGATGGTGAGTCGTGCAGTAAAGAACGAGGACACAGGTTTGCAGTCTCTTTACCTGGTTTACTGAAGACTTCAGGCAGCCACAGTCCAGGGTAGCAGATCACAGGACAGGCAGGGTCTGACCGGCTTGGAAGCAAATCCAGAGTCCCGTTTACCAGGTGGAGTTAAAAGCCTTCCTCTAGCGTGGTGGTGTTGTAGTCCCTTACTGCCTGTGGCTTCAGATAAAGTCCTCACAGTTGTTCTCTCTGCCCCCCATATAGGATAGGACATAACCCGTATGACTGGTGACTTGAGCCTTTTTACAGGGACTCTAGCACGCCCCTGTCTCTCTAGGTGTCACCGTGCCTCCTGGGTATTAAGGCGGGCAGGTAAGTTGCAGTTCAGCTGTCCTGACGATCTCTGCTGTAAGTCGTAGAGTCCTTACAACCTCGGTGGTACGGATACTGGTTATCTGCGCCTCAGAGGGAGGCAGCCTGCTCGTAGCTGATCTCCCCTGATGTTACTCTCCTGTGCTTCACTCTCCTTCACGCTCACTGAACAATGTTCGGCTTTCTGTATGTCTCTTTCCATGAACTGTGGTACTTCAGACCACATGGCCCCTTCAGACCTTCTTCCTGTCTCAGACTGCTCCAGTCTGCTTCCTGCCACTAACTAACTACCTTTCCCTCCAAAACCACAATATGTATCCATATGCAGGGGAATCACCTAGTAAATAGGATCAAAAGTTCCCCCTTGTGGCCTGGAGTGTGAACATGTTGTGTGTATTGTGGTTACTGTTATGGACCTGGTGGTTAGGAGCACCCGAAAAGACCTGATGGTTAAACTAACAAAGGACAAGCTCTGGGAAGTGGGAGCTCTGCTGACCGCAACTCCTAATCCTATCACACACACTAGAAATAGCCGTGGAGCGTACCTGACTCTCCCTAGATGCCTCTTCACAGCCTAAGAGCTAACTAGCCCTAGAGATAGAAAATAAAGCCTACCTTGCCTCAGAGAAATTTCCCAAAGGTAAAGGAAGCCCCCCACATATATTGACTGTGAGTTAAGATGAAAGTCACAAACACAGAAATGAAACAGGTTATAGCAAAGGGAGGCCAGACTTACTAAACAGACTGAGGATAGGAAAGGTATCTTTGCGGTCAGCACAAAAAACTACAAAAAGACCACGCAGAATGTGCAAAAAGACCTCCGCACCGACTCACGGTGCGGAGGTGCCACTCTGCATCCCAGAGCTTCCAGCTAGCAGGGCAAAATCATGATAGCAAGCTGGACAAGAAAACAATGAACAAATAATAAACTAGCAGGGACTTAGCTTCTGCTGGAGTAGACAGGTCACCAGAAAGATCCAAGACCGAACTGAACCAGTACAAGAACATTGACAGCTGGCATGGAGTAACGATCTGAGTGGAGTTAAATAGAGCAGCCAGCCAAAGAATAAACTGAGTCACCTGTGGAAGGAACCTCAGAAGCAGCAGCTCCACTCACAGCCACCAGAGGGAGTCCATGGACAGAACTCGCCGAAGTACCATTCATGACCACAGGAGGGAGTTCGATAACAGAATTCACAACAGTACCCCCCCTTGAGGAGGGGTCACCGAACCCTCACCAGTGCCCCCAGGTCGATTAGGACGAGCCAAATGAAAATTCACAAACTAGATCGTCAGCATGAACATCAGAGGCAAAAACCCAGGAATTATCTTCCTGACCATAACCCTTCCACTTGACCAGGTACTAGAGTTTCCGTCTCGAAATACGAGAATCCAAAATCTTCTCCACCACATACTCCAACTCCCCCTTGACCAACACCGGGGCAGGAGGATCAACGGAGGGAACCATAGGCGCCACGTATCTCCGCAACAACGACCTATGGAACACATTATGGATGGCAAAAGAAGCTGGAAGGGCCAAACGAAATGGCACAGGATTGAGAACTTCAGAAATCTTATACGGACCAATGAAACGAGGCTTAAACTTAGGAGAGGAAACCTTCATAGGAACATAACGAAACGACAACCAAACCAAATCCCCAACATGAAGTCGGGGACCAACACAGCGCCGGCGGTTAGCGAAACGTTGAGCCTTCTCCTGGAAAAATGTCAAATTGTCCACCACATGAGTCCAAATCTGCTGCAACCTGTCCACCACAGTATCTACACCAGCACAGTCCGAAGGCTCAACCTGCCCTGAAGAAAAACGAGGATGAAAACCAGAATTACAGAAAAACGGCGAAACCAAAGTAGCCGAGCTGGCCCGATTATTAAGGGCGAACTCGGCCAAAGGCAAGAAGGACACCCAATCATCCTGATCAGCAGAAACAAAGCATCAAAGATATGTTTCCAAAGTCTGATTAGTTCGTTCGATTTGGCCATTTGTCTGAGGATGGAAAGCCGAAGAAAAAGACAAATCAATGCCCATCTTAGCACAAAAGGACCGCCAAAACCTCAAAACAAACTGAGAACCTCTGTCCGAGACGATGTTCTCCGGAATGCCATGCAAACGAACCACATGCTGGAAAAACAATGGCACCAAATCAGAGGAAGAAGGCAATTTAGACAAGGGTACCAAATGGACCATCTTAGAGAAGCGATCACAAACCACCCAAATGACCGACATCCTCTGAGAGACAGGGAGATCTGAAATAAAATCCATGGAAATATGCGTCCAGGGCCTCTTCGGGACTGGCAAGGGCAAAAGCAACCCACTGGCACGAAAACAGCAGGGCTCAGCCCGAGCACAAGTCCCACAGGACTGCACAAAAGAACGCACATCCCGTGACAAAGAAAGCCACCAAAAGGATCTAGCCACCAAATCTCTGGTACCAAAGATTCCAGGATGACCAGCCAACACCGAACAATGAACCTCAGAGATAACTCTACTAGTCCATCTATCAGGGACAAACAGTTTCTCCGCTGGACAACGGTCAGGTCTATCAGCCTGAAACTTCTGCAGCACCCGCCGCAAATCAGGGGAGATGGCAGACAACATTACCCCCTCTTTGAGAATACCCGCCGGCTCAGGAACACCCGGAGAGTCAGGCACAAAACTCCTTGACAGGGCATCAGCCTTCACATTCTTAGAGCCCGGAAGGTACGAAACCACAAAATCAAAACGGGAGAAAAACAGCGACCATCGAGCCTGTCTAGGATTCAACCGTTTGGCAGACTCGAGATAAGTCAAATTCTTGTGATCCGTCAAAACCACCACGCGATGCTTGGCTCCTTCAAGCCAATGTCGCCACTCCTCGAATGCCCACTTCATGGCCAACAACTCTCGATTGCCAACATCATAATTGCGCTCAGCAGGCGAGAACTTTCTAGAAAAGAAGGCACATGGTTTCATCACCGAGCCATCAGAACTTCTTTGCGACAAAACAGCCCCTGCTCCAATCTCAGAAGCATCAACCTCGACCTGAAACGGGAGCGAAACATCTGGCTAACACAACACAGGGGCAGAAGAAAAATGACGCTTCAACTCCTGAAAAGCCTCTACAGCCGCAGAGGACCAATTGACCACATCAGCACCTTTCTTGGTCAAATCAGTCAACGGTTTAGCAACACTAGAAAAATTAGCGATGAAGCGACGGTAAAAATTAGCCAAGCCCAGGAACTTCTGCAGGCTCTTTACAGATGTCGGCTGAGTCCAATCATAAATGGCCTGAACTTTAACAGGGTCCATATCGATAGTAGAAGGGGAAAAAATGAAACCCAAAAATGAAACCTTCTGAACTCCAAAGAGACACTTTGACCCCTTCACAAACAAGGAATTCGCACGAAGGACCTGGAACACCATTCTGACCTGCTTTACATGAGACTCCCAATCATCCGAAAAGACCAAAATATCATCCAAATATACAATCATGAATCTATCCAGGACTGAAATACAGATGGAGCATTAGAAAGCCCGAATGGCATCACCAGGTACTCAAAATGGCCCTCGGGCGTATTAAATGCTGTTATCCATTCATCGCCCTGTTTAATACGCACAAGATTATACGCCCCTCGAAGATCTATCTTGGTGAACCAACTAGCCCCCTTAATCCGAGCAAACAAATCAGACAGCAGCGGCAAAGGGTACTGAAATTTGACTGTGATCTTATTAAGAAGGCGGTAATCAATACAAGGTCTCAAAGAACCATCCTTCTTGGCCACAAAAAAGAACCCTGCTCCCAACGGTGATGACGACGGGCGAACATGACCTTTCTCCAAGGATTCCTTTATATAACTCCGCATAGCGGTGTGCTCTGGCACAGATAAATTGAACAGTCGGCCCTTAGGAAACTTACTACCAGGAATCAAATTAATAGCACAATCGCAATCCCTATGGGGAGGTAGGGCACTGGATTTGGGCTCATCAAATACATCCCGGTAATCCGACAAAAATTCAGGGACTTCAGAAGGAGTGGAAGGCGAAATTGACAGCAATGGAACATCACCATGTACCCCTTGACAACCCCAGCTGGACACAGACATAGATTTCCAATCCAATACTGGATTATGGACCTGTAGCCATGGCAACCCCAAAACGACCACATCATGCAGATTATGCAACACCAAAAAGCGAATATCCTCCTGATGTGCAGGAGCCATGCACATGGTCCATTGAGTCCAGTACTGAGGCTAATTCTTGGCCAAAGGCGTAGCATCAATTCCTCTCAATGGAATAGGATACTGCAAGGGCTCCAAGAAAAAACCACAGCGCCTGGCAAACTCCAAGTCCATCAAATTCAGGGCAGCGCCTGAATCCACAAATGCCATAACAGAATAGGACGACAAAGAGCAAATCAGAGTAACGGACAAAAGAAATTTAGACTGTACCGTACCAATGGTGGCAGACCTAGCGAACCGCTTAGTGCGCTTAGGACAATCGGAGATAGCATGAGTGGAATCACCACAGTAAAAACACAGCCCATTCCGACGTCTGTGTTCTTGCCGTTCAGCTCTGGTCAAAGTCCTATCACATTGCATAGGCTCAGGCCTATGCTCAGAGAATACCGCCAAATGGTGCACAGCTTTGCGCTCCCGCAAGCGCCGATCGATCTGAATGGCCAAGGACATAGACTCATTCAGACCAGCAGGCGTAGGAAATCCCACCATGACATCCTTAAGGGTTTCAGAAAGACCCTTTCTGAAAATTGCCGCCAGTGCACACTCATTCCACTGAGTAAGCACAGACCACTTTTTAAACTGCTGACAATATACCTCCGCCTCATCCTGACCCTGACGCAATGCCAGCAAGATTTTCTCTGCCTGATGCACTGAATTTGGTTCATCATAAAGCAATCCAAGCGGCAGAAAAAACGCATCTACATCACGCAATGCAGGATCTCCTGGCGCAAGGGAAAATGCCCAGTCTTGAGGGTCACCACGCAACAAAGAAATAATGATTTTTACTTGTTGAACGGGGTCACCAGAGGAGCGGGGTTTCAAAGCAAGAAACAGTTTACAATTATTTTTGAAATTCAGGAACCTAGATCTATCCCCAGAAAACAAATCAGGAATAGGAATTCTAGGCTCTAACATCGGATTCTGAACCACAAAATCTTGAATGTTTTGTACCCTTGCAGTGAGATGATCCACACAAGAGGACAAACCTTGAATGTCCATATCTACACCTGTGTTCTGAACCACCCAGAGGTTAAGGGGAAAAGAAAGACAAAACACGCTGCAGAGAAAAAAAAATGGTCTCAGAACTTCTCTTATCCCTCTATTGAGATGCATTAATACTTTGGGCCAGCTGTACTGTTATGGACCTGTTGGTTAGGAGCACCCGAAAAAACCTGATGGTTAAACTAACAAAGGACAAGCTCTGGGAAGTAGGAGCTCTGCTGACCGCAACCCCTAATCCTATCACACACACTAGAAATAGCCGTGGAGCGTACCTGACTCTCACTAGATGCCTCTTCACAGCCTAAGAGCTAACTAGACCTAGAGATAGAAAATAAAGCCTACCTTGCCTCAGAGAAATTTCCCAAAGGTAAAGGAAGCCCCCCACATATATTGACTGTGAGTTAAGATGAAAGTCACAAACACAGAAATGAAACAGGTTACAGCAAAGGGAGGCCAGACTTACTAAACAGACTGAGGATAGGAAAGGTATTTTTGCGGTCAGCACAAAAAACTACAAAAAGACCACGCAGAATGTGCAAAAAGACCTCCGCACCGACTCACGGTGCGGAGGTGCCACTCTGCATCCCAGAGCTTCCAGCTAGCAGGACAAAATCATGATAGCAAGCTGGACGAGAAAACAATGAACAAATAATAAACTAGCAGGGACTTAGCTTCTGCTGGAGTAGACAGGTCACCAGAAAGATCCAAGACCGAACTGAACCAGTACAAGAACATTGACAGCTGGCATGGAGTAATGATCTGAGTGGAGTTAAATAGAGCAGCCAGCCAAAGAATAAACTGAGTCGCCTGTGGAAGGAACCTCAGAAGCAGCAGCTCCACTCACAGCCACCAGAGGGAGTCCATGGACAGAACTCGCCGAAGTACCATTCATGACCACAGGAGGGAGTTCGATAACAGAATTCACAACAGGTTACCTGATAAAAGATATCCTTCATCGCTTCCAGGTGTAACATCACTCTCCCCGTGAGGAAAGCAATGCTACTGTGATGACAGGACCCTGGGGCACCACACAGACATGCCCACACAGTACGCAGACATATGCACACAGTACGCAAACATGCATACACAGTATGCAGACATGCGCACATACACAGTACACAGATATGTACACACAATGCGCACACATGCACACACAGTACGCAGACATGCGCACACACATAGTACGCAGATATGCATACACAGTATGTAGACGTGCGCACACATACAGTACGCAGACATTTGCATGTGTGCATGTCTGCGTATTGTGTATGCATGTCTGTGTACTGTGTGAGTGCATGAAGGGTTCTAGCAGGAACGTGGGATGCAGTGACGGACGGGAGGCAGAGCATGGGTTAACAGGTTTATTTACAGGGAAAACTCCACGCAGGTAAATAGTTAAACAGTGTAAGTGGCAAAACTGAAGTACGACGGTACAAATTACGACAATATGGTAACAAGGGCTACTGGAAGTCCAAACACTGCAGCTCCTGCTGCATACTCTATAGCGCCGGCAATGGCGGGCGCGGTGTCCTTACTAATGGGGTTCAGCACACAACAATACCCCGTCTTCTGGTGACAGTGGTTGGTCTCCGGTACCTTTCACTGCTGGTAGTCCATATACTGTAATGGCCAACTAACGGTGAGAGCCACAGTCCTGTATGAGCCCAGCGTGGCTCTACTAACATACGCTGGCAAGGTTAGGTCACAAGTGTCTGGGCTGATATTAACTAGCACAATCAGGGGTAGCTGAAAGGCACACTCTGGTCTCTGTCAAGCAGCACGTGCGCGGTACTCACTATCCTGGAGCGACCAGCACCTGGCTTTATGGCGTTCACCAGGCACACACTGCCCGTCTCTACCTCTCTGGTCTCCGTTGTCTACGGTGGGCATCAGCAGTCGCTGATCAGTGTGGCGTCGGTGCTCCCTGGACGGAGCACTCCTCTTTTCGACTGCTGCAGAACCCGGCTTGGCTGTGCTCTTCGGGCACGGCTCTACAGAACTCTGATCCACACGGCTCTGCTCTGCATGGCTCTCTCAACAGGCAATGGGGGCTCCTTCTATATGGCCCATCGCCAAGTCAGTCCTCTTAGGTGGGGGAAGCAGAGCACGCCACTCACCATTCTGCATGCTGATCTCTGCTGTGTGGAGTTAACGCAGTCTGATTAAGGTTAACGTTCACTGTATCTTTCCGCCATTGTTCACACTAGTAGCAGTTATACATCTCTGCACGGTGGACCCCGGGTTGCGATTGCACTTTATTATTTATTTTTATTTATTGCAATCTGCCAACCCTAACACACGGTCAGATAGATCAACAAAAATGTCATCCACAACTGCCAGGAAAATTGTTCAGGATGCAAAGAAAAACCCCAAAATAACATCAGCTAAAATACAGGGCTCTCTGAAAACTAGCATTGTGGCTGTTTCAAGATGCAAAATAAGGAGGCACTTGAAGGAAAATGGGCTGTATGGTCCAGTCGCCAGAAGAAAGCCATTACTGCACAAATGCCACAAAGTATCTCACCTACAATAATAATAATAATAATAATTTTATTTATATAGCGCCAACATATTCCGCAGCGCTTTACAAATTATAGAGGAGACTTGTACAGACAATAGACATTACAGCATAACAGAAATACAGTTCAAAACAGATACCAGGAGGAGTGAGGGCCCTGCTCGCAAGCTTACAAACTATGAGGAAAAGGGGAGACACGAGAGGTGGATGGTAACAATTGCTTTAGTTATTCGGACCAGCTATAGTGTAAGGCTCAGGTGTTCATGTAAAGCTGCATGAACCAGTTACCTGCCTAAGTATGTAGCAGTACAGACACAGAGGGCTAATACTGCATAAAGTGTATGAGAACATGATGCGAGGAACCTTTTTTTTTTTTTTTTTTTTTATTATAAATAGGCCACACAGGGATCGTTAGGTTAATGCATTGAGGCGGTAGGCCAGTCTGAACAAATGAGTTTTTAGGGCACGCTTAAAACTGTGGGGATTGGGGATTAATCGTATTAACCTAGGTAGTGCATTCCAAAGAATCGGCGCAGCACGTGTAAAGTCTTGGAAACGGGAGTGGGAGGTTCTGATTATTGAGGATGCTAACCTGAGGTCATTAGCGGAGCGGAGGGCACGGGTAGGGTGGTAGACTGATACCAGGGAGGAGATGTAGGGTGGTGCTGAGCCATGGAGTGCTTTTTGGATGAGGGTAGTAGTTTTGTACTGGATTCTGGAGTGGATGGGTAGCCAGTGTAATGACTGGCACAGGGTAGAGGCATCGGTGTAACGGTTGGTGAGGAATATGATCCTGGCTGCAGCATTCAGGACAGATTGGAGCGGGGAGAGTTTTGCAAGAGGGAGACCGATTAGTAGAGAGTTACAATAGTCCAGACGAGAATGAATAAGTGAAACAGTCAGAGTTTTTGCAGAGTCGAAAGTAAGAAAAGGGCGAATTCTAGAAATGTTTTTGAGATGCAGGTAAGAAGAGCGAGCCAGTGATCGGATGTAGGGGGTGAATGAAAGGTCAGAATCAAGGATGACCCCAAGGCAGCGGGCATGTTGCTTTGGAGTAATGGTGGAACCGCACACGGAGATGGCAATGTCAGGCAAAGGTAGGTTAGTAGAGGGAGAGAACACGAGGAGTTCAGTTTTTGACAGGTTTAGTTTCAGATAGAGGGAGGACATGATGTTAGAGACAGCGGTAAGACAATCACTGGTGTTTTCTAAAAAGGTCGGTGTGATATCGGGAGCAGAAGTGTATAATTGGGTGTCGTCAGCATAGAGATGGTACTGGAAACCAAATCTACTGATTGTTTGTCCAATAGGGGCAGTATACAACGAGAAGAGTAGGGGGCCTAGGACTGATCCTTGAGGAACCCCAACAGTAAGGGGAAGGTGAGAGGAGGAGGAACCAGCAAAACATACAGTGAAGGATCGGTCAGAGAGATAGGAGGAGAACCAGGAGAGAACGGTGTCCTTGAGGCCGATGACTACAATACGCAAAACAGCACAGAGACAAGCTTCAAAACTTCAGGAACAAGGTAATTTGAAGTGATGAGACCAAAATTAAACTTTCTGGCCACAACCATAAATATATAGGCACTTAGGAAATATTTTTTAATATTGGGAAGCCAGCAACAAGCCTCGCTTACCTCCCCTCATCTTGTCTCCCATCCAGCTCCACTGGCGTAAAGCTGTGCAGGGCTGTTGGCGCTGCTTGATTGCCATCATTTCAACAGATATGGCCACGTGCAGTGCACTACGAGCCTGTGTCTGCTAGTAGTGACATGGCTAAGCTGGCACGGCGCCTTTAATTTTACTTGTGTGTCGCCCCGGCTGCATAATTATTAGCATACACAGCCGCATTGTGCACTGTGTGCAGCCATATCTGTTGAAGTGACAATTCAAACAGCGCCGGCGGCCCTGTACAACACTGCTGTTGGGGGATCAGCCCGGGCCCCGATGGCTAGTGGGCCCCCCACATTGTCCAGGTTCCCAGCAGTTGCCTAGGTTGCATCAGGTGCTGACGCCAGCACTGAAACAATATCTCGACTGCCTCGAGTGCTTCCTTTAAAGTAGTAATACCCTGAGTGCCTCCTTTATTTTAAAAATCATGCAAGTACCAGCTTAAAAAGTGCCACTTTAAAAGTAACCATTCATGTAAAATAATGCTATTAACTTGCAGATATGGGGTTAATAGGCAGGTTAATAGTGTTCTGACAGAGTGCTGCGCCATCACTAAGAACCCTGCTGCCATGAGGAAGTAAACTTTATTCCCCCTTGAAGCATTTGGCTTTCAGTCATTGGGGTGGCGCTGACACGGTTTCAGTCAGAGATCGGCGGCTATAACCGTGCCCCCAGCACTAACTGATGCCAGGCTCATTATTAGTGCTGGCTGTCAGATTCTGCCAGGGGTGCGGTTACATCCTTCGCTCTCTATGCACTCGATGACTGAAGCCGTGCTGGCACCACCCCAATGACTTGAAGACGAATGCTGCCAGGGGTAATAAAGTTAATTTCCTCTCATTTCCTCTCGGCAGCAGGGCTATCAGTGCCACACTGTGCCAGAACGCTATTAAATTTCAGATTATCTTCATATCTGCAGGTTAATAGTATGTGCTAAATATGACCAGCGAGTCACTCATTGGGGCCACTGGTATAGAAGGTGGCCCTTAATTCAGTGTGTCCAAACATACTCAAAGCCTGGCTGTGTAGCAAAGCTTTTTTTTTATATTTCATCCAGTGTCATGTACCACCAATGTTCAATGAAGTTTAGTTGTTCTTTAGGCTTCTGCAACCCTTATTATCAGTAAAAAATCAAGTATGAGTTCATGGCTGTCCAACTGTAAGGAGATGGCACAAGGAAGTGAATTGCAAAAAAATAACATTTGGCAAAAGCACATTTTTGTAAAATTTGCATAGAATTCAATTTCACTGTAATTTATTCTCTCATCTGTAGTGTAGCACACTTATGCAGTGAGGAGGCAGTGACCCAACAAAGTTTCAACACAAAGTCTCTTTAATGCAGTTACTTCACAGCATTAATGTTCAGTTCACACAAGTATGTATCATTAAAGTCTATTCACAGCACTACATAGTACACAATATCCTCCAGATCACTGCCAAGAACTATATCCTCTGGTTTGCAGCCATTAAACTTGCTAGTCCACCTCCTTCAGGCACAGGATAATCTACCTCCAGTTCACCGCCGGGCACAAGACCTTTCCACTTCTGAGACTAGTTGTCGTGGGCCACTGCACCACTGTGTTAATGTCTTTTTACTAAGAGCTTTCCACAGTACACAATATCCTTCAGTTTACAGTCACTAAACACGCCAGTCCTCCTCTGACCAGTTACCGTGGGCGACTGCACCACTGTGTACACTGTAAGTGCTGATTGCTCTGCCCTCTAGCATACACCAGACTGATACTGTCTCTGACCCTGACACACCCACACCCTTTACTGCAGTGATTTTAACAGGGATCTGTGCCCTTCAGCCACATGGAAAACCCGGGCCTGGAATGAAATGCACTGCACAACTACCATCCTGCAGTCTGATTCAAAGTACAAAAACCACAGAGCAGGTTTTCCCGACTCTGCCTTGGACACTAACAGGCCCAAGATTAACACTTATTTTTAGTCTGCATTGAAAACACATCTATGCCTGTGACTGCAATGCACTCTCATGGCCTCCATATGCTTCTGTGCACATCCTGGTGAGAACACACAGCGACCCCTACCTGGGACATCGGTCACTGCCTCACAATTGCAATCACAGCTATGCCAGTGACTGCAATACACCCCCATGGCCTCAATACGCCTCCATGTCCATCCTGGGGAGAACACGCAGTGACCCCTACCTGTGACACCGGTCACTGCCTCACAGTAGTAAAAAATCATTTCTACTCAACAATCCTGTTAATTATCAGAATAGGTGGAGGCATCAGAGTTTCAACCCACACAGAGCAGAATAATAGAAAATCCCCTTAAATGAATGTAAGACTTATTATGGTCCCAGATAATAAAAAAACAGTGTTGTAAATTGGAACAATGTATTCATAGGTGTCTTGTAAAAACATAATTACCTAATCTCCATTGTAAACTAGAAGTACAACTTTATTTATACATACCCAGATAATCTCATTAATTACTTTTTCAATTTTTAACACTTTTGCCTCAATATTCATTTGTATTATTTTTTAAGTTGTTATCTTGTGTTATTTTTCTTTTTCTACTGTTGAATTTTGTACAAAATGTATCAAAATGGATACATAATAGGTGAAGAACTTGCACGTTCAAGTAAAAAGTTACAGTATCACGTCTCTAAGCCTTAAAATATCAAACATTAGTGTTCAACCGCACAAACAAAATATGAGAAAGATGTATTCCGCTAGGTTATTGGAGTACAATTTCCCAAAAAATGTTGCAACATTTTGAAAAGTCCCATATGTTGAATAAGCTTAAAACATCTGGATAGCCACATCCATGACCTTAATGCCAAATATATAAGAAAAATAAAGAAAATCAAACTTATACACAAGAAAAAGAAAGGTGGCACTCACCATCAATTAAAAGCTCCTTTTTTCAACGGGAGGTAAAACATGGATGCAGGAGAAATTGAACACATACTGGATGATGGTTGTTTCGCACCTTGCCGCGCTTCACCAAGTCATAGGACCCTGTTGTGAATTCTGTGGCAGAGCTCCCTCCTGTGGTCACAAGTGGTACTTCGGCTGATTCTCTCTGTGAGCTTCCGTTGGTGGAGGGAAGTGGTACTGCGGCTTCTGAGTTTCCTCCCTCAGGTAATGTGGTGAGGTCGTTAGGTGCTGCTCTACTTAACTCCACCTAGTGCTTTGATCCTGGCTTCCTGTCAATGTTCCAGTATTGGACTTGTTTTCCTCCTGGATCGTTCCTGTGGCCTGCTGCTCTGCATAGCTAAGTTTTCTTTTGCTATTTTGTTTGCTTTTCTTCTGTCCAGCTTATCTATTTGTTTGCTGGAAGCTCTGGGACGCAGAGGGTGTACCTCCGTGCCGTTAGTTCGGTACGGAGGGTCTTTTTGCCCCCTTTGCGTGGTTTTTAGGGTTTTGTGTTGACCGCAAAGTTACCTTTCCTATCCTCGCTCTGTTCAGAAAGTCGGGCCTCACTTTGCTAAAATCTATTTCATCTCTACGTTTGTCTTTTCATCTTAACTCACAGTCATTATATGTGGGGGGCTGCCTTTTCCTTTGGGGTATTTCTCTGAGGCAAGGTAGGCTTATTTTCTATCTTCAGGCTAGTTAGTTTCTCAGGCTGTGCCGAGTTGCTTAGGTAGCGTTAGGCGCAATCCACGGCTGCCTCTAGTGTTGTTGGTGAGGATCAGGGATTGCGGTCAACAGAGTTCCCACGTCTCAGAGCTCGTTCTATGTTTTTGGATTATTGTCAGATCACTGTGTGTGCTCTGACCTCTATGTTCACTGTGGTACTGAATTGCCTAATCATAACAGGACCCGTCGAAGCGCAGCAAGGCGCGAAACAACCGTCATCCAGTATGTGATCAATTTCTCCTGCATCCATGTTTTACCTACCGTTGAAAAAAGGAGCTTTTAAGGGATGGTGAGTGCCACCTTTCTTTTTCTTGTGTATAAGTTTGATTTTCTTTATTTTTCTTATATATTTGGCATTAAGCTCATGGATTTGGTTATCCAGATGTTTTAAGCTTATTCAACATATGGGACTTTTATGTAGGAGCTTTTAATAGATGATGAGTGCCACCATTATTTGCTTTTGCAAAAGTTCGATTAACTTTATTTTTTGGTGCTGCACCCAAGATCTTTATTTTTTTAGTGGTAAAATATGTCCATAAATGACAGGACATTGAGGCGAATATATGATATATGGTGCAGGAACTTCTGCTATTTCCAGAAAAATAAAAGAACCAAGTAAGGATAACTTAAACAATGGCACAAATTAAGTAGTCAATAAAGTACACCTTAAAAAGTAGCTATTAACAATCTTAACTCTTGGAAAAAGGTGCTTCATTTTTGTGTCAAAACTTGGTATCATCCATCTCAACATTTAATATTTTGTCAGCCGGACTTGCTCTTTTTGTCCGCTTGTGATTTGTGGCGGTGATGTTTATCTGTGCACCACTCTGTTTACATCCAGACCCATTTGCAGCCATTGATAGTTGTCTTCCAGACGAAGCAGACATCTGTCTGTCAGGTCAAATTGCATCTTTGCACCAGAAGTTGCTTTCTAACGAGCCAGATTCTCTTTGAACGTGGGACTGTGATGTACAACAGTTTTGAGCCATTAATACAGGAGGTAGATCCTCTCTGTGGCTTTGGCCTACATAAAAAAGTAAAGATTTACGACCTAGGAAGTGCATTCATCCTATTGAAAGGGTCCCTGTTTTAGCCAGAAGTTGAGTTTTATGATACAACAGTTTCCTTTCTGGTTTGGTCTTTGAAAGGTGGCACAAGCAGCAACTTTGGAAAAATGATTTCCTCGCTGTTTCCTTAAAAAAAAAGGGTCTTGAACACAAATTAGTAGAGCATGTCAAAAAAATCGAGACTCAAATCGAAGGATGAAAGGCTTTACCCAGATTAATGTAGGTTTATCATGATTTAGATCCCGCAAACCTTGGACAGGATGCGACACCAATTAAATCCACGTGGACGAGTTTCGATAAGGAGCGAACGCATAATCTTTCTATTACCGTTCTGAGTGTTACTGACAAAGCATCATTTTTATTCCATAATGTCAGATTTATTAGGTTAACAAGATACCTTTATGTAGGCTACATGGTCTGTCAAATAAAGTTCACGTCACCACGCAATAATTTCCTCCAAATTGTAATGTCACTGTTAGAACTGTAGAACCCAAAACTGTTTTTTCCTGCCAATTGTCAGGCAAGATATACGGCCTACAATTACATCGGGACTGATCTCTGTAGGAGGCAAGGCTGTAACAGAAGGTTTGAATATAAAGAAAGATCTATTATTATTATTATACATCTTTATCATGAAAAAATACTGTTGACTAAATGTGCTGAAAACGGCCTTTATCCCACTGACATCGCAAAAGGGTTAGTTCATGTGGACCAAAGAGATATTTAACAATGGCTTGATTTTTACTATAATATTTGCATTTTTTATGTAAGTAAATATAATAATAAGAATTGACAAACATGGCCATATGATAATATATATTGGCATGAAATATTATAATTCAGGTTTCATTATGTCACGATTATAGTTCATGTCGGTTGACTTCCAGTATTAGAATTTTCAAAAGAAAAAAGTTAAATTAGACATTTTTTAAAATTTTTAAATTGAAATTTGAATTTTAAATATTTAAAAGTCTCCTCTTTTCTTACAATTTCCGAAAAAAAAAGAAAAGTTAAATTAAACATTTTTTAATTTTTAAATTGAAATTTGAATTTTAAATATTTAAGAGTCTCCTCTTTTCTTAAAATTTCCGAAAAAAAAAGAAAAGTTAAATTAAACATTTTTTAATTTTTAAATTGAAATTTGAATTTTAAATATTTAAGAGTCTCCTCTTTTCTTAAAATTTTTGAAAAAAAAGTAAAGTTAAATTAAACATTTTTTAATTTTTAAATCGAAATTTGTATTTTAAATATTTAAAAGTCTCTAAATATTTAAAAGTCTTTAAAAGGCTTTAGAGGCTAACAACAGCTTTACTGTGTCTGCTGTAATTACTTCTCTTCCGAATTTCCATTTTATTGCTGCCGGGTGGGGGTCCGGAGACAAAATGGTGGCTGCTACAATTATACGACCTGCAGAATCATTGTACGCAGGCTGCTTAGGTTTCATTCCTCTCTGGAGATGTCTTACACGTGATCTGTTGGAGAAGGGGGGGGATCAGTCGTCCTTTGCTTACTTACAATGATAATCATTTCGTACGCAGTATTAAACAAGCAGGCACACTGTGAGAAAATACATTAAAACATAAGGACAAATGTTCACCCTGGATTTTTGAAAAAAAAAATCAAAATAATGAATTTTGTAATATTGCTTCGCTCTATTTTTACAATTTCAATTTATTCAAATTTTCTTTAAAAAATAAATAATAATGTACTTTACAGAACAATGAAGTGTTAATTTTATGTGTGTTGAACATATTCCTGCGCCTTCTGGATCCAATCAACCACCGGGAAAGTTGTTTCACAAACATTTTGCATCCATTACCCTGCACTGTTTTTCAACGCTACATTATTTTTTAAGGCTGAAATGTTTAATAAAATTAGATTTAAAGCTGTTGAATTTTTTTTTTCTTTGTAACTTTTGCCTTCATTTAATTAGACTAGCAGAGTCAAGTGCCTTTTACCAATGGGTGGCTAATGCTTTGACTACTGTGGGGTGCCATTTTCAAATGATGTATGCCCCACTAACACCAAGTAGAGGAAACAGACAGATGTCCGTTAACAAGGGGCACCACCTGGTGGTCAAACTATATTATTGTTTTTTTTGTTGCTATTTTTTCCAATGAGTATTGCAGCGTGTTGGAAATAAAATTAAACTGTGCAAACCATTTTTTTATTGTTACTAAATTTTTACAGCACGTTTTTGGTATTTATTTATTTATTACTCTCTCTTTTAATATAGTATATAGCATAAGGTAATTTTTTTGGTATATTTTATTTTGGAGTATGGCTCTAGCATTGCGGTAGAGATGAGCAAATTGATGTGATGCCAAATCAAATTTTTGTTTAATTTTTTTAGCAATTCGCTCCACCCAAAGAATTTAAATTACTTAAATTTCTATTTGCGTGAATTGCCTAAAATAGCATAACCTCGGACTAGGATGAGCAGGTTTTCCCATAATGCCTTGCATCTATCACACATCACATGATAAAGCACAGCCAATCAGGAGAGACTATCATTGTCTGTACAAAAGCTAAGACGGGGAATGCAGCAACCATTTTGTGTAGAATCTGGATTGGGAGAAGCTGTCACAGATCACAGCTCAGCAATAGATAGAAGGAGAGGACGTTTTAGAACACTGAATAAACATTACAGATAGTGTGTGATAGGACAGCAGAGAAGAACAGTTACCATCTATTTACCAATAGCCAGGTATGGTAAAGTCCTTTTCAGATTCCTAAGGCTGTGTTTGCCTTAGATATCTTGAAATTATTATTTTTTATTCATTTTGCTTTACTTATGTGGCACCATCATATTCCGCAGCGCTTTACAGACATTATCACCTTTGTCCCCATTGGGGCTCACGATCTACACTCCCTATCAGTATGTCTTTGGAGTGTGGGAGGAAATCAGAGAACCTGGAGGAAACCCACACAAACAAAGGGAGAAGATACAAACTCCTTATGGATGTTGTCCTTAGTCGATTTTCAACCTTAGAGTCCAGTGTTGCAAAGCAACAGAGCTAACCACAGAGCCACTGTGATGCCCATGAGTTAGAGGCAGTCTATTACATTCTCGTCTTTTCAAGGTCATTTCAGTACTTGCGTTATGCTGCAAATTAATTTTCTTTGAAAATTTTTAATCAAAATTTCAAAAGTTTCTCTCATTTCTATAGTGTGACTTCTATTTTCATCTACCCATTTAGAAATAGACATACTGTTAAAGGTATTTAGCTTTTTTTTAATCAAATAGCACAAAAGCCAGGAGCAATGCACCTTAAAAGGTCACCTTGACGTGGTTGGATGGCTTTTGCACTCTTTGATCAAAAATCACTAAGTACCTTACATTTTTAACATTCATAGCAATATTGGAGTTCATGTATTCATTAGTCGCAGTGTGACGGCGCATCATGTATGTATATGTTATTATATTGACCATAATTATGTTGACCTCGCCCCTCTGTATCAGTCTGTCATTGTTAGTTTGTTTACTGTAAGTGATATCTGTAACTTGTATGTAACCCCTTCTCATGTACAGCACCATGGAACCAATGGTGCTATATAAATAAATAATAATAATAATATAGAGTATTTTGGTGCACCTGTACATTAATTCAATACTAAAGGTATGCGGGTCCTATATATTTTTTCTTTGCTCAGAGAAGTCTGTCCGGAAGTCGTCTATGTGGAAGAATCGTGGGCAAAATCCATGCCTACAAATGGAAGCAAGGTCACAGTATGACTCAGCTATACACGGAAACATAGGGACTGTGGTACATAAAAATGTCAGCAGGAGTGCTGGACTGATGAGTCAATATTTGGCTGTAACAGAAAACAATTTTCCACCAAAGGGCTGGAGAGAGGCACAATAACGAGTGTTTTCAGGCAACAGTGAACCATTCTAAGAACATTTGCACTCAGTTTTTGAAAGAATTCTGCTGGGATATTGTTCCAAGCATCTTGGAGAACTAGCCACAGATCTTCTGCAGATGTGTCTCTTTGTGTAACCCCACTCAGTCTCGATGATGTTGAGATCAGGGCTCTGTGGGGATCATATCATGACTTCCAGAACCTCTTTATCTTCTTTACGATGAAGATGGTTCTTAATGACGCTGGCTGTATGTTTGGGGTCGATATCCTGATGCAGAATGAATTTGCATACGATCAGATGCTGTACTGCATGGTGGATAAGTATCTGCCTGCATTTATCAACATTGAGGACACCATTGATCCTGGCCTAATGCCCAACTCTAATAACTAAAATGCAGCCCCAAACTTGCAAACAACCTCTGCCATGTATGTTTTTTTGAAGGTAGATGGTTGTCACATCAAATGTTGATTTTATTTAGATTTTCCTTTTGTTTGCTTCCTTTGCATTTTGTTAAAGGGGTTGCCCAGGCTTGGGGAACAAGTCTGCAGTTACTTTACGTGAATGCAGACTTGTGAATCCTCACAGCGTGCACTGCACGTGCTGTCAGGATTCTTCGTGTGCCAGTGCTGGGAGCAGGTGGGCGACTGCAAGTGTGCTATTTGAATCACTTGCTGACTAGACATGCGTGGCCTCACTCAATACAAGTGTATTGAGAGAGGCAGGATATGTCTAGTCGGAATGTCCCTGAAAGTTTGCAAATTGCATATTTGTGGTCACATGACCACACACTCCCGGTGCCGGAGAATCCTGACAGTGCTCACTCTGCATGATGTTAGGATTCAAAAGTCTGCAGTCACTTTACATGACTGCAGACTTGTACCTCAAGTGCACTCGGCCCTAATGCTGAGGCATTGTCAGTCAGTGCCGGGGGCATGGTTACTGCTGCCGTCCTCTATACACAGAGCGGTGATGGCGCCACCCATATGACTTGAAGTTGAGGAGTAATAAAGTTAATTTCCACTAACAGCGGGGCTCTAAATGCTGGCAATGGGCGGGTTCAGAATGCTATTAACCTGGAGATTAATCCCTTATTTGTGGGTTAATAGTGTTTTTTCACATGACAGGTTCCCTTTAAAGATAGTAGAAAGGAATACATGTTACTAGAATATATGACAATTCATATCTTTACAAAGGCTAATTGATAATTACATTTAAAAAAAAAAAAAGTATAGTTACTGTTAAGACAGTTTAAGACAAATAAATGCAAATTTTTGAAGAACTATTGTACTAAAAAGTAACCAACCTTTACAGCTCAGAGGTTTTTCAAAAGTAATTAAAAATGTTAATAAAATGCAGCATATTATTTTTCCTTCCATATTGCTTTTTTTTCTATAAACCAAATACACTTGTGGCAACTAAAACACTTACAAATAAGGAATTATACATTTTGCATAGTATGTACAGTACAAATAACGGCTTTAATGGATATGTCAGAAAACACAGTTATGTCAATGAATTAATTATGTAATTAATGTAGTAGCCTATTAATTACAGAAAAATTATCACTTTAATAAATGTAAAGTACAAGAAACTTGACTGCAATGTAATAATCATTTTACTAGCTAAATGTATGAGGTTCCATATATGCAGGATTAAATAGCTATATTGTCTATATTTTATTGGTCTATAAGATTGTGAGTTCAAGGGTTGGTTCATGAAAACAATCTCTAGTGGAAACATAACCAGACATTGTGAGCAACCCATCACTACAATGTTGGCTCCCATCGAACATCTGGTATCGCTAAAAGAAGGTGCTTAGTAGAGGTGAGCGAATTCATTGAAATAGTATTGAACTGAATTTTGGGAAATGTATATTTTGTGTAATTCTCTCTGCACAAATTCAGCATTGCTCATGCTCAGAGGCCTAATCACTTCAGGAAGTTCCAGTCTAGAGTGACTTCCGAGCCGGATATGTGATGCAACGGAGGTGCAAAGGACTGGAAGTAGGCAGGGAGTGGCCAGAGAGGTGAGTGGTAAGGTTAGTATAAGTTTATATAAGGTTTTTTTTTTACATATTACACTTTTATGCTCTAAGGTCTGGAGAAACCCCAGAACATGATAAGAGACATTATATTCTTGATGAAATCTTGATGAAATCTGTGAAAACAGGTGAATTTGAATTTTGCCAGGATCCACTCAGTCAATACAAGACCACCAGTGATTTGCCGGTAGACCTGGGGAATGTTAGATGGTTTGTTATTTTTTAACAAACTGCAGTTGGAGCAGAACATTATCTGAAAGATGAAAACCCCTAGGTATCAACTGTCTACAGTTATCTTTTCTATTACGTTGCCATATGCAACCGCTATCTGCTGTCATGTGGGCGCTGTTCGTGGACACCTGGCAGCTCCAAAATGGCTACAAAGGACTTACTTGTCACAAGCTACACTATTTCCCAGAACCCAGGGGTTGCCTTGGTCTTCACCCTTTAACTTCTGTACAGGGATCTAGACTTACACTTGGGTTGCTTGGCTAGGGCCATGGAGATAGCTGCTGTTTGATGGTGCAAGCTGGCAGAAGAATAGTCAGGTAGCCGGGTCAGATCCAGGAGGTACGGGAGGTACAAAATCTTCAGGAAGGAGAAACGTCAATAAACTAACCGAAGTCAGGGAACAGGATAAATCAGGATGAACCACCAGTTACACAGAACACAAGTAAAACCAGGTAGAAGAGACATTAACTGGCAGTGAAGATTGTCTCTCAGGGATTTATATAGTAAAAAGTCCCATCCGGTGCTGACAACAAAAAGAAACCCAAACTAACAGGCGTTACCCTGAAGCTTCTGGACTGGCCAGAGCCACAAGTCCCAGGAATAAAATAGGATTGATGATGTCAAGCATCACCTGCAATGAAGGCGCGTTGCCGCCTAGCAGCTCAAGCAGAAAGCGGCACAGATGTTACACCTGCCATGTTGATAGATGGCTGACAGTTTGATGATGAGAGGGTCTTGTTATTATGTTGTGACTAACTATTATAAGAGAAAATTCGCTACCTCTACTAGAAATACACTCCTCTCCCCAGTATCATCATTCAAGGAACCGTTCTATCAACTTGGCTTTGATTAGAAGATGCTGGTTTAAACATTCATCTGGATCTTTCTAAATAAAGTATAGATGACACTATTTCCAAAAAGTGATATGCTTCTTTCTGTTAGATAATATATCAGTAGTACTGTACGTGCCGTTCATATCTGTAAGTGGTAGAAAACTCTAGCTAGGAGCATGCAGCACTCTCAGTTTGCGTATATCTTACATTCTTTGGGTTTTTATGTCTTAACCTATATTGAGAAGATCTCTAATTCACAATCCCTGGGTTTCGGCACCGTAGCTGCTTGCAGAACATCTAACATCCTTGCAGTTTACACTGACCAAAAGTTGAACTCTGCATTGGTGATGTATATTAATATTATAGACTGACAATTTACTGCTTCTTCAGCAACACGACTAAGCTGTTTACATTATTTGTCAATATAATTTACAGAAGGATTCTGTGCCAAGTATGTGATGCCATAGGATTCTCTGCCGCCGTCTGTATTTCTCTTCAAGGCCACAGAATCTGAATTTTCTTTACTTGATCATTTAAGGGGTATGTTGTAACATTTATTTTGATGAATTACCTGTAGTTATTCATTTCTAAAAGCCATCTGCCACTTTTTATTGTATTAGTTTTTCTTTCAAGGGCAACTGTTTTGTTTTATGCTTTCTTTGTTTCCAAATATATTATAATTAAAACTAAAACAGTGTAATCAGAAAAAAATAAAAATAAGACAGGGGATTTAATAATACATACTGTACATTACAAATACTGCTTTAGAATTTCAATGTAAAACTTACTGGCACCTACTACGCCTTACTGCCAACAGGGACCACCAGCATGGTGACAAATTAAGTTTCCCCCAACTTACCTAAACCTATTGAATTGCGAGATCTTAAGGCTATCATTAGATGACGGTTGGCCAAATCCGCCAATTTCGGCAGGACCTGTCAACCATGTGATGTGTAGGAAGGCCTCCCGACTCTTCCTGATTGATGCTGTTGGAGGAAGACCAGAAGCTCAACGCCAGATCCCTTTATTTTCCGGGAAGATAGAGAGTGGTTTTCCCGTCTCCTGAGCTGAGCACTGATGTTTATGGGGGATTCGAGAGAAATAGCAGAACTTTTGACCAACTGCTATCCTAGCTGAAAGGCCTGAAGACTTTAGCGTAATTGCAGCTGAATCCTAGGTATGATGGCACAAAGAAAGTTTGGCCGCACTATATGTGCCGTACAGTCTGGCGAGTGCTTGCAGCCTCTGCAGTGCATGCACGTATTGCATGGAGCAGGAAGGGGTTTAATCATTTTTTTTTAATTCAGTTACATATATTATATAAGGCAGGGAAAGAAAGTTGGAGTGAACACCTATCCCTGTGTTTTATTACTCAGACTCTTAGTGGCCTTTCATGACATCTACTTGGTATAAAAGTTTTCACTAACTCACTTTTCTTTTACAACTTTTTCTTTACAACTGTGAACATGAATGCGTTTATTTTATAGGGTTATAAAAAACAGTAGACGCAGGAATGAAGCTTCACACATACAAATAAAGGAGAATATTTTACATGTGAAGGAATTGGGGTGGGCATTAAGTCTTATTTTGGAATCCTCTCATAAGATCCTAGTTTATAGTTAATAAATAATGGTAATAATGAGGTACAAGGGCAATTAGCAATCAATTTCAGTTTCCTCCTTGGTAAAAGGATCAGTTAAGACAGATCAAGGCCAAAAGTTAATATCAGCCTTAGCAGACACTGCTAAATTGCCATTGGGCCTACTTACTGGTTTATCAGAGTATATTTCATGGGTAGGTTTCTAGTTCTTTATTTAAAGCCTCCTCAAGGGATTTACTTGATCTTAGGATATGATCCTCAGTGTGTAGATTCAAGCTTTTAATCTGTAATTAATAATCTTGTATTTAGTGTTTTTAGCAGCTTAATATACTTACAGACTGTGCGCTCCCCTTGTTCCAATATCCTGCTGAGTAATGGCAACTGGAAGAGAATTACAATTTGTGTATCTGTGGAGAAATTTCTCATAATGTCCTGTGATTACAGCAGCCTCTGCGTTCAAGCAAGGAGTCGCTAAAGAAAGGTAAGAGTAGGAGGGAGTCTAAGGGGTATCGTTTCTCCTTATGGAGAGTGACATACCATGGAGTGTGAGTTTTTATGTCCATACAGGCAGTGATCAGTCTATCGGTGTAGAACTTGGCCGTATTTTTAACATGGCAGACAATGATATCAACGTTACATTAGCGAATTACGACGGAGGACATCTGCAGCACAAATGTCTATACTTCAAGGTGTAACTGTTCTTGCAGGTGACATTTCCAAATAAGATGCCATTTGTATTCACAGGGGTAATATAAGTATTTATAGCCAATAAATGACTTATATCCTGCATTTATAAGCAGTTTTACCTCACTTCAGTCTACTTATTTAATTGTAATTATTCCCTGAATTCAGGCCCACGGTGAATGGTGACTTGCAGAAAACATCAGCATCCTATCACAGGTTTCATTGCAAGACTTCTACCATGCTACTGTGAGCGTCAGCCAGGGCCGTAGTCATGGCCCACATTGGTGTCTGCTTTAGCGAGCCCTGACCATCCGCATCACATATCTACAGTCCCACTGTCTCACTTGCCTGATTCTAAAAGGCCTCTCCTAAACACAGAGACACTTCTTCTCTGGGGTTGGTGCATAAAGAGACAGAGTCCATTTCAAACTTTAGCTGAAGAACTTTACTTGTTTGCAATCGCAGCACGTCCACATCAGTTACGGTTTCAGCACAGAGTTCTGCACCATTGACATTCTTCACTTTCCCTGTGCTCTTCCCTATGTCCTCCAGTTTGTACCCGTGACAACTCGTCCCGCGCGGTACTGCAGCATCCTCCCTGTCCGGCTTCACTACCCTTAAGATTCCCTTGTCCATTTCACCCCAGACATAAGGACATCTGCCCAAGTAGCAAGCTGCCACATTTTTAGGAGCGGCCTGCGTTACTGTCCTGCTGTGACTTTTGCTGTAGCTCCTGCTCTAACTATCGCTGTCACTGCTTGTTTTCACTGCTGCTGTCACTGCTGCACTTCTGGCCCACTGACCCTGGATGGCTAGGTTTCTTATTTCGAACATTGCAGGGCCCACTGTGTTGCACCGGGATCTAGGGCCTTACGGGACTGCCTGGGCTCTCTGGCTCTCCTGGCCCGTTTCAGCTCCCAGGCTCTACTGACTAGAGAACAGGAAATTCCCTTTCTTACCCACAGCAGGCCCCTCCTAGATTAACTATTTACTATTCTAATCTAATGGTGCTAACATGCCCCCCTCTAGTGGCCTAACTAAGGTTTTACACTTTCCCTATAACACGCAGTAGAACACAATAAATAAATATATACATTTAGCAGCATAGAGTATACAACACATATAAAAGTAAGATACTAAACGGTAGTGTAAAGGGCATTAAACCATTTTCTGCAACCCCCTTACACTACCAACAACAGAAAGAGGACCCATATAATCATCATAGAACTGGGGGAGGTGAAATTCAGATATTTTTTTATTTCTATTGACTCTAGGGAGCAATATTAATGAGTAAGAAGGAGGACTGCCAAAAAAGTTTAGTGTGTGAAGGCACAATAGTGGGTGGGAGGAGCTAGCAAAGTAAACCATTGTGTAGGGGGTCTGCAAATGGGGACAAAGAGGAGCACTAATACTGTGTGAAGTCTAAATGAGGCCTTATTACTGCAGGGGTTCTATAGATGGGTTTGTGTAAAGATACAGAAGAGATGGGAATATGCCAAAAAAGTAGTAAAAAATATACATAAATTCTGCAAGTAAATTAGAAAAGTAAATTAGGGAGTCACTGGATTTAACCGTACTATAAAAACTTTTACATTCTGCAGAAAGCCTGTTTAGTATTGGTTTCTAACTCTACATGATCATTGTATAGTCATTAGAGATTAGCGGATCTTCGGGAATTCTATTTCAGCAACTTCGCTGAATTGGCTCCAAAATTTCAATTTGCGTTGAAAACATGTGTGCGAATCTCAGTCCTGGAAAGCTTGTAATTAATTTAAAAATACACATGTGGGAGAGGTGAGAGAGAGAACTCAGATGACCATAAGAGCTTACACTCTACAGGAGAGAGAGAAAGAAAGAGTAAGAAGACCCCATTGACCAGAAACGTTTACACTCTACAGGAGAGAGAGGACCCTGCTGACCATAAGAGTTTCTACTCTACAAAAGAGAGAGGAGTCCGCTGACCATAAGAGCTTGCACTCTATGGGAGAGAGAGAAAGAAAGAGTGAGAAGACCCCGTTGACCGGAAAAGTTTACACTCTACAAGAGAGACCATAAGAGCTTGCACTCTACAGGAGAGAAAGAAAGAGAGGACTCCGCTGACCATAAGAGTTTGCACTCTACAGGAGAGAGGAAGGACTCCACTTACCATAAGAGGTTACACTCTACAGGAGAGAAAGAAAGAGAGAGAGGACTCCGTTGACCATAAGAGTTTGCACTCTACAAGAGAGAGAGAAACAAAGAGAAAAAAAGATCTCACTGACCATAAGAGCTTAGTTGTATTTTTTTATTAACAGTAACATAGTCTTTGAATGATGTGCAGTTACTGTGCATCTGTTTTCTTGGTCTGAGTCTTTGAGATACCTTGGTTTCTCGTTAATCTCAGTTGTCCTTTACTACAAGTTTCTTGCAAACTGTATGATACAGAAGTGAGAGTGTTTAACAAATTAATGTGAGCAAAAGCATTTTTTTCAGTTGAGATCCATGACTTGATGTTCAGCATCTCCAGCCTGTCATTGTGGTAGACATTGCGTCCTGTTATCTGTCTTTTCGCCACATTGAGTAATCACATGGTAAACTAAAACGTTCTCCTCTAGGTAGGATGCAAGTGCATTGTTCTCCAGTAGTCTTTTTGATTGTCTAGATTTGACAGTGCACACAGCCATCTCTATACTGCAGTCTTCTTCGATTACTTCATCAATTATAAATATTAGCAAGGTTTACCATAAAATGCTCTTGCAATATGTTCTTCATATCAATATTTACAGTGCAAAAACGCTGTTAAATAATATATGAGAATTTAAGCCTAAGTCCTATTAATTCTGGTTATAGATCCATTTCTCTGCATAATGTCTATCAAGCTTCTGTTTTCTAACGATTGATGATTACTATTTATTTTTTTAGTACTGGGTTATTGAGTCCCGCTTAGTACTTGACTGAGTTCAGTTGGTTCACAGACTTCTAAAAAATTAATACACTTGTCTACGTAGTGATAGATGGCAACTTATAACAACATCCCCTCATCAATCCAAGGACATGCAATAAAGGGAAGAAGAATGCTTCCGTCTCCAGCAGTGACTGCCTCCTAGTGGGGAGAAAGTATGAGGTTCATTTATTAGAAATCTATAATGAATTGGTACTTTAATATTGTCGGTTGTTTTACTTGAGAAATATATGAATGAATTTTGAGATCTTTGAAATCCCATTAAAAATGATAGCGAGGTATTCAAAATTATTTTATTGAGTTGGTATTTGTATTTTTAGCGTTCAGACATGTAAAGAACTGCAAGTTGGGACCATCAGTACTGAAATGTTCAGGAGATTGCACAGATTCCTGAAAGAGCGACTATTCTCTGGGTCAATTTTTGCTTATACTCAATGGTGGAACTACTGGCAAAATGGCAACTAAGGGGGCCTGTCGTACGCTTGGCTTGGTTCATCACACAATGGGTCAACAAATCCACATTGCAGAATGAAGTTGAGACGTATTTCACTTGAACATGTGGATTCTACCCAGAAACCATGTCAGGGAGCTGCTTGTAGATTCACCCCACTAAATGGGATAAATCTGTGTGTGGATCCACAGCACATCAATAATCCACTGCAAAAAAAAGTCTGAGTCAGCTGCAGATTTGAGCCTCAAATTCTCTTGCCATTCTGCAGTGGATTTTTCAGTGGAAAGAATTCAGAAGAAGACATGTGAAAAAGTAACAGAAAGAGAAGATGGCAGAAGTAGACAGACAGGCTTCTTTCCCTGTCCTTACTTCTGTCATCATTGTGGCCTCTTTATGTTAATTGCTGTACATGTTGAATTTAATTAAAAGGCTCAATTCCCCCTTCTTTACAGATTCAAAACATTTCCATAAGAGATCTGCAAAATTAAATGCCACCAACGTCTTAACTAGGGATGATCAAATCGATGCCAGTAGGATCTTATGGTCAGCAGGGACCTCTCTCTCATCTGAAGAGTGTAATCTCTTATGATCAGCGGGTTCCTCTCTCTTCTCTTCCGTAGAGTGTAAGCTTTTATGGTCAGCGAGATCCTCTCTTCTGTAGATTGTAAGCTTTTATGGTCAGCGGGATCCTCTCTTCTGTAGAGTGTAGGCTTTTATGATCAGCAGGATCCTCTCTCTCTTTTCTGTAGAGTGCAAGCTCTTATGACCAGTGGGTTCCTCTAGCTCTCTCTTCTGTAGAGTGTTGGCTCTTATGGTCAGCAGGGACCTCTCTCTCTTCTGTATAGTGTAGGCTTTTATGATCAGCGGGATCCTCTCTCTCTTCTGTAGAGTGTAGGCTTTTATGGTCAGCAGGATCCTCTTTCTCTCTTCTGTAGAGTGCAAGCTCTTATGATCAGTGGGTTCCTCTCGCTCTCTCTTCTGTAGAGTGTTGGCTCTTATGGTCAGCAGGGACCTCTCTCTCTCTTCTGTAGAGTGTTGGCTTTTATGATCAGCGGGATCCTCTCTCTCTTCTGTAAAGTATAAGCTCTTATGATCAGCGGGGTCCTCTCTCTTCTGTAGAGTATAAGTTTTTATGATCAGCAAGATTTTCTCTCTCTTCTGTAGAGTATAAGTTCTTATGATCAGTGGGATTTTCTCTCTCTTCTGTATAGTGTAAGCTCTTCTGGTCAGCGGGATCCTCTCTCTTCTGTACAGTGTAAGCTCTTATGATCAGCGGGATCCTCTCTCTCTTCTGTAGAGTATAAGCTCTTATGATCAGCAGGATCCTCTCTCTCTTCTGTAGAGTGTAAGCTCTTCTGGTCAGCGGGATTCACTTTCTCTTCCGTAGAGTGTAAGCTCTTATGGTCAGCAGGATCCTTTCTCTCTTCTGTATAGTGTAAGCTCTTATGATCAGCAGGATCCTTTTCTCTCTTCTGTAGAGTGTAAGCTCTTCTGGTGAGTGGGATCCTCTCTCTCTTCTGTAGAGTGTAAGCTCTTATGGTCAGCAGGATCCTTTCTCTCTTCTGTAGAGTGTAAGCTCTTATGATCAGTGGGGTCCTCTCTCTTTTCTGTAGAGTGTAAGCTCTTCTGGTCATTGGGGTCCTCTCTTTCTCTTCTGTAGAGTGCAAGCTCTTATGATCAGCGGGATCCTCTCTCTCTCTCTCTCTTCTGTAGAGTACCGCCTCTTATGATCAACAGGATCCTCTCTCTCTTCTCTGGAGTGTAAGCTCTTATGTGGGTCCACTCTCCTCTCCACCACATGTTTTTTCAGGGCAATTACAAGATTTCCAGTACTGAAATCAAATTTTTTGGGGAGAATTCACTTAACCCCTTTCTGACCTTGGATGGGATAGTACGTCGGAGGTCAGAACCCCAGCTTTGATGTGGGCTCCGGCGGTGAGCCCGCATCAAAGCCGGGACATGTCGGCTGTTTTGAACAGCTGACATGTGCCCGCAATAGCGGCGGGTGAAATCGTGATTCACCTGCAGCTATTAACTAGTTAAATGCCGCTGTCAAACGCTGACAGCGGCATTTAATCGGCTCTTCCGGCCGGGCTGACCCTCGATCATGTGACGGGTCAGCGATGCTTCTGGATAGTAACCATAGAGGTCCTTGACACCTCTATGGTTACTGATCCCCAGTAGCTGTGAGCGCCACCCTGTGGTCTGCGCTCATAGCACACCTGCATTTCTGCTGCATAGCAGCGATCTGATGATCGATGCTATGTAGCAGAGGCGATCAAGTTGTGCCAGCTTCTAGCCTCCTATGGAGGCTATTGAAGCATGGCAAAAGTAAAAAAAAAGTGAAAAAAAAAGTGAAAAAAATAAAAAAATATAAAAGTTTAAATCACCCCCATTTCATCCCATTCAAAATAAAAAAAAATAAAAAATCAAACCTACACATATTTGGTATCGCTGCGTTTAGAATCGCTCGGTCTATCAATAAAAAAAAGCATTAACCTGATCGCTAAACAGCGTAGCAAGGAAAAAATTTTGAAATGCCAGAATTACGTTTTTTTTGGTCGCCGTGACATTGCATTAAAATGCAATAACAGGTGATCAAAAGAACGTATCTGCACCAAAATAGTATCATTAAAAACGCCAGCTCGGCACGCACAAAATAAGCCCTCAACCGACCCCAGATCATGAAAAATGGAGACGCTACGGGTATCGGAATATGGCGCAATTTTTTTATTTTTTATTTTTAGCAAAAATCAGAATCATAATGGCAGGTCAGTTTTAGCATTTTAGTGAACCTAGCAAAAAAAGCCAAACAAAAAACAAGTGTGGGACTACACTTTTTAGCAATTTCACCGCACTTGGAATTTTTTTTCCCATTTTCTAGTACACGACATGCTAAAACCAATGATGTTGTTCAAAAGTACAACTTGTTTCACAAAATATAAGCCTTCACATGGCCATATTGACGGAAAAAGTTATGGCTCTGGGAAGGAGGGGAGGGAAAAATGAACACGGAAAAACGGAAAATCCGTCATGAAGGGGTTAAGCTGGCAAATTAGAATTTAAAAAGATCAGCTCATCTGAAGTCTTTACCTTGCATGAAACCTCTTAGCCAATCAGATATGGAAAATGTTGGATTTATAATGAACATTCTAGCAGTAGACTTTAATATGCAATACTGTTTTAAATGATGACTTCACAAACTCCCTGCAAGCCCTCAGTGGTGCTGCGGACCCCTGTGACGGCACTGTACACAGGAAGCATTGATCTCAGGAAAGACCAAAGCACTTCTGCCTTAACCGCTTAAATATAGCAATTAGTGATGAGCGAATATACTCGTTACTCGAGATTTCTCGAGCATGCTTGGGGGTCCTCCAAGTATTTTTTAGTGCTCGGAGATTTAGTTTTTCTTACCGCAGCTGAATGATTTACATCTGTTAGCCAGCATAAGTACATGTGTGGGTTGCCTGGTTGCTCATCACTAATAGCAATCAATAGCGAGAGTAGCATCTAGGTGGTTAGAAAGAGGGCGTGGGCTCCCTCTGTCACCCCATTAGCAACAGCATTAAGTGATCAGAAGTTTGCAATGTCAAGTCCCCCTGTAGAAACAATAGTGATTGAACAAAGTAAATAATGTTTTACGTTTTCACAAAAGAAAATAATAAAAACATTTTTCAATAAAAAGTGTTTTATTCTGCCATGTGGCACCACAATTGTAAAAACTCATATTGTAAAGTGAAAACAAAATGTTAAATTAATTAGTGAACAGAATAAAAAAGGAGACGCCTAAGGCCAGTCTCACACGTCCAGATAATTCCGGTACTGGAAAAATCGGTACCGGAATTATCTGTGTCCGTGTGTCCGTGTGTCCGTGTGCTTACCGTGAACATCAGTGTGGCACACGTGCAGCAGCCGTGTGCCGCCCGTGTGCCAACTGGGTACCACACGGACTATGCAGGAGACAGCGCTACAAGTAAGCGCTGTCCCCTGCATCTGGTGCTGAAGCAGCCATTCATATCTTCTCTCCAGCAGCATTCGCTAGAGAGAAGATATGAAAAATCCTTTTTTTTTATATTTTTCGTGTTTAAAATACAGATCCCTGTCCCCTACTCCCACCCCCTGTGCGCCCCCCCGTTGTTACTAAAATACTCACCCGGCTCCCTCGAAGCGTCCTCTCCGCACCGCACCTTCTCCTGCATGAGCGGTCACGTGGTGCCGCCCATTACAGTCATGAATATGCGGCTCCACCCCTATGGGAGGTGGAGCCGCATATTTATGACTGTAATTGGCGCCACCACGTGACCGCTCATACAGGAGAAGCTGGCGCTGAGAGGACGCTGCGAGGGAGCCGGGTGAGTATTTTATTAACAGCGGGCGGGCGCACAGGGGGTTAGAAGGGGGGGGCTTTCAGGGATCTTTATTTTAAACACGAAAAAAAAAAAAAAGGATTTTTCATATCTTCTCTCCAGCGAACGCTGCTGGAAAGAAGATATGAATGGTGGCTTCAGCACCACGCTGGGGGGACAGCGCTTACTGTAGCGCTGTCTCCTGCACGGCACACGGACTGCACACGGACAGCGTCCATGTGCGGTACGTGTTTTACATGGACCCATTGACTTTAATGGGTCAGTGTAATCCGTGCGCTCCCACGAACACTGACATGTCTCCGTGTTTTGCACACGGACACACGGTCCGTGAAAACACGCTGACATGTGTAGTGACACATTGATTTCAATGTGTCTACGTGAGTCAGTGTCTCCGGTACGTGAGTTCTATGTCATAATTTTTTGTCTCTTTTAATATAGGTATGACTTATACAAGGGCAGTTGGGGCTGTATTGGAGGTCTTAGTCACAGATATCAAGGGGTGTGGTATATGTCTTAAAATTGTCATAAAATATATGTCAGCAAACAATAATATGCAATAATAATTATTTTCATGTTTATGATTGTTAATAACTGATCTTTATTTTCCAAGAGAATGGAAAACTTTTTAACGTACAGTAGCTGCTTTCTGTTAGAGAGACCAATGGATCTTTCTCATATTTTAACATTCAGTAAAGCAGCTGCTTACAAAAAATAGGTTTTGCGGCATTTTTTCTGCATATTTGCTGCTCTTTTATGCGTTTTTTTTTCTCTTTTGTGCATGCAGATCAAGTTTACTGCCCCCCAAAAATCAGGATGCAACTTCCTTAAGGATTTTTGCACCAAAAATGCAGCAAAACCTGATACCTGAGTTTTGCACTTACTCATTGCATTCTATGGGTGAAAAAAACACTGAAGGAAGTGACATGCTGCAGTTCTCAAAAATGAAACAGTTTTCCAAATCAGTCAGGAAAAAACCTGTGTGTGGATGAGATTTGTGCAATCTCATAGCCTTTGCTGGAACTGTAAAACGCAGCTTAAAACTTGCATAAAAAAGCGGCAAAAACGTGTGAACACAGCCTTAGTCTTCCATGTGGCAATGTTGATAACTATGGACTGTGCAGTTCCATTTAGGGCTTGTACACTCGGATCACACTCAGACCAATGTTAGTTTATGAGGCAGTGCAGATTTTTTCCACGTACCGAGTGTCGATCCAATGTAAAAATAGAAACATGGCCGAGTTTGATCCAATATTCATATCGCAGTCCACCATGTAAGTCAATGAGTGCGTTTAAACCATCGGACTGCACTCTGATGACATCTGAGTGCAGTCTGATTCCCACGGACAGAATGGAGAAGATGGAGACTTTTTTTCTCCATCTTCTCCTCCTCCTAGAGAATCGGATCACACTGTGATCAGAGTTTGATCAGAGTTTGATTAGCATAATTGTTCCGATTCTCTCGGGTTAGAGACTATATACTCGTGTAACCCTGGCCTTACATGGGTCAATAATAGGCTGTACGGGCTGCCATAAGAAATTTTATGCCAAATTAATTTAATCTTAAATTAAAATGAATCTTAAATTAAAATGATTAATCTTTTTCCAGATTATCCAGCAAACAAGAAAACTTTTTTGGGAAAAAAATCATTAAATTGGATCTGTTACCAGTTAAAGTGCGTACATTAATAAATAGACTGGTGTACTTATTTTCAAAAGAACCCAAAACTTTAAATGTATATTTACCTCAACTCCTAAAATGCTTATTTTAATATCAGGATAATGTAACCATTCTGACGTGGATTTTCAGAGTAAGTAAGCTAGTCTCATCAGGTCTAAGAGATCTATTTAATTATGTGTATATTCCCATACATTTTATAATAGTCCATAATGGCCTTCGACTAGCTTTGTTCTCTGTTTTATTATCAATAGGGGCTCATTTTAGGCTCATGTAAACCCACCTTTAGGCATTAGATGTTTTTTGACTAAATTATAAGGATGATTGGATTTCACAATTTTGGGGTAAAACACGGTTTAACGCATTTTACTGAGTATATTAAAAAGGATCTTGTAATTGCCAACTGATTTTTTGCTATTGAAATCTGCTTACATAAATATATGATTTAATGTTTAACAGGCACTAAGGGATCATTATTAGAACACTTTTAGGAACGGGATTGTGTTTGCTAAGCTTTTTTTGAAAGTTCCAATATGATTAAGTACATTCTCAATCACTTTTAACAATTTGAACTGTATCTCCATGCGGACAAGTCTTCCAAAGGCTTTGCCAATTAAAGCAACTAAGACCTGGGAACTTTCGACTTTAGGGAGGGAAAGAGCGAGCGTTGAAAACACAGAATATACGCAATGCACCAGGCCAAGCAATGCTGGATGCAGTTTACTTGCTAATAAGTCTTACCTAACCACGTGTAGGAAGGACAGGGGAATGCAGTAATTATCCACTAAGGGACATGATTTATACCCAGATACATTAGTCATGGAAATGAAATAAATGCACCGCCAACAGCAGAACATGGATTGCTAAAGCTAGTGGTATTGTTGGTATGGAGTATAAAGGAAATTAAAATAAATATATAACATGCATTACATCAGTATTTGCATCATCCAAAAATTACACATTCCGATTGAAGAGCACCCAACCAAATACTTGGATACTTCAATCACTGCTTTGGTAAATAACATTTGCACCTACAATAATGCTTCATATATCGAAGAGTTTAAATGATTGTTGAAAATTCCATTCTTTATTCATTCTTCAAATCCTCCTCCGATTTGCTAGGAATTTTATATCTATTCTGCGTTCTCAGTACTCAGATTTCTAGTTTAGCGCTCTCCCTCCTAGCTTTCATATTTTCATGTGGAAGGATGATTACAGGAGATCTTTTATTTCTATATGAAAAAAATAACTCAAAAGCTACAAGATGGCCCTAAATTTATACAGAAAATATATTTTACATGGACTTCAATGAACATTTTCGGGCTTTTTTGGCCAAATTGTTCCGTGCCTGGAATAATTTCAAAGTCCACACCCGGTGAGCTGGTCTTACATTTTTTTAATTCAATTTATTTATGTCTGCGAGGTGCATCTTCAGTCCTTCTGCTCTGTCTTCTGCTTGTAAGAGCTGACATGGAGAAACTTATCTGAAGAAGCAGGCAGGGAATAAAGGCTGAATCTGCATTACATAGAATTACATTGTGACTTGCCAGTGCTACTGAGGGAATACCAGATCTATGTCACTTATCTATCAGTGCTGCCCTTAGATTGTGCTCATAGAAATCAAAGTAAACCATATCAGAAGGAAAAAAACATTGCAAAAAACCCACATGCCACAAACGGCACATTAACTAAAGCAGGTATATGCAATGCACTTACAAAAATCACATTTAATATTAGCAAATACTGCATTATATATGCAAAAATGCAGATTTAAATATTTGCATTTATCTCAGGGCCCATACAGTACTGCTGCATCCTTGTGTTTGCTTGCTATTGCATGTGCAGCAGATTTGCACCTGAACGTTTTTTTTTTCTTCCTTAGGAGGTGCCATCGTTGTTTTTCACTGCATAGCAAATTTAGTTCACAGAATGCATGTCAAAATGTTTGAACACGTCCACTGCTCTCCTGTTCAACACTCCTAAATAAATAATGAGAAAAGTCTTAAATCCAACTACATGGATTAAAAACAATTACACTCTCTGTTTCTGCCTTGTATTATAGTGATTTCAATCATAGATTTTATTACTATGATATTGTTTAAGGCAGATATGTAAATTATTTTAGGGCATTTCGAAAATATAACACGTCTTTGTTTTTAACATGAAAGATTAATTACTTTGTTTGTTAGTTCAAAACCAGCAGATTAGAATTATTTTGTAAACTATGGGACTAAAGGTCACCCCACCCCTCCATTTTGCGGAGATGACTGAAAGACATGTTTATATATATTTGAAATGTATGTGCACACTACAAATCATGATTAACGGCTGTTTAACCACTCAAAATGCGTCGGGATGTTGTGCCTGCTTTTTATACTGGTCACTAGGGTTGAGCGACCTTGACTTTTTTAGGGTCGAGCCGGGTTTCGCGAAACCCGACTATCTCAAAAGTCGAGTCGAGTGAAATCGGCCGATTATGGCGAAAAGTCGAGGATCGACCGAAACACGAAACCCAATGCAAAGGCTAGGGTTGAGCGAAACGGATCGTTCATTTTCAAAAGTCGCCGACTTTTGGCAAAGTCGGGTTTCATGAAACCCGATCCGACCCCTGTGCGGGGTCGGCCATGCGGTACGCGACTTTCGCGCCAAAGTCGCGTTTCAATGACGCGAAAAGCGCCATTTCTCAGCCAATTAAGGTAAACGCAGAGTGTGGGCAGCATGATGACATAGGTCCTGGTCCCCACCATCTTAGAGAAGGGCATTGCAGTGATTGGCTTGCTGTCTGCGGCGTCACAGGGGCTATAAAGGGGAGTTCCCGCCGACCGCCATGTTACTGCTGCTGATCTGAGCTTAGGGAGAGGTTGCTGCCGCTTCGTCAGAAGCAGGGATAGCGTTAGGCAGGGTCCATTAACCACCAAACCGCTTGTGCTGTAGCGATTTCCACTGCCCAACACCACCTTCGGTGTGCAGGGACAGTGGAAGCTACATTTTTTTTTTTCCTCAGCGCTGTAGCTCATTGGGCTGCCCTAGAAGGCTCCCTGATAGCTGCATTGCTATGTGTACGCCGCTGTGCAAACCAACTGCTTTTTTCAAAGCACAAATCCTCTTGTTCCTTCCTTTCTGCACAGCTATCTTTTTTGTTTGTCCACACTTTTTATTTAATTTGTGCATCAGTCCACTCCTTATTGCTGCCTGCCATACCTGGCTGAGATTACTGCAGGGAGATAGTAATTGAAGGACACTCCCTGTTTTTTTTTTTTTTTTTGTGGGAGATTAAGATTGACATTTCTGCTAGAGTGCCATCCCTGTCTGTGTCATCTCTCACTCAGTGGGCCATAGAAAGCCTATTTATTTTTTTGCTTGATTTGGGTTATAAAATCTACCTGAAAAAATCACTACATCAATCAGTGGGAGAAAAATATTGGCCTCAGGGCTTGTGTGCCACTCCTGACTCCTGTGTGCATCATCACTCACTCAGTGGGCCATAGAAAGCCCATTTTTTTTTTTTTTTGCTTTATTTCGGTTCTAAATTCTACCTGAAAAAATCAATAAATCAATCAGTGGGAGATTAATATTGGCCTTTGGGCTTGTGTGCCAGTCCTAAGCGTGCCATCTCTCTCTCTCAGATAGTGGGCCATAGAAAGCCTATTTATTTATTTTTTTATTGGGTTTATAAATTTTCCCTGGAAAAAAAAAAAAAAGTGGGAGATTAATATTGGCCTCTGGGCTTGTGTGCCAGTCCTGAGCGTGCCATCTCTCTCACAAATAGTGGGCCATAGAAAGCCTATTTATTTATTTTTTTTTGGTTTTATAAATTCTCCCTTAAAAAAAAAAGGGAGATTAATATTGGCCTTTGGGCTTGTGTGCCAGTCCTAAGCGTGCCATCTCTCTCTGTCTCTCAGATAGTGGGCCATAGAAAGCCTATTTATTATTTTTTTTATTGGGTTTATAAATTTTCCCTGGAACAAAAAAAAAAAGTGGGAGATAAATATTGGCCTCTGGGCTTGTGTGCCACTCCTGACTCCTGTGTGCGTCATCTCTCACTCAGTGGGCCATAGAAAGCCTTTTTTTGTTTTATTTGTTTTCTAAATTCTCCCTGAAAAAATCATTTTATTTTCTTTGGTTTCTAAATTCTTCCTGAAAAAATCATTTTATACTATTTTTTTTTTTTCCTAAAGTCTCCCTGAAAAAACAAACAAAAAAAAAACAAATCAGTGGGAGATTAATATTGCCCTTTCTGCTTGTGTGCCAGTCTTGACTCCTGGGTGTGCCATCTCTCTCTCTCTCTCCAATTGTGGGCCATAGAAAGCCTATTATTTTTTTAGCTTGATTTGGGTTCCAAAATCTACCTGAAAAAATCACTACATCAATCAGTGGGAGATAAATATTGGCCTCTGGGCTTGTGTGCCACTCCTGACTCCTGTGTGCGTCATCTCTCACTCAGTGGGCCATAGAAAGCCTTTTTTTGTTTTATTTGTTTTCTAAATTCTCCCTGAAAAAATCATTTTATTTTATTTGGTTTCTAAATTCTTCCTGAAAAAATCATTTTATTCTATTTTTTTTCCTAAAGTCTCCCTGAAAAAAAAAAAAAAAAAAAAATCAGTGGGAGATTAATATTGCCCTTTCTGCTTGTGTGCCAGTCTTGACTCCTGGGTGTGCCATCTCTCTCTCTCTCTCCAATTGTGGGCCATAGAAAGCCTATAATTTTTTTAGCTTGATTTGGGTTCCAAAATCTACCTGAAAAAATCACTACATCAATCAGTGGGAGATAAATATTGGCCTCTGGGCTTGTGTGCCACTCCTGACTCCTGTGTGCGTCATCTCTCACTCAGTGGGCCATAGAAAGCCTTTTTTTGTTTTATTTGTTTTCTAAATTCTCCCTGAAAAAATCATTTTATTTTCTTTGGTTTCTAAATTCTTCCTGAAAAAATCATTTTATTCTATTTTTTTTTTTTTCCTAAAGTCTCCCTGAAAAAAAAAACAAAAAAAAAACAAATCAGTGGGAGATTAATATTGCCCTTTCTGCTTGTGTGCCAGTCTTGACTCCTGGGTGTGCCATCTCTCTCTCTCTCTCCAATTGTGGGCCATAGAAAGCCTTTTTTTTTTTTTAGCTTGATTTGGGTTCCAAAATCTACCTGAAAAAATCACTACATCAATCAGTGGGAGATAAATATTGGCCTCTGGGCTTGTGTGCCACTCCTGACTCCTGTGTGCGTCATCTCTCACTCAGTGGGTCATAGAAAGCCTTTTTTTGTTTTATTTGTTTTCTAAATTCTCCCTGAAAAAATCATTTTATTTTCTTTGGTTTCTAAATTCTTCCTGAAAAAATCATTTTATTCTATTTTTTTTTTCCTAAAGTCTCCCTGAAAAAAAAAAAAAAAAAAACAAATCAGTGGGAGATTAATATTGCCCTTTCTGCTTGTGTGCCAGTCTTGACTCCTGGGTGTGCCATCTCTCTCTCTCTCTCTCTCTCTCCAATTGTGGGCCATAGAAAGCCTATTATTTTTTTTTAGCTTGATTTGGGTTCCAAAATCTACCTGAAAAAATCACTACATCAATCAGTGGGAGATAAATATTGGCCTCTGGGCTTGTGTGCCACTCCTGAATCCTGTGTGCGTCATCTCTCACTCAGTGGGCCATAGAAAGCCTTTTTTTGTTTTATTTGTTTTCTAAATTCTCCCTGAAAAAATCATTTTATTTTCTTTGGTTTCTAAATTCTTCCTGAAAAAATCATTTTATTCTATTTTTTTTTTCCTAAAGTCTCCCTGAAAAAAAACAAAAAAACAAACAAATCAGTGGGAGATTAATATTGCCCTTTCTGCTTGTGTGCCAGTCTTGACTCCTGGGTGTGCCATCTCTCTCTCTCTCTCTCCAATTGTGGGCCATAGAAAGCCTATTATTTTTTTTAGCTTGATTTGGGTTCCAAAATCTACCTGAAAAAATCACTACATCAATCAGTGGGAGATAAATATTGGCCTCTGGGCTTGTGTGCCACTCCTGACTCCTGTGTGCGTCATCTCTCACTCAGTGGGCCATAGAAAGCCTTTTTTTGTTTTATTTGTTTTCTAAATTCTCCCTGAAAAAATCATTTTATTTTCTTTGGTTTCTAAATTCTTCCTGAAAAAATCATTTTATTCTATTTTTTTTTTTCCCTAAAGTCTCCCTGAAAAAAAAAAAAAAAATCAAATCAGTGGGAGATTAATATTTACATTTGTGCTTCAGTGACAGTCCTGCGTGTGTGGCATCTCTCTCATTTGTTGCCACCAACAACAGAGTGTGTAACATTGTGCCTGATTTTCGTTGTGGTGTCACTCACCTGTAAAGGGGTAGCTAAATCATACTGAAGTTATAGCTCACCGTGTAATTTGTGTGACAGCAACAAATACCGTTAGTTTGTTTACGTTTTTAAAACAATGAGGAAGTATGGTGGAAGAGATCGTGGCCGGGGGCGTTCATTGTCAGCTGGTAATGAGGGTAGTGGTAGTGGTGGAGCATCAGCTGGTCGTGGGAAAAAAAATATTGCACCTAAGTCTGGAGCTGTGGAGCCAGGTTCGTCGTCTGGCTACACAAGGCCTCGAACGCTCCCTTTTCTGGGAGTAGGAAAACCGCTTTTAAAGCCGGAGCAGCAAGAGCAAGTTTTGGCTTATCTTGCTGACTCAGCCTCTAGCTCTTTTGCCTCCTCTCGTGAAACTGGTAAATGTCAAAGCAGCGCGTCGTTAGTGGATGTTCACGGTCAGGGACAAGTCGCTTCCTTGTCCTCTTCAGCAAAAACAACAGAGAAGAATGCAGCAGGCGACACAACGGGTTACTCCATGGAGCTCTTTACACATACCGTCCCTGGCTTAGAAAGTGAAGCAGTTAACAGTCCATGCCCATTACAAGTTGAATCTGACATGGAGTGCACTGATGCACAGCCACAGCCAGACTACTATGCTGGTCCTTTGACTCAGACCACAACATTGCCCTCACAGGGTGCTGATCAAGAATCAGACCCTGATGAGACTATGTTGCCCCATCACGAACGCTATACCACCGACCGACACGGTGACACAGACGAAGTTGCACACGAGCTACAAGAAGAGGTAATAGATCACCCAGTTCTTGACCCCGATTGGCAGCCATTGGGGGAACAGGGTGCAGGCGGCAGCAGTTCAGAAGCGGAGGAGGAGGGGCCGCAGCAGGCATCAACATCGCAACAGGTTCCATCTGCCGGGCCCGTATCTTGCCCAAAACGCGTGGCAAAGCCAAAACCTGTTGGAGGACAGCGTGGCCATCCGGTTAAAGCTCAGTCTGCAATGCCTGAAAAGGTATCCGATGCTAGAAAGAGTGCAGTCTGGCATTTTTTTAAACAACATCCAATTGATCAGCGCAAAGTCATCTGTCAAAAATGTTCAACTACCTTAAGCAGAGGACAGAATCTGAAAAGTCTCAATACAAGTTGCATGCATAGACATTTAACCACCATGCATTTGCAAGCCTGGACTAACTACCAAACGTCCCTTAAGGTTGTAGCACCCTCGGCCAATGAAGCTAGTCAGCAACGCAACAGCCCTTCCGGCAGTGTAGGGCCACCATTTTCCGCACCACCTGCAGTATCTGTGCAGTTTTCTTTGCCAGGCCAAAGCCGTCAGGGTCAGGGAATCACCAGTTTCGTAGTAGGAAACACTGCATCTAGGGCACCGGTGGCAACAATACCATCTCCCACCGTCTCTCAGTCTGCCATGTCCACCGGCACCCCCACTAGTTCCACGATCTCCAGCTCTCCAGTCCAGCTCACCCTACATGAGACTATGGTTAGAAAAAGGAAGTACTTAGCCTCGCATCCGCGTACACAGGGTTTGAACGCACACATAGCTAGACTAATCTCGTTAGAGATGATGCCCTACCGGTTAGTTGAAAGCGAAGCTTTCAAAGCCCTGATGGACTACGCTGTACCACGCTACGAGCTACCCAGTCGACACTTTTTTTCCAGAAAAGCCATCCCAGCCCTCCACCAGCATGTTAAAGAGCGCATCGTCCATGCACTCAGGCAATCTGTGAGCACAAAGGTGCATCTGACAACAGATGCATGGACCAGTAGGCATGGCCAGGGACGTTACGTGTCCATCACGGCACACTGGGTAAATGTGGTGGATGCAGGGTCCACAGGGGACAGCAAGTTTGGGACAGTTCTGCCTAGCCCACGGTCTAGGAAACAATTGGCTGTAGCCGTTCGCACCCCCTCCTCCTCCTCTTCGTCCTCCTGCAGAAGCGAGAGCTCGTCCACAGACCGCAGTCGCACAACCACTCCATCCGCAGCTGCCACTGTTGCACACCAGGTCTCCCATTATGGGGCAGCTACTGGCAAGCGTCAGCAGGCTGTATTGGCTATGAAGTGTTTGGGCGACAACAGACACACCGCGGAAGTTCTGTCCGAGTTCTTGCAGAAAGAAACGCAGTCGTGGCTGGGCACTGTAGATCTTGAGGCAGGCAAGGTAGTGAGTGATAACGGAAGGAATTTCATGGCTGCCATCTCCCTTTCCCAACTGAAACACATTCCTTGCCTGGCTCACACCTTAAACCTGGTGGTGCAGTGCTTCCTGAAAAGTTATCCGGGGTTATCCGACCTGCTCCTCAAAGTGCGTGGACTTTGCTCACATATCCGCCGTTCGCCCGTACACTCCAGCCGTATGCAGACCTATCAGCGTTCTTTGAACCTTCCCCAGCATCGCCTAATCATAGACGTTGCAACAAGGTGGAACTCAACACTGCACATGCTTCAGAGACTGTGTGAACAGAGGTGGGCTGTTATGTTTTTGTGGGAGGATACACATACACGGGCAGGCAGTAGGATGGCAGACATGGAGTTGTCAGGTGTGCAGTGGTCGAAGATTCAAGACATGTGTCAAGTCCTTCAGTGTTTTGAGGAATGCACACGGCTGGTTAGTGCAGACAATGCCATAATAAGCATGAGCATCCCCCTAATGCGTCTGCTGATGCAAAGTTTGACGCACATAAAGGATCAGGCGTCTGCAGCTGAGGAAGAGGAAAGCCTTGATGACAGTCAGCCATTGTCTGGCCAGGGCAGTGTACAGGACGAGGTAGCGGGCGAAGAGGAGGAGGAGGACGAGGAGGATGATGGGGATGATTATATTTTTAATGAGGAAGCTTTTCCGGGGCCACTGGAAATTGGTGGCGCGGCAAGGCCGGGTTCTGGTTTTTTGAGGGACACAAGTGACGTGGATTTGCCTGAAACTGCCCCTCAACCAAGCACAACCGCAGATTTGAGAACTGGAACTTTGGCCCACATGGCGGATTATGCCTTACGTATCCTCAAAAGGGACACACGCATAACTAAAATGATGAATGATGACGATTACTGGTTGGCCTGCCTCCTTGATCCTCGCTATAAAGGCAAATTGCAAAATATAATGCCACATGAGAACTTGGAACTAATATTAGCAACCAAACAATCAACTCTTGTTGACCGTTTGCTTCTGGCATTCCCTGCACACAGCGCCCGTGATCGTTCTCACACGAGCTGCAGGGGCCAGCAGACCACAGGAGTTAGAGGGGCAGAAATCAGAAGTGGCGTTGGCCAGAGGGGTTTTCTGACCAGGTTGTGGAGTGATTTTGCTATGACCGCAGACAGGACAGGTACTGCAGCATCAATTCAAAGTGACAGGAGACAACATTTGTCCAGTATGGTTACAAACTATTTTTCATCCCTTATCGATGTTCTCCCTCAACCGTCATTCCCATTTGATTACTGGGCATCAAAATTAGACACCTGGCCAGAATTGGCAGAATATGCATTGCAGGAGCTTGCTTGCCCGGCAGCTAGTGTCCTATCAGAAAGAGTATTCAGTGCTGCAGGTTCAATACTAACAGAAAAAAGGACTCGTCTGGCTACCCAAAATGTAGATGATCTAACCTTCATTAAAATGAACCACAACTGGATTTCGAAATCTTTTGCCCCACCTTGCCCGGCTGACACCTAGCTTTCCTATGAAAAGGTCTTGCCTGTGGACTATTCTGAATGCCTTTTCCAATCTCGTAATTTTCTGCACCTGATTGTCCAGCATACGACATGTTTACACCTCACTAAATGGCCAAACTCCCCACACGGGGCCGTGGTATCGACACTTGGCGACAGCACCCGTGAGAGTGCAGTTTGTCTGAAGAGGTGGGTGAGCCCGCTTTTGGTCGACGGCACTGCCACTGGGTCCCTCCTAGTACAATAAAGTGTCTCTGGCGGTGGTGGTGCGCACCCAACGTCAGACACACCGTTGTAATATGAGGGGCCCTGGGCCTGTACCGCCGGCCACAAGACAGTTTCCCCCCACCCCAGCTCAAACAGTGCTCTACCACTTGCAAAATTATCTCACAGCTCCACCAATGTTTAGTCTATGCGCTGACATCCTTCAATGCCTGCCACTGACAATACCATTGTATTGACATTTTTGTTATGTTAGGCCTTCGATGCCTGTCTGTGGTCACTCCTTCCACTAGGCCTCCACTGACCACACCACTGCTGCCCGTGTACCCCTGTAACCAATTTAAAATTGCCTACAGCCATGTGTTATTATTTTAGGCCTTCGATGCCTGTCTGCGGTGACTCCTTCCACTAGGCCTCCACTGACCACACCACTGCTGCCCGTGTACCCCTGGAACCAACATCAGAAAATATAAAAATAAGTATTTTGCTTATAAAAAAGAAAATACTGGAGAGATATCAAATGCAGACATTTTAACATTAAAAACAAACACATACAACAAAAATCTGGTACAGTACTAAAAATGGCCACCAGCTACAATAACTTTCTCCTGCAAGTAGTTAACTGAAAGGTTTTTTCAATTTTAAACACAGATATGGCATCCACCGAGTGTTGTCCTGTCGCGTCTTCTTTATATTATTGCCAAGAAGATGCAAAACAATGAAAATAATAAAATCATTATTTACCAAAAAAATAGAGTAAGTCAAAACCACATTGCAAATAAACATTCATTACAAATAAAGAAGCAGGGCGCGTCCGAGGGTGAGTATATACCTAATAAGAATATAATCACCCTCGGACGCGCCCTGCTTCTTTCCAACAGGCTTCCTTCCTAAGAATCAGCCCTTCCGTGGTGTAGAGAGAGGGTTTGTTACACTCCAAGGTGTTCCCCAGGTTGCCTTTCCTGAGCTTCGATCTTCCGGCTCTCGTTTAGTAGTTGTTGGAAACTACGCTGCATTAGGCCTACAAACTGGGTATGGGGTGTAGAGAGATGGTGTGTTCCACTCCAAGGTGTTTTCCAGGTTGCCTTTCCTGAGCTTCGATCTTCCGGCTCTCGTTTAGTAGTTCTTGGAAACTACACTGCATTAGGCCTACAAATTGGGTATGGGGTGTAGAGAGATGGTGTGTTCCACTCCAAGGTGTTCCCCAGGTTTCCTCGCCAATGCTTCGATCTTCATGCTCTCGTTTAGTAGTTGTTGGAAACTACACTGCATTAGGCCTACAAATTGGGTATGGGGTGTAGAGAGATGGTGTGTTCCACTCCAAGGTGTTCCCCAGGTTTCCTCGCCAATGCTTCGATCTTCATGCTCTCGTTTAGTAGTTCTTGGAAACTACACTGCATTAGGCCTACAAATTGGGTATGGGGTGTAGAGAGATGGTGTGTTCCACTGTAGAGAGATGGTGTGTTCCACTCCAAGGTGTTCCCCAGGTTTCCTCGCCAATGCTTCGATCATCATGCTCTCGTTTAGTAGTTGTTGGAAACTACGCTGCATTAGGCCTACAAATTGGGTATGGGGTTGTAGAGAGATGGTGTGTTCCACTCCAAGGTGTTTTCCAGGTTGCCTTTCCTGAGCTTCGATCTTCCGGCTCTCGTTTAGTAGTTCTTGGAAACTACACTGCATTAGGCCTACAAATTGGGTATGGGGTGTAGAGAGATGGTGTGTTCCACTCCAAGGTGTTCCCCAGGTTTCCTCGCCAATGCTTCGATCTTCATGCTCTCGTTTAGTAGTTGTTGGAAACTACACTGCATTAGGCCTACAAATTGGGTATGGGGTGTAGAGAGATGGTGTGTTCCACTCCAAGGTGTTCTCCAGGTTGCCTTTCCTGAGCTTCGATCTTCCGGCTCTCGTTTAGTAGTTCTTGGAAACTACACTGCATTAGGCCTACAAATTGGGTATGGGGTGTAGAGAGATGGTGTGTTCCACTCCAAGGTGTTCCCCAGGTTTCCTCGCCAATGCTTCGATCTTCATGCTCTCGTTTAGTAGTTGTTGGAAACTACACTGCATTAGGCCTACAAATTGGGTATGGGGTGTAGAGAGATGGTGTGTTCCACTCCAAGGTGTTCTCCAGGTTGCCTTTCCTGAGCTTCGATCTTCCGGCTCTCGTTTAGTAGTTCTTGGAAACTACACTGCATTAGGCCTACAAATTGGGTATGGGGTGTAGAGAGATGGTGTGTTCCACTGTAGAGAGATGGTGTGTTCCACTCCAAGGTGTTCCCCAGGTTTCCTCGCCAATGCTTCGATCATCATGCTCTCGTTTAGTAGTTGTTGGAAACTACGCTGCATTAGGCCTACAAATTGGGTATGGGGTTGTAGAGAGATGGTGTGTTCCACTCCAAGGTGTTTTCCAGGTTGCCTTTCCTGAGCTTCGATCTTCCGGCTCTCGTTTAGTAGTTCTTGGAAACTACACTGCATTAGGCCTACAAATTGGGTATGGGGTGTAGAGAGATGGTGTGTTCCACTCCAAGGTGTTCCCCAGGTTTCCTCGCCAATGCTTCGATCTTCATGCTCTCGTTTAGTAGTTGTTGGAAACTACACTGCATTAGGCCTACAAATTGGGTATGGGGTGCAGAGAGATGGTGTGTTCCACTCCAAGGTGTTCTCCAGGTTGCCTTTCCTGAGCTTCGATCTTCCGGCTCTCGTTTAGTAGTTGTTGGAAACTACACTGCATTAGGCCTACAAATTGGGTATGGGGTGTAGAGAGATGGTGTGTTCCACTCCAAGGTGTTCCCCAGGTTTCCTCGCCAATGCTTCGATCTTCATGCTCTCGTTTAGTAGTTGTTGGAAACTACACTGCATTAGGCCTACAAATTGGGTATGGGGTGTAGAGAGATGGTGTGTTCCACTCCAAGGTGTTCTCCAGGTTGCCTTTCCTGAGCTTCGATCTTCCGGCTCTCGTTTAGTAGTTCTTGGAAACTACACTGCATTAGGCCTACAAATTGGGTATGGGGTGTAGAGAGATGGTGTGTTCCACTCCAAGGTGTTCTACAGGTTGCCTTTCCTGAACTTCTATCTTCGGGCTCTCATTAAATTGTGGTTAAACAGAACAACTGCATTTGGCGTACTAGTTGGTTTGGGGCCTACTATCGGTGTCTGCCACTCCTTGCTGTTCTCCTGGTTTCCTGTCCTGAAATTCCATTTTCAGGCGCTCGTTAAGTAGTTGTTAATGTTAGACTGCATTTTGCCTACTAGTTGGGTTGGGGCCTACTATCTTTGTCTGCCACTCCTTGCTGTTCTCCTCCACTGAACAAAGCTGTGCCGCCTGTTTACTACGGTTGCCAATTTTGAACTGCATTTCGACTACTTACTGATTTGGGCCTACTCTCTGTGTCAGCCTCTCATTCCAGTTGTCCTCCACTGCAATGCCCCCTGGTTATTCCTGTGTTACCAATTTTGAACTGCATTTAGCCAACTTTATTCTTTGGGCCTATATCTGTGTTTCCTCCTCATCCTGCCCATTGCCCAGCCAGTGATAGATGAGTCTGCTGGTACATTGACCCATAACGCAACATTCCCCGTGCACGCTACACAACAACATTGTGACCCTGCTGAAAGTCAGGTTGCTCTTCCCGCATACCATACCACCTTACACAGGGACAAAGAGGAAGGTGCAGATGAAAGTGCAGGTTCCTTCATCAGGTGGGGGGAGGAATACTAGTTGGCGACGTCACTGGCACAGGGCCTCTCATAGTACGCAAAAGTGTTGCTGCCAGTGGGAGGCGCCCCCGCCGTGCAAACACACCGCTGTACTTTGAGGGGCCCTGTGCCAGTGCCAATGCCAACGAGTGGGCCCCCCTGCTTGCTCAGGTTCACAGCACTTGCAAAGTTGAAATACTTACCTCTCCCTGCTCCACTGCCGTGACGTGGTCCAGATTTCCTGGGCCCACTAATTACTTGAACCAGCCCTACCCACCACAACTTTAGCCAAATGACCCCCAATTTCAAATGCCTTCCAATTATTATAAGGTAAATTTCGCTTGACAAGCTTCATTAAGAAGAATGGATGGTTTTGACATTAAAATGGGCACTCTAGGTGTTTTCCTGGCCCCCACTCACTGCCGACTATGCTGCCCCATTGACTTGCATTGGGTTTCGTGTTTCGGTCGATCCCGACTTTACGTCATAATCGGCCGATTTCACTCGACCCGACTTTTGAGATAGTCGGGTTTCGCGAAACCCGGCTCGACTCTAAAAAGGTCAAGGTCGCTCAACTCTAGCAAAGGCAATGGGTTTTGTTTGTTTTTTTTTTTTTTTTCTCCTCTCTCTCTCTCTCTCTCTCTCTCTCTCTCTCTCTCCCCTCCGTCCGTCCCTGAACTGAAAAGCTGGTGTTACACAGTGCAAATCGCTACAGCGCACAAGCGACAACATGACGATAGGCGTCCACGCCCCTAAGACCTATGTCATCACTCTGCCCACGCCCCTTCATTGGCTGAAAAAAATGGCGCCAAGCGCGTCATACGAAACGCGACTTTGGCGCGAAAGTCGCGTACCGCATGGCCGACCCCACACAGGGATCGGGTCGGGTTTCATGAAACCCGACTTTGCCAAAAGTCGGCGACTTTTGAAAATGAACGATCCGTTTCGCTCAACCCTACTGGTCACTGTGCTGGATAGGATTTTATTGAAAAATAAAAAAACAATGGAATAATTTTTAATCGATAGACTGAAGACTTTTCTTAGCTCATTCAGATACATTGGACATGCAAGTGGAGCGCCCCCGTAGGGCAGTGGGGTACTCGGTACCGGGTCGTTCGGTTCTCAAGGGGGATGTCACGGTGGCTGACCCGGTCCGTGGCCCTCGGGAGGTCCGTTGAAATTGGGGAAAGGTGTTTAAAGGGGAAATGTTCATGACACCACCTGTGGTATTTGGTCAGGGTGAGCGACGCTGCTTAGGGGTCCGCTGGGGTGATGTTATGGCAGCTAGATGGTATACCTTCCCACAGGTGAAGTATGTCCCCTGGGCTTCCCAGAGTGTGGATGGTGAGAAGCGTGGTGAAGAACGAGGACACAAGGTTGCAGTCTCTTTACCTTTACTGAAGGCTTCAGCGTCCACAGTCCAGAGCACCAGACCACAGGGCAGGCAGAGTCCGGCCGGTCTGAAGGCATATCCAGAGTCCCCTTATCCAGGTGGAAATCAGTATCCTTCCTCTAATGCCTGGATGCTGTAGTACCTTACTGCTGAGCCTCTCATAAGGTCCTCACAACTGTTGTAGATGTTCTAGATGTTATGTCTTTCTCTCTGTCCCCCAGATGGATAGGAACAACCCGTATGACTGATGGCCTGAGGCTTTTTACAGGGACTCTAGCATGCCCCGGCCCCCACAAGTTGCCACCGTGCCTCCTGGGTATAGGTCGGGCAGGTAACGTGGAATTATCTGTCCTGCCAGTCTCTGGAGCAAGGCTTGGAGACAATTGCTCCCTCGGTGTTCCGGCTACCGGATTCTGTGCCTCAGAAGGAGGCAGCCTTTTACAGGGCAGAACTCCTTCTGGTTTCCTCTCCTTTTGCTATGACTTCGTTTCTCACCTTCTAAAATACAATTCGCTTTTGTGTCCTTCCTTAGGATGCTGCCGCACGCCGGGCTGATGCAGCTCTGTGGCCTTCTGTCTAGGCCTCTGACAGGATCCCACCCCTGCTAGATATTCCTCCTTTCGCTCTGGCTGCCTGACAGGTGCTGCCTGGGTGAAGCCCAGTCAGCTTCTGCCTAACTTCCTATCCAGACCACCAGTTTTACCTAATTGTGAAGAATGCCCTAATAAATAGGAGCATAGCTCCCCCTGGTGGACTGGAGTGTGTAGTGTGTTAAGTGGTTTGTGATACCTGGCAAAGAGATCTCCTTTATTGCCTTCAGACGTAACATCACTCCCGCTGGTGGAAGAATGACATTACTGCAATGACCAGGACCCTGGGGCACTGCACAACCAGTGGGACTGGGTGGGGATAGAATGGGAATAAGAGCTTCCAAGGGGAATTGGCTAGGAGGTGATGTAATCAGAAAATTGGGTATTGTAGTTAATAAACATTCACTATTGAGAAATAGACGCACCTGAACACACATTTTCACTAACTAACCTAAATAAAATCTAGAAATCAGTTGATCACTAGCAAATCTCGCTGAACCAGGCACTAGATAGGAGTGACAGAAGATAGTGGAGAGGTAGACAAGTCACTTTTACTGTCCACACTGCTGGATAATGCTCACCCTTACTCACTACTGTATCTCATTAAATTAAGTCTCCACCTTGGTAACATCTTACACCTTCCTTCATCATTATATCTAACAATCGTTCATTAACAGTGTGTGTAGAAGCAGTGAAAAGCTAGCTTACGTGCAAAAAACAGCAGTGTAGCATGCCAGTGTAGTCGCAGACTATCCTTCAGCCTCATGTTCTGCATGGTATCTACCTGGTTGACTGGAAGTCAGAGATTGACATTTAAAGCATGCATGGGACTCATGGTCAGGCGAAGCCGAGCTACTGTTTAAGGTCTATGTGGGCCTTATAGGGAATCCATCAAAGAATGACAGCTATGTAATCTAAAGCCAGCATGAGGTAGAGGCTGAGACTCTAATTTAAGCCATTGTTTACTTACTAGTCTGTATTTTGCTGTTTTACTACAATGAGTGTTTTTTTTCAGCAGGAAATTATCACTGCCAGACTGGCGCCCATGTGCATCCTGGTCCACCCACGCCCCCAGCACTGATTAGTAGCTTACTATCAACATAAAATGTAGAAACTTAATTCCAGATCACCCAGTTGCTCTATGCTCATCCACCTGGGGTGCACACACCGGCCTCGCCAGTCTTACTGCTTAGTGCAGTTGAAACGCGTCGAATCGGTCATGTCAACCATGTAAAGTTTTCTTTTGTATGCACCAAATTTTCTTTGGAAAAAGAAAAGGAAAATCCAGTCCTGTTAAGCCGGACTCCAATTTTTTCTAATATCCTTAATATAAAATGTACACAGAAAGTTGCGACTTAGTAGTGTGGGCGGGGTTATCTTCCTGAGCTCTGCTCCATGTGACATCTAAAAACTCTAATTGAATCACAATTGCGGCACCTAGTAAAGTAAGTGATCCATCGTTGGAATCAGGATCTATTTCTCTATATTATGTTGCTTTCAGATGAGGTAGCAAAAACCTGGTGACACACTCTCTTTAAGTCACAAGTGTGCATTCAGGAAGTCAATATTCTGAGGAAGAAGAAGTTATCAGATAGCTTCTTGAGTAGAAGTGATAGGATGGTGAGACTTGGTGCACATTGTATGTTGGTATTTGGCCCATGTGGCTGACACTAACAAAACTTTATGTATGGATATTGATGACTGGTGAAGAAACTCTTTACTATGGCTTGGTTGGTGGGGCACCAGAAGAAATGTTTGAGAGCCCCCTCTTGCCATATTGGGGTCTATCCCAGAAATGGACTAAGAGGTCTCTGAGATAACATTGCAAACACTATTTCTGAAACAAGCATTATACTGAGTAAGTTGCCTTAAAACTTCTCAAACTTACAGATGTAATGTGACTTATTAAACAGATAACCTACTTGTCATTATTGGCCTTATGACTTTGATGTCCCAAAAAAAGGAGTTTACTATGCAATTTAAGACCAGTAGGTTGGATACTATATTTTTTTCTATGATCGGCCAATTAGATGCAATTATAGATCACTCGAATAACACAGGTTTTCTTTTGCACAACCTTGACTTCTTTGTATATAAGCCACAGGGCCTAGTTGGCTGAGACTGTCTATTGTAGCCGACGAGAAAGGTCTCAGAGCAGGTCAAATTATTATACTTCCATATTGAAACTTATTTGTAAGCTCTAGTCCGTTCACTAAATGGATCTTAAATAATATGCTTATTTCCTGCCAAAGGGCAATGATAAATAGGGACAATTACCGTAATTTAGATATAACAAATCATTCAAAATAATTGGCAATGGAAGAACATTTTATATAAATGAATAAAACTATTTTCAAAAATTATTTTCTTCCTTGCGCTTCCAGCAGAACTTGATATCGCGAATGCTTTAGAACCCTGTCAAACTTTATACTAATATACTGCCGTCATTTATCACAGGCTTCAGTACGAATATCAACTGATATAACATCACTGGTTTACTCCTGTCAAATAAAATTATAGAAGATCAATGGATGAAATAATAAGTTTGACCTAGAAATAACATAAAGATAAAATAATACAAAAATAAATAAATAAAAATAGGCTGATAGTTGCAACATTAAAAAATGCAATTCAAATTTCCGAAACTGGATCTAGACCTGTCTGGAAATTTCCGTACTCAATGATGCAAACACGTTGGACTGAGATAAATCACTTCTTGCAACATTTTCCTCTTGGAAAACCACATATGAGACTAAATGAGACGTTTTATATATATAGTAGCAAACAGTCATAGGTACATTTCATTTTGAGAATCCCATCTGTCTTACAAGCAGAACACTTTGTGACAGAGAAGAATGATTGCTGCACTTCATGTTATATTAAAAAGGAGATCACATGCGCATTCACGACGTGGACGGCTAAAATTATATTTGTGATTGGGGTAAGTCAAATGGAGATGAGATGGGAAATGCAATGTAATTAACAGAACTAACATGGTGTAGCACTGCTCACGGGAGAGATCAAGCTTTGTTTACGCGATCAAATGCTATATATCTGCAAGGGCATAAGTAGAAAACATCGGTACAGACAAATCAAAAATATGTGAATTCTTTGTATGTAAGTTGATAGGGTCCCATGAATACAATAAGGATAAAAGTGTATATTTAAAGAGAATCTGTCACCAGATCTAGGTGGTCAGTTTTTGCTGTTACTTTATTCCTGTTTCTCCACTGTGTATTCTGTTTTTTTTGTTATCTTTAAATCCACCATACGGTTCCAGACATATAGGCATTTTTATTCAGTGCTAATTGGTAGGATTTTTTTCTGAGGAGGCGTGGTTCACTGGGTTCTGTGGGGGCGTGTCTTAGGCGTGCTCTGCATAATTACCCTGTGCACCACGCCCCCTTGCAAAAAAAATAAAATAAAATTAGAAGTAAATAAGGCAAACACTATGGAAAACAAAGAATTTCTTTGGACAATGTACCAAAGAAAAGTAGCTCAGCTAAATATATTGGGTATGTTTTTCTGTGGTCAGTTGGTAACTTAAAATGAAGAAGTCTTTTCAAATTCAAATTCACCAGCTTCATCAAATTGTCCTAGAAAATTAGTTCTCGGCAAATTGATTTGCAGAGAATTAATTTTCTAGGACAATTTGATGAAGCTGGTGAATTTGAATTTGAAAAGACTTCTTCATTTTAAGTTACCAACTGACCACAGAAAATCATACCCCAAAAAAGTACCCCAAAGTCTTTAGTTGCACTGAAAAGACGCGTGTGACACAGTTCTTTTTTCCTCACGCACTAGTCTTCTTCATTGCTCTGAAGTCACACAATATCTGTACACTTTCTTCATTGTTTAACGGCTTTTTCTTTCTCTGGCTAAGCTGCTAGCTGTGACGTCCTCTCACTATCCAGATTCCCCATAAAATACTGTATTTCCTGCTTCCGCTTTTAGGCTAGGTTCATATTGCGTTAGTGCAACCCATTTAGCGCTAGCGCTAGCGGGTTGCGCTAACGCAATGTTTTTAATGGGGCCGCGTCCCGGGGTCGCGGTAACGTCCCAGCTCTCGCAGATCCCCGATCTGCGAGAGCGGGGAACGGACTGCAGGCGCGCCTCGGACGCTGCAAGCAGCGTCCGCGGCGCGCCAGGAAACACTGGCGCGTCGCTAGCGCGTGCCGAACATGGCACGCGCTAGTGCTGCGCGTTCCCATTGCCGTGAATGGGCGCGCTAACGGACGCATTGCACGGCGTTAATTTCGCCGTGCAACGCTGTCCGTTAGCGCTTTCCCATTAACGCAATGGGAACCAAGCCTTACACACATTAAGAAAAACTAAAAAGTAAGCACTGATATACATCAAGAGAATGCCAAGAGTGTGCAAAGCAGTCATCAAAGCAAAAGGTATTATTATTAATAATTATAAAAGGTGGCTACTTTTTTGTTAAGTATATAATTCCACATGTGTTGATTCATAGTTTTGATGCCTTCTGCGTGAATGTACAATTTTCATAGTCATGAAAATACAGAAAAATCTTTAAATGAGAAGGTGTGTCCAAACTTTTGGTCTGCACTGTACATTAAAATATTAAAATTATAAGTATATGGTGACTGATATCAAACCATATGTGAGGAGAAGTCTCCCAATATAAGTGCATATGTATGCTGCACTATATAGTGACCAATCGAGAAAATTACATGAAAAACAAAACAAGGAGAAAACCAATAAAGAGGTCAATGATGATGGTGAAAAATATAACAAACGCCGTTGATAAAGAATTTGGTGTGTGAGGGTAGGGAAAACAACCAGAAAAAAATTGGGCGCTTATCCTAGTGAAGAACAAATTCCATAAAATTAACCATTGGATACTATAGTTTAGATTCCATAGAAGTGAATGGGGGTTTAGCTGCAGTACCCCAGAACAGAATCTACACACCTTATGGAGCTATGCTGTTCCAACTCTGGACATTGTGCACATGCAGCTGCCAACAGCTGATGAGTGGGAATGCTTGCTATTGGACCTCCACCCATTTGACATTGATTATATATGATAAGGATAAATAATCATTAATTAAGTCCTGAACAACCTCCATAACATGGTTCATGAGAACATATGGTTTTCATTTAAATGCATACTGTATATGTGAAATTACTGTACTAGTACAACCTCAAATTATAAGGTAGTAAACATGATAAATATGCCGCAAAAGCATGTAACATAAACCATTCCCTTCTCTCTGTTGTATTACCATTAATGTAATGTGTTTTCTTATTGTCAATTCAATTTTTTACAATTTGTGCACAGACAACAGTATTTGATTAGTATTTGCATTTTCAACCACTATCATCAATTCTTCCTCCCTGAATTTGTGCCATTTACCTAACATTTAGATTTAACAGCTGGAGTACTTCCCTCACTCGACTATACACCATCTGCTGTAGTTTAGTTGAAGGTACGTACGATCCATGATCTTGAAGGGTTACTGCAGATCAGCTAATATTGCAATTACTTCTCCCTCTGCCATCAACAGAATTGCCTAATTTCAGACATTCCAATTTTGCAAGCACACTAAAATCACAATATAATTTGTTGTAGTCTCCTGGGAGCGGCAGCGTGCAACATTTTGTTATTGTTATCATTTGTGAGCAATGGATCACTAAGATCAAAAAACACTGTGTCTGGGAATTGAGATACTGATTTGGCTCTTACCCTAAGTCATATTGCAAGACTCATTAAAGGGTTGATTGTGACTTGTAGATCGCTACTTCCAATAGGTGGCGCTATTGAGTTCAAGTCCTCTTTTTCTCTGAAGAGGCAATTTGCATATTACATTTCCCAGAGGAGCATTGCATGGCGAATAAGCCTCCTTACGTTGACAAGCCAGAGGTGGTATGTCACTCTCCACAAGGAGAAACCTTAGACCTCAGTCCAGAGCCTCTCACCTAGCCAAATCATTTCCCATGCTTCGCGATAACGAGGGCCAACAGCCCAAAACACTGTGCCTGTGAATTGAGATACTGATTTGGCTTTTATCCTAAGTCATATTGCAAGACTCTGTAAAGGGCTGATTGTGACTTGCAGGATCGCTACTTCCAATAGGTGGCGCTATAGAGTTCAAGTCCTCTTTTTCTCTGAAGAGGCAATTTGCATGTGCAAAAAGTGTAATTTTAATTACATTCTCAGAAAAGATATATGGAAGCTGTATGTGTTTTACAATGTGAGATAAAATGATTTAAACAACATGTTGTCCTGACAAAGTATAATACATGTACAAACTAAGCAAATAACACAATGACTCCGTGCCCTATGGAATCTATGGATTGGAACAATGTTTCAAGTGTGGTACCACAAGGCTCTGTCCTGGCCTCAGTGTTGTTGAACAGTTTTATAAATGATCTAAATAAGGGTACTGAGAATAAACTAATCAAATTTGCAGAGGATGCAAAGCTAGGAGGGATAGCAAACACTAGATATAAAGGATTCAGAAGGATCTAGATAAGCTTGAACAATGGACAGCGACTAATAGAATGGCATTTAACAGAGAGAAATGTAAAGGTACCGTTACACTAAACGACTTACCAACGATCACGACCAGCGATACGACCTGGCTGTGATCATTGGTAAGTCGTTGTGTGGTCGCTGTAGAGCTGTCACACAGAAAGCTCTCTCCAGTGACCAACGATCCGGGGAAAGACTTCGGCATTGTTGAAACTGTCTTCAGCTGAAGTCCCCGGGTAACCAGGGTAAACATCGGGTTACTAAGTGCAGGGCCGAGCTTAGTAACCCGATATTTACCCTGGTTACCATTGTAAAAGTAAAAAAAAAAACTGCATACTCACATTCCGATGTCTGTCACGTCCCCCGCCGTCAGCTTCCCGCACTGACTGTGTCAGCGTCGGCCGTAAAGCAGAGCACAGCGGTGATGTCACCGCTGTGCTCTGCTTTACGGCCGGCGGCGCTGACAGTCAGTGCAGGGAAGCTGACGGCGGGGGACGTGACAGACATCGGAATGTGAGTATGTACTGTTTTTTTTTTTACTTTTACAATGTATATATATATATATACAGTCATAGGCAAAAGTATTGACACCTGACAGAATAACAAATCTGCAGGTGGTCGGGCATCTAGGAAATAGCGACCACAATATTGTACAGTTTCACCTGTCTTTCACTAGGGGGACTTGTCAGGGAGTCACAAAAACACTGAACTTTAGGAAGGCAAAGTTTGACCAGCTTAGAGATGCCCTTAATCTGGTAGACTGGGACAATATCCTCAGAAATAAGAATACAGATAATAAATGGGAAATGTTTAAGAACATCCTAAATAGGCACTGTAAGCTGTTTATACCTTGTGGGAATAAAAGGACTAGAAATAGGAAAAACCCAATGTGGCTAAACAAAGAAGTAAAACAGGCAATTAACAGTAAAAAGAAAGCATTTGCACGACTAAAGCAGGATGGCACCATTGAAGCTCTAAAAAACTATAGGGAGAAAAATACTTTATCTAAAAAACTAATTAAAGCTGCCAAAAAGGAAACAGAGAAGCACATTGCTAAGGAGAGTAAAACTAATCCCAAACTGTTCTTCAACTATATCAATAGTAAAAGAATAAAAACTGAAAATGTTGGCCCCTTAAAAAATAGTGAGGAAAGAATGGTTGTAGATGACGAGGAAAAAGCTAACATGTTAAACACCTTCTTCTCCACGGTATTCACGGTGGAAAATGAAATGCTAGGTGAAATCCCAAGAAACAATGAAAACCCTATATTAAGGGTCACCAATCTAACCCAAGAAGAGGTGCGAAACCGGCTAAATAAGATCAAAATAGATAAATCTCCGGGTCCGGATGGCATACACCCACGAGTACTAAGAGAACTAAGTAATGTAATAGATAAACCATTATTTTAGGGACTCTATAGCGACAGGGTCTGTTCCGCAGGACTGGCGCATAGCAAATGTGGTGCCAATATTCAAAAAGGGCTCTAAAAGTGAACCTGGAAATTATAGGCCAGTAAGTCTAACCTCTATTGTTGGTAAAATATTTGAAGGGTTTCTGAGGGATGTTATTTTGGATTATCTCAATGAGAATAACTGTTTAACTCCATATCAGCATGGGTTTATGAGAAATCGCTCCTGTCAAACCAATCTAATCAGTTTTTATGAAGAGGTAAGCTATAGGCTGGACCACAGTGAGTCATTGGACGTGGTATATCTCGATTTTTCCAAAGCGTTTGATACCGTGCCGCACAAGAGGTTGGTACACAAAATGAGAATGCTTGGTCTGGGGGAAAATTTGTGTAAATGGGTTAGTAACTGGCTTAGTGATAGAAAGCAGAGGGTGGTTATAAATAGTATAGTCTCTAACTGGGTCGCTGTGACCAGTGGGGTACCGCAGGGGTCAGTATTGGGACCTGTTCTCTTCAACATATTCATTAATGATCTGGTAGAAGGTTTACACAGTAAAATATCGATATTTGCAGATGATACAAAACTATGTAAAGCAGTTAATACAAGAGAAGATAGTATTCTGCTACAGATGGATCTGGATAAGTTGGAAACTTGGGCTGAAAGGTGGCAGATGAGGTTTAACAATGATAAATGTAAGGTTATACACATGGGAAGAAGGAATCAATATCACCATTACACACTGAATGGGAAACCACTGGGTAAATCTGACAGGGAGAAGGACTTGGGGATCCTAGTTAATGATAAACTTACCTGGAGCAGCCAGTGCCAGGCAGCAGCTGCCAAGGCAAACAGGATCATGGGGTGCATTAAAAGAGGTCTGGATACACATGATGAGAGCATTATACTGCCTCTGTACAAATCCCTAGTTAGACCGCACATGGAGTACTGTGTCCAGTTTTGGGCACCGGTGCTCAGGAAGGATATAATGGAACTAGAGAGAGTACAAAGGAGGGCAACAAAATTAATAAAGGGGATGGGAGAACTACAATACCCAGATAGATTAGCGAAATTAGGATTATTTAGTCTAGAAAAAAGACGACTGAGGGGCGATCTAATAACCATGTATAAATATATAAGGGGACAATACAAATATCTCGCTGAGGATCTGTTTATACCAAGGAAGGTGACGGGCACAAGGGGGCATTCTTTGCGTCTGGAGGAGAGAAGGTTTTTCCACCAACATAGAAGAGGATTCTTTACTGTTATGGCAGTGAGAATCTGGAATTGCTTGCCTGAGGAGGTGGTGATGGCGAACTCAGTCGAGGGGTTCAAGAGAGGCCTGGATGTCTTCCTGGAGCAGAACAATATTGTATCATACAATTATTAGGTTCTGTAGAAGGACGTAGATCTGGGGATTTATTATGATGAAATATAGGCTGAACTGGATGGACAAATGTCTTTTTTCGGCCTTACTAACTATGTTACTATGTTACTATGTTACCCCTGCAATTCAGTCAGATAATACTCATTTTCTTCCTGAAAATGATTGCAAACACGAATTCTTTGGTATTATCTTCATTTAATTTGTCTTAAAAAGAAAAAACACAAAAGAGAATGAAGCAAAAAGCAAAACATTGATCATTTCACACAAAACTCCAAAAATGGGCCAGACAAAAGTATTGGCACCCTCAGCCTAACACTTGGTTGCACAACCTTTAGCCAAAATAACTGCGACCAACCACTTCCGGTAACCATCAATGAGTTTCTTACAATGCTCTGCTGGAATTTTAGACCATTCTTCTTTGGCAAACTGCTCCAGGTCCCTGATATTTGAAGGGTGCCTTCTCCAAACTGCCATTTTTAGATCTCTTCACAGGTGTTCTATGGGATTCAGGTTTGGACTCATTGCTGGCCACCTTAGAAGTCTCCAGTGCTTTCTCTCAAACCATTTTCTAGTGCTTTTTGAAGTGTTTTCGGTCATTGTCCTGCTGGAAGACCCATGACCTCTGAGGGAGACCCAGCTTTCTCACACTGGGCCCTACATTATGCTGCAAAATTTGTTGGTAGTCTTCAGACTTCATAAAGCCATGCACACGGTCAAGCAGTCCAGTGCCAGAGGCAGCAAAGCAACCCCAAAACATCAGGGAACATCCGCCATGTTTGACTGTAGGGACCGTGTTCTTTTCTTTAAATGCCTCTTTTTTCTCCTGTAAACTCTATGTTGATGCCTTTGCCCAAAAAGCTCTACTTTTGTCTCATCTGACCAGAGAACATTCTTCCAAAACGTGTTAGGCTTTTTCAGGTAAGTTTTGGCAATCTCCAGCCTGGCTTTCGGGGTAAGAAGTGGGGTCTTCCTGGGTCTCCTACCATATAGTCCCATACAGTCCCTTTTCATTTAGATGCCGATGGATAATACGGGTTGACACTGTTGTACCCTCGGCCTGCAGGGCAGCTTGAACTTGTTTGGATGTTAGTCGAGGTTCTTTATCCAACATCCGCACAATCTTGCGTTGAAATCTCTCGTCAATTTTTCTTTTCCGTCCACATCTAGGGAGGTTAGCCACAGTGCCATGGGCTTTAAACTTCTTGATGACACTGCGCACGGAAGACACAGGAGCATTCAGGTCTTTGGAGATGGACTTGTAGCCTTGAGATTGCTCATGCTTCCTCACAATTTGGTTTCTCAAGTCCTCAGACAGTTCTTTGGTCTTCCTTCTTTTCTCCATGCTCAATGTGGTACACACAAGGACACAGGACAGAGGTTGAGTCAACTTTAATCCATGTGAACTGGCTGCAAGTGTGATTTAGTTATTGCCAACACCTGTTAGGTGCCACAGGTAAGTTACAGGTGCTGTTAATTACACAAATTAGAGTAGCATCACATGATGCCAATACTTTTGTCCACCCCCTTTTTTATGTTTGGTGTAGAATTATATCCAATTTGGCTTTAGGACAATTCTTTTTGTGTTTTATTAATTTAAGACAAATTAAATGAAGATAATAATACCAAATAATTTGTGTTTGCAATCATTTTCAGGAAGAAAATGAGTATTATCTGACAGAATTGCAGGGGTGTCAATACTTTTGGCCATGACTGTATATATAGTACTAGATGGTAGCCCGATTCTAACGTATTGGGTATTCTAGAATATGCATGTAGTTTATTTATGAAGATTTTAGAATAATGCATTGAAAACACAGGATTCGGCCAGGCGTGACCAATTAGCGAAGCGTGGTTCAAATCCCGCGCCAATTCGCAGCCGGACTGCGCCTGTCGCTGATTGTTTGCGGCTGGCCACATAGTATATTTCACGGCCATGTAGTGTATTGCACAGCCCACATAGTATATTGCACAGCCCACATAGTGTATTGCACAGCCCACGTAGTATATTGTACAGCCCACGTAGTATATTGTCCAGCCCACGTAGTATATTGCACAGCCCACGTAGTATATTGCACAGCCCACGTAGTATATTGCAAAGCCCACGTAGTATATTGCACAGCCCACGTAGTTTGTTGCATAGCTATGTAGGATATAGCACAGCCACGTAGTATATAGCACAGCCACATAGTATATTGCACAGCCCACGTAGTATATTGCCCAGCCCACATAGTATATAGCCCAGCCCACGTAGTATATTGCACAGCCACATAGTATATTGCACAGCCCACATAGTATATTGCCCAGCCCACGTAGTATATTGCACAGCCCACATAGTATATTGCACAGCCACGTAGTATATTGCACAGCCCACGTAGTTTGTTGCACAGCCCACGTAGTTTGTTGCACAGCCATGTAGGATGTAGCACAGCCATGTAGTATATAGCACAGCCATGCAGTATATTGCACAGCCATGTAGTATATTGCACAGCCACGGAGTATATTGCATGGCCATGTAGTTTGTTGCACAGCCCACATAGTATATTGCACAGCCCATGCAGTATATTGCACAGCCCACGTAGTATATTGCACAGTCACGTAGTATATTGCACAGCCCACGTAGTATATGGCCGAGCCCACATAGTATATTGCACAGCCCACATAGTATATTGCCCAGCCCACGTAGTATATAGCACAGCCACATAGTATATTGCACAGCCCACATAGTATATTGCCCAGCCCACGTAGTATATTGCACAGCCACGTAGTATATTGCACAGCCCACGTAGTATATTGCCCAGCCCACGTAGTATATTGCACAGCCCACGTAGTATATTGCACAGCCCACTTAGTTTGTCGCACAGCCCACTCAGTTTGTCGCACAGCCCACGTAGTTTGCTTCACAGCCATGTAAGATATAGCACAGCCACGTAGTATATAGCACAGGCATGCAGTATATTGCACAGCCACATAGTATATTGCACAGCCACGTAGTATATTACACAGCCACGTAGTTTGTTGCACATCCCACGTAGTATATGGCACAGCGAGACCGCTACATCATCATCTCACGAGATCGCAATGCATGGAGCGGTCACCGGAATGTCGCGAGGAGTGGGAAAGGCCTGTTCCTGATACAGGGGGCCGACGGACAGTGAGTATATAACTATTTTTTATTTTTTTTATTATTTTTAACATTAGATCTTTTTACTATTGATGCTGCACACAGGGTCACACAGGGTTAATAGCAGCGTTAATAGACTGCATTACACCGCGGCATAACGCGGTCCATTAACGCTGCCATTAACTCTGTGTGAGCACTGCCTGGAGGGGAGTATGGAGCGGGCACTGACAGCAGGGGAGTAGGGAGGGACTAATTCTCGGCCGGACTGTGCCCGTTGTTGATTGGTCGCGGCCACAACCAATCAGCAACATGGGATTTCTGGGACAGACAGACAGACGGAATTTTTTCAGACCCCTTTGAAATAAGAAATGGAACTAGACAGGGCTGCCCCCTTTCTCCTGCCTTGTTCATTTTGGTAATGGAAACCCTAATACAGAAAATCAGACAAGACGTGTCCATTTAAGGCCTTTTGATAGGCCAGCTAGAAATCAAAGCAGCAGCATTTGCAGACGACCTTCTTCTTATGACCGCGAACCCTAATGTAGCTTTCCCCAGATTGGTAAACATATTCAATGAGTTTGGGTTAGTCTCTAACTTCAAAATTAATTTAAGTAAATCAGAAGCTCTGAATATCTCAGTACCAAATGAAGGCATTTCAGCACTTAAAAAAGAGACCCAGTTCCACTGGGCTGCAGAGAAATTAAAATATCTTGGGATTTTCTTGACAACAGACTCTTCCACCTTCTATAAATATAATTTCACACCCCTTTTAGATAAGCTACAAGGTTTATTTAAAAAATATGACCTACCATATGTATCCTGGATGGGTCGAGTTAATATTATTAAATCTTATATTCTTTTGAAAATATTCTATACTATGCAAATCGTTGCTATACCTCTCCCTAATTTTTTTTCCTCTCACTTAATCAGCTTATTTCTAATTTTGTCTGCAAAAATAAAAGGGCTAGAGTCCTCTTAAACTTCTTTTTATTCCCAAAGGATCCGGTGGCCTCGGCCTTCCGGATTTTAATACATATTACAAGGCTATACACCTTGCTCGATGGTTACCCTAATCAAACATAGACACTATCAGCACAAATGTAGAAATTGCATTGATGGTGAAAGACTTATTCCAAACCTCCTATCTCACTGTTTCTTTCTAGACGATATCCCACTCAAAGTCCTCCCTTGGTTGACTGACCCTAACTACATGGATGCTTATGGTCTTTGGTCTGGCCTTCCAAATATCCCAATCTCTCATCTTCTGTCTAACCGAATACCATGTGTGGAAGGCTGGTCGAGTGATGCTGTAAAACGCCCTAAGGACTTTTTACAAAAACAACATGTGCAATATATTTTAACAAAATGTAAAGCTGACTTAAACCACTCTCTGGAGTGGCTCTGGTTGGAGTTTGTAGTTAAGCTATGCTCTCCTATCTCTAAATTAGTGTCCAAATTATATGCTAATCTTATCAAACCCCCAGAGCGTTTTAACCCTCTTTATGTATCCTTCAAAAAGAACCTGAAGACCCACCTCTTCCGACAAGCCTACAACCTGCAGTAACCACCGATCGACCAAACTGCTGCATGACCAGCTCTATCCTCGCCTACTGTATCCTCACCCATCCCTTGTAGATTGTGAGCCTTCGCGGGCAGGGTCCTCACTCCTCCTGTACCAGTTATGACTTGTATTGTTTAAGATTATTGTACTTGTTTTTATTATGTATACCCCTCCTCACATGTAAAGCGCCATGGAATAAATGGCGCTATAACAATAAATAATAATAATAATAATAATAATGTATTCTCTTGGGAATCTGAGTTAAAGATAACTCTATCTCCCCAAGAAGTGAGTCAGGTGCTTGCCAACTCCCATGGTTTTTCCAGGTGTATCTTAAGGTACCGTTACACTTAACGATTTACCAACGATCACGACCAGCGATACGACCTGGCCGTGATCGTTGGTAAGTCGTTGTGTGGTCGCTGGAGAGCTGTCACACAGACTGCTCTCCAGTGACCAACGATGCCGACGTCCACGGGTAACCAGGGTAAACATCGGGTTACTAAGCGCAGGGTCGCGCTGAGTAACCCGATGTTTACCCTGGTTACCATTGTAAAAGTAAAAAAAAAAACACTACATACTTACATTCTTGTCGCGTCCCCCAGAGTCAGCTTCCCTGCACTGTGTAAGCGCTGGCCGGAAAGCAGAGTGGTGACGTCACCGCTGTGCTCTGCTTTATGGCCGGCCGGCGCTGACACTGGGGGACGCGACAAGAATGTAAGTATGTAGTGTTTTTTTTTTACTTTTACAATGGTAACCATGGTAAACATCGGGTTACTAAGTGCGGCCCTGCGCTTAGTAACCCAATGTTTACCCTGGTTACCAGTGAAGACATCGCTGAATCGGCGTCACACACGCCGATTCAGCAATGTCAGCGGGTGATCCAGTGACGAAATAAAGTTCTGATCATTCCCCAGCGACCAACGATCTCCCAGCAGGGGCCTGATCGTTGGTCGCTGTCACGCATAACGAGTTCGTTAATGATATCGTTGCTGCGTCACAAAAAGCAACGATATCGTTAACGATAACGCTATGTGTGACGGTACCTTTACTACAAGAAAATGCATTCAAAATTCTCTCCAGGTGATACAGGACCCTGGGATTAAGTGATTCACCGTTGTTCTGGAGATGTTCTAAATAGGTTCCCTTGCGCATATTTTCTGGTATTTCCCGGGAATACTAACTTTCTAGAAAGATATCAATACTTCTGTACATCGTTTGGGTTTGATGGCAAGAGACCTTACTCCCCAAGAGATTTTATTGTCACTCCCCTCGAAAACCTTTAAACCGAGAAAACACGATTTACTCTCATTATTAGTAGCAGCCGCAAAACAACTGATTTCTTCACTCTGGAAATTTCAAAGTCCTCCTACCATAGGGTACATGACATATACCGACTGGAGGAATTATCTACACTGTGTGCAGAATTATTAGGCAAGTTGTATTTTGATCACATGATACTTTTTATACATGTTGTCCTACTCCAAGCTGTTCAGGCTTGAGAGCCAACTACCAATTAAGTAAATCAGGTGATGTGCATCTCTGTAATGAGGAGGGGTGTTGTCTAATGACATCAAATCCCTATATAAGGTGTGCTTAATTATTAGGCAACTTCCTTTCCTTTGGCAAAATGGGTCAGAAGAGAGATTTGACAGGCTCTGAAATGTCCAAAATTGTGAGATGTCTTGCAGAGGGATGCAGCAGTCTTGAAACTGCCAAACTTTTGAAGCGTGATCACCAAACAATCAGGCGTTTCATGGCAAATAGCCAACAGGGTCGCAAGAAGCGTGTTGGCAAAAAAGGCGCACAATAACTGCCCATGAATTGAGGAAAATCAAGCGTGAAGCTGCCAAGATGCCATTTGCCACCAGTTTTGCCATATTTCAGAGCTGCAACATTACTGGAGTAACAAAAAGCACAAGGTGTGCGATACTCAGGGACGCGGCCAAGGTAAGGAAGGCTGAAAAACGACCACCTTTGAACAAGAAACATAAGATAAAACGTCATGACTGGGCCAAGAAATATCTTAAGACTGACTTTTCAAAGGTTTTATGAACTGATGAAATGAGAGTGACTCTTGATGGGCCAGATGGATGGGCCAGAGACTGTATCACTAAAGGGCAGAGAGCTCCACTCCAACTCAGACGCCAGCAAGGTGGAGGTGGGGGACTGGTATGGGCTGGTATCATCAAAAATCAACTTGTGGGACCTTTTCAGGTTGAGGATGGAGTGAAGCACAACTCCCAGACCTACTGCCAGTTTCTGGAAGACAACTTTCTCAAGCAGTGGTACAGGAAAAAGTGGGTATCGTTCAAGACAAACATGATTTTCATGCAGGACAATGATCCATCACATGCCTCCAACTACTCCACAGCGTGGCTGGCCAGTAAAGGTCTCAAAGAATAAAAAATAATGACATGGCCCCCATGTTTACCTGATCTGAACCCCATAGAGAACCTGTGGTCCCTCATAAAATGTGAGATCTACTAAGAGGGAAAACAGTCCACCTCTCGGAACAGTGTCTGGGAGCCTGTGGTGGCTGCTGCACGCAATGTTCATCGTAAACAGATCAAGCAACTGACAGAATCTATTAATGGAAGGCTGTTGAGTGTCATCATAAAGAAAGGTGGCTCACCAATTTTTTGGGGTTTTGTTTTTGCATGTCAGAAATGTTTAATTCTAAATTTTGTGCAGTTATATTGGTTTACCTGGTGAAAATAAACAAGTGAGATGGGAATATATTTTGTTTTTATTAAGTTGCCTAATAATTCTGCACAGTAATAGTTACCTGCACAAACAGATATCTTCCTAAGATAGCCAAATATAAAAAAAAACCACTCCAACTTCCAAAAATATTAAGCTTTGACATTTATGAGTCTTTTGGGTTGATTGAGAACATAGTTGTTGATCTATAATAAAAATAATCCTCAAAAATACAACTTACCTAATAATTCTGCACACAGTGTAGTTGGGAAACCTGATCTCACTAGAAATTCAAACACTCATGTCTTCCCTGGACAAAATATTCCAATACCCTGCTCTAGATTTTTTTTCTTCCTTTAGATTAGCTAAACTTGCCCTTGCAGTACACGCCGTGGTGGTCGAGTCCGTTACTCAATCTAACAACCCCTCTTAGTCTATACTACTATTTTGTTTTCCGCTGTTCTATTTTCAACTACAGGTTATTTCTTTTTGAGAGTCTATCTGTCATATTTCCTTTTCCTTCTGTTTACTTTTAGATTATCCCTTATGGATCAACAGTAATGGAAGAGTTTTTCTACTATTTGCCTGATATATTTTATGCTATGTTTATTTTATTTTTCTTTGTTTGACAAGTAAATTGCTCTTTTCAGTTTATCAGCATATTAGCTGATTTATTGTGACTATTGTATTCTGAACAGTACTGTTTTGACATAATGTGCATGTCTGTTTATAAAATTATAAATAAAGATTTGCAAAAAAAAAAAAAGAAAAGAATAGAGTCTAGATCACATGAAATAATTATCCCCTCTACTCCTCCTTGGTCAGGCCTCATCTGGAATACTGTGTCCTGTTCTGGGCACCACATTTTAAAAAAGACATTGAAAAACTGGAGAAAGTTCAGAGAACTACCAGGATGGTGAGCGGACTGCAAAGTATGTCCTACGTGGAACGGTTAGAGGATCTGGGAAAGTTTAGCTTACAAAAAAGAAGACTGAGAGGAGACTTAATACCTGTCTACAAATATCTGAAGGAATGTCACAGTGTAGAGGGATCATCATTATTCTCATTTACACATGGAAAAATGAGAAGCAATGAAATAAAACTGAAAGGGAGAAGATACAGATTAGATATTGGAAAAAAAACTTTGACAGTAAGGGTGATCAATGAGTGGAAGAGGCTGCTGCAAGAGGTGGTGAGTTCCTCTTCAATGGAAGTCGTCAAACAGAGGTCGGACAGACATCTGTCTGAGATGGTTTAGTGACTCCTGCATTGAGCAGGAGGTTGGACACGATGACTCTGGAGGTCCCTTCGAACTCTAACATTCTATGATTCTATGAATCGGATGAGATTTTTTCATATCTGATTGGCCATTAAACCTACTTGCATACAACAACATAAATGTATATTTTGATTGAGAGGGACATCCATCACATTGTACAGTGGATACGGAAAGAATTCAGACCCCTTTACATTTTTCACTCTTTGTTTCATTGCAGCCATTTGGTAAATTAAAAAAGTACATTTTTTCACATTAATGTACACTCTGCACTCCATCTTGACTGAAAAGAAAGAAATGTAGACATTTTTGCAAATTTAATAAAAAAGAAAAACTGAAATATCACATGGTCATAAGTATTCAGATCCTTTGGTCAGACACTCATATTTAAGCCACATGCTGTCCGTTTCCTTGTGATCCACCTTGAGATGGTTCTACTCCTTCATTGGAGTCCAGCTGTGTTTAATTAAACTGATAGGACTTGATTTGGAAAGGCGCACACCTGTCTATATAAGACCTCACCGCTCACAGCGCTTGTCAGACCAAATGAGAAACGTGAGGTCAAAGGAACTGGCCAAGGAGCTCAGAGACAGAATTGTGGCAAAGCGCAGATCTGGCCAAGGTTACAACAGAATTTCTGCAGTACTCAAGGTTCCTAAAAGTACAATGGCCTCCATAATCCTTAAATGGAAGAAGTTTGGGACCACCAGAAGTCTTCCTAGATATGGCCATCCAGCCAAACTGAGCAATTGTGGGAGAAGAGCCTTGGTGATAGAGTTAAAGAAGAACCCCAAGATCACTGTAGCTGAGCTCCAGAGATGCAGTAGGGAGATGGGAGAAAGTTCCACAAAGTCAAATATTACTGCATCCATCCACTAGTTGGGCCTTTATAGCAGAGTGGCCCAACTAAAGCCTCTCCTCAGTGCAAGACATATGAAACCCTGCATAGGGTTTGCTAAAAAACACATGAAGGACTCCCAGACTAATAATAAGATTCTCTGCTCTGATGAGATGAAAATAGACCTTTTTGGTGATAATTCTAAGAGGTATGTGGGGAGAAAACCAGGCACTGCTCATCACCTGCCCAATACAATCCCAACAGTGAAACATGGTGGTGGCAGCATCCTGCTATGGGGGTAGTTTTCAGCTGCAGGGACAGGATGACTGGTTGTCATTGAAGGAAACATGAATGTGGCCAAGTACAGAGATATCCTGGATGAGAACCTCTTACAAAGTACTCTGGACCTCAGACTTGGCGGAAGGTTCACCTTCCAACAAGACAATGACCCTAAGCACACAGCTAAAATAACAAAGGAGTGGCTTAAGAACAACTCTGTGACCATTCTTGACTGGCCCAGCCAGAGCCCTGACCTAAACCCAATTGAGCATCTGTGGAGAGACCTGAAAATGGCTGTCCACCAATGTTCACCATCCAACCTGACGGAAGTGGAGAGGATCTGCAAGGAAGAATGGAAGAGGATCTCCAAATCCAGGTGTGAAAAACTTGTTGCATCATTCCCAAGAAGACTGTACTAGCTCAAAAGGGTGCTCCTACTCAATACTGAGCAAAAGGTCTGAATACTTATGACCATGTAATATTTCAGTTTTTTCGAATTTAATAAATTTAAAAAAAATTACTACATTTCTGTTTTCTTTAATTAATGAGAAAAAAATGCATTTTTTTGAATTTACCAAATAGCTGCAATGAAACAAAGAGTGAAAAATGTAAAGGGGTCTGGATATTTTCCGTACCCACTGTACATCTGCATTACAAGGAAGGAGGAAGGAGCCTTTTGTGCTCTGAAACGCGCGTCGGGGTGGGCTCTTAGTCCCTCACCATTTTTACATACCAAGTATTGTGTGTTCATTGTAGTGTATCACTGTGATGAATGGCTGATTTCTAATGACTCTATTTGCATTTGCATTGTACTATATCTTCCGCCTATCAGCCTGATATAATACCATTTTGATGTGTCTCTAATGATTTTATCCATATATGTATTGTATCATTCTTTTCTAGTAGCCTGATATGGTGTTATGCAGTGTGTTTTTGCGGTGGGTGGTACCCTGTAGCCCTATGTGTATTTTTGGTATTGGCACATAGTGTTTCACTGTCCCCATCTTTTTCCAATGTACCTGTTTCTTTGGTATAGTTTTTAATTCATATTTAATAAAAATATATTTTTTACGGGACTTATTGACTGTGTTTTTTGTGGAGTTTAGGATTTCTGTTCTGCAGTTGTCCCTATTCTGTCCCAACATGCACACATGGGACATTGATTTTTGCATCTATTGTGACGTATTGTGATTTTGTTCTCCATGTGTGTAATATGTATGCCACAACTTTATTATCTACTTTGACATTATGGTAGATTGTATCTCCATAGGAGCAAACTGGTTCCTAAAATTCCTATACTTTCTCATATCCTGTTACAGTATGTACATTACAGAGGATCTGTCACATCTCTCTATAGTTATTGCAAAACAATGGGGAGACAAAGAGCGCAATAGGGTCTTATCCATGTTACACAGAGGAGAATATACACCAAATTTGCTCACCTGGTTAGGATGACATTAGAGCACATAGATAGCGGCTGCTGCAGATCCACAGGTCTTCACCGACCAGAGAAAATAATGTCTTCAAAGGGAGATTTGTAGTTAAAGTTCTGCGCTGCCGCTAAGATGAATTTCAGGAGAGTATAGTTGATTCAAAGTGGTTTTATTCTACGCGTTTCAGGGGTCTCATGCCCCCTTCATCAGGAAATACCACCTGAGAACTGGTCCAACATTTATGGACATAACTGTTTATCACTCATGGTAATTCTGCTTCATGTCACCTGTCTTAGCCATGGGTTTTGTTTTCCTGTGCTATATTGTGCATAAATATGTGATTCTTCAGAATTTGATTTAGTCTTTGCCTGATGAAGAGACCTGTGTAGTCTCGAAAGCTTGCAATTTATTACCATCTTTTCAGTTAGCCATTAAAAGGTATCAACCACTGAGGACTCTAAATTCTAAATATTTTTCTATCTACTGGCTAACACGGTACAAAGATATATATCTTTCCTGTTCTTACACAGACTGACACAGTAAGCATTGATTACATAATGAGTAAGTCTGCTTAATGCAGTCAAAACGTGTCGACTGGGTCATGCTGACCATGTAAATTTTTCTTTTGCATGCACTATATTTTCTTTTGAAAAATTAAAGAAAATGAAAATCCAGTCCTGTTGAGACGGGCTCCAATTTTTTCTATTACACTGGGGAACACAATTTTTTAAGAGTTAGGTCAGACAACTGTTCTTAACTAAGTTTTTGATGCTGAATCCAGAAATGATCTCAGTTTTTCTCTATCACGTCAAGTTTTTGAACTATAGGATTTTTGTCTTCACAAAACTATGTAAACTACTGTACCTAAAAAGTGTTTTGTTTTTTATTAAATAGTACAAATATGAACAAAAAATGAAATATATAAGAAATAGGCATGACAAAGTTGTGGCTACTCTTACAAGTTGCCACGTAGCTCTATATGAGTCGAATTGTAATCAGATAACAAGTCTTATTACAGATATCAGTGCAATTGTGCTTCTCTGGCAGGTAAGTTGTGTAGGAAAAACTTGACGTGCTAGAAAAAAACTGACTACATTTTTGGAATCAGCATGCCAATTTTAGTATAAATCAGCTCAAAAACCTAACTCAACAGATATTTTTTTTCAAATTGTTCCCCTGTGTTATCATTGATTAGATAATGTGCTTGTGCAGTTGACTGTTTCGGTCCAAGTGCGATCTGACAAAACATCAGACCACACCCAGACCAATGTTAGCTTGTGGGGCCATGCACATGTCTGATTTTTTCCTCAGACATAGTCCAACATACAAGTCAATGAGTGCATGGAAATCACTCGGAAGACATCTGAGTGCTGTCTGATTTCCACGCACTGACACATTGGAGAAGATGGATACATTTTGTTTTTCTTCTCTTCACAGTGTGCTCCGAGTATCTCGATTGTTACTGACACCTCTGATCAAACCCCGAGGACACTTTTTCAAAATGTAATTTGCATAATCATCCCGAATCTCTCAGATGCGAGATTTTATGGCCGTCTGCAAGAGCCCTAAGAATGTGTAGGATACCCCCCCCTCCCCGACTGAGAACACCCATTTTTCAATTTATTTCTAGAAAGAATAACAGAGCAATGGCCCAGCATAACAGACTGTGTTATCAAGATTTAAAGTAAGACTCCAGTTTTTGTTTTATTCATTCCATGACTATTATATAAAATTATTCGTGTAATAACTTATTTAATTGTTCTTTTCTATCTGGAAATTCATGGTACCTTTCTCTTTAGTTAAGTTACGTGATGTGACACGCTACACATTATGTGGCTTTATGTTCTGTATAGGGGGTCACCATCTCAGTCAATACAAGTTTCTGAATGATGCGATTGCATGAAAGGAAGCACATGAGTTCTCCACAGGGATGAAGAGAAAGGCCAAAAACTCATATCAGATATAATGATGATGACTGCACAGCTCCTATCACACAAAATTATAATGTATACCAAGTATAAGAAAAGTGCCGAATGTGAAAGAAAATCAGATGGGGAAGGGGGAGAACACAGTGAGAGAAAAAAACTTGGGAATGTTTCTTTAAGAAATAAAGTAGCTGGCACTTTGTAATAAAGTCAAAATAAAAGGATGTTATATTAATAGTTAACTCAAATTGATTGAAGGTATTTTTGTATTTAGAAGTACAGGACACTGGGGCCAATTCATCAGTTTTCACCGAAATTCTGGTGTAAAACCATTTGAAATATTGCAAAATGTAGAAAAAAAGCAGCGCTTAGCCGTAGGGGGCAGCGTCGAGAGCAGCTCACACATACACCACAAAAGTGGTAAAAATTATGACAGCAATGTAATCCAGTCCTTGTACAACAATCAATGTCTCTTCTAAGATGACAACCCAAAAATTGAATACATTAAAGAATAAACTTTTTAAAATTTCATTATCTTGTTTCGTTTTTTCGCAAACTCCATGCTGAAAGTGCTGTTTCAACTTCCTTGTTCATGCACTTGGAGAAATTGTTTTGAACTGCAGGTGTAGCAAATATCCGTCCGTACTCCTGTGTGATCTCCTCTGCTCCCAGTCCCATGCTCAGACACGGAGAGAGTATGTAAATAGTGTTTGATAGTCTTGTAGTTCAAAACAGTTACCATATGTGTATGAACCAGGAGGTTGAAACAGCCTTTCAGCGTGGTGTTTAAGAGAAAAAACATACTAATAAGGAACTTAGAATGTGAGTCTCAATGGGAACAGTGATGATGATGTCTGTAAAGCGCCATAGAATTAATGGCGGTATATAAAATTGGTGAAATAAATAAATAAAAGGACGCAAAATAATAAAATGTAGTATGTTACACAGATTCTTTGCAAAGACTGATTAATAATTAAGCGCAAAAATTTTGTCACTCTTTAAAACCTCAATCCAATGCAGTCCTCCTCCAGAAGCAATATATGGAAGAAGTCTTTAAAGTGAGATTCCATTAACGGAACTGCAGTATGGTGGAGGGAGAGAGGAGTAAAAAGACTAGGAGCCAATAATATTTTAATATTTTTTTAATAGTAGAATATAATAAAATAATATAAAATATAACAATAGAGGACAGTGTCTAATTAAAGGGAATCTGTTTGCTATATAATCTTAGGGCAGTATTAGGTAGGGGCTGAGACACTTATTAGCCTGTGTGCTGTTGCTTCAGTACAATGAGTGGACTACAGCTCATGGGACTCTGGTCCGACCACGCCCCCTCTTCTGATAAGCAGCTCACTGTCAATAGACAATGTACACAGAAAGCTGTGGAGTGGGTGGGAGCAGCTTTTGAGCTCTACTTTCTGCTACATCTAAAAACTCTGATTGTGTCACACCTGCTGCATCCAGTAAACTAGGTGATAAATCATTGGATTCAGGGTCTCTTTTCCGACATTATGCTGCTCTCAGAGGAGGTATCAAAAGCCTGCTGATAGGTTCCCATTAAAGACTCTGCATCAGGATAGGCCATGCTTCTGATGAAGGATTAGTATAAAAATTATTATTATACAATACAAAGCCAACCACAAGTCTCGTCTCACTGGGTGGTAAAGGCCCTTACTGGCGTTGGCAATGGTTAACTGTTGCTTTTAGGCATATTTCCTTTCCTACAGTACGAAATTGGTTATTAATTACCATATGTTTTAAAGTTTAAGTAACATATGAATAAAAGATGTAAAATGCTACAAAAATTCAATCATAATAAAATTACTAGCATGCTTAAAATGACAAAAACTCGTTCTGATCTATGGTGGAAATAACTAAAGTCCTGGGCGGCAGATATAAAGCAAGAATATGTGTGGGCTGAAATAAATGATCTACATCCAGGCATTTGTTTTACTTTATGTGTCACCGACCTATGAATTGGATTTGCAGATTAGATAAGTATCGGGAAGTGTCAGCCTATGGGGTCTGTGATCTCCCTCTTACTCCGGGCACAGGTAACAGGACCTCCAGGTCATATGCCCATGGTTACCTTCTAACAAGAGGAAAAGGGAAGAACAGGAAATGGGACATATTTTATCATAAATGATGTGAAAGGAAACGACAAGGGGCCAACCCGATATAACAGTGGCCTGTTCGAGAGAGGAAGAGAAATCAGGAGAGAAAGAGAAATAGAAGCCTTTCCTATATGTTGAGTGGTGCCAGATCTCAGTAGGTGAGAATGATGACATAATAAAGTATTTCCCGTGTGTGTTTTTCATTAGCCTGGTTTTGTTTTTCTTCCAAGTGCTGTGGAAACAGAACAGAAGCCCCAACTTCAGCCAGGAGGCAACGGTCCGCTCCGATGGGAATAGCAGCTGCACAAATAGGAGGGAAAACCTCACTAGGATTGTTTCCAACACCTTTCTAATGGAAATAATGATTTGCAAAGCCCGACTTATACCTTTGCCACATAATTAGTCGTCAAAGGGGGCTTGAGATGAAAAACATCACTTCAGCTCCCAAATCTGTGAAATCCACAAAGACCTTAATGTTTCACTCTGTCTTCTGAATGTAAAGGTACATGATTATTAAATGGGCAACAGTGGTTGCAGATTAAAATAGCATTTGAATCAGTCAGCACTTAATATTCACTTCTTTAATGTATTTTAATGGTTATTCCCTTAAGGCCGAGATTTTTTTTTTTTTTCGTTTTTGAAAAATGATTGGAGCCATGTAAAAAAAAAAAAAAAGAAATATGTAACAGGGCAATTTCTAAAGTACCTCTGTGCTGTGAACTCTGCTGCGATTCTACCAGGTTCCTGCTATAGAAATGTTAACTGCACAAAATGCAAAATAATTATATATATATATATATATATATATATAAACATTAACATGTTAATATATAATATTTATTTAAGTATACAAATATATGTATCTACAGTATACACATTTATTTGTATATTTAAATAAATAAATATATATTATACACACACATAATAGTCATGTATATTTTTCTATGTGGGTGGCACCATAATAACACCCCGCGAGCAGGCGCTCTGTCTGGGTGTTATGTTTGACTCCGATCTCTCCTTCACCTCCCACCTCCCATATACAATCTCTTGCCCGCTCGTGCCGCTTACACCTAAAGAACATCTCTAGAATCCGCCCTTTTCTCACCATGGAAACAACAAAAACACTCACTGTTGCCCTGATCCACTCCCGCCTGGACTACTGTAATGCTCTACTATGTGGCCTCCCCCTTACTCGACTTTCCCCTCTCCAGTCTATCCTTAATGCAGCAGCCAGGGTCGTCCATCTGGCTAGTTATTACTCAGATGCATCCGCTCTTCGCCAGTCATTACACTGGCTGCCCATTCATTACAGGATACAATTCAAAGTACTTGTTCTCACCCACAAAGCTCTCCACAGTGCGGCACCCCCTTACATCTCCTCCCTCATTTCTGTCTATCGGCCTAACCGACCGCTGCGCTCTGCAAATGACTTTCGACTAACCTCTGCACTAATCCGTACCTCCCACTCCCGACTCCAAGACTTCTCCCACGCTGCGCCAATCCTCTGGAATGCTCTACCCCAAGATATTAGGACTATCCACAATTTGCATAGTTTTAGGCGTTCGCTCAAAACACATTTGTTCAGAGCGGCCTATCACATTCAGTAATCAAAGTCATTTTATGTTTGTGTGTGTGTAGCCCATTCACTATCTCCATCTATCCCCCACCTCCTGAAGATGGCTGGACCATCATTGTAAATACACACCTGTGCTTTGTATCTCCCCACCTCATTGTAGATTGTAAGCTCTCACGAGCAGGGTCGTCTTATTTCGCTTTAATTATTGTATTGTTAACCTTGTTACTTATGACTGTTGTGTTTGAAACTCTTAAACTGTAAAGCGCTGCGGAATATGTTGGCGCTATATAAATAAAGATTATTATTATTATGTGTGTATATAAAATATTAGTTAATAAATTAATCTAAATATATATGACTCATGTATTTTTATATATTATTTGGATAACAGCATTCTGTGCAGTAAAAATAGGAATACCATTCTTCTACAACACATTGTCCATAGATCAAGCAAAACATATCAAGTCAATACAGCATTTATCTTTCAATGACTCCTTATTATTATTATTATTATTATTTATTGTTATAGCGCCATTTGTTCCATGGCGCTTTACATGTGAGGAGGGGTATACATAATGAAAACAAGTACAATAATCTTAAACAATACAAGTCATAACTGGTACAGGAGGAATGAGGACCCTGCCCGCGAAGGCTCACAATCTACAAGGGATGGGTGAGAATACAGTAGGTGAGGGTAGAGATGGTCATGCAGCGGTTTGGTCGATCGGTGGTAACTGCAGGTTGTAGGCTTGTCTGAAGAGGTGGGTCTTCAGGTTCTTTTTGAAGGTTTCGATGGTATTATTATATGAATATTTAATAATGGTATAAAGGCATATGGGGTATTAGTTACCATCTTTATAGCATAGATTGGGTGGCAAGAGGTGCTCCTGCATGCGCTACTCCAGGAATCTTGCTCCATTCGAGGACTGAACTGAGATTTCTAGCATAAGGAACGCCACAACTCATCATGAATTAGACGAGCTGTGGCATCATGCCCTCGTCGTGTCCTCATCCTTACCCAGCTCCGTCCATTTATACCGAGCTGTGAGAAACTGGCGTGAAATCGCCAAACGTCTCAAAAACATTTGTGCACTTCCAAGTTGTGCTTAAATTTTGCGACTTTTCAAAGCTTTTGTGCTAGAATTCTGGTATGAAACCTTTGATGAACCGGACCTTAGGTGTCAACATAGAAGACCAAATACGCACATTTTTTTACTTTGTCGCTCACTAAGGTTTTTTAATAAACCCGTTTACATCTAGACACATCAAACATTTGGAAGTGGATGTGTACATTCAGAAGTTTTAGTATAAATTATTATCCATATTGCCAATACATCAGTATCAAGAAAACTGTAAGGTTGATTGCCGATATATTCATAACAAACTTTTCTAACATTCCTTTTCTTATAGGTCACCAGAAGGTGATGAAATTCACAGCTTGTGACACCTAAAATGTAATACATTTAAACACATGTTCTTCAGATTTTCATCTATGAAGCAACACTTTAATAGACTTCTTTTGTATGGCGTACTTACTGGAAATAAATACATAATAAAAGTCTGAAAACACTTTCCAAACTTTTTGTTTCATGGTTCCAGTAAATTGCTTTGTAGGTTGTTATGCTATTTAACTGCCCAATATATCAATCTTACGATGTATCACAGTGCATAAGCTTTCACAACTAAACAAGCTTCTTCATCATCTTTTTTACAGCCACATTGTAACACATTTGCAAGATCGAATATTTTTGAAACACTACCAGAATCTTTGGAAAAGATCTTAACATTGTTCTTTTACTGGGTTCTTTTTCTTTTTACATAGGTCATACAGATTACTGAAGACATAAAAGGCTGTAATTACCTCTGTTATCTGGATACTTACCGTACATCTAGGTAGTCAACTGATTTTATCAAGCCTCAATGGGAAATTATTTATAGAGCTTCCGTATAATAAGGAAAGCACTTCAAATCAGCTCAAAATGCAAGTAAATATATACGATATAATTTTCTGTGAAATATCCAAAATATTTTCAGTATCAGTTCCTTACTGTATTTAAGATCACTGCTTGTAGTCATTCTGTGGGGACCTAAAGGCCACGTTCACAGGTTCAGTATTTATGTAGGGGATGTAAATGTATATTGTTACTTCTTCTCCCCAACCCCTTTAGGTGTGTACAGTATTTATTATTAATGTGTTCGTACACGGTGGTACTGCTACACATAAAGTGTATTACCACCGTGTACAAGAGTATTGCTACACCTTATGCGAACTACTCTGCATTTTTATATATTGTTATTTTTTGCCATATATTGCACACAGTTGTTAGGGAAAGTTTGTCCCTGGGCCCAGTATAGTGATGGGAGCCTAGTGTCCATAGTTGGCCATTATAGGGGGGGCACTGTAGTGAATAGTATAATAAGTATAGTGCAGCTTCCTGCTTTTAGTCAGTTGGAGTCAGGGTCTGAGCTCTCGAGCAGCTCACAGGGCCGCCTGGCCAGAAGTCGCGGTGCCCTGCAATGTTTAAGAAGCGGCCCAGCATAGAACAGCTGCAAGGAAAGGATTCCTCTAGGAGGAAAAGAGAATGGAAGCGCTGCGGATGCAGCTGAAGCAAGTCTGTACCTATAGAGCAAGAAGACAGATCAGCACGGTCACTACACATGAGATGTGGCAGATCTTTGCCTGGGCGGCAGTACTTAGAACCGGAGTGAAACGGTTTGGGCCTCCCCCATGTGAGGCAAGAATTCAGGATGGAATAGATTCTGCTGGACCACAAAAAGCAGTCCGCCCCCGGGGCTGAATATAGAGAAGGAAAGGACAGAGCAGGGACAGAGAGGAATGTGTTGTATGCGTTACCCGAAGTGCCTGTAATTGATTAAGCTGTGCTGAGTAAAGAAGTTGTCATTGCAGATAACCCAGAGTGTGTCTCTTTTAGTCCGGAGCCGTCTGTGAGGAAACCATCCCCGTACCGGGCAAGTCCAGATGGTGCAAAAAGCCAGCACAGAGGTAGCACAGCAGAGAAATGTGAACTTTTATGGGGAAGGGGCCAGGGAACCATGCAAGGATTACTGTCGGCCATGACTATCACTCAAGCACCCCCTGGCCCTTCCTAAATTTACATCAGTATTTGTAAGCCAGTACCAGGAGTGGCTGATAAATACAGAAGTACAGAAGATGTGACGTGTTTCTATTATACTTTTCCTCTGATTGTTCCTCTCCTGGTTTTGGCTTACAAAAACTAATGTAAAATACTGAGCAAATATTGAACATGTGAACATGGCCTTATGGTTACTTCCAATAGATAAAATCTGTCTTGGTGGTGTGATAAGCACTCAGGCAGGACTGAATACTATTTCAGTAGAGCTATGATAGTGCTGACTTCAAAGGGTATGTATTCACGGTCAGGAATGGAGCAGGTAAAATCTGCACCCAATCTGCGTCTGAGGTCACTGGCATGTCACCTGCGTTTTTTATGTTTTTTTATGCGTTTTTGGTGCGTTTTTTGATGCATTGTTCATGCTTTTTTTCATGCAGAATTGTGTGTTTTTGTAAGCTAAATAAAGATATACAAAAAAAATTGTGATGTAATTTCCTTGTCCAACCTCTTCTTTTACATACTCCATTGAAGAATACACACACAAATATTTAATAGATAGATAATAGATAGATATAGCTATAGATAGATCTATCTATCATATCTATCTATCTATCTATTATCTATCTATAGATCTATTTATCATATCTATTCATATCTATCGATATATCTATTATCTATCTTTTATCTATATATAGCTATATCTATCTATTGATAGATACAGTATATCGATAGATAGATAGATGATTAGTGTTGAGCGATACCTTCCGATATTTGAAAGTATCGGTATCGGATGGTATCAGCCGATACCGGCAAAATATCGGATCTCGCCGATACCCGATACCAATACAAGTCAATGGGACACAAATATCGGAATGTATCCTCGATGGTTCCCAGGGTCTGAAGGAGAGAAAACTCTCCTTCAGGCCCTGGGATCCATATTAATGTAAAAAATAAAGAATAAAAATAAAACATATGGCTATACTCACCCCTCCGACGAACCCTGGCTGTCACCGCGGTGAGCGTCCGCCTCCGTTCCTGAGAATTGCAGGGAGTGAAGGACCTTCGATGACGTCACGGTCAGGTGACCGGTCACCTGACCGCTCACGTGACCACGACGTCATCGAAGGTCCTTCACTCACTACATTCTCAGGAACGGAGGCGGACGCTTGCAGCGGTGACAGCCAGGGTTCTTCGGAGGGGTGAGTATAGCCATATTTTTGATTTTTATTCTTTATTTTTTACATTAATATGGATCCCAGGGCCTGAAGGAGAGTTTCCTCTCCTCCAGACCCTTGGAACCATACGCACCGCACACTCCGATACAGATTTCCGGTATCACAAAAATATCGGAACTCGGTATCGGAATTCCGATACAGCAAGTATCGGCCGATACCCGATACTTGCAGTATCGGAATGCTCAACAGTATAGATGATATATATAGATAGAAAATAGGTAGATAATAGATGTTTAGTAATAAACATATTAAAATGGTACATAAAGAGTTAGGCCAGGATCACACATGCGAGAAACTCGGAGGAGTCTCTCATCTTAATACCCGCCACTGCCACAGGTACTCAGGAGCGGAGCGTGCGGCTGCATGTATTTCTATGCAGTCGCATTCTCCACTCTTGAGTAATGGCATCAGTGCCGGGTATTAAGATGTGAGACTTGTCCGAGTTTCTCGCATGTGTGATCCCGGCCTTAAATAAAGACACACACACACACACGAAATCTGCATTAGGCCGGGGTCACACTTGCGAGAAACTCGCACGAGTCTCGCATCTCAATACCTCAATAATCAGGACCGGAGTTTGTGGCTGCATGTATTTCTATGCAGCTGAACGCTCCGGTCCCGAGTGCCAGTGGCAGTGCCAGGTGTTAAGGTTCGAGACTCATGCGAGTTTCACGCAAGTGTGACCCCGGCCTTAAACGCAATGTATGTTTAATTAAAAAAAATTGAAAAAAAATTGCGTGGGCTCCCTTGCAATTTTCTGCGACAGAGAAGGAAAGCCAGAGACTGGGGGACCGACGTTTGTAGCCTGGGAAGGGGTTAACACCCTAGGAGCTTCCCAGGCTATGAATATCAGCCCGCAGCTGTATATTTAGCCTTTACTGGATGTTAAAATAGGGGGCGGCCCTGAAAAAATGATGTGGGGTCCCCCTATAATTTATAGCCAGAAAAGATACGCAGAGAGCTGCGGGCTGATATTCATAGCCTAGAGAGGGACCATGGATATTGGCCTCCCGACTACAAATACCAGCTCCCAGCAGCCCCATAAATGGAGCATCAGTAAGATGTGCCAATTCCAGTGCTTAGCCTCTCTCTTCCCACTACCCTGTAGCGGTGGCATATGGGGTAATAAGGGGACATTAAGCCGGCTTAGTAATGGAGAGGCATCAATAAGACTGTGTGCACACATTGCGGGTTTGATTGCAGATCCGCAGCGTTTTTTGCCACGCGGAATTGCAGCAAATCCACAGTGTAGTGCACAACCAATGTAAGTCTATGAGAACCGCAAACTTGATGTGCACATGCTGCGGAAAAAACCACACCGAAACGCAGCTTTTTTTTCCACAGCATGTCACTTCTTTCGTGCGGAACTGCAGCGTTTCTGCACCCATAGACTTGCATTGAGTCAGCCACATCTGCAGCAAAACCGCAGATGTAAAATAGGGAGGAGGGAAGTGTGTGGGCGGAGTGTGGGTGGTGACTGTGTGCGTGTATGTGTGTGCGAGCGGGGTCTATGGGCTGTCCAAGGGTCTGCTGGGGCATCTGCGGGCCTGTCTGGGGGGTCTGCGGGCTGTTCGAGTGTGTGCCGGTGTGTGCCGGGCTGTCTGGGTGTGTGTGGGTGTGTGCAGGGATGTCCGGGTGTGTGCGGGGCTGTCCGGATGTGTACGTGTGTGTGCGGGGCTATCCGGGTGTGTACGGCCCTGTCCTGGTGTGTGCGGGGGTCTTTACTGTGTGTGTTTATGCAGGCATCGTCTTATAGGACTACAAGTCCCATGGAGCTATGCCTGCTACAGTGACAGTGATTGACACATTAGTCAATGATGGGACAGTAGTAGTCCCATCATCCGGCTAATGTGTTGAATGTAAAAAAAAAAGAAAACCACATATACAGTACATACATACAGTACATACATACAGTACATACATACAGTACATATAACATACAACATACAGTACATACAGCATGCAACATACAACATGCAACATACAACATACACGATGAAACATATAGTACATACAACATGCAACATACAGTACATGCAACATGCAACATACAGTACATACAGCATGCAACATACAACATGCAGCATACACCATGCAACATACAACATACACCATGCAACATACAGTACATACAACATGCAACATACATTACATATAACATACAACATACAGTACATACAGCATGCAACATACACCATGCAACATACAACATACACCATGCAACATACAACATACACCATGAAACATACAGTACATACAACATGCAACATACAGTACATGAAACATGCAACATACAGTGCATACAGTATGCAACATACACCATGCAACATACACCATGCAACATACAACATACACCATGCAACATACAGTACATATAACATGCAACATGCAGCATACAGTACATACAACATGCAACATACATTACATAGAACATGCAACATACAACATGCAACATACACCATGCAACATGCAACATACATTACATATAACATGTAACATACAACGTACAGTACATACAACTTGCAACATACAATATACAGTACACACAACATGCAACATACACCATGCAACATACACCATGCAACATACACCATGCATGCAACATACAACATACACCATGTTGTATGTTGCATGCAACATACAGTACATATAACATGCAACATGCAGCATACAGTACATACAACATTCAACATACATTACATAGAACATGCAACATACAACATGCAACATACACCATGCAACATGCAACATACAGTACATATAACATGCAACATCAACATACAACATACTACATACAGTACATACAACATGCAACATACACCATGCAACATGCAACATATAACATGCAACACACAGTACATAAAACATGCAACATACAACATGCAACATACACCATGCAACATACATTACATATAACATGCAACATGCAACATACAATATACAGTACACACAACATGCAACATACACCATGCAACATGCAACATAGAGTACATACACCATGCAACATACTACATACAGTACAAACAACATGCAACATACACCATGCAACATGCAATATATAACATGCAATATACAGTACATGCAACATGCAACATACAACATACACTATATACGACATGCAAAATACAACATACAGTACATACAGTACAGAGTTTGGACACACCTTCTCATTTAAAGATTTTTCTGTATTTTCATGACTATGAAAATTGTACATTCATGCTGAAGGCATCAAAACTATGAATTAACACATGTGGAATTATATACTTAACAAAAAAGTGTGCAACAACTGAAATTATGTCTTATATTCTAGGTTCTTCAAAGTAGCCACCTTTTGCTTTGATGACTGCTTTGCACACTCTTGGCATTCTCTTGATGAGCTTCAAGAGGTAGTCACCGGGAATGGTCTTCCAACAATCTTTAAGGAGTTCCCAGAGATGCTTAGCACTTGTTGGCCCTTTTGACTTCACTCTGCGGTCCAGCTCACTCCAAACCATGTCGATTGGGTTCAGGTCTGGTGACTGTAGAGGCCAGGTAATCTGGCGTAGCACCCCATCACTCTCCTTCTTGGTCAAATAGCCCTTACACAGCTTGGAGGTGTGTTTGGGGTCATTGTCGAGTTGAAAAATAAATGATGGTCCAACTAAACGCAATCCGATGGAATAGCATGCCACTGCAAGATGCTGTGGTAATATAATAAAAACAGCCCGCAATGGACAAAAATAACATCGATCTCTCACACATACTCTTAGTCATGTGTTGAGAAGTTGCCATTCAGAAAGATCACATACCACTATATAAGACACTCCACCATACAGTTAAATAAACCAGAGAAAAACACACGGAGTATACGTCCAACTTGAAAAAGTATAAATACACGTTTTTATTCATAGAAAAGTCATATACACAATATTGAAAAAGTTGATCATTACATACAAGGTATACACAGCAAGGGAAACTGAAGAAAACACTGAAAAATAGAAGGTGACAGCCCCTGTAGATATCTGCATATATTACATCATAAAGTGCCAATAGTGCATGTCACGGCAAGGATTTTATGGACCGGGTATTCCATTACTATGTAACATAAATCCCACAATGGGGTTAAGATCAGAGTATAGCACACTAGATGCCCATCCCGCTTCCATGGACCTTACCCATTCTGCAGATTCCCAGGGGTCACCACCAAAGCCCCAACGCGCGCGTGCCCCCTGACGAAGCCGACGCGAAACGCGCGTTGGGGCTTTGGTGGTGACCCCTGGGAATCTGCAGAATGGGTAAGGCGGTGTGACAAGGTAAGACCTTATTTAAATTAGTAGACATGCGTAGTAAGCTGCAGTTATTACGCATGTGACTAATCATTAGATGCGGTTTTAGTCTAATGATAGTCTATGGTAAATTTACGGTGCGGTGATAGAGCGTCGCCACATTGTAAACAAACATGCTGCATTCTGGAAAGACGCGCCACATGTCCGTTTACGTGGGTCTGCCGCTTGCATCTTTTAATGCATAATGAAGATGGGATTTCATGAAATCCCCTCCTCTATGCTGTAACATCTGGATGCTGTGTGTTTGAAACTGTGGCTCAACGCAGCGCCAAACATGCTGCGTTTCCTGACCATGGAAACATACCCTTATAGGCTGAGCACCTGTGTGTTCATCAAAAGTCAAGTTTTTATCTTTTCTAGTTGCACAAAGGTTATTATTCAAGGACATTATTCAAGGACAGAAAACAGAGATCCTAACTAGCATTAAAAATTAATATTAGAGATGAGGAAAAAGATTTGCAGGACCATTGTCAGGCAGCTACGTCAGTCCCTGGGCCGGATTGACCATCGGGCAGTTCTGGCATTTGCCAGAGGGGCCACCACCTGCCGTGGGTCGCTCCGTCTGCAGGAGCCCCTTTGATGTGGTGACAGTACAGAAGCTGCTCAGGAGCAGGAGAAGGAGGCGCGGCCTCAACTGCTCTTTTCATGCAAACATCAGCAGTGGGACAGGAGTTGGCAGTCAGGAGGAAGAGTGGAGGTAAGCTGAGCTGGGGGCAGGGAGGCATTTATCCCCGGGCTATCTCCCAGCTCCTGCTCATGGCCGGGGATAATTTACATACCTCTCCTAGAGGCCGCACCAGGCACAGCTGCTGTCTGTAGCACCCAGCCAATGAAATCAAGCAGGGGAGCTACAGAAACCAATGGGAGGAGGTGGGCAGGGCTAGTGCTGTGAGGAGAAAAAGACTATGGAAGATTACAGCGCTGAGCTCCTCCAATAGAAGCTGCAGCCTTCCCTCCTCTGCTGTATCAGTGCTGGAGGATGCAGGGCTGAGAGTGAGAGGATCAGTGCTGGAGAATGCAGGGCTGAGGGTGAGAGGATCAGTGCTGGAGAATGCAGGGCTGAGGGTGAGAGGATCAGTGCTGGAGGAGGCAGGGCAGAGGGTGCGAGGATCAGTGTTGGAGGAGGCAGGGCAGAGGGTGCGAGGATCACTGCTGGAGGAAGCAGGGCTGAGGGTGAGAGGATCAGTGCTGAAGGAGGCAGGGCTGAGGGTGAGAGGATCAGTGCTAGAGGATGCAGGGATGAGGGTGAGAGGTTCAATTCTGGAGGAGGCAGGGCTGAGGGTGAGAGGAGGGCTCAGGCCTGTGTGTGCACCACTAGCAATGGAATTGAAATCCCCTGCTCCTAAAAAGTAATGTCACATGAAGAAATCCAGCTACCTGCAGAAAGGAGTGAGTATATATGTATATGCTCAATGTGTACAGTGTGTATATGTGCAAGTCATGTGTCTGTAGTTTATGTATATATATGTATATATGCACCTTATATATACAGCAGGGGTGTCAAACTGCATTCCTCGAGGGCTGCAACCAGATCATGTTTTCAGGATTTCCTTGTACTGCACAGGTGATAATTTAATCACACATAATGATTGCAGCACCTTGTGCAATGCTAAGGAAATCTTGAAAACACGCATGGTTTGCAGCCCTCGAGGAATGCAGTTTGACACCCCTGATATACAGTATATATATATACATACATATACACTGTATATGTGTATATACTGTAATGCTGCAGAATCATGACCCCCCAGGTTGCCCACCCTTTATTTCTGCTACTTGCATTTTACTGCCCTGTGTTGCAGATTTGTGGAAACAAGTCTATTTTTAAAGGGAACTTATCTCCAGTATTTGAGTCTTTCAACAAATTCCGCCACCTTTATCACCTCTGTGCTGCATTACACTGACATGTAAATTGACTCCTGACCCCCCTGTTTACCCCCATACAAAACATTTTATTTGCTCTCCCGCTGTATTTAAAGTGAGGCTGGTCGGGCTTCCTCTCTGTTGTATGCTGCTGACCTGTACTTAGACTATCTAGAGAGCAAGATTACAGAAGTTACAAAAAGTGGGCCTGTGTTCTTAAAAATGCCAGGGCTGAATTTAAGTCCCAGTCCAGCCCTGGTCAGTACTCTATAGCAGCTGAACCAGAATCCTGAATGAATGGAGAGATGAGCATCTAACAGAGTTAAACAAACTGAATAACATCAAATAAATTTATCTCAATTAAAATTTTCCGTTAAATGGTTAAAAATTATAATAAACTCTCATATTCACCTCTCCTCCACCATTCCCTTACTGTTGCTGATTTTCTTCCTACTTCCAAAAGTCTACACTTTCTTGTTCTTCTCACTCCAGTCTATTGCAGGACATCTCTGCTCACTAGGCTCCACATGGTCATCTGAGACGCGATGCTTCTCAGCGATGTGCATTGCACCTCAACGTGACTGTGTGGAGCTTAGTCTGTGATGCCTGCTGGAAGAGGGAATAAAACATGTAAGAGGAACTAATTGGAAGAAAGAAGAGGAGACACGTATGGGAAAGGTGGAGGAGAGGTGAGTAAAGGAATTCATTGATTTCTTTAACCCCTTTCGGCTACTCATATTCCTGTAAAATGTCAACTGGCTTGCTGTTATTTTGCTGGATTTGCATAAATCAAATCCCCAAAATTCTTAATCTAAATTTTTAGATTAGATTTTCTTTGCACAGTGAGAAATGCAGCAGACATAGTAGGGGTTCAGTTTGATGAAAGCAATGGAAGCAACAGGGCGGAAGTAGAATACAGTGTGGCTCCACAGAGAAAGTGAGGGATTTGCAGCTTTATGAATGAGAAGAAACGGACACGCTATTATGGAGATCACCAAACTTGTAAATAGTTAAATACTTTATTCAACAGTGCAAGCAGACCAAAAATGCCTTAAAAACATTTAAAAACTTGAAAAAAAATCCCCAATAGATGAATTCAGCCCCATGGATCCAGAGATAAATTACAAATTACCATACCATATAAAGATTATGGAGATTTATGCTAAACAAAGACAGGTTATCCAGTAAAACACATATTAGTTTTGGCACCTGGTGGGGAGGGTGTTGTGAATTCTGTGGCTGAATTCACTCCTGTGGTCACAAGTGGTACTGCAGCTTCTGAGCTTCCTCCCTCAGGTGTTCTGGTGAGCTCGTTGGCTGCTTTGTTATTTAACTCCACCTGATTCTGTCTTCCTTGCTCCTTGTCAATGTTCCAGTGTTGGATCTGAGCTTCTGGATCTTTCCTGTGGCCTGCTGCTCTGCACGGTGGGTCTTTTTGCCCCCTTTGCGTGGTTTTTGCTTTAGGGTTTTTTGTAGACTGCAAAGTTCTCTTTGCTATCCTCGCTCTATCTAGAATATCGGGCCTCACTTTGCTGAATCTATTTCATCCCTACGTTTTGTCTTTTCATCTTGCTAACAGTCATTATATGTGGGGGGCTGCCTTTTCCTTTGGGGTATTTCTCTGAGGCAAGCCAGGCTTGTTTTTCTATCTTCAGGATAGTCAGCTCCTCAGGCTGTGCCGAGTTGCATAGGTAGTGTCAGGCGCAATCCACAGCTGCCTTTAGTTGTGTTAAGGATAGGTTCAGGTATTGCGGTCTACAGAGATTCCACGTCTCAGAGCTCGTTCTATTGTTTTTGGGTTATTGTCAGATCACTGTATGTGCTCTGATTGCTGGCACACTGTGTCACTGGATTGCCTACATAACAGTACAAGGAGCCCTAACTAATGATTCTCAATAGAGGGAAAAAAGAAGTTCTGACAATCATTTTTTTTTCTCAGCTCTGTGTTCAGTCTTTTTTTCCCCTAGACATTTGGGTGTTTCAGGACACAGGTGTGGACATGGATATTCAGGGTCTGTGCTCTTCAATGGATAATCTCGTTACAAATGTACAAAGGATTCAAGATACTATTGATCAGAAATCTATGTTAGAACCAAGAATTCCTATTCCTGATTTGTTTTTTGGTGATAGAACTAAGTTTTTTAATTTCAAAAATAATTGTAAGCTATTTCTGGCCTTGAAACCTCATTCTTCTGGTAATCCTATTCAACAGGTTTTGATTATTATTTCTTTTTTGCGCGGCGACCCTCAGGACTGGGCATTTTCTCTTGCGCCAGGAGACCCTGCATTGAGTAATGTCAATGCGTTTTTCCTGGCGCTCGGATTACTTTACGATGAGCCTAATTCAGTGGATCAGGCTGAGAAAAATTTGCTGGCTTTGTGCCAGGGTCAGGATGATATAGAAGTATATTGTCAGAAATTTAGGAAGTGGTCAGTACTCACTCTGTGGAATGAATCTGCGCTGGCAGCTTTGTTCAGAAAGGGTCTCTCTGAGGCTCTTAAGGATGTCATGGTGGGTTTTCCTATGCCTGCTGGTTTGAATGAGTCTGTGTCTTTGGCCATTCAGATCGGTCGACGCTTGCGCGAGCGTAAATCTGTGCACCATTTGGCGGTATTGTCTGAGATTAAACCTGAGCCTATGCAGTGCGATAGGACTATGACCAGAGTTGAACGGCAAGAACACAGACGTCTGAATGGTCTGTGTTTCTACTGTGGTGATTCCAATCATGCTATTTCTGATTGTCCTAAGCGCACTAAGCGGTTCGATAGGTCTGCCGTCATTGGTACTGTACAATCCAAATTCCTTCTGTCCATTACCTTGATATGCTCTTTATCATCGTATTCTGTCATGGCGTTTGTGGATTCAGGCGCTGCCCTGAATCTGATGGATTTGGATTATGCTAAACGTTGTGGGTTTTTCTTGGAGCCTTTGCGGTGTCCTATTCCGTTGAGAGGAATTGATGCTACACCTTTGGCCAAGAATAAACCTCAGTACTGGGCCCAGCTGACCATGTGCATGGCTCCGGCACATCAGGAAGTTATTCGCTTTCTGGTGCTACATAATCTGCATGATGTGGTCGTGTTGGGGTTGCCATGGCTGCAAACCCATAATCCAGTATTGGATTGGAACTCTATGTCGGTATCCAGCTGGGGTTGTCAGGGGGTACATGGTGATGTTCCATTTTTGTCTATTTCGTCATCCACTCCTTCTGAGGTCCCAGAGTTCTTGTCTGATTATCAGGATGTATTTGAAGAGCCCAAGTCCGATGCCCTACCTCCGCATAGGGATTGTGATTGTGCTATCAATTTGATTCCTGGTAGTAAATTCCCTAAAGGTCGATTATTTAATTTATCCGTGCCTGAACACGCCGCTATGCGCAGTTATGTGAAGGAATCCCTGGAGAAGGGACATATTCGCCCATCGTCATCACCACTGGGAGCAGGGTTCTTTTTTGTAGCCAAGAAGGATGGTTCGCTGAGACCGTGTATTGATTACCGCCTTCTTAATAAGATCACTGTTAAATTTCAGTATCCCTTGCCATTGTTATCTGACTTGTTTGCTCGGATTAAGGGGGCTAGTTGGTTCACTAAGATAGATCTTCGTGGTGCGTATAATCTGGTGAGAATCAGGCAAGGAGATGAATGGAAAACTGCATTCAATACGCCCGAGGGTCATTTTGAGTATCTAGTGATGCCATTCGGACTTGCCAATGCTCCATCTGTGTTTCAGTCTTTTATGCATGACATCTTCCGTGAGTATCTGGATAAATTCCTGATTGTTTACTTGGATGACATTTTGATCTTCTCAGATGATTGGGACTCTCATGTGAAGCAGGTCAGAATGGTTTTCCAGGTCCTGCGTGCTAATTCTTTGTTTGTGAAGGGATCAAAGTGTCTCTTCGGTGTGCAGAAAGTTTCATTTTTGGGGTTCATCTTTTCCCCTTCTACTATCGAGATGGATCCGGTTAAGGTCCAAGCCATCCAGGATTGGACTCAGCCGACATCTCTGAAAAGTCTGCAAAAATTCCTGGGCTTTGCTAATTTTTATCGTCGCTTCATCTGTAATTTTTCTAGCATTGCCAAACCATTGACCGATTTGACCAAGAAGGGTGCTGATTTGGTTAATTGGTCTTCTGCTGCTGTGGAAGCTTTTCAGGAGTTGAAGCATCGTTTTTGTTCTGCCCCTGTGTTGTGTCAACCAGATGTTTCTCTTCCGTTCCAGGTCGAGGTTGATGCTTCTGAGATTGGAGCAGGGGCAGTTTTGTCACAGAGAGGTTCTGGTTGCTCAGTGTTGAAACCATGTGCTTTCTTTTCCAGGAAGTTTTCGGCTGCTGAGCGTAATTATGATGTGGGCAACCGAGAGTTGCTGGCCATGAAGTGGGCATTCGAGGAATGGCGTCATTGGCTTGAAGGAGCTAAGCATCGCGTGGTGGTATTGACTGATCATAAGAACCTTACTTATCTCGAGTCTGCCAAGCGCTTGAATCCTAGACAGGCCCGTTGGTCGTTATTTTTTGCCCGCTTCGATTTTGTGATTTCGTACCTTCCGGGCTCTAAAAATGTGAAGGCGGATGCTCTGTCTAGGAGTTTTGTGCCCGACTCTCCGGGTTCATCTGAGCCGGCGAGTATCCTCAAGGAAGGAGTCATTGTGTCTGCCATCTCCCTTGATTTGCGGCGAGTGTTGCAAAAATTTCAGGCGAATAAACCTGATCGTTGTCCGGCGGAGAAACTGTTCGTCCCTGATAGGTGGACTAGTAAAGTTATCTCTGAACTTCATTGTTCGGTGTTGGCTGGTCATCCTGGAATCTTTGGTACCAGAGAGTTAGTTGCTAGATCCTTCTGGTGGCTATCTCTGTCACGGGATGTACGTACCTTTGTGCGGTCCTGCGGGATTTGTGCTAGGGCTAAGCCCTGCTGTTCTCGTGCCAGTGGGTTGCTTTTGCCCTTGCCGGTCTCAAAGAGGCCTTGGACACATATTTCGATGGATTTCATTTCTGACCTTCCCGTTTCTCAAAAGATGTCAGTCATTTGGGTGGTCTGTGATCGCTTTTCTAAAATGGTCCATCTGGTGCCCTTGGTTAAATTGCCTTCCTCCTCTGATTTTGTGCCTTTGTTCTTCCAGCATGTGGTTCGTTTGCATGGCATTCCTGAGAATATTGTTTCTGACAGAGGTTCCCAGTTTGTTTCAAGGTTTTGGCGAGCCTTTTGTGGTAGGATGGGCATTGACCTATCTTTTTCCTCGGCTTTCCATCCTCAGACTAATGGCCAGACCGAACGAACCAATCAGACCCTGGAAACATATCTGAGATGTTTTGTTTCTGCAGACCAGGATGATTGGGTGTCCTTTTTGCCGTTGGCTGAGTTCGCCCTTAATAATCGGGCCAGCTCGGCTACCTTGGTCTCTCCATTTTTCTGCAATTCTGGGTTCCATCCTCGTTTCTCTTCAGGACAGGTTGAGTCTTCGGACTGTCCTGGTGTGGATTCTGTGGTGGACAGGTTGCAGCAGATCTGGACTCAGGTAGTGGACAATTTGACCTTGTCCCAGGAGAAGGCTCAACGTTTCGCTAATCGCAGACGCTGTGTGGGTCCCCGACTTCGTGTTGGGGATCTGGTTTGGTCATCTTCTCGTCATATTCCTATGAAGGTTTCCTCTCCTAAATTTAAACCTCGTTTTATTGGTCCGTATAGGATTTCTGAGATTCTCAATCCTGTGTCTTTTCGTCTGACCCTCCCAGACTCCTTTTCCATACATAATGTATTCCATAGGTCGTTGTTGCGGAGATACGTGGCACCTATGGTTCCATCTGTTGAGCCTCCTGCCCCGGTTTTGGTGGAGGGGGAATTGGAGTATATTGTGGAGAAAATTTTGGATTCTCGTGTTTCTAGACGGAAACTCCAGTATCTGGTTAAATGGAAGGGTTATGCTCAGGAAGATAATTCCTGGGTTTTTGCCTCTGATGTCCATGCTCCAGATCTTGTTCGTGCCTTTCATGTGGCTCATCCTGGTCGGCCTGGGGGCTCTGGTGAGGGTTCGGTGACCCCTCCTCAAGGGGGGGTACTGTTGTGAATTCTGTGGCTGAATTCACTCCTGTGGTCACAAGTGGTACTGCAGCTTCTGAGCTTCCTCCCTCAGGTGTTCTGGTGAGCTCGTGGATCTTTCCTGTGGCCTGCTGCTCTGCTTAGATAAGTGCTTCTTTGCTTTTGTTGCTATTTTTTCTGTCCAGCTTGTATTTTCGTTTTGCTGGAAGCTCTGAGACACAAAGGGTGTACCGCCGTGCCGTTAGTTCGGCACGGTGGGTCTTTTTGCCCCCTTTGCGTGGTTTTTTGCTTTAGGGTTTTTTGTAGACTGCAAAGTTCTCTTTGCTATCCTCGCTCTATCTAGAATATCGGGCCTCACTTTGCTGAATCTATTTCATCCCTACGTTTTGTCTTTTCATCTTGCTAACAGTCATTATATGTGGGGGGCTGCCTTTTCCTTTGGGGTATTTCTCTGAGGCAAGCCAGGCTTGTTTTTCTATCTTCAGGCTAGTCAGCTCCTCAGGCTGTGCCGAGTTGCATAGGTAGTGTCAGGCGCAATCCACAGCTGCCTTTAGTTGTGTTAAGGATAGGTTCAGGTATTGCGGTCTACAGAGATTCCACGTCTGAGAGCTCGTTCTATTGTTTTTGGGTTATTGTCAGATCACTGTATGTGCTCTGATTGCTGGCACACTGTGTCACTGGATTGCCTACATAACAGGAGGGTTAGTTACTCCAAAATAACAGACTGCCTATTGTTATGGTTTCATTAAAAAAAACACGCATCCTTGTATCCTGCCGAATAATCAATCTGCTGCAGTACAATATAAATGCACACAGTTCTCCCTAGTGAAGAGAAAAGAGCTGTCCTATAGCTACTAATACCTTAGCCATGATGGTGCCAGTTGTGCAAGCCGTAATAGTTGTGTACACATCTATCCCCAAATCAAAGGAGGTACAAAAAGTCTATGTCATGCAGATATAAGTACCGATGATACAGATACTACCTACTGAAAACGACCAGCCGAAGTGTAGGTGGATGGAAAAAGAATTTCCATAAATGTCAAGAGACCACAGTAGGGAAAATGCAGTCACACTGGGTGGCACGGGAGCAGAAACTGTTGCCAGAAATCCAAAATGGGTCCAAGGGGCCGCAAAGCCCAACGCATGTCGCCACACACGGTGGCTTCATCAGGGGCGGAAGTGACAGGTCTAAAGCACCGCTGTGATGAATATACACACTGAAACCAGAAGATTTGAATCAGCTGCGAGAGACGCTGGGTCGACCGGAAATGAACAACGCAGCAAAATAGGCGTAAATGCGCTGGCACCAGGTATCTAATTCGAGCGCAGTCAAATTGCACAAACGCGCAGGTGCCGAGTCTGTAATATGGACGCAATCAAAGAGCAGAAGTGCGCAGGTGCCAGATCTGCGACACAAACACAGTCAGAGGGCCCCAATGCGTAGGCGCCGGGTATATACTCCATATTCAATCAAAAATGTACCAATGCGCAGACGCCGAGTCTGCAAAACCAATCCTCCTACAGAAGGATCGCATGTGCATGAAGGAACTAATCTTATCCATTCACAATTTTGCTGCCACATTCAATAGAGAAGGTTATTTGCGCATGCTCTAAGCTCATGAGATGAATACCACCAATGTATATAACCTTAAACGTGGACAATAATATAATTGTCCACAAACTAAATTTGCAGAGCCAACAGATATGCATAAGATGGCAAAGATAACCAGCCTAACGCATGCACAAAAAAGATCCAAATGGCATATCTGTTGTAAATTTCTATGGGCAATACATTCAGAAGGGATAGTCATAGCATAATTATAATAGTTATTTATTTGTTTGATAAATAGGTGGGTCAAGCATTAAAGACCACATGTGGAATGATGATAAATCTAGCGGATAAACTAAGGTATACACCAAAGGGGTCAACAATATCCGAACCCACACACTCATGTTTGTTAGTTGCTACAACCCAAAAGATGGGGTTTAATTTCACAGAGTACTTATAAACAATTAAAAAAAAATTATACCAGTATCCTCGGGTGTTAATGAATATAAAAGTAGAGCAGGTATGACCCATATAACCTGTTGTGAATTCTGTGGCAGAGCTCCCTCCTGTGGTCACAAGTGGTACTTCGGCTGATTCTCTCTGTGAGCTTCCGTTAGTGGAGGAGAGTGGTACTGCGGCTTCTGAGTTTCCTTCCTCAGGTTATGTGGTGAAGTCGTTAGGTGCTGCTCTATTTAACTCCACCTGGTGCTTTGATCCTGGCCTCCAGTCAATGTTCTAGTATTGGACCTGTTTCCTCCTGGATCGTTCCTGTGGCCTGCTGCTCTGCATAGCTAAGTTCTGCTTTGCTATTTTGTTTGCTGTTTTTTTCTGTCCAGCTTGTCTATTTGTTTTTCCTTGCTTGCTGGAAGCTCTGGGACGCAGAGGGTGTACCTCCGTGCCGTTAGTTCGGTACGGAGGGTCTTTTTGCCCCCTTTGCGTGGTTGTTTGTGGGGTTTTGTGTTGACCGCAAAGTTACCTTTCCTATCCTCGCTCTGTTTAGTAAGTCGGGCCTCACTTTGCTAAATCTATTTCATCTCTACGTTTGTCTTTTCATCTAACTCACAGTCATTATATGTGGGGGCTGCCTTTTCCTTTGGGGTATTTCTCTGAGGCAAGGTAGGCTTATTTTCTATCTTCAGGCTAGCTAGTTTCTCAGGCTGTGCCGAGTTGCATAGGGAGCGTTAGGCGCAATCCACGGTTGCCTCTAGTGTGGTTGGAGAGGATTCGGGATTGCGGTCAGCAGAGTTCCCACGTCTCAGAGCTCGTTCTATGTTTTTGGGTTATTGTCAGATCACTGTATGTGCTCTGACTTCTATGTCCATTGTGGTACTGAATTACCTCATCATAACAGTACTGGAGGCCAAAGTACTAATGATTCTCAATAGAGGGAAAAAAGAAGTTCTGAGACCATTTTTTTTTCTCTGCACTGTGTTTTGCCTTTCTTTTCCCCTAGACATTTGGGTGGTTCAGTACACAGGTGTAGCGATGGACATTAACCCCTTCATGACCAGGGGATTTTTCGTTTTTCCGTGTTCATTTTTCGCTCCCCTCCTTCCCAGAGCCATAACTTTTTTATTTTTCCGTCAATTTGGCCATGTGAGGGCTTATTTTTTGCGGGACGAGTTGTACTTTTGAACGACATCATTGGTTTTAGCATGTCGTGTACTAGAAAACGGGAAAAAAATTCCAAGTGCGGTGAAATTGCAAAAAAAGTGCAATCCCACATTGGTTTTTTGTTTGGCTTTTTTGCTAGGTTCACTAAATGCTAAAAATGACCTGCCATTATGATTCTCCAGGTCATTACGAGTTCATAGACACCAAACATGACAAGGTTATTTTTTATCTAAGTGGTGAAAAAAAATTCCAAACTTTGCTAAAAAAAAAAAAAAAAAAAATTGCGCCATTTTCCGATACTCGTAGCGTCTCCATTTTTCGTGATCTGGGGTCGGTTGAGGGCTTATTTTTTGCGTGCCGAGATGACATTTTTAATGATAGCATTTCGGTGCAGATACGTTCTTTTGATCGCCCGTTATTGCATTTTAATGCAATGTCGCGGCGACCAAAAAAACGTAATTCTGGCGTTTCGAGTTTTTTTCCCGCTACGCTGTTTAGCGATCAGGTTAATACTTTTTTTTATTTGATAGACCGGGCAATTCTGAGCGCGGCGATACCAAATATGCGTAGATTTGATATTTTTTTTATTGATTTATTTTGATTGGGGCGAAAGGGGGGTGATTTAAACTTTTATGTTTTTTTTATTTTTTTCACATTTTTTTAAACTTTTCTTTTTTTGCTTTTGCCATGCTTCAATAGCCTCCATGGGAGGCTAGAAGCAGGGACAGCACGATCGGCTCTGCTACATAGCAGCGATCTGCTGATCGCTGCTATGTAGCAGAATTGCACGTGTGCTGTGAGCGCCGACCACAGGGTGGCGCTCACAGCGACGGGCAATCAGTAACCATAGAGGTCTCAAGGACCTCTATGGCTACAATGGAGACGCATCGCCGACCCCCGGACATGTGACGGGGGTCGGCGATGACGTCATTTCCGGCCGCCCGGCCGGAAGCGGTAGTTAAATGCCGCTGTCTGCGTTTGACAGCGGCATTTAACTAGTTAATAGGTGCGGGCAGATCGCGATTCTGCCCGCGCCTATTACGGGCACATGTCAGCTGTTCAAAACAGCTGACATGTCCCGGCTTTGGTGCGGGCTCACCGCGGAGCCCTGCATCAAAGCAGGGGAGCCGGCATCGGACGGTATAGTACGTCCGATGCCGGTAAGGGGTTAAAGGTCTGTCTTCATGTGTGGATCAGCTCTCGGCAAGAGTACAAAAGATTCAAGACACTATTGATCAGAAATCTATGTTAGAACCAAGAATTCCTATTCCTGATTTGTTTTTTGGAGATAGAACTAAATTTCTGAGTTTCAAAAATAATTGTAAACTATTTCTGGCCTTGAAACCTCGCTCCTCTGGTGACCCAGTTCAACAAGTTTTGATCATTATTTCTTTTTTACGTGGCGACCCTCAGGACTGGGCATTTTCTCTTGCGCCAGGAGATCCTGCATTAAGTAATATCGATGCGTTTTTCCTGGCGCTCGGATTGCTGTACGATGAACCTAATTCAGTGGATCAGGCAGAGAAGAATTTGCTGGCTCTGTGTCAGGCTCAGGATGATATAGAGGTATATTGTCAGAAATTTAGAAAGTGGTCCGTACTCACTCAATGGAATGAAGGTGCGCTCGCAGCTATTTTCAGAAAGGGTCTCTCTGAAGCCCTTAAGGATGTCATGGTGGGATTTCCTATGCCTGCTGGTTTGAATGAGTCTATGTCTTTGGCTATTCAGATCGGTCGACGCTTGCGTGAGCGTAAATCTGTGCACCATTTGGCGGTATTACCTGAGTTTAAACCTGAGCCTAGGCAGTGCGATAGGACTTTGACCAGAGTTGAACGGCAAGAACACAGACGTCTGAATGGTCTGTGTTTCTACTGTGGTGATTCCACTCATGCTATCTCTGATTGTCTTAAGCGCACTAAGCGGTTCGCTAGGTCTGCCACCATTGGTACGGTACAGTCAAAATTTCTTTTGTCCGTTACCTTGATCTGCTCTTTGTCACCGTATTCTGTCATGGCATTTGTGGATTCAGGCGCTGCCCTGAATTTGATGGACTTGGAGTATGCTAGGCGTTGTGGGTTTTTCTTGGAGCCCTTGCAGTGTCCTATTCCATTGAGAGGAATTGATGCTACGCCTTTGGCCAAGAATAAGCCTCAGTACTGGACCCAGCTGACCATGTGCATGGCTCCTGCACATCAGGAGGTTATTCGCTTTCTGGTGTTGCATAATCTGCATGATTAAAACGGTAATCTTTAAGCTTATCATACAATAAGTGGCCGAGAGCATGGTCATAATCCACCAAAGAAAACGCTCTCCCAAATATCAAACCATAAAGGTCATATGCACAGGAGTGTCGCTCCTAAATATAAGTATATAACACTAGCGAAAAAAGGGGAGTATCGACACCAAAATATGATAAAAAGGATATACAACTTTTATTAATAAATACATATACAACAAAATAACATAAGTATGTTATTTTGTTGTATATGTATTTATTAATAAAAGTTGTATATCCTTTTTATCATATTTTGGTGTCGATACTCCCCTTTTTTCGCTAGTGTTATATAATCTGCATGATGTGGTCGTGTTGGGGTTGCCATGGCTACAAGTCCATAATCCAGTATTAGATTGGAAATCCATGTCGGTGTCCAGCTGGGGTTGTAAGGGGGTACATGGTGATGTCCCATTTCTGACTATTTCGTCATCCACCCCTTCTGAGGTTCCAGAGTTCTTGTCTGATTACCGGGATGTATTTGATGAGCCCAAGTCCGATACCCTACCTCCGCATAGGGATTGTGATTGTGCTATCGATTTGATTCCTGGTAGTAAATTCCCAAAAGGTCGACTGTTTAATTTGTCTGTGCCTGAGCACGCCGCTATGCGGAGTTATGTGAAGGAGTCCTTGGAGAAGGGGCATATTCGCCCATCATCGTCGTCATTAGGAGCAGGGTTCTTTTTTGTAGCCAAGAAGGATGGTTCGCTGAGACCTTGTATAGATTACCGCCTTCTAAATAAGATCACGGTAAAATTTCAGTACCCCTTGCCGTTGTTATCTGATTTGTTTGCTCGGATTAAGGGGGCCAGTTGGTTCACCAAGATAGATCTTCGTGGTGCGTATAATCTTGTGCGTATTAAGCGAGGCGATGAATGGAAAACTGCATTTAATACGCCCGAGGGCCATTTTGAGTATCTAGTAATGCCATTCGGACTTGCCAATGCTCCATCAGTGTTTCAGTCCTTAATGCATGACATCTTCCGAGAGTACCTGGATAAATTCCTGATTGTGTACTTGGATGACATTTTGATCTTCTCGGATGATTGGGAATCTCATGTGAAGCAGGTCAGAACGGTGTTTCAGGTCCTGCGTGCTAATTCTTTGTTTGTGAAGGGATCAAAGTGTCTCTTTGGTGTTCAGAAGGTTTCATTTTTGGGGTTCATCTTTTCCCCTTCTACTATCGAGATGGACCCTGTTAAGGTCCAAGCCATCCATGATTGGACTCAGCCGACATCTCTGAAAAGTCTGCAAAAGTTCCTGGGCTTTGCTAATTTTTATCGTCGCTTCATCTGCAATTTTTCTAGTATTGCTAAACCATTGACCGGGAAGGAACAACCACGGGAAGGGCAGCATCCTATGAAGGAAAGCCACCTATGCCAAGCATGGTATCCATCCACAGACAGCCGTTTCGGGGTTTTTGCCCCTCATCAGTGTGGAGTAGGAATTTGGCTATTAGGAGCAGTGCCTAGTAAAAAGGCACAGATGATTGGCCTCGGGGAGACCAAAACATCCAACACCGCGGAGACACCATCACGTGTTTCTCAACGCAGTGATTCCAGAACACTGCCCCCATCCCTTATGGGAAATATGCAGATGCATGTAAAGAAGCTGCGGAGACATCATCACGTGTTTCTCGACGCAAGCAGTGAATAGCCAGGCCTTTCCCCGGGAAGGAACAACCACGGGAAGGGCAGCATCCTATGAAGGAAAGCCACCTATGCCAAGCATGGTATCCATCCACAGACAGCTGTTTCGGGGTTTTTGCCCCTCATCAGTGTGGAGTAGGAATCTGGCTATTAGGAGCAGTGCCTAGTAAAAAGGCTATAAAGGCACAGATGATTGGCCTCGGGGAGACCAAAACATCCAACACCGCGGAGACACCATCACGTGTTTCTCAACGCAGTGATTCCAGAACACTGCCCCTATCCCTTATGGGAAATATGCAGATGCATGTAAAGAAGCTGCGGAGACACCATCACGTGTTTCTCGACGCAAGCAGTGAATAGCCAGGCCTTTCCCTGGGAAGGAACAACCACGGGAAGGGCAGCATCCTATGAAGGAAAGCCACCTATGCCAAGCATGGTATCCATCCACAGACCATGCTTGGCATAGGTGGCTTTCCTTCATAGGATGCTGCCCTTCCCGTGGTTGTTCCTTCCCGGGGAAAGGCCTGGCTATTCACTGCTTGCGTCGAGAAACACGTGATGGTGTCTCCGCAGCTTCTTTACATGCATCTGCATATTTCCCATAAGGGATGGGGGCAGTGTTCTGGAATCACTGCGTTGAGAAACACGTGATGGTGTCTCCGCGGTGTTGGATGTTTTGGTCTCCCCGAGGCCAATCATCTGTGCCTTTATAGCCTTTTTACTAGGCACTGCTCCTAATAGCCAGATTCCTACTCCACACTGATGAGGGGCAAAAACCCTGAAACAGCTGTCTGTGGATGGATACAATGTTTGGCATAGGTGGCTTTCCTTCATAGGATGCTGCCCTTCCCGTGGTTGTTCTTTCCCGGGAAGAGGCCTGGCTATTCACTGCTTGCGTCGAGAAACACGTGATGGTGTCTCCGCAGCTTCTTTACATGCATCTGCATATTTCCCATAAGGGATGGGGGCAGTGTTCTGGAATCACTGCGTTGAGAAACACGTGATGGTGTCTCCGCGGTGTTGGATGTTTTGGTCTCCCCGAGGCCAATCATCTGTGCCTTTATAAACCATTGACCGATTTGACCAAGAAGGGTGCTGATGTGGTCAATTGGTCTTCTGCTGCTGTGGAGGCTTTTCAAGAGTTGAAGCGTCGTTTTTCTTCTGCCGCTGTGTTGGGTCAACCAGATGTTTCGCTTCCATTCCAGGTCGAGGTTGATGCTTCTGAGATTGGAGCAGGGGCTGTTTTGTCGCAGAGAGGTTCTGATTGCTCGGTGATGAAACCATGCGCCTTCTTTTCTAGGAAGTTTTCGCCTGCTGAGCGAAATTATGATGTGGGCAATCGAGAGTTGCTGGCCATGAAGTGGGCATTCGAGGAGTGGCGTCATTGGCTTGAAGGAGCTAAGCATCGCGTGGTGGTCTTGACTGATCATAAGAACTTGACTTATCTCGAGTCTGCCAAGCGGTTGAATCCCAGACAGGCTCGTTGGTCGCTGTTTTTTGCCCGTTTTGACTTTGTGATTTCGTACCTTCCGGGCTCTAAAAATGTGAAGGCGGATGCTCTGTCTAGGAGTTTTGTGCCCGACTCTCCGGGTTTATCTGAGCCGGCGGGTATCCTCAAAGAGGGAGTAATTGTGTCTGCCATCTCCCCTGATTTGCGGCGGGTGCTGCAAAAATTTCAGGCTAATAAACCTGATCGTTGCCCAGCGGAGAAACTGTTTGTCCCTGATAGGTGGACGAATAAAGTTATCTCTGAGGTTCATTGTTCGGTGTTGGCTGGTCATCCTGGAATCTTTGGTACCAGAGAGTTGGTGGCTAGATCCTTTTGGTGGCCATCTCTATCGCGGGATGTGCGTTCTTTTGTGCAGTCCTGTGGGATTTGTGCTCGGGCTAAGCCCTGCTGTTCTCGTGCCAGTGGGTTGCTTTTGCCCTTGCCGGTCCCGAAGAGGCCTTGGACACATATCTCTATGGATTTTATTTCAGATCTTCCCGTCTCTCAAAAGATGTCAGTCATTTGGGTGGTCTGTGATCGCTTCTCTAAGATGGTCCATTTGGTACCCTTGTCTAAATTACCTTCCTCCTCTGATTTGGTGCCATTGTTCTTCCAGCATGTGATTCGTTTACATGGCATTCCAGAGAATATCGTTTCTGACAGAGATTCCCAGTTTGTTTCGAGGTTTTGGCGAGCCTTTTGTGGTAGGATGGGCATTGACTTGTCTTTTTCCTTGGCTTTCCATCCTCAGACTAATGGCCAGACCGAACGAACCAATCAGACCTTGGAAACATATCTGAGATGCTTTGTTTCTGCTGATCAGGATGACTGGGTGTCCTTTTTGCCTTTGGCTGAGTTCGCCCTTAATAATCGGGCCAGCTCGGCTACCTTGGTTTCGCCGTTTTTCTGCAACTCTGGGTTCCATCCTCGCTTCTCTTCAGGGTAGGTTGAGTCTTCGGACTGTCCTGGTGTGGATACTGTGGTGGACAGGTTGCAGCAGATTTGGACTCATGTAGTGGACAATTTGACCTTGTCCCAGGAGAAGGCTCAACGTTTCGCTAATCGCAGACGCTGTGTGGGTCCCCGACTTCGTGTTGGGGATTTGGTTTGGTTATCTTCTCGTCATATTCCTATGAAGGTTTCCTCTCCTAAGTTTAAACCTCGTTTCATTGGTCCGTATAGGATTTCTGAGGTTCTTAATCCTGTGTCTTTTCGTCTGACCCTTCCAGATTCTTTTTCCATACATAACGTATTCCATAGGTCATTGTTGCGGAGATACGTGGCACCTATGGTTCCATCTGTTGATCCTCCTGCCCCGGTTTTGGTGGAGGGGGAGTTGGAGTATATTGTGGAGAAGATTTTGGATTCTCGTCTTTCAAGACGGAAACTCCAGTATCTGGTTAAGTGGAAGGGTTATGCTAAGGAAGATAATTCCTGGGTCTTTGCCTCTGATGTCCATGCTCCCGATCTTGTTCTTGCCTTTCATATGGCTCATCCTGGTCATCCCGGGGGCTCTGGTGAGGGTTCGGTGACCCCTCCTCAAGGGGGGGGGGGTACTGTTGTGAATTCTGTGGCAGAGCTCCCTCCTGTGGTCACAAGTGGTACTTCGGCTGATTCTCTCTGTGAGCTTCCGTTAGTGGAGGAGAGTGGTAATGCGGCTTCTGAGTTTCCTTCCTCAGGTGATGTGGTGAAGTCGTTAGGTGCTGCTCTATTTAACTCCACCTGGTGCTTTGATCCTGGCCTCCAGTCAATGTTCTAGTATTGGACCTGTTTCCTCCTGGATCGTTCCTGTGGCCTGCTGCTCTGCATAGCTAAGTTCTGCTTTGCTATTTTGTTTGCTGTTTTTTTCTGTCCAGCTTGTCTATTTGTTTTTCCTTGCTTGCTGGAAGCTCTGGGACGCAGAGGGTGTACCTCCGTGCCGTTAGTTCGGTACGGAGGGTCTTTTTGCCCCCTTTGCGTGGTTGTTTGTAGGGTTTTGTGTTGACCGCAAAGTTACCTTTCCTATTCTCGCTCTGTTTAGTAAGTCGGGCCTCACTTTGCTAAATCTATTTCATCTCTACGTTTGTCTTTTCATCTAACTCACAGTCATTATATGTGGGGGCTGCCTTTTCCTTTGGGGTATTTCTCTGAGGCAAGGTAGGCTTATTTTCTATCTTCAGGCTAGCCAGTTTCTCAGGCTGTGCCGAGTTGCATAGGGAGCGTTAGGCGCAATCCACGGCTGCCTCTAGTGTGGTTGGAGAGGATTAGGGATTGCGATCAGCAGAGTTCCCACGTCTCAGAGCTCGTTCTATGTTTTTGGGTTATTGTCAGATCACTGTATGTGCTCTGACTTCTATGTCCATTGTGGTACTGAATTACCTCATCATAACAATAACCCCAATAGATCTCCAATGAAGTTCAACCCAAACTGCAGAAAATATGAACCATTCCACATAACAATGCATACTTTTTTTGCATGTTCTTAAGGAATGAGTGCCTACTACAATACAAAGAGAATGTACCCCACATCATCTAGATGCTCCCATAACAGATGGCAAAAAAAAAAAGGAACCGCACATCAAGACGTCGGGTAGCCACAAAAGATTGCATACACAACATTTCGTGATTTGCAAGTGAAAAATTATCTCGGATGAACCTGGAAAGAAAGAGATGAAATTGAGTAGCCGTCTTGTGCTATCATGAATTGGCAGATGTTACAACTCTCGCAGGGATATGACCCACATGTTTTCATCCCCCGATTAAGCTTAGTGGTTGGTCACTGGTAATGGCTATGGCATAAATCATCCCTCAGATTTTTTGCTCTTCTTGCTACCAAATTTGGAGAAGCGGAGACAATGGGGATAATATTCTTATCACTCAGGAGAATATCCCAATTCTTCTATAAAATACCCCGAATATCAAACCACTGGTTGTTATACGTGGTTATCAAAGGTATGGAAGAAAAGGGTTCACATACCTTCATATTGAATAGACTTTTTCTGTCCATACTGAGGGCATGCTGGTATGCTCTAGAGATTATTTTCCGAGGATAATTCCTATTTCTGAAACGAGTTGGATGGTCTCTTGCTTGTTTCTCAAACTCCGAATTAGAACTGCAGTTTCTCCTCAATCGGAGAAATTGACCCCTGGGAATCCCATTCTTTAGATGCCGTGGGTGGAAGCCGGTATAATGCAGCAAACTATTTGTGCCGGTTGCTTGACGGAACATACTGCAAACAATGCGAGAGTTGTCAATTGACAACTTTAAATCCAAGAAGTCTATAGTGGATTCTGAAATGACAGATGTAAGCTTGATATTAAATGAATTACAATTCAAATCATTAATAAAGTCCAAACATTCTTCAAGTGATCCTGTCCAAAAAAGAAGAATGTCGTCGATATAACGTTGCCAAATTAAGATCTTAGTTAGAAAGGCCGTATGTTTATACACCGTTTGCTCCTCCCACCATCCAAGAAAAAGATTGGCATATGATGGTGCACAGTGGGCCCCCATATCTGTGCCGGACGTTTGTCTATAATGCTTCCTGTCGAATACAAAATAGTTCTTATCTAAAATGAAGAAAAGCAGTTCCAGCATAAATGTATCATGTTCCGCATCTCGACCGATATCCTTGTCAAGGAATTATTTAACATCTTGCATTCCAAGTTTATGTGTGATGCTCGTATAGAGTGATTCCACATCCAAACTAACAAGGTAAGTATTACGTGGCAAGTTAATGTCATCAAAGAGTTGCATGAGATGTGACGAATCCCTAGTGTATGAATCCAGGGTTAAGACAAGCGGTTGTAAAAAGTGATCAACATATATATACACGGGCACTCAAAGAGGCTGACAATCCCTGAAACTATAGGCCTACCTGGTGGTTTGATTAGAGATTTATGCACTTTTGGTAGTGTGTATAAAGTAGGGATGATGGGCAATGGAGTAGTCAAAAATGCAGCTTCTTTTTTCGTCACTATGTTCTCATATAGTGCCCTGCTGATCAGACGATCGATTTTGTCTTTAAAGAAAGCTGTGGGATCAGAGTGGAGCAAAACATAGCAATCACCCATCTGCAGTTGACGCATTACTTCCCTTACATATAGATTATGAGGCCAGAGAACAACATTCCCTCCTTTTTCCGCCTCACGGATCACAAAATCTTTGCTGTTTTTTAAATTCTGCAGAGCCCTTCTTTCAGCCGTGCCAAAGTTGTTATGCTTATTTGGATCCAATTTCAAATTACACTGGTCAACGCAATTTTCTGGCAAAAGGTTTTAAAACATATTTTAAGTCACTTTTGGCTGCTGATTACGAATATGAACTCCGGTTTTGGCTATCACATCAGGATTTCGAGATATTTTCAATTTTTGATGAAAATTACTCCTATCTAATGTTTTATGATAAAATCACATGATTTTTGGTACTACATTTTGTATTTTTTTAATCAAGGAATAACAAAGATTACAAAGTCTATGTACACCAAATCAAATATACTTACAGAATTAAACTACAAAATCTAAAAACACATATATGGCACACAGATGAATGGCAAATGGCAGTTATTTGAACTTTCTTTTCTTGGCTGATCTGTGATGTACAGTTTCTGGGTTTTCTCTCATCAAGCTCCAGCAATAGTCAGCCATCATATGTGAGTCCCACCGGCCTTGATACCGTTCTTCCATTGTTTTAATGTCCTGATGAAAACGCTCCCCTTGTTCCTCGCTCACATCCCCAAGGTTCTCTGGAAAAAAGTCCAAATGGCTGTGTAAATAGTGAATCTTGATACTCATTCTACATCCAAGATTTTGCAGACTCATTAGTAGATCTTCCACAATCTCTTCATAGTTGTCTGCTTTCTTATTCCCTAGAAAATTCTGCACCAAATTACAAAATGACTTCCAAGCTCTTTCTTCTGTCTCATTCATTGATGTGATAAAATTTGGGTCTCTCATAAGTGTTCTAATTTGAGGTCCATCAAATATTCCAGCCTTTTTCTTCTCTTCACTAAGACCAGGAAAAGGTGAACATATATAGTTAAAGCATTCTCCACTGTGATTGAGAGCTTTGACGAACTGCTTCATCAATCCAAGTTTTATGTGTAAGGGAGGAAAGACAATGTCCTTCCTATCCACTAGAGGATCATAGATGACATTCTTATCGCCAGATGCCAAACTCTGTCGCTGAGGCCATTCAGTTTTCACCCAATATGCTGTAGCTCTACTGTCCCAGTAGCACAGAAAACAAGGGTATTTTATGTACCCTCCTTGCAGACCCAAAAGTAAGTTAACCATTTTCAAATCAACACAAATTAACCACCAATGAGCATTATATTGTAACCTCTCTAGAACAATCTTGATGTTTTTATATTCTTCTTTAAGTTTTACAGAATGACCTATTGGTACAGAGCCATACTTAATTCCATTGTGTAACAGAACACATTTTAAACTTCTTTTGGAACTATCAATAAAAAGCCTCCAATCTCATGAATCATATGCTGGAAGTCCCATAAAGAGAAGTAGCCCTTCAACATCAGTACAATAGACAAGCTGGCCAGCTGAATGGAAGTACTTAGGCAGTTCTGCTTCCCTGTTATGATAAAACTAGATGGCAGCCCGATTCTAAAGAATCGGGAGTCTAGAATCCATATATACTTTATTTATTCAAATGTAAGAATAATACAATTAATAAATAATAGTAAGAAAGAACAAAAATAATAGGCAGTATATGGAGAAAACACCAAACAAAAGTTCAAAATTGGTGTGAAAATGTCACTGAACCACTTCACAACTAAATATATATAGTTTTGGTAAATGGTATTATCATTTTTTTGACGAAATTCGGCAGGAGCTTGAAGAGCAACGTCACTGGGCCCGCCTCCACGCAGTAGAAACTTGCTGTGAGGTAAAAATTCAAAAATCACACCAAAATGGCGGGCGGAGTGTGTCACAGTACGGCACGTTTCTGATTGGTCGCTCGCAGCAGGCGGCAACCAATCAGACACTGTTGACGTCACTTATCTCCGGACATTAGCTCCGGACATTAGCTCCGGACATTAGCTCCGGACAAAGCCACGGAAGTTGGCACAAATTGCAGGAAGTAGTATTCTAGGCAATTATATATTAGATGAGACACTTGTACCGGGTTTCAACATTCGATTCGCTTGTAGTCTTGAAGCCAATAGTTCAGCAGACTCTTTTGGTAGATAAAGATCTCTAACCAGATCATTCAAAGCAGACTGACTAAACAGAATTGGTTTGTCACAATCTTCATCACATGGCTGAAAAATATCTGGACTGTCTTCTTCATCAGTATAACAATGTGAGGAGAGTTCTGTGTCAACGTTTTCTGGAAGCGCAGTACATTTTGGAACAGGTATGTCTTCACTATGGGCAACTGGTCGTTAGCTGAAGGGATACTCGGGTATTGCAAATATTGCTTGTTTTTCTTATTGAAACCTTTTACATCGACAAGGCAGAAATAGCAGTCTTCTAAATGATTGCTTGGTTCTCTCCAAACCATAGGAACTCCAAACTGAAGTTTAGCATTCTTTCCTTGAGACCATGATCCCAAGCTCTCAATACAGGTTTTGCACTCTTTGTGAGGAGCCCAATGCTTGTCTTGGTCTCCAAGTTTTACTTTGAAGTACGCAAAATACACCCTCTTAACAAAGTCAGTAATGTTGCGCCTCTGAGTCTTCACAGTAAAGTTTCCACAGATGTAACAAAAAATATTTGGATCATTTAAGCACTGTCTTCTGCAAAATGTAGAGGCCATTGTTAGATCAGCAAAACATCCTGCAGAGAAATGCAAGATAAAAGTTGTTAGCTACCTGAGTTGTTCATTGAATTTCTGTCCCCCCCACACACTTTAGGTATTGATTCACAAACAAGAAACACAAAAACAGCACGATAAAAACAATAAATATCAAAATTCATTGAAAATTTCAATAAATAAGACAGTACCTGCACACGACTGTTGTGTATGTTGAAAACTGTTTGTTTACTTTCTTATCATAACAAATGAGAATTATGCATGTTCAAAGAAAACAAGATATTCTCACATTTATTAGGAGACTAAATAAAAACTAAATTTACCTTAGTGAACCGTATAAACCTGCACTTTTCATGCACTACTTATATTTATCATGGAATTCATGAAAATGGGCTATATACCTATTGCGCAAAAACATGATGTGATAGAGAAATTATAAGATCAGATTTGAATTCAGCACCCTCAAATTAGTCTAAAACTGTTCTTAAAGTCCATGCCAGAAATTTTTTTTTATTTTTTTTGTAGACCAGTGTTATTGATGTCATTACATACCTTATCAAAAAAGATCTGCACGGCGGGAAATAAGGAGAAGGATGGTGTGGCCTGTGAAGGTAGTCATCTGGAAAATTTGCGCTTAGTGTTCGCCCCCTCATTTTCTTGCAACAGTTCAAGAAGGTCCATGAATGCTTGCTTTTCGTTATCAGGAAATGAATCTAGAAGGGTAGGTTGATGGTATAGCAATTTAAGGGTTAGTTGATGACAGAAATGATATAAGTCCTTAATCAGAATAAATTTATTAAGTTTGTTCATGGGAGAGAAAGATAAACCCTTGGATAATACTTGTATTTCCACATCTGACAAGATGTATGGTGAAAGATTAACAATTTGCAAATTACCTGTAGGGTTTGTACTTTCCCTGGATTTAGTTAGCATCTCTTGTTGAACCGAGTCTCCCTCCTGAATGTTGGTGACCAATTTCTCCGCGGTCGACTTTTCCTTTTGTATGGTTCTGTTCTCTCTTATACCCCTCCTACGGTGCCCTCTATGTCGCTGGGGTCGGAGGACAAAAAATCACTAGAAGAGATTTCATCCCTCAGTTGGGGCTCAATTGCTTGTTGAGAGTCTCTTGGGGTGTAACGTCTACTACCCTGATGTGTCCACTTATAGGCTCGCCCCTGCTGTAGTCTGTTTTATCTCTCTGAAATTTACTTCTTTTCCTTTGGATGATTTCTTTCTCAAATTGATCAATTATAGTTTTAAGTTTTTGTTGAAAGTGGATCACCATAGTTTCCTTGTTAAAGCTGCTTAGTTTATTTTCACACTTCTTAATTTACTCCTTAATCTGAGTAGGGATTGGTCGTGTCCAATAAGCATATCGATTAATATGGTGGAACATTTGGCCACACCTGCTTCCCAGACATTATGGAAGTTGGGAGTGGCTTCCCAAGATAGAAATATCTAAACGCGTACACCACGTGGAGTGATACCCACTTTTTTATATTCTTCCAGGCTCCTGATGTTCCACCATATTTTTGTTAAAGATTTATGCAAGTTGGGAATATCAACAGACAATGTATGAAAGTCCGGATCCTTGCCCGGACTAGTGACCAAATTTTTAGATTCATTATCAAAGAGCCCCAATGGCCTATTACTCCAAACAGTCTCTCTAGCTGAAAGATCCATCACTGGTTTCAAAGTCACAGATATAAGAAAAAACGTATTACTATTACTAATCAATATAACATATATATACAACAATGTGCCACAACTCCAGAAGTGGTGAGAACAAGAGCCCACCCTGGATCATAAGAGTATTTATCAAGGAAGAAAAGACGGAGGGCACCATTTACCAAAATTATATATATATATATATATATATATATAAATATATATATATAGTAGGGATCAATCCCAAAGCGTGTAAGAACACTAATAATATAAATGAGAAGAAAAGGACACGCTATTATGGAAATCACCAAGCTTGTAAATAATTAAATACTATATTCAACTGTGCAAATAGACCAAAAATGCCTTAAAAACATTTAAAAACTTGAAAAAAAAATCCCCAATAGATGGATTCAGCCCCATGGATCCACAGATAAATTACAAATTACAATACCATATAAAGATTATGCAGATTTATGCTAAACAAAGAGAGGTTATCCAGTAAAACACATTAGTTTTGGCACCTGTTGGGGAGGGTTAGTTACTCCAAAATAACATACTGCCTATGGTTATGGTTTCATTAAAAAAAACCGCATCCTTGTATCCTGCCGAATAATCAATCTGCTGCAGTACAATATAAATGCACACAGTTCTCCCTAGTGAAGAGAAAAGAGCTGTCCTATAGCCACTAATACCTTAACCATGATGGTGTCAGTCGTGCAAGCCATAATAGTTGTGTACACATCTATCCCCAAATCAAAAGAGGTACAAAAAGTCAATGTCATGCAGATATAAGTACAGATGATACAGATACTACCTATTGAAATCGACCAGCCGAAGTGTAGGTGGATGGAAAAAGAATTTCCATAAATTTCAAGAGACCACAGTAGGGTAAATGCAGTCACACTGGGTGGCACGGGAGCAGAAACTGTTGGCAGAAATCTAAAATGCATCCATGGGGCTGCAAAGGTCACGCTGTGGCTTCGTCAGGGGCGGAAGTGACAGGTCTAAAGCACCGCTGTGATGAATTTACATACCGAAACCAGAAGATTTGAATCAGCTGCGAGAGACGCTGGGTCGGCCGGAAGTGAACAATGCCGCAAAACAGGCGTAAAAGCGCTGGCGCCAGGTATATAATATGAGCGCAGTCAAATTGCACAAATGTGCAGGCACCGAGTCTGTAATATGGACGCAATCAAAGAGCAGAAGTGCGCAGGTGCCAGGTTTGCGACACAAACACAGTCAGAGGGTGCCAATGCGCAGGCGCCGGGGATATACTCCATATTCAAGCAAAAATGTACCAATGCGCAGGCGCCGAGTCTGCAAAACCAATCCTCCTACAGAAGGATCGCATGTGCATGAAGGAACTAATCTTATCCGTTCACAAGTTTGCTGGCACATTCAATAGAGAAGGTTAGGGCTGCTATTGCGCATGCCCTAAGCTCATGAGATGAATACCGCCAATGTATACAACCCTAAACGTGGACAATAATATAACTGTCCACAAACCAAATCTGCAGAGCCAACAGATATTGATGTATGCATAAGATGGCAAAGATAACCAGCCTAACGCATGCACAAAAAAGTTCCAAATGGCATATCTGTTTTAAATTTCTATGGGCAATACATACAGAAGGGATAGTCATAACATAATTATAATAGTTATTTATTTGTTTGATAAATAGGTGAGTCAAGCATTATTTTATATCTTTGTCAATAATTGGATATTTAAAATACTGTAAATAAATAGGAAGTAGTTCAATTTAATATATTTAAATATTCAATCTTTGCATATCTAAACAGATACTGTAGATAAGATTTCTTGGCAAGTACTCAGATATTTACTTTACACTAAGTTAACAAATTGACCTGATGTCATTAATTTAGTAATATAAATATATTTTTCATCTACCAGCACAGTTTTTGATGTTTGTGTTCAGATATATAAATACATACATACAAGTAAGAAATCACTAAGTAAAATGCTAAAATCCACCATTTTTTGTATACCCAGATCTTGACGGTAGACGAATATGTTCTGTTTAGAAGAGGAATATGATTTTAATTAAAGGCAATTTAAACCCTTGTCTCATCTTACCAGACAAGGAAATATGATCAGATGGATACTGTGATATATACACGCTGCTATCAATTCTAATACATGCAAACTTTCCGGGATACATTTCTGATATATCTTGACATTTTAAAATATGTCCTTTTCTGTTCTGCCGACTAAACGCAGATTGTTCAGTCTTATATCACTGTCACAATGGTATTAGAACAGATGGCTGCTTCATCACAAAATCAAGAATTAGGATAATTTATACTGTTCAGTCTTACAAGGATGTAGATATGTAAAGTGCTAGTAATATGCATACAGAACATGAGATTGACTGTACGCCTGACATGCTGATGAAAAAGTTTTGCTTGGGTAGAATCTTAAAAGCAGCAATTAAAATAAGCAGTAGGTTATTCTGCAATACCATACTATACCATAACATACAATAATATCTACAAGATGATGGCTATTTTTATTACCAGGTTAACCTCTGAAAATTTTCACTTGGAATACAGGTGTTTAAACCAACCTGTAATTTGTATTTTGATCAGCATTTGTCACTTTTTTGCCTTCCTCAATATCAAGCATCTTTAATGTAGACTGAAATCATATTACTTTAAAAGTAAAAGTTACTGTCGATGGTAATCTTGGATGGTATACATTGATCTATAAATGTACTTTTGGTCTGGTACCCAATGACCCAGAATTTCTTGTCGCCCAACTGATTTTTCACTTCTTTTCTAATGATGACCTATGCCATGGATCCTTCCTTAGTTACATTATCTAACTGCTTTTTTTTTATACAACATCTTTTTTATGTCACTTTGTTTGAGAATCCTAGTGCATGGGATACTTAACCCTGCTGTTGTCTTCGGTCAAAAACGACCGACCTTGAACTTCAATATTCTTTAAAATATTCAAGATGCGCTTCTGAAACCTGTGGCCGACCGACCCATCCTCATTTAAGTCAATCAACCACAAGTTTCAGAACCGCATCTTGAACACCCCCAAAAATACCAAAGTTTAAAATCGGTCTCCCCAGACTGAAGACAACAGCAGGGTTAAAGAAAACGTCATCAGGAGGCTGAGGCTTCAGACACTACCACATCCTCTTACCCCTCCCTTAAATAAAGGTTCATCGGTGACCTTCGTTTCAGGGGCAGGGCTAGTCCCTGTTCTGTCACTGTGCGGTATGCACAATGACAGTGCGCTCCCTCACCGGCTCAGATCAGCAGTAACAAGCTGGCAACAGAGCGCACCGTCAGTGTACGTTGTAGTTGGGGAATTTTTAATTAAAGTATATTAGAAAATAGATTAGATTACGACATTAGATAGGCATTTAGGATTTAATTAGTTTGTACTTTGGACCCGCCCTTTAAGAATTTTTGCATCTACAAATGCAAAAATATTAAATAATAAAAAATGAAGTGAAGTTTTTTAAAAATAAGAATAAAAAAAGACTTTAAAAACTACACTGAACGCATTCTTTAAAAGTTGAAAAGCTACAAAACAGTTAATAATATAGCCCCAACTACTATTCCAATAATATTGTCAACAATAAAGTTATTATGTAATTTATGATGACCATCGAGTATCATAAAAAGTCTGTATGCTGTAAGATAAAAAAAAGTTATTTTAAGTTTTAGTATAGTGTTCAAGTGGTTTAAAATATGTTGCACAATTCTGTGTACTTTCTCTTAGCTTGAAATTCACATACTCTTCGGCTTGAAATTCACATACTTTTTCAGTGGCTGACTATTTTTAAGAAGTTCATCAGATTGGAAGATAGTTGTTATGCAGAAGCAGTAAGTCGGATAATGTGAGATGCCATTTCTCTCAAACTCTTGCTGCTCTACTGCCTCTAATAGCAACCCCGAGCTCAATTTCCTTCCTCGAGAACATTGCATTTCATGTGGAATGTCAATTATTAAAAAGCATTGTCCCGTGTCTTACTTTCCACCAGATGAATTAATTTGCAAAACTTGCTAATTTAGGCAAGTAATCTGGGACTCTCACTACAAAATGGTTGGGGCTCGGTGCTAGGAATTCAAACAAATTCATTAGGAAGATTAAATATCTCTTATTAACCAATATAAAGCAGAGCTTGCATGCAGTCTATTCTAAATATATACTTTACATAAGAAGCAGATACTTTTGTGTGTAGTAAAACGTACACATCTAAAATTGCTTTGTATATTATCCATTGTGTAAGAACAGCAGGAATGATAGGAATGCTTGAGAAAAGTACAAGTTGTTTGGAACTTCCCAGAAAACAGAAAAAAGTAAAATGTTTATATGTGGAGATTGTGTTGGGACATGGGAATTTTCCAATATTTACCAGTAATACATAGACAAACTAAGCGCACAAGCAAATGGTATCTGTATGTTATGTATACACAATGGTCCTCAAGGTGCAATAATATTTTGTTCAGGAACGACTATGAAAAGTTGAAAACATTGAGACTAGGGACCAAAAATATGTGGAGAACTAGTCATTGGTATTAAAGTCATTAAAACGGCACTTGAATAATATATAATAAGGATTAAATAAAAATAAGCAGTAGAGATGAGTGGATCGATCTATACAGATCCCCATGAGTTTGAACAATCTGCAAATTGAGTCACTAGGATCAGGGAAAAAAAATTCTGGCACCATTTCACTCACTGCTTAAGACTCTAATGGCGTCAAGCTCGGCTGTTTGGGTTTCCCCATAATGGCGGGCAGCTAACACATCATGTGGTCTTGCGCAGCCAATCAGGGGGACTGTCACAGGGAGTATAAAAGTTGAGGACCAGCCAAGCAATGACGTTTTAGGCTTTTACAGCTTTGGGATAGGAGGTTAGAGGGCAAAGATCATTACAGATAGGGATAGAAAAAGGCCTAATCTGATTGTGGTGCACTACTGCAGTGCTGAAGCGCATTGAAAATTGGAGTGGTAGTCACAATCTGGGAATAATAATCAAAAAGTGACAGGTGCTGGACCTGCATAGTCAGTGTGAATTGAGTGATCTCAGAAATACTGCAGTAACTGCATCTTAACAACAGCATTTCTTTTATTCTTTACACACAGCAAACAAGGAGGGCAATTTAATGCCCCTCTGTTTTTCTTTTTGCTTTAAACTAAAATTCTGACACTTGTTTCTCACAGAAAGTATACTTCCAGCATTATAAGAGGTGAGATCCCAATCGCACATGTGCCGCCTCCAGCGACCATTTTCCCGGAGTCCATCGCATTAAAAAGCATGGAAGGTGCAGAGCTCCGGGCTTTCACAAAATGAAAGTTGATCAGGTTGTTGATTGTGGCCTGTGGATTCTTGCTTCACTCCTCTTTAATGGCGGTGCGAGCTTACTAGATACTGGCAGGAACTTGAACATACTGTTGTATATGCCGATCCAGAGCATCCCAAACATGTGGGGTCAGTATGCTGGCCATGCAAGGACTTTGCACAGCCATGGAAAAGGAGTGGAGCAATATTCTACAAGCCACAATCAACAACCTGATCAACTTCATGCGACGGAGATGTGTTGCACTGTGTGAGGCAAATGGTGGTCACATTTTAGAGTGGCCTTTGTTTCGTGGCCAGCCTAAGGCACACCTGTGCAATAATCATGTTGTCTAATCAGCATCTGGATACACCACCCCTGGGAGGTGGATGGATTATTGGACAAAGGAGATGTGCTCACAAAAAAGCAAGAAAATAATTGGTGCGTGTCAGAAGAGTCAAGTGTGAATCTAGTGGAGCTACTAGAGTTAGCGACCATCCTGATTGGGTACAACTTGTTTTGGTGGTATGCTTTTTGATTAAAAAATGTTAACTAAGTACCCTATGTTTTTGTTTTCATATGCTACTATTTATATACTTACTGCAGTGTTTCTGTGCTGTGCTCTATGTTTTTGTTCTAGATTATACTTGTTAATGGACATTAGAAGATTAGCCTCAGAGGGTGAATACCAAGGCCCCAATTCATGAAGACTGGTGTAATACACAAAAGGCTTAATGAACTGTGCTGTGGAGTAGGATGAGCTAAATTCATTAAAAATAGTGCACTTCTTAATGAACTTGGCGCATCTTTTAGCTCTTGTGTCCTACTGCAAGAAACATTTTTCAGTCAGGGACTGTTGTAATTTACATTACTTTTGTGGCCTATGTTATTGTGAATTTACTGGTCGCGCCAGACTACATCTCATCCTGGCTGAGGTTTATAAACTTGAATCACATCTCTGTTTTCAAATTAAAAATAAAGAAACAGAAAAAAGTAAACATATTTGGCATTGCGCATCCATAAAAGTCTCTGCAGACAATCATCAGCTCAATATTGGCCACTGATTGGCTGTGAGACTCATGTGGCATAATAATGTCATGTGAGCCTCAGGAGACCCAATGCCGACAACCCTGAAACGGCGGCAGTACTTGAGTTCAGTGTATAGTTACATATAACTACATAGGTTGAAAAAAGATCTACTGTAGGTCCATCAAGTTCAACTTTTCTCCCTAATTATAAATTTTTTGTCACTAAGTTATCTATAACCTACAATGTTTTGTGCATTGAGGAAATCATCCAGTCCTTTTTTTAAATCTGTTATAGTGTCTGCCATTACTACCTCTTGTAGTGGGGCATGTCACGGTCTGACTGCTCTAACTGTAATCAAAAAAGAACTTGGCACTCTGATTGGTTTTGGTGTACAGCGTAAAAAAATTATTTATTGATGTGCATCCATACAGGCAAATCAAGTTGAACATTTTCGGTCCACATCCGGACCTTCATCAGAACAATTATACTGGTAAAGAGAGAAGCCTGTATCCTGTCTCTATTGGTTCCTATAGGTTTAGTTGGGTAGCCTGGATGCAGCAGGGGAGTCAAGTTCGTGTCAGCGCACGTGTGGAGCGACGGAAGTCGCTATGTGAATCGTGCTTCTCTCTTTACCAGTATATTTGTTTTGATGAAGGTCCGAATGTGGACCAAAAACGTTCAACTTGATTTGCCTGTATGGATGCACATCAATAAATAATTTTTTTCGTTGTACACCAAAACCAATCAGAGTGCCAAGTTCTTTTTCGATTTTGGACTACTTTGGGCTAAATACCCTACTTGAGCACCTATTTCCTACATTATTAAGAGTGCCGTGTTGCTCCATTTCATATTGCTCTAACTGTAAAGCACCCTTTCCTATTTAGCTGCCGGAATCGCCTTTCTTCCAACCGTAATGAGTGTCCCTGGTCCTTTGGAAGGCATTTGGAAGAAATAAATTATGCGCCAGTCTTTGTACTGACCACACATGTATTTATACATATAAATGAGATCCCCTGTGAGACGCCTTTTTCTAAGCTAAACAAGCCCAACTTTTCCAACTTTCCATCATATGAGAGGCCTTTCATCCCTTGTAATAATCTAGTTGCGCCTCTTTGAACTGACTCAAAGAACTTCTGAATATCCTTTTTAAAATGAGAAACCCAAAGCTGGATCCCATATTCTAGATGTGGCCTCACAAGCGATTTATAAAGGGGTAACAATTAGTGATGAGCGAGTGTACTTGTTGCTCGAGTTTTCCAGAGCACGCTCGGGTTGTCTCCGAGTATTTATCACTGCTCGGAGATTAAGTTTTCATCACGGCAGCTGAATGATTCACAGCTACTAGCCTGCTTGATTACATGATGGGATTCCCTAGCAACCAGGCAACCCCCACATATACTCAGCCTGGCTAGTAGCTGTAAATCTTTCAGCTTCTGCAATGAAAACTAAATCTCCAATCAGTCATAAATACTCAGAGGTCACACTCGCTCATCACTAGTAACAATACCTTGAGATCACAGGATTTTATCTCTCATTTTATACACCCTAAAATCTTCTTTGCTTTTACAGCTGCTGCTTGACATTGAGTACTGCGGCTCAGCTTACTTGTAACCAGAATACGCAAGACCTTCTCTTCTTCTGTAGTCCCATTTAATGTACATGCAGCAATAGGATTACTCCCTTCCAGGTGCAGTAGTCTTCATTTACTGTGTCAACATTAAATCTCAAGTTTGCCCATTCAGACATCTTTTCCAACTCATGTACTGTATATATATTTTACATTGGGAAATATTGTATTTAATAATGGATGGTCCTAGTAATGGACTAAACCTTTAACCTTCTTCTCTGCCCTGCAAAACTAGGCATGTTGAAAATATTTACCATATATACTCGAGTATAAGCCGAGATTTTCAGCCCAAATTTTTGGGCTGAACGTGCCCCTCTCGGCTTATACTCGAGTCAAGGTGGGTGGCAGGGTCGGCGGGTGAGGGGGTGAGGGCGCTGAGGCATACTTACCTGCTTCCAGCGGTCCTTACGCTCCCCCTGCTGTCCCACGGTCTTCGGTGCTGCAGTTCTTCCTCTATCAGCGGTCACATGTGACCGCTCATTAGAGAAATGAATAGGCGGCTCCACCTCCCATAGGGGTGGAGCCGCCTATTCATTTCTCTAATCAGCGGTAACGGTGACCGCTGATAGAGGAAGAACTGCAGCACCGAAGACAGCTGTCCGGGAGAAGGAGCCGGACGCCAGGACCAGGTAAGTATCGCATAGTCACCTGTCCACGTTCCAGCTGCCGGGCGCCGCTCCATCTTCCCGGCGTCTCTGCGCTCTGACTGTTCAGGTCAGAGGGCGCGATGACGCATATCGTGTGCGCAGCGCCCTCTGCCTGATCAGTCAGTGCAGAGACGCCGGGACGAGACTCCGGGACCGGACGCCGGGAGCTGCAAGCAAGAGAGGTGAGTATGTGCTTTTTTTTTTTTTTTACTGCAGCAGCAGCAGCGACAATGGCAGAGCTTTCTATGGGGAAATATGAACGGTGCAGAGCACTATATGGGGCACAGCTATAGGGCAATAATGAACGGTGCAGAGCACTATATGGGGCACAGCTATAGGGCAATAATGAACGGTACAGAGCACTATATGGGGCACAGCTATAGGGCAATAATGAACGGTGCAGAGCACTATATGGGGCACAGCTATAGGGCAATAATGAACGGTGCAGAGCACTATATGGGGCACAGCTATAGGGCAATAATGAACGGTGCAGAGCACTATATGGGGCACAGCTATAGGGCAATAATGAACGGTGCAGAGCACTATATGGGGCACAGCTATAGGGCAATAATGAACGGCGCAGAGCACTATATGGGGCACAGCTATAGGGCAATAATGAACGGTGCAGAGCACTATATGGGGCACAGCTATAGGGCAATAATGAACGGTGCAGAGCACTATATGGGGCACAGCTATAGGGCAATAATGAACGGTGCAGAGCACTATATGGGGCACAGCTATAGGGCAATAATGAACGGTGCAGAGCACTATATGGGGCACAGCTATAGGGCAATAATGAACGGTACAGAGCACTATATGGGGCACAGCTATAGGGCAATAATGAACGGTGCAGAGCACTATATGGGGCACAGCTATAGGGCAATAATGAACGGTGCAGAGCACTATATGGGGCACAGCTATAGGGCAATAATGAACGGTGCAGAGCACTATATGGGGCACAGCTATAGGGCAATAATGAACGGTGCAGAGCACTATATGGGGCACAGCTATAGGGCAATAATGAACGGCGCAGAGCACTATATGGGGCACAGCTATAGGGCAATAATGAACGGTGCAGAGCACTATATGGGGCACAGCTATAGGGCAATAATGAACGGTGCAGAGCACTATATGGGGCACAGCTATAGGGCAATAATGAACGGTACAGAGCACTATATGGGGCACAGCTATAGGGCAATAATGAACGGTGCAGAGCACTATATGGGGCACAGCTATAGGGCAATAATGAACGGTGCAGAGCACTATATGGGGCACAGCTATAGGGCAATAATGAACGGTACAGAGCACTATATGGGGCACAGCTATAGGGCAATAATGAACGGCGCAGAGCACTATATGGGGCACAGCTATAGGGCAATAATGAACGGCGCAGAGCACTATATGGGGCACAGCTATAGGGCAATAATGAACAGTACAGAGCACTATATGGGGCACAGCTATAGGTCAATAATGAACGGTGCAGAGCACTATATGGGGCACAGTTATAGGGCAATAATGAACGGTACAGAGCACTATATGGGGCACAGCTATAGGGCAATAATGAACGGCGCAGAGCATTATATGGGGCACAGCTATAGGGGAATAATGAACGGTGCAGAGCACTATATGGGGCACAGCTATAGGGCAATAATGAACGGTGCAGAGCACTATATGGGGCACAGCTATAGGGCAATAATGAACGGTGCAGAGCACTATATGGGGCACAGCTATAGGGCAATAATGAACGGTACAGAGCACTGTATGGGGCACAGCTTTAGGGCAATAATGAACGGCGCAGAGCACTATATGGGGCACAGCTATAGGGCAATAATGAACGGTGCAGAGCACTATATGGGGCACAGCTATAGGACAATAATGAACGGTGCAGAGCACTATATGGGGCACAGCTATAGGGCAATAATGAACGGCGCAGAGCACTATATGGGGCACAGCTATAGGGCAATAATGAACGGCGCAGAGCATTATATGGGGCACAGCTATAGGGGAATAATGAACGGTGCAGAGCACTATATGGGGCACAGCTATAGGGCAATAATGAACGGTGCAGAGCACTATATGGGGCACAGCTATAGGGCAATAATGAACGGTGCAGAGCACTATATGGGGCACAGCTATAGGGCAATAATGAACGGTGCAGAGCACTATATGGTGCACAGCTATAGGGCAATAATGAACGGTGCAGAGCACTATATGGCACAGCTATGGGGAAATAATGAACGGTGCAGAGCACTATATGGGGCAATAATGAACAGTGCAGAGCACTATATGGCACAGCTATGGGGAAATAATGAACGGTGCAGAGCACTACATGGCACAGCTATGGGGAAATGCAGAGCACTATATGGCACAGCTATGGGGAAATAATGATCTATTTTTATTATTGAAATTCACCGGTAAATGCTGCATTTCCACCCTAGGCTTATACTCGAGTCAATAAGTTTTCCCAGTTTTTTGTGGCAAAATTAGGGGGGTCGGCTTATACTTGGGTCGGCTTATACTCGAGTATATACGGTATATTCTCCACTTAAAGGTAATCTGTCAGTAGAATCTATCCTCCTAAACTGTCTATATAGGCATGTAGGTCATAAGAAGCTGAAAAAAATAATACCTTAATATCTGTGATGCAATATCTTATTCCTGAGAAATCCACATTTTTGTTGATATGTAAATGAGCTGTTAAGATCTATGGGCTGGTCATAGATCTCCTTGAGAATCTGCCTCAATGAAAGGGGGTATTACCAGTGTGATATGTAATGGCCACTCTCTGCTATCCTTATCTCACTGCTGAGCTGCTGATGTTAGGCAGCCTTGAAGAATCAGTGGCTAGTCTGTGGGTTACCCCCCGTGGCGTCCGGGACTTATGGTCTGAATAGGAATTGCAGGGGCAACCTGATTTTTCGCCCAGGATGGGGAAAGTGGACGGGGAGCACCTAGTATCAGAAAGCTGGAATTCCCAAGGGACTGCGGGTCTGGAAGCCACGGTGCTAGAAGATAAGCTGAAGGAAAAAAACAGGGAAAGTGCAGGAGGAGAAGTTCTTATGTCTTTTGAAGAATGTTGGGTTAAATCTGTTATGAAGATGCACGAGTTAAGTAACGTTTTATTGAAAATGAATCGGGACTTTGATAACATTTGTGTGTGTCTGCGACGGATTGGAGCCCTGTATGCTGTGAAGGATTCTGACTCACAGGTGTTGGAACTACTTGACACACATGGCACACCACAAAATGGACATGATATTTCTGTAGCGGAGCGTCGGGGTGTGACGAGGAAGCAGCAGCAATCCCTCGGTACGGCTACCACCCTGGCCCCCGTTGCAACGCCTTTTTTTTAATCTCAGACTGGCTGTTTTTGTATCATTATTATTAACTTTGTAATAAAAATAAGCATCATTTGAAACATATTTGTGAGTGCCGCTGATTATCTCCATTGAGTTATCCGTTTACAACGGGCAACCCCTTTAAGGCAAGATGTATGTAGAGAGCATGCTTTGCAAAGAGTAATATCGGTATTTTCATAATTCAGCTTCATGCTGCGTCCATGTCCATCTTCAACTCCAGCTTTATTGCAGAGAGTCACGGTTGACTGGTTCCTCCAGTATAAATACCAGCTCATTTATGGTCTGGCTGACAAGGCTAGCTAGTAGAAGATGCATACTTCTTGCATACCTATTCTCTTCTGCCCTGACCGAGCCACAGGAAAGAGCAGTGTATGCAATTAAAATAAAATATTTGAGTAATACCCAGATCTGACATACGATGAGAATGGGACAAATACCAGTATAACCACGCTCTTACGTGGCTCACATAATGATTGATATCAAGCATTTTCATAATTAAACACTTGTTTCAACCTTGCTGTTGATCATGACCTTGTGGAAGGTATTAATGTCTTTAGTAATTCAGGACATTTGTTTCTGCCACATTACTACCCCATGATATAAATTTACAATCTTGTTCTGTAGGAAAATATATAAATGCAAACAGAGCAGCACGTGGATACATAACCCATGAAATATTTCATCATGAGACTATTCTCTGTGCCGTAAGCCTTTGATGGTAATCCTATTAGTTATTTGAATTCCATTTTTCGAACAAATTAGTCATGCGGTATTATATTTATCCTTATCACTGGGCATAGGTACTACAATTCTCAGCAAGGCATAACTACTGTAGAAGGGTAATCTTACTGTAATATACAATAGTGGTCAAAAGTTTGGATACATCTGTTCATGCAATAGTTTTCCTTGATCTTATTGGAACGTAAACATTGTAAATTCAGACTGAAGGCAGCAAAACCACAAAGAAGCACATTTGGAAATAAGGAGTAAAGGAACACGTGTGAAACAAACTAGGATGTGTATTAATAAATGATAACAATTATAATTTTGGTTACTTAGCACCAACATATTCGGCAGCACTTTACAATTAAGCGTGGACATATACAGACAAAAAAGTCAATACAAAGTAAGACAGCTTAAACCGTTATATTATACGTGGGCGCCCTGCTCGCAAGCTGACAATGTGCAAGGAAATAGAGGGGGACACAACAGGTAGAACATGCTTGTTATTTCAGGTACAGACATTACAATAAATAGGGGTTTTCATATAAAGCTGCATGATCCGGTCATCAGCCAGTTTGTCTAAGTGCACTTACAAAGTGCAGTTATCGTGTGCATGAAGAATGTGGAAACAGATGAATAGGAGGGAGTAGATTCTGAATAATATTTAGAAGGAGTGAACAGGGGAGAGTTAGGTTAGTGAGTTCAGGTAATACACTTGTTTAAAGAGATTTGTTTTTAAAGTATGATTAAAAACGTGGGGGCTAGGTATTAGTCGGATGATCTGGGGTAGTGCATTCTAGAGAGCTGGCGCAGCACAAGAGAAGTCTTGAAGACTGTTGCAGAACAGAGAATATGAAAGAGTCTCGCACTCAACTTAATTATTTGTATTTTTAGATTTATTAGAGGTAGCACTGCAGAAACGTTTCAGCTCTCACACAGCACAGCGGCTTCCCTCCAGCCCCTGCCCCACTTTTGTCAGCCAGAGGTCACTACCTCGAGCCCAATATACTTTTTTGTGAGTTTACGCATACTCCTCTCATCCACTACTCCATTCCTATATCAGGCGGTTACTATTTGCACCAAGCATTTCTGCATCTGTATGTAGGACCTGTCGCCACACATCTGTTGGCACAGCACGGCATCACACATTGTCCGCATCTGAATGTAGGACCTGTTGCCACACACTCGTTGGCACAGCACGTGACTGATGAAAGTCTGGTTGGGCTGAAACGTTTCTGCAGTGCTACCTCTAATAAATCTACAAATACAAATAATTAAGTTGAGTGCGAGACTCTTTCATATTTTACTATATGGTTTGGGTACCTAGTCTCTGCACCAGAATATAGCAGTGCACACGGTGTTTGCTCTCATATGTTGCAGAACAGAGGGCACATTAAGGGTGATAGAGATGAGGGAGGAGATATAGGGTGGTGCAAAACTGTGGAGAGCTTTGTGGTAGAGAGAGCTAAGTTTATATTGCATACTGTAGCAGATGGGTAACCAGTGCAATGACTGGCATAAGTTGGAGGCATCGGTGAAGCAGCTGGACAAAAAATATGATCCTGGCTGCCGCATTCAGTAGAGATTGGAGAGGAGAGTGTTTGGTTAAAAGGAGACCAATCAACAGAGAGTTGCAGTGGTCTAGACGAGAATGAATAAGAGCGACAGTAAGAGTTTTAGCAGTTTCAACTGTGAGAAAAGTCTGATTCTGTAGATGTTTTTAAGATGCAGGTGACACGAGCGAGTGAGCGATTATAGTTAGGGAATAAAGGAAAGTTCTGTGTCAAATATAACCCCAAGCGTTATGGTTGAACCCTACAAGGTAATTTCAATATCAGAAAAAGATAAGTTAGTAAAAGGAGGAAACACAAAAAGTTCAGTTTTGGAGAGATACATTTAAAGTGTTTCGCCCCAGTTGTCAGAGCGGATAGTTTCTACATCTGTGGTGTCCACTGTGGAGGGTGTGTGATGGTTTGGGGGGCTCTTCTAGTGACACTAAGGCTATGTATATATGTTGCATTTTTGCAGCTTTTTTGCTGCATTTTTTAATGCTAATTTTAAGCTGCATTTTATAGTACTAGCACAGCCTATGAGATTTCAGAAGTCTCATGCACACACATTGGTTTCATTTTCCTGACTGATTTGGAAAACCGCTAAGTTTTTTGAAAAGTGCAGCATATCACTTCTTTCAGCATTTTTTCACCCATAGAAAACAATAGTTAAGTGTAAAAACACAGCAAAATAACGCAGCTATCTAGTTTTGCTGCGTTTTTGAAGCAAAATTTTTTTGTGGGGCATTAAACTTTATCGGCATGAAAAAGAGACAAAAAAAACGCAGCTTTGAGCAGGTTTAGCCTGCAGAGAAAAAAAAAACCGCAGCAAAAATGAAACTTGTGAACGTAGCCTTATGGTGGTTCATTCCAAATTCAAGGCACAGTTACCCAGCATGGCTATCACAGCATTTTCAACCATGCCATTTAATATGGTTTGCCCCTAGTTGGACCATCATTTGTGTTGAAAAAATGCCCACGGGTAGAGCTAGCCCCAGGGAAGATGTAGGATTAAGTGTTAAGATGGCAATTGTGGTTGTGCCAGGCAGGTTGACGCAGCAATAACTAGAAGACACAGCAAAGTGCAGTTTTCACTTTTACTTACAACTCTCCAGTCCACAAATGCCAGCCAGATGCTGTGTTCCCCGGGTCAGTGGTCCAGCAAACTCCCAGATAGATTGGGGTGCACCTTTCCCCGACTCCTTTCTTATGCCTTTCTTTAGCCATCTCACTATGCTGGCTTTCACTTCTCCTGCCCAGCGCCTTACCCACAGTGTCCCAGGCCAGCAGCCACGAACCTGGTCAGGCGACGTCCTCTGAGTCCCCTGGATTCTATCCGGCTGCCTTTTTGGCAAGTTATGGGTGAATGTGGCTGTGACTCCTGCAGAAGCCACAACCTCCGGTTTCTTAGCTGAACTTGCAGATTTCTACTAAGTTGGGAACGGTCCCCTGACTGTGACCTGGCTCCTCCAGCTGGCGATGATCAGCCTGGATGTGGGCTCCACGGGTGGCTTCTGCACTTCCCGTGCCGCTAGGACCCCTTCTGTTCTCCCGGGAGCTTCCTTCTTGCTCTCCCTTTCAATTCTCTCCTCAGCCACGTTTTTCACTCCTTATCCTTTGGTCTCACAGGTCCAACTGCTCTAGCACACAGTCTTTGCAATCTCTCTCTGGGTCCCTCTGACAGGGAGCTCCCTCTCAGCATGTCTGCTCCACTCCTTCTCCTCCCTGCTTCTGACTGACTCCGGCTTCCTAAGCTCCACCTCTTTATCCTACCTACCTCACCCACTCCCACCACCCAGTCCTATCCAGCCTGGGATGAGGCCTTCCTCCCTAAGGGTATGCCCAGGTGCCCTGACTGAACTGGTGTGTGTTGGATGCGAGTGTTAGAGTCCTGGGTAGTGCTCCCTCCCTACCTGAGAGTGGGATACCACACCTCTGGGTGAGGTGCAGTACCTCTGTGGCGACTGGACCCAGGGGCACCACAGAATCCTTTGAAGAAGGTAAGGTTTGAAGCATATTTTGGTTTATTTAACACACCTTACTTTACTCCTTGTTTCCATATGTGTACATTCTTGGTTTTGCTGCCTTCAGTCTGAATTTGCAATGTTCACATTCTAATAAGAGTAAGAAAAATGATTGCATGAACTGGTGTGTCCAAACTTTTAACTGTTTCTGTATGTTTGCAAATATTAAACTTTATCCAGGTGCTGATAGATGGAGGGTACAGACGTTGCAGTCCCCCCAGGGTAATTATCACTTTGAGATTTTTTTTATTTATATTACAAGGGCTGCATAGTGTTTCTGATTGGTGGGGGTCCAGGTCCTGAGACCCCAAGATCAGTCAATACAGGTTCAATAATAAGTTTATAGGTCTGTACGCCGCTCTGAGAAAGTGAATGTGCCGACATCTAGACTTACTATGGAGCCCGTACACTCTGTGCACGCAGCACATGTAGGACCTGACGAATTCAGAGAGGTGTTTTGAATGATCAATCATTTTACAAAATGATAGTTACACTTTTAAAATAACATTGTCAGTCTGACTAACAGCACTTCCTCCCTGCTGCTGCCCTCGCCTTTGCTCAATGCAGCCCTGATGCCCTGTCTATAGCATAGGGCTGCTGCAGCCAATCACTTGACTTGGTGGTAATGTTCTAGACCCCAAGAATTTCAGGCTGCACCTCAGATCATACTATTTACAGGGAAATAGTTGATAGTACTGTCACTTAAAACTCAAATCTGATCAGACTAAGGCCATTTTCAGACAGTTGCGTTACATTTTCCTGTACAGATTGCAGCTGCAATACTAAATCTCACAATTTTACCAAAGTAAACTTAGATCACAATTTGAAAACCGGGCTCCTCCCATTTTTAGCTGGCTCTCACTAGTCTTACTACTGTGATGTGTTGGTGTCACCAATGAACAAATATCCATGCAGAAAGAACTACACTCAGGTATGATATGCATTGTGCAATCTGTTACACATCTGTCTCCACTCCAGCGACAGCTCGCCCACTTGCCTCCTGCTCCAAACGGCTCTTTCTGCTCCTGAGTATTCAGGTACAATATTTAGAGTTCTCACCACTTCTACTGTTTTATGCTAGACTGTTCAATATATAGTCTCCGGACCAAACCAGGACCGCCCTAATCCTTACAGTGAGTCTTCTGACCTATCAGCTCTGCTATATCTTTGGGCTCTGCCAATCTCTATACTGGGTCTTCTGTCCTAGTCACCTCTGCTACATCATTGGGCTCCTCTACATTGCTACAGTGAGTTACCCTTACTTATTCAACTTTGGTACAATGCTGGGCTCTGCTACATCACTGGGCTCTGCTACATCACTAGGCTCTGTTACATCACTACATTGAGTCCCATGACCTATTCAAGTTTGCATACAATGCTGTGCATTACTACATCGTTACAGTGAATCTGCTGCCTTACTCAACTCTGCTTGATCACTGGGCATTGTTACATTGCTACAGTCAGTCACATGACCTACTCATCTTTGCTACATTACTGCACACTGCTACATCACTGCACTCTGCTACATCAATACAGTGAGTCACTTGACCTACTCAACTGTGTGACATCACAACTGTGAGTCTCCTGACCTACTTGGCTCTGCTACATTGATGGAGTCTTTTCTTCCGTGGCATTATCTTGACTCTGCTTCTTTGGTCTCCCTTTGCTGAGACTCCGGCTACCTGGTTGTCTACTACTCTATCCTTCCTGTTGCCTTCCAGCCATTACAGCCTCCTCTGATCCCTCCTATCCCACGTGTAACCCCAATGTCATCTATCCATACTGCATGACAGCCACTCATCCGAACCAATGGTTTTGAGAATCCACGAAGTACCACCATAACAATAACATTTATACTAGTAACATGGTTATATGGGTGTTTATATATCAACAGCTACAGTTCAACTCTGCTTATGGGACCCTTGATACAAGGGACCAATTCTTTAATTGGACAATATTTTATAATTGTATACAATTGAAAGAAGCATCGTCTTGTTTGGGATTTGATTTTTTTTCACTTTTTTTTGTAGCAAGTTTTCCATCATTTGCTTTCAAAACCAAGAGGCAACTAGAAATATGATCCGATTGTCTCTCCATGGAACCTTCTTCCTCTCGCCTCCTCCATACAGCTGTGCTAACTGAAGTGTGACTTTAATTTGCAGCCCCATGCCAGGGTATTAATAGACAATTATTTATTGCAAATCTCAACCATTTATAATGTTTACTATCTGACAAGATGTAAAATTTTGATCCAAATGTTAATGTGTTCATGACATTGCATAATTCTGCTCCACAACCAAGGAGTTTTCGTAACCTCTATTGTAAATGAAATCAGAGTTCTTAGAGAAAGAAATGGTGTTTTTAATGGATGATTGATTTACAGCTCACAACAATGCGATCATTGAACTGCATTCACAGGCAGCAATTGTCTCACCAAATATCATTACAAAGTGGAAACTAGAAATACCCATAAAATTGCAAAGAATATTTCGATTTGCAATGCAAGAGACAGAAATAGTGACGTTCTCTTCATATACAAGGATGTAATGTTCCCTGGCTCAGCCAAGGTAAACCCAGTTCTTGTACAGTTAATTTTTAACATTTCTTATATGAACGCCACTAACTCATAACAATCACGAATATATTTTCCTTCGTTGTCCAATTTGCATTCAACAGATAAAAGCTAATTGCTTTCTATAGTAAAATGCAGATATGTTCTTTCCAGAAGTGTTAATAAATAACTTTAAAATCTCATATAATTAAAGGGGATCTCTGTGTCCTAGTGAATAAAGTCTACTATACAACAATTAGAGAACGCAAGGCTTTTAAGAAGGGCTAAAATATTTTTTTTATTACAATACTTAGAAAAACAATAAGAAGAAAGGTCTAAAAATATAAAAATAAAAATGGGGAATCCAAATACAGGAAAGGAAGGTGGATATAATTGGAAATAACTAGCGTATAAGGCACAGCAATAATATATTATTGATTATTTTTAACCCCTTCCCGACCTTTGACGCACCGTATGCGTCATGAAAACCTGTGCCATTCCGACCTGTGACGCAGCATATGCGTCATGGCCGGATTGGGCTCCTGCAGGCCGGGTGAAAGGGTTAACTGTAATTTCACCCGGCCTGCAGGGACAGGAGGAGTTGTACTTTAGCCCAGGGGGGGTGGCTTCACCCCCCCGTGGCTACGATCGCTCTGATTGGCTGTTGAAAGTGAAACTGCCAATCAGAGCGATTTGTAATATTTCACCTAAAAAACTGGTGAAATATTACAATCCAGCCATGGCCGATGCTGCAATATCATCGGCCATGGCTGGAAACACTGATGTGCCCCCACCCCACCCCACCGATCACCCCCCAGCCCTCCGATCTGTGGTCCGCTCCCCTCCGTCCTGTGCTCCGCTCCCCCATCCTCCTGTCCGCTCCCCCATGCTCCAATCCCTCCCCCATGCTCCAATCCAACCCCCCTGCACTCTGATCCACTCCCCGCACTCCAATCCACCTCCCCGCACTGCGATTCACCCCCCCGCACTGCGATCCATCCCCCCGCACTGCGATCCACCCCCCTGCACTGCGATCCACCCCCCGTGCTCCGATCCACCTCCCCGTGCTCCCCCCCACCCCATCATACTTACCAAGCCTCCCGGGGTCCGTCCGTCTTCTTTCCTGGGCCCCGCCATCTTCCAAAATGGCGGGCGCATGCGCAGTGCGCCCGCCGAATCTGCCAGCCGGCAGATTCGTTTCAAGTACATTTTGATCACTGTGATAAAACTTCACGGTAATCAAAATAAAAAAAATACTAAATGACCCCCCCCCCTTGTCACCCCCATAGGTAGGGACAATAATAAAATAAATAATTTTTTTTTTCCCAATAAGGTTGGGATTAGAACTAGGGTTAGGGTTAGGGTTATAGGGTTAGGGTTAGGGTTAGGGTTTCATTATGTGCACACGTATTCTGGTCCTCTGCGGATTTTTCCGCAGCGGATTTGATAAATCCGCAGTGCTAAACCGCTGCGGATTTATCGCAGATTTACCACGGTTTTCTGCGCATTTCACTGCGGTTTTACAACTGCGGTTTACTATTGGAGCAGTTATAAAACCGCTGCGGAATCCGCAGAAAGAAGTGACATGCTGCGGAATGTAAACCCCTGCATTTCCGTGCAGTTTTTCCGCAGCATGTGTACAGCGATTTTTGTTTCCCATAGGTTTACATTGAACTGTAAACTCATGGGTAACTGCTGCAGATCCGCAGCGTTTTCCGCAGTGTGTGCACATACCTTTAGAATTAGGCTATGTGCACACGGTGCGGATTTGGCTGCGGATCCGCAGCGGATTGGCCGCTGCGGATTCGCAGCAGAGTTCCATCAGGTTTACAGTACAAGTAAACCTATGGAAAACCAAATCCGCTGTGCCCATGGTGCGGAAAATACAGCGTGGAAACGCTGCATTGTATTTTCCGCAGCATGTCAATTCTTTGTGCGGATTCTGCAGCGTTTTACACCTCTTCCTCAATAGGAATCCGCAGGTGAAATCCGCACAAAAAACACTGGAAATCCACGGTAAATCCACAGGTAAAACGCAGTGCCTTTTACCCATGGATTTTTCAAAAATGGTGCGGAAAAATCTCACACGAATCCGCAACGTGGGCACATAGCCTTAGGGTTAGGGTTGGAATTAGGGTTGTGGTTAGGGTTGTGATTAGGGTTATGGCTACAGTTGGGATTAGGGTTAGGGGTGTGTTGGGGTTAGTGTTGGGGGTAGAATTGAGGGGTTTCCACTGTTTAGGCACATCAGGGGTCTCCAAACGCAACATGGCGCCACCATTGATTCCAGCCAATCTTGTATTCAAAAAGTCAAATGGTGCTCCCTCACTTCCGAGCCCCGACGTGTGCCCAAACAGTGGTTTACCCCCACATATGGGGTACCAGCATACTCAGGATAAACTGCGCAACAATTATTGGGGTCCAATTTCTCCTGTTACCCTTGTGAAAATAAAAAATTGCTTGCTAAAACATCATTTTTGAGGAACGAAAAATGATTTTTTATTTTCACGGCTCTGCGTTGTAAACGTCTGTGAAGCACTTGGGGGTTCAAAGTGCTCACCACATATCTAGATAAGTTCCTTGGGGGGTCTAGTTTCCAAAATGGGGTCACTTGTGGGGGGTTTCTACTGTTTAGGCACACCAGGGGCTCTGCAAACGCAACGTGACGCCCGCAGACCATTCCATCAAAGTCTGTATTTCAAAAGTCACTACTTCCCTTCTGAGCCCCGACGTGTGCCCAAACAGTGGTTTACCCCCACACATGGGGTATCAGCGTACTCAGGAGAAACTGGACAACAACTTTTGGGGTCCAATTTCTCCTGTAACCCTTGGGAAAATAAAAAATTGCGGGCTAAAAAATCATTTTTGAGAAAATAATTTTTTTTTTATTTTCATGGTTCTGCGTTATAAACTTCTGTGAAGCACTTGGGGGTTCAAAGTGCTCACCACACATCTAGATTAGTTCCTTTGGGGGTCTAGTTTCCAAAATGGGGTCATTTATTGGGGATCTGCAATGTTTAGGCACACAGGGGCTCTCCAAACGCGACATGGTGTCCGCTAATGATTGGAGCTAATTTTCCATTTAAAAAGACAAATGGCGTGCCTTCCCTTCCAAGCCCTGCCGTGCGCCCAAACAGTGGTTTACCCCCACATATGGGGTATCAGCGTACTCAGGACAAACTGGACAACAACATTTGGGGTCCAATTTCTCCTATTACTCTTGGCAAAATAGGAAATTCCAGGCTAAAAAATAATTTTTGAGGAAAGAAAAATTATTTTTTATTTTCAAGGCTCTGCGTTATAAACTTCTGTGAAGCACCTGGGGGTTTAAAGTGCTCAATATGCATCTAGATAAGTTCCTTGGGGGGTCTAGTTTCCAAAATGGGGTCACTTGTGGGGGAGCTCCAATGTTTAGGCACACAGGGGCTCTCCAAACGCGACATGGTGTCCGCTAACAATTGGAGCTAATTTTCCATTCAAAAAGTCAAATGGCGCGCCTTCCCTTCCGAGCCCTGCGTGTGCCCAAACAGTGGTTTACCCCCACATGTGAGGTATCGGCGTACTCGGGAGAAATTGCCCAACAAATTTTACGATCCATTTTATCCTATTGCCCATGTGAAAATGAAAAAATTGAGATGAAAAGAAATTTTTTGTGAAAAAAAAGTACTTTTTCATTTTTACGGATCAATTTGTGAAGCACCTTAGGGTTTAAAGTGCTCACTAGGCATCTAGATAAGTTCCTTGGGGGGGTCCAGTTTCCAAAATGGGGTCACTTGTGGGGGAGCTCCAATGTTTAGGCACACAGGGGCTCTCCAAACGTGACATGGTGTCCGCTAACGATGGAGATAATTTTTCATTCAAAAAGTCAAATGGCGCTCTTTCCCTTCCGAACCTTGCCATGTGCCCAAACAGTGGTTTACCCCCACATGTGAGGTATCGGTGTACTCAGGAGAAATTGCCCAACAAATTTTAGGATCCATTTTATCCTGTTGCCCATGTGAAAATGAAAAAATTGAGGCTAAAAGAATTTTTTTGTGAAAAAAAAGTACTTTTTCATTTTTACGGATCAATTTGTGAAGCACCTGAGGGTTTAAAGTGCTCACTATGTATCTAGATAAGTTCCTTGGGGCGTCTAGTTTCCAAAATGGGGTCACTTGTGGGGGAGCTCCAATTTTTAGGCACACGGGGACTCTCCAAATGCGACATGGTGTCCGCTAAAGAGTGGAGCCAATTTTTCATTCAAAAAGTCAAATGGCGCTTGTTGTGAATTCTGTGGCCAAGCTCCCTCCTGTGGTCGTGAGTGGTACTGCGGCTGGTTCTGTCTATAGGCTTCCTTTGGTGGATGAGAGTGGTACTGCGGCTTCTGAGTTTCTTTCCTCAGGTGATGAGGTTAAGTCGTTAGGTGCTGCTCTATTTAACTCCACCTGGTGCTTTGATCCTGGCCTCCAGTCAATGTTCTAGTATTGGTCTTGCTTCCTCCTGGATCGTTCCTGTGGCCTCTCTATCCTGCATAAGCTAAGTTCTGCTTGTGTTATTTTTGTTTGCTATATTTTCTGTCCAGCTTGCTATATTGGTTTTTTCTTGCTTGCTGGAAGCTCTGAGACGCAGAGGGAGCACCTCCGTACCGTTAGTCGGTGCGGAGGGTCTTTTTGCCCCTCTGCGTGGTTGTTTGTAGGTTTTTGTGTTGACCGCAAAGCTATCTTTCCTATCCTCGGTCTATTCAGTAAGTCGGGCCTCACTTTGCTAAATCTATTTCATCTCTGTGTTTGTATTTCATCTTTACTCACAGTCATTATATGTGGGGGGCTGCCTTTTCCTTTGGGGAATTTCTCTGAGGCAAGGTAGGCTTATTTTTCTATCTTCAGGGCTAGTTAGTTTCTCAGGCTGTGCCGAGTTGCATAGGGAGCGTTAGGCGCAATCCACGGCTACCTCTAGTGTGGTGTGTTAGGATTAGGGATTGCGGTCAGCAGAGTTTCCACATCTCAGAGCTTGTCCTATGTTTTTGGTAAATGTCAGGTCACCTTGTGTGCTCTGAACTTCAAGGTCCACTGTGGTTCTGAATTACCTGTTCATAACAGTACTGGAGGCCCAAAGTACTAATGCTTCTCAATAGAGGGAAAAGAGAAGTTCTGAGACCATTTTTTTTTCTTTGCACTGTGTTCTGTCTTTCTTTTCCCCTTTACATCAGGGTGGTTCAGAACACAGGTGTGGACATGGATATTCAGGGTCTGTCCTCTTTAATGGATAATCTCACTATAAGAGTACAGAACATTCAAGATTTAGTGGTTCAGAATCCTATGTTAGAACCTAAAATTCCTATTCCTGAGTTATTTTCTGGAGAGAGAGCTAAGTTTTCGAATTTTAAAAATAATTGTAAACTGTTTCTGGCTTTGAAACCCCGCTCCTCTGGTGACCCAGTTCAACAAGTTAAAATCATTATTTCTTTATTACGTGGCGACCCTCAAGACTGGGCATTTTCCCTTGCGCCAGGAGATCCTGCATTATGTAATATTGATGCGTTTTTTCTGGCGCTCGGATTGCTGTACGACGAACCTAATTCAGTGGATCAGGCAGAGAAAAATTTGCTGGCTCTGTGTCAGGGTCAGGATGAGATAGAGATTTATTGTCAGAAGTTTAGAAAGTGGTCCGTGCTCACTCAATGGAATGAATGTGCGCTGGCAGCTATTTTCAGAAAGGGTCTCTTTGAAGCCCTTAAGGATGTCATGGTGGGATTTCCTATGCCTGCTGGTCTGAATGAGTCTATGTCTTTGGCCATTCAAATCGGTCGACGCTTGCGCGAGCGTAAATCTGTGCACCATTTGGCGGTATTATCTGAGCATAAACCTGAGCCTATGCAGTGCGATAGGACTTTGACCAGAGCTGAAAGGCAAGAACACAGACGTCAGAATGGGCTGTGTTTCTACTGTGGTGATTCCACTCATGCTATCTCCGATTGTCCTAAGCACACTAAGCGGTTCGCTAGGTCTGCCACCATTGGTACGGTACAGTCGAAATTTCTTTTGTCCGTTACTTTGATCTGCTCTTTGTCTTCCTATTCTGTCATGGCATTTGTGGATTCAGGCGCTGCCCTGAATTTGATGGACTTGGAGTATGCTAGGCGCTGTGGGTTTATCTTGGAGCCCTTGCAGTGTCCTATTCCATTGAGAGGAATTGATGCTACGCCTTTGGCCAAGAATAAGCCTCAGTATTGGACCCAGCTGACCATGTGCATGGCTCCTGCGCACCAGGAGGATATTCGCTTTCTGGTGTTGCATAATCTGCATGATGTGGTCGTGTTGGGGTTGCCATGGCTACAAGTCCATAACCCAGTATTAGATTGGAAATCAATGTCTGTGTCCAGCTGGGGTTGTCAGGGGGTACATGGTGATGTTCCATTTCTGTCTATCTCATCATCCACCCCTTCTGAGGTCCCAGAGTTCTTGTCTGATTACCGGGATGTATTCGATGAGCCCAAGTCCAATGCCCTACCTCCGCATAGGGATTGTGATTGTGCTATCGATTTGATTCCTGGTAGTAAGTTTCCTAAGGGTCGACTGTTTAATTTATCTGTACCTGAGCACGCCGCTATGCGGAGTTACGTGAAGGAGTCTTTGGAGAAGGGTCATATTCGCCCGTCATCGTCGCCATTGGGAGCGGGTTTCTTTTTTGTGGCCAAGAAGGATGGTTCGCTGAGACCTTGTATTGATTACCGCCTTCTAAATAAAATTACGGTCAAATTTCAGTACCCCTTGCCGTTGCTGTCAGATTTGTTTGCTCGGATTAAGGGGGCTAGTTGGTTCACCAAGATAGATCTTCGTGGTGCGTATAATCTTGTGCGTATCAAACGGGGCGATGAATGGAAAACAGCATTTAATACGCCCGAAGGCCATTTTGAGTACCTGGTTATGCCATTCGGACTTTCTAATGCTCCATCAGTGTTTCAGTCCTTTATGCATGACATCTTCCGAGAGTACCTGGATAAATTCCTGATTGTATACTTGGATGATATTTTGGTCTTCTCGGATGATTGGGAGTCTCATGTGAAGCAGGTCAGAATGGTGTTCCAGGTCCTGCGTGCTAATTCTTTGTTTGTGAAGGGGTCAAAGTGTCTCTTTGGTGTTCAGAAGATTTCATTTTTGGAGTTCATTTTTTCTCCTTCTACTATCGAGATGGACCCTGTTAAAGTTCAGGCCATTTATGATTGGACTCAGCCAACATCTCTGAAGAGTCTGCAGAAGTTCCTGGGCTTTGCTAATTTTTATCGTCGCTTCATCGCTAATTTTACTAGCATTGCTAAACCGTTGACTGATTTGACCAAGAAGGGTGCTGATGTGGTCAATTGGTCTTCTGCTGCTATGGAAGCTTTTCAGGAGTTGAAGTGTCGTTTTTCTTCTGCCCCTGTGTTGTGCCAACCAGATGTTTCGCTTCCGTTCCAGGTCGAGGTTGATGCTTCCGAAATTGGAGCAGGGGCTGTTTTGTCGAAGAGAAGTTCTGATTGTTCGGTGATGAAACCATGCGCCTTCTTTTCCAGGAAATTTTCGCCTGCTGAGCGAAATTATTATGTTGGCAATCGAGAGTTGCTAGCCATGAAGTGGGCATTCGAGGAGTGGCGTCATTGGCTTGAAGGAGCTAAGCATCGCGTGGTGGTCTTGACTGATCACAAAAACTTGACTTATCTCGAGTCTGCCAAACGGTTGAATCCTAGACAGGCTCGTTGGTCGCTGTTTTTCTCCCATTTTGACTTTGTGGTTTCGTACCTTCCGGGCTCTAAAAATGTGAAGGCGGATGCCCTGTCTAGGAGTTTTGTGCCCAATTCTCCGGGTTTGTCTGAGCCGGCGGGTATTCTCAAAGAGGGGGTAATTTTGTCTGCCATCTCCCCTGATTTGCGGCGGGTGCTGCAAAAATTTCAGGCTAATAGACCTGACTGTTGCCCAGCGGAGAAACTGTTTGTCCCTGATAGGTGGACGAATAAAGTTATCTCTGAGGTTCATTGTTCGGTGTTGGCTGGTCATCCTGGAATCTTTGGTACCAGAGATTTGGTGGCTAGATCCTTTTGGTGGCCGTCTCTGTCGCGGGATGTGCGTTCTTTTGTGCAGTCCTGTGGGATTTGTGCTCGGGCTAAGCCCTGCTGTTCTCGTGCCAGTGGGTTGCTTTTGCCCTTGCCGGTCCCGAAGAGGCCTTGGACACATATCTCTATGGATTTTATTTCGGATCTTCCCGTCTCTCAAAGAATGTCGGTCATTTGGGTGGTTTGTGATCGCTTCTCTAAGATGGTCCATTTGGTGCCCTTGTCTAAATTGCCTTCCTCCTCTGATTTGGTGCCATTGTTTTTTCAGCATGTGGTTCGTTTGCATGGCATTCCAGAGAATATCGTTTCTGACAGAGGTTCTCAGTTTGTTTCGAGGTTTTGGCGAGCCTTTTGTGCTAGGATGGGCATTGATTTGTCTTTTTCCTCGGCTTTCCATCCTCAGACAAATGGCCAGACTGAACGAACCAATCAGACCTTGGAGACATATCTGAGATGTTTTGTTTCTGCTGATCAGGATGATTGGGTGTCCTTTTTGCCTTTGGCTGAGTTCGCCCTTAATAATCGGGCCAGCTCGGCTACTTTGGTTTCGCCGTTTTTCTGCAATTCCGGGTTCCACCCTCGTTTCTCTTCAGGGCAGGTTGAGTCTTTGGACTGTCCTGGTGTGGATACTGTGGTGGATAGGTTGCAGCAGATTTGGACTCATGTAGTGGACAATTTGACCTTGTCCCAGGAGAAGGCTCAACGTTTCGCTAACCGCAGGCGCTGTGTGGGTCCCCGACTTCGTGTTGGGGATTTGGTTTGGTTGTCATCTCGTTATATTCCTATGAAGGTTTCCTCTCCTAAATTTAAGCCTCGTTTCATTGGTCCATATAGGATTTCTGAGGTTCTTAATCCTGTGTCTTTTTGTTTGACTCTTCCGGCTTCTTTTTCCATCCATAACGTGTTCCATAGGTCATTGTTGTGGAGATACGTGGCACCTGTGGTTCCATCTATTGATCCTCCTGCTCCGGTTTTGGTTGAAGGGGAATTGGAGTATATTGTGGAGAAGATTTTGGATTCTCGTGTTTTGAGACGGAAACTCCAGTATCTGGTTAAGTGGAAAGGTTATGGTCAGGAGGATAATTCCTGGGTCTTTGCCTCTGATGTCCATGCTGCCGATCTGGTTCGTGCCTTTCATGTGGCTCATCCTGGTCGGCCTGGGGGCTCTGGTAAGGGTTCGGTGACCCCTCCTCAAGGGGGGGGTACTGTTGTGAATTCTGTGGCCAAGCTCCCTCCTGTGGTCGTGAGTGGTACTGCGGCTGGTTCTGTCTATAAGCTTCCTTTGGTGGATGAGAGTGGTACTGTGGCTTCTGAGTTTCCTTCCTCAGGTGATGAGGTTAAGTCGTTAGGTGCTGCTCTATTTAACTCCACCTGGTGCTTTGATCCTGGCCTCCAGTCAATGTTCTAGTATTGGTCTTGCTTCCTCCTGGACCGTTCCTGTGGCCTCTCTATCCTGCATAAGCTAAGCTCTGCTTGTGTTATTTTTGTTTGCTATATTTTCTGTCCAGCTTGCTATATTGGTTTTTTCTTGCTTGCTGGAAGCTCTGAGACGCAGAGGGAGCACCTCCGTACCGTTAGTCGGTGCGGAGGGTCTTTTTGCCCCTCTGCGTGGTTGTTTGTAGGTTTTTGTGTTGACCGCAAAGCTATCTTTCCTATCCTCGGTCTATTCAGTAAGTCGGGCCTCACTTTGCTAAATCTATTTCATCTCTGTGTTTGTATTTCATCTTTACTCACAGTCATTATATGTGGGGGGCTGCCTTTTCCTTTGGGGAATTTCTCTGAGGCAAGGTAGGCTTATTTTTCTATCTTCAGGGCTAGTTAGTTTCTCAGGCTGTGCCGAGTTGCATAGGGAGCGTTAGGCGCAATCCACGGCTACCTCTAGTGTGGTGTGTTAGGATTAGGGATTGCGGTCAGCAGAGTTTCCACGTCTCAGAGCTTGTCCTATGTTTTTGGTAAATGTCAGGTCACCTTGTGTGCTCTGAACTTCAAGGTCCACTGTGGTTCTGAATTACCTGTTCATAACAGGCGCTCCTTTCCTTCCAACCCTGCCGTGCGCCCAAACAGTGGTTTACCCCCACATATGAGGTATCAGCGTACTCAGGACAAATTGCACAACAACTTTCGTGGTCCAGTTTCTCCTTTTACCATTGGGAAAATAAAAAAATTGTTGCTAAAAGATCATTTTTGTGACTAAAAAGTTAAATGTTCATTTTTTCCTTCCATGTTGCTTCTGCTGCTGTGAAGCACCTGAAGGTTTAATAAACTTCTTCAATGTGGTTTTTAGCACCTTGAGGGGTGCAGTTTTTAGAATGTTGTCACTTTTGGGTATTTTCAGCCATATAGACCCATCAAACTGACTTCAAATGTGAGGTGGTCCCTAAAAAAATGGTTTTGTAAATTTCGTTGTAAAAATGAGAAATCGCTGGTCAAATTTTAACCCTTATAACTTCCTAGCAAAAAAAAATGTTGTTTCCAAAATTGTGCTGATGTAAAGTAGACATGTGGGAAATGTTATGTATTAACTATTTTGTGTCACATAACTCTCTTGTTTTACAGAATAAAAATTCAAAATGTGAAAATTGTGAAAGTTTCAAAATTTTCGCCAAATTTCCGTTTTTATCACAAATAAACACAGAATTTATTGATCTAAATTTACCACTAACATGAAGCCCAATATGTCACGAAAAAACAATCTCAGAACCGCTAGGATCCGTTGAAGTGTTCCAGAGTTATTACCTCATAAAGGGACACTGGTCAGAATTGCAAAAAACGGCCAGGTCATTAAGGTCAAAATAGGCTGGGTCATGAAGGGGTTAAAGCTCTAGTACTTGTAAAAAGTGGACTCACATATGATACCCATAGTAATGAGCTCATAACATACAGGGACTGTTGTGACTCTCATAAGTCTATTGTAAACCTGTAAAATATAATTTATGGGCAACAACAAGATTTACTCAATATCAATATAAGAATAGTCCTGGCAGACTTAATGAACAGTGAAAGCATCCAAATATGAGACCAAAATAGCGCATACATAAAGATTAGCAAAATTATGTAAACATCGTTAAACAAACAATAATATTGAAATTAACATTACCAGCAGTGCAAGGGACCAGGGAGCCAGCACCCCGACGCGCGTTTCGCTGTGGAAAGCTTCATCCCATACCTACCAGGACTTTAAAAATAATTAAGATTGATCAATAATATATTATTGCTGTAGCTCATACGCTATTTATCTCCTGATATACCCACCTTCTTTTCCTGTATTTGTATTCCCCATTTTTATTTTTACATTTATATACCTTTCTTCTTATTGTTTTTATAAGTATTGTAATAAAAAAATATATTTTAGCCATTCTAAAAAGCCTTGTGTTCTTTCTGTTTGCTTTTTTGACTTAAATATTTATGATTGAGGATATCGGTGTTGCTATGTATACAACAATTCTAAAGGTATAGTAGATAGGTATAGTGGATATGATGTACGTACACTAGGCCTCGTTACAGGTCTCAGAAAATGACGACATAAGCAAAGGTTTTTTTCTTACAAATTTCCACATTTTTTTCACCACTTAAAAAAAATCTATACATGTTTGGTATCTGAGTACTTGTACTGACCTGGAGAATCATATTGCAAGGTCAGTTTTACCATACAGTAAACGTGGTAAGTTTAAAAAAACACAACTATTGTGAAATTGCACTTTTTTTGCTTGGAATTTTTTTCCCGCTTTCCAGTGCATCACATGATAAAATGAATGGTGTTATTCAAAAGTACAACTCCTACCGCAAAAAACAAGTGCTCATATGACAATGGGAATGGAAAAATATAAAACATATGGCTGTTGGAGGCAAAAAATGAATGCGTAAAAACAGAAAATCACAATGTCATGAAGAGGTTAAAAAAGGATGTGAATAAGTAAGTTTCAGTCCTATAAAAATCATGAATGTTGGAAAGTTTTTGCTAATCCACACTTAAAATGTTACTATGTAAGGGAGCATTCCCACAGTCCAATAATGTGCATACTTTTAGTTTATGCCGCTGCTTTAATGTAATTATAATCACATATTTATAAGAAAAAATAGCTGTTTCCTATATTCATGTTCCACTCGCCAGCTCAAAATGGGAATTTAAGACCCCTCATATTTGGCAATGATAGGGATTAAAGAGGTCAACCCCGAATAAAACGTATTTTTACAATTTTTCAGGTTTATGGGTTACACTATGGCATCTTGAAGCTAGTTTTTGTGTCATTTTAACAACATTTATTGACAAAAACCTGCAGCCAGTTGTTACTTTAAAGTCTACAGTAAATTATTAAAAAGTGTATATATGTAGCTTTTATCAGAGGAAGCATGCCCTGAATTTTTCCCGTAGGCTTCTCTGAAGGACATAAAGAAGTTGTCCACTACTTGGACAACTTCTTCTCATACCCCTTGCTTGGCCCCTATAAAATAATCTATATATATAATTGTCTAAGGGTTTGGCTGTCTGTCCTGGAAATCCCGCGTCGCTGATTGGTCGAGGCCGCCAGGCCTCGACTAATCAGCAACGGGCACAGTCTCTGATTGGTCGAGGCCAGCCGGCCTCGACCAATCAGCGACGGGCACAGTCTGCCGCGAATTCTGGAATCATCATTGTCCTCCACTGCTGTCAAGTGCCGCCATTGTGTTGTCTAAGGGTCTAATTGTCTGTCTGTCTCGGATATCAGCCAATCAGCGATATTAGTGTGGGATTTAAACACCACTGACAGCGCAACATACATACATACATTCATATTCTAGAATACCCGATGCTTTTGAATCAGGCCAACATCTAGTAAAGCTTATAATCACCTCCCATGCTGGTGCTGTCCCCGCGGTTTCGGCTCTCATGCTTCTCGGGGCTCTCGTGTGGTGTTGTAACATCTAACACCGGCACGCAATCAGAGCTGGTGTCACTGTCTCTGCCTCCAGATGTTTTGAGCAGGAAGAGGAAGCAGAGGATCAGCTTCAGCCCGGACTTCCTCTTCATGTTCAAAACATCCGAAGGCGGAGACAGTGACGTCAGCGCTGACTGGGTGCCGACGTCACGTGTCACAATACCACACGAGATCCCTGGGGAGAGCGAGTGCTGACACCACAGGAACAGCGCCGGATGGGAGGTGAGTATAAGCTTTAGGCCGGGGTCACACTTGCGTGTGCTATGCGAAAAACTCGCACCAGTCTCTTGTATCAATACCCGGCACTGCCGCTGGCTCTCGGGACTGGAGTATGCAGCGGCATGTATTTCTATGCAGCTGAACACTCTATTGATGCGAGAGACTCACGCGAGTTTCTCGCATTGCACTCGCAAGTGTGACACTGGCCTTATTATGTTATCGGGGCCAAACATTTTGATCAAGAAGAGGTTGTCCTAGTAGTAGACAACCCCATTAAGAATGGTAGGAAAAAACTCATGTGAAAAATGCCACATATTTTTGGTAAAGGCTAATCTGATGAGGGAGGATGGCATAACAGGACACAGTGAATAATGCATTCATTTTAGTATGCATTTTGTAAATTTGACCCAACATAGATATATTTATTCATGTGACCCTCTGCATTAACCCCTTCCCGACCTTTGATGCCACGTAGGCGTCATGAAATTCGGTGCCATTCCGACCCATGACGCCTATGCGGCGTCATGGAAAGATCGCGTCCCTGCAGATCGGGTGAAAGGGTTAACTCCCATTTCACCCGATCTGCAGGGACAGGGGGAGTGGTAGTTTAGCCCAGGGGGGGTGGCTTCACCCCCTTGTGGCTACGATCGCTCTGATTGGCTGTTGAAAGTGAAACTGCCAATCAGAGCGATTTGTAATATTTCACCCATTATAACGGGTGAAATATTACAATCCAGCCATGGCCGATGCTGAAATATCATCGGCCATGGCTGGAAATACTAGTGTGCCCCCACCCCACCCCTCCGATCGCCCCCCCAGCCCTCCGATCTGGCCGGTACACTGCTCCGGCTCCCCTCCGTCCAGTGTTCCGCTCCCCCCCGTGCTCTTGTCCGCTCCCCCCATGCTCCAATCACCCCCCCGTGCTCCAATCACCCCCCCTGCACTCCGATCCACCCCCCCCCGGTGCTCCGTTACACCCCCCCGTGCTCCATTCCAGCCCCCCCGTGCTCCGTTCCACGCCCCCCGTGCTCCGTTCCACCCCTCCCGCACTCCGATTGCCCCCCCCGTGCTCCGATCCCCCCCCCGTGGTCCCCCCCACCCCATCATACTTACCGATCCAGCCGGGGTCCCGTCCGTCTTCTCCCTGGGCGCCGCCATCTTCCAAAATGGCGGGCGCATGCGCAGTGCGCCCGCCGAATCTGCCGGCCGGCAGATTCGTTCCAAAGTGCATTTTGATCACTGAGATATAATCTATCTCAGTGATCAAAATAAAAAAAATAATAAATGACCCCCCCCCCTTTGTCACCCCCATAGGTAGGGACAATAAAAAAATAAAGAAATTTTTTTTTTTCCACTAATGTTAGAATAGGGATAGGGTTAGGGTTAGGGGTAGGGTTAGGGGTAGGGTTAGGGTTAGGGGTAGGGTTAGGGCTAGGGTTAGGGTTAGGGCTAGGGGTAGGGTTAGGGTTAGGGGTAGGGGTAGGGTTAGGGTTAGGGTTAGGGCTAGGGGTAGGGGTAGGGTTAGGGTTAGGGCTAGGGTTAGGGTTTCGGTATGTGCACACGTATTCTGGTCCTCTGCGGATTTTTCCGCTGCGGATTTGATAAATCCGCAGTGCTAAACCGCTGCGGATTTATGGCGGATTTACCGCGGTTTTTCTGCGCATTTCTTGCGGTTTTACAACTGCGATTTTCTATTTGAGCAGTTGTAAAACCGCTGCGGAATCCGCACAAAGAAGTGACATGCTGCGGAATGTAAACCGCTGCGTTTCCGTGCAGTTTTTCCGCAGCATGGGCACAGCGATTTTTGTTTCCCGTAGGTTTACATTGAACTGTAAACTCATGGGAAACTGCTGCGGATCCGCAGCGTTTTCCGCAGCGTGTGCACATACCTTTAGAATTAGGTTATGTGCACACGGTGCGGATTTGGCTGCGGATTCGCAGCAGTGTTCCATCAGGTTTACAGTACCATGTAAACATATGGAAACCAAATCCGCTGTGCCCATGGTGCAGAAAATACCACGCGGAAACGCTGCGTTGTATTTTCCGCAGCATGTCAATTCTTTGTGCGGATTCCGCAGCGCTTTACACCTGTTCCTCAATAGGAATCCGCAGGTGAAATCCGCACAAAAAACACTGGAAATCCACGGAAAATCTGCAGGTAAAACGCAGTGCCTTTTACCCGCGGATTTTTCAAAAATGGTGCGAAAATATCTCACACGAATCCGCAACGTGGGCACATAGCCTTAGGGTTAGGGTTGGAATTAGGGTTGTGGTTATGGTTAGGGGTGTGTTGGGGTTAGGGTTGTGGTTAGGGGTGTGTTGCGGTTAGGGTTGTGTTTAGGGTTATGGCTACAGTTGGGATTAGGGTTAGGGGTGTGTTGGGGTTAGTGTTGGAGGTAGAATTGAGGGGTTACCACTGTTTAGGCACATCAGGGGTCTCCAAACGCAACATGGCGCCACCATTGATTCCAGCCAATCTCGTATTCAAAAAGTCAAATGGTGCTCCCTCACTTCCGAGCCCTGACGTGTGCCCAAACAGTGGTTTACCCCCACATATGGGGTACCAGCATACTCAGGACAAACTGCGCAACAATTACTGGGGTCCAATTTCTCCTGTTACCCTTGTGAATCAAAAAAAATGCTTGCTAAAACATAATTTTTGAGGAAAGAAAAATGATTTTTTATTTTCACGGCTCTGCGTTGTAAACGTCTGTGAAGCACTTGGGGGTTCAAAGTGCTCACCACATATCTAGATAAGTTCCTTGGGGGGTCTAATTTCTAAAATGGGGTCACTTGTGGGGGTTTCTACTGTTTAGGCACACCAGGGGCTCTGCAAACGCAACGTGACACCCGCAGACCATTCCATCAAAGTCTGCATTTCAAAAGTCACTACTTCCCTTCTGAGCCCCGACGTGTGCCCAAACAGTGGTTTACCCCCACTCATGGGGTATCAGCGTACTCAGGAGAAACTGGACAACAACTTTTGGGGTCCAATTTCTCCTGTAACCCTTGGGAAAATAAAAAATTCTGGGCTAAATAATTATTTTTGAGGAAAGAAAACGTATTTATTATTTTCACGGCTCTGCATTATAAACTTCTATGAAGCACTTGGGGGTTCAAAGTGCTCACCACACATCTAGATAAGTTCCTTTCGGGGTCTAGTTTCCAAAATGGGGTCACTTGTGGGGGGTTTCTACTGTTTAGGCACATCAGGGGCTCTGCAAACGCAACGTGACGCCCGCAGAGCATTCCATCAAAGTCTGCATTTCAAAACGTCACTACTTCAATTCCAAGCCCCGGCATGTGCCCAAACAGTAGTTTACCCCAACATATGGGGTATCACCATACTCAGGAGAAACTGGACAACAAATATTGTGGTCAAATTTCTCCTGTTACCCTTGGGAAAATTAAAAAATTCTGGGCTAAATAATTATTTTTGAGGAAAGAAAACGTATTTATTATTTTCACGGCTCTGCATTATAAACTTCTATGAAGCGCTTGGGGGTTCAAAGTGCTCACCACACATCTAGATAAGTTCCTTTCGGGGTCTAGTTTCCAAAATGCGGTCACTTGTGGGGGGTTTCTACTGGTAAGCCACATCAGGGGCTCTGCAAACGCAACGTGACGCCCACAGAGCATTCCATCAAAGTCTGCATTTCAAAACGTCACTACTTCACTTCCGAGCCTCGGCATGTGCCCAAACAGTGGTTTACCCCCACATATGGGGTATCAGCGTACTCAGGAGAAACTGGACAACAACTTTTGGGGTCCAGTTTCTTCTGTAACCCTTGGGAAAATAAAAAATTCTGGGCTAAATAATTATTTTTGAGGAAAGAAAACGTATTTATTATTTTCACGGCTCTGCATTATAAACTTCTATGAAGCACTTGGGGGTTCAAAGTGCTCACCACACATCTAGATAAGTTCCTTTGGGGGTCTAGTTTCCAAAATGGGGTCACTTGTGGGGGGTTTCTACTGTTAAGTCACATCAGGGGCTCTGCAAACGCAACGTGACGCCCACAGAGCATTCCATCAAAGTCTGCATTTCAAAACGTCACTACTTCACTTCCGAGCCCCGGCATGTGCCCAAACAGTGATTTACCCCCACATATGGGGTATCAGCGTACTCAGGAGAAACTGGACAACAACTTTTGGGGTCAAATTTCTCCTGTTACCCTTGGGAAAATAAAAAATTGCAGGCTAAAAGATCATTTTTGAGAAAATAATTTTTTTTTTTTTTTCATGGCTCTGCGTTATAAACTTCTGTGAAGCACTTGGGGGTTCAAAGTCCTCACCACACATCTAGATTAGTTCCTTTGGGGGTCTAGTTTCCAAAATGGTGTCATTTCTGGGGGATCTCCAATGTTTAGGCACACAGGGGCTCTCCAAACGTGACATGGTGTCCGCTAATGATTGGAGCTAATTTTCCATTTAAAAAGCCAAATGGCGTGCCATCCCTTCCGAGCCCTGCCGTGCGCCCAAACAGTGGTTTACCCCCACATATTGGGTATCTGCGTACTCAGGACAAACAGGACAACAATATTTGGGGTCCAATTTCTCCTATTATCCTTGGCAAAATAGGAAATTCCAGGCTAAAAAATCATTTTTGAGGAAAGAAAAATTATTTTTTATTTTCATGGCTCTGCGTTATAAACTTCTGTGAAGCACCTGGGGGTTTAAAGTGCTCAATATGCATCTAGATAAGTTCCTTGGGGGGTCTAGTTTCCAAAATGGGGTCACTTGTGGGGGAGCTCCAATGTTTAGGCACACAGGGGCTCTCCAAACGCGACATGGTGTCCGCTAACAATTGGAGCTAATTTTCCATTCAAAAAGTCAAATGGCGCGCCTTCCCTTCCGAGCCCTGCCGAGTGCCCAAACAGTGGTTTACCCCCACATATGAGGTATCGACGTACTCGGGAGAAATTGCCCAACAAATTTTATGATCCATTTTACCCTACTGCCCATGTGAAAATGAAAAAATTGAGGCGAAAAGAATTTTTTTGTGAAAAAAAAGTACTTTTTCATTTTTACAGATCAATTTGTGAAGCACCTGAGGGTTTAAAGTGCTCACTAGGCATCTAAATAAGTTCCTTGGGGGGTCTAGTTTCCAAAATGGGGTCACTTGTGGGGGAGCGCCAATGTTTAGGCACACAGGAGCTCTCCAAACGCGACATGGTGTCCGCTAACGATGGAAATAATTTTTCATTCAAAAAGTCAAATGGCGCTCCTTCCCTTCCGAGCCTTACCATGTGCCCAAACAGTGGTTTACCCCCACATGTGAGGTATTGGTGTACTCAGGAGAAATTGCCCAACACATTTTAGGATCCATTTTATCCTGTTGCCCATGTGAAAATGAAAAAATTGAGGCTAAAAGAATTTTTTTGTGAAAAAAAAGTACTTTTTCATTTTTACGGATTAATTTGTGAAGCACCTGGGGGTTCAAAGTGCTCACTATGCATCTAGATAAGTTCCTTGGGGCGTCTAGTTTCCAAAATGGGGTCACTTGTGGGGGAGCTCCAATTTTTAGGCACACGGGGGCTCTCCAAACGTGACATGGTGTCCGCTAAAGAGTGGAGCCAATTTTTGATTCAAAAAGTCAAATGGTGCTCCTTCCCTTCCAAGCCCTGCCGTGCGCCCAAACAGTGGTTTACCCCCACATATGAGGTATCAGCGTACTCAGGACAAATTGGACAACAACTTTCGTGGTTCAGTTTCTCCTTTTACCATTGGGAAAATAAAAAAATTGTTGCTAAAAGATAATTTTTGTGACTAAAAAGTTAAATGTTCATTTTTTCCTTCCATGTTGCTTCTGCTGCTGTGAAGCACCTGAAGGGTTAATAAACTTCTTGAATGTGGTTTTGAGTACCTTGAGGGGTGCAGTTTTTAGAATGGTGTCACTTTTGGGTATTTTCAGCCATATAGACCCCTCAAACTGACTTCAAATGTGAGGTGGTCCCTAAAAAAAATGGTTTTGTAAATTTCGTTGTAAAAATGACAAATCGCTGGTCAAATTTTAACCCTTATAACTTCCTAACAAAAAAAAATTTTGTTTCCAAAATTGTGCTGATGTAAAGTAAACATGTGGGAAATGTTATTTATTAACTATTTTGTGTCACATATCTCTCTGGTTTAACAGAATAAAAATTCAAAATGTGAAAATTGCGAAATTTTCAAAATTTTCGCCAAATTTCCGTTTTTATCACAAATAAACGCAGAATTTATTGACCTAAATTTACCACTAACATGAAGCCCAATATGTCACGAAAAAACAATCTCAGAACCGCTAGGATCCGTTGAAGCGTTCCTGAGTTATTACCTCATAAAGGGACACTGGTCAGAATTGCAAAAAACGGCAAGGTCTTTAAGGTCAAAATAGGCTGGGTCATGAAGGGGTTAATAATTGGCCTGAATATAATGAGTGGCCAGAAAATGGAAATGCTTTAGGTTTTCACAAGGGTCTATTTTACAAATGAAGAAAAATGTATCAAGCTGTAATTAGCCAGAGTGATAAAAGAATAATGTTCACATATAGATAAAGTATTACCTTGTTAAACTCATCTGCATTCACAGGTCGTTACATTTTACTCTAGGCTTATACAAATCATACTCGACTAAAATGCCTTTCAGCAGAACTTCATTACCTAAGAATTCCATGTTTGTAACATTTTTCAGATCATTATTCTGTTAAATTTATCTGTAGATACTTTAGATCGATAAATGTTATGAACCCGCTCTGAATTCCCTTCTTCTTACTGTACTTTATTATCAGTTCTAGGAGTGTTATTAACACATGAATGTTAATGTGTTCTGCGCACAAAAAGAAAAAAAAAAGAAAACTATGATTTTTTTAAGTGAATGTATGTTATTGTTAAACTTTTTTTTAACATGGTGAATATAGATCTTATTTATATAGGATGGTGTCTTTCCCATATGAGCTACCATTCTAAAGATAAGATGGATTAATGTTCAAAGTCTTCAACAAGATCCTGGGCAAATTCCTTAGAAATTCTGGCCCAGGAATGTAAAATCTATCAAGGTCACAGATTTACTTTATATTAACTAAATGAACATTTTGGACTAGCTTATGCTCTTATTTGTCGAGCCAGTTAAACTGAACTTTGTGATGTTATAGTGCAAAATTCTCCTATAAAAAATCCACTTGAAGATTAATAGACTATGGCGATCAAAGAATGTCCAATGGATGGCATCAAATCCCAGGTATTCTTGCGTGTTTTAGAGTTGATCCAATGTTATTAAGCAACCTAATTTTTGGATACTTACAAATATATGTTATGACCTAGTTATAGTCACTATACAGTACCTCTCCTTCTACAAAGTGCGGTAAGACCAGTGAAGTCCTTTATTTTGCAGATGACACAATATTGCCCTGACTTTCAGCTATGACCACGCAACTAGCTTTACTGGATTGGATCTGACAATTTGATTTTCCTATAGATCTGTCATTAGCTTCCAATCATGACATGATATGAATATGGTATTGTGAATTTGCTTCATGAATATTGTAAATACTGATGGCACATTATTGTTTTGATTCCAGGTCATGATCAAGGTCTTGAAAAGACCAAAACGTTGGCCATCCTTTCCATCTATCCATGTTCTGACGCATTTATTAAGACGTCAACTTAAATTGAAGCTGGAGAAGCTTTGTCAGGTTTTTATTCATTTTACAGATCATTGTATCAGAACTCTGAGCGGTATGCAAATAGCTCTTATAATCTTTACTGGAGATGAATGAATAGATTATAAATTTCCCAAAAAAATTGGATTCCAACTAATCAAGTTTTTTTGGAATTGGACTTGCCCCAATCCAGCAAAATTGTAAGCGCCGCTGCTAAATTGCACCCACTTGGACCCTAGTTGGGTAGTTAGGTAGCGCCCAAAACAAGACCCTGGCCATGACAGAAAGCTCAATTTTCAAATACCTCCAATTAACAGCATTTTTACTTAAAAAGGTTTTCCAGAATTGGAAAAAGAGTCTGCCTCTTGACTGATAAGAGGGGAAGAAAATGCGCTCCTAGTGCAGATGAACCATGGACTACATGGGTGAGCTATGAGCTGTTAAACTCACCTGTTCGCATTATGCAGCTCAGGCACTGCGCTGATGTTTGCATGAAGGGTCTCCGTATGTCTGCTGCAGCTATGTTCACTGAATCCCCAGCCCACTGGTGCTGGGATAAAGGACTGATGATAAGGAACAAAATGCAGCGGACTAAGTGAGCGCTGCCAGGGAGACAAGGATCCAAAGGTAAGTTTAACTATTTATTACACTACGCATTTCAGAACCGATCAAGCACCTTCTTCAAATGTATTCTGAAATGAGTAGCGTAATAAATAATTAAGCTTACCTTTGGATCCTCGTCACCCTGGCAGCGTTCATTTAGTGTGTGCCATTTTGTTCCTTAACTGCCTCTTGACTGAGGAATGGCTGACCTCTGCCTGACCAATCCAGCACATGACCCTAACCACTTTTCCCTACCTCCTCCCCTCCATCTACCAATAATGACAAACACTATAGATTTGGATAAAATGGCCACAGCAGCCTTTATTAATAACATGAGTATTAACAATATTGTTACTCATATTGACCTAAATACGAAGGATCTTTGGAAGCTCACCCAATAAAATCTGGCACCATCAGTGACTCTCTGTTTCCTCCAATTGCAATGTGCTGATTCAGGGGCCCTCCAGCTGAATAGTATTTCGTGATTTTTACATCTGAGACCTCGGCTCAGCAGAGACTCCCAACATTTTCTTAACACTTATAAAAGGGAAGGGAATTGACCATATCAAAACGGGTCACCTACCCCCTCCTTTACCAGACATCCAATTTTCATTCCAATGACGCATCCCACCAGCAGCCGAACAATACTTAAATTTTGAACTTTGAACCTCCATACCAAAGGTATGGAGCCAACTTTAGTACGCTGATCCACCAACGGACTGCTCATTCACTGCACAGCAACCCCTATATACCCCTATATACTTGGCTACAACACCAATCAGGTAAGAAAAAATCAGGATGACACTACCATTACACACTGCAAACTTTTCTGTGTGGCCCGGCCCACAACAAACTGAAATGCCATCTTAGAAAATTTATTAAGGATCCTATAATTGGGTACCCCACCCAGGCCCCTAGCCAAGGCATATAATATATCCTAGTCATGGGGTCCTCCCTTTTCGCTCCTTTGGGTGACAGTGCGATCCCTACTTTCCTGGCAAATTTGCCTTTTTGTGCCATTAAAGCTGACCTGCATTTTCAGACACAATTTATAGACTATTAAAGAGTAGTGATAAGCGAGTGTACTCGTTGCTCGGGTTTTCCCGATCACGCTCGGGTGACCTCCGAGTATTTATGACTGTTCAGAGATTTAATTTTCATCACGGCAACTGAATGATTTACAGCTACTAGCCAGGTTGAGTACATGTGGGGGTTGCCTGGTTGTTAGGGAATCCCACATGTAATCAAGCAGGCTAGTAGCTGTAAATCATTCATCTGCCATGTTGAAAAACGAAATCTCGAGCAGTCTTAAATACTCAGAGGTCACCCGAGCGTGCTTGGGAAAACCCGAGCAACGAGTACATTCGCTCATCACTATTAAAGAGTTGTCTTTGCAGAAAAAGTAGACCCATTGTTTTTCAACTTGGACAACCCCTTTTGATGCATTACTAATAATGAATGGAGAACTAAACTATAGATTTATTTCCTTAAATTCACTTTTATACGTCATTATTTATATATACGTAATGCACATCTCTAGCCAGGTAATAATTTAGTAATTACTTTAAAGGAGCCCAATTATATGTTTGCCATCTAAAGCCATCCATTATCTTGCAGACTGATAGGTTACGCTGTGAAACGGAGACATAACGAGAGGCTTTCTAGACAAACATACTTTATTTAGATAAATATAAAGCAAACAGCTGGCAGGAACAGCTCTCCCTCTTGCCAAACTGTGTTCTCCAGGACAGAACATAGCCATTCACTGCAGTACTGCCATAAAATGGAAAGTGTTTAAAACCAGCAGATGGTACTCTGTGCAGTGCATGGAATAAAAGAGAGAATTAAGGTGCCCTAAGGTGTGCATAGGAAAGGCAATTACATGAAACAAATGGGCCCGAGGCCTAGCTGACGTTCTAGTATGCTACACAGGAGACAGATACTACATCTGGTGAACAGATTTTATCACACACTAGAAAGCCATAAAGCGCCTCGTCCAAGTTCAGACCTTGGTCTCACAATGACATTTTACCTAGGTTGGCATTCACTCGGCGTTAGTTTAAAAAGGTGTCGTAACGACAAATTGTGATTTAAACCACTTCTAAAAAAAGTGCTGTAATGACTCCTACTTTTTAAACGGGATGATAAAATGCAAAGGTTTCCCAGGAATAAATCTAAAAGACTCCAATACAGATTGTGGTTTTTTGGTTTAATACCGTATATCAGTATCACAGTAAATGAAAGAATGGGATACATGCATGGTAGATAGGAAAGTCTGGTGCACACTGGCAATACCAGGTGTCATCGTCATCCCTGGCACATAGGCAGTGTCGTACATATCTCTTCTAAATAGATTATTCATATTTATATAGGAATTAAATAATGCAGAATAATAGATGCAGAATCATAAAATTAACACATCAGGTCACAGGGGTAGCTTGACGCGAAATGGTGAATCTGTAACATGAGTCCCGTCTATCATGTATCATGTATAATTCTCCTCTCTTCCATGATCCTATGACCTTCCTGTGGTGCATATTTACTTTTCCTTCTTTTTTTGGTTTGTACAGAGCAGCATATAGGTATGAAAAAGTAGATGTTAAGTGTAACATCCATGTGTGAACACACTCCAGCCACGCCAGTTACATCTACTTACGGCATTGAGTCCGTGGTTGCCGCTAGGCAGCATAAGTGCTGCTCAGATAAATCCTAGCCCTGCTGGATTTGTGCTCTTTCTGTTCCCTGTTTAGTTTGGTACGTTAGGGGTTAACCTTGATTCATTTTCTGGCGAAGCCGTAGGCGGGGTTCCTGGCTATTTAAACCGTCATCTATCAGTCCATGGTAGCCAATTATAGCTTTGCCTTCAGCTTTGCTACCTGGTTGGGTTGTTCTGCTGTTTTTGAGTATCTTCTGCTATTGACTCCAGCCTGTTATCTGACTACCCTCTCGTCTAATGATTCTGCCCTTGTTGGATTTCTTGTTTTTGCACACGACTTCCTTGACCTTCTATTGCCTGTTTGCCCTGCTGATCTGCCATCTGGCAATTCTGTCCATTACATTAGGCCTCTCCAGATGAGGTGGATCTTTTAAGCCTTGGTAAGCACATGGACCCCAGGCATTGATGCAGCAAGCAGGAAGACACAAGGGGAGCGAGGACTAGGCATGAATAGGAATCTTAGGAAAAACAGGTCTTAAGAAGTGGAACCCAATAGAGAAGGAAGCAAGGAAAAGCACAAACACAAAAATCACAGACCATAGAGCACATCAAATATAGGACTAAAGTCTTAATCCCAAAAAACAGGTATGTGTCTAAATGGAGATTAAACAGGTTTAAGGAGATGTTGCTATTTATCCACTCTTGGCAACCTATAAAACCAGAACGTGAAGCACAGCAAAGGGCAGCAGACACAGGGGATGGAAACAGAGCCTGGAATACCTGGGAAAGGTGTGTAACAGTATACTTAAAGCTTATTAGCAATTTAAAAAATACTACACTAAAAGCTTTAAAAAGGCCACAAGAAAGTAGGATGTTTGTAGGGTGTTTTGCATTTCTCTTTTGAGCCGTAGCAAATATCTAGCATTTTTTTTGCAATAAAATAGACAGCAGAAGATAACACAAAAAGGGAATCTTGGCAAAAAAAAAATACTGTGTGTGACATCATACCAATAGAAGATGAGATGGATTTACCTTTATAGCAAACATGTCACTATGGTTCCCTATTTACAATGAGTCAAAATGCCAAAATAGTTTTCTCTCCAAACCTGGTGTAAAACTGTTTGAAATGTTGGAAAATTAATTTTCGAGTTTTGGTGGCTTTACACCAGTCTCACCAACTTTTTGAAAGTGGACAGGGCTTAGCAAAGTGGGCATGGCCAATTGGAACCCATCAAATTCATCATACCACACCACTAAAGTTGAATATAATTACAGCAGAAATGAGCTCCAGTCAATGGCTGAAATTTATTTCTTTTTCCAATAATCTATTGGTTTTATAACTTTTGAAGGGAAAGGGTAAAGGGTAAGGGAAAACAGGGTAGAGGGGAAAAAAGGAAAGACCCCCATATAATATGGAGAAAAGGGAAAGAAGAAGACAGGTATACATACAGACATTTCCGTAGGTTTACAATACTACTGTTGCTTCCTGGAATAGAAACTTAAATAGTACATGAATACAATTGCTTGTGACACCAAATTAAATATTGCCCCTGAAAATAAAAGTCAATAAACTTAAACAGTACATGTATACATTTGCAAATAACACCAAAACAAATGTTGCTCAATGTCAGCATCTGAAAATAAAAATCGGAATATATTATGTAAAGTATGAGGACCTGCCATGTCCGGGATCACCTTAAGGTGATCCTAAGACTGGTTGGAGGGCAATGTCCAGTTCTTTTTAGTAAGATAAGAAGTGGAATGAAAGTCTCTTCAAGTAGGAGTAGGATGTATATAGGATGTAGACAGAGAGGAGGCATCAGATGAAACTGCAGAAGAAGTCAATCCTGTTATTTTTTCAGAAAGTTAATTCCTTCCTCCAGAGACGAGAGAGTGAACAGTTTTGAAGCATATTTCACTTGTAGATTAGAAGTCTTTGTCCATTTGTAGGGTATTCCGGCTTGTAAGAGTTTCAGTGGTTTGAAAGAATGATTTTCATTTTAACAGGGTATCTTTAGACAAGTCCTTGAAAAAAGAAAAGTTGTTGTATGGAGATGGTTGGTGTTTTGAGTCTCTTGTCAGCATAAGGAGATTGTTCTTTACCCTTGTAGGGTAGAGGGACACAATGACGTCTCGAACAATGTTTGTAGGCAGAGAGAATGGCCTTTGGTTTCTGAAAACCTTCTCGATCAGATTTTTTCCTTTGTTTTGGGGTAATAATTGAGAGATCATTGAAGAAATATAATTTTTTAACTGTGAAGGTTGGATCGACTCTGGTATTCCTCTGATTTTTATATTATCTTTCCTTTTGAATTCTTCATAGTTAGCCAAATAGTCTCTAAAAAAGATGATGTCTTCTTGGATCCTCTCCAGGGAGTTCGAGAGTACACGTGGATCATGAGAATGGATAAAAAATTTTGTCTAGAGAGTCTGTTATTTTTGAGTCTTGAAGAGGTAAATCAGGGACCTTGATAGAATTTAAGTTAGGTTATTTGATTATGAAATGTAACGTATCTTTCAAAAGATTTTTGATAAAGGATTGAGAGGCTTTCACTGTATCTGACTGCTGAGGAATGGGTATTCCAGGTTTATATCCAAGTAGATTATTACACTTTTCCAAGATGTTTGCCGATGTTAAAAGGGCTCTGCAGATATTGAACATAAAGCTTTTGGTTGGGTAGTCGTCAGTAGCTGGTATGTTATCTATTAAAGAAATGTTAGGGATATGGTTCTCGGGACCTGCATCAAATTTCTCTTGAAATAAATTGATTTTATTTGGCTGAATAATGATTTTTTTGTAGGCTCATGAGACTCAAAATCAGTAGAACTCCCTGAGAAGGAATTTTGGGATGAGGTTTCATGAGACTCCATGAAATTAGTAAAGTCACTGTCTTCATAATCAGAGGTATCCATCATTTTGGTAAATTCTTCTGAGTGGATACTTTCTAGCCCCTCTGATGAATTAGAAGAATTATCTGTATCATGGTTTACATCCAGCTGTTCTTTTTGATCTATTGTGTCGCTATTGCTTTTAATGGCTGGATCCGTAATAGAGGTCAAATTTGGAGGTAATTTTTGGATTAATTCTTTAAGGCTTTTAATACAAAGATGCCTGGTTTCTTCCAGTATAGATTGTTGTTCTGACCGTAATTGTTTAAAGAGGTCACTTGCTTATGTGTCAGAGGACTGATCACAGCCATTTGTTAATAAACCCCTTTAACAGATGGGCTACTGCATAATCTACCCTTATTGTCAATCCGTCAATCTACTAGAATTCTTGTGCATGCCCTCATCATCTCCCGCCTTGACTACTGCAACATCCTTTTCTATAAGCTCCCTGCTAACACCCTTGTGTTGTGAATTCTGTTGTCGGGCTCCCTCCTGTGGTCATGAATGGTACTTCGGCTGGTTCTGTCCATGGACTTCCTCTGGTGGGTGTTTCTGAGTTTCCTTCCACAGGTGACGAGGTTAATTCGTTAGCTGGCTGCTCTATTTAACTCCACTTAGATCTTTGCTCCATGCCACCTGTCAATGTTCCAGTATTGGTCTAGTTCACTCCTGGATCGTTCTTGTGACCTGTCTTCCCAGCAGAAGCTAAGTTCCTGCTTGTATTTTCTTTGGTTTGCTATTTTTCTGTCCAGCTTGATATTTTTATTGTTGTCTTGCTTGCTGGAAGCTCTGGGACGCAGAGGGAGCGCCTCCGCACCGTGTGTCGGTGCGGAGGGTCTTTTTGCGCCCTCTGCGTGGTCTTTTTGTAGGTTTTTGTGCTGACCGCAAAGCAACCTTTCCTATCCTCAGTCTGTTCAGCAAGTCGGGCCTCACTTTGCTAAATCTATTTCATCTCTGTGTTTGTATTTTCATCTTTACTCACAGTCATTATATGTGGGGGGCTGCCTTTTCCTTTGGGGAATTTCTCTGAGGCAAGGTAGGCTTTATTTTTCTATCTTCAGGGCTAGCTAGTTCCTTAGGCTGTGACGAGTTGCATAGGGAGCGTTAGGAGCAATCCACGGCTATTTCTAGTGTGTGTGATAGGATTAGGGATTGCGGTCAGCAGAGTTCCCACGTCCCAGAGCTCGTCCTTTATTATCTGTAACTATCAGGTCATTCCGTGTGCTCTTAACCACCAGGTCCATTATTGTCCTGACCACCAGGTCATAACAGTACAGGTGGTCCAAAGTACTAATGCATCTCAATAGAGGGATAAGAGAAGTTCTGAGACCATTTTTTTTTCTTTGCAATGTGTTTTGTCTCTCTTTTCCCCTTTACCTCTGGGTGGTTCAGGACACAGGTCTAAACATGGACATTCAAGGTCTGTCCTCTTGGATGGATAATCTCACTACAAGGGTACAAAACATTCAAGATTTTGTGGTTCAGAATCCGATGTCAGAGCCTAGGATTCCAATTCCTGATTTGTTTTTTGGTGATAGATCTAAGTTCTTGAATTTCAAAAATAATTGTAAATTGTTTCTTGCCTTGAAACCTCGCTCCTCAGGTGACCCTGTTCAACAAGTAAAGATCATTATTTCTTTGTTACGTGGTGACCCTCAAGACTGGGCATTTTCCCTTGCGCCAGGAGATCCGGCATTGCGTGATGTTGATGTGTTTTTCCTGGCGCTTGGATTGCTTTATGACGAACCTAATTCAGTGGATCAGGCAGAGAAAATCTTGCTGGCTCTGTGTCAGGGTCAGGATGAAGCGGAGATATATTGTCAGAAGTTTAGAAAGTGGTCTGTGCTCACTCAGTGGAATGAATGTGCCCTGGCAGCAATCTTCAGAAAGGGTCTCTCTGAAGCCCTTAAGGATGTCATGGTGGGATTTCCCATGCCTGCTGGTCTGAATGAGTCTATGTCTTTGGCCATTCAGATCGATCGACGCTTGCGTGAGCGTAAAGCTGTGCACCATTTGGCGGTACTATCTGAGCATGGGCCTGAGCCTATGCAATGTGATAGGACTTTGACCAGAGCTGAATGGCAAGAACACAGACGTCGGAATGGGCTATGTTTTTACTGTGGTGATTCCACTCATGTTATCTCCGATTGTCCTAAGCGCACTAAGCGGTTCGCTAGGTCTGCCACCATTGGTACGGTACAGTCTAAATTTCTATTGTCCGTTACTCTGATTTGCTCTTTGTCATCCTATTCTGTCATGGCATTTGTGGATTCAGGCGCTGCCCTGAATTTGATGGACTTGAAGTATGCTAGGCGCTGTGGTTTTTTCTTGGAGCCCTTGCAGTATCCTATTCCATTGAGAGGAATTGATGCTACGCCTTTGGCCAAGAATAAGCCTCAGTACTGGACCCAATTGACCATGTGCATGGCTCCTGCACATCAGGAGGATATCCGCTTTCTGGTGTTGCATAATCTGCATGATGTGGTCGTTTTGGGGTTGCCATGGCTACAGGTTCATAATCCAGTATTGGACTGGAAATCTATGTCTGTGTCCAGCTGGGGTTGCCAGGGGGTACATGGTGATGTTCCATTTTTGTCTATTTCGTCTTCCACTCCTTCTGAAGTTCCAGAGTTTTTGTCGGATTATCGGGATGTATTTGATGAGCCCAAAGCCAGTGCCCTACCTCCTCATAGGGATTGCGATTGTGCAATTAATTTGATTCCTGGTAGTAAGTTTCCTAAGGGCCGATTGTTCAATTTATCTGTGCCAGAACACGCCGCTATGCGGAGTTATATAAAGGAATCCTTGGAGAAAGGCCATATTCGCCCGTCGTCATCACCGTTAGGAGCAGGGTTCTTTTTTGTGGCCAAGAAGGATGGTTCTTTGAGACCTTGTATTGATTACCGCCTTCTTAATAAAATTACAGTCAAATTTCAGTATCCTTTGCCGTTGCTGTCTGATTTGTTTGCTCGTATTAAAGGGGCTAGTTGGTTCACCAAGATAGATCTTCGAGGGGCGTATAATCTTGTGCGTATTAAACAAGGCGATGAATGGAAAACAGCATTTAATACGCCCGAGGGCCATTTTGAGTACCTGGTTATGCCATTCGGGCTTTCCAATGCTCCATCTGTATTTCAGTCCTTTATGCATGACATCTTCCGAGACTACCTGGATAAATTCCTGATTGTGTATTTGGATGATATTTTGGTCTTTTCGGATGATTGGGAGTCTCATGTGAAGCAGGTCAGAATGGTGTTCTAGGTCCTTCGTGCGAATTCCTTGTTTGTGAAGGGGTCAAAGTGTCTCTTTGGAGTTCAGAAGGTTTCATTTTTGGGGTTCATTTTTTCCCCCTCTACTATCGAGATGGACCCTGTTAAAGTCCAGGCCATTTACGATTGGACTCAGTCGACATCTGTGAAGAGCCTGCAAAAGTTCCTGGGCTTTGCTAATTTTTATCGGCGCTTCATCGCTAATTTTTCTAGTGTTGCTAAACCGTTGACTGATTTGACCAAGAAGGGTGCTGATGTGGTCAATTAGTCTTCTGCAGCTGTAGAGGCTTTTCAGGAGTTGAAGCGTCGTTTTTCTTCTGCCCCTGTGTTGTGCCAGCCAGATGTTTCGCTCCCGTTTCAGGTTGAGGTTGATGCTTCTGAGATTGGAGCAGGGGCTGTTTTGTCGCAAAGAAGTTCTGATGGTTCGGTGATGAAGCCATGTGCTTTCTTTTCTAGAAAGTTTTCGCCTGCTGAGCGTAATTATGATGTTGGTAATCGAGAGTTGTTGGCCATGAAGTGGGCATTCGAGGAGTGGCGTCATTGGCTTGAAGGAGCCAAGCATCGCGTGGTGGTCTTGACAGATCACAAGAATTTGACTTATCTTGAGTCTGCCAAACGGTTGAATCCGAGACAGGCTCGATGGTCGTTATTTTTCTCCCGTTTTGATTTTGTGGTTTCGTACCTTCCGGGCTCTAAGAATGTGAAGGCTGATGCCCTGTCAAGGAGTTTTGTGCCTGACTCTCCGGGTGTTCCTGAGCCGGCGGGTATTCTCAAAGAGGGGGTAATTTTGTCTGCCATCTCCCCTGATTTGCGGCGGGTGCTGCAAAAATTTCAGGCTGATAGACCTGACCGTTGCCCAGCGGAGAAACTGTTTGTCCCTGATAGATGAACTAGTAGAGTTATCTCTGAGATTCATTGTTCAGTGTTGGCTGGGCATCCTGGAATCTTTGGTACCAGAGATTTGGTGGCTAGATCCTTTTGGTAGCCATCTTTGTCACGGGATGTGCGTTCTTTTGTGCAGTCCTGTGGGACTTGTGCTCGGGCTAAGCCCTGCTGTTCTCGTGCCAGTGGGTTGCTTTAGCCCTTGCCGGTCCCGAAGAGGCCCTGGATGCATATTTCTATGGATTTTATTTCGGATCTCCCCGTCTCTCAAAAGATGTTGGTCATTTGGGTGGTTTGTGATCGCTTTTCTAAGATGGTCCATTTGGTACCTTTGTCTAAATTGCCTTCCTCCTCTGATTTGGTGCCATTATTTTTCCAACATGTGGTTCGTTTACATGGTATCCCTGAGAACATTGTTTCTGAGAGAGGTTCCCAGTTTGTTTCGAGGTTTTGGCGGTCCTTTTGTGCTAGGATGGGCATTGATTTGTCTTTTTCCTCGGCTTTCCATCCTCAGACAAATGGCCAAACCGAACGAACTAATCAAACTTTGGAAACATATCTGAGATGCTTTGTTTCTGCTGATCAGGATGATTGGGTGTCCTTTTTGCCGTTGGCTGAGTTCGCCCTTAATAATCGGGCCAGCTCGGCTACTTTGGTTTCGCCGTTTTTCTGCAATTCTGGTTTCCATCCTTGTTTCTCTTCAGGGCAGGTTGAGTCTTCGGACTGTCCTGGTGTAGATACTGTGGTGGATAGGTTGCAGCAGATTTGGACTCATGTGGTGGACAATTTGACATTGTCCCAGGAGAAGGCTCAACGTTTCGCTAACCGCAGGCGCTGTGTGGGTCCCCGACTTCGTGTTGGGGATTTGGTTTGATTGTCGTCTCGTTATGTTCCTATGAAGGTTTCCTCTCCTAAGTTTAAGCCTCGTTTCATTGGTCCGTATAAGATTTCTGAGGTTATCAATCCTGTGTCATTTCGTTTGGCCCTTCCTGCTTCTTTTGCCATCCATAATGTGTTCCATAGGTCGTTATTGCGGAGATACGTGGCGCCTGTGGTTCCATCCGTTGATCCTCCTGCCCCGGTGTTGGTTGAGGGGGAGTTGGAGTATGTGGTGGGGAAGATTTTGGATTCTCGTATTTCGAGACGGAAACTCCAGTACCTGGTCAAGTGGAAAGGTTATGGTCAGGAAGATAATTCCTGGGTTTTTGCCTCTGATGTTCATGCTGCCGATCTGGTTCGTGCCTTTCATTTGGCTCATCCTGGTCAGCCTGGGGGCTCTGGTGAGGGTTCGGTGACCCCTCCTCAAGGGGGGGTACTGTTGTGAATTCTGTTGTCGTTCTCCCTCCTGTGGTCATGAATGGTACTTCGGCTGGTTCTGTCCATGGACTTCCTCTGGTGGGTGTTTCTGAGTTTCCTTCCACAGGTGACGAGGTTAATTCGTTAGCTGGCTGCTCTATTTAACTCCACTTAGATCTTTGCTCCATGCCACCTGTCAATGTTCCAGTATTGGTCTAGTTCACTCCTGGATCGTTCTTGTGACCTGTCTTCCCAGCAGAAGCTAAGTTCCTGCTTGTATTTTCTTTGGTTTGCTATTTTTCTGTCCAGCTTGCTATTTTTATTGTTGTTTTGCTTGCTGGAAGCTCTGGGACGCAGAGGGAGCGCCTCCGCACCGTGAGTCGGTGCGGAGGGTCTTTTTGCGCCCTCTGCATGGTCTTTTTGTAGGTTTTTATGCTGATCGCAAAGCAACCTTTCCTATCCTCAGTCTGTTCAGTAAGTCGGGCCTCACTTTGCTAAATCTATTTAATCTCTGTGTTTGTATTTTCATCTTTACTCACAGTCATTATATGTGGGGGGCTGCCTTTTCCTTTGGGGAATTTCTCTGAGGCAAGGTAGGCTTTATTTTTCTATCTTCAGGGCTAGCTAGTTCCTTAGGCTGTGCCGAGTTGCATAGGGAGCGTTAGGAGCAATCCACGGCTATTTCTAGTGTGTGTGATAGGATTAGGGATTGCGGTCAGCAGAGTTCCCACGTCCCAGAGCTCGTCCTTTATTATCTGTAACTATCAGGTCATTCCATGTGCTCTTAACCACCAGGTCCATTATTGTCCAGACCACCAGGTCATAACACCCTTGTACCTATCCAGTCCATCCTTAACTCTACTGCCCGACTAATTCATCTCTCTCCTCGCTACTCCTCGGCTTCCCCCCTCCTCAAATCTCTTCACTGGTTACCACTCCCTCAGCGAATCCAGTTCAAATTACTAATACTGACCTACAAAGCCATCCATAACCTGTCTCCTCTATATATCTCTGAACTAATCTCCCGATATCTTCCCTCATGTAATCTCCGGTCCTCCCAAGACCTCCTGCTCTCCTTCACACTTATTCGCTCCTCACCCAACCACCTCCAAAACTTCTCCTGAATATCCCCATCATCTGGAATTCTTTGCCCCAACACGTCCGACGATCAACCGTATTCGGATCCTTCAGACGGAACCTGAAAACCCACCTCTTCAGGAAAGCCTATGGCCTGCACTGACCCTGCTGCCTCCTCACCACTACCAAAGCTACTGCCTCACCAACCCCAGAGCTCCTGCAACCCTCAACCTATTGTCTCCATCCCCACCATCCTCTAGAATGTAAGCCCGCAAGGGCCCCTCTCTATCAGTCTGTAACTGTTAGTTTGATTACTGTAAGCAATATCTGTAATTTGTATATTACCCCTTCTCATGTAACGCACCATGGAATCAATGGTGCTATATAAATAAATAATAATAATTGTCAGGATTTTCATAAGTTGCCCCTATGATTTTAGGGGTGTCAAAGGAACATTTAAGGGTGGCGCATCTCTTCGATATAGGAAGAGGTTGTGTGGTGCTATACAACTGTAGCAGTGTTCCAATCATTATTCCACAACTTCACATTGGCAGGACTCCCTCTTCCCCAATTGACTCCACATCAGCCCCTTCAGCTTCTGTATCGTAGCTTCTGCATAATTGCCCCTTATTATTGGGGTCAAAATCAGTCTCCCCTGTGATTTTGCTGCATATATATGGTGGTGTATGGGGTAGCACACCTCTCAAATGTAAGGAGAGGATGTGAGGTGCTATAAAGCAGTAGCGGTGTATCAATCGCCGCTTCACATTGCAGCTGAGCATCTCGCCGCAGCGGGACTCCCTCCTCCCTCTCCGTTGCTGTGACAGCCACTCTGCTCTCCTTATTTTCACATGCGGTCTGCAGAGGAATCTCCGAGCCACACTAAAGGTACCTTCACACTAAACGACGCTGCAGCGATCCAGACAATGATCCGGATCGCTGCAGCGTCGCTGTTTGGTCGCTGGAGAGCTGTCACACAGACAGCTCTCCAGCGACCAACGATGAAGGTAACCACGGTAAACATCGGGTTACTAAGCGCAGGGCCGCGCTTAGTAACCCGATGTTTACCCTGGTTACCATCCTAAAAGTAAAAAAAACAAATGCTTCATACCTTCCGCTGTCTGTCCCCGGCGCTCTGCTTCTCTGTACTGGCTGTGAGCAAAGTGGCCGGAAAGCAGAGCGGTGACGTCACCGCTGTACTTTCCGGCCGCTGTGCTCACAGTGAGTGCAGAGAAGCACAGCGCCGGAGGACAGACAGCGGAAGGTAAGTATGAAGCGGTTGTTTTTTTTACTTTTAGGATGGTAACCAGGGTAAACATCGGGTTACTAAGCGCGGCCCTGCGCTTAGTAACCCGATGTTTACCCTGGTTACCAGCGAAGACATCGCTGAATCGGTGTCACACACACCGATTCAGTGATGTCAGCGGGAGAGCCAGCGACGAAATAAAGTTCTGGCCTTCTAGCCCCGACCAACGACATCACAGCAGGATTCTGATCGCTGCTGCGTGTCAAACTGAACGATATCGCTAGCCAGGATGCTGCAACGTCACAGATCGCTAGCGATATCGTTTAGTGTGAAGGTACCTTAAGCCTCACCTTCCAGCCCCCACCAGACCGCGTCGACCAAGACTATAGGGCAGGGGCACATCCTGGGGACCCTCCCCCCACAGCGCCGTGGCCCTTGATCTCACTGCGGATTCCCTGCTCCTCTTCACCTCCTTTTCAGCAAGTGTCGGCATTGCCAGGAGTGTTAGTTTTTTCGCTGGTGGCTCTGCTGACATCATCCGGCATCCCATCTCTGCATCAGCCAATGGCGAATCAGTATGGCCGTTGTTCGTCTTCCGTCTTGAATCCCGGTTGTCTCGGGAAGCATGTGAGACCCTCCCCGACACTGGAGTAAAAGGGACTTTCTTCACAGAAGTCTGTTTTGCTTTTACCAGGAACTTCTGAGCTCCAGTTCTCTCTCTGTTCCGTATGTGTCAGGGGCCTTGAGGGACGTTCCCCTCATATCTGTCTGTATGGCGGCCATCTTGATTGGAGGACTTGTTCCAGGCCGCAAAGCTGTAGAGCTTGTTGTCCTTGTAAGATCCGGTATAATCTTCATTTTTGTAGTTGTAGATAAGGATCAAAGGTTTTACAAGCCTATAGGTCTATAAGTTCCACTCTTTGTAAGCTGAAAGTAGCTCAAAATAGGGGACTATTCAGGAGCTCTGTGAAGGCACGTCCACTCCTGTCCCCTGCAAACCACGCTACCCTGAAATGTATTTCTGATGTTTTTGCATGACAGATGAAATAATGTGGGTGGGGGACTCCAGACCGGCTTCTGGGCAGAGAGCAGAATAAGGAAGAAAGGTTACAGCATCTGCAATAGTATGGAAAAGTATAAACACATGACTTTATATGCGTAGATTAAAAATGTATAAGAACAAACATGTTGATAAAAAAGAGGAGTGGATAATGTGGAGGTAAACTAGTGGCGGTGGGGGACAGGTCTACGCTTTTCAGCCTAAAAGATCTTAGTCCTGACAGCTCTTACTGTACTATGCTGGACTTCTGTAAGAGTAAATTCACTAATTCAAGGCGGTCGAGGTTCTGTTGTTGGTGGTCATCAACTAACCGAACAGTCACAATATGGTGCACCATTCACCACTTTCTCTTTTGGGAAGGGATACTTTGTATTCTAACGTGGGTCGGAGCCTTAGAGTATTATGTAAATAATAGCTATCTCTGTAGAGTGCAGCAGAACAGATATTTCCTGTATAGGCAAAAAAGAAAATAACATTGTTAAATTCTGAATACATGTTTTTTTGTCACTCCAAATACAGAATAGTAGTTCCTAATTATCACCACCAACCTGTTGCAAAATATCATTTAACTCTTTGGTGACTATTATCCTTCTATTGCAAAATGAAATGGCCAATCCTGCATGTTCTGAGGTACAGTTACTGGAAGTGACAGCCCGATTGAGTTAAAATGCATCATAAAAGTCTCATTCACTAATCTGTATGTTGCCATATATCCTTTCCAAAGCTGGTGTATATCGGTCATAGTGCTTTTAAGTTTATAGGTAGTAATCTGACTACAGGGGTTCTGACAGTATGTCCGAGGTCAGATCCCCCGCTTTGATGCGGGCTCTGGCGGTGAGCCCACATCAAAGCCGGGACATGTCAGCATAAAATGCTACATGATGGTACTATATAAGCAAAGCATAATAATAAACAATGCTACCCTGAAAATAAAAGTTAGATTGTAGAACACTCGCTCATCTATTCCATACAGTAGTTACGTTGGCCTTGCAATTTTTAGAAATATTTATTTCTTAATCATTAAAATATATACCATTTTTTGTATAAAGCCCTCATGCAGAGCTTATGTTTCTCCATGGTAGCAGACTACAAACAAACTATGTGTAGTCAGATACTGCAATCATATGTCCTTCCATTTGTCCCCTGTTTCTTGTTAATGTGCATTCTGTTGGACAAGATAAAACCTTCCTTCTCACTTCTCCACAGAGCTTGGCCCAAAGACAACAAGCATACAATTCTAAGCACTGGAAAATCACTTATTTGACATTTTCTAAGCTGCATATTTTCTGTCTGGTTGGAAAATCTGCAGCATATTACAATCCCAGGAAAGTGGAGGAAATTTTACACATACTGCATAAAAATTCTGCAGCACATCAAGTTATATTGTGGATTTATTCAGTCTACTTACGGTATGTGATAACCATTAGTGATGATAAAACACCATCCAGTAAGTGATTAGGATTCAGAAATCTCTTGATTTACAGTTGTGTGAAATAATGTTAGCCCTCTTTCTTGATTTCCTATTATTTTTCATGTTGTCACACTTAAATATTTCCAAATTTAAATATTAGGCAAAGATAACACAAGTAACACAAAATGCAGTTTATAAATGAAGGTCTTTATTATTAAGGGAAAAAGAAATCCAAACCTACAGGGCCCTGTGTGAAAAAAAATGATTGCCCCCTAAACCTAATAACTGATTGGGCCATCCTTAGCAGCAACAACTGCAACCAAGTGATTGCGATAACTGGCAATGAGTCTTTTACAACGGTCTGGAGGAATTTTGGCCCACACTTCTTTGCAAAATTGTTGTAATTCAGCCACATTGGAGGGTTTCTGAGCATGAACTGCCTTTTTACGGTCATACCACAGCATCTCAATCAAATTAAGGTCAGGACTTTGACTAGGCCACGCGAAAGTCTTAATTTTGTGTTTATCAAGCCATTCAGAGATGGACTTTCTGGTGTGCTTTGGTTCATTGTCCTGCTACATAACCCAAGTGCGATTCAGCTTGAGGTCACAAACAGATGGCCGGACATTCTCCTTCAGGATTTTTGGTAGATGGCAAAATTCATGGTTCCATATACCACAGCGAGTCTTCCAGGTCCTGAAGCAGCAAAACAGCCCTAGACCATCACACTGCCACCACCATATTTTACTGTTAGTATGATTATCCCTTTCTGAAATACTATGTTACTTCTACTCCATATGTAATGGCACATACACCTTCCAAAGTTACACTTTGTCCATGTTGCTGCTGGAAAGCATTTTTCTGACAATAGTACGGTCAAAATGGTTGCCCCCAAAATTGTGTATAGATAATAGAAAAAAACTGCAGTTAAGAAAAAAAAAATGATTAAAAAATTACCAGTAGTATCTAGTCTTGCTTAATAACACATCTAGGCTATACTTTTAATTTAAGACCACCCAATTGGTGCCTTTATGCAGTTAGAATCTTTTAATTTCAATCTATGGAAGTGACATGGAGCTCTGTGTCATGGAATGAGATCACAGACTACAATCCAGATATCTCATGGAATTAATCAGTACAGAATTGGGGACCTATTTAGTGCATCGGATGGACTTCACTAGTGATGTCACTGGTCATAATGACATCATTAATGTCACCTTAAAGGCTCCTGCAATCTCATACTGTGCCCATTGGCTATACATATTAATTATTGCATTGAAAAAACTAGATACTGAGTTTTTTTTTCCCGCACTTCATAGTCACTGCACTGAGGAATACAATTTTATGTTCTCAATATTTTCTTTTCTCTTTTAAAAATAAGACTGTCTTCAATTTTTTATTTCTCAGCAAATTCATGTCAAAAGATTTTATATCTATAATCCCAAGTATGACCCTGCAGAAAAAAAAACTCCTCCAAATACAGCTAAAAAATGTCATTAATTTATACTGTTAGACGAATTACAGTATGAAGACAAAGAAAGCCTATAATCTGAATTTCTCTTTAGATATCTCAGTCTCATAAAACTGAATGAGAGGTGAAATTGAGAACTTCATTTCTGCAGAATGTTATTAGCGATACATGTGTTGGGGGGATGGGCGACTAGGAAATGGATCTTGCGTCTCTTTTGAAGATTTACCTTAAAAATAGATTTATAGCAAGTCAAATGCACATGTGCAGTACTTGCAATTCTGATTGGAAATAAAAGACCTGATATATTGAGCTTTCTAATTTGTAGTTTTTGATGAGGCAAGAAATCTGCATTTTGAGTTTAATTGACCAAGATATTATTTCTCATTTCTCTCTCGTATAAAGTCTCTAATAGAACAGTCGTAGAACAGCCAAATAAGCATATAACACTTTTACAATATAAAATTAAGTTCACTGTAAAATCCGCCTGCTCTGAGGACAGTCACACATTATGCTCTTATACATTATGTATCCAGTGTCAAGGCCAGGGAGAGGTTGGAGCTTCATTTTCTCCCTTTCGTTGATATATATTAGAGAGCTGAAAAGCTGAAGGAGAATGTTAAAGGGCTATTCTTATGTTTGGAAATTATCTTCTACCTATGGGATGAGGATAACTTCCCAATCGCTTGGGATCCCACCGCTGGGACCCCCCTAGTTCAAAGAACAGTGTGAATGGAACTGTGGTCAATCATATGCACCTCCACTCCATTAATTTTTTATGGGACTGGTTTAGATAGTAGAGCGCTGTGTGGTCAACCACCGTTTCATTCACACGATCCCAGTTCTAGGGATCGGTGGGGATCCCAGCTGTTGGACCTCCAATGATAGGAAAGCTATCTCTTATCTTTTGGATATCGGAAAACTTCCAAACTAGAATATATCCATTCAACTATATTATAAGTATATTCTGTACTCTAAAGAAGTTTTCAGCTTGAAAAAAAAAATTAAGTTAATATGGAGTTGGGTCCAATGATGAGGATTCCAGTTTCTTGTCAGAGTGAAGAACTTTTACAAAGAACATCTCTCACTTTGGAAATAGCAACAAGACCAGTTCCTGATGACAGAAACCAGAATAGGGTCAAAGCAACCAGAGAAGTCTTCAGTCATATCAATGTCATGTTGGGGAGGGAGTTACACTGTGGGCCACAGGGATTGCTAAGCCTCCTTATGCACCTTCTGCACCTATGCATTTTCAGGCTCTAACCCTTCTTGCTTTCTTTTCCCTCTGTACGGCTGGTTTCAGATTTGCGTACGGGAGGGCTGCGGATGGCAGCGTACTTCCTCCCTTCTTCCTCCCTGAAACCCCGCCTACGCTCCACCTACTTCTCCTTGCATCCTGCGGTGCTCTGCGTACCTTTCTTTATCATTGGGTACGCAGGGACATGCGCTGTTTGTGGATGCCTCCGCATGCCCCGTTTGGACGCTGCACCGACCGTAACAAAATGCAACATGTTGCATTCGGCGCAGTTCGGCGCAGCGTCCAAAAAACGCATGTGGAGGCATCCACAAACAGCGCATGTCCCTGCGTACCCAATGATAAAGAAAGGTACGCAGGGCACCGCAGGATGCAAGGAGAAGTAGGTGGAGCGTAGGCAGGGTTTCAGGGAGGAAGAAGGAAGGAAGTACGCTGCCATCCGCAGCCCTGCCGTATGCAAGTCTGAAGCCAGCCTTACTGTGCCAAAAGTCAGCAGCATTGCGACCAATGGAGAAGGGAGCTGGTGACCTCTTGCTCCGCCATGGTATTAAACTTTATTTCCACCCAGAGATGCTTACCAGTACTGTGAAGCTCCTGTAGATGCTCGCCAGGACTTTGTATGCCATAGTTCCACCCCTCCACTCCTGTGTTTAGCTAAGAATTGCTGAATCTTCCCTAAATATGGCTGAAGTAAAGTATTTAAAGTGATAATTTGTGCATTCCTTGATTTTACAAATGGAATAATAGCAGTGGTGTGACTAGGTGGAGTAGCTTACTTGATAAATATGCCGTATGTTCTTGTTGCCAGATGGGGCAGAGAAACCTCTTAACAGCTGAGAGACACTGATGGTAGAACTGATCCAATTGTTTTCTATGGGAGTAATTATGACATTTGGCTCATCAGTTGTTGCAGGGAACTGGTCCAGGAGCCGGATCAATACAAGTTGCATGTAGCATTTTTCTGTCTGAATATGGACATTGAACCATTTCACAATCTGCCCTCTTTTCTACAAGAATGTCTGCTGTGCATACAGTATATTGGAATTTTGAGTAAGGTGAGAAAAAAACAGTGAAGCAAAGCAGGATAGGCCAAAATAAATGTACAGCATCTTAACAGGATAATAGGATTAATAAGAGACTGCGCATATTACTTATTAATAAACATTGCTCTGACAAACCAATAAAGTATATCTCACAATACAGTACAGTACTGCATCAACATAAGTGATATGAAGAGAGCATAGGCAATATACCGACCAATTATGGACCGAGTGATAATCGCAATGCATGTTTCACTATTGCTTCTTCAGGGGATCTTACCCACATAAACAAAAAGAACAGTTTAATTGGAGAAGATTACCGTATGTTACAAGTCAAATAAGCTTGGCTGAAATGTTCTGCTTCTTTAACAGTAATAACACACATAGAGTATTTGCTTCAAATTTTTCATGTGTCTTAGCTGCAGTACTAGATAGGTACATTGGATTTATAAAATCATATCTAGTTTATGTTCTCACAAAGTAGTCCATGTCAAAACAGCCTTCTAAAAATGTCCCATTGTTTTCAACGGAAAACAGTGTTTTTCGGTAATACTCTGCTTTAATAATTGACAATCAAAGTGGTTTCCTGCTGGATTCCTCCACTAGAAAACCATGAAGGGTGTCTGTATGTGTATTAGCTCCACTCAATGGCCTAGGATGTGGCTTCAGCAATAGGGGAGTGCAAAATACATGGGCCCCAACCCATGTAATACATATTTGCAATTGTTTTGGGATCTAAGGGCTAACGTTTCTCCTTGTGGAGAGTGACATTCCTGCTCTGGCACAGCAGTGTGAGGAGGCTTATAAGCCATGCAATGCTCCTCTGGGAAATTAAATATGCAAATTGCCTCTTCAGAGAAGAAAAGAACTAGAACTGTAGTGCCACCTGCTGGAAATACTAATCCTAAAAGTCATGATCGACTCTTATTTACTTCTATGATTGCTATTTCCGGGGTGACACTAGAGTTCCAGTCCTCTTCCTTTCTGATTAGGTAATTTACAACCGTTTTGGTTCACCTTAGTAGCTGTACTAAGCACCTCTTTGTATGGCAATTATCCTACTTAATAAAAATCGATATGCAAAGATCAAGACTAACATTACTAACATACAGCGACAACATACCAATATACATACCAATAGGGCAGCAGGATGGCTCAGTGGTTAGCATTGCAGCTCTGGGGCTCTGGGTTCAAATCCCACCAAGGACAACATCTGCAAGGAGTTTGTATGTTCTCCTCATATTTGCGTGGGTTTTCTCCGGGTTCTCCGGTTTCCTCCCACATTCCAAAGACATACTGATAGGGGATGTAGATCGTGAGCCCCATCGGGGACAGCGATGATAATGCGTGCAAACTGTAAAGCGCTGCGGAATATGTTGGCGCTATATAAAAATAAAGATTATAATTATTAATTCTGAAAACCATATAAGGTATTACAGTACATATAAATTCAGTAACTTGAGTAACCAACAGTTAATGACCTTTCTGATTGGAGTCATTCAGTTTTCCCCATTTTTCTATCTGGCCAAGATCACCAAGACACCTTCTATCCACGACTCATTTCTGCATAGTTTGCTTTCTTTTCCATAGCAATGCAAACTCCCCTCCCTGTATTCTGAGACTCTTGCTGCCCCATTTTCCCCTATAACTGCCCCTTCTATATGGCACAATGCCCCCAAATAAATTAAATTAATGGTTTCTTTACTATATTTACTTCTAAAATATAGTCCCAACCAGACAACATCCTGAAACAAGATTGCTAGGTAGATAGTGTATCAAAAATATACTTTTGTGCCCTCTTTGTGCGCCTAAAGAGGGCTCTTGAGGCAATTATGTCCCCTTGCACCCTCTTACAATGTAATTATGCATCTACAGTGCCCTCTTAAATGAAATTATTTCAACATCTGTTCCAGTTTCTTCTTCAACAGATAGGCGGCGCCATACCTTTGTTGCGGTTGATACTTGAAAAGAATACGTTTTGCTTTATTCCTGAGACATTTGGTGCCAAGAGAACATGAAATTATGGTGTTAATTGTCTGGTTTGGATTACTCCTTTCTGACAGCCCGGGGCAGGGATGCCTGTTATTTAAACTCCTGGATCTCTGACTTTCACTGCCATTCTGTAGGTTTTGCTACCTGGCTTGTGCTAGTCAATGCTGATGATGTTTTCTTTCTTCCTCCTATTTTCTGACCTTCTTCGTGAAATTTGACTATACTCTTGGTTTATGATTCTACTCCTGATGTGTGAGCTTTTCTTCTGATCTTAATGGGTAATCCTTCTTGCCTCTGCTTTGCTCTTCCGGACGGCAGCCCTTCTGTGGAAGCAATCCATTGGACCTCGTTTTAAGACCAGATTCCTGTACAAGGGATAAAGGGGTAAGGTCACAGAGAGTGGCTTGTGCCATGTCTTTTGACAGATATGACAGTTATGCTCCCTTAGTACCTCTTAAAAGTAATTATGTCCCTTAACCCCTTCACGACATGCGCCGTACTAGTACTGCGCATGCCGTGTCACCCCCTTTGATGTGGGCTCCGGCAGTGAGCCCGCATCAAAGTCGCGACATGTCAGCTGTTTTGTACAGCTGACATGTGCGCGCAATAGCGGCGGGTGAAATCGCTATTCACCCGCCGCTATTAACCTGTTAAATGCCGCTGTCAAACACAGACAGCGGCATTTAACTACCGCATCCGGCCGGGCGGCCGGAAATGACATCATCGCCGACCCCCGTCACATGATCGGGGGTCGGCGATGCATCAGGAAGGTAACCATAGAGGTCCTTGAGACCTCTATGGTTACTGATGCAGGCCTGCTGTGAGCGCCCCCCTGTGGTCGGCACTCACAGCACACCTGCATTTCAGCTACATAGCAGTGATCTGATGATCGCTGTTATGTAGCTGAGCCGATCAAGTGGTGCCAGCTTCTAGCCTCCCATGGAGGCTATTGAAGCATGGCACAAGTAAAAAAAAAATGTTTTTAAAAATATGAAAAAAATATAAAAAATATAAAAGTTTAAATCACCCCCCTTTCGCCCCATCCTAAATAAAACAATAAAAAAAATCAAACATACACATATTTGGTATCGCCGTGTTCAGAATCGCCCGATCTATCAATTAAAAAAAAAGCATTAACCTGATTGCTAAACGGCATAGTGAGAAAAAAATCCGAAACGCCAGAATTACATTTTTTTGGTCGCCGCGACATTGCATTAAAATGCAATAACGGGCGATCAAAAGAACGTATCTGCGCAAAAATGGTATCATTAAAAACATCAGCTTGGCATGCAAAAAATAAGCCCTCACCCGACCCCAGATCACGAAAAATGGAGACGCTACGGGTATCGGAAAATTGCACTTTTTTTTTTTAAGCAAAGTTTGGAATTTTTTTTCACCACTTGGATAAAAAATAAACTAGACATGTTAGGTGTCTATGAACTCATAATGACCTAGAGAATCATAATGGCAGGTCGGTTTTAGCATTTAGTGAACCTAGCAAAAAAGCCAAACAAAAAACAAGTGTGGGATTGCACTTTTTTTGCAATTTCACCGCACTTGGAATATTTTCCCCGTTTTCTAGTAAAAGACATGGTAAAACCAATGGTGTCGTTCAAAAGTACAACTTGCCCCGCAAAAAATAAGCCCTCACATGACCATATTGACGGAAAAATAAAAAAGTTATGGCTCAGGGAAGGAGGGAAGTGAAAAACGAAAACGCAAAAATGAAAAAGGGCCGCGACTTGAAGGGGTTAGAAAGAAAAATGTTCCTTTTCAAAAAGTAAAAATGTCCCCTTAGTGTCCTTTTAAAAGTAAAAACACCTTTATGGTGTCCTCTTAAAAAGTAATAAGGCACTTTTAAAAAAGCGATTAGTTCCACTTACTGCTCTCTTCAAAGTAAATACAACCGTGACACAGAATTAAAGTGAACCTGTCACCAGGTTTGGCCAATAAGAGATATGGACATCACCTTTCAGGCCTGATATACAGCATTCTATAATTCTGTATATCTGCCCCCAACCCAACCTGTAAGAAAAATAACTATGCAGGGCGGTCCGGTCCGATGGACGTCGCTGGATTGCGGTGCCAAGGAGATGCGCCATCCACATGAAGCAAGCGGGAGGGCGGCATCGCGAAAAGAAAGGAGGCGCTGGACCAAGACCAGCAACGCCCACCGGACTGGACCTCCCAGCAGGTGAGTATAATAGAAGTTATTTTTCTTCTCTTGCAGGTCAGTTTGGGGGCAGATATACAGCATTATAGAATGCTGTATATCTGCCCTGAAAGGTGATGGCTGTATCTCTTATCGGCCAAACTTAGTGACAGGTTCCTTTTAAATATTCCACTGAGGTGCTCCAGGAAAAGACAACCTTATTGGGATGCCCTGGGGAAAACTGCAGCCAAGCCTTCTTCTGCGTTTCCCAGCCGAGCACAGGCGGCACAAAGGGGTGACGCAAGAACACCACCATACAGGGGCGCTGATGTTCGGAGTGAGGCCTCAATGTCCTGTAGACTGCACCAGGGATCTGTTGTGCCCCATCATGTAAATGGGTCCAGAAAAGTTTTCCACATAAGAAATTGATACCAAGATGGACTTTAAAATCTACGGTATGTCAATTTTTATTTCTTGTAAAATTCATGGTTTGCTAAAGGGGTGTTCCAGCCATTCTAATTCATGGAGTACCACTAAGCTCTAACGTGCTAATCTGCGGTGGTCCAACCACTGGGAGCAGGAATGAAGGTGGTGCAGACTTTCTTACCATGGATAACTTTATTTTTAAGTCTTACATTGGTAGGGTAATAACACGGCACTCCGTTTATAGTGAGGTGCACGAATAGGGTACCAATCCCAATATAAAGTAAAGAAATCCGGCACTCTCAATTCATATGCAAAAAAAAGTAAGACAGTTTTATTGATCCACTCTGACAAATAATATGTTGACGTTTCGGCCAATACCTAGGCCTTCATCAGAACTATTTGTCTTCAGAGAATATGGATCGCTGGACGAGTGATATCACGTACGATGCCGCATCTAGGTGCATAAGAGGTAATGGCACACACGGCGTGCCGTTATTCCTCCAGCACGTTGTGTGCCATTACCTCTTATGCACTCTTATTATTTGTCACAGTGGATCAATAAAACTCTGTCTTACTTTTTTTTGCATATGAATTGAGAGTGCCGGATTTCTTTACTTTAAGTCTTACATTGGTCTTTTGGCTACAGCGAGGGGCTACACATCTTGTAACATACCAACAGTTAGGACAAGAGTTCACATCCACTTTGGATTTACTATTGGTTTCAGGAGATACATAGTTGTAGGTTCCCCTGCACAATATAATATAAGAAGCTGATTTACAGTTCCTTATGTATGATGAAGGGAAAATCTCACTACACTATATTATATTACTTAAATACTGGAGATAATAAATATGTCTCCAGTCGGAAATCTGAGAGACAGTGAAAGACAGACCTTTTTGTCTGTACGTTTCTTCAGTATTGCTGACAAAGACATCCACAATCCATAAGAGAGTTGTAAACATGAAATTTCCTCATTGTCTACAATATGTTGTATTTGCGTCTTATGGCTTCTTTTTACATTAGAATTTTTCATCTGTAGATAGGCACTAATATATAATCGAAATGAAACATTAAAAATGTAGGAAAAAGCAGAAAATACAGAATATGTTTGTACATTCAGTTTTATATCACTTTTACACTCTGTTACTAAAACATACAATAAACATTACATTTGTTACCCAGAAATCCATTGATTTACAATAATCCCATAATGGCTCTTAACCATTTCACAGTTAGGGAAAACTCTGATCAAACTTCTGTTCTTTCCCATTAGGTTTCTGATGCTTTGCATTCTAAAAAAATATGATAAGGATCTGTTCATAGATGGGTCATAATGGATCTAATATATACAGCAGTCAATGTGCGGTAAATATAACCTTGCAGAATGATTCACCATGTCAGTTTGATCACGTTAATACCAAATATATAACATTCTTAATATTTTTCTAGTTTTTTTATATATTCAGAACTTTGTAAAACATAATAATTTTCTTTGTGCAGCAGTATTCTGAGATATTTTTTTTTTACAATTCTGCTAATGGAGCTGTCTGAGGGCTTGTTTTTTGCATGCCGAGATGTGGTACCATAGCGTTTTGATCGCTTTGCATTGCATTTTTTAGTGGATGTGGCCAAAAAAAAGCAGCTTGTTTTTTTATTTTCTTTCTTTACGGCATTTACCATATGTGTTCATTTCGCATTTTCATAGATGAAACGTTTTTAAGAAGCAATTATCATATATGATTATGTTTTTATTATTTTATACATTTTGGATTATGAAAAGGTTGTTCATTTAAAATTTGTGCCAGATGCTGCAAACCAGGCCCAAAACATAGCCGAGCCTCCTCCATGTTTCACAGTAGGTACAATGTTTTTATTTTTATTTGTATGCTTCATTAGTGCATCTGTGAACAAGCTAATGTGACTTGTCAAAAAGCTCCAGTTTTATGTTTTGATCAAAGGACATCCTCCCAGAGGTTTTATGGCTTGTTAATATGTATTTTGGTAAACCACAGATTCACTTTTTTATGATTTACTTTCATCAGTGGTTTCCTCCTCGGTCGTCTTCCATGAAGTCCACTTTGGCCAAGACAGCGATGGATGGTGCGATGTGACACTGATGTATCTTGACCTTAGAGTTCACCTCTAATCTCTAGTTGTTCTGGGTTATTTGGTTACCATTTGTATTATCGGTCTCTTAAATTTGTCATCAATTCTCCTCTTTCGACCATGTACAGAGAGGTTGGCTACAGTGCTGTAAACCTTAAACTTCCCAATAATGTGTGTAACTTTAATAACAGCAACCTCAAGCTGTTCGGTTTGGTCTTATATTCTAATCTTAACCTTTAACATGTTTGTCTATTATTTTCTTTACAATCTCCCAAGACAACTCTCACCTTAGCTTTCTTTGCTCCATGTTCAGTGGGGTACACCCCATGATGCCAAACAGCACAATGACTATTGTTTGCCTTCTGAATAGGCAGACTGACTGATTACAAGTTTATCAACACCCATGATGTTAATTACAGGACATAACTTAGTTTTACGTGTCCTTATGGTCAAATTATTTGAGCTCTTTTCTAGGGGTAACATCATTTTTGCCCAGACCATTTTCATTAGTTTTTTTTCTCTGTTGAACCACAATTTAAAAGCAATATCTGATTTTCATTAGATGACATTCAGTAAATTTACATTGAAAAATAATTTTGACAGTTTCGAGTTTTTTCAGTGACAATTGTGGGTTTTTCATACTATAATAGAAGGGCACCAACAATTTTGTCCATATGTATAAATGGCATCTAAGTAGTAAGCAACAGTCGATGTATAGGTAAGTACCAGCTATATAACTCATCTCCTGAGCCCATTCCATACTCCTATGTCAGGAAGGACTTAAAGTGTTATCTAAATTAGACAACTTTTTTTGACCAGAGCGTGTGCCAGTCCATCGACCAGGTCATTAATCTGTGGCCGCTGGACTGGAGCCCAAAGAACTGTTTCCTTTCTTCCGGCATCCTAGGCTCATCTTTTAATTAGCCAGCTAAGCATGGCATTACATCAAGTTGCGGTAGTCTTGTTGCACCAGGCTGGCTAATCAAAAGAAGAGCTGTGGATGCCAGGAAGTAAGAGGTTCTAAAGGCTCCTGTCCAGTAACCAAGGATTACTGATGTGGACAATGGACTAGGCACTGTGAATCGATTCGGACCAACTCTAGTACTCACCTCTCTCTACCTATGTGACTTCATATACAAAGATTTCTGAGCTGCAAAAGGAGGCAGTGACTGGCCAGTTTCTTAACGAGTGTGTAGGGGGATTAGTAAGGTGAGTATTGGTTCTTTTTTAAATAATATTAAAGAAATTAATGAATTTTTAATTAATATAAAAGAAAACTTATTAGAATACAAAGACCATTACAAAATGTAAACATTTCTTACTTTCTAAAATAAAATCTTAATGAATTTGGCACATCTTTTATTTGCCAATGATGTATCACTTAGGTCACTGGGGTCAGCAGTTTTGATACAATCAGATTTTTCTCTGCTGTAGATGTAACAGTGCTCAGCAAGGTGACCCTTCCCACACAGCTGATTAGCAGCTCTCTGTGTCCATTAATTAATTAGCACAGTCTTAGGCCGGTTTCACACATTAGTGGCTCCGGTACGTGAGGTGACAGTTTCCTCACGTACCGGAGACACTGACTCACGTAGACACATTAAAATCAATGTGTCTCTGCACATGTCAGCGTGTTTTCACGGTCCGTGTGTCCGTTTGGAAAACACGGAGACATGTCAGTGTTCGTGGGATTGCACAGATCACACGGACCCATTAAAGTCAATGGGTCCATGTAAAACACGTACCGCACACAGATGTTGTCCATGTGCAGTCCGTGTGCCGTGCAGGAGACAGCGCTACTGTAAGCGCTGTCCCCCACATGTGGTGCTGAAGCCCCATTCATTTTTTCTCTCCAGCAGCATTTGCTGGAAAGAAGGAATAAATAATCTTTTTTTTAATTTATTTTTGTTTTTAAAATAAAGTTGCCGGTAATCTGCCCCTCCCACCCCCTGTGCGCCCCCCCCCAGCTGGCATTAAAATACTTACCCAGCTCCCTCGGCGCTTACATCCTCTCAGCGTCGCTGCTTGTCCTGTATGAGCGGTCACTTGGTGCCGCACATTACAGTGATGAATATGCGGCTCCCCCTCCCATAGGGGTGGAGCCGCATATTCATTACTGTAATAAGCGGCACCACGTGACCGCTCAGACAGTACAAGCAGCGACGCTGAGAGGATGTAAGCGCCGAGGGAGCTGGGTAAGTATTTTAATGCCAGCTGGGGGGGCGCACAGGGGGTGGGAGGGGCAGATTACCGGCAACTTTATTTTAAAAACAAAAATAAATATAAAAAAAGATTATTCATTCCTTCTTTCCAGCAAACGCTGCTGGGAAGAAGGGATGAATACTGGCTTCAGCACCGCACGCAGGGGACAGCGCTTAACTCTAGTGCTGTCTCCTGCACGGTCCGTGTGGTCCTCAGTCGGCACACGGGCGGCACACGGCTGCCGCACGTGTGCCACACTGATGTTCAACGTAAGCACACGGACACATGGACACGGATAATTCCGGTACCGATTTTTCCGGTACCGGAATTATCTGGACGTGTGAGACTGGCCTTATTGAAAGTAAGGCAAAAACGTCCATTCAACAATTTTCTATACACATCCTCAAAGACCAATATGAGGAAAGACGATAAATCACAAAATATGAAGTTTAAAAATAAGTCTTTATTAAATCTTAAAGTATAAAATGAAAATGAAATGCGTGAATCAAGCAATAGGAGTTAAAAGAGGACGAAAAACATGGAACTGCTAAATATAAAGCATAGAGCATGCTGATATAATAATCAAAAAGTGAAATAGCAACCTTCAATCGAAGATGGTATATATGTATCAAAGCACCATAATAATGTCAATCCATAGATGAATAAGACATAAAGTGCATAGTGCAAACCATAAATACAATAGATTGAACGAGTATACAGTGGATACGAATGAACAAATAAAAGGAAAAAACCACATGACTGCAAAGGACCCATGTATATCTTATAATAAAGGTTTTGCCATGGCCGTGTTGATATATAATGGTTTAAATGATGACGGTAAAAGATGATGAAATAACTCTAAAGTGCTAAGTGCAAGGGTTCCAAATGCCAAGTCCTCTCACCCCGATACCGCCATTTCGCAAAATGCTTCCTCAATGGGGACGTGTCTCTGTGTACATTGAATATCGAAAGAAAGCTACTAATCAGTGCTGGGGGCGTGCTTAGACCAGGAGGCACATGGGCAGCTAGTCCAGCAGCGATCATATCCTGTTGATAAAATACTGATTGTACTGATACTACAACACACAGCCAGAAATCGGTGTCTCAGTCCCCACTTCATGGTTCTGTTAAATTAAATAGCAAAAACCTGCTGACAGATTCCCTTTAATGATACAGACAGGAAAAATATATGTTTTAGACTTATTGAAATGCACTGCTATTTTTTTTTATTACATCTCTTATGGAAAATAATTGAGCAAAAACTCATATGTCTTGCATACGCTTTTTGGAAGGACCAAAAAAACATGGTCAACTATGTTTTTTTTGTATATCCAGAAAAAAAAACGCAATACAATATAAACCTGGCAAAACCTTCTTTTTGAAAATTACATTTTTTTTTACTACATATTGCCCATATTAGTCTATGGTTTTGCTGCCATATACTTCTGTTTTTTTTTTGCGGTTCAGGTAGAGCAGAATGCATTCTATGAATGTGAACCGAGCCTTATTTTTACGGCAAGGTTTGCATTACTTTCCACTTTGTTGTCAAGACCATTATAGACACATTGTGAGACTGATAATATTATTTTATTACTTTTGTCGCTCTAGGGCCAATTCCCATCATAAACATTAAGGCGGCTTATGTGTTCAGCTTTATAGGTTTTAACTGAAGTGAAGAAATACAATTTCCTACAAGACTTTTCTTTTCCCTTCTCCTCTTCCCTAATCTGCCAGTATCTCTCATTTGGCAAAACAGCTCATCATATCCTAAGAGGTTTTCTTTGGCAGAATATGACACCATATGGGTGTTATTAACAATCCACAAATTAAGCTCATTATGTGGTGCTTGATTTTATAAACATTTCTCAATAGCGTGCACAAATAAAATTAGTTTTTATGGAAATGTTTGCCAATAACGATGCCTGCTACTAAGTGATTTATGTCTAAAGAAAATGTAATCAAAACGCGTTCATTACTTTTAAATCACTACTTCCAAACATAATTTCTGTTCTCGTCGTGTGCCATGTCTCTGTGGCAAGAGAAGTGGACACCTTTTTCTTGGTAAAAGCCAATTAACCAATTATTGGAAGACGAGCCAGGTGTTTTCTTGTGGAAGTTCGAACACATCAGGATTACAAGTAGCTATTACAGATCTTCTCATGGTATATCCTTTTTTTTTTTTTACATCTAAAGGGTATGGCCACTTTTATAATCATTTTTGTTTTATTTTGCTCCAATGCATCATAAATGGAAAATGAAGCAGCTTTGAAATTAGTCTTCATAAAAAGCATCCAACCGTTTTGGGTTTGCAGCACAATGCAGATGTATGTGTCTGTGATAACAGACTATTTAATTAATAAAGTGGTATTAATTCCTCAGCGCTTTATAGACAACATCATCACTGTCACCATTGGGGCTCACAATCTAGATTCCCTATCAGTATGTCTTTGGAGTGTGGGAGGAAACCGGAGAACCCGGAGGAAACCCGTGCAAACACAGGGAGGACATACAAACTTCTTGCAGATGTTGTCCTTGGTGGGACTTGAACCAAGATGTTCAAGGTTACAGTGCTAACCACTGAGCCACCGTGTTGTCCAATGGTTAGATTGATATCATAAAAAATATCCTTGGAACGAGCTAATTAATACAAGTCACAGCTCATGAGCAATAATCAAATTAAGGCTGAATTCACATATTAGTTTGGGGCTTTTTTGTTCACAAAAATATGGACCACCTGAACCTGATTTTCAACCATTTTTGGTCTTTGTGACTCTTTTTGTCATCTGTGTGTCATCCATTTTTTGTGGGAAAAATAAAAATCTTTTTCTCAAGCTTCAAGCATTAGGTCTCATCCAGATTTCCGTTTTTTTTTACACATGTGTTGTATCTGTGATTTTTGCAGATAGGCTATAATTGGTGTATGTTCTATGCAGCTATTCTCATGTTTGTGTTTTTTACAAAAAAATCAAGGAGACGTGTTTCTTTTTAATCCAGGTCACAGATGAAAAAGCACCCACATAAGTCTATGGGTCTGTGAAAATCAAGCACACCACACACTGATGGCATCAGTGTACAATCTGTGTGCCGTCCGTGATTAAAGGGGTATTCCCATCTAGAAAATCCCATCCCAATATGTAGTAGGTGTAATAATAATAATATTAGCACATACCTACAATCAGAATTGCAGTATAGTTTTTCTGATTCACTGTCTCTTTCCTCATGTGCAGGCATTGCAGGACCTTAGGTATCCATGGTCACGACCACTAGGAGCTAGCTAAATGTCACTTCATCAGTAGACATAACCATGGATACCAGGGCTGGACTGGCCATTTGGCAATTCTGGCAAATGCCAGAAGGGCCGGTCTGGTCATGGGCCGCCTTGTCTGCTACGTTGTTAACAGAATCGGCGTTCTTAAGACACCCATACCGTTAGAAGTTGTGATGGAGAACAAAAGTTGCTCCGTCACTTATTCCAGCAGGCCACTGGTATCATTAATATATTGGTCCTGTAGAAAATCTTCCTTTCCTCCATCCAGGGTAATATTAGTAATATAGCCCATCTGGTTTAATGGGGACGGGGACAACATGGGCCTGTGTGATTTCAGATGCCAGGGCTGAATTTCAGCCCCAGTCCGAACCTGATGGATACCCAAGGTTCTGCAATGCCTGCACATGAGGAAAGAGACAGTGAATCAGAAAAACTATACTACATTTCTAATTGAAGGCATTTGCTAATATCATTATTATTATTATTACACCTACTACATATTGGGATAGGACCGTGGAGACGAGAATACTCCTTTAACATTGCAATGAACTGAATAACTTTTGCAATTACTTTTTCCATATGTAAAAATCTCTGTTGAAACACTGATGGTAAAACGTGACACATGGACCAAACTCTGATGAAACTCGGATCTTAAAAACTGATTATACCATTTTTTTTAAATACGCAAAATATAACTGACATCTGACTAAGGCCTTAAGTAGCCAAAAACAGACAGCACACAAATGCAACACGGATGATATCTGAGTGTTGCTAGTTGTTTTGCTGACCCATTGACTTGAATGGGGTGAATTTGATCTGCAGATCTAATAGAACATGACTCCATGCCCAATTATTACAGATAGGCCCACAATCTATAATGGGAATACGTTGCATCTGGTAAAAAAAAAAAAGGATAAAATATGTATGTCAAACTCAAATGTGTCAAAGGGGTACAAAGCTGAACAGGAAGAACAAAGCCACGTTCACACATTCAGTATTTGGTCAGTATTTTCCATCAGTATTTACAATCCAAAATCAGAAGTGTAATGATTATAGGAAAAGTATAAGGCCACGTTCACACGTTCAGTATTTGGTCAGTATTTTACAGCAGTGTCTGTAAGCCAAAACCAGGAGCGGGTGATAAATATAGAAGTGGTGACGAGTTTCTATTATACTTTTCCTCGGATTGTTCCACTTCTGGTTTTGGCTACAAATACTGATGTAAAATACTGACCAAATACTGAACGTGTGATCGTGGCCTAATAGAAACATGTCACCAGTAGTGATGAGTGAGTGTACTCGTTGCTCGGGTTTTCCTAAGCACGCTCGGGTGATCTCCGAGTATTTTTTAGTGCTCGGAGATTTAGTTTTCATCGCCACAGCTGAATGATTTACAGCTACTAGTCAGCCTGAGTACATGTGGGGGTTGCCTGATTGCTAGGGAATCCTCACATGTACTAAGCCTGGCTAGTAGCTGTAAATCATTCAGCTGCAGCGATGAAAACAAAATCTCGAAGCATTAACAAATACTCGGAGACCACCCAGCGTGCTCGGGAAAACCCGAGAAACGAGTATACTCGCTCATCACTAGTCACAACTTCTGTATTTATCACCCACTCCTGCTTTTTGCTTACATGTAAAATACTACTGACCAAATACGGAATATATGAATGTGGCCTTAGAATTTTGTAGCTGTGCCACATCCACCTTTATCATGGGGTTCACCTGTATCCTTTTAAGCCATTAGACTTGTGATTTTCAGGAAGTAAGGTCACTTTTTGTGTCTTTTTTGTGTGGTTGTTTGTTGAATTTATTTCCTTTTGTATTTTGGCTTTCTTCCAGCCATTTACAATTTTTTCAACTTTTTTTTTTAGCAAAAAGTTGCAACTTTTCCAAAATGTTAAAAAATATGCAACTTTTTTCATTATGTGCAGAAAATCACTCTGAGAATGTAAGGTAGGGGGATGGAGTGAGACTGGAGTATAACTTTTAAAAAGTCGCAATTGAAGAATCACAATTGAAGAATCAGACGAAGACATCTGGAATCGCTAGACCTCGGCTAGAAAGCAGATAAAATAAAAGACCCCAGTCCAGAGCCTGATGAGGGCCAACAGCCCGAAACACCGTGTCTGCGAATTGAGATACTAATTAGGCTTTTATCCTAAGTCATATTGCACGACTCGTTAAAGGGTTGATTGTGACTTGTAGGATCGCTACTTCCAACAGGTAGCACTATAGAGTTAAGTCCTCTTTTTTTCAGAAGAGGCAATTTGCAAACAAAAAGAATAATGAATTTGGTGCAAAAAAGCACAAACTGATTAAAAAAAATAGACAATAATGAATTGGGGCCATAGTGACTATGTAATACAGCGACCAATTCTGCTGTGATGTCACAGCCCAGTGATGACACAGTGATGACAAAACTAAAACATAATGCACACAGTAATGTCACAGTATAAGCAATGATAATTTCCTAGTGATAAAACCTTCACTGTAAATAAACAACAGCACATAGCCTGATAAGTGACACATCATTGAAAGCTGTGTTTTAACCCCTACCTCCTACTGTCCTCAGATTACATAGCAAAAACCTGCAGACAGATTCCTTTTAACTTTTACATTATACAACCTTGCCCATATCTGTGTATTCACATTATGTTTTTATATGTAGATGTTTCTATTTTATTAATGTCTTTACTGCATTGAAAAATGAATAGTATGGACTACTTTTATAATATATGGAGTGGTGTTTGCTTCTCGTTAACAATTGTTCAATAGTGAAAATTACTGAACATTTTGAAAAAGTTTTGTTGGATTTTCTCTATTCAGAACTTGTTCCTTTTTGGAGAGACAAAAGTTGACTGAGTTGTAAATACAGCTCTGGCAAAAATGAAGAGACCACTGCAAAATGTTCAGTTTGTCTGACTTTTCTCTTTATAGGTATACTAGCTATTGAACCCGTTCTATGCCCGGGTGGCGAGCATTTATATTGGTATATGGTCTCCATCCTGGTATGTGCTGCTCCCATCCTGCACCCTTATCCTGCCATGTTCTGCTCCTATCTTGTGCCCCATCCTGTCATGTGCTGCTCCCATCCTGTCATGTGCTGCTGTCATCCTGATCCCCCGTTCTGTCATGTGCTACTCCCATCCTGCGCCCCCTTTCTGTCATGTGCTGCTGCCATCCTGCGCCCCCATTCTGTCATGTGCTGCTCCCATCCTGAGCCCCGATTCTGTCATGTGCTGCTGCCATCCTGCTCCCCCATTCTGTCATGCACTGCTCCCATCTTGCGCCCCCATTCTGTCATGTACTGCTCCCATCCTACACCCCAGTTCTGTCATGTGCTGCTACCATCCTGCGGCCCCATTCTGTCATGTGCTGCTCCCATCCTGCGCCCCCATTCTGACATGTGCTGCACCCATCCTGCGCCTCCATTCTGTCATTTGCTGCACCCATCCTGCGCCCCCATTCTGTCATGTGCTGCTCCAATCCTGCGCCCCCATTCTGACATGTGCTGCACCCATCCTGCGCCTCCATTCTGTCATTTGCTGCACCCATCCTGCGCCTCCATTCTGTCATGTGCTGCACCCATCCTGCGCCTGCATTCTGTCATTTGCTGCTCCCATCCTGCACCCCCATCCTGTCATGTGCTGCTCCCATCCTGCGCCCCCATTCTGTTATGTGCTGCTTCCATCCTGCACCCCCGTTCTGTCATGTGCTGCTGCCATCCTGCACCCCCGTTCTGTCATGTGCTGCCCTATTCTGTCATGTGCTGCTCCCATCCTGCGCCACAGTTCTGTAATGTGCTGCTCCCATCCTACGCCACCGTTCTGTAATTTGCTGCTCCCATCCATATGCCCCATACGCTGTTCATAAAGGTTGATGGCCCCCATAAGATGCTCCATAGTATATGCCTCATATGCTGCTCCATTATGGTTGATGGCCCCCATAAGCTGCTCCATAGTATATGCCTCATATGCTGCTCCATTATGGTTGATGGCCCCCATAAGCTGCCCCATAGTATATGCCTCATATGCTGCACCATTATGGTTGATGGCCCCCATAAGATACTCCATAGTATATGCCTCATATGCTGCTGCATTATGGTTGATGGCCCCCATAAGATGCTCCATAATATATACCTCATATGCTGCTCCATTATGGTTGATGGCCTCATAAGATGCTCCATAGTATATGCCTCATATGCTGCTGCATTATAGTTGATGTCCCCCATTAGATGCTCCATAGTAAATGCCCCATATGCTGCTCCATAAAGGTTTATGGCCCCCATAATATGCTCCATAGTATATGCCCTATATACTGCTCCATAAATGTTGATGGCCCCCATAAGATGCTCCATAGTATATGCCCCCTATACTGCTCCATAAATGTTGATGGCCCCCATAAGATGCTCCATAGTATATACCTCATATGCTGCTCCATTATGGTTGATGGCCTCATAAGATGCTCCATAGTATATGCCTCATATGCTGCTGCATAATAGTTGATGGCCCCCATAAGATGCTCCATAGTAAATGCCCCATATGCTGCTCCATAAAGGTTTATGGCCCCCATAAGATGCTCCATAGTATATGCCCTGTATACTGCTCCATAAATGTTGATGGCCCCCATAAGATGCTCCATAGTATAAGCCCCGTATACTGCTCCATAAATGTTGATGGCCCCCATAAGATGCTCCATAGTATTATATGCCCCGTATGCTGCTGCGATATATAAAAAAAAATAACATATTCACCTATCGTCGCTGGGCGCCGAGTGCTGGGGGGCCTTAGCAGGCGGGGACACCGGCGCACTGTGGGGGTCAGGTGCCGGAGTCGCTGCTAGCTTAGGCCCCCGACACTTGCTATAGTCACCTGTCCCTGATCCAGTGCTGCGTGCCGCTCTGTCTTCCGGGTCCTCAGGCTGTGACTGTTCAGTTAGAGGGTGGCGCGCATTAAGCGCGTCATTGCGCCCTCTGAACTGAACGTCACAGGCAGAGGACCCGGAAGAAGGAGCGGCACGCAGCACTGGAACGGGACAGGTGAATATAGCATACTCACCCTCCTGGCACGTCCCTGCTTCTCCGTTGGAGATCGCGGTGTGCGTTCAGTGCTTACGCATACCGCGATCTCCTGGGCTGCGTCACTCTGTGGGATCCAGACTGCGCCGGGGCTTGCACTTGCGCAGTCTATAAAGGCTTCGGACAGAGTGACGCTTCCAGCGTTATAGTATAGATTTTTGAGTAAAATGTAAATTGTTCTCTAAATAAATTTCTGACATGTCTCCGAATTTCCAAGCAATAAATTTTGTATTTTTTTTCTGAAAAAGAAAAATGATCAAAATAAAAAAAAACAGTTCACAACAAGTTCATAATCATAATCAACAACACTAATGTTTTAACTCAGGAAGAGTTCAGAAATCAATATTTTGTGGAATAACCATGATTTTTAATCACAGCTTTCTTGCGTCTTGGCATGCTTTCCACCAGTCTTTCACACTGCTCCTGGTACAAACATGTAAGCAGTTCTCCTTTGTTTGATGGCTTGTGACCATCCATCATCCTCTTCATTACATTCCAGAGGTTTTCAGTGGGGTTCAGGTCTGGAGATTGGGCTGCCCATGACAGGGTTTTGATGTGGTGGTCTCTTAATTTTTGCCACAGCTGTAACCAGAAAAACAAGTCTGCTTTCTTCTAAACAGAGTGCCCCACCTGTACACAGGATAGGTCTGGTATTGCAGCTGTGCTCCAATGAAATAAATAGCTGCAATATCTCGCACAATATATGGGCAAGTATGTTTTTTCCAATCCTGTACATCTCCTGAGAAAAGTGACATCTTATAATTATTGCAACTGTTGGAATTAAGAGTAAGGCCGGGGTCACACTTGCGAGTGCAATGGGATAAACTTGCATCAATACCCGGCACTGCCGCCGGCACTCGGGACCGGAGCGTGCTGCATGTATTTCTATGCAGCCATACACTACGGTCCCGAGTGCTGGCGGCAGTGTCGGGTATCGATGCGAGAGACTCGCGTGAGCATTGCACTCGCAAGTGTGACCCCGGCCTAAGTCTGCTTTCCATCTCTTACCTGCACCTCCAATATTGAGTTTCTATTTTTTTTACAACTAAAAAAATCTCCCTGTTAATGAAAATAAAATGTGACATATGTGATTTCTAGATGAAAAGCAGCTAGAATTCCTGTTCCCCTTTGTTTTTACCTACATCCAGCATGTCGAATAAATAGCATTAATATTCAGACATATAGTGAAACATGAAGTCATTGAGCAGGCAAATATTTCACAGGGATTCCAGATAAATGTGATTGTTTCAGTGTGGACATTTTCCTGTCTGTATTCAGAGTGTTTCGCTCTCACGCTAGGCTATGCTTGGGTTACCCTGCAGTTGGTATTAGGGTTGGATAACATTCCAGGTCATAAATTACCGGGCAGCCAGCGTTAAACAAATAATGGAGACAGTCAGACACAGAGACTGATTCCATAAGCAGTACTATGATTACAAGTCCAATAAAAATTTTATATAGCTTTGTGTCCCAAGACATTAGGAAATGTATATATTTTGAAAACGGACTTCTGAAATACAATATATAACCTATGGCATGCTTATACGTTATTTGGCTTTCATGGTTTCATCAAACTTCAAGGCCCAGGATCACATGTTGTCTTTAGCAGATGGCTTTGCACAGCCAACAGAATTTACATCTTGTAAGTCAACAGGACGTCACACCTCATTCCAAATACTTCACCGAGTATCAAATATTACAATAAGGCTACATCCAAAACCAAAGCTATTTCACTACCTATTATTGCTTAAAGAGGTTGTCCACTATGGAACTCTCTGCCGTATGATGCTGTAATGAGTGATTCATTACCTAAAGGGACACTGTCACCTGAATTTGGAGGGAACAATCTTCAGCCATGGAGGCGGGGTTTTTGGGTGTTTGATTCACCCTTTCCTTACCCGCTGGCTGCATGCTGGCTGCAATATTGGATTGAAGTTCATTCTCTGTCCTCCATAGTACATGCCTGCACAAGGCAATCTTGCCTTGCGCAGGCATGTACTATGGAGGACAGAGAATGAACTTCAATCCAATATTGCAGCCAGCGGGTAAGGAAAGGGTGAATCAAACACCCAAAAACCCCGCATCCATGGCTGAAGATTGTTCCCTCCAAATTCAGGTGACAGTGTCCCTTTAAATTTAAGAGGGGATTGGATACCTTCCTTGAAAAGTATAATGTTGCAGGGTATATATACTAGATTCCTTGATAGGGCGTTGATCCAGAGAACTTGTCTGATTGCCATATGTGGAGTTGGGAAGGAATTTTTTTCCCCAATGTGGAGCTTACTATTTGGCACATGGGTTTTTTTTGCCTTCCTCTGGATCAACATGTTAGGGCATGTTAGGTTAGGCTATGGGTTGAACTAGATGGACTTAAAGTCTTCCTTCAACTTTAATAACTATGTTACTATGTTACTACTTTTACATTGAAAACCTATCCTTGGGATAGGTCATCAATGTCTGACCAGCCGAGGTCCGCCACACTCCATCCTCGCCAAGAAGCTGTTATCGGCGTTGGTGAAGGCCGCCAATGGAGCTGCCCCGTATACTTGTAGTGGCCGGGGCTTGGTTCTGCACATCCGCCTCCTATTCAAATCAATAGGAGATGGATGTGTAGTAACCTGCGATGGCTACTACAAGTAGACAGAGCAGGTCGGCTAGTTAGTACTTCCGTCTGGCTGCCGCTGTCACCGACACCGATAACAGCTGATCAGCAGCGTAGCGGGTGTCGAACCCCGGCCGATAACACATTGATGACCTATTCTAAGGATAGTTCATCAGTGTAAAAGAAGCGGACAACCTATTAAAAGCACTGGGCCCATGGGTTCAAATTCAACAGGAATATTACCTGCAGAGTACATCTCTCCCATGAGTTTTCTATTTTGTACTGAGCGCTGTAGAACGTCAGCATTAAACTAACTATTAGGCCGGCCTCACACTAGCGAGTTTTACGGACGTATGAGCGCATTAAATACGTCCGTAAAACACGCATTACACACGGCCCAATTATTCTCTATGCCCATGCTCCTATCTGCCGTATTTTACTGATCCGTATTATATGGACTTCTACGGCCGTAGAAAATCGCAGCATGCTGCGTTTGTCACCGTATTGCGCAAAAAAATCGCCAATGCAAGTCTATGGGGGCCCGAAAAATACGGATTACACACGGACCAGCAGTGTGACTTGCCAGAAATACGCAGCTGTGTTAGCCAAAAAAGCCGGCAATTCAGTGCGGTGTACAGTAAAATCACACTGACAGCTTACAATAGAATAGGTGGAATAAATGTGTACACATAGAATAGGTATATATATATATATGCAGAAAAAGAAGGCAGCACTCCAACAACAAATGAAGGTGAAAAAAGGCTGTGAAGTTTATTTCAGACCCACATCTCGCGACGTTTCGGCTCGCACTGAGCCTTTCTCAAGCAATGGGTGGTAACAAGTTGTGTCCTTATATACAAATAATCCTCAATCATTTACATAATACATAGCCATACATGTGTTTACAGTTATTATGATACATATACATTATACTTTAACAGTGCTCCATGTGTTGCCCTAATATATAAAGTGCATAGTGCTAAGGTGCTTTTAATTTCTCTCCTTTCCACATGCCCACGAGTATTGCTGCTTTTAAAGTTATTCATATTTTGTTGTTTAATGTACATAAAATGGTTCATGACCTCACATATTAATAATACATAGCGCTTACCCTGCCGAATAGATGGAGTCACATGGAGGACTAACATACCGCTGATTTTCGGCGTTCTCTAAAGCTTACTGTGCATGTCAAAGCCTCCCATTCCCACGTGTTGGGACGCTAGCCAGTGAGATGACAGACGCTCCTTCATTTCACTCGCGCCTGCGCACAGGAACTATGTCTGCCCCGCACTTCCATCTTAGTTGTGGCAGCGCCGAGCTAATATATTCTACAGAAGAGCTCTTTCAATTAGTGTTCCTTCATGCTTTCGCAGTTAATCTATCTTAGATATCAATAGGGCCACTATAACATTCCACCTTTGGCTAGCAGGACGGCACCTTATTCAGGCTGTCTCCCGCTGCCCATGGGCCTCTACCTTGACCTATGACCTTCTCAGACCACATAATCTCCGTAAGAGGACCCATATCAGTGTGCCATTCTTATGCCCAGTATCTGACAAGAGCAGAAATACTTTCAGTATTAAATTGTTATATGCGATGTTAGATGCCAAATTGTATATTTATTGATCATATAAAGACAATCTCGACTGGCCAGTACACCAACATCAGGAAAATATAAGAGGAATATTTATAAACTAGAACAAATAAAGAAAATAAAATATATTAATAATTATATCCTCCTCCGTGAACATCCAATCCATTAGCAGCAGGGCAAGAACCTTTTCGCTGGGAGCGGAGATATATCTAAAAAAATACAAACATAACACTTGTTAAAATTGGAGCAGTAGAACAGTCTTCATTCTGCATGTTCCATATAACCGGAATGTATATACACCCAATTCATATAAACATATCCCATTAGGGTAGCACCATTGATGGATGGATTTTAAATTCTACATTTAGACCTTTAGGTTTTAGTGTATTTAACTCGTAAATCCAACGAAGTTCTAATTTTTTTAGGAGACATATTCTGTCTCCCCCTCTTCTTTGGGCTGGAACTCTATCCATGATTCTAAATTTTAGATCTTTTTCCGTATGTTTAAATTCTACGAAATGTTTCGAGACTGGTAGGTCTTGTCTTTTTTTCCTTATTGAGAAGCGATGGTTATTCATGCGGGTTTTAAACTCGCATGTTGTTTCCCCAATGTACCATAATTTGCAGGGGCATTCTAATAAATATATAACATGGTCAGAGTTACATGTAAGATATTCCCGAATTGTATATTGTTTATTTGTAACTGGGTGATCAAAAGTAGATCCCTTCATCATGTGTTTACAATTTACACATGATAAACATGGGAAACACCCATGCTGTTTGTTACCTGTAATTGTGGTTTGGCCAGTGTTTTTAAGGGAACCAATATCTGATTTTATCATATGATCTCCAAGATTTTTACTTCTACGGTATGAGAAGAGTGGAGGTTCCCTAAACTCTTTAATATTGGGTAGGCATTTGCCCAACATACCCCAATGTTTCCTAATCACCTCCGAAATAGGTCCACTCTCTTCCGTATACGTCATTACACATGGGATTCTATTTAACGTTTTTTTCTCTGTATTTTTCTCAATTAATTCACTTCTATTTCTATTGAGTATCCCATGCTTAACTCCATTAAGTAATTTCTTCGGATATCCTCTTTTCAAGAACTTTTGTGCCAGATTTTCTATTACCCCCTCGATCTCATTTTCTTCTTTTACTATTCTGCGTACCTTCAGCATTTGGCTGAGGGGTATTGACCTAACCATACTACTGGGATGTTGACTATTGAACATTAGAAGGTTATTTTTATCTGTTTCTTTGACAAATAGGGTTGTGGTAAGTTCCCCGTTCTCCTGTCTTATCAAGACATCTAGGAACTGTATACTTGTCCTTGAAGATATTAGCGTGAATTTAATAGTTCTATCTATCGTATTTAGATACTCCTGGAAATACGTAAGCTCTATTTCTGTCCCTGTCCATAGGAGGAAGATGTCGTCTATGTATCTCCACCACACCAGCACATGCTGGAAGTGGTGGGACACATAGACGAGATCCTCCTCCAGGACACTCATTACAAGATTTGCATAAGCGGGGGCCATACTGGCCCCCATTGCTGTACCGCGTTGTTGCGAATAGAACGTATCCCCAAAAAGAAAGTAGCTCCGCCCCAAAATAATTCCCAATAACTTCAGTACAAATTGTTTCCCTTCCATAGACACTTCTATTGTATTTAACTTCTTTTCTACTGCTTTTAATCCAGTTTGGTGTTCAATTGATGTATAGAGTGAGATGACATCAAAAGACGCCAAAATTATCTCTCCCTCTAATTTTATGTCTTCTAATTTTTTTAGAAAATCTGTTGTGTCTTGGATATATCTTGGACATGTGGATGGTCCTATCCAGGAGGCTTGGCACCCACTGGTGAGCATTGTGCTGCTCTCGTTTTTTCTTATCTATATATATATATATATAAACTCAAAAAAGGAAAAGCAGCACAAAATAATTGAAAAAAAGTGGAATTTAATGCCTGAACGGCGTGGCAACGTTTCGGATGTGTTATCCTTTGTCAAGCTTGACAATTCAGGCATTAAAGTCCACTTTTTTTCAATTATTTTGTGCTGCTTTTCCTTTTTTTGAGTTTATTACTTTTTGACCATTGGATTGCTGGTCGGGAGAGCTCTGCATGCCTTGTAAGGTAGTAATTTGATGCTGTTCCAATTTTTTCACTATATATATATATATATATATATATATATATGTCATTGAGACACATATATGTATATATATTAATATTTCATCCAGCTCTAGATAGCTTAAAAGCCGGTAATTCAATTGCCAGCTTTTGCTATCTCCTTCAAAAACCCGACATGATATGAGACATGGTTTACATACAGTAAACCATGTCATATCCCCCTTTTTTTGCATATTCCACACTACTAATGTTAGTAGTGTGTATGTGCTAAATTTGGCCGTTCTAGCTATTAAATTAAAGGGTTAAATGGCGGAAAAAATTGGCGTGGGCTCCCGCGCAATTGTCTCCGCCAGAGTAGTAAAGCCAGTGACTGAGGGTATATATTAATAGCCTGGAGAGGGTCCATGGTTATTGGTCCCCCCCTGGCTAAAAACATCTGCCCCCAGCCACCCCAGAAAAGGCACATCTGGAAGATGCGCCTATTCTGGCACTTGGCCACTCTCTTCCCATTCCCGTGTAGCAGTGGGATATGGGGTAATGAAGGGTTAATGCCACCTTGCTATTGTAAGGTGACATTAAGCCAGATTAATAATGGAGAGGCGTCAATTATGACACCTATCCATTATTAATCCAATTGTATGAAAGAGTTAAAATAGTTTGTCCGGCCTTAGGCCGGGATCACACATACGCGAGATACGAGTCCCAAAGGTGAAATCCCTCCTCTGGCGCTGGCACTCCGGAGCGGAGCGTGCAGCCGCATAGCAATACATGGAGCTGCACGCTCCGCTCCCAAGTGCCGGCACCAGAGGAGGTATTTCGCCTGCGAGACTCGGCCTTATCTCGCGTATGTGTGATCCCGGCCTTAGGCTACAAGTCTGCAGACACTCAATCTGACTACAGACTGCACATTACACGTATTGAGAATCTCATCTGAAATCTGAATTGTGCATGCTGCAATTCTTTGCATGCAGAAATTCGGTCTAGTTAAAACAAAAATAAAAAACGATAATCTATACAGGTCAATTGAATAACAATGGTCTGAGTCCTGTACATTTTTTCCATTGTCAACACTCAGACCAAAAATATGGTCTTGTGAACTTAGTCTAATAGATTAAAAAATTATTATATTTTACAAGTTTTTAGACCATGCTGCAAATTGCTTAATTTTTTTTGCTAATCTAAATGGCTGACTGCTTTAATTGAACTCAACTAAAGATTTATCTACAGTGAGACAATGTAGACTTCATTTTTAAACCTAGTTGCTTAGAATCCGTTTAACTGTAAGGACCGGTGATGTCACTGATCAAGATGATGTCTTGCAAAATTGTATGGCTCATAAAATTTAAAGGCCAATTTGGAATGCCTCGGACCCTGCGTTGAAGGTGGTCTGATGTAAATAGGGTGTAATTGCTTCTTTATGATCAGGTGTATGCATGACAAGAAATGTGAGACAGACGGAAAGCTCAGGAAGACCGGTGAGGAAGAATTATTGAGTGGAATCTATGTATAAGGTTACAAGAATATTGTTTATTAGTGGGCAATGGTTCACAGTAATTGCCGGAGCGAAACTGTCTCTGCAAAAAGTTATCTTTGTCTCACAATTATTTCAATGTGTTTTCTAATAAAATGTATTGAAGAAATATCCACAAAAGTATGCAACTAAAATGTGTAAAAAAAAACAGGGTAGGCATTCCAGCATCTGGATAAAATTTTCAATGTTATTATGTCATTACTACTGTAGATGGAGGCCTGATGCTATCGCATCGGGAGGGCGGATATGTCACGATGGGGGCAGGCTTCACAGCGTTGAGAATCTCCCCCTCATGTACTCACCCACCTATCCACTCTCTCTTTCCCCATGTGTTGACTTCTCCCGTCTGTGCTGTCTTCTTTGAGCTGTCTACCCTATGTGCTATCCCCTCTGTCTCTCTCCTTCCTGTCCTGTGTTCTCCCCTCAAAGACAATACTTGCATTACAGCAGGAGATCACAGAGGATACATTTTGTGAGGTAAAATATTGTTTAAAAATTGTGAAATATTTTACCTGACAAAAGAAATCCTCTGTGATCCCCTGCTATAATGTCAGTAAAGTCAGTGTTTTGCTTCCTCCGCTGCCCAGGAGATTTGGTATGCTCCGTACACAGTCAGACAGACAATTTTTAAAATGAACTTTCGTTCATGGGAAAACCCCTTCAATGTGACCGGTTTCCTCTGCCTGTAGAAACGTTGCGCATCTGCCACCGGGATCAGCCAAATGATTCACTGCGCCTGCACGTAATTCATGCAGGAGCAGTGAATCAGACCGCCGCCATCTGTGTGCAGACTGATAGCGGCGGTCACATTAAAACTGTGCATGCACTCCTCCTGGGCTAAGATGGCGGTGATCAATGAATCATTCGGCTGATCCCGACGGCAATGTGTTCGCAACGGTGCGCGGTGGTACCACGCAAGACAGGGCCGGCATCAGCACCTGGCGCACCCGGGCAAGTGCCAGGGCCCTGGCAAGGTGGGGGCCCATTCACGGTATGGTACACTGAGGCTTCAGGGGGCCCCTGCAGGTAGGGCCGCTGTTAGGGGCAGGCAACTGCCTAGGGCCCCCGCTCCCCCTCAGCTAGCGGCATATCACACAGCTGCTATGGGGCCCCTGTGAGGCAAGGGGGCTCGCCTGCCACCAGCGCTGACTTCCCCACCACCGCATTGAACTATACCAGCATCTGCTGGTACAGTTCAAAGCAATGATGGAGGAGAGAAGGTCAGCTGACGCTCCCTCTCCCATCATTCCCCGCTCTGCCTCTGACACTATGGGTGCACGATGACGTCATCGCACACTCAATGTGTGCCAGGCAGCGCAGCCACTGAGACAAGAGCAGGGAGCAGCGTGGGCTGAGGAGAGTTGAGTAGTGTGGTTTTTTGTTTTTTTTACTATAAAAGTGAGTAGTGGACTGTGGGGCCATTCTCGGGGGAGGGATGCGGACTGTGCTATATACTACATGGCTGTGCTCTATACGATGTGGGCTGTGTTATATACTATGTAGCTGCTATATACTACCTGGCTGTGCTATATGCTATGTGGGCTGTGTTATATACTACGTGGGCTGTGTTATATGCTACGTGGCTGTGCTATATACTACATGGCTGTGCTATATCCTACGTGGGCTGTGTTATATGCTACCTGGCTATACTATGTGGCTGTGCTATATACTATGTGGGCTGTGTTATATGCTACGTGGCTGTGTTATATAGTATGTGGGCTGAGTTATATACTACGTGGCTGTGCTATATACTACATGGCTGTTCTATATACTACATGGCTGTGCTATATACTACGTGGCTGTGCTATATACTATGTTGGCTGTGTTATATGCTATGTGGCTGTGCTATATACTACATGGGCTGTGTTATATAATACGTGACTGTGTTATTACTATGTGGCTGTGTTATATACTATGTGGCTGTGCTATATACTACGTGGGCTGTGTTATATACTACGTGGCTGTGCTATATACAACGTGGCTGTGCTTTATACTATGTGGCTGTGCTATATGCTACTAGTGATGTGCAAGTATATGTGTTGCTCTGGTTTTCCCGAGCACACTCGGGTGGTCTCCAAATATTTGTGACTGCTCAGAGATCTAGTTTTTGCCAGCCTGAGTACATGTGGGGGTTGCCTGGTTGCTAGGGAATCCCCACATGTAATGAAGCTGTCTAGTAGCCACCAATCATGCAGCTGCGGCAAGGAAAACTAGATCTCCGAGCAGTCACAAATACTCGGAGACCACCTGAGTGTGCTCGGGAAAACCTGAGCAATGAGTATATTCGCTCATCACAATATGCTACCCATTTTGCACTTTTACAAATGTTCTATTTTGTTAATACTTCCTAATGTTTACTTTAAAAAGTTTTCCATAAAAAAATTGTCATATTCAATGTATGCAGTTTTTTCTTTGCAGCAAGTTCAACTAACAATAAAATGGCTACTGATAACTGAGAAAGAGGGAGTAGGTCACAAAAATTGGCATATAAGGGGTTGACTTCTATAAAGCCCCTCTGCTGTATGGCATTGTAGAATTTACAATAGCTATCACTCATGTAAGAAGTGAAATCTGGCTGGCATTGTACTATACCTATATTTCTCTGTTGTATCTGTGCATCATGAATCGTGGTATGTGTTAAAGGGGGGGCCCACTGAAACTCTTTCACCCGGGGTCCTCAAAAACCTGGAGCCGGCCCTGGCGCCAGAGGCTGCGTACGACGTATACAGTGTGCGTGTGTGTGTGTGTGGTGCGTACGGCATATTCAGTGTGTGTGTGTGTGTGTGGTGCGTACAGCGTATACAGTGTGTGTGTGTGTGTGTGGTGCATATGGCGTATACAGTGTGTGTGGTGCGACGGTGTTCCAATGGTGGTACCGCGCAAGAAGCTGGTACCACCAGCAGTTTCCATATTAAGACACCCATCACTTAGGTGTCCCAATATGGAGGTCGGTGAACTTCCACCGCTTGGAATTCTGGGATCTGGACACATCTGGGTGGAATAGCATGTGAAGACATTACAAGGTAAGTATATATATAGATTTTTCCATTCCATGATATACAAATCAGAAAAATAGGTTAAAAAAGCAATGCGTTTTGTTCGTTGTCCTGCTTTCTTTGTCTAAATCTAGCTTCGAAACGCATCACTTTTTTCAAACATACATTTTCTAACGTAATGCAGTGTGCTTGCAAAGTTGCTCAGCTTTTGTGTAAATGCATTCTAATTTTAAAGGGAGGCCTCAAGAAGACAGTGTGGATAGCAAAAACTTCAGGAGGGTTACCTGAGCTGGACGTGTATCAATCAGTTGATCAGTTGTCTTTATTTAAAGAAATGGGACATACCTTTAAAGGGAATCTGTCAGTAGGTTCTCACACCCCAAACGTTTTATATCTGCTTGTAGCTCTTTCATAAACAAGTACAGGCATGCCTTTACATGGTCAGTCCATTCTTCTGTTACTGAGAAATCAGTATTTCAATTTGTATGAGAATGAGACTGAGTGATATGGTAGATCTACAGCCTCTGTCACGCCAGCTCTATTTCCTGCTCAGCACCACCTCCTCCTGCTTGACTGACAACTCCGTTTAAGAAGAGAAAACACAGTAGTTTGACAATAAATGGCTTCACCCAACCACTAATCATGAGTGGAGAAAAAGTTTTGGTGCTATCACTCATATTCTGTGAAAAAAGGCCAAGAAAGCAAAAATTCTGCTGGGGTATGTAAACTTTTGAACACAACTGCATGTGCACTGCATAAAAAATGCTTTGTAAAATACCAAAGCTTCTTGAAGAAGAGCGTTAGGGTTAAAATAATAAACTAAACTCACATTCCCTAGGTCCAGCACTGCATTTCCATCACTACCTGGTCTTTATCGATAAGCTGCAGCCTTGATATCATGAGTATTATTAAACCGGAGAAACAGGAGCCCCCTGAGGAAGCGGTAACAATTACACGCGAAACACGCGTTGGGGTACGTGACCAGGATCCAGACGGGATTTTTGGCACATATGGATAATTAACTTTCCTATTTAAACTCACATGCTGCAATTCTTTACAAGCGATATATGGTGACCTTATTAGCACCACTAGTGTGATTATACCATTAGGTTGGATTGCTATATATCTGAATAATTAGCACCTATGTGTTGGCAGCATATTTTCTACTTTTGATGTTTACTGTATTTCACTATTGTCCCGTCTTGTGAACTTGGATCATTGGTTGTATCCATGGATGTAGTCACAATATTTTTCTAAAAATAACTATCTACTATATACTACTTGGCAACATTATGCATGTCTTTATGTGAAAATTAGTGTTAAGAATTTTCAATAAATTTTGTAATTTAATTTTTTGGCCATTTTTTGACTCCTGTTTCTCCGGTTTAATAATATTGTTATTTGAGTCGCCATCTATAGTTATATGGTATTAATAACTGATGCTCACTTATTAATATCATGAGTGTTGCAGCCACTCATTGGGATCGGCAGCTTATCGATAAAGCAGTTGGGTCCAGTGATTGGCTTCTGAGGTCATATGAGTAGTATTCTTGAAATCACTATTAACAAAGCAGCTGAGCCCAGTGATTGGCTGCTGAAGTCACATGAGTAGTATTCCTGAAATCACCACTGATACCTGCCAGAGACTGGGGAAAACAGCAGAAGAGCAGTGTTGGACCTGGGGAGGGTGATATCTGAGTTTACTCTTTTCACCTAGCAGAAGCTGATGGAAACAAAACCTTATTCTTAGTGAACCCCAGTAAGAAAGGTGAAGCAATTTATACCATCCTCAGATTGTATGGTCCACTAAATATTTCATATTTGACACATAGTTGCTCAGGACACTAAAGAGAGATTTGCCAAATGTAAAATCTCTTTAAACCCACTTTTGAAGTTTGATACCAATATGTTTTTATCACACCTGAATTTACTAAAAGACTCCTTCATGTCCGATCACATACTTCAGGAATCCACTGATCTCACATGTTCCTATATTAGCAATTCAGTAAGAACAGATGGAGATATTTTTGTAGAATCTTATCATTTCAACATATGCTCACTATTACATGCATGCAGGTGATCTGTCACCTGGCTTTTCTCACAGAACACAATTCCTGGAATTCTATGTAAAAAAGAGCTAATATATTCATACTATTATCTAAAGCGTTTGGCAGGTCCCTCTAAGTGTTGTCAGAATATGTTTATTCAGCTCTGTAGCAAGTATAAAATACAAAGTCATCATTTTCACACCGCTGTGGTACTCGTTTAAAAATGCTATGATGGAGAAAAATCCTACAGGATGGTGATTATTATTTAATCTGTTTCTAATGGACAAAAATGAGCTGTTAAGGAAAAAATAATATTTATTTATGGGGGCCTCATTGCTGTTTGAAAGCTACATGCGACTCATCAGCTTCCATTCTAGGATTCTTGACTCCACGGCTTGAATGTTGGCAGAATTTCTGAGTTTTTCATTACTGACCTGGAATTTCAAACATTATTCCTGATAGAAATGATCAATAGTAGAATGCTCTTACGCACTTACCAATATTCTCCATCTCAATCAGTAAATTCAAATCTTGTCCTTGGGACCATCCGGGAATTCACCCAAATGGCCACTTTTGGGCTTGTTTTGTCCAGTGCTGCCCAGTCTTGTCAAAATCAAGACTGTTGACCAGTAAGCATTGGTCCGATATCCAGCATGGATCTTATACTGCACAGATTTGCATATTGAGAAAACTGGTATTTACATTTGATTGGTGCCATAGTGGTCATGGTTGATGGGGTGGTCTATTTGTAGGGTGGCTTGGCCCAGAGCTCGGGGAGCTTTGTCTGGCAGCAGGGGTGATTTTGAGTATCTGGGTGGCTCTCCTTACAGGAGCAGCGTTGAGGTGGCCGCCATGCAGCACTACTCTTAGTAGAGCAGTGAGCCACTGCTATGGTAGCTGTGATGTGTCAATGGGCTTATCCACTTTGATCAAAGCGTGAAAAAAAACCTCATGTTCATGCTTGAAAAATTTTGCTTAGCTGGAATAGATCATTTTGATATATTTTTATTTGTTTGTGTCTTTTTTTCTATCGATTTCTGGGTGTATTTATATATTTTTTTTTCTATAGTTATAGTTGTTTACATTTGAGTGGCTGATGATTGTCTGCAGGTAAGTTCCTGCCAGAGTAAGGCCGGAGTCACACTAGCGTATAATAGGGACGAGTGCTATACGAGAAAACATCGCATAGCACTCAGATCATTGATAATCTATGGGGCCGCTCACATCATCGTTTTTTTTTTTCTTGGGCATATTCAGCATGCGAGTGAAATCACAGCATGCTGCGATTTTACATGTACATCGGCCAAGATTCGGCAATGCAAGTGTACGGATGCAAGAAAAAAATCGCACCCACACGGACCATCAGTGTGACTTGCGAGAAATATACAAGCATTTTTCTCATTTCAGCCCATTGAGCCATTAAATTCAATGAGGAAAAGCAGTGAGAAATGTAAAGCCATACGCGTGTCATACGGAAATCGCATCATCACATTGCAAATGCATTACACACAGATGACCATACGGAGAACATTTGTGCAATTATCGGGTGAAAGAATCGGACCGATTTTTCATACGTTGCATCTAACTCCGGCCTAAAGATCAGTTTGGTATCTATGGCAGCTGCAGCAGCACTAGCCGAATGCTGAGTCTTGGTACTCATGATTGGCTTGTTCTTCCTGACCTCACGTCGCTGATTCAAAGCTGTTTCCCTATAATGGCTCATTCAGTGATTTTTCTCATATGCAAAAAATGACCTATTTTCAACATTTTTGAGATCAGATTTTCATCAGCTTTTCTCATATGCAAGAAAAATCTGATGGACGTGTCTCCAGGTTCTCCTATCAAACCTTCAGTGAAAAATAAGCAGCATATAGGTGACATTTGAGTGCTATCCAATCGTATTGTATCGGCAAGTTTGCGCCATGACTTTGGTCAAAATCGGACATGTTCCAACTTGCAATAGATGAGTCCCGTGCATTACTCTGTTGTCCATGCACACTTGGGGCAACTCTCCACAAGATTGTAGCAATACAGAAAAATCCAGAAACCATGGCACCATACGTCCTCCTTTTAGTAAGGCCAGTCAGGGCCTTTAAACAAAATGCATATCTCTCGTTTTCTATGGCTTGATAAAGGACCTGTGTGGCCGAAACGTTGTGATTTTTCGGCACTAATAAAGTTACCAAAAGGAGGACGTCTGATTTCTGGATTTTTCAGACCCAAAGCCTATAATAGGCACAAATTTTATCCATAAAAATCACTGTTAAAAATTGACATCTGAATGAGAAAGAGCCTTAATATGCATAGAGAAAAAGCTGTCAATCACTGATGGTGATGAAGGCAAGGCGGGGGAAGCTGCAGTTTCTACATATGAAGAAATACTGATGGCTGGAGACAAGTCTCTGTCCTTACGTTCTGCTGCTTTCAGACCCGGGAACATAATCCTGGTGACAGATTCCCTCTAACGGTGGCAACAATAGTTATTTTAGAAGTTTTTGTCTCCATTTGACACATCACATGTTTAATATCAGAAACGGTTCCATCCCATCATGTAACTTTATTCTCCAGTGCATGTGGTCTAACGCTATTATTATTCTTCCCTTTATCTGCAGCAGACTCAGGAAACGTGTAATGCGAGTGAATTGTTGCCACCTCTCGAATTCACCTTCCAGGCTGCGAGTTCCTTCCCTTGGCTCTGATACAATTCAGCAGTTGTCAAAGATCTTCTGTCATTGTAAAGCTTCTATCATGTGCAAAAATTTGGCAGCGGCAATGACCACTGGGATTTGCCTATATCCTCTCAGTGTTATTGTATTTCTTTGGCATTCACTAAACAGAACGTGTGTGCAGTCATTTCTTTGATTCTGCTGCCAGGAGTGCATGAAAATAACAATAACTTACACTTTAAAGCACAGAATCCTATTAATGGCAAGCAAAGCAACTTTATAACAGTCTGAAAATAACAATGCCATTGCTGAAATCTAGGCCAACAGTCCTTTGTGACCTATTCTGCTTTTCCTTTCATCTTTAGCATGCAATGGGATTAAAAATTGTCGCTGAAGGAAATATTTAGTTTCATTGTAAGTCAGATAACATCTAGATCAATTGTTTTCGCTAAACGTACTGTCCTATCCGTTATGTCAGATTTTAGTATTACACTAACTTGGTCCATTCTAAAAAATTATACTTGTTTTAGCTGGATCTATCAAGGAGCTGAATCAGAAAAGTTAAATTTTTTGCTTTTTGGTCCAACAGTGCAGACAGTCTTGCAGTGCAGACTGGAAAAGAAGCCGGATGACATCTGTTGCCGTTATGACAGTAGAGATCAGTTGAGGCACGAGGAAACTGATCCTAATGCTATAGTCATATTCAGAAATGGTCTTTAAAGGTCCTCATGAAGACAACCTGTTATTTCTCACCCACTGAGGAGGAGAATCCTCAAAGTCCGTGGTCCACATAACTAACTGACATATGACGCCGATGCAGCAGGGAGGTCTAAAAGGAACAAAAGAGACTGTGGTGGCAGAACGACTAGAGTTGGAGCAAACAAGAATCACAGGATCTGATGAAGCAGAGTTGAGAAAAACTGAAACAGTTGTGACAGTTGTAGACCACAAAGAAGCAGAGTAGACTCAGCGATGGGGAACTGTTGTCACTCAGGAAAATTACACATGTGGCTCTAAGGCAGAACTGGACGAGCAGTGTAACACAGTTGAGTCATTGATATAGTAAAGTTGATGCTCTTACAGAGCCCAATGCAGATATAACAGAGGTATGGCAGGTTGAATGAAGCAAAGCTGGTCAGTTGTACAGTAGAGCTAGGTTTGTTATAGAGTCCTGATGATATAGCATTGATGGTAAGCAGTATAGAAAAATACCCAGCAACGTAGTAGAATTGGGTTAATCAAATGATCCAGAAATCCAGAAAGGATGAATCAGTTCTCAGTAGTCGCATCGACGTCAACTACCTGAATACTCAGGTGGCGACCCGGCATATAATACCTGCGGGCATGATGTCATTGGTGCACATTTGGTTGCCAAGGTGACTTGATGTGCCAAGAAACAGAAAACTGGTGGCAAAATAAGAACTCAGCACATGGCGCTAGATCCAGGAGAAGAGAGAAGCACAACCCTTTTCAATATGTGCTTTTAGGGACTTGGGATGCCTTTTTCAGAGAGACTCTATAAGCCACAGTGGAATAACTCACTCGCAAGCAGCAGATCACACACTGTCAGACATAGCTGCCTATGTACTGTTGACTATTAATTTGAATGTCTGGCATGTAACACTACTATTCCCTGCGAAATAAGCAATCCTTTAATTGTACAGGTAATATATATTTTCCTCAATTTTAAATTACAACACCAAGAATAGTCATAGAGTTATGAAAATCACAGGATTCCTAGAAACAAAATGTTCAAAACATCTCAATTTATTCAGTGATGATTATGAGCCATGTGCAGCAATCCTGACACTTACAGCCTTGGCTGCTATCAATGTTATTAATCATTGTCTGAGGAATGTTCTGCCATGCTGAATACACTTGGGCAGAAAATCATCAAGATCCGCTACTGGCAGCTACCTGTGCATTTGCCGACCAACAAGGGCCCAGATGTGCTTGTGGGAGACCAGTTCGGATATGCTGCAGGCCATGACAGCATGTTTAGACCATGCAAACAGGAGAGGGTAGAGCTGGTTGTGCGGCGGTTCAGTAGGTTGAGGATCACTGCAGGCTGTAGGCTTGTTGGAAGAGGTCGGTCTTCAGGTTCTTTTTGAAGGTTTTTATGGTAGGCGAAAGTCTGATGTGTTGGGGTAGAGAGTTCCAGAGTATGGGGGAAGCACGGGAGAAGTCTTGGATGTGGTTATGGGAAGAAGGGATGAGAGGGGAGCAGAGAAGGAGATCTTGAGAGGATCGGAGGTTGTGTGTAGGTAAGTACCATGTCACATATGTATGGAGGAGATAGGTTGTGGATGGCTTTGTATGTCATTGTAAGGGTTTTGAACTGGAGTCTCTGGGCAATAGGAGGACAGTGAAGGGCATGGCATTGGGGAGAGGCTGGGGAATAGGGGGGAGACAGGTAGATTAGTCGGGCTTCAGAGTGTAGGATGGATTGGAGTGGCGCCAGAGTGCTAGAGCGGAGGCCAGAGAGTAGGAGGTTGCAGTAGTCAAGACGGGAGATGACAAGGGCATGCACTAGTGTTTTTGTAGTGTCACTGTCAAGGAATGCACGGATCCGGAAAATATTTTTGAGTTTGAGATGGCAGGAGGAGGCAAGGGCTTGGATATGCGGGTTGAAAGAGAGGGCAGATTTGAGGATCAACCCGAGGCAGCGGGCGTGTGGGACTGGGGAAAGTGAGCAGTCGATAACATTGATGGATATGTCTGGTGGGGGGGTAGACTGAGATGGGGAAAGATGATGAATTCTGCTTTGTCCGTGTTCAGTTTTAGAAAGCGAGCTGAAAAGAAGGCCGAGATAGCAGACAGACAGTGTGGGATTTTGGTAAGTAAGGAGGTGAGGTCAGGTCCAGATAGGTAGATCTGCATGTCATCGGCGTAGAGATGATACTGCATACCATGGGATTCTATGAGCTGCCCTAGGCCGAAGGTGTAGATGGAGAGGAGTAGGGGTCCTAGAACAGAGCCTTGAGGAACACCGACAGACAAGGGGCGAAGTGAGGAGGTGGTGTGGAGGAGGGAGACACTGAATGTTCAGTCTGTCAGATATGACGAGATCCAGGATAGGGCCAAGTCTGTGATGCCAAGAGATGAGAGGATCTGTAGCCTAAGGGAGTGGTCCACAGTGTCAAAGGCAGAAGACAGGTCTAGGAGAAGAAGGACGGAGTAGTGTCGCTTGCTCTTGGCACTTAGTAGGTCATTGGTGACTTAGACAGTTTCAGTTGAGTGATGGGGTCAGAAGCCAGATTGTAACTGGTCAAAGAGGGAGCAGGAGGAGAGGTGGGAGGACAGTTCATGATGGACATGTTGTTCCAGTGATTTGGAGGCGTAAGGGAGAAGAGATATCGGGCGATAGCTAGACACAGAGGATGGGTCGAGGAAGGGCTTTTTGAGGATGGGTGTGATCTTGGCATGTTTGAAGGATGAGGGGAAGAAACCTGTTGTGAGTGAGAGATTGAAGAGGTGCGTTAGGGTTGGGATGAAGAACGTGGCAAGGTTAGGGGTGAGGTGGGACGGTAGTGGGTCAAGCGTGCAAGTGTTGAGGTGTGACATTGGAATATCCTCTTCAGCAATGAGTCTCATTTTTGCGTTTAACACAATGATAGTGGGTGATTGGTCTCAAGACAACGTGGACCATGCCATGAAGAGACTTTCACAAAAAATGTCATACCAGTCCTGCTGCTGGGATCATGGTGCTGGGGTCACATAATGTATGATAGCCAGACCCCTTTATTTTCATTCCAGGTACACTACACTGTGTTCCAAATTATTATGCAAATGATATTTTTCTCGGAATGTCCTAAATGGTCAGTGCAAATGACAGTCAGTCTAATAAAAGTCATCACCCGTTAGATTATACATCGAATTTTATTGAAGAAACCTCCCAATGATAACAGTATAATCTCCAAAATAAATAAAAACTCAAAATGCACTGTTCCAAATTATTAGGCACAGTAGAATTTATATACATTTGATATGTTTTAAAGAACTGAAAATGCTCATTTGTGGAATTTGCAGCATTAGGAGGTCACATTCACTGAACAAAAAAGCTATTTAATTCCAAAACATCCTAACAGGCCAAGTTACATGTTAACATAGGACCCCTTCTTTGATATCACTTTCACAATTCTTGCATCCATTGAATTTGTGAGTTTTTGGAGAGGTTCTGCTTGTATTTCTTTGCATGAAGTCAGGATAGCCTCCCAGAGCTGCTGTTTTGATGTGAACCACCTCCCACCCTCATAGATCTTTTGCTTGATGACACTCCAAAGGTTCTCTATAGGGTTGAGGTCAGGGGAAGATGGTGGCCACACCATGAGTTTATCTCCTTTTATGCCCATAGCTGCCAATGACTCAGAGGTATTCTTTGCAGCATGAGATGGTGCATTGTCATGCATGAAGATGATTTTGCTCCTGAAAGCACATTTCTGCTTTTTATACCATGGAAGAAAGTTGTCAGTCAGAAACTCTATTTACTTTGCAGAGGTCATTTTCACACCTTCAGGAACCTTAAAGGGCCCTACCAGCTGTTTCCCCATGATTCCAGCCCAGAACATGACTTCTCCACCTCCTTGCTGACGTCGCAGCCTTGTTGGGACATGGTGGCCATCCACCAACCATCCACTACTCCATCCATCTGGACCATCCAGGGTTGCTCAACACTCATCAGTAAACAAGACTGTTTGAAAATTAGTTTTCATGTATGGCTGGGCCCACTGCAACCGTTTCTGCTTGTGAATACTGTTTAGGGGTGGCCGAATAGTAGGTTTATGCACAACAGCAAGCCTTTGAAGGATCTTACACTAGGAGGTTCGAGGGACTCCAGAGGCACCAGCAGCTTCAAATAACTGTTTGCTGCTTTGTAATGGTATTTTGGCAGCTGCTCTCTTAATCCCATGAATTTGTCTGGCAGAAACCTTCCTCATTATGCCTTTATCTACATGAACTCTGTCTGTGCTCTGTTTCAGTCACAAATCTCTTCACAGTATGATGATCACAAAGTTTTTGTGAAGTATCTAATTTTTTCATACCTTGTCCAAGGCATTGCACTATTTAATACTTTTCAGCAGCAGAGAGATCCTTTTTATTTCCCATATTGCTTGAAATCTGTAGCCTGCTTAATAATGTGGAACATTATTTTTAAGTAGTTTTCCTTTAATTAGAATCACCTGGAAAACTAATTATCACATGTGTTTAAGATTGATTTCAGTTATCCATTGAGCCCTGAGACACAATACAATCCACGAGTTTATTTGAAAAACAAAACAATTAAATCTTTATGACACTTAAATCCAATTTGCATAATAATTTGGAACACAGTGTAGAAGTTCGGCGTTACATTGATTTGGTTGTGCAACAAGTGGTTCTGCCATTTCTCCAAAGTGTCCCTGGAACTCTTTTTCAACACGATGATGCCAGGCCGCACGCTGCTCGTGCTACCGTGAGCAACCTGCATGGTCTAACATGCTACTATGATGCTCAGCATCTCCAGACTTGTCTGCCATTTATAAATCATTTATGAATTGAGATGTTTTGAAAATTTTGCTTCCATCATATTTTTTTTATAATTTTCATATCATTAATATGTCTATCCATCCTGTAATTTCCATAATTCCTCAACTTTTCCTTTTTGTGTTGCATTTCAGCGCCAAGGAGTATATATATATATATATATATATATATATATATATATATATATATATTTATATACAGTGCCTACAAGTAGTATTCAACCCCCTGCAGATTTAGCAGGTTTACACATTTGGAATTAACTTGGCATTGTGACATTTGGACTGTAGATCAGCCTGGAAGTGTGAAATGCACTGCAGCAAAAAAGAATGTTATTTATTTGTTTTTGGTTTTTTTAAATTGGGAAAAGTTTTTTCAGAGGGTCATTTATTATTCAACCCCTCAACCCACCAGAATTCTGTTTGGTTCCCCTAAAGTATTAAGAAGTAGTTCAGGCACAAAGAACAATGAGCTTCACATGTTTGGATTAATTATCTCTTTTTCCAGCCTTTTCTGACTATTTAAGACCCTCCACAAACTTGTGAACAGCACTCAAACATGGTCAACATGGGAAAGACAAAGGAGCATTCCAAGGCCATCAGAGACAAGATCGTGGAGGGTCACAAGGCTGGCAAGGGGTACAAAGCCCTTTCCAAGGAGTTGGGCCTACCTGTCTCCACTGTTGGGAGCATCATCCGGAAGTGGAAGGCTTATGGAACTACTGTTAGCCTTCCACGGCCTGGACAGCCTTTGAAAGTTTCCTCCCGTGCCGAGGCCAGGCTTGTCCGAAGATTCAAGGCTAACCCAAGGACAACAAGGAAGGAGCTCCGGGAAGATCTCATGGCAGTGGGGACATTGGTTTCAGTCAATACCATAAGTAACGTACTCCACCGCAATGGTCTCCGTTCCAGATGAGCCCGTAAGGTACCTTTACTTTCAAAGCGTCATGTCAAGGCTCGTCTACAGTTTGCTCATGATCACTTGGAGGACTCTGAGACTGACTGGTTCAAGGTTCTCTGGTCTGATGAGACCAAGATCGAGATCCTTGGTGCCAACCACACACGTGATGTTTGGAGACTGGATGGCACTGCATACGACCCCAAGAATACCATCCCTACAGTCAAGCATGGTGGTGGCAGCATCATGCTGTGGGGCTGTTTCTCAGCCAAGGGGCCTGGCCATCTGGTCCGCATCCATGGGAAGATGGATAGCACGGCCTAGCTGGAGATTTTGGCCAAGAACCTCCGCTCCTCCATCAAGGATCTTAAGATGGGTCGTCATTTCATCTTCCAACAAGACAACGACCCAAAGCACACAGCCAAGAAAACCAAGGCCTGGTTCAAGAGGCAAAAAATCAAGGTGTTGCAGTGGCCTAGTCAGTCTCCTGACCTTAACCCAATTGAAAACTTGTGGAAGGAGCTCAAGATTAAAGTCCACATGAGACACCCAAAGAACCTAGATAACTTGGAGAAGATCTGCATGGAGGAGTAGGCCAAGATAACTCCAGAGACCTGTGCCGGCCTGATCAGGTCTTATAAAAGACGATTATTAGCTGTAATTGCAAACAAAGGTTATTCCACAAAATATTAAACCTAGGAATTTGAATAATAATTGACCCACACTTTTATGTTTAAAATTTATAAAAATTTAACTGAGCAACAAAACTTTTTGGTTTGTAAGATTTATGCATCTGTTAATAAGTTCTGCTCTTGTTTGAAGTTTGAAGGTTCTAACTTATTTGCATCTTATTAAACCTGCTAAATCTGCAGGGGGTTGAATACTACTTGTAGGCACTGTATATATATATACACTGCTCAAAAAATAAAGGGAACACTAAAATACCACATCCTAGATATCTCTGAATGAAATATTCCAGTTGCAAATTCTTATTCATTGCATAGTGGAATGTCTTCAGAGCAATAAAACATAACAATTATCAATGTAAATCAAAATGAATATCCCATGGAATGGATATTCAAAATCAAAGTGGAAAATCAAATTGCAGGCTGATCCAACTTCAGTGGAAATGCCTCATGACAAGGAAAGAATGCTCAGTATTGTGTGTGGCTTCCATGTTCCCATATGACCTCCCTACTGTACAATGCCTGGGCATGCTACTGATGAGGCGGCAGATGGTCTTCTGTGGGATATCCTCCCAGACCTGGACTAAAGCATCCGCCAACTCCTGGACAGTCTGTGGTGCAATGTGACATTGGTGGATGGAGCGAGACGTGATGTCCCAGATGTGCTCAATCGGATTCAGGTCTGGGGAATGGGCGGGCCAGTCCATAGCTTCAATGCCTTCATCTTGCAGGAACTGCTAACACACTCCAGCCACATGAGGTCTGGCATTGTCCTGCATTAGGAGGAACCCAGGGCTAACCGCACCAGCATATGGTCTCACAAGGGGTCTGAGGATCTCATATCGATACCTAATGGCAGTCAGGCTACCTCTGGCGAGCACACAGAGGGCTGTGCAGCCCTCAAAAGAAAGGCCACCCCACACCATTACTGACCCACTGACAAACCAGTCATGCTGAAGGATGTTTCAGGCAGCAGATCGCTCTTCACGGCATCTCCAGACTCTGTCACGTCTGTCACATGTGCTCAGTGTGAACCTGCTTTCATCTGTGAAGAGCACAGGGCGACAGTGGCGAATTTGCCAATCCTGGTGTTCTGTGACAAATGCCAAGCATCCTGCACGGTGTTGGGTTGTGAGTATGCAGCGCCCCAGAGACCTGGTCGTTGCAGTATAGCGCTCTGCCACTAAGGGGAGCAGCGGTACGTCTGATGGCACTAAGGAGTTCTCCTGACCAGGTATCGCTAGAACACATTACACTTCACACTCCGGCCACTAGGGAGAGAAAAGGGCTTTATTTATTGGGCCACTCCTCACACTGGTAAAACTAGGGGCTGGGGAGGAAGTTAGTGAGAAGCTGACTGGGTTGGAACCAGGCAACATCCTGTGGCAGGGGGTGTTGCAGGAGAAGGCACAGGGGCGTCCCTGTCAGGCGTGGGAACCTGGCAGGTGCCTAGCGAACAGAACAGAACGTAACGGAACCGCGCCTGCACACCTTGCGGTGGTATCCTAAGAGAGAGACAAGAAGGGAAGAATATTGTGGAACAGTGTAAACGAGATCAGCACAAAGGAGAGCCAGTAAGAGTCGTGCCGAGAGAGGAAGGCAACATACTGAGGCGCGTAGTCGGTGGCCGGATCACCGTAGGAGTAACTGACTTCAGGCCTAACTTCAAATTCCGCTGGACAGTTGATTATAGGTTGGCTGTCTACCTTCTACACCTACGAAGACATAGGGGGCAACATTGGGAGAGGGGCGTCTCTAGGGTCCCGGAAGACCTCCAAGCCTTCCCGTCAAACGGGTGGCATCCTAGCCAAAATATACCTGGGGGACGTAGAAACTAGCAACATCTGGAACCAAAGAACGAGAGAGAGAGAGAAAGCTGTAGAGAACGAACGAAGGAGAACAGCAGTTGTGAGGACTATTCCGAATGCTCAGCAGGGTAGGACTACAACACTCAGGCGCTATTGGTAGGCAACGATTTCCATCTGTGAGGGAAACTCTGGATGTGCCCATCGGACCGGCCGGTCTCTGATAGCTCGGTTGAACGTGCTCTGGACTGGGTGTATTGAAGCCTTCAGTAAAAAGGTAAAGAGACTGCAACCTTGTGTCCTCGTTATTGCCTGCACCTCATACCATCACCATCCACCAAACCGGGAAGCCCTGGGGATATACTTCACCTGTGGGAAGGTACACCATCCACCTGCCATTCCATCACCCCAGCGGACCCCACAGCAGCGTCAGTCACCCTGACCGAACACCACAGGTGGCTTCACGAACCCCTGACAGACTGCAATACTACTTTCATTGGACGCCCCTTAGCAGGGTCGCGGACCGGGTCTAGCCACCGTGACTGCCTCAGAACCGAACCAGAGAGGCCCGATACCGAAACGCGTGGCCCTGTGTCTGGGGGCGCTCCAACTTGGCGTCACGAACAGGATCGTACTTAAGCCTCAAGAATTGGGTCATGTGTGCCTTGGAACTGTGATTGAAACGTGTTGGACTGTGATTTATTGCAAAGACTGTGTACTGCTATTGCTGCAAGATTCCCGCCAAAACCGCCGCCATTGTAGCGCCATGAGGAGCGCAGGAGAAGAAGAAGGGCGTGGAAGTGGGCGTGAGTAAGCTGGAGAGCGCGAAAGATAATGGCCGCCCAGTCTAAGCATTGCTGTATCCTGAGGGCATGTCCGTCAGCGGCTGAGGTCCGCCTTCTCATTTTCTATGGCAGGCGGCAACCGAAGAAACAAAACTATGACTCAGATGGAGTGGAGCTGGGAAGCCGAGGAGGCTTGTGGAGAAAGATGGCCCAGTCTAGATCCCCATCACCGGAGGATTATACCGGCATGCCGCCGCTGGAGAAGATCAAGTCCTGGGAGCTGTCTGCGGAGCCCCCGCTGCCTGCATTAGACCTGGTGACGCCCCTGAGGAACGGCGTGAAGCTGCCAGAGCCCCCACCTGTGGGCGAGCTCGGTACCCTGGTCGAACAGGGATCGGTGTTCCGCCGACGCATGACCCGACCACCGGCGCGGTTGGTGGAGTTCCAGAGTCCGCATCATTCAACCCGGACACACGTGAGTGGGACATGGGCTCCTTCCCCTGGGGGGATTATCGGAAGCACCTCATAGCTGAGCATGCCAGGGATGTGGAACGAGAGGGCCGCGGTGAGCTGTTGGATGGGTCATTGCCGAAATGGGGAGTGGTGATCGTTTACCAGCCCCAGGGAGGAAGAGGCTTTGTCCAAGAAATCGGATCGACAATAAGGGTCCATATCACCCGGGAGGTGGTGGAGGCTGGCCTGCGGGGCGACAGCAAGGGTCCCGTCCTGCTACCGGGAGATGCGGTAAGCTACCGCAGATACCAGCAGGGCCACAGTTGGTGGGCTCGGGATATCCAGCGCTGTACCTCCGTCCTGGTTGCTGCCAAGTCCTTGGAGGAAGAACTGGCTGAGGCAGCAGTAGGCGCAGCTGCTGTTCCCCGGATCGTCCACTGGACTCCTGCACTGCCAGAAATAGGCCGTGATTTGAGGCTTCCCAGACCCCCGAGGTCTGCTTGCCCGGTTAGGCCCTGGCAGAGGCCACCAGAGAAGAAATAAACCTTGGAGATCATAAAAATGTACATAGTTAACTGTTTCCTGCTGTTGCTGCTACTTTAAACCCATCCAGGGTTAAAGGTACTGTCACACTAGACGATATCGCTAGCGATCCGTGACGTTGCAGCGTCCTCGCTAGCGATATCGTCCAGTGTGACAGGCAGCAGCGATCAGGCCCCTGCTGGGAGATCGCTGGTCGGGGAAGAAAGTCCAGAACTTTATTTCGTCGCTGGACTCCCCGTAGACATCGCTGAATCGGCGTGTGTGACACCGATTCAGCGATGTCTTTGCTGGTAACCAGGGTAAACATCGGGTAACTAAGCGCAGGGCCGCGCTTAGTAACCCGATGTTTACCCTGGTTACCAGCGTAAAAAAACAAACAGTACATACTTACATTCAGCTGTCTGTCCCTTGCCGTCTGGTTCCTGCAATGACTGCTGGCCGTAAAGTGAAAGCAGAGCACAGCCACAGCGGTGAGTCACCGCTGTGTGACTCACCGCTGTGCTGTGCTTTCACTTTCACTTTACGGCCAGCAGTCATTGCAGGAACCAGACGGCAAGGGACAGACAGCTGAATGTAAGTATGTACTGTTTGTTTTTTTACGCTGGTAACCAGGGTAAACATCGGGTTACTAAGCGCGGCCCTGCGCTTAGTTACCCGATGTTTACCCTGGTTACCGGGGACCTCGGGATCGTTGGTCGCTGGAGAGCTGTCTGTGTGACAGCTCTCCAGCGACCAAACAGCGACGCTGCAGCGATCCGGATCGTTGTCGGTATCGCTGCAGCGTCGCTTAGTGTGACGGTACCTTAACTCCCAGGGATCCCTTTGTTTACCCGGGATCCCTATTGTTTTCAATTGTTTTCTTTTCTACTGTTAACCAACGTTCATCATTGTTTTAAAGACTGTCGGATCATGGACGGTGAATGATTCAGAACTGCCTTGTAAATAGTTTGCACCTTCTTAAAGGTGCTCCCTACTGGTTTTATAAGTCGAAGAAGACTTTGCGAAGACCTGATGCAGAAGGACTTGCTGATTGCGAACTTGCTGCTGAAAGAGAGTCTGCACCAGAGACTTGGGTCCCTCTTAAAGGGAATGTTTTGATGATTACTTTGATAAAGGTTGAAACGTTAATAATGTTGAAGAATTTAGATAGTTTAATAATGTTAATAAAGTTTGAGGACAGGAAGGTTTGAAGTGAACCCGTAGGGGTTAGAGGGAGAGTCCTCCTGAGAGATGTAGAAAGATGGTTGGTACAATGACAGTAGGCCCAGCCAAGGAGCTAGGCGGTCCTGCATTGGGAAGTTAGTATGGAAAGAAACGAGTTATGTAGCATTTTATAGTAGGCCTTTAGTGGGTTCAGCGAACACGCCCTTAAAGGAAGAGTTAGTTATTTGTTTAAAATTTGCACTTAAGTAAAATACCTGGCTGGGTACTAAAGGTTATTAATAATCTAAATGTTATTTAAAACTATTTAATCTTGTTATTGTTTGCAACGTTTAAGCGTCCTCACCTCCCATAAAGGGAAGCACCTTTTCTATTTACTTGTTCTTAGCATTCAAAAATTTTGTATGACTTTCACTGCATTATATTGTTGCTCTTCTTCCCAGTCCAGGAGTACTGGATTTAACCGGGGGATGGAGTGCAGCGCCCCAGAGACCTGGTCGTTGCAGTATAGCACTCTGCCACTAAGGGGAGCAGCGGTACGTCTGATGTCACTAAGGAGTTCTCCTGACCAGGTATCACTAGAACACATTACACTTCACACTCCGGCCACTAGGCGGAGAAAAAGGCTTTATTTATTGGGCCACTCCTCACACTGGTAAAACTAGGGGCTGGGGAGGAAGTTAGTGAGAAGCTGACTGGGTTGGAACCAGGCAACATCCTGTGGCAGGGGGTGTTGCAGGAGAAGGCACAGGGGGGTCCCTGTCAGGCGTGGGAACCTGGCAGGTGCCTAGCGAACAGAACAGAACGTAACGGAACCGCGCCTGCACACCTTGCGGCGGTATCCTAAGAGAGAGACAAGAAGGGAAGAATATTGTGGAACAGTGTAAACGAGATCAGCACAAAGGAGAGCCAGTAAGAGTCGTGCCGAGAGAGGAAGGCAACATCTTACTGAGGCGCGTAGTCGGTGGCCGGATCACCGTAGGAGTAACTGACTTCAGGCTTTACTTCAAATTCCGCTGGACAGTTGATTATAGGTTGGCTGTCTACCTTCTACACCTACGAAGACATAGGGGGCAACATTGGGAGAGGGGCGTCTCTAGGGTCCCGGAAGACCTCCAAGCCTTCCCGTCAAACGGGTGGCGTCCTAGCCAAAGTATACCTGGGGAATGTTAGAAACTAGCAACATCTGGAACCAAAGAATGAGAGAGAGAGAGAGAGAAAGCTGTAGAGAACGAACGAAGGAGAACAGCAGTTGTGAGGACTATTCCGAATGCTCAGCAGGGTAGGACTACAACACACAGGCGCTATTGGTAGGCAACGATTTCCATCTCTGAGGGAAACTCTGGATGTGCCCATCGGACCGGCCGGTCTCTGATAGCTCGGTTGAACGTGCTCTGGACTGGGTGTATTGAAGCCTTCAGTAAAAAGGTAAAGAGACTGCAACCTTGTGTCCTCGTTATTGCCTGCACCTCACACCATCACCATCCACCAAACCGGGAAGCCCTGGGGATATACTTCACCTGTGGGAAGGTACACCATCCACCTGCCATTCCATCACCCCAGCGGACCCCACAGCAGCGTCGGTCACCCTGACCGAACACCACAGAACCCCTGACAGACTGCAATACTACTTTCATTGGACACCCCTTAGCAGGGTCGCGGACCGGGTCTAGCCACCGTGAGCGCCTCAGAACCGAACCAGAGAGGCCCGATACCGAAACGTGTGGCCCTGTGTCTGGGGGCGCTCCAAGTATAACCCCCATCTGTGGACGTCGGGCACTCAGACCATCCTCATGGAGTCGGTTTCTAACCTTTTGTGCAGACACATGCACATTTGTGGCTGCTGGAGGTCATTTTGCAGGGTTCTAGCAGTGCTCCTCCTGTTCCTCCTTGTACAAAGGTGAAGGTAGCCGCTGGGTTGCTGCCCTCCTATGGCCCTTCCACTTCTCCTGGTGTACTGGCCTGTCTCCTGGTAGCTCCTACAGCCTCTGGACACTACGCTCACAGACACAGCAAAACCTCTTCCACAGCTTGCATTGATGTGCCATCCTGGATGAGCTGCACTACCTGAGCCACTTGTGTCGGTTGTAGAGTTCGTCTCATGCTACCATGAGTGTGAAACCACAACCAACATTCAAAAGTGACCAAAACATCAGCCAGAAAGCATTGGTACTGAGATGTGGTCTGTGGCCCCACCTGCAGAACCACTCTTTTATTTAGGGTGTCTTGATAATTGCCAATAATTTCCATCTGTTGTCTGTTCCATTTGCACAACAGCATGTGAAATTGATTGTCAAACAGTGTTGCTTCCTAAGTGGACAGTTTGATTTCACAGAAGTTTGATTTACTTGGAGTTATATTCTGTTGTTTAAATGTTCCCTTTATTTTTTGAGCAGTGTATATATATATATATATATATATATATATATATGCACTCACACATTTTATTGTATATTGTTGTAACTCTAAACTTTCTCTAACCTTAAAATTTTTTGTCAAGCCAAAACAAAATCTTTTTCCACAGAATTTCATAAATAAAGGTGTTACATTCCTCATATATTTGTGTATGAAAGCATTGTAGCTGTGCTACATTATAAAAATCTGACTCAATAACTGAGAAAATGCCAGAAACTGGTGTGAAAGTCATTGACATTGCCAAAACCTTACTCTTACTCCTACACTTAATTTCTCACAATCACAATTCAAAATAAATGATGAAATGTAGCCTGGATCACACAGGTACGGTTGGATTGAAGGAGTTTAGATTTCTATTTACATACTGAGATGTGGAGATGACAAAAATCACGTTCTAATATCCTATTCAGGCTAATTAACACGTACAAAAATGTTCCTTTGATATTATTAATGGATAATGGTGATGAAAAGAGTGTGATGTCATTAGCAGGGGGAATTTCCTATTTCCTGGACTATGTTGTTCTTTCCCTCTTCCTACCTTGCTGCAATGACTATTACTCCAAAATAATATTTTTCTACCTCCTACGTACACTTTTTGTTTAGCTATCTATCATATACAACACTGACATCATGTGGGCACATACAAAAAACACAACTGTACACACGTATGTCATAGATTGTGTTTTTAGAAGGAAACATATATTTAATTACAGTATATGTCACTAAAAACATAAAGTCAGCCTGAAATTATTTTTAATCTATCCATAAGCTTGTACTCACTGATTGAGATCTACATTTCGCAAATATGTGTCCTATAAAGAGCTCAAATAATAGTAATAGTTATGGTCATGTAATACAGAGCTTAAATAATGCTTCCATCTAATGCCTACATAATACTGCCATACAGTGACTGAATCATACTTTCACACACTGCTTGTATCCAGTGGCTATACTAGAGTCCAATTGGCCCACACAAGCATGTTGATCAGCTGTATGGGCCCCTTGTAGTGTTCTAGATCCTATAAAGACACATTTGTTTGCCCCATCTAATAATGTCCCCCATCATGGCCCCTTCCTGTAATAATGTCCCCCCATCTTGGCTCCTTCCAGTAATAATGTCACCATCCTATAATAAGGTCCCCCATCCTGGCTCCTTCCCATAAGAATGTCCAGCATCCTGACTTCTCTGTTGAATAATGTCCCCCACCCTGACTCCTGCCTGAAGCAATATCCCCCATCCAGAGCCCCTTCCTGAAATAATGTCCTTCATTGCTGTTCCCTTCCTGTAATAATGTCCATCATTCTGGCCTGTTCCTGTAATAATGTTCACATCCTTGCCCCTTCCTGTAATAATGTCCCTCATTCTGGGCTCCTTTCTGTGATAATGTACCCTGTCCTGAGCCCCTTGCATTTATAATGGCCCCATGCACAGTCCCTTCCAGTTATTTGTGCCCCATCCTGGGCTCCTTCAAGTTATAATGTGCACCTCCTGGGTTCTTCCTGTAATTATGTGCCACATACTGGGTCCCTTCTTGGTATTACTACATTTCTGTTTTATTCAGTCACGATGGGGTGCAGAGTGCACATTAATGAGAATAAAATGAACTTTTTGAATTTACCAAATGGCTGCAAAGAAACGAAGAGTGAAAAATTCAAAGGGGTCTGAATACTTTCCGCACCCACTGTATGTATAAGCTGCAGAAGTCATGTCAACAGTAGTGTTGAGCATTCCGATACCGCAAGTATCGGGTATCGGCCGATATTTGCGGTATCGGAATTCCGATACTGAATTCCGATACTTCCCGCGTATCGGATACCGGAATCGGAAGTTCCCAGAATTCAAATTGAACGCAGCAGCCAATGAGGAATGAATGAAAGTGTGGGCACATCCTGTTTAGCATGGTGGGCATGTAAGTACTGGCAAGGCTGGGATTGGCTGCTGAAATGATGTCACTCTGCACTATAAAAAAGCGCTGCCGCCATTTTGCGCTCACTCTGCTGTGATTTCAGTTAGGGACAGGACGCTGTGTTCTAACTGAGGGCCAGTCGAGCTAGCTAATTGCTTTATTTTCCTTTCCAAAGGCTAATTTAGCAAAACGCTGTGTGTTCTTCACTGTTCACCTTGCTCTTGCCTTGCAGCGCTGTTTTAACAGCGTTCTGCAAGGTCTCTGTGTGTGTGTGTGTGTGCAGCTCACTCTGTAGTCTGTGTGCAGCCATATACCCGGTTGTATTCAGCTCAGGGGGGGTTCACACTGCCTCACACAGTTGTTCTTTTTTGCTCTTAGTGCAGCCTGCTGCACATTTTTTCTCAAATTTCCTATTAGTGTTTTTCCACCAGTCTCCAGCTCTATTGTGGAAAAACACTACATAGGATAACCTAGAGGGGGGTTTTTGGGCCTTGCAGCGCCGTTTACGGCTGTCTGCACGGTCTCCGTGTGAGCCCAGCTCGCCCTGTAGTCTGTGTGCAGCCATAGCCGGTTGGATTCAGCTCAGGGTTCGTTACTGGCTCATACCTTGAGAAAAATTTTCCTTTTTTTCAAATAGTGCAGCCTGTTTAAAATTTGAAAAAAAAAATTCCTATTAGTGTCTTTCCACTCGTATCCAGCTAAATAGTGGAAAAACACTATATAGGATAACCTAGAGGAGGGTTTTTTGGCCTTGCAGCGCCGTTTACGGCTGTCTGCACGGTCTCCGTGTGAGCCCAGCTCGCCCTGTAGTCTGTGTGCAGCCATAGCCGGTTGGATTCAGCTCAGGGTTCGTTACTGGCTCATACCTTGAGAAAAATTTCCCTTTTTTTCAAATAGTGCAGCCTGTTTAAAATCTGAAAAAAAAAATTCCTATTAGTGTCTTTCCACTCGTATCCAGCTAAATAGTGGAAAAACACTATATAGGATAACCGAGAGGAGGGTTTTTTGGCCTTGCAGCGCCGTTTACGGCTGTCTGCACGGTCTCCGTGTGAGCCCAGCTCGCCCTGTAGTCTGTGTGCAGCCATAGCCGGTTGGATTCAGCTCAGGGTTCGTTACTGGCTCATACCTTGAGAAAAATTTTCCTTTTTTTCAAATAGTGCAGCCAGTTTAAAATTTGAAAAAAAAAATTCCTATTAGTGTCTTTCCACTCGTATCCAGCTAAATAGTGGAAAAACACTATATAGGATAACCTAGAGGAGGGTTTTTTGGCCTTGCAGCGCCGTTTACGGCTGTCTGCACGGTCTCTGTGTGAGCGCAGCTCGCCCTGTAGTCTGTGTGCAGCCATAGCCGGTTGGATTCAGCTCAGGGTGCGTTACTGCCTCATACCTTGAAAAACAATTTCCTTTTTTTCAAATAGTGCAGCCAGTTTAAAATTTGAAAAAAAAAATTCCTATTAGTGTCTTTCCACTCGTATCCAGCTAAATAGTGGAAAAACACTATATAGGATAACCGAGAGGAGGGTTTCTTGGCCTTGCAGCGCCGTTTACGGCTGTCTGCACGGTCTCCGTGTGATTTAAACTAGCTCTGTAGCCCGATCTGCACCAAAAAAAAGGTTAAGTTCACCAAACACAACTTACACTTGTGTAGGCCACATTTGCAAAATAATAAAGTTTAGTCCACAATTTACAACATTAGTGTTTCTTACACCTGTTAGGAGGAGCATTACAGGAATAAGCACACTAAGGCCTTAGTACTTTTCTGCTTATCTTTATCTGTCAACCAAGATGAAGAGGGCAGGGAGTAAGGCACGTGGGCGTGGGCGCGGAGCAGGGAGAGGAGCAGGGAGAGGACGTGGTGATTCTGTGCCTGCTGCGGGCGCCGGTGACTCGTCGTCACTCAGTTTCAGCAGGGAACAGTCCTTCATGCGCAGCTTTGTCGGAGAGCGCCGTGCACCGCTGCTGCGTGAAGACCAAATTGAAGCCGTTGTCGGGTGGATGGCAGCTATCGCCTCGGCATCGACTTCAGTTAGTGCCACATCCTCTCAGGCACAGAGCACTGGAGAGCAGCCATCTGTCTCTTCACCACCTGCCAAATTGGCCAGGCAGTCAGAGAGCCCAGGACAGGAGCCGTCTCTACTTCTGTTCTCTGAATCTCTTGGCTTGGAAACAGGGGGCCAGCCAAGCAGCATTGGAGAAATGGAAGAAGAGGCAGTGTGCAGTGATGCCCAACACCTTTTTCTCTCTGACTCTGAAGAGGCAGGTGGGCCAGTGCCTCCGGTGACCACAGCGCAGTACGCATCTGATGATGAAACTCAGGTGCCGCTTTCTCGTGCGTACTGTGCTGCTGAGACTACCCAGGAGGAGCAGTTGGTGGCAGAGGGTAGTGGAGATGATGAGGTCCTTGACCCATCGTGGCGTGAGGAACAGGAAGGTGGTGGGAGCAGCTCAGAGGAAGAGCTTCCTCTTACGGGCCAAAGAGGGAGAGGGAGGGGGAAGACTGCGGAGCCTGTAGCCTCCACTTTGGCACCCGTTAGGAGCCTGTCTCTTTCCAAAGCCAAAAAGGGCGCTCCCAAGACTTGCAGTGCCTGGTCCTTTTTTGACACAGTTGCAGATGACATTTGTTTTGTCAAATGCAAGCTGTGTCATCATAAAGTAAAAAGAGGGAAAAATGTCAGCAACCTCAATACCACAAATATGTGGAAACATGTGCGGACCAGGCACGCGGTGGAGTTACAGAAACACACTGAAGATGTAGGCCAACCAACAGCGGCAGCTACCACCTCTTCAGCTCGTGTTGCCTCTTCCTCCAGCTCACGCACAGCTGGTTTGGCTTCCTCCCAGAGACCTTGTGTAATTCCACCCACAGCACCACCTTCCCAATCATCCTCACACTCCCAGTCTACTCTACAGCCATCGGTAGTACAGGCATGGGAGAAAAGGCGGGCATTCTCGGCCAACCACCCCCGAGCACAGGCTCTGAATGCAGGCATTGCCAAACTGTTGTCCCTGGAAATGCTCTCGTTCAGGCTGGTGGAGACTGACAGCTTCCGTGACTTGATGGCATTGGCAGTCCCACAGTACAAGGTGCCCAGCCGCTTTTACTTCAGCAGGCAGGCTGTCCCTGCCCTGCACAGGCATGTTGAGGCAAACATAAAACATGCGCTACTGAACGCCGTCAGTAGCAAGGTCCACCTCACCACCGATGCGTGGACCAGTCAGCATGGACAGGGGCGATATGTTTCCCTCACTGCCCATTGGGTTAATGTTGTTGAGCCAGGTACAGATCGTGCGAGTGGCGCAGGACGTGTCCTGCCCACTCCAAGGATTGCAGGAATCCAGTCTGTACGCATCGACTCCTCCTCTTACACCAGTTCCTCTGATTCCTCTCTGCAGGATCCGTCACAGTCCACCCCCACATGGACCCGTGAACGTTTACCTATGACCGACATGAGCACAGCCGTGGCCAAACGTCAGCAGGCCGTCTTGAAACTAGTTTCATTGGGGCATCGAAGCCACACAGCGCAGGAGCTCTGGAATGCTATAAAGCAGGAGAGCGATGTGTGGTTACTGCCAGCGAATCTCCAGCCAGGCATGGTAGTGTGTGACAATGGCCGAAATCTGGTGGCAGCTTTGGCCCTTGGCAACCTCACTCACATCCCATGTCTGGCACATGTGCTCAATTTGGTTGTGCAGAGTTTTCTGAGGGACTATCCGGATCTTGATGCCCTGCTGCACAAGGTCCGCCTAGAGTGTGCTCACTTGCGGCGTTCCAGCTTGGCCAGATCCCGCATTGCTGCTCTGCAGCGCCGATTCCGCCTTCCGGAACACCGCATCATATGTGACCTACCTACCCGGTGGAATTCCACGTTACATATGTTGGAGCGGTTGTGTGAGCAGCAGCAAGCAGTTATGGAGTACCAGCTGCATCAGGCGCAAAGAAGTCGCAGTCAGCGCCGATCAGACTTCACAACCACAGAGTGGGCCACTATGAAGGACGTCTGCCAGGTTTTGCGTCCTTTTGATTATTCCACGCGGATGGCAAGTGCAGATGATGCACTAGTCAGCATGACTGTCCCCCTTATCTGCCTGCTTCAGCAAACTTTGCAAGGGTTAAGGGATGATGTGGTGGAAGAGGTGGAGGATGAGGAGTCACCTTTTCCATCAGCTTCTGGAGAGTCAGCGCCACGTGGTTCCTCACAAAGGGGTACGCAGGGGCCAATTTGTGAGGAGGATGAGGAGGAGTCAATGGAGGAGGAAGAGCTCCGTCCAGAGGAGGGAGCGACACAATTGTCCAGTGGTCAGTGTGTACAGCGAGGGTGGGGTGATGACGAGCGGGCAGAGATCATGTCTCAAGCAGGGGACAGCGTTTCTGGGCCGGTTGGCACTCTGCAGCACATGGTGGATTTCATGCTGCAGTGCCTGAGAAACGACCGCCGCATCGACCACATTCTCAACATGCCTGATTATTGGGTGTTCACCCTCCTCGATCCTCGCTACCGGGACAACGTCCAAAACCTCATCCCTGCGTTGACCCGGGAGCGTAAATTGCGGGAGTACCACGACACACTGGTGAATTCCATCATCTTCTCCTGTCCAACTGAGAGGAGTGCTGCTAGTGCTTTACAAAGCAGCTCAGTGCGTCGAGGCAGTGGGGGAGGCTCTGCCCAAAGAGGGAGCAGAAGCAGTGCCTCTGCCCAAGGCAAGCCCAGTATGGCACAACTCTGGCACACTTTTGTGTGCCCGCCCCAAATGTCTACACCATCACCGGCGGCTCCAGTCAGCAGGAGGCAACGGTTCCGTCAGATGGTGACAGACTACATGGCTTGCCCTCTTACTGTACTCCCAGACGGCTCTTCCCCGTTCAAGTTTTGGGTCTCTAAGCTGGATACATGGCCAGAGCTAAGCCAGTATGCATTGGAGGTGCTGGCTTGCCCTGCGGCTAGTGTCTTATCGGAACGTGTCTTTAGTGCCGCAGGTGGTGTACTAACAGACCGTCGCATGCGACTATCCTCCGATAACGTTGACCGGCTTACTTTCCTGAAAATGAACCAGGCCTGGATCTCGCAGGAATTTGCCACTCCTCTGCCTGATTAAGTAATTGGGTGTCATCCAGGTCTCCTGCTGTGTTCATCTTTCTACCACCTGAACTGCTATTCCTGGGCTCCAACACCGCCAGTTGCGGCTCAGAAGTGCAGGCTGCACAGTAAAAACATACGACCCAGTGTTATTGGGTTTCAGTAACGTCAGCTGATCCCCAGCTGTGTAGCCGGCAATGTGTCCTGCGACCGCCACGCTGGCACAACAACCTAAATGTAAGGGAACCTGTCCCCCCCCCCCCCGTCGTTTGTTACTGAAAGAGCCATCTTGTGCAGCAGTAATGCTGCACAAGGAAAAGGTAGCTCTTTTTTTTTAGCTCTTTGCACACGCAGAACTTAACACTTATAAAATGTGTTCACTGATACCGTTATACCGTCCCGGAGCTGGGACTTTCCTTCGTAATGTGACGCAGCACAGCCGTCATTCCTACCCCCTTGGTGCCATGCGCTGCCTCCTCAGCGTTGTTTTAAGCTGTCACGGAGCCTGCGCTGTTCTGTTATCCCTTGGGCATGCCCTATTTGCGCTGCCTGTCTTCTGACATAATTTGGTGTCAGGCTGGCTGCGCCTGTGCGGCCGCGGTGCCCGAGATCCCGCCTCGCAGTGTCTTCTGATTGAGTCACACTGCGGGCCTGGGATCCATGGGCATGCGCAGTGCATATCTTCCCCTCGGGCTCTCGCTCATTTCCCTCCGCCTTCTTTAGACTGTGCGCCGTCAGCTGATCCCTAGCATGCCACGGCCGTGACACCGCACAGTCTGAAGAAGAGGGAAGGAGGGGAGTGAGAGTCGAGGTTATGCACTGTGCATGCCCATGGTTCCAAGGCCCGCAGTGGGATTACGTTAGATGAGACTGCGAGGTGGGATCTGGAGCAGCGTGGACGCACAGGCACTGACAGCCTGACACCAAATTATGTCAGAAGACAGGCAGCGCTAATTGGGCATGGCCAAGGGCTAACAGAACAGCGCAGGCTCCGTGGCAGCTTAAAACAACGCTGAGGAGGCAGCGCACGGCATCAAGGGGATAGGAATGACAGCTGTGCTGTGTCCCATTACGAAGGAAATTCGCACCTCCGGAACGGTTTAACGGTATAAAGGGACACATTTTTAGTGTTTACTTCGGTGTTTGCAAGGAGCATAATTAAAAGAGCAACCTTTTCCTTTTGCATCCTTAGTGCTGCACAACATGGCTCTTTCAGCTACAAACGTCTTGGGGGGGGGGGTTAAAGGTTTCCTTTCAACTTGCTCCAATCAGGCTTCGGCCTACACTCTGTTCCTCTGCTCCTCCTGCTGTCCCTGGGCTCTAACACCGCCAGTTGGTGCCTGGAAGTGCTGTGTGCACAGTCAACAGTCGCTCCTCTGTTATTGGGGTTCAGTAACGTCAGCTGATCCCCAGCTGTGTGTGCGGCAATACCTCCAATCTGCTCCTCCTGCTGTCCCTGGGCTCTAACACCGCCAGTTGGTGCCTGGAAGTGCTGTGTGCACAGTCAACAGTCGCTCCTCTGTTATTGGGGTTCAGTAACGTCAGCTGATCCCCAGCTGTGTGTGCGGCAATACCTCCAATCTGCTCCTCCTGCTGTCCCTGGGCTCTAACACCGCCAGTTGGTGCCTGGAAGTGCTGTGTGCACAGTCAACAGTCGCTCCTCTGTTATTGGGGTTCAGTAACGTCAGCTGATCCCCAGCTGTGTATCCGGCAACGTGTCATGCGACCGCCACGCTGGCACAACTAAAATGTAAGGGGACCTGTCCCCCCCCCCCCTAGGCGTTTGTTACTGAAAGAGCCACCATGTGCAGCACTAATACTGCACAAGGGAAAGGTCGCTCTTGAAATTATGCTCCTTGCAAACGCTGAACTACACACTCATGTAATGTGTCCCCTCACACCGTCCAACCGTCCTGGAGGTGGGACTTTCCTTTGTAATGTGACGCAGCACAGCCGTCATTGCTACCCCCTTGGCACCGTGCGCTGCCTCCTTAGCGTTGTTTGATTCCGTCATGGACCCTGCGCTGTTATGTTATCCCTTGGCCATGCACAGTTTGCGCTGCCCGTCCTCTGACATCATTTGTTGTCGTCCTGGCTGCGCCTGTGCGTCCACGCTGCCCGAAATCACACCTCGCAGTGTCGTCTAATGTGATCCCACAGTGGGCCTGGTATCCATGGCCATGCGCAGTGCATATACTAGCCTCTCACTCCCCTTCTTCACGCTTCTTCAGACTAGGCGGCGTCAGCTGATCCCTAATAGCATGCCACGGCCGTGACGCCGCACAGTCTGAAGAAGCAGGAAGGAGGTGAGTGAGAGGCGATGATATGCACTGCGCATGCCCATGGATCCCTGGCCCGCAGTGGGACTACATTAGATGACACTGCAAGGTTGGATCTCGGGCAGCTTGGACGCACAGGCACTGCCAGCCTGACACCTACATGATGTCAGAAGACGGGCACCGCTAACTGTGCATGGCCAAGGGATAACATTACAGTGCGGGCTCCGTGACAGAACCAAACAACGTTGAGGAGGTGGTGCCCGGCACCAAGGGGGTTGGAATGACGGCTGTGCTGTGTCACATTACAAAGGAAAGTCCCACTTCCGGGATGGTTTGACGGTGTGAGGGGACACATTATATGAGTGTGTACTTCAGCGTTTGCAAGGAGCATAATTTTCGGAGCCACCATTTTCCATGTGCAGTATTACTGCTGTACAAGATGGCTCTTTCAGCAACAAATGCCTGGGGGGGGGGGTTAAAGGTTCCCTTTCAACTTGCTCCACTGCAGGCTTCGGCCTACACTCTGCTCCTCTTTGATTCCCTGGGTTTCAACACTGTCAGTTGCCACCTGGAAGTGTTGTCTACACAGAAAAAAACACTAGGTGATGTGTCAGTGGGGTTCAGCACCGCCAGCTGTTCCCCTGCTGTGTAGTCGGCAACGTGTCCAGCACAAGCCACGCTGGCACAACAGAACAAAAGCTGCCACCAGTGCAGGCTTCGGCCTACACTCTGCTCCTCTCCTCCTCCTGCTGACCCTGGGCTCAAACACCGCTAGTTTTTGCCCGGAAGTGCTAGCTGCACAGAGAAAAACACCAGCCAATGTGTTAGTGGGGTTCAGCAACGCCAGCTGTTCCCCTGCTGTGTAGCCGGCAACGTGACCTGCAAACGCCACGCAGGCACATGAACTGAAATTGAAGGGAGCCTGCCCCCCACCCACAGGTGTTTCTATGTATATCAGCCACCTTGTACAGCAGTACTGCTGCATTTGTACGAGGTGGCTGACTTTTTCTCCTTGCCCACGTGGAACTCAACACGTACAAAATGTGTCTCATTAGAGACCATTACAATGTCCCTGAGGTGTGACTTTCCTTTGTAATGACACGCAGCACCACCCTTGTTAGCGCTGCCCGTCTTTTGACATCATTGGTTAGCTGGCTGCGCCTGTGCATCTCCCCTGCTCGAAACAACGGCCCTCGGTGTCTTATTTTTTTGGACAGCGAGGGTGTGATTGATGGGCATGTGCAGTGCATATGTTTGCCTGTGTTCACTCATCTCCTTCCGCCTTCTTCAGACTGGGTGTCCTCCTGGCCGTGGTAGGCGATAAGGGATCAGCTGAGGCCGCCCAGTCTGGAGCAGGTGTAAGGACATGTGTAAGCGGCAAACCTATTTACTGCACAAGGCCACGAATCCCAGCCACGCAGTGTGATTTTTTGAAAACACACTGTGGGTCTGGGATTCATGTCCATCGCTAACCGCAACGGCCGACATGAAATGAGGTCAGAAGACAGGAAGCGCTCACAGCGCATGGCCAAGGGATCACAATAGCGCAGACTCCTGTACAGCAAATAACAACGCTCAGGAATCTGCGCCCAGTACCTAGGTGCAAATTTTGACACCTGTGCTGCGTCTCGTTAAAAAGACAAGTCACGCCTCCACAACTGTTTGACAGTATAATGGGCTAAATAGTGTACGTGTTTTAGTCAGCGTGTGCAAGGAGCAAAACAAATAGAGCAACCTTTTACTTGTGCAGCATTAATGCTGCACAAGGTGTGGCTCTTGTACCTTGCAACACCTGAGGGGGGGGTTAAAGGTAACCTTTGAAATTGGTTCAACTAGGCTTCGGCCTACACTCTGCTCCTCTCCTCCTCCTGCTGACCCTGGGCTCAAACACCGCTAGTTTTTGCCCGGAAATGCTAGCTGCACAGAGAAAAACACCAGCCAATGTGTTAGTGGGGTTCAGCACCGCCAGCTGTTCCCCTGCTGTGTAGTCGGCAACGTGTCCAGCACAAGCCACGCTGGCACAACCGACCAAAAGCTGCCACCAGTGCAGGCTTCGGCCTACACTTTGCTCCTCTCCTCCTCCTGCTGACCCTGGGCTCAAACAACGCCAGTTTCTGCCCGGACATGCTAGCTGCACAGAGAAAAACACCAGCCAATGTGTTAGTGGGGTTCAGCACCGCCTGCTGTTCCCCCGCTGTGTAGCCGGCATCGTGTCCAGCACAAGCCACGCTGGCACAACCGACCAAAAGCTGCCACCAGTGCAGGCTTCGGCCTACACTTTGCTCCTCTCCTCCTCCTCCTGCTGACCCTGGGCTCTAACACCGCTAGTTTTTGCCCGGACATGCAATCTGCACAGAGAAAAACACCAGTCAATGTGTCAGTGGGGTTCAGCAACGCCAGCTGTTCCCCTGCTGTGTAGCTTGCAACGTGACCTGCAAACGCCACGCAGGCACATGAACTGAAATTGAAGGGAGCCTGCCCCCCACCCACAGGTGTTTCTATGTATATCAGCCACCTTGTACAGCAGTACTGCTGCATTTGTACGAGGTGGCTGACTTTTTCTCCTTGCCCACGTGGAACTCAACACGTACAAAATGTGTCTCATTAGAGACCATTACAATGTCCCTGAGGTGTGACTTTCCTTTGTAATGACACGCAGCACCACCCTTGTTAGCGCTGCCCGTCTTTTGACATCATTGGTTAGCTGGCTGCGCCTGTGCATCTCCCCTGCTCGAAACAACGGCCCTCGGTGTCTTATTTTTTTGGACAGCGAGGGTGTGATTGATGGGCATGTGCAGTGCATATGTTTGCCTGTGTTCACTCATCTCCTTCCGCCTTCTTCAGACTGGGTGTCCTCATGGCCGCGGCAGGCGATAAGGGATCAGATGAGGCCGCCCAGTCTGAAGCAGGTGTAAGGACATGTGTGAGCGGCAAACATATTTAGTGCACCAGGGCACGAATCCCAGCACCGCAGTGTGATTTTTTAAAAACACACTGTGGGTCTGGGATTCATGTCCATCGCTAACCGCAACGGCCGACATGAAATGAGGTCAGAAGACAGGAAGCGCTCACAGCGCATGGCCAAGGGATCACAATAGCGCAGACTCCTGTACAGCAAATAACAACGCTCAGGAATCTGCGCCCAGTACCTAGGTGCAAATTTTGACACCTGTGCTGCGTCTCGTTAAAAAGACAAGTCACGCCTCCACAACTGTTTGACAGTATAATGGGCTAAATAGTGTACGTGTTTAATTCAGCGTGTGCAAGGAGCAAAATTAAATAGAGCAACCTTTGACTTGTGCATCATTAATGCTGTTCAAGGTGTGGCTCTTGTACCTTGCAACACCTGAGGGGGGGGTTAAAGGTAACCTTTGAAATTGGTTCAACTAGGCTTCGGCCTACACTCTGCTCCTCTACTCCTCCTGCTGACCCTGGGCTCAAACACCGCTAGTTTTTGCCCGGAAATGCTAGCTGCACAGAGAAAAACACCAGCCAATGTGTTAGTGGGGTTCAGCACCGCCAGCTGTTCCCCTGCTGTGTAGTCGGCAACGTGTCCAGCACAAGCCACGCTGGCACAACAGAACAAAAGCTGCCACCAGTGCAGGCTTCGGCCTACACTTTGCTCCTCTCCTCCTCCTGCTGACCCTGGGCTCAAACAACGCCAGTTTCTGCCCGGACATGCTAGCTGCACAGAGAAAAACACCAGCCAATGTGTTAGTGTGGTTCAGCACCGCCAGCTGTTCCCCCGCTGTGTAGCCGGCATCGTGTCCAGCACAAGCCACGCTGGCACAACCGACCAAAAGCTGCCACCAGTGCAGGCTTCGGCCTACACTTTGCTCCTCTCCTCCTCCTCCTGCTGACCCTGGGCTCTAACACCGCTAGTTTTTGCCCGGACATGCAATCTGCACAGAGAAAAACACCAGTCAATGTGTCAGTGGGGTTCAGCAACGCCAGCTGTTCCCCTGCTGTGTAGCTTGCAACGTGACCTGCAAACGCCACGCAGGCACATGAACTGAAATTTAAGGGAGCCTGCCCCCCACCCCCCCAGGTGTTTCTATGTATAACAGCCACCTTGTACAGCAGTACTGCTGCATTTGTACAAGGTGGCTGACTTTTTCTCCTTGCACACGTGGAACTCAACAAGTACAAAATGTGTCTCATTACAGACCATTACAATGTCCCTGAGGTGTGACTTTCCTTTTTAATGACACGCAGCACCCCCATTGTTAGCGCTGCCCGTCTCCTGACATCATTGGTTGGCTGGCTGTGCCTGTGCGTCCCCCCTGCCCGACACAACGCCCCCCGTTGTCTCATATATTTTGACTGCGAGGGTGTGATTGATGGGCACGAGCAGTGCATATGTTCCCCTGTTTTCACTCCCCTCCTTCCGCCTTCTTCTGACTGTGCGGCCTCATGGCCGCGGCATGCGATAAGGGATCAGCTGAGGCCGCCCAGTCTGAAGCAGGTGTAAGGACATGTGTGAGCGGCGAACATATTTACTGCACAAGGCCACGAATCCCAGCACCGCAGTGTGACTTTAGGAAAAGCCACTGTGGGTCTGGGATTTATGGCCATCGTTAACCGCACCGGCCAACATGAAATGAGGTCATGAGACGGCCTGCACTAACAGGGTATTGCCAAGGGATAACACAAGAGCGCAGTTTCCTGTACTGGAAATAACAACGGTAAGGAATCTGCGCACAGCACCTAGGTGTAAATTTGTACACCTGTGCTGCGTCTCCTTAAAAAGACTAGTAGTCACGCCTCCACTACTGTTTGACAGTATAATGGGCTAAATAGTGTACGTGTTTAATTCAGCGTGTGCAAGGAGCAAAATTAAATAGAGCAACCTTTGACTTGTGCATCAATAATGCTGTTCAAGGTGTGGCTCTTGTACCTTGCAACACCTGAGGGGGGGGTTAAAGGTAACCTTTGAAATTGGTTCAACTAGGCTTTGGCCAACACTCTGCTCCTCTACTCCTCCTGCTGACCCTGGGCTCAAACACCGCTAGTTTTTGCCCGGAAATGCTAGCTGCACAGAGAAAAACACCAGCCAATGTGTTAGTGGGGTTCAGCACCGCCAGCTGTTCCCCTGCTGTGTAGTCGGCAACGTGTCCAGCACAAACCACGCTGGCACAACAGAACAAAAGCTGCCACCAGTGCAGGCTTCGGCCTACACTTTGCTCCTCTCCTCCTCCTGCTGACCCTGGGCTCAAACAACGCCAGTTTCTGCCCGGACATGCTAGCTGCACAGAGAAAAACACCAGCCAATGTGTTAGTGTGGTTCAGCACCGCCAGCTGTTCCCCCGCTGTGTAGCCGGCATCGTGTCCAGCACAAGCCACGCTGGCACAACCGACCAAAAGCTGCCACCAGTGCAGGCTTCGGCCTACACTTTGCTCCTCTCCTCCTCCTCCTGCTGACCCTGGGCTCTAACACCGCTAGTTTTTGCCCGGACATGCAATCTGCACAGAGAAAAACACCAGTCAATGTGTCAGTGGGGTTCAGCAACGCCAGCTGTTCCCCTGCTGTGTAGCTTGCAACGTGACCTGCAAACGCCACGCAGGCACATGAACTGAAATTTAAGGGAGCCTGCCCCCCACCCCCCCAGGTGTTTCTATGTATAACAGCCACCTTGTACAGCAGTACTGCTGCATTTGTACAAGGTGGCTGACTTTTTCTCCTTGCACACGTGGAACTCAACAAGTACAAAATGTGTCTCATTACAGACCATTACAATGTCCCTGAGGTGTGACTTTCCTTTTTAATGACACGCAGCACCCCCATTGTTAGCGCTGCCCGTCTCCTGACATCATTGGTTGGCTGGCTGTGCCTGTGCGTCCCCCCTGCCCGACACAACGCCCCCCGTTGTCTCATATATTTTGACTGCGAGGGTGTGATTGATGGGCACGAGCAGTGCATATGTTCCCCTGTTTTCACTCCCCTCCTTCCGCCTTCTTCTGACTGTGCGGCCTCATGGCCGCGGCATGCGATAAGGGATCAGCTGAGGCCGCCCAGTCTGAAGCAGGTGTAAGGACATGTGTGAGCGGCGAACATATTTACTGCACAAGGCCACGAATCCCAGCACCGCAGTGTGACTTTAGGAAAAGCCACTGTGGGTCTGGGATTTATGGCCATCGTTAACCGCACCGGCCAACATGAAATGAGGTCATGAGACGGCCTGCACTAACAGGGTATTGCCAAGGGATAACACAAGAGCGCAGTTTCCTGTACTGGAAATAACAACGGTAAGGAATCTGCGCACAGCACCTAGGTGTAAATTTGTACACCTGTGCTGCGTCTCCTTAAAAAGACTAGTAGTCACGCCTCCACTACTGTTTGACAGTATAATGGGCTAAATAGTGTACGTGTTTAATTCAGCGTGTGCAAGGAGCAAAATTAAATAGAGCAACCTTTGACTTGTGCATCAATAATGCTGTTCAAGGTGTGGCTCTTGTACCTTGCAACACCTGAGGGGGGGGTTAAAGGTAACCTTTGAAATTGGTTCAACTAGGCTTTGGCCAACACTCTGCTCCTCTACTCCTCCTGCTGACCCTGGGCTCAAACACCGCTAGTTTTTGCCCGGAAATGCTAGCTGCACAGAGAAAAACACCAGCCAATGTGTTAGTGGGGTTCAGCACCGCCAGCTGTTCCCCTGCTGTGTAGTCGGCAACGTGTCCAGCACAAGCCACGCTGGCACAACAGAACAAAAGCTGCCACCAGTGCAGGCTTCGGCCTACACTTTGCTCCTCTCCTCCTCCTGCTGACCCTGGGCTCAAACAACGCCAGTTTCTGCCCGGACATGCTAGCTGCACAGAGAAAAACACCAGCCAATGTGTTAGTGGGGTTCAGCACCGCCAGCTGTTCCCCTGCTGTGCAGCTTGCAACGTGACCTGCAAACGCCACGCAGGCACATGAACTGAAATTGAAGGGAGCCTGCCCCCCACCCACAGGTGTTTCTATGTATATCAGCCACCTTGTACAGCAGTACTGCTGCATTTGTACGAGGTGGCTGACTTTTTCTCCTTGCCCACGTGGAACTCAACACGTAAAAAATGTGTCTCATTAGAGACCATTACAATGTCCCTGAGGTGTGACTTTCCTTTGTAATGACACGCAGCACCCCCATTGTTAGCGCTGCCCGTCTCCTGACATCATTGGTTGGCTGGCTGTGCCTGTGCGTCCCCCCTGCCCGACACAACGCCCCCCGTTGTCTCATATATTTTGACTGCGAGGGTGTGATTGATGGGCACGAGCAGTGCATATGTTCCCCTGTTTTCACTCCCCTCCTTCCGCCTTCTTCTGACTGTGCGGCCTCATGGCCGCGGCATGCGATAAGGGATCAGCTGAGGCCGCCCAGTCTGAAGCAGGTGTAAGGACATGTGTGAGCGGCGAACATATTTACTGCACAAGGCCACGAATCCCAGCACCGCAGTGTGACTTTAGGAAAAGCCACTGTGGGTCTGGGATTTATGGCCATCGTTAACCGCACCGGCCAACATGAAATGAGGTCATGAGACGGCCTGCACTAACAGGGTATTGCCAAGGGATAACACAAGAGCGCAGACTCCTGTACAGCAAATAACAACGCTCAGGAATCTGCGCCCAGTACCTAGGTGCAAATTTTGACACCTGTGCTGCGTCTCGTTAAAAAGACAAGTCACGCCTCCACAACTGTTTGACAGTATAATGGGCTAAATAGTGTACGTGTTTAATTCAGCGTGTGCAAGGAGCAAAATTAAATAGAGCAACCTTTGACTTGTGCATCATTAATGCTGTTCAAGGTGTGGCTCTTGTACCTTGCAACACCTGAGGGGGGGGTTAAAGGTAACCTTTGAAATTGGTTCAACTAGGCTTCGGCCTACACTCTGCTCCTCTACTCCTCCTGCTGACCCTGGGCTCAAACACCGCTAGTTTTTGCCCGGAAATGCTAGCTGCACAGAGAAAAACACCAGCCAATGTGTTAGTGGGGTTCAGCACCGCCAGCTGTTCCCCTGCTGTGTAGTCGGCAACGTGTCCAGCACAAGCCACGCTGGCACAACAGAACAAAAGCTGCCACCAGTGCAGGCTTCGGCCTACACTTTGCTCCTCTCCTCCTCCTGCTGACCCTGGGCTCAAACAACGCCAGTTTCTGCCCGGACATGCTAGCTGCACAGAGAAAAACACCAGCCAATGTGTTAGTGTGGTTCAGCACCGCCAGCTGTTCCCCCGCTGTGTAGCCGGCATCGTGTCCAGCACAAGCCACGCTGGCACAACCGACCAAAAGCTGCCACCAGTGCAGGCTTCGGCCTACACTTTGCTCCTCTCCTCCTCCTCCTGCTGACCCTGGGCTCTAACACCGCTAGTTTTTGCCCGGACATGCAATCTGCACAGAGAAAAACACCAGTCAATGTGTCAGTGGGGTTCAGCAACGCCAGCTGTTCCCCTGCTGTGTAGCTTGCAACGTGACCTGCAAACGCCACGCAGGCACATGAACTGAAATTGAAGGGAGCCTGCCCCCCACCCCCCCAGGTGTTTCTATGTATAACAGCCACCTTGTACAGCAGTACTGCTGCATTTGTACAAGGTGGCTGACGTTTTCTCCTTGCCCACGTGGAACTCAACACGTACAAAATGTGTCTCTTTGAGACCATTCCACTGTCCCTGAGGTGTGACTTTCCTTTCTAATGATACGCAGCACCCCCCTTGGTAGCGCTTCCCGTCTTCTGACATCATTGGTTGGCTACTTGCGCCTGTTCGTCCGCCCTGCCTGAATAAAATGCTCCTCGTTGTCTTAATTATTTTGACTGCGAGGGTGTGATTGATGGGCACGAGCAGTGCATATCTTCGCCTGTCTTAACTCATCTCCTTCCGCCTTCTTCAGACTGTGCAGCCTCATGGCCGCGGCATGCGAGAAGGGATCAGCAGAGGCCGCCCAGTCTGAAGCAGGTGTAAGGACGTGTGTGAGCGGCCAAAATATTTACTGCTCAAGGCCACGAATCCCAGCACCGCAGTGTGACTTTAGGAAAAGCCACTGTGGGTCTGGGATTTATGGCCATCGTTAACCGCACCGGCCAACATGAAATGAGGTCATAAGATGGGCAGCGCTAACAGGGCATTGCCAAGGGATAACACAAGAGCGCAGACTCCTGTACAGCAAATAACAACGCTCAGGAAGCTGCGCCAAGCACCAAGGCGTTATTTTGGACACCTGTGCTGCGTCTCATCAAAAAACCAAGTCACGCATCCACTACAGTTTTACTGTAGAATGGGGTAAATTGTGTATGTCTTTCATTCAGCGTGTGCAAGTAGACAAATTAATAGAGCAACCTTTCACTTGTGCAGCATTAATACTGCACAAGGTGTGTCTCTTGTACTTTGTAACACCTGAGGGGGGGGTTAAAGGTTTCCTTTGAAATTGGTTCAACTAGGCTTCGGCCTACACTCTGCTCCTCTCCTCCTCCTCCTGCTTCAACACGGGCTCTAACATCGCAAGTTTTTGCCCGCAAGTGCTAGCTGCACAGATAAAAACACACGCCATTGTGTTAGTGGGGTTCAGCAACGCCAGCTGTTCCCCCAGTGTGTAGCCGGCAAAGTGTCCTGCAAACGCAACGCAGACACAAAGCTGCCTCCAGTGCAGGCTTCGGCCTACACTCATCTCCCCCTGCTTACCCTTTGCTCCAACACCGCTAGTTGGGGCTCTAGGAAGACAATCTTTAATAGGCAAGGCAACGCATCCGGGTTCCAGCACCGCCAGCTGGTTCTCGGCAGTGTTCTTGTCACAGGTACTCCCTCGTGCCAAGCCTGGTTTCAGCACCGTCAGCTGTTTCCGGGTTGTGTCAACTTCACTGAGACGCCTATGCTTGCCCCGTCGTGGGGCGGTCGAGTTAGCCAACTCCAGGGTGCCTCCAGTTTAGGAGCTTCCTATGTGGGCTGCGTGAACTGGTAGTCAAGGCTGGTTCTGTAGTGCCAGTAGGCCCAGCTCCCCCTGTAGGACTGTTGGGGTTCGGTAACTGCGGCTGCCTCGCGGCCTAGCTGTTCTCTCCTCTCCTGTGGGCCTTGGGGTCCACCACCTGGTTCCAGCACCGTCAGCTGGTTCCGGGCCGAGCCTTTGGCTTAGGTGCCTCCTCCTGGGTATCCGAGTTCCGCCAACGCCAGGCGGTCCTTGGTAGTGCTTTTAAGCGCGGGCACCTACAGCTTAGTAACCGGGTTCCAGCACCGTCAGCTGGTCCTCGGTCGTGCCATTGGCTCTTGCACACTGGGGCAACGCATCCGGGTTCCACCACCGCCAGCTGGTTCTCGGCAGTGTTCTTGTCACAGGTACTCCCTCGTGCCAAGCCTGGTTTCAGCACCGTCAGCTGTTTCCGGGTTGTGTCAACTTCACTGAGACGCCTATGCTTGCCCCGTCGTGGGGCGGTCGAGTTAGCCAACTCCAGGGTGCCTCCAGTTTAGGAGCTTCCTATGTGGGCTGCGTGAACTGGTAGTCAAGGCTGGTTCTGTAGTGCCAGTAGGCCCAGCTCCCCCTGTAGGACTGTTGGGGTTCGGTAACTGCGGCTGCCTCGCGGCCTAGCTGTTCTCTCCTCTCCTGTGGGCCTTGGGGTCCACCACCTGGTTCCAGCACCGTCAGCTGGTTCCGGGCCGAGCCTTTGGCTAAGGTGCCTCCTCCTGGGTATCCGAGTTCCGCCAACGCCAGGCGGTCCTTGGTAGTGCTTTTAAGCGCGGGCACCTACAGCTTAGTAACCGGGTTCCAGCACCGTCAGCTGGTCCTCGGTCGTGCCATTGGCTCTTGCACACTGGGGCAACGCATCCGGGTTCCAGCACCGCCAGCTGGTTCTCGGCAGTGTTCTTGTCACAGGTACTCCCTCGTGCCAAGCCTGGTTTCAGCACCGTCAGCTGTTTCCGGGTTGTGTCAACTTCACTGAGACGCCTATGCTTGCCCCGTCGTGGGGCGGTCGAGTTAGCCAACTCCAGGGTGCCTCCAGTTTAGGAGCTTCCTATGTGGGCTGCGTGAACTGGTAGTCAAGGCTGGTTCTGTAGTGCCAGTAGGCCCAGCTCCCCCTGTAGGACTGTTGGGGTTCGGTAACTGCGGCTGCCTCGCGGCCTAGCTGTTCTCTCCTCTCCTGTGGGCCTTCGGGTCCACCACCTGGTTCCAGCACCGTCAGCTGGTTCCGGGCCGAGCCTTTGGCTAAGGTGCCTCCTCCTGGGTATCCGAGTTCCGCCAACGCCAGGCGGTCCTTGGTAGTGCTTTTAAGCGCGGGCACCTACAGCTTAGTAACCGGGTTCCAGCACCGTCAGCTGGTCCTCGGTCGTGCCATTGGCTCTTGCACACTGGGGCAACGCATCCGGGTTCCAGCACCGCCAGCTGGTTCTCGGCAGTGTTCTTGTCACAGGTACTCCCTCGTGCCAAGCCTGGTTTCAGCACCGTCAGCTGTTTCCGGGTTGTGTCAACTTCACTGAGACGCCTATGCTTGCCCCGTCGTGGGGCGGTCGAGTTAGCCAACTCCAGGGTGCCTCCAGTTTAGGAGCTTCCTATGTGGGCTGCGTGAACTGGTAGTCAAGGCTGGTTCTGTAGTGCCAGTAGGCCCAGCTCCCCCTGTAGGACTGTTGGGGTTCGGTAACTGCGGCTGCCTCGCGGCCTAGCTGTTCTCTCCTCTCCTGTGGGCCTTGGGGTCCACCACCTGGTTCCAGCACCGTCAGCTGGTTCCGGGCCGAGCCTTTGGCTTAGGTGCCTCCTCCTGGGTATCCGAGTTCCGCCAACGCCAGGCGGTCCTTGGTAGTGCTTTTAAGCGCGGGCACCTACAGCTTAGTAACCGGGTTCCAGCACCGTCAGCTGGTCCTCGGTCGTGCCATTGGCTCTTGCACACTGGGGCAACGCATCCGGGTTCCAGCACCGCCAGCTGGTTCTCGGCAGTGTTCTTGTCACAGGTACTCCCTCGTGCCAAGCCTGGTTTCAGCACCGTCAGCTGTTTCCGGGTTGTGTCAACTTCACTGAGACGCCTATGCTTGCCCCGTCGTGGGGCGGTCGAGTTAGCCAACTCCAGGGTGCCTCCAGTTTAGGAGCTTCCTATGTGGGCTGCGTGAACTGGTAGTCAAGGCTGGTTCTGTAGTGCCAGTAGGCCCAGCTCCCCCTGTAGGACTGTTGGGGTTCGGTAACTGCGGCTGCCTCGCGGCCTAGCTGTTCTCTCCTCTCCTGTGGGCCTTGGGGTCCACCACCTGGTTCCAGCACCGTCAGCTGGTTCCGGGCCGAGCCTTTGGCTTAGGTGCCTCCTCCTGGGTATCCGAGTTCCGCCAACGCCAGGCGGTCCTTGGTAGTGCTTTTAAGCGCGGGCACCTACAGCTTAGTAACCGGGTTCCAGCACCGTCAGCTGGTCCTCGGTCGTGCCATTGGCTCTTGCACACTGGGGCAACGCATCCGGGTTCCACCACCGCCAGCTGGTTCTCGGCAGTGTTCTTGTCACAGGTACTCCCTCGTGCCAAGCCTGGTTTCAGCACCGTCAGCTGTTTCCGGGTTGTGTCAACTTCACTGAGACGCCTATGCTTGCCCCGTCGTGGGGCGGTCGAGTTAGCCAACTCCAGGGTGCCTCCAGTTTAGGAGCTTCCTATGTGGGCTGCGTGAACTGGTAGTCAAGGCTGGTTCTGTAGTGCCAGTAGGCCCAGCTCCCCCTGTAGGACTGTTGGGGTTCGGTAACTGCGGCTGCCTCGCGGCCTAGCTGTTCTCTCCTCTCCTGTGGGCCTTGGGGTCCACCACCTGGTTCCAGCACCGTCAGCTGGTTCCGGGCCGAGCCTTTGGCTAAGGTGCCTCCTCCTGGGTATCCGAGTTCCGCCAACGCCAGGCGGTCCTTGGTAGTGCTTTTAAGCGCGGGCACCTACAGCTTAGTAACCGGGTTCCAGCACCGTCAGCTGGTCCTCGGTCGTGCCATTGGCTCTTGCACACTGGGGCAACGCATCCGGGTTCCAGCACCGCCAGCTGGTTCTCGGCAGTGTTCTTGTCACAGGTACTCCCTCGTGCCAAGCCTGGTTTCAGCACCGTCAGCTGTTTCCGGGTTGTGTCAACTTCACTGAGACGCCTATGCTTGCCCCGTCGTGGGGCGGTCGAGTTAGCCAACTCCAGGGTGCCTCCAGTTTAGGAGCTTCCTATGTGGGCTGCGTGAACTGGTAGTCAAGGCTGGTTCTGTAGTGCCAGTAGGCCCAGCTCCCCCTGTAGGACTGTTGGGGTTCGGTAACTGCGGCTGCCTCGCGGCCTAGCTGTTCTCTCCTCTCCTGTGGGCCTTCGGGTCCACCACCTGGTTCCAGCACCGTCAGCTGGTTCCGGGCCGAGCCTTTGGCTAAGGTGCCTCCTCCTGGGTATCCGAGTTCCGCCAACGCCAGGCGGTCCTTGGTAGTGCTTTTAAGCGCGGGCACCTACAGCTTAGTAACCGGGTTCCAGCACCGTCAGCTGGTCCTCGGTCGTGCCATTGGCTCTTGCACACTGGGGCAACGCATCCGGGTTCCAGCACCGCCAGCTGGTTCTCGGCAGTGTTCTTGTCACAGGTACTCCCTCGTGCCAAGCCTGGTTTCAGCACCGTCAGCTGTTTCCGGGTTGTGTCAACTTCACTGAGACGCCTATGCTTGCCCCGTCGTGGGGCGGTCGAGTTAGCCAACTCCAGGGTGCCTCCAGTTTAGGAGCTTCCTATGTGGGCTGCGTGAACTGGTAGTCAAGGCTGGTTCTGTAGTGCCAGTAGGCCCAGCTCCCCCTGTAGGACTGTTGGGGTTCGGTAACTGCGGCTGCCTCGCGGCCTAGCTGTTCTCTCCTCTCCTGTGGGCCTTGGGGTCCACCACCTGGTTCCAGCACCGTCAGCTGGTTCCGGGCCGAGCCTTTGGCTTAGGTGCCTCCTCCTGGGTATCCGAGTTCCGCCAACGCCAGGCGGTCCTTGGTAGTGCTTTTAAGCGCGGGCACCTACAGCTTAGTAACCGGGTTCCAGCACCGTCAGCTGGTCCTCGGTCGTGCCATTGGCTCTTGCACACTGGGGCAACGCATCCGGGTTCCAGCACCGCCAGCTGGTTCTCGGCAGTGTTCTTGTCACAGGTACTCCCTCGTGCCAAGCCTGGTTTCAGCACCGTCAGCTGTTTCCGGGTTGTGTCAACTTCACTGAGACGCCTATGCTTGCCCCGTCGTGGGGCGGTCGAGTTAGCCAACTCCAGGGTGCCTCCAGTTTAGGAGCTTCCTATGTGGGCTGCGTGAACTGGTAGTCAAGGCTGGTTCTGTAGTGCCAGTAGGCCCAGCTCCCCCTGTAGGACTGTTGGGGTTCGGTAACTGCGGCTGCCTCGCGGCCTAGCTGTTCTCTCCTCTCCTGTGGGCCTTGGGGTCCACCACCTGGTTCCAGCACCGTCAGCTGGTTCCGGGCCGAGCCTTTGGCTAAGGTGCCTCCTCCTGGGTATCCGAGTTCCGCCAACGCCAGGCGGTCCTTGGTAGTGCTTTTAAGCGCGGGCACCTACAGCTTAGTAACCGGGTTCCAGCACCGTCAGCTGGTCCTCGGTCGTGCCATTGGCTCTTGCACACTGGGGCAACGCATCCGGGTTCCAGCACCGCCAGCTGGTTCTCGGCAGTGTTCTTGTCACAGGTACTCCCTCGTGCCAAGCCTGGTTTCAGCACCGTCAGCTGTTTCCGGGTTGTGTCAACTTCACTGAGACGCCTATGCTTGCCCCGTCGTGGGGCGGTCGAGTTAGCCAACTCCAGGGTGCCTCCAGTTTAGGAGCTTCCTATGTGGGCTGCGTGAACTGGTAGTCAAGGCTGGTTCTGTAGTGCCAGTAGGCCCAGCTCCCCCTGTAGGACTGTTGGGGTTCGGTAACTGCGGCTGCCTCGCGGCCTAGCTGTTCTCTCCTCTCCTGTGGGCCTTGGGGTCCACCACCTGGTTCCAGCACCGTCAGCTGGTTCCGGGCCGAGCCTTTGGCTAAGGTGCCTCCTCCTGGGTATCCGAGTTCCGCCAACGCCAGGCGGTCCTTGGTAGTGCTTTTAAGCGCGGGCACCTACAGCTTAGTAACCGGGTTCCAGCACCGTCAGCTGGTCCTCGGTCGTGCCATTGGCTCTTGCACACTGGGGCAACGCATCCGGGTTCCAGCACCGCCAGCTGGTTCTCGGCAGTGTTCTTGTCACAGGTACTCCCTCGTGCCAAGCCTGGTTTCAGCACCGTCAGCTGTTTCCGGGTTGTGTCAACTTCACTGAGACGCCTATGCTTGCCCCGTCGTGGGGCGGTCGAGTTAGCCAACTCCAGGGTGCCTCCAGTTTAGGAGCTTCCTATGTGGGCTGCGTGAACTGGTAGTCAAGGCTGGTTCTGTAGTGCCAGTAGGCCCAGCTCCCCCTGTAGGACTGTTGGGGTTCGGTAACTGCGGCTGCCTCGCGGCCTAGCTGTTCTCTCCTCTCCTGTGGGCCTTCGGGTCCACCACCTGGTTCCAGCACCGTCAGCTGGTTCTCGGCAGTGTCTTTTGCTCTTGTACCTTCTGCTCCCCATCCTGGTTCCAGTACCGTCAGCTGGTTCCGGGCAGAGCCTTTGGCTTAGGTGCCTCCTTCTGGGTATCCAAGTTCCACCAATGTCAGGTGGTCCTTGGTAGTGCTTTCAGGCACGGGTACCTCCTGCTTAGTAACCGGGTTCCAGTAACGTCAGCTGGTCCTTGGTAGTTCCATTGGCTCTTGGACATTCGGCTACCCATCCGGGTTCCAGTACCGTCAGCTGGTTCTCGGCAGTGTCTTTTGCTCTTGTACCTTCTGCTCCCCATCCTGGTTCCAGTAACGTCATCTGGTTCCGGGCAGAGCCTTTGGCTTAGGTGCCTCCTTCTGGGTATCCGAGTTCCGCCAACGTCAGGCGGTCCTTGGTAGTGCTTTTTAGCACGGGTACCTCCTGCTTAGTAACCGGGTTCCAGTAACGTCAGCTGGTCCTCGGTAGTTCCATAGGCTCTTGAACCTTCGGGTAGCCATCCGAGTTCCAGTTCCATCAGCTGGTTCTTGGCATTTTCTCAGCCTTCTTGTACCTTCTGCTACATTTCCAAGTTGAAGACCCTAACGTCGACAACCCGGAAGACCACCCCGATGACGACGACCCGGAAGACCACCCCGATGACGACGACGACGACGACGGCGGAGACGACGACGGCTGAGACGACGACGGCGGAGATGACGACACTGGAGACGAAGACCCTGGAGACGACAACATGGAAGACCGAGAAGCAGAAGAACAAGAGGCTGCAGAACAAAGAGCAGAAGAACATTAAGCATAAGACTTAATATCAGAGCAAAAGATATTATCTAAATTATATGCAGAAGAAGACTAAGCAGTGTATGGGGGTGAGTCCGTTCCTCCTCGTGGTGCCCCTGGATAAAGCCTGATGCTGCAGGCCAAACTGAACGCGGACAAATGTAACTTTTGTGACTGGCAGAACGGAAGGTGTAATCTTCCAACTTTTATAGATAACAACTACGGGAATGCCTGTCACAAATGAGAATATGATGAAGAAGTAGAATAGGAAGAATAATAACAGTGGAATAAAAAGAATATGTAGAATAGGAAGAATAATAATAGTTGAAGAAAATGAATATGAAGAATGTAATAAAAAAAAAATAGGTAGAAGATGAAGAAGAAGATGAATAAGGTGAAGAAGTTGATGTCAAGGATGCTGATGATGATGAAGATGAAAGTGTGGGAAAAGAAAAAAAAAAAAAAGAAAAAAAAGAAGGGGAAGGGCGTGAAATAGTGAAACATCAATATCTGACAAAATAAAAAAAATTTACATACTCAATATCTTTTTCAATCCGAACTTCTTTAAAAAAAAAAAAAAAAACATGCTATTCTATTTGATTGGACTAATCCTCATTGCCTTTAATGTCTCCGCCACCTCCCCCATACATCCTACATTATTCTTAGTTGTTTTCCTTCAGGTAGAATGAACCTACAAGGAAAGAAAGGGTTTATTTTAATTCCGATATTTTGGTCCCATTGACTTGCATTGGGATCGGGTATCGGTATCGGCGATATCCGATATTTTTTGAATATCGGCCGATCCAAACCGATACCGATACTTTCCGATATCGGAAGGTATCGCTCAACACTAGTCAACAGTGCTGCAGTAATTCACACAGCTCAGTGACTGGCTGCAGTGCTGTTGGTGTAATCATCAGAAGAGAGGGTAAGTGAAGTGGAGCTTGGTTTTTTTTTTGCAATTTTTTACAAAATCAGCACCCAAACGTTTTCTGAAAGAGTACAGCCCTTTTAAGTTGCATACAAAATTAAATTTCCCTTATCTGTTGCAGTAAAATCACTATCGATATCCCGGCTATATCATGTAATGCTTTTTGCTCAAAACTGTCATTTTTTTTTGTCCTATAATTGTCTTCCACTCAGGAAAATGTCTTTTTCTCCCTCGGAATAAATCAGTCTGTTTAATGTTGTAGATTTATGAAGAAATCCAATGTTTTTGCAATTTTATTGAATCCATATATATTGAGAGATGTCTAATAAAATATATTCTTGCCAGATAAAAATACAGTGAAAGATTTTGCTTTATGAGCGCGGTATAATTTTTATGTTCAGAATTGTCTGGGTTTATTAGGGCTATACATATTGGAGCATCTGTATTCAAAATATTCGGTGTGTGCCATAGGCATGGCTTCTGATTTGCAGGGCATTGCTTTTAGAATATTTAGCGATTGGTCGCCATTTTTTTAGTTAAATAATTGCAATTAGTAATGTTTGAGCCCCTAAATGGTCACAGCCTTAAGAATCTTTTTTTTTTTTTTTTTTTTTTTTACTACTTTATTTCCCCCATATTCACGGTTCCCTGCACACTAATATTTCCTCTGATACAATATGACCAGTATGGCGGTAAAACATTTATTATATTTCTTTCAACTACGTAGAGACATTATTGAATTATGGCTAGGGAGAAATGAATCTGCAATGCATTCCTCCTTCATGTGAAGTTTTTACAATCTTCATCCCAGTTCTGCTACTGCCGAGGTTCAAGAAATGCAGAGTCCGCTCTCCGACATGTGCCACAGAGGCGAAGGTACCGCCAGGTTTATTCATAGTCTTCCCTGTGCCCCTCACATCATGTATTCTTCTTCGTTCATAGATGTCATTTGCAGAAAGGAGATGACAGCGCAAATGAGGCAGCCATGTCTTTAGCAATATTAAAATTTACTTTTTGAGTGGGTGCTCCGCAAACCTGTAGGTCTTGAGTGGAAAGGTGTAGGGGACACACGCGGGAAGAGGACAATAGAGGATTTGCTTGCAAAAATAATAATGAAATGTGCTGACTTTGTAATAATAGGTGTGGTAGTGAATGGTGAATGGGATACAAAACATAATATGTAACACTGGTAATAATTCTTGAAAGAAAGGACAGAAGTTTTATTTTAGATATTTTAGAAGTAAAAAAAAAAAAAAATACAGGAAATTGTTTCAAAGTAATTCAGAGCGATCAAGTAGCGGAGTGGACTTGCCAGACGGCAAAATGGCAACCAGGGTTTCCTAGTGGCACTGTCACTCTAGCAAATAGCAGGGACACAGCTGTCAGATGTTATGGGCAAATTCTGTACCTTTAAAGGGGGTGTCTGTTAAAAAATGCATTGCACTGATGAGGGGTAAAAAACCCAAAACACATGTCTGAAAATGGAGGGGGCTCCTTACCTGTCCCTAATGCTATTAGTGCCCTAGCTCTTCATGTTTCCCAGGTTACTTCTGATGGTGAATATGCCGGGGCCACGTACCTTGCCTTAGCTCCTGAATCCGCCGTCAGTCTGTACCCTTCCCCCACCCAGCGAAAAGACGAGCAGTAGTATACCATAGTACAACAACCAGACTAACAAGGTAATATGAACAGGGATAGCGAAAAATACCAAACATACAAATATACTCACACAAATAACAGAGGAATGCAACTTGGAGTGGAGGATGGGGTTAAACCAAAGTAGGAGAAGAAAGGGAATTATCACACATTAAAAACCTAGCAACAGTCACGGATAAATCCACCAAAGGCCTTTCTCCTATAATAACCACGAACAACCTCCAGCCATGCAGCAAAAGCTAACTATGACAAAGAGTGCTAGTCAGGACTCAGATTATATATTAGATGGGGAGAGGATAACAGTGCACAGCTGAGAGCCCAAACATTCCAGGAGCGCTCAACAGAGCAAATTGTTAATCTGCACTGCCAAAAGAAATTTACACCATTTAATAAGAAGGTGAAGTGCTTCTAATCAGTGCAGGAGTAGGAGAAATCAGACGCTGCGGTCTACTGGCTCCTCTCTGTCGCTGTAAACCTGTGACAGGCTTATATCCTAAGTCAATATCAATATCCATTTAAACTGCTTCTTATTAGGCAGTGAGAGAGAATGGGAGACTTTACTGATCATGGGGGACCATCAGAAACAAAAAATGTATTTGTTGCCAGATACAGGCACATTCACAATAGCAAACATATCCGTCACAACCTGCTACTGCTGACATATATGTTAATTTAAAAGTTTAGGTTTTAAGGTATATTATGTGTCTTTTTTTTTTTCTAATTTCCTTACTTGGTTTCTTTTATCCATTTTTTCTCTTTTAATTCAAGATTGAATCATTTAAAATCGGATTCACCACAATTTCTTATCTCATTTATAACTTTTCTCAGAGTGCTGTTAAAACCAGCCACAAAGCTTATTTCCATGCTCATAGCTGAGACTCCCCATTTCCGGAATGCAATGTGTCACCTTCATGAACAATTGTGATGAGGAAACAAAATGCATTACTATAACCCACACACTTCTCTATATATTGTAATGTAACTTTGAAGTGGTGAGACTGGACTGGCGAGATGTGAGGTCTGTGGTCACACTGCTCAATCTGGAAGACATACACCGATATGCTTTTTATATGTTGGACCCCTCCAAGAGGTGATTGTGGGGGGATAAATCTACCTTAAGTTAGAAATTTAGACAGCAATTGTCTTACATTTAATTAATTTATTGATACAGTATATTTGAGAAAAAAAGTGAGTGAATTATTACATACATACAAACGCAAATCACATCCACACACACAATGCACAAAAACAACACACAAACAACACAATCCACACAAACACAACAAACACAAATACAAACCACACAAGTGCAACACAAACACAACACAAATATAACCCACACAAATACAACACATATAAGCAACAGATACACAACACACAATACCCATAATACATACACACATACACAATACACACAAAAACAACATACAAAACACAACAGAAGAAAGACAAGCACAACATACATAAACACAACAGACACAAAAAACACACACAAACACAACATGCAAACACAAACACAATACACACAAACCCAACACACGATACACAAACACAAAACACACACAAGCAAAACACACAAAACCAACACTGGCAAACACAACACAAAACACCACCGCAAAACAGACAAACCCAACCCTCAAAAACAAACACACATTACACACGATACACACACATAAGCTCAATACACAGATAAGAAACACAAAACACAAACACAACCCATACACCATATACACACAATCCAAACCACAAGAAACTCACAAACACAAAGAACACACAATACACACAAGATATACAAACAGAACACAAACAAACACACACAATACATCACATACAAGCACAGCAGACAAAACCACAACCCATACACAACACACACAAACACAACTGTACACAAACAGCACACAAACACAACACGCTTACACAGCACAAACAGAATACACACAAACACAAGCACAACATAGACAAACAGAACCCCACACACAACCACATACACACGTTACACATGAAACACAAGCACAAAACACACAACAACAAAACAGACAAGCACAACACAGAAAACACAACTCACATAAGCACAACACATACAAACACAACCACACACAAAAATAATGTGGACACACAACACACATTACTCATGATACAGAAACACAAAACATACACAAGCTCAAAACACACCTAACACACTTACTGTAACCAAAATGTTCACAGCACAAATACACAAAAAAAATACAATTAGTGTGCCAGAATAAATTCTCTGCCTGGATAGGGAAATAGTTTCAGTACATAGAAGAGCATAAATCAAAAAGAAAAAATGTACACCAGAACCATTTGTACCGGAAAACATAACAAATTGTGTTAATTATAACATTACAAAAAACATTTCATTAAGAACATGTTAAAAAGTGGGAAACCACCTAACCAGCACAGACAAACACAACCCTCAAACAGAACACAGACAAACATAACCCACACACACAACATATACACAAACATAACACACATACACAACCACAAGAGACTCACAAAAGCATACACAACAAACTTATAACATACACGAAGGTATACCGAGCACAGTGAGGTGATGTTTGAGACTGCAACTCTCTGCAGCTCAGTTTTATGTAAGTAAATAGGGCTGAGCTGCAATAAAAGACACCAGACATAATCACTATTGTGACTGGGATCCCTTTGGTTAGCCCAGTGGTGTGGCAAGTTAGATCCCTGCCAAACCCACGTCGTTGGTCATTCATATCAAAGTCCTGGGAAAAAAACGCTTAAATGGAATGTATCATGATAAAATGACCTATTTTATCAATCAAGGTTTTTTTTTACATGTATTTTTTAAAAATTGTTAGCAATGTTTATTTTTTCATATCACTACCTATATTAAAAAGCAAAATTAGTAATATTGCAATTTTCGCGCTGGCTTCTTTTAGATTCATTTTTGTTGTCCTTTCAGTTATAGTTTTCAGCAGTTTCCTTATCATCAGAGGCGAGTTTCAATGACAAGTAGCGCCTCTATATACAGCTGATAGCACAGGATCCACCAATCACAGCAGATAATATGTCACCTTCCCTTCCCTTCACAATGACCTTTCTCAGGCTCATTAGATGTTTCAGTACAAAAGATAATGTCAGGATCTGACCACCATGGCTTATGTATATGTTGATTTCCTAAAACAACATAAACTTAAAATTTTAAAAAAATACCCATTGACTGAATTGAAAATTGCAAGATCTTTATTATCTATTTTTAAGAAAGATTGCCATATGGAAAATAAAAAATAAAAAAGTAAAAAAAAACATTTAACCCAAAAACTTGATTTAAACAATAGGTAATTTTCATTCATTGTAAATGTTATTACACAATCCAGAGGCTAAATAGAGCCTGGAAAGGAGGGGAACAAGAATGGAGGATAAGTAGCTACATAAGTGACACTGACATAAACAAATCTAGACCAGCAAAGTTAACAAAACAAAAGCTAACATTTGTCTATTCACATATGATCAATCATCTATGCAAAACTGCACATCCATTTTATGCAATGCCACTTCCACTAACATATTGGAAAGCATCATCTGCATTATGCAAATGGAGGAAAATTATGCAGATTATGCAGATGTGAAAGTTGAATCATTCCATTATAGCACAGTTCCAAGTTACATGTTGCGCACTGAATGCACATTAGATTCTCTGAAATCATCACAGATTTGTTAATACTTTTGTATAAACCAATGTAAATATGTTTATAATGCAGAAGGTAACTAAAATGTCACTCATTTTTAACCTGTAAAATGAATTTTCTTTTAGTTTGTGCAGGTGCTAAGAAACACATCTTTATGATGATACTCTACTGTACACTACTCAGAGTAGCATGCAGTGCCAAGTGCCAGTGCCAAGTGCCAGTGCCAAGTAGGTCGCTGCTATGGGGACTGAGAAGTCAACTGTAGTTTAAAAGTTATGAGGGGATTCATCATGCAACTTACCGCAATTTTCTGGCATATAAAAGTCACAAATTTTACGACTTTTGACATTTTTGCGCCAACACTGCCATTTTTTTAGTATGTGGGTGAAGCTTCACAAAACCATGAGCAGCCTGACTAATCAAAAATAATTTATGTCAGAAATTTGTGTAAATTATAGCAGAAGTCGACTCCGGTTCATGAAACTTTGTTATCATTGGAAATGTAAAAATTAAATTGAGAATTGGTTGTCACCATTCTTCAAGAAAAGGTGATGTGCTCCAACAAACTTTTGACATTTTTCAATCAGTGTTGACATAGCCAAATTGCATAAGGACTCTATTAGCAAGGTAGATGGTTAAGACCAGTTGACAATGTGTTTGTAGATTTCCAGGAAAAATAACAGAAAAATGGCTCAAGGCATAGTGAAATGTCATCAGAAATAAATGGTTATCTTAAGAGCTCATGCAGTTGACCGTATTTTTGGTCCGAGTGCGATCTGACAAAACATCGGATCTCACTCGGATCAATGTTATTCTATGGGGCCGAACGCATGTCCATTTTTTTTCTTGGACAGACTTCAGCATTCATGATTTGCAGTTGTAAATCAAATCTTACTTGACCATGCAAGTCAATAAGTGTGTCAAAAAAATAGACCTCATTCAGATGACATATTAGTATGGTCCGATTTCCATGGACTGACACAATGGATAAGAAGGAGAATTTTTTTTCCATCTTGTCCCCACCTGAGAATATTGGATCACACTATGATCACACTCTATTCAAACTCTGATCATAGTTTGATCAGAGTGTGATTAGCATAATAGGACCGATTTTCTCAGATGACAGAAAATTTGGTCATGTGACCTAACCTAACATGGAAAATACCTCTAACATACATACAAAAAATAACCATAATTTATACCTTTATCATAAAACTCTATATCCAATAGAAAACCTAATTTTTAGGTGTATTATGCCTAAATCTAATTTTTCAGTTTATAGAAATGTGAAAAAATCCCCTTTTTTTCACCTGGAACTTTTATACAATGCCCCCTATACTACTAAAAGCCACACAATAAATGAAAAAAAAAATCTTGTGGCTTTTTTTATCACATTTTTTTCTCCTGGAACTTTTGTACTATGTCATCCATATTACTAAAAGCCACACAATAAAAAGTAACATATGTATAAGAACAAGGGTCTGAAAAGCAGTAGAATAATACATTGCGTTCCATAGATGAAACTTAGTCACCATCCGGGAAACTTATATCCTGATGAGAAATGCTCATGTAATGCTAAATTAGGACATAACGGATAGTTCTCTAGTGAGTACAGCTGGCATCTTGTAAAAGCTTATAAAAAGAGATGCTAATAACATTCACATGTATATAAGGATCTACTCACACAAGTGTTAACGGTATCCACTGGGGTTTCTGCCTGCTTTATGGTATTTTTGACTATCGTTCTAGAGCGAAGAACAAGAAGAAGAAGAAGCCATAGTGCCTATAAAATTAACAGATGGAGGTGGAATCTCATCAAATGTACATGAATCCCTACAAAAACCTAATCCCGTTAAAATCAGGATTCAATGGAATTTAGTTAAAAGAAACATGGCATCGCATTCATGGTCCCATTATATAGAAAGTCATTACCCTAGTGTAAAAACAGGCTTAAATGAGATGGGTACTGTCTGAAAAAATTCCAAAAATCACAGCGAATAGAGATCTTAAATACAATAAAGAATGGATGCACTGAATATGATAGAAAATTAAATTATTTTTAATTATACCAATAGATTTTAATTGCAGAAAATGAAACTCCCCCTTTAAAACTGTAATTTAAATGAGAATAGGTAACACCTGAGATATTTATCTACAGACGATTAGATCCACCTAAAATGGCCCATATATAAATATTTTCTAAAATAGAATGTTTTGAGAATTTAGAATGAACATTTTGATCAAACTGGTTGTATTTTGTTCAGCCAATGTCAGCTGAAAATATAAGTATGCAGAATGTAGAAAACCGTAAAAAAACAAAGATGGAAGAAAACAGGTACTACATTGCATCAGTGAATATTTTAATGAACTTAGGAAGAACAAAGCATAGTATAAGTGGGCACTCATCTTACATGGTTGTAAATGGAGGGGCACAACACTCTTCAAGCATATATGCACAGTGAACGGATGAGTGCAGCTGGTGCTCAGATCCCTCTGGATTTAGGGTGCCAACCTTGGCCAGGGGATGCATCGTAGAGAGAATAACATATGATAGCTGGATCAGTGACCAAAAAATTAAGATCCATATGCAAAGTCAATCAACATCCAGTAGTCATAAAAGGTCCAGTTTATTAGTAACTTACATAAAACGTGTTTTGGGGATTTGGATCAACTTTTTCAAATTAACTGCAAGTGATATCACTTTCTGTCAACTCGACAAAGGGAACTAAAGTCCCCAAATCACATTGTTTTATGTAAGTTACTATTATACTGGACTTTTTACGACTATTGGGTGTTGAGGACCTCTGTACTGTAGATGGTGCTCATTTTTTTTGATAACTGAATCGGCTACCATACGGTATTCTCTCTGAGTGCATGGTATGACTATCTGAATTTAACTAGTCATTTAGAGAGATGAGCAGATAGATGTATGGAGGATCAAGTTTGAGTAAAATGTTCTTCAATGCGAATTGAAACATTTTGGAATTTGATTTGAGGTTCATTAACAAAAAAAAACTTGCCCTACTTCATTTTCCATACTGCTGAAGCAGGCTATTCTCATTTGCCATGCAGATTTTTCATGAAGCACTATACTGTGACATCTTTCGGATTATCATTTCTTGCATAGTGGTAGTTAGGACCTGGGCCATCACAGATTAGCTCCTGGTGGATAAGTCTCTCTCTACTGTAAAATGTAGGCTCTTATGTGTAGCAGTGTTCTCTCTCTCTCTCACTCTCTCTCCCGTATCGTGTAAGTTCTTATGGTCAGTGGGGTCCTTCCTCTCTCTCTCTTGTCCTCTTTCCCAACTTACTCCACCCAAGAAGGGTCAGGCATATGTAATTTAAACTTTTAATCCTTTTGTTGTCTGAGAGTCGATTAGCCACCACAAAAGTAGTCTGGTGCCTGCTTTCTGCACTTTCCCAAATGGAAACACATACACAATCTGCCAAACAGAGAATGCATGTATGTGATGAGGGAAAATTGGGATAAACAGTTGCCAGCCCAAAGAGCATTCAAATGGAAGTTATTGTAGAAGTTTAGTCAACCTTACAGTCTCTAGGAAGTGATGGAGTTCAGCTCCAAAGACCAGGGAGTAATGAGGGAGATGCATAAAGACTAAAGAGCCTTATATGTGTTTATTAATTACCCTGCCTTATTTACAGGAAAGATATATATCTTAATACGTGTTAGCCAGTAGATAGGAATATATTAAGATTTGAGCGGGAGATTAAGTCCCTACTAGAGATGAGCAGTGTTCGAGTCGAACTGTTCGCCAATTTCAAATTCAAGCTGTTTTGGGCGGTGTTCGAGTCGCTTGACGAACTCAAACAATCGGCTGTTCGAGTTTCTGTTCGATAACTGTTCGTTCACCAAAAGCCTAACTTGATTTTCACATTAAAACTGTTTAGCAATGTTAATAGACTGTTTCAGTGTATAGGGGCGGGGGATAGATCTGTGCTAAAATAATGCCGATCTCCATTTTTTTTTCTTTCCCACCTTTACACTGGGGCGGTGCAGTCTCTCAGCCTATCAGCAGTGCACACACACACAGCAAAGTGCATGTGATGCACACAAGCAAGGGCATGTGTCATTGGCTGTGAATGTCACATGTCCTTGCCCTATAAGAACCAGCCATTTTCCCCGTCGCCACCATTTCCTCACTACTGCAGCTTAGTGTTAGACAGCACCGCTGCTGCTGTGGGCACTATACAGTCTAAGAGGTTTTTTGGTGAGCGAATTTTCAGTTAGATAGAGAGACATAGGTTTAGGGAATCGGGAGTCGGGACTAGTTGTAATATCAGCCCTTTTCAGGGTAGGTTACAGCAGTTCATAGCACTTTTTGCCAGGCAGGTCTGTGCCAGTGCTGTGCAAGTGTTTGTCACAGCATTTGGTGTAATCTAGCTCAGCCAATCCTTTTGGGCTAGTAGAATTGTCTGGTAGTCAACTGAGTAGCCCACCTGTGAAGCTAGCTACACCGCCAATGTATCTAAATTTTTACTGCATCTAACCCTGTAAATCACTTTGGGCCTAGGAGCAGTGTCTGCACGTCAGCGGAGTATCCTGCCTGTGAAGCTAGCTACACCACTTGTGTATCTAAATTTTTACTGCATCTAACCCAGTAAATTGTTTTGGGCCTAGGAGCAGTGTCTGCATGTCCGCGGAGTAGCGCGCCTGTGAAGCTAGCTACACCGCCTGTGTATCTAAATTTTTACTGCATCTAACCCAGTAAATTGTTTTGGGCCTAGTAGCAGTGTCTGCAAGTCAGCAGAGTAGAACGCATGTGAAGCTAGCTACGCCGCCTGTGTATCTAATTTTTACTGCATCTAACCCAGTAAATCATTTTGGGCTAGTACCACAGTTTGGCCACTCAGCTCTGCTCGGTTTCCATCCATCGTTTTTGTGCCAACAACTACAGAGTTGCCAATTTGTTAAGCACCAAAATGAGTGGCAAAAGGCCTGCTGCTGGTGGAAAGGGGAATAGGCGTGTTGGAAAGGGAAAAAAAAGGTTGTGACCGTGGGGTAGGTGGTAAAGCAACAGTAACATCTGCAGAAGAAAGACTATCTTCCAGCCAAAGTAAGATGTCTACTTGTTTTCGTGGGCAATCTGATATGATCCCTTTCTTACGACCATCACTACGAGCATAGCTACAAATTCCAGATGAGGCACAAAAACAGCAGGTGCTTGAACGGATATCAAGTGCTCATTCAAGTGGGCTCTCCTCCACCTCAACTTCAACATCACAAATACTCCGGTCCTCAGAGGTGTCACCCCAATCGCACTTGCTTCCTAACAGCTCCCAAGTCTCCAGCCGCCCATCTGAGTATGGGGTAACACAGATGGTTGAGTCTGCAGAGCTGTTTACTCATACTATAGCCTGGGAATCAGAGGTCTGCTCCAGAGCTTCTGGGAATCCAGACGAGGAAATGATCTGCACTGATGCTCAGAATCTTTGTGAGTCGGATCCAGGCCCAGATGAAGAAGGTTCTGAGCATAATGTAGACCCTCGTTCCCAAACTGTAACTCCTGTTGGTGGAGGCAATGAGGAAGATGATGATGAGACTGAGATACCTGATTGGAACGAAACCTTGACTTTTCAGTCGGGGCAGGAAGAGGTTGGCTCTGAGGACAACCGGTGTGAGAACACACAGGGTGATGATGATGAGGTTGGAGACCCCACTTACTGTCAACCCACAGTCCACCAGTCCATGAGGTCAGCAGAGGAGGTGGAGGAGGATGCTAGTGATGACGAGGTTAGGTTGCGCCTTCCTTGGTAGAGACGGAGTACTGGAAGCACGTCAACAACTGCATCCTCAACAACAACTGTGCCTCTGAGCACAAGTCATGGTGGCTCTTCAGGTCGCATGGGTTCTAAGCCTTGCATAGCCTGGGTATTTTTTGAGGTTGCAAAGGATGACCTAACTCATGTTGTCTGTAAGATTTTTCACCAAAATCTCAGTAGAGGCCAAAAAATGAATAGTTTGAGTACTTCATGCATGAACCGTCACATGGATATGAGGCATAAGTTGCAGTGGGAAGCTCACTGTGCTACAATGCGGCCTAGTGGGCCGGGCCAACCACCGTCTGCCCCATCAAGTGCATCCATGGCCACTAGAGTTGAGCGACCTTGACCTTTTTAGAGTCGAGCCGGGTTTTGCGAAACCCGACTATGTCCAAAGTCGGGTCGAGTGAAATCGGCCGATTATGACGTAAAGTCGGGATCGACCGAAACACGAAACCCAATGCAAGTCAATGGGGCAGCATAGTCGGCAGTGAGTGGGGGCCAGGAAAACACCTAGAGTGGCCATTTTAATGTCAAAACCATCCATTCTTCTTAATGAAGCTTGTCAAGCGTAATTTACCTTATAATAATTGGAAGGCATTTGAAATTGGGGGTCATTTGGCTAAAGTTGTGGGGGGTAGGGCTGGTTCAAGTAATTAGTGGGCCCAGGAAATCTGGACCACGTCACGGCAGTGGAGCAGGGAGAGGTAAGTATTTCAACTTTGCAAGTGCTGTGAACCTGAGCAAGCAGGGGGGGCCCACTCGTTGGCATTGGCACTGGCACAGGGCCCCTCAAAGTACAGCGGTGTGTTTGCACGGCGGGGGCGCCTCCCACCGGCAGCAACACTTTTGCGTACTATGAGAGGCCCTGTGCCAGTGACGTCGCCAACTAGTATTCCTCCCCCCACCTGATGAAGGAACCTGCACTTTCATCTGCACCTTCCTCTTTGTCCCCGTGTAAGGTGGTATGGTATGCGGGAAGAGCAACCTGACTTTCAGCAGGGTCACAATGTTGTTGTGTAGCGTGCACGGGGAATGTTGCGTTATGGGTCAATGTACCAGCAGACTCATCTATCACTGGCTGGGCAATGGGCACGATGAAGTGGAAACACAGATATAGGCCCAAAGAAGAAAGTGGGCTAAATGCAGTTCAAAATTGGTAACACAGGAATAACCAGGGGGCATTGCAGTGGAGGACAACTGGAATGAGAGGCTGACACAGAGAGTAGGGCCAAATCAGTAAGTAGTCGAAATGCAGTTCAAAATTGGCAACCGTAGTAAACAGGCGGCACAGCTTTGTTCAGTGGAGGAGAACAGCAAGGAGTGGCAGACACCGATAGTAGGCCCCAAACCAACTAGTACGCCAAATGCAGTTGTTCCATTTAACCACAATTTAATGAGAGCCTGAAGATAGAAGCTCAGGAAAGGCAACCTGGGGAACACCTTGGAGTGTAACACACCATCTCTCTCCACCCCATACCCATTTTGTATGGCCTAATGCAGTGTACTTTTCTACAACTACTAAACGAGAGTCGGAAGACCGAAGCAATGGCAAGGAAACCTGGGGAACACCTTAGAGTGTAACACACCCTCTCTCTACACCCCATACCCAATTTGAAGGCCTAATGCAGTGTAGTTTCCAAGAACTACTAAACGAGAGCCGGAAGATCGAAGCTCAGGAAAGGCAACCTGGGGAACACCTTGGAGTGTAACACACCCTCTCGCTACACCCCATACCCAATTTGAAGGCCTAATGCAGCGTAGTTTCCAACAACTACTAAACGAGAGCCGGAAGATCGAAGCTCAGGAAAGGCAACCTGGGGAACACCTTGGAGTGTAACAAACCCTCTCTCTACACCCCATACCCAATTTGTAGGCCTAATGCAGCGTAGTTTCCGACAACTACTAAACGAGAGCATGAAGATCGAAGCTCAGGAAAGGCAACCTGGGGAACACCTTGGAGTGTAACACACCCTCTCTCTACACCCCATACCCAATTTGTAGGCCTAATGCAGCGTAGTTTCCGACAACTACTAAACGAGAGCATGAAGATCGAAGCTCAGGAAAGGCAACCTGGGGAACACCTTGGAGTGTAACACACCCTCTCTCTACACCCCATACCCAATTTGTAGGCCTAATGCAGCGTAGTTTCCGACAACTACTAAACGAGAGCCGGAATATCGAAGCTCAGGAAAGGCAACCTGGGGAACACCTTGGAGTGTAACACACCCTCTCTCTACGCCCCATACCCAATTTGTAGGCCTAATGCAGCGTAGTTTCCGACAACTACTAAACGAGAGCCGGAATATCGAAGCTCAGGAAAGGCAACCTGGGGAACACCTTGGAGTGTAACACACCCTCTCTCTACACCCCATACCCAATTTGAAGGCCTAATGCAGTGTAGTTTCCAAGAACTACTAAACGAGAGCCGGAAGATCGAAGCTCAGGAAAGGCAACCTGGGGAACACCTTGGAGTGTAACACACCCTCTCGCTACACCCCATACCCAATTTGAAGGCCTAATGCAGCGTAGTTTCCAACAACTACTAAACGAGAGCCGGAAGATCGAAGCTCAGGAAAGGCAACCTGGGGAACACCTTGGAGTGGAACACACCATCTCTCTACACCCCATACCCAATTTGAAGGCCTAATGCAGAGTAGTTTCCAAGAACTACTAAACGAGAGCCGGAAGATCGAAGCTCAGGAAAGGCAACCTGGGGAACACCTTGGAGTGTAACACAACGTCTCTCTACACGACGGAAGGGCTGATTCTTAGGAAGGAAGGCTGTTGGAAATAAGCATTGCGCGTCCGAGGGTGATTATATTCTTATTAGGTATATACTCACCCTCGGACGCGCCCTGCTTCTTTATTTGGAATGAATGTTTATTTGCAATGTGGTGTTGACTTTCTCTATTATTTTGGTAATTAATGATTTTATTATTTTCATTATTTTGCATCTTCTCGGCAATAATATAAAGAAGACGCGACAGGACAACACTCGGTGGATGCCATATGTGTGTTTTCAATTTAAAAAAACTTTCAGTTAACTACTTGCAGGAGAAAGTAATTGTAGCTGGTGGCCATTTTTAGTACTGTACCAGATTAGAGTTGTGTGTTTGTTTTTAATGTTAAAATGTCTGCATTTGATATCTCACCAGTATTTTCTTTTTTATAAGCAAAATACTTATTTTTATATTTTCTGATGTTGGTTCCAGGGGTACACGGCCAGCAGTGCCCTGGTCAGTGTAGTAGTAGTTGAAAGAATGGACCGCAGACAGGCATCGAAGGCCTAAAATAATAACACATGGCTGTAGGCAATTTTAAATTGGTTCCAGGGGTACACGGACAGCAGTGGTGTGGTCAGTGGAGGCCTAGTGGAAGGAGTGACCGCAGACAGGCATCGAAGGCCTAAAATAATAACACATGGCTGTAGGCAATTTTAAATTGGTTCCAGGGGTACACGGGCAGCAGTGACCTGGTCAGTGTAGTAGTAGTTGAAAGAATGGACCGCAGACAGGCATCGAAGGCCTAAAATAAAAAAATTGGGCTGGCTGTAGGCAATTTTAAATTGGTTCCAGGGGTACACGGGCAGCAGTGGTGTGGTCAGTGGAGGCCTAGTGGAAGGAGTGACCGCAGACAGGCATCGAAGGCCTAAAATAATAACACATGGCTGTAGGCAATTTTAAATTGGTTCCAGGGGTACACGGGCAGCAGTGACCTGGTCAGTGTAGTAGTAGTTGAAAAAATGGACCGCAGACAGGCATCGAATGCCTAAAATAATAACACATGGCTGTAGGCAATTTTAAATTGGTTACAGGGGTACACGGACAGCAGTGACCTGGTCAGTGTAGTAGTAGTTGAAAGAATGGACCGCAGACAGGCATCGAAGGCCTAAAATAAAAAAATTGGGCTGGCTGTAGGCAATTTTAAATTGGTTCCAGGGGTACACGGACAGCAGTGGTGTGGTCAGTGGAGGCCTAGTGGAAGGAGTGACCGCAGACAGGCATCGAAGGCCTAAAATAATAACACATGGCTGTAGGCAATTTTAAATTGGTTCCAGGGGTACACGGACAGCAGTGGTGTGGTCAGTGGAGGCCTAGTGGAAGGAGTGACCGCAGACAGGCATCGAAGGCCTAAAATAATAACACATGGCTGTAGGCAATTTTAAATTGGTTCCAGGGGTACACGGACAGCAGTGACCTGGTCAGTGTAGTAGTAGTTGAAAGAATGGACCGCAGACAGGCATCGAAGGCCTAAAATAATAACACATGGCTGTAGGCAATTTTAAATTGGTTCCAGGGGTACACGGACAGCAGTGACCTGGTCAGTGTAGTAGTAGTTGAAAGAATGGACCGCAGACAGGCATCGAAGGCCTAAAATAAAAAAATTGGGCTGGCTGTAGGCAATTTTAAATTGGTTCCAGGGGTACACGGGCAGCAGTGGTGTGGTCAGTGGAGGCCTAGTGGAAGGAGTGACCGCAGACAGGCATCGAAGGCCTAAAATAATAACACATGGCTGTAGGCAATTTTAAATTGGTTCCAGGGGTACACGGACAGCAGTGGTGTGGTCAGTGGAGGCCTAGTGGAAGGAGTGACCGCAGACAGGCATCGAAGGCCTAAAATAATAACACATGGCTGTAGGCAATTTTAAATTGGTTCCAGGGGTACACGGACAGCAGTGACCTGGTCAGTGTAGTAGTAGTTGAAAGAATGGACCGCAGACAGGCATCGAAGGCCTAAAATAAAAAAATTGGGCTGGCTGTAGGCAATTTTAAATTGGTTCCAGGGGTACACGGACAGCAGTGGTGTGGTCAGTGGAGGCCTAGTGGAAGGAGTGACCGCAGACAGGCATCGAAGGCCTAAAATAATAACACATGGCTGTAGGCAATTTTAAATTGGTTCCAGGGGTACACGGACAGCAGTGACCTGGTCAGTGTAGTAGTAGTTGAAAGAATGGACCGCAGACAGGCATCGAAGGCCTAAAATAAAAAAATTGGGCTGGCTGTAGGCAATTTTAAATTGGTTCCAGGGGTACACGGGCAGCAGTGACCTGGTCAGTGTAGTAGTAGTTGAAAGAATGGACCGCAGACAGGCTTAGAAGGCCTAACATAACAAACTTGGGCTGGCTGTAGGCACTTTTAAATTGGTTCCAGGGGTACACGGGCAGCAGTGGTCTGGTCAGTGGAAGTCTAGTGGAAGGAGTGACCGCAGACAGGCTTCCAAGGCCTAACATAACAAACTTGGGCTGGCTGTAGGCACTTTTAAATTGGTTCCAGGGGTACACGGGCAGCAGTGGTCTGGTCAGTGGAAGTCTAGTGGAAGGAGTGACCGCAGACAGGCTTCCAAGGCCTAACATAACAAACTTGGGCTGGCTGTAGGCACTTTTAAATTGGTTCCAGGGGTACACGGGCAGCAGTGGTCTGGTCAGTGGAAGTCTAGTGGAAGGAGTGACCGCAGACAGGCTTCCAAGGCCTAACATAACAAACTTGGGCTGGCTGTAGGCACTTTTAAATTGGTTCCAGGGGTACACGGGCAGCAGTGGTCTGGTCAGTGGAAGTCTAGTGGAAGGAGTGACCGCAGACAGGCTTCCAAGGCCTAACATAACAAACTTGGGCTGGCTGTAGGCACTTTTAAATTGGTTCCAGGGGTACACGGGCAGCAGTGGTCTGGTCAGTGGAAGTCTAGTGGAAGGAGTGACCGCAGACAGGCTTCGAAGGCCTAACATAACAAAATTGGGCTGGCTGTAGGCACTTTAAATTGGTTCCAGGGGTACATGGGCAGCAGTGTATGGTCAGTGGAAGTCTAGTGGAAGGAGTGACGGCAGACAGTCTTCGAAGGCCTAACATAACAAAATTGGGCTGACTGTAGGCACTTTTAAATTGGTTCCAGGGTAACACGGCCAGCAGTGGCCTGGTCAGTGTAGTAGTTGTAGAAAGAAGGGACCGCAGACAGGCTTCGAAGGCCTAACATAACAAAAATGTCAAAACAATGGTATTGTCAGTGCCAGGCATTGAAGGATGTCAGCGGCTAGACTACACATTGGTGAAGCTGTGAGAGATAATTTTGCTAGTGGTAGAGCACTGTTTGAGCTGGGGGGGGGGAACTGTCTTGTGGCCGGCGGTACAGGCACAGGGCCCCTCATATTACAACGGTGTGTCTGACGTTGGGTGCGCACCACCACCGCCAGAGACACTTTATTGTACTATGAGGGACCCAGTGGCAGTGCCGTCGACCAAAAGCGGCCACACCCACCTCTTCAGACAAACAGCACTCTCAAGGGTCCAAGCGCAAAGTGGCGATAGCACGGCCCCGTGTGGGGAGTTTGGCCATTTCGTGAGGTGGAAACATGTCGTATGCTGGACAATCAGGTGAAGAAAATTACGAGATTGGAAAAGTCATTCAGAATAGTCCACAGGCAAGACCTTTTCATAGGAAAGCTAGGTGTCAGCCGGGCAGGGTGGGGCAAAAGATTTTGAAATCCAGTTGTGGTTCATTTTAATGAAGGTTAGATCATCTACATTTTGGGTAGCCAGACGAGTCCTTTTTTCTGTTAGTATTGAACCTGCAGCACTGAATACTCTTTCTGATAGGACACTAGCTGCCGGGCAAGCAAGCTCCTGCAATGCATATTCTGCCAATTCTGGCCAGGTGTCTAATTTGGATGCCCAGTAATCAAATGGGAATGACGGTTGAGGGAGAACGTCGATAAGGGATGAAAAATAGTTTGTAACCATACTGGACAAATGTTGTCTCCTGTCACTTTGAATTGATGCTGCAGTACCTGTCCTGTCTGCGGTCATAGAAAAATCACTCCACAACCTGGTCAGAAAACCCCTCTGTCCAACGCCACTTCTGATTTCTGCCCCTCTAACACCTCTGGTCTGCTGGCCCCTGGAGCTCGTGTGAGAACGATCACGGGCGCTGTGTGCAGGGAATGCCAGAAGCAAACGGTCAACAAGAGTTGATTGTTTTGTTGCTAATATTAGTTCCAAGTTCTCATGTGGCATAATATTTTGCAATTTGCCTTTATAGCGAGGATCAAGGAGGCAGGCCAACCAGTAATCGTCATCGTTCATCATTTTTGTAATGCGTGTGTCCCTTTTGAGGATACGCAAGGCATAATCCGCCATGTGGGCCAAAGTTCCCGTTGTCAAATCTGCGGTTGTGCTTGGTTGAGGGGCAGTTGCAGGCAAATCTACGTCACTTGTGTCCCTCAAAAAACCAGAACCCGGCCTTGCCACGCCACCAATTTCCCGTGCCCCCGGGAAAGCTTCCTCATTAAAAATATACTCATCCCCATCATCCTCCTCATCCTCCACCTCCTCTTCGCCCGGTACCTCGTCATGTACACTGCCCTGACCAGACAATCGCTGACTGTCATCAAGGCTTTCCTCTTCCTCTGGTGCAGACGCCTGATCCTTTATGTGCGTCAAACTTTGCATCAGCAGACGCATTAGGGGGATGCTCATGCTTATTATGGCGTTGTCTGCACTAACCAGCCGTGTGCATTCCTCAAAACACTGAAGGACTTGACACATGTCTTGAATCTTCGACCACTGCACACCTGACAACTCCATGTCTGCCATCCTACTGCCTGCCCGTGTATGTGTATCCTCCCACAAAAACATAACAGCCCGCCTCTGTTCGCACAGTCTCTGAAGCATGTGCAGTGTTGAGTTCCACCTTGTTGCAACGTCTATGATTAGGCGATGCTGGGGAAGGTTCAAAGAACGCTGATAGGTCTGCATACGGCTGGAGTGTACAGGCGAACGGCGGATATGTGCGCAAAGTCCACGCACTTTGAGGAGCAGGTCGGATAACCCCGGATAACTTTTCAGGAAGCACTGCACCACCAGGTTTAAGGTGTGAGCCAGGCAAGGAATGTGTTTCAGTTGGGAAAGGGAGATGGCAGCCATGAAATTCCTTCCGTTATCACTCACTACCTTGCCTGCCTCAAGATCTACAGTGCCCAGCCACGACTGCGTTTCTTGCTGCAAGAACTCGGACAGAACTTCCGCGGTGTGTCTATTGTCGCCCAAACACTTCATAGCCAATACAGCCTGCTGACGTATGCCAGTAGCTGCCCCATAATGGGAGACCTGGTGTGCAACAGTGGCAGGTGCGGATGGAGTGTTTGTGCGACTGCGGTCTGTGGACGAGCTCTTGCTTCTGCAGGAGGACGAGGAGGAGGAGGAGGAGGGGGTGCGAACGGCTACAGACAACTGTTTACTAGACCGTGGGCTAGGCAGAACTGTCCCAAACTTGCTGTCCCCTGTGGACCCTGAATCCACCACATTTACCCAGTGTGCCGTGATGGACACGTAACGTCCCTGGCCATGCCTACTGGTCCATGCATCTGTTGTCAGGTGCACCTTTGTGCTCACAGATTGCCTGAGTGCATGGACGATGCGCTCTTTAACATGCTGGTGGAGGGCTGGGATGGCTTTTCTGGAAAAAAAGTGTCGACTGGGTAGCTCGTAGCGTGGTACAGCGTAGTCCATCAGGTCTTTGAAAGCTTCGCTTTCAACTAACCGGTAGGGCATCATCTCTAACGAGATTAGTCTAGCTATGTGGGCGTTCAAACCCTGTGTACGCGGATGCGAGGCTAAGTATTTCCTTTTTCTAACCATAGTCTCATGTAGGGTGAGCTGGACTGGAGAGCTGGAGATCGTGGAACTAGCGGGGGTGCCGGTGGACATGGCAGACTGAGAGATGGTGGGAGATGGTATTGTTGCCGCCGGTGCCCTAGATGCAGTGTTTCCTACTACGAAACTGGTGATTCCCTGACCCTGACTGCTTTGGCCTGGCAAAGATACCTGCACAGATACAGCAGGTGGTGCGCTAAATGGTGGTCCTACACTGCCGGAAGGGATGTTGCGTTGATGACTAGCTTCATTGGCCGAGGGTGCAACAACCTTAAGGGACGTTTGGTAGTTAGTCCAAGCTTTCAAATGCATGGTGGTTAAATGTCTATGCATGCAACTAGTATTGAGACTTTTCAGATTCTGACCTCTGCTTAAGGAAGTAGAACATTTTTGACAGATGACTTTGCGCTGATCAATTGGATGTTGTTTAAAAAAATGCCAGACTGCACTCTTTCTAGCATCGGATACCTTTTCAGGCATTGCAGACTGAGCTTTAACCGGATGGCCACGCTGTCCTCCACCAGGTTTTGGCTTTGCCACGCGTTTTGGGCAAGATACGGGCCCGGCAGATGGAACCTGTGGCGATGTTGATGCCTGCTGCGGCCCCTCCTCCTCCTCTGCTTCAGAACTGCTGCCGCCTGCACCCTGTTCCCCCAATGGCTGCCAATCGGGGTCAAGAACTGGGTCATCTAATAACTCTTCTTGTACCTCCTGCGCAACTTCGTCTGTGTCACCGTGTCGTTCGGTGGTATAGCGTTCGTGATGGGGCAACATAGTCTCATCAGGGTCTGATTCTTGATCAGCACCCTGCGAGGGCAATGTTGTGGTCTGAGTCAAAGGACCAGCATAGTAGTCTGGCTGTGGCTGTGCGTCAGTGCACTCCATGTCAGATTCAATTTGTAATGGGCATGGACTGTTAACTGCTTCACTTTCTAAGCCAGGGACGGTATGTGTAAAGAGCTCCATGGAGTAACCCGTTGTGTCGCCTGCTGCATTCTTCTCTGTTGTTGTTTTTGCTGAAGAGGACAAGGAAGTGACTTGTCCCTGACCGTGAACATCCACTAACGACGCGCTGCTTTTACTTTTACCAGTTTCACGAGATGAGGCAAAAGAGCTAGAGGCTGAGTCAGCAAGATAAGCCAAAACTTGCTCTTGCTGCTCCGGCTTTAAAAGCGGTTTTCCTAATCCCAGAAAAGGGAGCGTTCGAGGCCTTGTGTAGCCGGACGACGAACCTGGCTCCACAGCTCCAGACTTAGGTGCAATATTTTTTCCCCCACGACCACCTGATGCTCCACCACTACCACTACCCTCATTACCAGCTGACAATGAACGCCCCCGGCCACGACCTCTTCCACTAGACTTCCTCATTGTTTTAAAAACGTAACCAAACTAACGTTATTTGTTGCTGTCACACAACTTACACGGTGAGCTATAACTTCAGTATGATTTAGCTACCCCTTTACAGGTTGGTGAGACCACAGCGAAAATCAGGCCCAATGTTACACACTCTTTTTTTGGTGGCTGCAAATTAGAGAGATGCCCCACACGCAGGACTGTCACTGAAGCACAAATGTTAATATTAATGTCACACTATTATTTTTTTTTTATTTTTATTTTTTTCAGGAACACTTTAGAAACCCCCCAAAAAAAAAAAAATAGATTTTTGCAGGGAGAATTTAGAAAACAAATGTAACAAACTATATGCTTTCTATGGGCCACTGAGTGAGAGATGACGCACACAGGAATCAGGAGTGGCACACAAGCCCAGAGGCCAATATTTTTCTACCAATGATTGATGGAGTTATTTTCTCTGGTAGATTTTGGAACCCAAATCAAGGAAAAAAAATGTAGGCTTTCTATGGACCACAATTGGAGAGAGAGAGAGAGAGAGATGGCACACCCAGGAGTCAAGACTGGCACACAAGCAGAAAGGCCAATATTAATCTCCCACTGTTTTTTTTTTTTTTTTTTTTTTTCAGGGAGACTTTAGAAAAAAAAATAATAAAAAAAATATGATTTTATCAGGAAGAATTTAGAAACCAAATAAAATAAAATGATTTTTTCAGGGAGAATTTATAAAACAAATAAAAACAAAAATAGGCGTTCTATGGCCCACTGACTGAGAGATGACGCACACAGGAGTCAGGAGTGGCACACAAACCCAGAGGCCAATATTTTTCTACCAATGATTGATGTAGTTATTTTCTCTGGTAGATTTTAGAACCCAAATCAAGGAAAAAAAATATAGGCTTTCTATGGACCACAATTGGAGAGAGAGAGAGAGAGAGAGAGAGAGAGAGAGAGAGAGATGGCACACCCAGGAGTCAAGACTGGCACACAAGCAGAAAGGCCAATATTAATCTCCCACTGTTTTTTTTGGTTGTTTTTTTTTTTTTTTTTTTCAGGGAGACTTTAGAAAAAAAAATAATAAAAAAAATATGATTTTATCAGGAAGAATTTAGAAACCAAATAAAATAAAATGATTTTTTCAGGGAGAATTTATAAAACAAATAAAACCAAAAATAGGCGTTCTATGGCCCACTGACTGAGAGATGACGCACCCAGGAGTCAAGACTGGCACACAAGCAGAAAGGCCAATATTAATCTCCCACTGTTTTTTTTGGTTGTTTTTTTTTTTTTTTTTTCAGGGAGACTTTAGAAAAAAAAATAATAAAAAAAATATGATTTTATCAGGAAGAATTTAGAAACCAAATAAAATAAAATGATTTTTTCAGGGAGAATTTATAAAACAAATAAAACCAAAAATAGGCGTTCTATGGCCCACTGACTGAGAGATGACGCACCCAGGAGTCAAGACTGGCACACAAGCAGAAAGGCCAATATTAATCTCCCACTGTTTTTTTTTTTTTTTTTCAGGGAGACTTTAGAAAAAAAAATAATAAAAAAAATATGATTTTATCAGGAAGAATTTAGAAACCAAATAAAATAAAATGATTTTTTCAGGGAGAATTTAGAAAACAAATAAAACCAAAAATAGGCGTTCTATGGCCCACTGACTGAGAGATGACGCACACAGGAGTCAGGAGTGGCACACAAACCCAGAGGCCAATATTTTTCTACCAATGATTGATGTAGTTATTTTCTCTGGTAGATTTTAGAACCCAAATCAAGGAAAAAAAATATAGGCTTTCTATGGACCACAATTGGAGAGAGAGAGAGAGAGAGAGAGAGAGAGAGAGATGGCACACCCAGGAGTCAAGACTGGCACACAAGCAGAAAGGCCAATATTAACCCCTTTACCCCCAAGGGTGGTTTGCACGTTAATGACCGGGCCAATTTTTACAATTCTGACCACTGTCCCTTTATGAGGTTATAACTCTGGAACGCTTCAACGGATCCCAGTGAATCTGACATTGTTTTCTCGTGACATATTGTACTTCATGACAATGGTAAAAATTCTTTGATAGTACCTGCGTTTATTTGTGAAAAAAACGGAAATTTGGCGAAAATTATGAAAATTTCGCAATTTTCCAACTTTGAATTTTTATGCAATTAAATCACAGATATATGTCACACAAAATACTTAATAAGTAACATTTCCCACATGTCTACTTTACATCAGCACAATTTTGGAACCAAAATTTTTTTTTGTTAGGGAGTTATAAGGGTGAAAAGTTGACCAGCAATTTCTCATTTCTACAACACCATTTTTTTTTAGGGACCACATCTCATTTGAAGTCATTTTGAGGGGTCTATATGATAGAAAATACCCAAGTGTGACACCATTCTAAAAACTACACCCCTCAAGGTGCTTAAAACCACATTCAAGAAGTTTATTAACCCTTCTGGTGCTTCACAGGAATTTTTTGAATGTTTAAATAAAAATGAACATTTAACTTTTTTTCACAAAAAATTTAATTCAGCTCCAATTTGTTTTATTTTACCAAGGGTAACAGGAGAAAATGGACCGCAATCATTGTTGTACAATTTGTCCTGAGTACGCCAATACCCCACATGTGGGGGTAAACCACTGTTTGGGCGCATGGCACAGCTCGGAAGCGAAGGAGCGCCATTTGACTTTTCAATGCAAAATTGACAGGAATTGAGATGGGACACCATGTTTCGTTTGGAGAGCCCCTGATGTGCCTAAACATTGAAACCCCCCACAAGTGACACCATTTTGGAAAGTAGACCCCCTAAGGAACTTATATAGAGGTGTGGTGAGCTCTTTCACCCACCAAGTGCTTCACAGAAGTTTATAATGTAGAACCGTAAAAATAAAAAATCATATTTTTTCACACAAATTATCTTTTCGCCCCCAATTTTTTATTTTTCCAAGGGTAAGAGAAGAAATTGGACCCCAATAGTTGTTGTACAATTTGTCCTGAGTAAGCTGATATCCCATATGTGGGGGTAAACCACTGTTTGGGCGGATGGGAGAGCTCGGAAGGGAAGGAGCGCCGTTTGACTTTTCAATGCAAAATTGACAGGAATTGAGATGGGATGCCATGTTGCGTTTGGAAAGCCACTGATGTGCCTAAACATTGAAACCCCCCACAAGTGACACCATTTTGGAAAGTAGACCCCCTAAGGAACTTATCTAGAGGTGTGGTGAGCACTTTGACCCACCCAGTGCTTCACAGAAGTTTATAATGCAGAACCGTAAAAATAAAAAAATCATATTTTTTCACAAAAATTATCTTTTCGCCCCCAATTTTTTATTTTTCCAAGGGTAAGAGAAGAAATTGGACCCCAATAGTTGTTGTACAATTTGTCCTGAGTGCGCTGATACCCCATATGTGGGGGTAAACCACTGTTTGGGCGGATGGGAGAGCTCGGAAAGGAAGGAGCGCCGTTTGACTTTTCAATGCAAAATTGACAGGAATTGAGATGAGACGCCATGTTGCGTTTGCAGAGCCCCTAATGTACCTAAATAGTAGAAACCACTCACAAGTGACACCATTTTGGAAAGTAGACCCCCTAAGGAACTTATCTAGATGTGTGGTGAGCGCTTTGACCCACCAAGGGCTTCACAGAGGTTTATAATGGAGAGCCGTAAAAATAAAACAAAAATTTTTTCCCACAAAAATTATTTTTTAGCCCCCAGTTTTGTATTTTCCCGAGGGTAACAGGAGAAATTGGACCCAAAAATGTGTTGTCCAATTTGTCCTGAGTGCGCTGATACCCCATATGTGGGGGGAAACCACTGTTTGGGCGCATGGGAGGGCTCGGAAGGGAAGGAGTGCCATTTGAATGCAGACTTAGATGGAATGGTCTGCAGGCGTCACATTGCGTTTGCAGAGCCCCTAATGTACCTAAACAGTAGAAACCCCCCACAAGTGACACCATTTTGGAAAGTAGACCCCCTAAGGAACTTATCTAGATGTGTGGTGAGCGCTTTGACCCACCAAGGGCTTCACAGAGGTTTATAATGGAGAGCCGTAAAAATAAAACAAAATTTTTTTCCCACAAAAATTATTTTTTAGCCCCCAGTTTTGTATTTTCCCGAGGGTAACAGGAGAAATTGGACCCAAAAATGTGTTGTCCAATTTGTCCTGAGTGCGCTGATACCCCATATGTGGGGGGAAACCACTGTTTGGGCGCATGGGAGGGCTCGGAAGGGAAGGAGTGCCATTTGAATGCAGACTTAGATGGAATGGTCTGCAGGCGTCACATTGCGTTTGCAGAGCCCCTAATGTACCTAAACAGTAGAAACCCCCCACAAGTGACCCCATATTGGAAACTAGACCCCCCCGGGAACTTATCTAGATGTGTTGTGAGAACTTTGAACCCCAAGTGTTTCACTACAGTTTATAACGCAGAGCCGTAAAAATAAAAAATCTTTTTTTTCCCACAAAAATTATTTTTTAGCCCCCAGTTTTGTATTTTCCCAAGGGTAACAGGAGAAATTGGACCCCAACAGTTGTTGTCCTATTTGTCCTGAGTACGCTGATACCCCATATGTTGGGGTAAACCCCTGTTTGGGCACACGGGTGAGCTCGGAAGGAAAGAAGCACTGTTTTACTTTTTCAACGCAGAATTGGCTGGAATTGAGATCGGACGCCATGTCGCTTTTGGAGAGCCCCTGATGTGCCTAAACAGTGGAAACCCCCCAATTATAACTGAAACCCTAATCCAAACACTCCCCTAACCCTAATTCCAACGGTAACCCTAACCACACCTCTAACCCTGACACACCCCTAACCCTAATCCCAACCCTATTCCCAACTGTAAATGTAATCTAAACCCTAACTGTAACTTTAGCCCCAACCCTAACTGTAGCCCTAACCCTAGCCCTAACCCTAGCCCTAACCCTAGCCCCAACCCTAACCCTAGCCCTAACCCTAGCCCTAACCCTAGCCCTAACCCTAGCCCTAACCCTAGCCCTAACCCTAGCCCTAACCCTAGCCCTAACCCTAACCCTAACCCTAGCCCTAACCCTAACCCTAGCCCTAACCCTAGCCCTAACCCTAGCCCTAGCCCTAACCCTAGCCCTAACCCTAGCCCTAACCCTAACACTAGCCCTAACCCTAGCCCTAACCCTAGCCCTAACCCTAGCCCTAATGGGAAAATGGAAATAAATACATTTTTTTATTTTTCCCTAACTAAGGGGGTGATGAAGGGGGGTTTGATTTACTTTTATAGCGGGTTTTTTAGCGGATTTTTATGATTGGCAGCCGTCACACACTGAAAGACGCTTTTTATTGCAAAAAATATTTTTTGCGTTACCACATTTTGAGAGCTATAATTTTTCCATATTTTGGTCCACACAGTCATGTGAGGTCTTGTTTTTTACGCGACGAGTTGACGTTTTTATTGGTAACATTTTCGGGCACGTGACATTTTTTGATCGCTTTTTATTCCGATTTTTGTGAGACAGAATGACCAAAAACCAGCTATTCATGAATTTCTTTTGGGGGAGGCGTTTATACCGTTCCGCGTTTGGTAAAATTGATAAAGCAGTTTTATTCTTCGGGTCAGTACGATTACAGCGACATCTCATTTATATCATTTTTTTATGTTTTGGCGCTTTTATACGATAAAAACTATTTTATAGAAAAAATAATTATTTTGGCATCGCTTTATTCTCAGGACTATAACTTTTTCATTTTTTTGCTGATGATGCTGTATGGTGGCTCGTTTTTTGCGGGACAAGATGACGCTTTCAGCGGTACCATGGTTGTTTATATCTGTCTTTTTGATCACGTGTTATTCCACTTTTTGTTCGGCGGTATGATAATAAAGCGTCGTTTTTTGCCTCGTTTTTTTTTTTTTTTTTCTTACGGTGTTTACTGAAGGGGTTAACTAGTGTGCCAGTTTTATAGGGCGAGTCGATACGGACGCGGCGATACTAAATATGTGTACTTTTATTGTTTTTTTTTTTTTTTATTTAGATGAAGAAATGTATTTATGGGAATATTTTTTTTTTTTTTTCATTATTTAGGAATATTTTTTTTTAATTTTTTTTACACATTTGGAAAATTTTTTTTTTTACTTTTTTACTTTGTCCCAGGGGGGGACATCACAGATCAGTGATCTGACAGTTTGCACAGCACTCTGTCAGATCACTGATCTGACATGCAGCGCTGCAGGCTTCACAGTGCCTGCTCTGAGCAGGCTCTGTGAAGCCACCTCCCTCCCTGCAGGACCCGGATCCGCGGCCATCTTGGATCCGGGACCTGGAGCAGGGAGGGAGGGCGGCAAGACCCTCGCAGCAACGCGATCACATCGCGTTGCTGCGGGGGGCTCAGGGAAGCCCGCAGGGAGCCCCCTCCCTGCGCGGTGCTTCCCTGTACCGCCGGCACATCGCGATCATCTTTGATCGCGGTGTGCCGGGGGTTAATGTGCCGGGGGCGGTCCGTGACCGCTCCTGGCACATAGTGCCGGATGTCAGCTGCGATAGGCAGCTGACACCCGGCCGCGATCGGCGCCGCTCCCCCCGTGAGCGCTGCCGATCGCATATGACGTACTATTGCGTCCTTGGGAAGTAGGGCCCACCCCCCATGGACGCAATAGTACGTCTGATGGCAGAAAGGGGTTAATCTCCCACTGTTTTTTTGGTTGTTTTTTTTTTTTTTTTTTCAGGGAGACTTTAGAAATAAAAATAATAAAAAAAATATGATTTTATCAGGAAGAATTTAGAAACCAAATAAAATAAAATGATTTTTTCAGGGAGAATTTAGAAAACAAATAAAACCAAAAATATGCGTTCTATGGCCCACTGACTGAGAGAGAGAGAGAGATGGAACGCTTAGTACTGGCACACAAGCCCAAAGGGCAATATTAATCTCCCTTTTTTTTTCCAGGGAGAATTTCTGAAACCCAAAAAAAAAATAAAATAGGCTTTCTATGGCCCACTATTTGTGAGAGAGATGGGACGCTCAGGACTGGCACAGATGGCACGCTCAGGACTGGCACAGAAGCCCAGAGGCCAATATTAATCTCCCTTTTTTTCTGGGAGAATTTATAAAACCAAAAAAATATTTAAATAGGCTTTCTATGGCCCACTATTTGTGAGAGAGATGGCACGCTCAGGACTGGCACAGATGGCACGCTCACAACTGGCACACAAGCCCAGAGGCCAATATTAATCTCCCTTTTTTCAGGGAGAATTTCTAAAACCCAAAAAAAAAATAAAATAGGCTTTCTATGGCCCACTATTTGTGAGAGAGATGGGACGCTCAGGACTGGCACAGATGGCACGCTCAGGACTGGCACAGAAGCCCAGAGGCCAATATTAATCTCCCTTTTTTTCTGGGAGAATTTATAAAACCAAAAAAATATTTAAATAGGCTTTCTATGGCCCACTATTTGTGAGAGAGATGGCACGCTCAGGACTGGCACAGATGGCACGCTCACAACTGGCACACAAGCCCAGAGGCCAATATTAATCTCCCTTTTTTCAGGGAAAATTGATAAAACAAAAAAAAAAATTAAATAGGCTTTCTATGGCCCACTATTTGTGAGAGAGATGGCACGCTCAGGGCTGGCTGGCACAGATGGCACGCTCAGGACTGGCACACAAGCCCAGAGGCCAATATTAATCTCCCTTTTTTTCTGGGAGAATTTATAAAACCAAAAAAATATTTAAATAGGCTTTCTATGGCCCACTATTTGTGAGAGAGATGGCACGCTCAGGACTGGCACAGATGGCACGCTCACAACTGGCACACAAGCCCAGAGGCCAATATTAATCTCCCTTTTTTCAGGGAAAATTGATAAAACAAAAAAAAAAATTAAATAGGCTTTCTATGGCCCACTATTTGTGAGAGAGATGGCACGCTCAGGGCTGGCTGGCACAGATGGCACGCTCAGGACTGGCACACAAGCCCAGAGGCCAATATTAATCTCCCTTTTTTTCTGGGAGAATTTATAAAACCAAAAAAATATTTAAATAGGCTTTCTATGGCCCACTATTTGTGAGAGAGATGGCACGCTCAGGACTGGCACAGATGGCACGCTCACAACTGGCACACAAGCCCAGAGGCCAATATTAATCTCCCTTTTTTCAGGGAAAATTTATAAAACAAAAAAAAAAATTAAATAGGCTTTCTATGGCCCACTATTTGTGAGAGAGATGGCACGCTCAGGGCTGGCACAGATGGCACGCTCAGGACTGGCACACAAGCCCAGAGGCCAATATTAATCTCCCTTTTTTTCAGGGAGAATTTATAAAACCAAAAAAAAAAATAAATAGGCTTTCTATGGCCCACTATTTGTGAGAGAGATGGCACACTCAGGACTGGCACACAAGCCCAAAGGCCAATATTAATCTCCCACTGTATTTTTATCAGGGAGAATTTATACACCCCACAAAAAAAAATACAGAAAAATGAAAAGGCTTTCTATGGCCCACTATGTGAGAGAGATGGCACACACAGGGATGGCACTCTAGCAGAAATGCCAAATTGCCAATCTTAATCTCCCACCAAAAAAAAAAAAAAAAAAAAAACAGGGAATGTCCTACAATTACTATCTCCCTGCCTGCAGTAATCTCAGCCAGGTATGGCAGGCAGCTACTATCTCCCTGCCTGCAGTAATCTCAGCCAGGTATGGCAGGCAGCAATAAGGAGTGGACTGATGCACAAATGAAATAAAAAGTGTGGACAAACAAAAAAGATAGCTGTGCAGAAAGGAAGGAACAAGAGGATTTGTGCTTTGAAAAAAGCAGTTGGTTTGCACAGCGGCGTACACACAGCAATGCAGCTATCAGGGAGCCTTCTAGGGCAGCCCAATGAGCTACAGCGCTGAGGGGAAAAAAAAAAAAAAAAAAACTTCCACTGTCCCTGCACACCGAGGGTGGTGTTGGACAGTGCAAATCGCTGCAGCACAAGCGGTTTTGTGGTTAATGGACCCTGCCTAACGCTATCCCTGCTTCTGACAAAGCGGCAGCAACCTCTCCCTAAGCTCAGATCAGCAGCAGTAAGATGGCGGTCGGCGGGAACGCCTCTTTATAGCCCCTGTGACGTCGCAGACAGCAAGCCAATCACTGCAATGCCCTTCTCTAAGATGGTGGGGACCAGGACCTATGTCATCACGCTGCCCACACTCTGCGTTTACCTTCATTGGCTGAGAAATGGCGCTTTTCGCGTCATTGAAACGCGACTTTGGCGCGAAAGTCGCGTACCGCATGGCCGACCCCGCACAGGGGTCGGATCGGGTTTCATGAAACCCCGACTTAGCCAAAAGTCGGCGACTTTTGAAAATGTTCGACCCGTTTCGCTCAACCCTAATGGCCACTTCATCCTCTGTGACTGTGGGGACAGCAGTCGCACATGGTTTTGGACGCAGACCTTCCACCTCTTTACCCGCAACAGCCAGTGTCATTGACAGGTCGTCAGTAGATTTGCAATTGGAAACACCTGCTGGTGTTGAGTGCTCTCTGACTTCGAGACCACCACATTTTGATCAAGGCAACATAATATCTCCACCTGCACCTTCCTCACAGACCAGCAGTTTGCCAGGGACACCTTACTCAACCCCGTCTAAGCACGGCAGCCAGCCCTTGGTCCCTCAGATGTGGACAAGTAAAAGACCATTTCCTCCTAGCCATGATAAAGCTAAGAGGATGAATTTCACCATCTGCAAGCTGTTGGCTACAGAAATGCTGCCTTTCTGCCAGGAGGACACAGAGGATTTTCGAGACCTTATGTCCGTCGCAGTGCCCCAGTACCAGATGCCCAGTCGCCACTACTTCTCAAAGAAAGCTGTGCCTGTGCTACACCAGCATGTCCCACACAACATCTCCGGTTCCATGAGAAACTCTGTGTGTGACAGGGTGCATTTCACCACTGACACTTGGATGAGTAGACATGGACAGAGGCGTTACATGTCGGTGACTGGGCACAGGGTAACTATGGTGACATCAGAAGAAGGGGCTGCTGTCCAAGTTTTGCCGTCCCCACGAGTTGCTCGTCGATCCTCTGTATCTATAAGTTCCTCCACTGCTTCTACCTCCTCAACCTCCTTTCGATCCTCCACCTGCACCCAAAGCCTGTCTGGTAATGCCACCCGCGTTCTAACTGCGCAGAAGGAATCCTGCACACCTCCTTACTATGCTGTCACCAGGGCTCAACGGCATCAGGCGGTGTTTACCTTGAAATGTCTGGGAAATGTGAGTCCCACAGCTGAGGAGTTGTGGTCAGCTCTGGAGACTGAGTTCCATCAATGGTTGTCTCCACTGAACCTGCAGCCAGGGAAGGCCGTGTGCGACAATGCTGCAAACATGGGTGCGGCCCTTCGCCAGGGCAAGGTCACACACGTGCCTTGTATGGCTCACGTTTTGCTGGTTGTCCAGCAATTTTTATCCCACTATCCCGGACTAAATGGGATTCTGCAGAGGGCACGGTCGCTGTGTGCTCACTTCCGCCGTTCGCATCAAGCAGCTCAATGACTTACATCTCTACAGAAGTCGTTGGGCCTGCCAGTTCACCGACAGAAATGCAATGTGCCCACACGGTGGAATTCAATTCTGAACATGTTGCAGCGACTGTGGCAGCACCGACGAGCCCTGGTGCAATACCTTATGACGTATAGCCTGGGCCAACAAGATCCAGAGGTGGGGAAAATCACGCTGCAGGAGTGGTCTCAGATCAGGGACCTATGCACCCTTGTGCACAGTTTTGAAATAGCGACGAAGATGTTTAGTGCTGACGATGCCATTATCAGCATGACTATTCTGGTCATTTACATGCTGGATCACACCTTAAACAGCAATCAGAGTCAGGTGGTGGGACAAGAGGAGGAGGAACAGGAAGAGTCGTATGCGGAAGGGATAATATCTCCAAGGTCAAGACGGTCGGCAGCACCAAGGCGGCTGGCATTGGAGGGTGGGGGAGAGGGATTACTGAGGGCGCATGGTAGCAGCCAAACTGTTGAAGAAGGTGCAGGAGCCGAGGAAGAAGTGGAGGACGAACTGGCGCTGGGCATGGAAGACTCATCAGATGAGGGAGACCTTGGTCAAATTTCTGTTGTGCGAGGTTGGGGGGAAAGGGCAGAGGAAGGAAGCATGATTCTCACATCGCTGCCACCAAGACAATAAGAACTTGGTCCTCCTGGATGCGCAAGACACATGAGTGCCTTCTTGCTGCACTACCTGCAACATGACCCTCGGATTGTCAGAATTCGAAGTAATGCCGACAACTGGGTTCCACACTCTTAGATCCCCGGTACAAAAGTAAATTTGGTTAAATAATTCCTGCCATAGAAAGGGATTCACGCATGCAGGAGTATCAGCAGAGACTGTTAAGAATCTTACATTGCTATTCCACAAAACACCAGTGGTGCACGTAGTGAATCTCTGAGCTGTAACTTGCCCAACCCTGGGACTGTCGAGTCATCACTCAAACCGTAACAGCAATTTTTTCAATTGTTTCAAGAATTGTTTAGACCATTCTTTGCAAGGCAACAGGAGACAAGAAGTCTGACACATAGCCAACGCCTAGAGAGGATGGTACAGAAGTATCTCCAAGTTAACATCGATGCCATGACTGTGGAACTGGACCCTTGCTCATTTTGGGCTTCCAATCTGGAAAAATGGCCTGAGCTCGCCACTCACGCCTTGGAGATCTTGTCGTGCCCCGCAGCCAGCGTTTTCTCTGAACGTGTGTTCAGCGCTGCTGGTGGTGTGCTGACAGATAAGCACACGCGGCTGTCCAGTGACAATGTAGACAGACTAACGTTCATCAAGATGAACAAATCCTGGATCCGCAAGGACTTTTCTACCCCTGTGTCATCCTGGGGAGACTAAAAGCTTGATTTTTGAAAATCACCTCACCAACCATTTTAAGAAACTCTGGCGAAATTGATGCCACTTAAGTGCTGTCTGTGGCCCAATTTTTGGAAAAAATGGAGACTCTTTCTGGAGTTCCCTTGCTGTGTTTTACATGACGTTGCCATCATCAATTCCAGGTGGGTGGGGTTGCGCCCCCCCTTTTAACCTTTAGAAACTACATACACTATGGCTTCGGGTAACACAGATGGTTGAGTCTGCAGATCTGTTTACTCATACTATGGCCTGGGATTCAGAGGTCTGCTCCAAAGCTTCAGTGTCTGCTAGCAATTATCTAATTACTAATTTTAATCTGCATCTAGCCCAGGCAACACTTTGGGCCTAGTAGCAGTGTCTGCTACTCAGCAGAGTACCCCACCCATGAAGCAAGCTACACCGCCTGTTTATCTAATTACTAATTTTTAACTGCATCTAGCCCAGGAAATCCTTTTGGGCCTAGTAGCAGTTTCTGCTACTCAGCAGAGTACCCCACCCATGAAGCAAGCTACACCGCCTGTTTATCTAATTACTAATTTTTAACTGCATCTAGCCCAGGCAATACTTTGGGCCTAGTAGCAGTGTCTGCTACTCAGCAGAGTACCCCACCCATGAAGCAAGCTATACCGCCTGTTTATCTAATTGCTAATTTTTAACTGCATCTATCCCAGGCAATACTTTGGGCCTAGTAGCAGAGTGTGCTACTCAGTAGAGTACCCCACCCATAAAGCAAGCTACACTGCCTTCTTCCTTTTTCAATCTAACCCCTCGGCTCTGGGGTGTCCGCCCTCCCTCCAGCTCTCTCCTTCTCACAGGTGGACTACCGCGTGTATTCACACTCTGGCGAATCTTTTGGGCCCAGGCATAAGAAGTCGTCGAGGTAATGGATAATATGTGCCCCCTTAAAAACATCCATGATGACTCATTCGAGGAAGCAACTAAACGTCTCAAATAGGGAGCAGGATATGGAGCACCCCATGGGCAAACAGCGATCTTTGTAGTATGCTCCTTCACAGAAGCAGCCCAATAGGCGGACACTATTCGGAGGCACAGGTAGTACCCGGAATGCCCCCTCTATGTCTGTTTTGGCCATTAGGGTGCCCCTTCCCAACTTCTTGACCCACCTGATTGCCTCGTCAAAGGAGGTACAGTATATAGTACTGTACTTGCTTCCGCATCGATGTTGTCATTTACTCACCTGCCCCTTGGATATGACAAATGGTGGATTAGTCAGAATGTATTGGGTTCCTTTTTTGGCACGACTCCCAATGGGAATACCACTATGTCTTCTAAGTGTTCTGAATGGGCCTGCCATTCTACCTAAAGATATTTATTTTATTTATTTTTTATTTTTTTTGTCACGACATCGGGTGTTGGTAGGCTGATTTTAGATTTTTACTCCAGCCTTTCTTGATTTTAGAAGGGCATGACATGCCTATATCTGTGTCTCCTCCTCCTTTTACTCCTCCACCTCTTTTCTTTTTGCATGACTATATGTACTTTTCCATGTGTTTGTTGTGTCTTCTGAGCAGTTTGTTAGCTTTTGGACACCTTTTAAGGTGTTTTCTATGTGTTTTCTGTGTGTTTGTATGTGTTTGTGTTTGCCTGCCATTGATTTCAATGGGGTTCAACGGTGCTCGTCACACGCCCCAATTCGATGAACCGAACCGAACTAGGGAGGTGGCTCAACACTAGTCCCTACCCCGCATGTTTGGCGCCTTTTAGACAGCCAATAAACATGTGGGGATTGCCTGCCAGTCACTGTAATGGGTAGCCATCTTAGTTGTGGTATAATTGCGGTTGGTTGGCCGCATAGCATCATCAACTCTTTATAAGACCCATGACGCCATACTCGCAACACTTTACCCTGAAAACAAGTAGAGCAATGAGAGGTGCTACTGAAAGAGGGACAGAATTGTAGCTGCGTTTTAGCCAGGGATTCAACCACATTTACATTTCTTTTAAGTGCAACTACAGCCCTTCTTAGGGCTAATTATAATAATAATTATTATTATTTATTTATATAGCACCATTAATTCCATGGTGCTGTACATGAGAAGGGGTTACTTACAGAGTTATAGATATTGTTTACAGTAAACAAATTTACAATGACAGACTGGTACAGAGGGGAAAGGACCCCGTCCTTGCGGACTTATATTTTACTGGATTAATAGTTAATTAATTAATAGTAATACTGCTGTTAGCAGCACTTAGGGAGAAATTGTGCTGAAGCAATTGTGTAGGACAGGATATGGTGAATTGCATGTCCTTTATGCTGCAGTCTGCAACTGATACCAAAACCCCTTCTCAGGGCCAATAATATTCTTTTTGCTATTAATCTTGCAAATTGTTTTGATCAGGGAAATATTATACACCATTTTTAATGCACCAGTTTTGCGTTAAAAGCATACAGCCAGACTTGTTTGTATCTCAATAACATTGCTGTATTGATACTGCAGTCATATACGTCCATCTAAGGTGTACAAGTTTTCCTGGCATTGTAATACTACAATTTTTCTTCAGCAGTGAACTTTTATGCGACATTTATCTTGCTAGAGTAGGACCTTAAAACACACAAATAAAAATCATCTTGTTACAAATTACCTTGGCATTGCAATACTGTAATTTTTTTGAGCAGTGACATTTTATATATATTTTAGTCTATCACTTATCATGATAGAGTTGAGCCTCAAACCCTCCCCACCAAAAAAAATCATTTGTTAAAATAAAATCGCATTACTATATTGATACTGCAGCCTTATACGTTCATTTGAAGTGGGCACATTTTGCTGGCTTTGTAATGCTGTCTGCAACGTTTTCTCAACAGGGATATAACAGTCGTAATTTAAAATGGGCAGGGCGCTTGGTAAGTGATAGGGAAGTAGATATGATACTGATGGTGAGCGCAGAGGCCGAGGCTCTGGGCAAAGTGAAACTGTGCCTGCTGCGGGAGCACAATAAACACATACATCATGTCGATCTAGCTTCCTGTCCCACTTTGTAGGGAGGCGTGGAGCACCATTCTCAGGGCAGCACGGTGGCTCAGTGGATAGCACTGCAGCCCTGCAGCCTTGCAGCCTTGCAGCGCTGGAGTTTGTATGTTCTCCCTGTGTTTGCATGGGTTTTCTCTGGGTACTCCGGTTTCTTCCCACATTCCAAAGGCATACTGATAGGGAATGTAGAGTGTGAGCCCCATCGGGGACAGTGATGGTAATGTGTGCAAAACTGTAAAGAGCTATATAAGAAATATAATATATTTATAAGAGCTATATAAGAAATATGATAGCGCAAAATAAAGATTATTATTCTTGAAGCCAGACCAGTGTGAAAACATTTTTGGATGGATAGCAGATAATGCTTTCAGTCACTTTGCCAACACCACCCTGTCTTCCACACAAAGTACCGTCTCAGTAGTCGTGATTCGAGACCACATAATCCTCACCCTGATCCTCCATCCTCTCACCATGCCAAGTGCCCAGAGACAATTGATCCCACACTTCAACACTCGGAAGAGCTGTTCACATTTCCATTTATACATTCTGGCCTCTCGCCCTAGCCATTTTAAGCGGGATATTAAGAGATCGCATGTAGCGATGCCCAAAAATTTGAGCAGCCACACTAACAAGAAGGTGACGGTGGGAAAATGAAATTACTGTCGCAAGAGCTGGATGATGATGAGACACAATTGCCAGAAAAGTGTCGTTGTCAGCAAGTCACGAGGAGGTGCGGAAGTGATAGACAAAGTGGTGAACGATGAAGTCACTGACCCAACCTCGGAAGATAATATTAAGAGAAATAACACACTAAGCAAAGCAATGAAGTATATTAACACGTGTCGTATGAAAGTTTAGCTATAGCTATAATATTGAATATACTCAAATGCTTGTTAATGGAATAAATGGCACAGCATTTGGAAAAACAAGTATTAATACTAGAGGACAACCCAAGCTATATGGTCAAATGAGTGATAGTACCAACAAATAGTTAAAGGTAATAAAACATGAAGATTATTGAGATAAATAAAGAAAGGGATAAAGAACATGGTGCTAGCGATAAAAAGTGTGTACCTGCCAGATACACAGGTGACAAATTATTGCTGACAATTTTTTTTTTTTTTTTTAAAGTACATAGTGGGTGCAAATTGACACTGCAATGGAAATGAAGAGAATGCTGTAAAAGCAGTAAAGTATGTCATGTACAAATTGTGCCTAAATGCCAAAATGAGTAAAGACAAGTGTGCAAAGAGTTATAAATAATCAATATACAATTTGCAGCATATGCTGAACCATCATCAAAGATACAAAAAACAGTATAAGCATCAACATGAAGTGCATAAGTGCCCCTTTAAGGATGCAGTAAGAAGAGAGTGTTAGCATATGATAGGCTTTTACAATGGTTAAAATAAATGGGTGCGAGTGGCCAAGGAACTGCATAGGTTAAATTGTACGGCATAGAGAATAAAGAGAAAGTGCATGTATGGTAGATATAAGGTCAGGGTGGGTAATCTGTATGCTGTAAGAAGGCACTGACAAGTATTTAGATGGTGCTAAGATATGAGCCTAAGCATTGTGCAACAGTAAAGTGAGGTAGGAGCACAGGGTTATGGGCACAACCATGAATAGTGGTATGACTGGTGATTGCTATGATGAGCGGTTACCTGTAAGGTCACACCTGTAAATGCAGGAATGTGCCCCGACGTGCGTTTTGGATCAAGTCCTTCATCAGGGAAGGTGACATGCAGAACGAGGAAAACAGCGCACAGGGGGAGGAATCTAAAGTGCCACAAGAGGCAGAAAGAAGCAGAGGGGTGGCCAGAGAAGTTGCCAAGCCAAGGGCCAGCGTCTAGTGCTTTTTTGAAGACAGTCCAGTTAACCCAAAAAGGCCATTTGCAACATCTACCATGCCAGCGTCAGCAGGGGCAGCACAACTACCAGCCTAACCATCACCAGCATGCTCAAGCACATGCAAGCAAAGCACCCGACTACTTGGGCCAAACGCCAGGGTCCAAAACCAGTGTCTGCAGGTGACACCACTGCCTCTTCCCCTGTTCTTTGTGCACGCCAAGCCCCTGTCCGTGATGTATGCAAAGATTACTCCCACCCTGCTCCTGTCGTTCTACACTTACAACGATTGTTGTAGGCTGTCAGTGGTCGTCACATAGGGAGTTCTCACACTGCAAACAAGATTTCACAGCTGAGACAGGAGTACAGAAGATCCCAATATCCTCCACATCAGGCTGAGTAGATGCGAAACGCTCCAATAAATTCCCCAGCAGGGTTGATGAAATAACAGTCCTTGATGCTGCTACATTAAACTAATCAATTTTTTAGGGCTAATTCAAAAAGATTATTTTCTGTTATATTAATACCGCTCTTATTCGCTCTTATTCTATGGTGAGGTATGGCAGTAGGGATAGCAAATAACAGGCATTTAGTCAGGAATTATTGACTTATAAATTCTAAGCCTTGCTGTTGCTTCTGTCCATAGACTCATTGACCGATTCATGTTTTTACAGTGATCTATACTCAGAAATTCATCAAAGCTGCCAGTGATACTTGTGTTCCTCCAGAGTTTGTTGGTGCCACATTCAAGAAAAAAATCTTTTCACGGCCAGTTCAAATCCCTTCTATATTCTACAATAATGCCGCTCTTATCTACAAGTCGTGTAGGGTGGGCTGTGGCAGTAAGTATAGCGCATGACAGACATCTAGTCAGGGATTATTGCCTTATAAACTATAATTCCTGCTTTTTTTCCATGAACTCATTGACGGATTCATGTATTTTATGGTGTTCTGTATTCAGAAATTCATCAAAGATGTCAGTGTTACTTGCGTTCCTCCAGAGTTTGTTGCTGCCACATGCAAGAAAAAATGTTTTCAGGGCTGGTTCAATTCCCCTCTATATTTTACAATAATACCACTCTCATCTGCAAGTTGTGTAGGGTGAGTTGTGGCAGTAGGTATAGTGCATGACAGGCATCTAGTCAGGGATTATTGCCTTATAAATTCTGAGCCTCGTCATTGCTTTTATCCATGAACTCATTGACAATTCATGTTTTTTTTATGGTGATCTGCACTTAGAAATTCATCAAAGCAGGAAAAATTAACCGATTTAATGTGTCCACTAAACAGTTTCTCTCCAGCATCTGCATGTAAGAGGTAGTGGTGGGACACTTTACACTACGGGAGCTGGAATTACCACTTCTGAACTCTTGAGTGCTTTGCTTCCATCAATTTTAGGGTGCTTCTTTAAGTATGTTTGGGGTCATTATACAGCTGGAAGATCCGTGACCTAGGATGCAAACCCAGCTTTCAGACCCCAAGCACTACATTTCAAACCATAATCAATTGGGAAACTTCACATTTCATGATGCCTTACACACAGTCAAGGCACCCAGGGCCAAAGGCAGCAAAACAACACCTACATTTATTTGACCCTCCACCATATTTGACTGCTTTTATTTTTAGTCCTCATGCCATTGACAGTAAACGGTAAAATGATGTGCATTACCAAAAACTCTATCTTGGTCGCATGTGTCCACAAGACGACTGCTTGCCCTCTACAAATAGTTGGGGCCTTCTGCTGTCTCTATATAAATTGTGAGGGCCACCTGCTGGCTCCCCAAGTTTAAAACTTTACAGTATTAATATGAAAAAGAAAATATGCCCACCTCAGATGGATAAATTATATTGCAGTAGTAATACACAGCTATGCAAAGCATAGCCGTCTGCTGGCCCTTCAAAAATGCGTAGTGATGGCTGGCTGCTGGCCCTCTAAAATTAGAGTGAGGGCTGCCTGATGGCCCTCTGGCAATAGAGAGGACCACATGCTGGCCCTCTAACAATAGTAAGGACCGCCTGATGACCCTCTACAAATAGTGATGGCCACCTTATGACCCTGAATTTTTTTTTTACTTTCAGAGTTCCTCCTTCATAAATTAAACAGGATGTGTCTAATCATGTCTCACACACCACATAGACAGATAAGGTATTAAAATGCAAAAATTACATTTCCTGCCAAAACTTTTTTTCACCATTGAAAGCAATGCAAATGTGTAATAACGCAGTAAAAACACCACGTGTGAACATAACCCAAGGTGTGGAGGAGCATATTTCTTTATCTAATTTATTTTGCATTATATACAAGTCATTATCCTGGAAAGAATGTTTCTTAACATTTTGCCAGTCAAATACATTTTAACTATGGTTTTGTATGTTTTATTATCAGTCTGTAAAAGTGGCGTAATACTTTGGCAACATTTTTTTCCAGCAGCAACCTAGGATTCAGAAATCCTTCCAGGTAGTTCTGCTTCACGTCACTTGTCTTATCTATTGCATTATTTCTGTGCTGTGTTATGTGTAGTGATGAGCGAATATACTCGTTGCTCGAGATTTCCCGAGCACACTCGGGTGTCCTCCGAGTATTTTTTAGTGCTCGGAGATTTTGTTTTCTTTGCCGCAGCTGAATGATGACATCTGTTAGCCAGCATAAGTACCTGTGGGGGTTGCCTGGTTGCTAGGAAAACTCGAGTAACGAGTATATTCGCTCATCACTAGTTATGTGTAAATGTGTGACTCTTCATATTTTGTGTTAATCTATGCCTGATGAAGAGACCTGAGTAGTCTCGAAAGCTTGCAATTTGTTACCATCTTTTCAGTTAGCAATTAAGATGTATCAACCACTGAGGACTTTCAATTCTTAATATTTTCCTGCCTTACTTAGCCCTCCAGCAGTGCAATAAAGTCATTAACTCCCATTCCTTCTAATAATAATGAGATGTCTCTGCTCACTATGGTCTAGTCTATACATGAAAGCTGACAGGTGAGTTGCAGAAAAAAGGAAGTGTCTGCCTAATGTGACTGCTCTAGTTGTCAACGTAAAAAAAAGAATAGTATAATAAATAGTAAAAACAATGTTTTTTAATGATAAATTACAGTAAAAGAAAATAGTGAAAACAGTCTTTTTACGATAAATTACTTTTCTAGAAAACCTGTTACTCTAACAGACTTATTTAATCTCTTCACAACTGCCGAAGGTAAATAAACGTCAGCATTTGCTGGGCTTTGTGCAGCGCCGATGTTTCTCTATGGTCAGCGGTCTTGCAGTGCTTGGGACCTCCAGAATTATGCCAGTGCTGGGATTCCAGTGCAGATCTATAGCTCTGACTGGTTGACGTCATTAGGACCTGATTGGCTCAGGTCCCAATGATGTTAACCCTGTGTTATTTTCTAGGTACCACAATCAATTGATTGGGGCATTAAGAAGTTTGTCAGAGGAAGTGGGCTCCTTCTCTCATCCCTCCGATGTAATCACGGTGGGGAGCCAACGGTGGTCTTGGCAGCTGGTGATCAAATGATAACCTCCAGTCTGATTGACAGTTCAATGCATTGCAATACACATGTATTTGAGATTTGAATGAAAACCCTGATGTAAATGCTCAGTGAAGATTGTAAGATGAATGTGCTCCAAAATGTTATGTAAAATGTTCCCAATAAAAGCTTCAGCTCAATCTACAAAAAAAAACAAGTCCTCAGTCAGGTCCGTCATCTGTTAACGGAAATATTGGGGGCTTCCATATTACTGGTAGTACAAAGGCTCTGGAAAAGCACTATTGTTACCCCTATACCCCAAAAATAAAATCCAGCAAATTCTGGGCTCCCAAATCCAAATGCTACCCTCCCTTGAGTCCCACAGTGTGCCTAAACCACATTTAGCATCTAAATGGTGTGCACTTCTGCAGCAATGAAAACACGCCTAATTTATGGGATGTGTGTCTCCAGAAGAAAGAGCAGGACACATAGTATGGACACTGAAACGTTCTGGTCACTGCAATATACTTGGCACTACAAAGGCAGATTTGCTATTTTCACTAAGCAACATCTATTGATACTACACCTGTAGATAATCATTTACTCATCCCAATGTTATACAATTCTGTGAATTGCCTAAGAGTTAAAACTACTCACTACTCCCCTAGGTAAATTCCTGGAGAGGTGTTGTTTCCAATCACTTGTAGGGGTTTCTGCTGTTTTGGCATGTCAGTAGCTCTTCAAATGTGACATTTCATCTGCAACCTATTTCAGCCAAAATAATAACCCTTCCGAGTCGTGCAATGTGCCCAAACAATAGTTTTCTACCACATATAGGGTATCAACGTACTAAGAAGAAATTGCACAACAAATTTTATGCTCCATTTTCTCCTTTTACCCTTATAAAAATAAAAAATTTGGGGCTAAAGCAACATTTTTTAGATTTTTTTTATATTCACAATGCAACATAATAAAATTCTGTATAGCATCAAGGTTTCCAAAATAGGGGTCGTTTTTGTGGGGTTTCCACTGTTTAGGCACAGCAAGGGCTCTGAAAACATAATATGGCATTTGCTATCTATTCCAGACAATTTTGTGTTCCAAAAGTCAAACGGTGCTCCTTTCCTTTGTGAGCCCTGCAGTGCCGCCAAACAACAATTTTACACCACGTATGGGATATCGGCTTACTCAGGAGAAACTGCACAACAAATTGTAAGGTCCATTTCCTCCTAATACTCTTGTAAAAATGCTAAATTTGGGACTAAAGTAACATTTTTGTGGGAAAAAGTAAAATTTTCATTTTTTCCTTCCATATTGCCTAAATTCCTGTGAAGCACCTGAACTGTTAATAAACTTCTTGAACGTGGTTTTGAGTATTTGAAGGGGTACAGTTTGTAAACTGCTGTCACATTTGGGTATTTTTTTTTATCATATAGGCCCCTCAAAGTCACTTCAAATGTTATGTAGTCCCTAAAAAAAATGGTTTTGTACATTTGCTTGGAAAAATTTGAAACTGCTGATTAACGTTTAACCCATCTAACTTCCTAACAAGAAAACAATTTTGTTTAAAAATAATGTTGATGTAAAGTAGACATGTGGGAAATGTTATGCATTGACTATTTTGTGTGATATCACTATCTGGTTTAAGGACATAAAAACTACAATTTTGAAAATTTTAAAATCTTTGCCAAAATTCCGATATTTTCCCAAATAAACGTAAAAAAAAATCGACCTAAATTCACCACTAACGTGAAGTACAATATATCACAAAAAAGCAGTCTCAGAATCAACAATGAAGCACTCCAGAGTTATTACTTCATAAAGTGACACTGGTCAGAATCGAAAAAATTGTTCTGGTCAGGAGGATGAAAACAGGCACTGGTGCGAAAGGGTTAATATAGGCCAATATGAATACATAATTGACTTACACTAGTTGGTACATTTTCACACAGTAAACAACTTACCCAAGTAAAAAACAGAGATCGGAAAAAGAAAATTATTTTTAATTATTTAACCATATCACATGATCTCTGCCCCACTGCTGATTGGGGAAGGAGCATCATATGGTAGCCAATAATACCATTACCTTTATCCATACAGAAATATACTAAAGCCATGTGAAATATGTGGATGCTATATGAGAAAAAATATACACCATATTTATTTTATAAAGTTCCTTGTGTTTCCATAATATTATTTTTATTATGTAAAACCTAGAGAGTGATCTTCTTTTTTCATCATATTTTTTATTATCATTTTAGTTGCTCATTGCAGACATATTTATAACTAATAATTGCATGAGCTAAACAAAGAAAATGTGGACGAAAAATGAAATAATGGCAATGTGATTTGCAACAGGTATTCAAAAAAACAATCTTGGAAGATATCCATGTGTAATCTTTTTTAAGTACGACACTTCTAAAACACCATACAGTATTACCATGTAATAAGACAGGCTGGTTGCCAACGGAATTTTCGGTGCATATGAGCTGTGATTTCTCTGCAAAGAATTGCAAAGTAAATGTGAAATATGCCTACGAGAATGTCATTATTGGCTTTATTAATATCTTAATTGACATTAAGGCAAGTGCTTCAACCCTTAATGCAGTTTATAGAATTGCCAGACAGTACGAGCCTAGGTTTTATTTTCCCTGAAGCTACAGGACTTGATGAGACTACATTTTCTCCCAAGAGTTCAATGCGAATAAAGAACACTAAATAGTGAGTGTGAGAATAGTCACACTAAATCATTATAAATGCATTATAATAAAGATGTTATGAGCTATCATATATTAAACTCACTCTTCAAACTGAGATGATCTACAAGTAGATTCTGAATTACCTCCTAACACCAAAAAATGGTAGCCGACGTATCCCTTGCCTATGGTGAACGCAAACTGTTATTACTAAACTATGAAATAAAAGTAATATTATAATCTGGCCATCAACACACACCTACTTTTTCACCTGTCTGATTTCTTTAAGGCTACATTTTCACATCTGTGATTTTTACCATCCATGAGAAATGGGCATTTTTTTTTTTCTCGGGTGTCATCCTCGTTGTATTCCTGAAGAGGTCTGCTTACTTCTTTTCTTAGCCATATATCCCTACAGAAATGTTATATGTCACATCACCATAGAATAAAATATAATAATTTTATTAAGAAATATTACCAAAAAATGTACATCATGATATTAATTAAAAGAAAAGATCAAGGAAATACAGAATAAACAAGAGGACATGCATAGGTATGGGTATCAAATAATGAACATATGGACCGGTGCCAATAATACATATTAAATAAATAGCAAGGATGAGCTAATGCATAACATTAAAGGACGCATTACTACTGTATATTGTGTGGAGGATAATTATGCAAGGATCATACTGATGCCCATACCCCGACGAGCATTTCGCCTGCTGCTTTCTCAAGGGTATATTGCTTCTAAGTCAATAAAAAGACCCGTGGATGGTCACGTTTTTATTCAAGCACATTAATGATCAATAGATCATTGAGACACACATGTGAAATGGTAGCCCTCCAATTTGCATTCGTGATTCACAAATCTCCATTGACTTGTGTGGCCGAGTCTAATCCACAATCCTGGGTCAGAATAGGACATGCTCTGACTTGCACGCATTTCATTCTTTCATGATTTTCACGGGCGTGTGAATAACGGTATGTGTCTATGTGACTTCAGAGAAATAATTTGGACATAACCTGGGCCTTTAACATGGACGTGTGAATGTAGCCGCCTTTCCAGAAAAAAATCCCACTATGATAAAATTACTACAAGACCCTAAATGACGAACAGAAGAACCTTAGCTGTGTTAAAAATGTAATTACACTTTACAGAGGTTTTTAAATATTGTATTTCCCTAAGTGTCTTGCTGATTGTGGGGGTGAAGGGGCAAGTTCTGACATTGCTTAAAACACTGTCCTGAAGTGCTAACTTATAAAGTCTATGACCCTCTCTGTAGATGCAATCATGAACAAGCTAAGCATCTCTGTCTCCTAAATTGAGCACTTTGGGACAGTGTTTTGAGTGATCGATGTGGATTTATGGACCCTGACCTCACTAATCTGGTGGACATTTAAGGACATACAGTATATATAAAACAATACTCAAACGGTATGTACACTCTAAGTTATTAAGAACATAGCCAAGTTTGATACTTAAAGGGGGCATTCTTTTTTACATAAGTTATCACATAACCTCAATTTATGTGATGATCATTGGATCAGTGTGGGTCACAATTGATAGAATGGGGGTCTTCTCTTCCTGTTACTATATGGTTCTCACTTGCAGCCGGGATAAGTTGTATGTAATAAGATGTAAGTTGAAATTCTTGTATAGTGAAAATAACCTTTCCACTCTATTAGGCTAGGTTCACATTAGCATTTATGTGCGCAGCGTATCATCTGCATGTGCAAACACATGCCAAAACGCATGCAAATGCATGTTAACGCAGCTTTTTTATCCCCAAAATCTTACGCATGACAGCAAAAAAAGGCGCATGTGAATGCGTGTGTATGCGTTTTGCATGCGTTTGCGTTGTTTATGCACATGTGTACAGTGTCTCACAATGGGCGTGGCTTATGTGATTTCTATATATAGACCCTGCACAGATGAAATCCTCTTCTTTTGATGCTGTATCCTGCTGCAAGATAGATCTTAGCGTGGAGAGCTTCAATCTGAATCTGGATTTATCATTGAAATTGGCTTTTGCTTTTGCTGTGGCTTGTGAGGAAGAATGGAGAAGAGAAAGACGGAGAAGACGTCATCATCGCTATTGGCAACACCCCATTGTTGAAGTCCGAGAGAGCCGTGGAGCCTATCACTCATTGTTCACCGAGCTTCGTGAAAACCAGCAAAAGGTTTTTGAGTACAAAAGATTGTCTGAACAGAGCTTCCATAAATTGCTGCTACTTGTCAGAGGATCCATCACCAGGCAGGACACACAGCTACATAAAGCAATACCTGCTGAGGAACGTCTGTTGGTGACCCTAAGGTACGTAATTTTGACAAAGAAACACCTGTCTTTAGTATTATTGTTGCAAAAGCCATCTACTGATTTTTTTTCCTCATTTTCTTTTCCACAGACTCCTGGCTACTGGAGAGACCTTAAGATCTCTAAATTTTCAATTTCGGATTGGACTGTCCACCCTTTCTGGTATTATTGGAGACACCTGCCGTGTATTGTGTGGCATACTGCGTGCAGAATTCCTCCCCCAACTGACAACTGAACTGTGGCTGAAAAATTTAAGGAAATTTGTAATTTTTCAAACTGTGTGAGGGCTGTGGACGGCAAACACATTCGGATTCTGAAACCTGCTGAAAATAGATCCGAGTACTTCAATTCTAAAAAATACTTTTCCATTGTTCTCATGGCGATAGCAAATGCTAAGTGTTGATTTGTCGCCGCTGACGTTGGCTGATTTGGACAAGGAAATGACTCACAGACTTTCAAAAACTCTGACATGGGACAATGTTTGTATGCTAATAACTTTAATTTTCCACTGCCACAACCTCTTCCAGACACTGAAGGACCGCCAATGCTGTTTGTTGTTGTTGGGGATGAGGCATTTCAAAAGTGTGCCAACCTCTTAAAACCATACTCGAGTCGAGACTTGAATCACACCAAAAGGATTTTCAACTACAGGCTGACACGGGCACGAAGTACTGTGGAGTGTGCCTTTGGTTTGCTGGCAGCTAGATGGCGCATTTTGGGACCACCAATCAATCTTAAAATAAAGACAATTGATGAGGTTGTGAAAATGTGTGTTGTTCTGCATAATTACATCCTGGCAAAAGAGCAACCCCACTTTGAACTTGAGGAACCTGTTAATACCATATTGCCATGTTATCATGCTCACCCTCTGAGGACTACAGTGGAAGTTGCCCCAATGAGGGATAAATTAGCTGCCTACTTTGTCTCTTATATTGGACGTGTGTCATGGCAAGATGAAATGGTTTAGGCTGTAAATAAGTCAAATGTACCTGTAAAGTTATGTACCTGTACTGTTTTATGACTGTAATATTAACACCTTGAATGTAACTTTAATAATAAACACCTTAACTGTAACACTCGTTAATACTTCACTCAACAATACACTCAAAAATACACACATGTTTAAATAGAGATAAATACTTCACTCAACAATGCACTCAACAATACACACATGTTTAAGTAGAGAGATAAATAAAACACAGTGAGACAGTTATTGTGAAACAAAATCGTTTTTACTAACAAAAATAAAAACAATTTGAAATTCTAAATAAACAAGGAAAATGTGATTTACTTTCGGGGTCTGTGGGAGGGAGTTACATGGTGGACCTAGAGGTGTCGAGCTGAGATGGTAGGCTAGGAGTGGTTGAGGAAGTAGGGGAAGTAAAAGTGACAGTTGAAGGATTGGGTCAGAAACATTGGCAGAGGACACATTGGGGGAAGAGGACACATTAGAAGTGGAAAACAAGTTGGAAAGGACTGAAACATTGGATGGGAAAGAACCAAGGGAAGGTGTGGACAGACTTGAAAAAAGACACATTCAGAGGTGAGGGTGGAGGGGGTGTCTAATATTTTTTAGCAGCTTCTCGATTCCTGGACTTTGTTTTGTTGCTTCATCAGCCTTTTGCTTCCTGTTGCTGCATGATGGGAGTGGAAGTCTGGGCTGCTGAACTCGGCTGCATGGTTGAACTGGAAGGCTAGGCTGCTGCACTCGGCTGCATGGTTGAAGGGGAAGGCTTGGCTGCTGCATGGTGTAGCTGGGTACTGTTGGAAGAGTCCTAATGTGCAGCGGTGGTTGTGGTGAAGGTGGATAGGTCACTTGGTGAGATGACTGGTATCCATGTCCTTGAGATGTTGGGAAAGGTGCTGGTGGATTCTGCCACTGATGCTGTCCTGGAGCTTGTTGCCCTGTAGAGACTGAAGTTTGTGCCTGCTGCTGATATCAGGAACGCTGCATTGCCTTTGTGTATTCAGCTTGACAGGCCTTTATCACATCGAGCTGGAGATCAGGACTAAGGTTTTTCATCACGCCCCGTTCTATAGAGGAAAAATAATGTTGCACCAGTCTATTAAGGTTGGGTCAAGGCGTCTGTGGACGTCCTGAAAAAGTGTGTTCACATGAGTGAACCCACTATCCAGTCTTTCTACAACCGCCTTCTTCCCAGCCTGGAAGACCGAGCTTAAGTGAATAAACTCGGGCATGACTGCCCACTCCCAGGCCCTCTGCCACTGGTGAGCAGACCCAAGTAAAGTAGTGGCAGGGAGAGGGGAAAACCAGCTGGACCGGCTTCCTGTTCCCAGCCTGTGAAGCCTGCCTGGTTGCTCCATTGCTGGTGGATGATTGGGATTGGGCCTGTTAATTGGCTGGTCGATGAAGGGCCGCTCCAACAATGGACGATCCAGGTTCTGTGGTGCTGCACCAGGTTCTGTGTGGCAAATAAATGACAAACATTAGTAAAAAATTAAAAGATTAAAAAATAGTAAGACCATGCAAAAGATACTCACATTCACTAAGCAAACGCAGGCCTCAGAAAAAAAAGCCGATGATGGTACTTATATTTTCTGACTTTTTGAGCAGCACCACTTCAAACCCGAATCTCCTCTCTCATGTCCTTATTGAAGTTCAAGAAAAGCACATCCAGCCCATGAATGGCAGCGCTTCCCAGGACTCACATTCAAAGATGATATTTCATATATTTTTATTTCATAACTTAAAATAGAAGAGATACAACGCGTTTCGGATACAGTATATATCCTTCTTCAGGTATCATAAAAACACAGTACAAATCCTACTAGTATAAAATTCAATTACACTTATATATAGTATCACACCATTTATCCCAGTCTCGGAAACTTGATTTGGGGTGTGGACCAAGTTCAGGAAAACACCCACTGATTGATACAGCCTTGTTAACATTGATGCAAGAAAGAGAGAGAAAAAAAAATAAAAATAAATAAATATATCAAAGGGAAGAAAAAAAGAAAAAAAAAAAAAAAAAAACACAAGAAGAAAAAAAAAAAATCACAAGAAAAAAAAAAAAAAAAAAATCCTCTAAACTCTCTCTATGATATCATTCAATCCATTTGGAAATAATGTTCCCAAACGATATATCCAAAACGTTTCTTTCCTGTTTAAAAGAGCATTCCTGTTTGCAACTCCAGAGGGTATCTGCTCCACTGGAGTTACTTTTATGTTAAAAATTTTATTATGTTTAAGTAGTAGATGCCTTGAGAGACTATGTTTTAAAAAGCCATTTTTTGCAAGGCATCTACTACTTAAACATAATAAAATTTTTAACATAAAAGTAACTCCAGTGGAGCAGATACCCTCTGGAGTTGCAAACAGGAATGCTCTTTTAAACAGGAAAGAAACGTTTTGGATATATCGTTTGGGAACATTATTTCCAAATGGATTGAATGATATCATAGAGAGAGTTTAGAGGATTTTTTTTTTTTTTTCTTGTGATTTTTTTTTTTCTTCTTGTGTGATTTTTTTTTTTTCTTCCCTTTGATATATTTATTTATTTATTTATTTATTTATTTTTTTTTCTCTCTCTTTCTTGCATCAATGTTAACAAGGCTGTATCAATCAGTGGGTGTTTTCCTGAACTTGGTCCACACCCCAAATCAAGTTTCTGAGACTGGGATAAAAGGTGTGATACTATATATAAGTGTAATTGAATTTTATACTAGTAGGATTTGTACTGTGTTTTTATGATACCTGAAGAAGGATATATACTGTATCCGAAACGCGTTGTATCTCTTCTATTTTAAGTTATGAAATAAAAAAATATGAAATATCATCTTTGAATGTGAGTCCTGGGAAGCGCTGCCATTCATGGGCTGGATGTGCTTTTCTTGAACTACTCATCCTGTGTGAGCCTTACTCTGGCTCTCTCACTTGGATCCACCCGAGGCAAGCTGCAAGCCCTGTATATTGAAAAGTATCTCAGAGGGAATTTGGAGGATACACGATCTAATGCCATTTTAGTCTTTTATCAGGTGAGTGCATAAAATTGTGCACCCTTTAAAGACTATAATATTGTGTTTACGCACTTAGGGCGCAGCGATTTGTCTGTTCTTCTCTCCCAAACAGGGTTTTTTTGTATATGTCCTTATTGAAGCAATCCTTCATCGAGCGCCAGTGAACTTTTACTCTCTTCACTGTGAAGGGGGACGAAAAAAAAATTATTGTAAAAAGACACCAACATTTATAGCAAAACTGATGCGTAAGACCATATTGCAATACTTACAAAATTCTTTATGAATTGTGACCTTGCATGGTCCCAATCATCCAACAGCGATCTAGTCACTTCTTCCCAGAGTCGTCGGTTCAAGGCTGAGATGGAATTTTTCCGATCATGGGGTCCCACAACGCTGCTCGCTCTTGCATAGCTTGAATAAGGACGTCATTATTGATATCTGGTTGTCCTTCCTCACATTCTGGAACATATAGATGAAATACAAAAAAAAAATTGTAAGTAAAACTGAAAACAAATTCAATTACAACTCTGATAAAGGCTACTTACACCCCATCTTTCCCCCTCCTCAGCAACTTGAGGCCGACGACCCTAGGAAAAATCATTTTCACTAGACTGCTCCTGCTCTTCTGCACTGTCAGGTACCTGTAAAGAAAATACATGATTTAACACATGTATAGTATTTACAGTCGATACATACCAATCAGTAAATCAAATGTGATTACATAATGAGTGTCATGGCCACTTTTGGAATCTTCAGTGGAGAACATGTTGGAAGAGGAGGCAGCAGTTAAATGAAACACTAGATAAAAGAACGGATAAGAAAAATTTAACTTGTTAAGAGCCAAACACAATGTAGCACAAAAAAAGAACAATGGACACCAATACTTACATTACAGGCAGTAGTCCAACAGCACAGCCGTCAAGCAGCACCAGGACAGCAGCACCAGGATGGCAGCAACAAGACGGCAGCACCAGGACCAGAGCAGCAGTCTACAAGGAGCAGAAAAAAATTAGTACAGAGTACACAGGACGGCAGCAACAGGACCGGAGCAGCAAACAGTCTACAACGATCAGAAATAAATTAGTACAGAGTACAGACTGCAAGGACAAACAGACATGTTCAAAGCTTCTATACTTACATCCAGCAGCACCAGGATGGCAGCATCACCAGGACAGCAACAGCACCAGGAAGGCAGCAGCACCAGGATGGCAGCAGCACCAGGAAGGCAGCAGCAGCACCAGGCCCATGGCAGCACCAGGTCGGCGGCAATAGGACCGGAGCAGCAAACAGTCTACAAGGAACAGAAAAAAATTAGTACAGAGTATGAGTCGCCCGCCAGGGCTGTGGGGTACCTGGTACTGGGCCTGGTGTTCACAGGGGGATGTCATGGTGACCTTGTCCGTGGCCCTGGGCGCCCAAGTAAAAGGGGAGTATGAATAAAGTTTATGTTCGTGACGCCACCTGTGGTATTCGGTCAGTGGTGACCGACGGTGCTTTAAGGGGTCCTCTGGGGTGATGTTATGGCAGCTAGATGGTATATCTTCCCACAGGTGAAGTGTATCCCCAGGGCTCCCATGTGTAGATGGTAGAATGGTGAGAGGTGCAGTAAAGAACGAGGTCACAGGTTTGCAGTCTCTTTACCTGGTTTACTGAAGACTTCAGGCAGCCACAGTCCAGGGTACCAGATCACAGGATAGGCAGAGTCCGGCCGGTTTGGAGGCAAGTTGGGAGTCCCCTTGTCCAGGTGGAGATTAAGAGCCTTCCCCCTAGCGCGGTAGTGTTGTAGTCCCTTACTGCCTATGGCTTTGGATTAGGTCCTCACAGTTCTTATTCTCTGTCCCCCATATAGGATAGGACAATACCTGCATGACAGGTAACTCGAACCTTTTTACAGGGACTCTAGCATGCCCCAGGCTCTATGTGTTACTGTGTCTCAGGTGTGTGTGGCGGACAGGTAACTTGAAGTTCAGTTGTCCTGCCGGTTTCTGATGTAAGTCTTAGAGTCCCTAACAACCTCGGTGTCCCGGCTACTGGTTATCTGCGCTTGGCCAGGGAAACAGTCTACTCACCACTGTCCTCCCCCTGGTGTCCTCACCTGTACTCCTCTCTCCTACACGCTCACTGCAATGTTTCCTGCTTTCGGTGCTGTCTCTGTCCAGGAGCTGCAGCACTCTGTCGTAGCTGCACGGCCCCTCATGCAGTCTTCCTGCCTCTGACTGTTCCAGTCTGCTGTCTGGCACTAACTAAATTTCCCTCAAAACCACCATACTGTATACATGGGGAGTCACCTAGAAATAGGATTAAAAGCTCCCCCTGGTGGCCTGGAGTGTGAACATGTTGCATGCTTGTGTTTACCTGGTGACAGTTATCCTACCTTGCCTCCAAGCGTAACATCACTCTCCCCGACTAGGGACTAGGACCCTGGGGCACCACAAGTACACAGGACTGCAGCAACAGGACCGGAGCAGCAAACAGTCTACAAGGAACAGAAATAAATTAGTACAGAGTACAGACTGCAAAAGCAAACAGACATTTTCAAAGCTTCTATACTTACATCCAGAGTCTTCTGCTTTCATCCAGAGCCTTTTATACATCAGCGATTTTGTAGGTGTTGACATCATTTCCTGGACATGGTTAGTGTGAAGTATGCATGCGTATCAAATGCATGCGCAAGCATGTCCTTGCGTACCAATGCGTTCCCATAGACAGTAATGCATTTTTTTTATGCACTCATCCGCAGTCATCTGCATGCATTTATCCTTCCTGGTGTCCTGCTCTATCCACCGACGGGTTTATTCATTGGTGTCCTTGGTAGCTCAGAAAGGTTGTATATACTTTGTCAGATTGTTTGGCTGACAGCCATCTTAGCCGCTTCTCCTACACAGAGCTGCGCTCGCTTGGCCAAGCACTCCTGTGTTTTTTATGGGAAAGTAGAATCGGTCAAAAGTGGTGCACTCAATCCAAGAAGGGGGTGCCCGAAGGAATATAGTCAATAATACAAAACGATGACCCCCAGCACTCAAAAAGTAATAGAGAGATTCAGGTTTCAAGTGGTTTCCAATTTAAATACATAGCTGACATAACGGGATATACAGACATCAATCCATCCAACGTTTCAGCGTAAATGCCTTTATCAAGGATATCTGTACGGGGTATGTACGAGATATATTCCAGCGTTTCAAAATGTAGCAAACATGCAGGAGCAATCCGTGTGCTTGTGAGTGAAAGTCAGCGTGCTTCCAGCACCTGCAGTTACCACCGATCGACCAAACCGCTGCATGACCATCTCTACCCTCACCTACTGTATTCTCACCCATCCCTTGTAGATTGTGAGCCTTCGCGGGCAGGGTCCTCATTCCTCCTGTACCAGTTATGACTTGTATTGTTTAAGATTATTGTACTTGTTTTCATTATGTATACCCCTCCTCACATGTAAAGCGCCATGGAACAAATGGCGCTATAACAATAAATAATAATAATAATAAAGGCATTTATGCTGAAATGTTGGATGGATTGATGTCTGCATATCCTGTTATGTCGGTTATGTATTAAATTTGAAACCTCTTGAAACCTGAATCTCTCTGTTACTTTTTGAGTGCCGGGGGTTATCGTTTTCTTTTTTATGAGAAAGCCATCAAATACAGACATGCCTGATAGACATCTTTCAATATGACCAGTTGGTTGGTGCCCTCATACACATTAGAGTGTCTGCTGAACTGTATGATATCACTGGGCTCAGAAAACATTAGTCTAATGTACATGGGAACCTTAAGTCTAAGACACTGACAAAAACATCTTCAAATCTTCAAAAAGAACCTGAAGACCCACCTCTTCAGACAAGCCTACAACCTGCAGTAACCACCGATCGACCAAACCGCTGCATGACCATCTCTACCCTCACCTACAGTATTCTCACCCATCCCTTGTAGATTGTGAGTCTTCGCGGGCAGGGTCCTCATTCCTCCTGTACCAGTTATGACTTGTATTGTTTAAGATTATTGTACTTGTTTTTATTATGTATACCCCTCCTCACATGTAAAGCGCCATGGAATAAATGGCGCTATAACAATAAATAATAATAATAATAATAATAATAATAAATCTTCAGCCGTTTTATTTAAGCAGAGTAAACATGGCATTGTGTCGTGTTGACCAGCATGGGTCCTAGTGGTTGGATTCACACCAATCTAACAATCTATCCCGTAAAATCATATATTTTAGGCTCTGTTCACAATGATGCCACTACTTCTAATTCTTTACAGGATCCATGACAGAGATATTATAATCTGTTATTCTGGTTGGAGTATATAACAGCTGCAGGCTTCTGTTGGAAGAACTATGTTGAGCCGACAACAGTTGTTATTGTCAAGGGGACCGTAGTAAATAGAAGTGCAATGTACTCGACTTTTTCTGGCAGTCCCATATACAATGAATGGAGTAGAGGCCGAGCATGCGTAACTTCTACACCATTCAAGAATGATCTCTGAAGAGCCTAGTTCTCGGGGTTACCAGATTTCAAGTGATCAGCAAGTTAAACTCTATCCTCAGGCTGTAAAATAAATGAAATTTTGAAAAAACTAATTTAATATACGTTATTTTTAGAAAATCCATTTTCTTTACCAAAAGTAGCAAAATTATTATTTTAAAGTGAGAAATCTTTAGTGAATTTCAAATAGAATCTCTTAAAATATGCAGTGCAAATTTAGATCTGGCAAAACAAAACATTTCAGAAATAAAACTGTCAAAGTTTTTGTGGCTCATGTAAGCCTCAAAGGCCATGAGGAAAGGACCTGGCCATAAATCTAGTGATGGAGAAAGAATACTCCTTCCTTTCAACGCCATGAAATATATTGCCATACAAAAGTTCCTGAAATCACATAGTTTAATTTCAGAGGTCCATGGTTCCACTTGGTCTCTTCATAACATTTTAATGATTAGGTAATATACATTAACTACATGCCAATAAAGTCTTCCTGGGCACATAACCATGCCGAGCTTTGCATATTTGCTAATGGTACCCAAAAGCACAAGAGAATGAATCATTATTTAAACAATTTGCTTTTAGTTTGTGCATGAACGGCTTCCCGAGATGCTTTGCTACCATGTTTGCCCTTCTATAAAAATTATTTCTGACCCAAGTGTGATCTCTTAAATCACAATACTAATTCTTGCAATTGAAGCTCCAGTGACTTAATGCGGGGAGAAAACTGGACTAATTTTTCAACACAACATTGAATATTCAAGAGGCGATAGTGAAGGTAAGAAGTTAACGTTAATTAATATTTGAAGCAGTGAAATAAAAGCAACAGTGGAGCTAATTTTGCAGGACAATTAATCATGAGTCCTACTAATTACACAGGGGATTTTGCAAATGATTTTTTTTTGCAGGTAGCAGAATAAAAATTATAATTCACTAGCCATCAAAACCGTTGGCTTCCAACCAACGTCCTCGGCAAGTACAATTAGCGTAAACAGAAAAGAATTGGTAATTGTATGTGTTGTGACAAATACGTTAGAATTTTAATCACCCTAAATATAAAGTATTTGCCTCCACGTTACAAGGTTTAAAATAATTACATATAAATTCAAAAATGTTCCCTATGGACCATGGCATGAATTTGTGCTGCTATCTAAAACAGTATAAATAGTGTCTTCATCATCACTTTCCTCCAGAAAAATTCCTTTGGAATGATGAGACGAGTGTAGCGGGTGATTGCGGATTTCTTATTTTCTCGATTTAGTTGATATATTTCAATATATGAAGGCATCGGGAATAAAGAGAAATAAGCTCATCAATGAAATATAGTGTTTTCTTTCAAAAAGGCAATTTCAGAGGGCGTAAACTCAAACAAATTACCATATTCATGAGCGCAGCCTGTGAAATTACAATGCAGTAAAGTGTGTTCATGTAATTTGCATGTAGCTTTGTTAATTAAAAAATGCTGCTAATTAGAAACAATGGTGCAATTCAGAGACATCTATCTTGAGCGCAAGTGACATATACCCTTAATAAACTTCCTGAAAGATATGCCCAGGAAAACAGTGAGATTATTTACTATTATGTACTTGAGCGAAATAAAGATGAATTTAAATAAATGTTTGTTTAATAGATTGTAAGATCGTTAACGGCGGCGGCGACAATCCTGCTGCGCATTAACCGGAGTTCTACATGAAGCGGTTACATGAATATTGTGACCTATTTTAATAGCCATTTAATTTTTTACCATATGGTGGATGTAACATTTCCTAACAATGGTGTCAGAGGAAAAACTACTGGTAGAGAGGATTATATAAATCACTATGTAAAAGGAAAGTTATGCATTATACATTACAGGTTTCTCAATTGAAGATTGGCTAAAATTGGAGGCAATGCTCTTAATAATCTACAAATTATAAGCCATTTGTTCAACTCCAAAACTTTTTGACTTAACAGTTAACAACACTCATGTCTATGGGACTGATGGAGATAGTTGACCAATAGGTAGAAGATCATCTATGACTTATAATGCTGATCAAATCAATCTCATTTAAAGCGATGAAGAATGGGGGATCAGGGATACCATTCTTACGCTAAGTGGTAAATGTGTTTCGTGGGAAAAAATAATTTGTTATGCAAGTGATGTCAGAGTAGGTGTTATGTCCCACAACTTGGGAATCACACATTATTGTATTGTATTGTTGTTGTTGCATTCCTATGGAATAAGGTTTGCCTTTTAGAAGTTTGTCCTCCCTCTCTCCCTATCTGCTTCCCTATCTCTTATGTCAGTAAACTCTCCCTTCTTTCTTATTCTGTGTCAGCCATGTTAAGAACCTCATGTCTTACGTCTCTGGTTCAGAATAGTCATTTTACCTACAGTAATTGTGCATAACTACTGTACAAGAATTCAGCTTGAAAATAAACCTTCTTCTTGAATTTTCATACGTGCCTCTGCAGTCAAGTCAAGCTATCTGATGAAATCTCTTTGTTCATAGAAACAATCATAGTGCCAGTGCCATAAGCTCACCACACTCGCAATCTAGGTATGGAGTCAGAGTAGTAGCTTTCTTTGTTTTACAGCAGTCACTTCCTTGTAAATAGGCAATGATTACAACCATTGAGAACATCACTCACACACAGGAGTCAGATGTAATAGAAGAAGTTTGGCAAAGTTTATTGAGCTACACAAGTTTATATAACAAAGAAGTCATGTTGTCATGAAGTGACTGTCCTAGCGTGACACGACCCGACGAGTGGTCGGTCACCAAACGGCAAAACACAGAAGGGTACACTTTAACAATGGTGGGCTCTGTCGGTAGGGAACGGGGAATGGACACCTCCTGCACTCACCTGAGGATGTGCCCGGATCTTACTATTGTCCCTATATGGGTTCTTTCACCCCATCGCCGAGCAGGATTCCTAATCCCTCACTTGCCCTGCTCCTATCCCTAAGTAGGGAACTGGCAAGTGAGAACACTGGTCCCACCGCTGCACTACACAGGAGAAAGTTACAGACAATAAAGGGACAAAGCAACAAAAAACTCCACACTTAGGTTTCTCTGCTGCAATGCACTGCACGGCAGAGTGAGGGTATGTGTCCACGTTCAGGATTGCATCAGGATTTGGTCAGGATTTTTCATCAGTATTTGTAGCCAAAACCAGGAGTGGAACAATATGAGGAAAAGTATGATAGAAACATATGCACCACTTCTGTATTTATCACCCACTCCTGGTTTTGGCTTACAAAAACTGATGGAAAATCCTGACCAAATCCTGATGCAATCCTGAACGTGGACACATACCCTAAGGCACCAGATAACAGTATTCAGCTGAAGAACCAGAGCATTCAGCAAGCTCCTGCCTCCAGCTAGGTTGGTCTCCAAAAGGACCTGTATAACCAACAGTCAGCTGATGCATCAGGTGACCTTTTGAAGGATGGTGGGAGTGGTCACCTACCACATCAGCAGACTAGGCAGCAATGTAATTACACCAGCGGCCACTGGGGGGAAATAATGCCGATAGCCTGAAAGGAAAAAAGTTTTAATCTGAGAGGCCAGATCTACCACAGATCCAAACATGGATCGTGACACATGTGGCTAATGTCATAACACACAGATGCAAGAAAAATGAAAACTTTAATTAGAAAATTCTAACTGTCCAAGTTAATCCCATACAAATGTACCTCCAGATAGAGCCCAATTAATTTTTGCAGCTGTATATATAACCTTAAATAATTCTAGTTTCTCAGAATGTAAAAAGTCTGGGTATTACACCAAGAAAGATAAGAGCTTGAGTGAGAGAAATAATAAAAAAGATAGTTAGCTAAAAGCATACAAAATGGAGTATAAAAACATACAAAATGGCGACCACTCTAACGACTAATCTAATATATTTTGAACTTTAATTATTTCAATTTTTCACCATATTCAAGATTTTGATTTGCTGTCAGGAAATAGAAATATTCTTATTAACTTTCAAAGGCTAAACGCTTGTTTTGATTCATACATGTTCCTACAGGGGTGGGCCTCTACCTATATACTGATGACTATTCTTTAGGATAGTTCATCATTATCAGTTTAGCTGTGGTCTGACACCTAACACCCTCACTGATGGGCTGTTATCACCTCTGGTAGTGGCCGGATGAAGGCAGTGTATAGAACAGAACATTACAGCTCCATATACTGCTTAGGTAGCATTGGTGCCAGGTACTGCAGATCAGCTATCATTCCCTCCTGTAGGAGCTGATTTGTAGTACCCTACAATGACCACCAAACAATATATGGAGCTATGCAGTTCTGCTTCGTACACAGTTTTAAGGTGGTAACAGTTGATCAGTGGGCATGTTGAGTATCAGACCTCATCGATATGATATTAATGACCTATGCTAATAAAGGCTTTCAATATTTAACTTACAGTGCACTGTAATTAACTTGAAGAGCATCATCTACACTGGATAATTATAATTTATCTGCTGGTCTGTTGGGTGCAGGACTAAGTCTTCACTGTATTGTTGCCTCTGTCAGTAAGGAAGCACTTTTTTATTGAATGATAGCAAACAACAAAGTATTTACAGGGTAGCTGACATGTAAAAAACACTATAAATCTGCAGATATGGGGTGACTATGCAGGTTAGTAGAATTCTGAAGCTGCCTGGCACCGGTACTGAGAGTCCCATTACCAGGAAGAAATTTACTTTACTCCTACCGGAAGCCTCGGGCTTTCAGTCATAGAGGCATGGCTTCAGTCACCACTCAGTGCATAGTGAGCGGCAGCTGTAAATGCGCCACCGTCACTGACTGTCAGCTCTAATGCCAAGCCTGCTGTCAGGCAGTCCTGGATGTGCAGTTACAGCTACCTCTCAGTACCTGGGCAGTGACTGAAAATGTGCCAGTGCCACCCCTATGACTGAAAGCCGGTGGCTGCCAGGAAAAATAAAGTTCACTTTCTCCCGGCAGCTGTGCTCTCCGTGTCAGCATCGGGCAGCTCGAGAACGCTGCAGATTAACCCAATATCTGCAGGCTAATAGCGTTTTTTACATGACAGATACCCTTTAAAGACAGTATATTAGAAATTTATAGTTATGATAATAAAGTTATGATTTGTATATTTATTTAACTTAAGTCACTTAAATTGGATAATCATGATGTTCTGAAATCTGATGGAATTAGCATGGAATTCTGGCCTCCATATCAACGATGCAATGGTTAGGTAACAATTGATAGATCGGTGTGAGTCCCGTCAGAATTGGTGACATGCAGGTCAAGTACGTATTCTGTCTTTACAATCTAAGTCTATGTTACTAATGGATAATATATATTTTTTTATATATATATATATATATATATATATATATATATATATATATATATATATATATATATATATATATAAATTTGACCATACTTGCAAATATTTTAGATTTGCAGATTTTAACAGTAATTATTACCTGAGTAATTCCTACATAAGAAAGCTTTAAATCGATATTATAAACCAAACAATGCAAGACCTCGTAAATCTGATGTTTTATAGAGAAGATTTTACTGTGATTGTGACCTGCGAGGTGCAAATCATATGTTGCTATGAAACTATTAAATGAAGTAATGAAAAATGCTAACATCGGATCATCGTATAATGACTTCAGAAACCTGTATATCACAATAAAAGTATTTTAAAACCTGGCTATTACCTGAACGTTCTCAAACAACTGTAAACTGAGGAGAATTCTGGTTAATCAGGTCTAGTCCTGAATGTAGGACTCCCTTGCATTGCATCAGAGCTTCCACAAAGGGCATTTAGTAAATTATTTTCTAAAGCAAAGAAATGCATTACCCTTTTGCGAAACGTGACACGGTCGGGGCCTGTTGTCTTGAACAGCTGATAACAGTTTATGTAGCCTCTTCAGTCAGAACAGTCTCAGTTCAAAGCTGTTTAATAAGTTAAATGCCATGTTGTAAATGAGTAGTGACCCCCTCCTCTAAGTGGTTAGACAGATGAGGGAACCCCCACTACGTTGGCTCACCTGCAGTGTGATGGTGGGGTACCAGTGAATTGCCATTGCTGCCGGGGACCTAATGAAGGCTCCTGTTTCTGTCATCCTAGTACTTCTATAAAGCCATTCCAGGCAGGACACAATCTAAAAACTGAAATCCCGCCATTTTTTTAATTGCAAAAATAAAATAAAAAAGTAAACATGAGCATCTAGGTGATGATCATTAAAAGTCCACATTTTTTAAATATTATCTTGCTTTTATCCCAAGTAAAATGCTATTCTTAAGACAACTCTTTATTGAATTAATCAAATTCATTTCAAGTTTTATGAAATTGAAGATCTCGTTTGCCATGTTTGCCATGTTTTTTTCTTTTCCTGCAGTTTCCAAAAATGCAGTAAAATCATTGTGTTTTTACCACAAATTGCAGAATAGAATGCATCACAGAAGCATCATGTGAACATGGTCTAATGGAGAGAAAGCTAGGAGACAAAGAGCGCAATAGGGTCTTATCTGATGGTATGGAGAAAGTAGAAATGTGAGACCACCCACCTGATAAGGTTGCAGACTAGCAACATAAGAAGGGCATATGTAAAAGCTGCTGCAGGACACCGGTTAGAAATACCACAGGAAAAACAATGTGCAAAAGGTGGTGTCATTCAGTTGCACTGCTGATTAAAGCTCGATGGTGTTAGAATCTGTTTTGTTTAGACCATCCGCCATCTTGTTGTGGTTTTCTGGCTGCTGGTCTTTTTCCCCTGGTGCTGGGTTGTCTTGGTCAAGTGATTGTGTCACCCTTTATTACCCAGCACCTGCCTCCCATTCCTTGCTGGACAACAGTGTTAATCCACTAGAGTTCTGGCTAGATGCTTAGACAGCTTTCTGTGTTTGATATTTTGCAGTTCTGGGATCTCTTGTTCTGCTACCTTTTGTTTCTGTTTTCAGTTTGTTTCTGCAGCCTTCTCTGTTTTTCCTATTAGGAAGTGACCTGTTTTTTTTGTACCCACTCCTTAGATCTTTTAGGGACCTCCTTCCCCTTATCTATAGGTCTTCGCTGAGTTTAGACTAGGATCGTCGGTGGGTCTATTCGCATTGAATGGGTTGCCCACTCGATCGTAGGGTTTCAGCCTAGTCTTAGGGCAGGGTCAGCTTTCCCTCATCTCTCCTAGTTCTGTGCTGCAGTTTCGTAACAGATGGCTGAGATAAAATGAAAAGAATTTAATAGTACAGGTTTTACAAGTCAACGCGTTTCAAGGTACTACACAACCTCTTCATCAGGACAAAAAACTATATCTAGATATAGGTTTTTTGTCCTGATGAAGAGGTCGTGCAGAGCCTTGAAACGCGTTGACTTGTAAAACCTGTACTATTAAATTTTTTTGATTTTTTCTCAGCCATCGAGCTTTAATCAGCAGCACAACTGAATGACACCACCTTTTGCACATCGTTTAACATGGTCTAATGTGTTATACAGTTGCTGCAGAGAAGAAGATCAGTGTAGTAGTCTGTGAATAACACAGAGATCCAATTCATTGGGGGAAAGCAAGATATTAGAGCCAGCAGCAATGCCAGATTCCATGAGATTCAGATATGGTGCAGCATATGTTTTGCTGTATTCGAATTGCAGTTACACTTTTTTTCTTTGTTCATAATGCAGTAGAAAGCAGCAGCAAGGCAGCAGAATATTTTGTGTAGAAACAAAAACTCTGAAATCAGTGTCAGTCAGAAAAGGTGTTCTTTTTTGTTACAAATGACTGTACTGAGTTTTTGCATTTCATATGCAATCTTTTTTTGTGATGGGGTGAAAAACTGACTTTTAAAAATAGAACATTCCCTAAAATCCAGATTGTTAACTGCAATTGTCTACCTCATAAGGTGTGTGTATCACAAGTACCATATTTTTTGGATTATAGAATGCTCTTTTTTCCCCAAAATATGGGAAGAAAATGTGGGTGCATCTTATAATCCAAAAGTAGCTTACCAAGGGGGTGGCTGCTGTGGAGCGAGGTCACAGGAGGCAGGGTCATTGCTGCAGGAAACTGGCAGCAGCAGAGTGGGGCTATGCTGCAGGTCCTGGGTTGGTAGGAGGGGGTGTCCCAATGCTGCAAGACTGCAGGACCTGGGCTGTCAGAAAGTGTCGGCGATGTGTACTTTCCTATTGATTTTCCTTTGGTGGGCTTCAGAAAAATGGCCACCGGAGGCGGCCCATGAGCATATTGAGATTTTAGCTCCTGAGACCTCGTCTCCCAAGATCTCTTGAGGCAAGATCACAATTTGCGCATGTGGCCATTTTCCTGAATCCTACCAAATGGCTCAATGCCGACATCTTCTGATAGTCCGCGACCTGTAGTCCTGTAACACCATTTTATTAAAAAACATGTTTTCCTATTTTCCTCCCCAAATTTAGGGTGTGTCTTATGGTCTGGTGCATCTTATAGTTCTCAAAATACAGTAATTATTTTGTTTGCACCTTTTACTCAATAGTCAAATTTTACATCTATATGCCATACCAATACAATACCCTGTTGCAGGAGCTGGATTTTGGATGTGTACCTAGCTAGCATTTCTTATTGTATCCTTAGGATTTACTTTTGTTAAATTAAAAAAATATTGTAAAAATGTGTACATTTCAAGGGATTATGTTACCTCAAAAACTTAGTTTACTCTAATCAGATGGTCATATAACAAATATTGGCCCTACAAAAATCATGCCAGTGGTTTAGTTTTTCTTAGCTTTTTTAATAAATGTATTTACAGCACTCATTATTTCTTAGTTTCTACAGGGTATTTGAACCTACAATCATTTAAGCACTTGCACTATATACTCTAGTATGTAATACCAATCAATGCTTGCTTCACAAGAAGAACAAGATGGCAGCAACAAATGCCTTCAACAAACCCCTAGCTACCATGGCAAACTATCCGTATTCTACAATCACATGGCGGATGATGGGTGTCCAAACAGACACGCCACAAGGATATGATTTGTCATTGTCTGACAGTGGCATTTATGTAGTTAAACCTTAGCAATTAGCGCTACCACCATATAACACAGCATGTCACTTGCCCTATGTAGATTGGAATCAGCTCCTGAACCATGAAGTCCAGTAAGATGAAACAATAAAAAAAATGACCCTTCTATATTAATATGTTGATTTATATGTGCTTGTGACACAATATATTTTTAGATATAAACATGCAAGTGAAATAACATTCATGTTTAAACTACATTGGAATACGACCTTGTATGCGTACAGGTAACACATCAATCGTTAATCACACAGGTACAGGAATCCTGATCATGGAGATTATTTGGACAGAGTAATTTACTTTAGTTTGGTAACACATTTAGGCCTCTTACATGCATTTTTTCAAAGTTCTTATTTTTACATGAAAGCATCTACATGATTTTCAAGTATGAAAATCCTTTAATTTACCAGATATTGTGCTAATTTTTTTAAGTTTATTTTGGGAGACATAAAGCTTTTCAATCACTTTTCATTTCATTTTGTTGTGAGGCAGGTTGAGCAAAAAAAAACAATTTCACATTGTTTTATCTCATTTTTTTTTTTGCCCAAGCTACAGAGTAAATAGTGGTATTTTGTTATAGTATCATCGCAGATGCTGAAATACAAAATATGTGATGTTTTTAAGGTACCGTATATACTCGAGTATAAGCCGACCTGAGTATAAGCCGAGGCACCTAATTTTACCACAAAAAACTGGGAAAACTTATTGACTCACATATAAGCCGGATATGCATTGTCCCCCCATCCCTATCCTGGTATGTATGGCTCCTCATCCCTATCCTGGTATGTATGGCTCCTCATCCCCATCCTGGTATGTATGGCTCCTCATCCCCATCCTGGTATGTAAGCTCCTCATCCCCATCCTGGTATGTATGGCTCCTCATCCCTATCCTGGTATGCATGGCTCCTCATCCCCATCCTGGTATGTATGGTCCTCATCCCCATCCTGGTATGCATGGCTCCTCATCCCTATCCTGGTATGCATGTCCTCTCATCCCCATCCTGGTATGTATGGCTCCTCATTCCTATCCTGGTATGCATGGCTCCTCATCCCTATCCTGGTATGCATGTCCTCTCATCCCCATCCTGGTATGTATGGCTCCTCATCCCCATCCTGGTATGTAAGCTCCTCATCCCCATCCTGGTATGTATGGCTCCTCATCCCCATCCTGGCATGCATGTCCTCTCATCCCCATCCTGGTATGTATGGTCCTCATCCCCATCCTGGTATGCATGGTTCCTCATCCCTATCCTGGTATGCATGTCCTCTCATCCCCATCCTGGTATGCATGGCTCTTCATCCCCATCCTGGTATGTATGGCTCCTCACCCCTATTCTGGTATGCATGGTCTGCTCATCCCTATACTGGTATGCATGGCTCCTCATCCCCATTCTGGTATGCATGGCCTACTCATCCCTATCCTGGTATGCATTCAGTGTCAGACTGGGGTGCCAAAGGCCCACCAGTAACTGACTTTGGGGGCCCACTTTTCACCTGCATACAAATATTACACTACCCTGGTTCACAAATTTACCTATATCTCTATATAATAATAAACTGGGTAGTTTGGTAAATGAATGATGAGATGCTGCTTTTTTCTGTACAGAGTGAATCAAGTGAATTATGCCAAGTACTGCCCATACAGTGGGGTTGAGGCCCAGATCTGCACAGGGGCACACCAGGGGATTCCTCTGTTACCCTGTGGGCCAGTCCGAGCCTGTATGCATTGCACCCTCATCCCTATCCTGGTATGCATGCCTCCTCATCCCTATACTGGTATGCATGCCTCCTCATCCCCATCCTGGTATGCATGCCTCTTCATCCCCATCCTGGTATGCATGCCCCCCTCATCCCTATCCTGGTATGCATTACACCCTCATCCCTATCCTGGTCTGCATGGTCTCCTCATCCCTATCCTGATATGCATGGACCCCTCATCCCTATACTGGTATGCATGGCCAATTCATCCCCATCCTGGTATGCATGGTCTCCTCATCCCTATCCTGGAATACATGGTCTCCTCATTCCTATCCTGGTCTGCATGGTCTCCTCATTCCTATCCTGGTCTGCATGGTCTCCTCATCCCTATCCTGGTCTGCATGGTCTCCTCATTCCTATCCATGTCTGCATGGGCCCCCTCATCCCTATCCTGGTATGCATTGTCCTCTCATCCCTATCCTGGTATGCATTGCACCCTCATCCCTATCCTGGTCTGCAGGGTCTCCTCATCCCTATCCTGATATGCATGGACCCCTCATCCCTATACTGGTATGCATGGCCAATTCATCCCCATCCTGGTATGCATGGTCTCCTCATCCCTATCCTGGAATACATGGTCTCCTCATTCCTATCCTGGTCTGCATGGTCTCCTCATCCCTATCCTGGTCTGCATGGTCTCCTCATTCCTATCCATGTCTGCATGGGCCCCCTCATCCCTATCCTGGTATGCATTGTCCTCTCATCCCTATACTGGTATGCATGGCCACTTCATCTCCATCTTGGTATGCTTGGCCCCCTCATCCCTATTCTGGTACTCATTACCTCATCAGCCCTATCATGGTTTGCATAGCCACGACATATTGGATTGTGATGTGAGTATAAGCTGAGGGGGGCTTTTTCAGCATAAAAAATGTGCTGAAAACTCAGGTTATACTCGAGTATATACAGTACTAATTTTCTCCCATATTAAACAATTTTTTACTCGAAAAACTGGGATTTTGGGGATGGTGTATTTACTTATTTATTAAAAAACATAAAAACATTTTGTTTTACTATATTTATAAGCCCCTGTGAGGAAGCAGAAACTTAGGCTTCATTCGATCTTTCAACAGGATAATTACCACATTGTACAGTACAGACCAAAAGTTTGGACACACCATCTCATTTAAAGATTTTTCTGTATTTTCAAGACTATGAAAATGGTACATTCACACTGAAGGCATCAAAACTATGAATTAACACGTGGAATTATATACTTAACAAAAGAGTGTGAAACAACTGAAAATATGTTTTATATTCTAGGTTCTTCAAAGTAGCCACCTTTTGCTATGATGACTGCTTTGCACACTCTTGGCATTCTCTTGATCAGCTTCAAGAGGTAGTCATCGGAAATGGTCTTCCAGCAATCTTGAAGAAGTTCCCAGAGATGCTTAGCACTTGTTGGCCCTTTTGCCTTCACTCTGCGGTGCAGCTCACCCCAAACCATCTCGATTGGGTTCAGGTCTGGTGACTGTGGAGGCCAGGTCATCTGGTGTAGCACCCCATCACTCTCATTCTTGGTCAAATAGCCCTTACACAGCCTGGAGGTGTGTTTGGGGTCATTGTCCTGTTGAAAAATAAATGATGGTCCAACTAAGCGCAAAGCGGATGGAATAGCAGGCAGTGGTAAGATGCTGTGGTAGCCATGCTGGTTCAGTATGCCTTCAATTTTGAATAAATCTCCAACAGTGTCACCAGCAAAGCACCCTCACACCATCACACCTCCTCCTCCATGCTTCACGGTGGGAACAAGGCATGTAGAGTCCATCTGTTCACCTTTTCTGCGTCGCACAAAGACACAGTGGTTGGAACGAAAGATCTCAAATTTGGACTCATCAGACCAAAGTACAGATTTCCACTGGTCTAATGTCCATTCCTTGTGTTCTTTAGCCCAAACATGTCTCTTCTGCTTGTTGCCTGTCCTTAGCAGTGGTTTCCTAGCAGCTATTTTACCATGAAGGCTTGCTGCACAAAGTTACCTCTTAACAGTTGTTGTAGAGATGTGTCTGCTGCTAGAACTCTGTGTAGCATTGACCTGGTCTCTAATCTGAGCTGCTGTTAACCTGTGATTTCTGAGGCTGGTGACTTGGATAAACTTATCCTCAGAAGCAGGGGTGACTCTTGGTCGTCCTTTCCTGGGGCGGTTCTCATGTGAGCCAGTTTCTTTGTAGCGCTTGATGGTTTTTGCCACTGCACTTGGGGACACTTTCAAAGTTTTCCCAATTTTTCGTACTGACTGACCTTCATTTCTTAAAGTAATGCTGGCCACTCATTTTTCTTTACTTAGCTGCTTTTTTCTTGCCATAACACAAATTCTAACAGCCTATTCAGCAGGACTATCAGCTGTGTATCACTAGACTTCTGGACAATGAAACTGATGGTCCCAACACCATTTATAAGGCAAGAAATCCCACTTATTAAACCTGACAGGGCACACCTGTGAAGTGAAAACCATTCCCGGTGACTACCTCTTGAAGCTCATCAAGAGAATGCCAAGAGTGTGCAAAGCAGTCATCAAAGCAAAAGGTTGCTACTTTGAAGAACCTAGAATATAAGACATAATTTCAGTTGTTTCACACTTTTTTGTTAAGTACATAATTCCACATGTGTTAATTCATAGTTTTGATGCCTTCAGTGTGAATGTACAATTGTCATAGTCATGAAAATACAGAAAAAATGAGAAGGTGTGTCCAAACTTTTTGTCTGTACTGTATATATCAAAGTTGAGCAAGGATTGGTTTTAGAAGATATCCTGGAAGAATCTAGTGAAGACTTGATCCCCCAAAAAATTATTTGGTGGCACTGAATGAAGCTGATTTTAGTACACAAATCCCAATAATAGTGAATTGGAGGCCATTGCTCATGAGGAATCTACTACGATTCCTCAGGAATACTCAGCATTCGTGATTGGTGAGAGTCCCAATAGTCATGCCCCCAGTTATGAGAAATATATCACCTATCCTATGGATAAGTGAAAAATGTCTTTAGTATGAAACCTTTCTAAAACCTGTGTCCATAGCTTGTGGTTCTATGTGACCTGTTGGCCTGTTACTTTATGTCTGTCCTATGTATCATCGTACTTAATACTCTCCTTTTTCAGCTTTGGCTTCTTTATGATTCCTAATTTTGGTTATTTGCACAAATCTCTCAGCTTTGGAAATCCATTGTCAAATACTCTATTAGGAAATTCAACAATAAATAAAGAAAAACATCCCCCCCCACCCCCTCCCCACCCCCCAAAAATGGCAAAAATAACAAATTTTAAACAACAGGTAATTTTCTGATGTCACATTCTCTTTTAAATGCTTGAGATAAGTGATAACCCATAATGTGGAAAGAAATGGAGGAACTATGATAATGGAAATAGTTTTGGTAATAACTAACATAAAGTAGTGAATAATCAACTTGCAATTAAATGCAACAACAGTATAGAGAACTTTCAAAGGAATTCCACTGCTTGACCTGCCTGAAGGGCAAGTGGTAAATGTTCTTCATCCTCACTGCTGATCCTAGAACACAGCTGAACCCAAGGCAATTATGCTTTGCTTTGGAGATAAAATCATAACTCTATTCAGTATGAGATCAGCATTTCTTCTTTGGAAAATTAAAAGCTTTACTTAAACTTCAAATTAAGTCAGATAAATAAGAAGCTTGTAGAAATAATATTTTCTTGATTCATCAAAATGTACATTTCAGGAGCTAATAAGGAAGAATAAACAAGGAGTGAAGAATGAATTGCAAGATGTTGACAAGTGATTTGTGAGCTGAATGTCTCCAATGTAACAGGGACTGTTAAATATATTTATTTCCATAAATGAGTTGGTTTATACAAGTCTGAATTATATAAAATACATTGTAGCAGAAGGGTGAAATCAGCAATCTATATTTCTAAAAGGATTGTGTTTACTATCTTCACATATTAAATGATCGTGCAGGCCAATGTATTTTCTGTCCAAGTGCGATCCAACAAAACATCGGATTGCACTCAGACCAATGTTATTACATTTTTCTAGTCTGTCCGCTGACAAAAAATCACAGCCTGCACAATTACATCTGATATTTCGATCTCACTAGGCAATGCAAGTCAATGATTTTTTGGAAAAAAATGGGCTGCACTTGGATGTCGTCTGAGGTGCAGTCCGATTTTCTCGGACTGACAGAATGGAGAAGGTGGAGAAACTTTTTTTTCCTCCAGCTTCTCCTCATTCGAGAAACTTGGATCACGACAAGCTTTAAATCAGTGTGATCAGAGTGTTATTAGCAGAAATGGACCAATTTTCTCTGATGAGACAACCTATGGTAGTGAGACCCTTGCCTTAAGTAAACCTGTCCTTTTATGTGCCATACCATTATTTCTAAGTCTAAAAAAAATCAAGTTGTAAATCTGGAAAGCAGTAGACAAATTAGCCCTGACTAGTTCACTGGGTCATTGATTGCCGCCTCCGACTCTGAACTGAGCATGCCCTGGTAGTAAAGATGTATTATTATTATTTATTATTTATTATTAAAGATGAGCTGATCTTTTGAAATTCGAATTTGACCATAAGAGCTTACACTCTACAGGAGAAAGAGAGTTGCCCAGTGACTGGAGATGGAAAACAATTGGGCTTCGCTCAGACTTTAGTCTGCAGTGTGATTCCTATAAGTGTGTCCTAGAAGTGTGAAGATTAATGTAGAATTAAAACCAGAAGGGAACTGAAGGTAACTGGCCAATCACTGTCTCAAAGCACAGACAGCTACCTCATGCCCTTTCCTGCTCCCTCCTGCTAACACTTTCTCTGCTCCTTCTAACTGTTGGTGATATCTCTCCAAATCCTGGTCCTCCTCACCAGATCCCCACAGTCAGTTCTACCTACCATCCACGCTCTATCACAAATTTCCATAATCTCTCTAACCTTATACCCATTTGCCCAGCCCCCACTTCCCCAGTCCCACTAGCAGGAGCTCTATGGAACGCTCGATCTGTCTGCAACAAGCTTTCCTACATCCATGATCTTTTATTACTAACAAACTTTCCTTCCTCGCCATCACCGAAACCTGGCTCACCCCTTCTGATACAGCCTCTCCTGCTGCACTTTTGTATGGTGGCTTCCACCTTTCTCACACACCCTGCCCAAGCAGCAAGCATGACGGAGGAGTTGGCTTTCTCCTGTCAGATAACTGCTTCTTCACCCACATCTCACTGCCACCCTCTGTTACCCTCCCTTCCTTTGAGGTGCACTCTGTGCGCATCTACTCCCCCTCCAACCTCCATCTGGCTGTCATTTACCCCCCCCCCAGGGCCAGCCACCACCTTCTTTGACCACTTCACCACCTGGCTACTTCATTTCCTTTCTGCGGACATCCCCATTATCATCATGGGCGACTTCAACATACCCATTGACGCTTCCCTCTCAGCTGCCACTAAACTTCTATCTCTCACTTCCTCCTTCAGCCTCACTCAATGGTCTTCTGCAGCCACTTACAAAAATGGTCACACACTGGACCTCATCTTCACCCGCCTCTTCTCCCTATCTAACCTCTCTAACTCACCTCTTCCTCTTTCGGACCACAATCTACTCATATTCTCTTCCCTCTCCACTCCTTGTCTACAATCCCCACCCCACTAACTTGCACACCCTCACAGAAATCTTAAACCCCTTGATCTACACTCACTCTCTGAATCTCTCCTCCCTCTCACAGACATAAGTTCCCTACACAATGCAGATGATGCTACCGCTCTATATAACACCACAATAGCTGTAGCTTTGGAATCTCCTGCCCCTCTCACACATACCAAAGCTCGCCAAATCCACAGACAGCCCTGGCACACCAGCCTGACCAAAGAACTGAGGCAAGCTTCCAGGGCTGCTGAGCGGAGATGGAAAAGATCCCACTCCAATGAGCACTTCATCACATTCAACAGTCCCTCACTACTTTCAGGACCACACTCGCCAAAGCAAAACAAACCTACTTCTCATCTCTCATATCCTCCCTGTCTCACAACTGTAAACAGTTATTCAACACCTTCAATTCTCTCCTCCGCCCCCCCCCGCGCCTCCTCCCTCCCCACTCATCTCAGCTGAAGACTTTGCCTCATTTTTCAAGCAAAAGATTGAGAACATCAGAGACAGTTTTAGTCGACAACCCCCAGAGCCCTTCCTCCCAACTACCCAGCCCTCCACCTCCAAAACCAACTTCTCCACCATTACAAAAGATCGACTCTCCACTCTACTCTCAAGATTGCATCTCACCACCTGTGCACTTGACCCGATCCCTTCCCACTTCATCCCAAACCTCACCACAGTCCTCATCCCAACCCTAACCCATCTCTTCAGCCTATCACTAACAACTGGTGTTTTCCCCTCAAGCTTTAAATATGCCTCAATCACACCTATCCTCAAAAAGCCCTCTCTTAACTCATCCTCTGTATCTAGCTATCATTCTATATCACTTCTCCCCTATGCCTCAAAACTACTGGAACAATATGTCCATCTTGAACTGTCCTCCCATCTATCTTCCTGCTCCCTCTTTGACAGCTTACACTCAGGCTTCCAGTCACACCACTCCACTGAAACTGCCCTAACTAAGGCCACCAATGACCTAATAACCGCCAAGCGAAAGCGACACTACTCTATCCTCCTCCTCCTGGACCTGTCCTCTGCCTTTGACACAGTGAACCATTCCCTGTTGCTGCGGACCCTCTCATCCCTTGGCATCACAGACTTGGCCCTATCCTGGATCTCGTCATACCTAACTGACCAGACATTCAGCATCTCCCACTCACACACCACTGTTATGATAGGCAATTCAGAAACACAATGTACATAGCGATCAGAGCATATACAGTGATCTGACAATAACCCAAAATAATAGAACGAGCTCTGAGACGTGGAAACTCTGTAGACCGCAATTCCTAATCCTCTCCAAACACAACTAGAGGCAGCTGTGGATTGCGCCTAACGCTCCCTATGCAACTCGGCACAGCCTGAGAAACTAACTAGCCTGAAGATAGAAAAATAAGCCTACCTTGCCTCAGAGAAATACCCCAAAGGAAAAGGCAGCCCCCCACATATAATGACTGTGAGTAAGATGAAAAGACAAACGTAGGGATGAAATAGATTCAGCAAAGTGAGGCCCGATATTCTAGACAGAACGAGGATAGGAAAGATAACTTTGCGGTCTACACAAAACCCTAAAGAAAACCACGCAAAGGGGGCAAAAAGACCCTCCGTACCGAACTAACGGCACGGAGGTACACCCTTTGCGTCCCAGAGCTTCCAGCAAAACAAATAGACAAGCTGGACAGAAAAAATAGCAACAAATAGCAAAGAAGCACTTAGGCTACGTTCACATTAGCGTTGCGCCGCCCTGCGTCGGCGACGCAACGCGCGACGCATGTTAAAACGCGCGCAAACGCGCGCAAAAACGCGCGCGTTTTGCGACGCGTGCGTCGTTTTTGACAAAAATCGGACGCACAGAAAATGCAACTTGTTGCATTTTCTTGCGTCCGACGCTAGCGTCGGAAACGACGCACGTGGCGAAAAACGCCACCCAAAAAACGCACGCGTCCCCTATGTTAAACATAGGGGCGCGTCGCCGCTGCGTCGCCGCTGCGTCGCCGACGCAACAGCGGCGCAACGCTAATGTGAACGTAGCCTTAGCTATGCAGAGCAGCAGGCCACAGGAATGATCCAGAGAAACACAAGTCCAACACTGGAACATTGACAGGAAGCATGGATCAAAGCATCAGGTGGAGTTAAGTAGAGAAGCAGCTAACGACCTCACCAGATCACCTGAGGGAGGAAACTCAGAAGCTGCAGTACCACTTTCCTCCACAAACGGAAGCTCCCAGAGAGAATCAGCCGAAGTACCACTTGTGACCACAGGAGTGAACTCTGCCACAGAATTCACAACACACCACCTCCTCACCTCGCCCCCTATCTGTCGGAGTTCCACAAGGTTCAGTTCTAGGGTCCCTGCTCTTCTCCATTTACACTTTTGGCCTGGGACAGCTCATAGAATGTCACAGTTTTCAGTATCGTCTCTATGCTGATGACACACAGATCTACATCTCTGGACTAGATATTACCACCCTACTAACCAGTATCCCTCAATATCTGTAAGCTATTTCATCCATCTTCTCCGCTAGATTTCAAAACTTAACATGGACAAAATAGAATTCATTGTCTTTCCCCCATCTCACGCGACCCCCCCAACCAACCTATTCATTACAGTAAATGGCTGCCCACTCTCCCCAGTCCCACAAGCTCGCTGTCTCGGGGTAATCCTTGACACTGATCTCTTCTTCAAACCACATATCCAAGCCCTTTCCACTTCCTGCCATCTTCAATTCAAAAATATTTCACGGATCCGTACATTCCTAAACCAAGAATCTGCAAAAACCCTAGTCCATGCCCTAATCATCTCCCGCCTCGGCTACTGTAACCTCCTGCTCGGTGGCCTCCCCTCTAACACTCTCGCACCCCTCCAATCTATTCTAACCAAAAGCCTAACCATGACATACAAAGCCATCCACAACCTCTGTCTCCTCCATACATCTGTGACCTCGTCTCCCGGTACTTTCCTGCACGCAACCTCCGATCCACACAAGATCTCCTTCTCTCTTCCCCTATTATCTCCTCTTCCCACAATCGCATACAAGATTTCTCTCGCGCATCACCCCTACTTTGCAACTCTCTACCACAACATATCAGACTCTCACCTACCATCGAAACCTTTAAAAAGAACCTGAAGACCCACCTCTTCTGACAAACCTACAACCTGCAGTAACCACCAATCAACCAAACCACTGCACGACCAGCTCTATCCTCACCTACTGTATCCTCACCCATCCCTTGTAGATTGTGAGCCCTCGTGGGCAGGGTCCTCTCTCCTCCTGTACCAGTTGTGACTTGTATTGTTCAAGATTATTGTACTTGTTTTTATTATGTATACCCCTCCTCACATGTAAAGCGCCATGGAATTAATGGCACTATAATAATAAATAATAATAATAACCACTGATCTGTGATGGCCCAGGTACTGACCACTGCTGTACAAGGTACAATAGTCTGTAAGGTGTCATAGCTGCAGGGCATTATGTGGAAGCTGTTGTGCCTGTGCAAAAAAGGCATTCGTCCAATCTCTTGTGCTTCAGCAGTATAATAAAATATGCTGGGCAAGTTTTTTTTGCGAAATTCAATCTCAGAGGGTTTGAATTTGTGTGAAACCATGAATTTCAGGAAATTGACTCATCAGCTCATCTCTACCAGGTAGTGACACCAATCCCATTTTGCAGCCAGCCTTAGGATAAGAGCTGCAGGTGCAAGAGATGTTTGCAATAGCACACAGCTCTGCTCTACTGCCGTCCCCTGCTTGTAATCACAGTCAGTGCCAGCAATAAGATCAGTCAGGCAAGCAGAGCCATGTGTTATTACATATTCCACACAAAGAAAAGCTGAGTCTGATATTCTCTGGGGGCATTTTCTTTTTTACTCCTCTTTATGATGCCTCTTGCTTATGATTGGTCAGTGTCATGCAGGGGAAAAAGTCATTGCAAACAGAGAAGAATTATTGCTAACTTGGTTTTAGTGGGAATTTGAATCTAAACTTTACAAGCTAATATCACTGCAACGGAGATGAGAAATTAAAAAATAAAAGATGTTTTATTCAACTCTGCAGCCTCTGCTAAATGAGGTGGCCAAATAAATATGCTCAAACTGCTGAAAGGTCATCTTTAAAGTTATTTTCTTATTTATCTTGTGGTACTCATTGTTGATTTTTGCTCTAAATTATTCAAAATGGCACATGTAGTCCTTGAATGTGGGGCAAAATAAAAAATTATCTTGATTTTTATCTGTAAACTTTGTTGCCTCTGTACAGCAAATATCTGTTAAAATGTTGCCCATAACTTTAATATTTGGGGAAAAAATTGTCATACACATTAAAAATCTCTCCAGGGAGGGACTAGAGTACATTTGCACACAAAAAAAGTCGCAATTGATGTATCAGCTGCACATATTTGGAAAGCAAAAACCATGGTCACAAAAGCGAGTGTAAAAAAATAAAAAGGAGACTTACAAAAAAGGTAAAATTTAAAAGAAAAAATTGCCGCAATTAAAAACCAGACTTAAAACACAAGCAAAAACTAGATAAAAGCAGAAACAAATGCAATAACGAATCGGGCACTAAATGTGGTAGGTAGCTTACACTAAAAAAAATACATCCTATAATCGAATAACCCCCAAAATCCAGAAGTTTTGGAAACATGTAGGGTCACATGACTCCTTATACAAGAAAAAGATCAGATTACTCTCATAGGACTTTGACTAGAGTGGGATCAGTTTTTTCTCGAAGGTGGAGAGCAAAAAGAAGTTTCTCCACCTTTTCCATTCAGTCAAAATCGGACCGCACTCGGATATCATCCGAATGGGGTCCGACCTTTTCCACCTACCCATAGACTTTTATTGACGATTTGGATCGAGCTCTCGGATTAAAATTGGACATGTGCATAACCCCATAAAAGATCATAGGTACGACTGCTATCTGTGAAAACCACGGATAGCACTTGTCCGAGAAAATCGGTCTATTATATGACTATAATATATCGGATATTTGGATCTGACGATATTGTATCTGACGTTCATATACTAAAATAAATTGCCAAAACATGTGTGTCATGCAGAAGATGGGGAAGATAAATTGATTGTTCGGAGTCTGTGCGTTTAAAAATCTGCTTTCTGCGCCAATTTTATGTCTTGTGGATGTGTTGCACTAAGACAAGGACTTACTATATCTTAATTAATATGCCAACAGATGTTGTCACCTCCTTTTTTTAAAAAAATGTCTCTGCAATAAGCACTATAATGGGCACATTGCCAGCAATGCAAGTGGTTATTATGTGCCCACAACGTGATTTTCGTCATGGTCTGCAAGTTAATGCACTGCACGATATGAAGCAAGTTCATTTAAAATTGCTTTGCCAGCTCGTTTCCAGCTCCGCATTCTCTGCTGGTTTTACAGAAGGAGCTGAAGCACGCATTGACACTTTACGAGAAAGGTATCAATGCATTGGGAACTATTCTTTTACGTTTTCTATCTGTGAGTGGTTTTTACAAATCACAAGCATGCACTTTACTTTTTAATTACGGTACATTTTCATATAGAATAAATCATAATATTAAAACACAGTACAGAGATGCGCTGGAACGTTACTCATTTCACATAATTTATTTTGCGTCATTTTTTATATTCTATCTTTTAAAAAAAAAAGGAAAAAATAAATGACACGTGCATAGATGCTTTGAGGCTGCCACTGGCTTATAGAAGGGGTGACAATCAGGAACCCGCTGTCTGATGTCCATAGACTCCACTAGGGTGTTGTTTCATCACATTGAATACATTGGAGTCCAGAAGTTGTCACTTATTTGGTGTTTTATTAAGATATCGCTTTAATGGAAGAGTAAAAAAGTCACTTTAAAATATAAAACATTTATACACATTTTTTTTCAATTTGTGACTTAAGAGACCTAAACTGCAAAGTTATGCATTAAATTCTAAGAGAAATGGTCTATATAGGAAGATATTGCATACAATGGAAGAAAAAACATTCCTGAAATTAAAACCGCACAGATATCTGCTTATCTACAGGAGTTGTGTAAATGCTGGGACAAACCTATACACAAGTGGTAGATGTTCTGCTCCTGCGCCAACGATAAAACAGAATCTGTTAGGCTACTTTCACACTAGCGTCGGTACGGGCCCGTAGCAGTGCGTTGGGCTGACGTACCGACGCATGCTGTGAAGTAAAAGCACAACGAGGGCAGCGGATGCAGTTTTTCAACGCATCCGCTGCCCCATTGTAGGGTACGGGGAGGAGGGGGCGGAGTTCCAGCCGCGCATGCGCAGTCGGATATGGCGGACACGACGCACAAAAAAGTTACATGTAGCTTTTTTTTTGTGCCGACGGTCCGCCAAAACACGACGTATCCGTCACACGACGGATGCGACGTGTGGCAATCCGTCACAATGCGTCGCTAATGGTCTATGTCTATGGTCTGGTCTAAGTCTATGGAGAAAAAACGCATCCTGCGGGCAACTTTGCAGGATGCGTTTTTATCTCCAAAACGACGCATTGCAACGGAGGCCAAACGATGCTAGTGTGAAAGTAGCCTTACCAGGTTTTAGCCACAAAAAAGGACCCAGAGCATATCATATGTTGGTGTAAGTGCAATGCATAGGTGTGTATTCACACTGTGTAACAAACAACACCTAACCTAAAAACAAAATGAGCAAATACCATGCAGTAAGTAAATAGTAATAGTACAGGCGTGGCTCCCCTTTTTTCTGCTGTCCATTTTCTTTCTATAACTTTCCACGGTCAGGTGTCTGTACAGTCGGGACCAGGTCCTGCTCTGCCTTTATCTATTTTGACCTCAGCTGACACATAGTGAGGTGAACTACAAGATTTAGGGACCATCTCAACTGGGGACACCTTGTCGTGGTGGAATGGCTTTTATATTTTTTTAAAATCAAAACAATGATAACTAAGTACCCTGTGTTATTTGCATTTACTATTACTTTGTAATTACTTACATGGAATTTAGGCATTTTATTTTTATCTTAGGCTTTGCAGGTTTTTGCCACCTAATATGAGAGCAACATATTGTAAATACAGAGACCCTGATTTCGATTTAGAGTCACTTACTGGGCTGCCTGCTGTAGTTTTAATAAAATCACTGTTTTATTAGCAGGAGATTATCACTAGAAAACTACTAAACCTACTGCCATGTAGTCCTTCATATTCATGAGCTCTGTATGACCCCACCCACATCACTGATTGGAAGCTTTCTGCATCCTCTGTGCATAGGCAGAAAGATGCCAATCAGTGAAGTGGGCGGGGTTTTGCAAAGCTCAGCAGTTAGAGAACTGGTAGATCTCCAACAGATAAAACACCTTTTTAATCAAAACTGCAGCAAGCAGCCCAGTAAGTGATACATTGCTGAAGTCAGGATCTCTGTCCTTACATGATTCTACTCTCGGGGTATTAAAAACCCCAGGAGAAAGATTCCCTTTAAGAAAGAAGCTTGAAGCTCTCTGTATATGATTCTCCGGGACATTGATGACCTAGGACAGGTCTTTATTCTCTGATCAGTAAGGCTGCAAAGCCCGGCATTCATCAGAATGAATGGAGATGAGCCAAAAAACAGGTATGGCAACATTGCAGGCATTGCCAAAGGTCACTTTCGGAAATGTTCGAGGTTCTAGTAGTTGGATAACACAGTTGCACACAAATGATCTACAATAAAGACCGGCCATCATTGTGTTTTCCCCAAAAAAACTTTTTAGCATCATGATGTGATTTTATGAAGGGGTTTACTCAACCCTAAAGAGAATGGCCAACATCTTAAACTGAGGGAAAACTAAAAATATCATAGTATATCAGTTTGTAATTTGCACAACTACATAGAAGGAATTTATATTGTTGAGATTCAGCACTCGAGAGAAGACCTGAATTCTTCTTTAGCGTTATGCCATGATACATTCCAATCTCTGATATTATTACATTAGTAGGCTATTTGTTATTAAGTTAGTTGGCAATTTGCTAACCCCTTAGGAGTTTTCAGTTTGGTCAAAGTGGTTTTCCTAATTATATATGACAATTCGAATGAATAACATTGATTGTTTAGTTGCAATTACAATGGCAGCTGTCAATGGGAAAGATATGTTAGGCAGCAGGTAGACAATCATTAGGATCTGAATAACTTTGACTGTAGCCAAATCATTATGGTATTGAGGGATTTTCCCAGTTTTCAGTTGTAGTACTTGCAGTTTGTAGTACCTACGAAAAGTTGTTAAAGGAAGGCCAACCAATGAATTGGCAAAAGAACCATAAGCTCTAAAGACTTAGTGATGTGTGAAGTGACCATAGGATAGCCCGTCTGATCCAGTACCAGAGAAAAGCTAAAGTAGCACGATCTACTAAAAAAGTTATTATTGGCTATGATAGAAAACTGTTAGGACACACATTACATTTCAGTTTGCTGCACATGGTGCCGCATCGAAGGAGACTCATCAAATTTCCAAATCCCTGACCACCACTGCTAATAGCTTGTTGCCTCAATGAATGCTTCCTTTCTGATAAATCAGCAATGACATGGCACGGTTACAGCTACCAAGCTAACCAGCAAACAGCTGTTACAGGTCCCAGAACACTTCCTTAGCCTCCTCTTATGACTTGACCTATAGTTGCTGCTAACTATAAAATATCAGTTGCAGCATCTACTAGAGATGAGCGAAATTATTGGAGTAAAATTGCATTCTACTCGAATTTTACAAAATTCTGCAGTGCCGAAATGCAGATTTTTTTTAATTCCCTTCCACACGGATTTATCAAAAAGGCTGGCCTCCACTGTACTAAACCATAAAAAGCCATTAAAAGATTAAAGAATTTTAAAAAATGTATACGGTACTTACCTTACTGCTTACCTGCCCTTTGCTCCTCACTGTCACTCATTAAGTCTTAGTAGCATCTTATGTTCATCACCATGAACACTGAAACCCTGGCCCTCTTCATGATATGCCAGAACTTCCAGGTCTGATGAGGCCCAGGATGATTTTGTGCATATCTGGGTAAGATCACGGTGATGAGTTGACCTTTCACATGCTTACATAGAACTCTCTTGGGTCTCATCAAACCCGGAAGTCGTAATCTTCCGTGAAGATACTTGGGGATTTAGCACTCATGGCGCCAAGGTGCAAAGAGGACTGGATGGGTACGGTGAGGAACACAGGGGCCGTATAGGTAAGCGGAGAGGGAAGTATAAGTATTTTTTTATTTTTCACTTAATATGTTTATTATGCCCTGGGGAGCATATTAAAGGGCCTTCAATTTACGGTGAATAACTTTGATGCAAATCGAATTTCCCATGAAAATCTGCATGAGTAGACAAATTCAAATTTTGCCAGATCCGCTCATTTCTAGTATCTACTGATCTCCCAGGTCATCACAGGTATCACACACATCTAGATCCCCGCTCTTCATGCAGTAGACAGATTAACCGGTCATCTGAACCAGAACATCATGTTCACTTCAAAAGGAAATGATGAAAAGAACAAGCCATGTTTATTGTCTGGCTGTAAATATATTTTATTACGTGTAAATCAAGCTGCCAGTCTATCCTTCAACTCTTTCAGATTGATAGACATTTTGCAGTGGATGACTGGTAAAATCATTACATCTAGTATTTATATATATTTTTTTCCCGGAATGGTTATTTATTGCATCACTTTTTTTATAGCTCTGCAATTTCCCCTATGTAATACTTTCCCCGTGAAGTAATGGATCACCTTAGAAAAAAAAAATGAAGAAAAGGGTTAATCGTTGCCTGTGAAAAATAGAGAAAGATATCTCTCACTCTAATTAAACTCTTACTATAAATAAACTTTAATAATTCATCATGCAGACTGATCTGATTTACATAATATATTTTGAAAAATCCTTTTTTTTTTTTGTCCATGCCTAGTTTTTCCTCTTCTTTTCTTTGGGAGTTGGGAGATGGACAAACATCCGAGAATTGGAAAATTTGGCTTCGGTGATGAAGAATAACCTCTCCATTATTCGGATGCAATATAAATAGAGTTGAATGGCAGAAAAGACCACGAAGAGTCAATTACAAGAGCTGAGAAGGAATGATTTGTAGGATCAGCCACCGTTGAACCTCGGTGACATCAATGTTTCTATGGCAACAGATATTTCTTCTCTCTTTAGAATTAAGTATTGATCAAAGTAGCAGAAACAGTATTTCAGACTCGCTACTTTACTGTGTTGCAATTTACGATAGGAACCCATAACATCACTGTATATATTTTAGGCCCCAAGGAACCAATTTTGCAGACAGTAACAGTAGCATATTATAAGGGGTCAATAACGTAAGTCTGATTATTATCCTTAGATAACTACTCAATGCCTCTGCCGCAGAATGCTCGCTAAGATACTAAGACGCCTCGATAAAATTAAATTAAAAAAAAATCCCATTTAAAGGATCTTTTTTTTTTTTAATTCGTGAACTTTATTTGACACAGATAGTTTGATAATAAAACTGCTCGGTGTGTCCGTAAAGTCTAGCGTGTGAAATAAATAAGTATTGATTAAAGAAGGACAATCTCACAATGTACTCTACACACAGCTTCAATTAATGGTTCCATTGGGTGAACTGATAAGATTTGTACAAAAGCCGAACTGAAGGATTGTATCACACTGTTACTGACAGCAAGCAATAAACTACTGTATACAATGGTTAGCTGCAAAGGCATGACCATTAACCACTGCTTTGTTGTCAGGACATAGATAGATATGAATGTCCCGTGACATGCAAGGTCAGTTCATATTTACAAAAGACCTACATATGCAAAAAAATGGCAAAATTGCTAAAACGCTACGGCTCGTTGGATTGCGAGCTCGCATTTCCTATGACACTCAAAGAAGAGAAGGTTACTAGAATATCTAATTCTACATACCTGACGCTACAGAGATTCTAAAATAGCAAGCAGTGGGGGGCAGCACTATAAATTAAAGGGGTTGTCCGAGATTATAACATTGATGGCCTATCCTTATGGTAAATATATAAGAAAAACAGCCGCACTCAAGTCTTGATTTCAATGTAGAGAATTTTTTGTTTTTATTCAAGTGCACAGGCACCACCAAATAATTTTTAAAGAAAAATGGCAAGTGATAGAGGACAATGAGACCTCGTTGTCCGCTATCACTTGCCATTTTTCTTTAAAAATTATTTGGTGGTGCCTGCGCACTTGAATAAAAACAAAAAATTCTCTACATTGAAATCAAGACTTGAGTGCGGCTGTTTTTCTTATATATTTGACGTTGGATGTCCAGCCAGCACCTCCCTCATTGAACTTTACAGTGTGCCCATTATATCTTCTTCTGGATATCCTTATGGTAAGTCAACAGTGTCATATCGGTGGGGGTGCGACACCCGGCACCCCCTCCTATCAGCTGTTCTCGGGGTCTCCGGTGGCCAGAACTGCTCAGGTAAAGAGTTGGACAGCATAACTCCATTAAGTATATAATGGATGCAGCCAAGTATTGCACATCCGCCCCCTACTCAAAACAATAGGGGGCGGATGTGCAGTGCCGGCCACAGCCACTATTCTGTCCACAGAGCTGTGCTGTGCAGCTCCTTAACTGAGCAGTTCTGGCTACAACAGACACTGAGAACAGCTGATAGGAGGGGTGCCGGGTGTGATGGGGATCCATTACTAACTTGGTGTGGCCTCGATGGGACCGGAAGTGCCCACAGCCTTAAAGCTTGCTGATTGGCTGCACTGCAGCCTTTCAACAAGCTTTATTAGGCTGCCAAACCCGAACAGTAACACGTACGTACAGTAAGAAGTCCGTCTTCGGTGTTCGGTACCAAGCATCAGACACTAGGTGTTTAGTACAAACCCCAAACTTTACAGTTCTGGTTCACTCATTCCTGTCTGTCTGTCTGTCTGTCTGTCTGTCCTGGAAATCCTGGAAGTCTGTCCTGGCGGCCTCGACCAATCAGAGACCGGCACAGCATCGACGTAGAAATCCCGCATCTCAATCAGCAACGGGCACAGCGACGATGATGTCATAAAGGACGTAGACATCTCACGATTCTGATTCAGCGACGGGCACAGTATCGACGTAGATGTCATAATGGTTGCCATGGCGACGATGATGTCATAAAGGTTGCCTCGACCAATCAGCGACGGGCACAGTCTGCCGCGAATTCTGGAATCATCATTGTCCATATACTACGGGGACATGCATATTCTAGAATACCCGATGCGTTAGAATCGGGCCACAGTCTAGTAATCTATAAATTGCAATATTGCTTTGCTTATTTGATCAATTGTTTTTATTAGTATACTAGATTGTGGCCCGATTCTAACGCATTGGGTATTCTAGAATATGTATGTAGTTTATTTATGAAGTTTTCAGAATAATGCAATTTATACACAGGATTCGGCCTGGCGCGACCAATTAGCAAAGCGTGGTTCAAATTCCGCGCCAATTCACGGCCGGACTGCACCTGTCGCTGATTGGTCACGCCCGGCCGTGAATAATCAGTGAACCCAGGGCCTGCTCCAGATTTTTGAGTCTCAGTGAGCTCCCCTCTTTAACACATACCACGATTCATGATGCACAAATACAGCAGAGAAATATAGCACAGCCAAGTAGCATACAGCCAATGTAGTATATAACACAGCCCACGTAGTATATAGCACAGCCCACATAGTATATAGCACAGCCTACGTAGTTTATTGCTCAGCCACGTAGTATTTAGCACAGCCCCCATAGTATATAGCACAGACACGTAGTATATTGCCCAGCCAGGCAATATATTGCACAGCCACGTAATATATTGCACAGCCACGTAATATATTGCACGGCCACGTAGTATATAGCACAGCCACGTAGTTTATAGCACAGAGACATAGTATATAACACAGCCCATGCAGTATATAACACAGGCCACGTAGTATAGAGCACAGCGAGATAGCATATTGCCCAGCTACGTAATATATACCACAGCCACGTAGTATATAGCACAGAGACGTAGTATATAGCACAGCCCACGTAGTATATAGCACAGAGACATAGTATATAGCACAGCCCATGCAGTATATAACACAGCCCATGCAGTATATAACACAGCCCACGTAGTATCTAACACAGCCCACATAGTATATAGCAATGTGGGCACCATATCCCTGTTAAAAAAAAAAGAATTAAACTAAAAAATAGTTATATACTCACCTTTCGTCAGCCCCCAGATCCAGCCCATGCATTTACCGATGCTCCTCGCAATGCTCCGGTCCCAAGAATGCATTGCGGTCTTGTGAGATGATGACGTAGCGGTCTCGCGAGACTGCTACGTCATCATCTCGCGAGACCGCAATGCATTGACCGGAGCATCTCGAGGAGTAGCGGAAAAGGCGACGGAAGGTGAGAATATAATGATTTCTTATTTTGTTTATTATTTTTAACATTATATCTTTTTACTATTGATGCTGCATAAGCAGCATCAATAGTAAAAAGTTGGTCACACAGGGTTAATAGCAGCGTTAACGGACTGCGTTACACTGCGGCATAACGCGGTGTAACGCAGCCATTAACCCTGTGAGAGCGCTGACTGGAGGGGTCACTGACAGAAAGTAGGAAGGGGCGAATTCACGGCCGGACTGTGCCTGTCGCTGATTGGTCACGGCCTGCCGGCAGGGACCAATCAGCGACACAGGATTTCCGTGACAGACAGACAAACAGACGGAAGTGCCCCTTAGATGATTATATACAGTATATAGATATAGAATGCTGACTTCTTGCCTATAATTGAAGGACAATGACTTGGTTATTAGTATAACTACCTAGCTCAGCGCATGGGCAGAGTTAGTGTGGATTACATTACATGAGAAGTGAGCTAGTGACACTGATACCCAGTGTAGGCGCTTGAAATCAGTCACTTGCAAAGTTCTTTGCACTGCCTACACACCAGCAGTATAAATTGCACTAGCTCAGCAGGTAGCCGGCTGTCAATCAACACCAGGATGGACACAGACAGAAGAGGCCCCTGTGCAAAACAATATATAGGCACTTAGCAGTGCAATAGCTGATCATAATGTACAATTCTGCCTGCATTGGAGGTGGAAATGGGCCCTCTTGCCTCTTTGACCCGTGTGCGGCTGCACAGATTGCACCAATAGTATTACCCAACCATAAATCAACATAACAACACCAGTGACACTCTGTCGACAGAGCAGAGTGGAAGAGAAAGAATTGCTTTGTCGACGTGATGTCACCAGAAGTGGTAGAATCGCCTCCTGGAGTAGTTATGTGACCACAATGGAGAGATTGGTGCACGGCAGAACAGGCAGGTACTTAGCAACTACCTGCTGATACGTGCTTAGGCCCATGGTAAAAAATAAAAAGTCAGGGATAACCCCTGTGAGTTCAGAGAAATATGGAGAAAATCAGCACATCCATATCGCCATTTTTTCCATTGTAATATCGGAAAACTACTCAAACACTATTTAATGTGATATTTGCTATTGATATTGTAATTTAATCTCCCCAAACAACAAACATCTGTTACTAAATATGGGTATTATATTTAATTTCTTGAATATTACTTTCTTATTTTCCTGCAGACTAAATGCCTGTCTATGACTTTTAAAGCACAAGGCACATTTTCAATAGCTCAGAAGAGTAATTCCAACCAGCATCTCATTTATAACACAGAATGAATTTACATATTTATCAATTTGCCAATTTACATAAATTATGAGTAGCTGAATGAATTAACAGAGTTGTTCAAATTTGCCCCATTATGTGTTAGGAGTCGAGTTTCCTCTGCTGCACAGTGGGAATCTCGATCCGTCTCCGCTGCGGTCTCCCATTCTTCTCCAGCCGCAGTGGAGTCTGCTCAGCAGGGACGTCGATCCCAGCGTCTCGCTCAGTCTGACTCTGTGCGAAGAGTTACTGCTGCTTTCCCTGCTTCTGCCATTGAAGCCAGTGCTGGGCAGCGGCGAGTGGACGTTTCTGGATCTAAGTCCTGCTTTTCTCTGTCTGAGCATGCCCAGGGCAGGATCTCCCGTAGGAGATCGAGGGTCACATGCTCAGGTACTGCAGCACATCCCATTGGTCCTTTTGGCAGGTCCTGAAAGGGCAAAACTTCTGTAGCTGTTTCCTGTGCTGCAGCTATATAAACTGCGCATGACCGCACGGCCATGCGCTAGTATTGTCTTGTAAATATGTGTGTGTGTTGTGAGTGAAAGTCGCTCTTTAAATAACCCTCCCTATTGAATGTCTGTTCGCGGAAGGTGTATGTTTGCTATTTAGTGCCCGACTTATCCAACAGCACGAAACACACATTACAGCTACCAGTTGCTGTGTCCGCCAGTACGGCGCTGTGCGCTTGCTCTGCGCTTTCCTGACCCAAGCCTGGGTGGTTAGTGGCGTCTGTCAGTGCGGCACCGCACGCACTCTTGTGCCTTAATATTATTATTTATGTTCCTCTGACACACCCAGTTGCGCTGTTGTGCCAGCAAGTGTCTAATCGGACTTCAATCCTGTGTAGGGGTTGAGTCCGCTGACTTATTGCTCGCGCTTTATGTGCGGTACTGCGGTCCTGTGACGCAACAGGATCGCTTCCTTCATGCAGGGTGAAGTTAACCCATGTGTGTATACTTAGTACCGCCATATAGTCCGTCTTACTAGCAGCAGGGTCTTTTACCTGCGCGGTGGACCTCGGACTGCGAACGCACCTAATACCATAACATCTGATTCTTGGTGCGTTCCGCCAGTCCCTAACATTATGTTTATCATTATGTAGGTATGCCCGCGCCTTACACAGCTGTAAGCACTGATATACTGTAGCTTTCCTTTACAATTATGATGACATTCAATAACTTTGTAGAAAGTAAACTATACACATACATTTCAGGCTGCATTGTCCGTGCTTTGCCCACCACTGATGTCAGCTCTCGTGACATGTCTGTTTTAGAAAATATTTGCATTCCCATTGAAATGACCATTCTAGAGCATTTTTCCAAGAACTCTACACTGTAAATTGATACCTGGGTGTTATAATTTTTCCTGCCAATGAGCACTAAGGCCCTGATTTATTGAGACTGACATTTCCTATTCCAGCCTCAGTGAGTGATGTTCAGGAATGAGATGCGCTAAATTCATTGAGCATTTGTAAATTTGCACATCTTATCAATGGTAGCTCTATTCATAGACTTTTGGATAATTTGTCGGTTAGGCATTGCAGTTATAGCATGCTGGATTGCCTTAATGCTATACTGTCAACCCTCAAAGTATGCTGAAGTAGCCCAGTTATTTAGTGTTGACCTTTATAGTATAATGAAGTGCCCCAGTGCTTTAGTGTTGGCCTTTATAGTATGCTGGAGTGCCCCAGTTCTTTAGAGTTGGCTTTTATAATATTCTAGAATGCCCCAGTGCTTTCGTGTTGGCCTTTATAGTATGCTGGAGTGCCCCAGTTCTTCAGAGTTTGCCTTTATAGTATTCTAGAATGCCCCAGTGCTTTCGTGTTGGCTGTTATAGTATGCTGGAGGGTCTCGGTGGTTTCGTATTGGTCTTTATACTATGCTGGAGTGCCCCAGTGCTTTAAGGTCAATTCTCATAGTATTCTAGAATGCCCCAGTGCTTTTGTTTTGGCCTTTATAGTATGCTGGAGTGCCTCAGTGGTTTCATGTTTGTCTTTATAGTATGCTGGAGTGCCTCAGTGCTTTAGGGTTAATGCTCATAGTATTCTAGAATGCCCCAGTGCTTTAGTGTTGGCATTTATAGTATGCTGGAGTGCTCCAGTGCGTTAGTGTTGGCCTTTATAGTATGCTGGAGTGCCCCAGTTCTTTATAGTTGGCCTTTATAGTATTCTAGAATGCCCCAGTGCTTTCGTGTTGGCCTTTATAGTATGCTGGAGTGCCTCAGTGGTTTCATGTTGGTCTTTATAGTATGCTGGAGTGCCTCAGTGCTTTAGGGTCAATACTCATAGTATTCTAGAATGCCCCAGTGCTTTAGTGTTGGCATTTATAGTATGCTGGAGTGCCTCAGTGCTTTAGGGTCAACTCTTACAGTATTCTAGAATACCCCAGTTCTCTAGTGTTGGCCTTTATAGTATGTTGAAGTGCCCAAGTGCTTTCATACTGGCTTTTACAGTATGCTGGAGTGCCTTAGTGTTATAGTGTCAACCCTCAAGGTATACTGCAGTCCCCCAGTGCTTTAGTGTTGGTCTTTATAGTATGCTTGAATGTCCTGTGTTTTAATGTTAGCCATTATAGTATGCTGGAGTGCCCCAGTGCTTTAATGTTAGCCTTTATAATATGCTGGAGTGCCTCAATGTTATAGTGTCAAACCTCAAAGTATGCTGGAGTGCCCCAGTGCTTTAATGTTGGCCTTTATGATATGCTGGAGTGCCCCAATGCTTTAATGTTAGCCATTATAACATGCTGGAGTGCCTAAGTGTTGTAGTGTCAACCCTCAAAGTGTGCTAGAGTGAGCCAGTGCTTTGGTGTTGGCCTTTATAGTATACTGGAGTACCCCAATGCTTTAATGTTGGCCTTTATAGTATGCTGGAGTGCCCCAGCACCTTTGGGTTGGTCTTTATAGTATGCTGGAGTGTCCCAGCACTTTTGGGTTGGTCTTTATAGTATGCTGGAGGGCCTCAGTGCTTTTGTGTTGGCCTTTATAGTATACTGGAGGGCCTCAGTGCTTTAGGGTCAACTCTCATAGTATTCTAGAATGCCCCAGTGCTCTACTGTGGGCCTTTATAGTATGTTGGAGTGCCCCAGTGCTTTCATGTTGGCCTTTATAGAATGCTGGAGTGCCTCAGTGTTATAGTGTCATCCCTCAAAGTATCCTGGAGTGCTCCAGTGCTTTAGTGTTGGCCTTTATAGTATGCTGAAGTGCTCCAGTATTTTAATGTTAGCCTTTATTGTATGCTGGAGTGCCCCAGTGATTTTTTAGCCTTTATGATACGCTGGAGTGCCTCAATATTATAGTGTCAAACCTCAAAGTATGCTGGAGTGTCCCTGTGCTATAGTGTTGACCTTTACACTGTGTTCCAAATTATTATGCAAATTATATTTTTCTCGGATTTTCCTAAATGACAGTCAATAATAACAGTATAATCTCCAAAATGAATAAAAACTGAAAATGCAATGTTCCAAATTTTTAGGCACAGTAGAATTTCTAAACATTTGATATGTTTTAAAGAACTGAAAATGCTCATTTGTGGAATTTGCAGCATTACGAGGTCACATTCACTGAGCAAAAAAGCTATTTAACTCCAAAACATCCTTACAGGCCAAGTTACATGTTAACATAGAACCCTTCTTTGATATCACCTTCACAATTCTTGAATCCATTGAACTTGTGAGTTTTGGAGAGTTTCTGCTTGTATTTCTTTGCATGAAGTCAGAATCGCCTCCCAGAGCTGCTGTTTTGATGTGAACTGCCTCCCACCCTCATAGATCTTTTTCTTGATGATACTCCAAAGGTTCTCTGTACGGTTGAGGTCAGGGGAAGATGGTGGCCACACCAGGAGTTTATCTCCTTTTATGCCCATAGCAGCCAATGACTCAGAGGTATTCTTTGCAGCATTAGATGGTGCATTGTCATGCATGAAGATGATTTTGCTCCTGAAGGCACGTTTCTGCTTTTTATACCATGGAAGAAAGTTGTCAGTCAGAAACTCTATATACTTTGCAGAGGTCATTTTCACACCTTCAAGAACCTTAAAGGGCCCTACCAGCTGTTTTCCCATGATTCCAGCCCAAAACATGACTCCTCTACCTCCTTGCTGACGTTGCAGCCTTGCTGGGACATGGTGGCCATCCACCAACCATCCACTGCTCCATCCATCTGGACCATCCAGGGTTGCTCGACACTCATCAGTAAACAAGACTGTTTGGAAATTAGTCTTCATGTATGTCAGGGCCCACTGCAACCATTTCTGCTTGTGAACACTGTTTAGGGGTTACCGAATAGTAGGTTTATGCACCACAGCAAGCCTTTGAAGGATCCTATACCTTGAGGTTCGAGCTTCAAATATCTGTTTTCTGCTTTGTAATGGTATTTTGGCAGCTGCTCTCTTAATCCAATGAATTTGTCTGCCCGGAACCTTCCTCATTATGACTTTATCTGCATGAACTCTGTCTGTGCTCTATTTCAGTCACAAATCTCTTCACAGTATGATGATCACTCTTAAATTTTCGTGAAATATCTAATGTTTTCATACCTTGTCCAAGGCATTGCACTATTTAATGCTTTTCAGCAGCAGAGAGATCATTTTTCTTTCCCATTTTACTTGAAAACTGTGGCCTGCTTAATAATGTGGAACATCATTTTTAAGTAGTTTTCCTTTAATTAGAATTACTTGGAAAACTAATTATCACATGTGTTAGGGGTCAAGTTCCTGCCTCTGCACAGGGGGAATCTCGGGCCATCTCCGCTGCGGTCTCCCATTCTTCTCCGGCCGCAGTGGAACCTGCTCAGCGGAGACGTCGATCCCAGCATCTCTCTCAGTCTGACTCTGTGCTAAGAGTTACTGCTGCATTTCCTGCTTCTGCCATTGAAGTCAGTGCTGGGCATCGGCGAGCAGACGCTTCTGGGACTAAGTCCTGCTTTTCACGTTCTGAGCATGCCCAGAGTAAGATCTCTCAGTGGAGATCGAGGGTCACATGATCAGATACTGCAGCTAGGTCATTGGTCCTTCTTGGAAGGTCCTTTTAGGTGCTAGGACCAAGTCCTGCTTTGCACTCTAAGCATGTCCAGGGCAAGATCTCTCAGTGGAGATCTGGGGTCTCATGCTCAGGTACTGCAGCAACTCCATTGGTCCTTCTCTGAAGGTCCTAAATGTGCTGCAACTATTTAAGGCTCGCATGGCCGCACGGCCATGCGTTAGTATTATCTTTTGTAAATGTGTGTGTGTTGTGAGTGCAAGTCGTTCTTTAAAATCCCCTCCCTATTGTATGACTGCTTGCGGAAGGTGGATGATTGCTATCTAGCGCCCGACTTAGCCATCAGCATGTTACACACATCACAGCGTCTAATTGCTGTGACCGCCAGTGCGGCGCCGTGCGCTTTCTCTGCGCTTTCCTGACCCAAGCCTGGGTGGTTAGTGGCGTCCGCCAGTGCAGCACCGCACGCACTCTCGTGCTTCTTAAATAATATTATTTCTGTCTCTCTGACACCCCAGTAGCGGTGTCGAGCGCATGAGGTCTTTATGAACTCAAATCCTGAGTCTTGGGATTGAGTTCTGAGACTCCTTGCTTGCGCTCTTGGTGCGGTACCGCGGCCCTGTGACTCAACAGAGTTCGCTTCCTTCACACAGGGTGAAGTTAACCCATGTGTGTATTCACATTGTACCGCCATATCGTCCATCTCTACTAGCAGCAGTGTTTTCACCTGCACAGTGGACCTCGGACTGCAAACGCACCTAATACCATTACATCTTAAAATTGGTGCGTTCCGCCAGTCCTAACAACATGTGTTTAAGATTGTTTTCAGTGATCCATTGAGCCCTGAGACACAACACCATTCATGAATTTATTTGAAAAACAAAACAATTAAATCTTTATGACACTTAAATCCAATTTGCATAATAATTTGGAACACGATGTATAGAGACAAAACACTGCTGCTGTTTTTGTATATGTGCATCCCCCCTACTCTGGAATTCTCTACCACAACATATTAGACTCTCGCCTACCATCGAAACCTTCAAAAAGAACCTGAAGACCCACCTCTTCCGACAAACCTACAACCTGCAGTAACCACCGATTGACCAAACCGTTGCACGGCCAGCTCTACCCTCACCTACTGTATCCTCACCCATCCCTTGTAGATTGTGAGCCCTCGCGGGCAGGGTCCTCTCTCCTCCTGTACCAGTTGTGACTTGTATTGTTCAAGATTATTGTACTTGTTTTATTATGTATACCCCTCCTCACATGTAAAGCGCCATGGAATAAATAATAATAATAATAATAATAATGTGACGCCACAGTCAAGCAAGTTGATTATTGTTGGAAGCTGAAACCACTTCCTTTTACTTGGATTTTGCTTGAGAAAAGGGATCATTCCACATTTGGCATTTGTGCATCTATATGGCATAGAAGCTTCATGCAGTCTCAACATAACCGGACAAGTTTTTGTCATTTGTTTGAGACGCACAAATGACATATCAAAGTGTACAAATTCGCAGGAAGCTGCAAATTTCTGGAAATTTGATTTAAACTCAAGCATATTTGGTTCGATATGCTCATCTCTACAACCTGATAGTAACCAAGAATCCATTTTTTAGCACACTGACAGACTTTTCATGGCTTTAAAATTACAGAATCAGTTCAAAAATGGTAACCCGATAATAACAAACAATTCAATAGTTATCTCTCTTAGTCATTAGTGATCAGGCACACTGTTCTGTACAGAACAATGAATCAATCTGATGATGTCGATGACAGAGGTAACATAGTCCTGCTGTGACAGAAATGATTGATGTGTCATATATGCCATAAAACCTTAATTAATATGCTTGCCAAAGGTCGGAAGGCCAATTGTGGCCTGCGTTTGGTAGTACTACTGTATAGATGGCTGGTGCCAGTGGTGATGGTACTTCTGCTGTTGTTAGATGCTCCCATATTTTTAGACACAATATGTTTTTTTCTTTACTCTACCCCATCCATTGTCTTTTCTGCTTTTGCTTTTTGCCATACATTTTATAAAACACTAAAATAAATCTTTTCAACCCTAATTCAACATTTGCCAAAAACAACATAACAAAAAAGCTACGTAGGCTGGTATACGTACAGAAAGCCAAAATGTGGCATGTACAGTTGTCAAATTGAGCTAGTAAAACAGATGTGCAAAAAAAGACATGCAATTTCTTTATTTATTTAACAAAATTGTACCCTATTCCCCAAAATAACGTAATACGAAATGCAAGGTAGGCAAATGTACAAAAAGCCAGCACCTACAATATGGCATTATATTGGTGTGGCATGTAAGGATGTAAACTTTGGGTAGTAAAATAGATGTACACAAGAAAGTTTTTCGCAACACACACTTTGTCAGTTAAATGTCTGGATGTTAAGGAATTTTCTGATTTATTTTTAAAAACAAATTCTTCCACTCTTCAAAAAAGGATTACCCAAGAAATGCAAACAAATTAGCACAGTTAACAAAAAAGGAGAAAACTGAGTAAAAAAAAAATACCAATAAAAAGTATGTAAATTTATTGTACCACACAAATAACTAACAATCTCAAAAAGAAAATTACAACAAATTATGAAAAATAATATATACGGTAAGTATTATACATGGGTTAAATCTGAAATCAGTGATTGTCTCCATGGGTATAAATAGGGGCCGAAGGAAAGGTCAGGAGTAATGATAATATATGCAAACTAAGGGAAAACATCAAGATGGTTTATAATTCCAATACAATTATCCTTTAGACGCTTGAGCACACAGATATATAAGCATTGTATATGTAATAGAGTCATAAGGCTGACATGCACCCAATATAGTGCTCTTTAATACCCTGCGTTGTGCATTATTATTGTGACAGTTTGTTTAATTGCAATGAGGGATAATTATCCATGATAGGTGCTCCGTCCTGCCTTACACATGGCCACGTACCCCAACGAGCGTTTCACGTTAGATTTCGCTTCTTCAGAGGTATCAGTCTGGTATAAATATTAGGCCGTTCCAGTCACCTGACTGAGCAATAGCCTAAAAAATGTATTATGTCAACGCATGTGTGGCACCCCTAGGGGTATTTGCCACAAAAATAGTTAAGGTACCGTCACACTAAGCGACGCTGCAGCGATACCGACAACGATCCGGATCGCTGCAGCGTCGCTGTTTGGTCGCTGGAGAGCTGTCACACAGACAGCTCTCCAGCGACCAACGATCCCGAGGTCCCCGGTAACCAGGGTAATCATCGGGTAACTAAGCGCAGGGCCGCGCTTAGTAACCCGATGTTTACCCTGGTTACCATCCTAAAAAGTAAAAAAACAAATGCTACATACTTACCTACCGCTGTCTGTCCTCGGCGCTCTGCTTCTCTGGTCTGGCTGTGAGCGCCGGGCAGCCAGAAAGCAGAGCGGTGACGTCACCGCTCTGCTTTCCGGCTGACCGACGCTCACAGTCAGAGCAGGAGGAGTGCAGAGCACAGCGCTGGAGGACAGACGGCTGTAGGTAAGTATGTACTGTTTGTTTTTTTACTTTTAGGATGGTAACCAGGGTAAACATCGGGTTACTAAGCGCGGCCCTGCGCTTAGTTACCCGATGTTTACCCTGGTTACCAGCAAAGACATCGCTGAATCGGTGTCACACACGCCGATTCAGCGATGTCTACGGGGAGTCCAGCGACGAAATAAAGTTCTGGACTTTCTTCCCCGACCAGCGATCTCCCAGCAGGGGCCTGATCGCTGCTGCCTGTCACACTGGACGATATCGCTAGCGAGGACGCTGCAACGTCACAGATCGCTAGCGATATCGTCTAGTGTGACAGTACCTTTACTGACAGTAAATGCAAATACTAAAATAGCAAGACTGCACTACCACCTCCGGCCAGAAGAGGGAGCTCCAGAGACTCCCCTTGATCCATTCTGGTCTGAGAGAAGAACTGGCAGTTGGGCTAAGGAGCTGAAAGTGAGAGGTCATACAGTTGAATCTCTAACAGCCCTGTGACTGTTACCAGGCCTAAATCACCGGCCTGAGGAGAAGAGGGATAGAGAAAAAGGACATTGTGAGAACCGGGTAGCATTAATCACTACCCAGAACAGGCGCAAAGACGGATACCGGATCCGTGGCTGTATTCATTACATATAATACAGCAACCGGAAAAACGTGAGGTGATATCAGCTTCACTAGGGTCGGACGCAGCAACAGACACAGAGTTCAGCGGTACTCCTGGAGGGGGTAAGCCGATAAAAGGACTCGGGTTGCCCGTCGAACCAGGACCCGGAGGGGACAGATTGGGCCGGCAGCCAGTTCACATACAGCAGCAGGGCCACACAGATATTGCGTACAATAAGAGGCGAAGACCCCGGCAGGGTCAAAGTAACTCAGAGTTCCCATACAGACTCCGGTGACAGGACTGGTTGTAAATCCTTTTTTGTTAAAGTAAACTGGTTAAACGTTTCAGTGCCTCAGTCTTTCATTTGGACAATAGCCATCTATCCAGGATTGGGATCATCACCGCTGGGAGAACCTGCTGCTGATCAAGTAAGTGCCTGTTCCCTCATGATACCCTTTACACTGTGCATTGCCTGAGGCCACAGCACCGGGTCAAGCCACCCGTGACAACCCCCTCAAGAGACAGACCCCATTGGTCCGGTGCAGGGTACCCCGGTCTCTTGGGCGTCACAATTTGGCGTCACGAACAGGATCTAGCCAGCCCGTATACCGGGTATTGTGTGCCGTGATTGGAGCCCAAAACTGTGAAAACTTGGATGAAAAATCTTGAAAATTGACTTTATTAAAGAAAAATCCATTCTCCATTGAAAACTATTGAAAGTGACTTTTCCCCATTGGTTATAATGGAGTAAAGATGGCCGCCATCCCCTGAGGTAATCACTTCATAACCGTTAGGCACGAAACTGTTAATTGAGCTACGCCATCACCTGAGCCCCAGTCTAACTGAAAAACTTCAGAATCCGCCATTACAGAGCGCGGTGGGTGGGAGCAGCAGGGGGCGTGTCATTGTGGGCGGCACCAAGCTGAGCGCTCTGACATCAGAGCAAGGGGAAAATCGATCCTGCTGCACAGCGGAACGAATCTACACTATCCCGACGGAAGCGGAGGACCGGAAGGGTCCGGATTAACTAAGGGGGCACAGTATGTCGCAGCACGGAGACGCCGCAGCACCCGGCGACGCTAATGCAGCTGAAAGACAGAGTGTCGATAGAGAGTCCGGTAGCGCAGCGGTGCAAGGAGTGGCGCCCATCATGCCGGTGCTGATGCCATATACCCCGGGTGGCCCATGGCTTCCAATGTATGAAGGTGAGCCTAATACCCTTGACGATTTCAGAGAAAAGATGCTGGCCCATTTTGACATGTTCCCTGTGGGTGAAGTTCAGCGTGTTAGTCTCCTGATGATGCAGTTAAGTGGCCATGCTAAGCGAGAAGTCACAGCATGGGCAGCTGATCTAAAAGGCACTGTTGAACGCATATTTGCTGGATTAAAAGCTACATTTGAAACCACTGCCAGCAGCAAAGCTAAAGTACGATTCTTTAATTGCAAACAAAAAGTTAATGAGGGCATGAGAGACTTTGCCTTAAACCTGCAGGAAGCCCTTAAATCACTTACACTGGCTGAACCCATTTTTAACACCGGAGCGGATAAACTGCTAAGAGATCAATTTATTGAGGGACTCTACACCCCTTCTCACCGGGGGCATGTGAGCATGCTTGTTTTTAAGAACCCTGAATTGACATTTGCCCAATTAAAGGAGAGCGTTATACGTCTCCAGCTGGCAGAGGCACCTCGGGATCAGGATCCTGCGCAACTCATGGCAGAGGCTCCTCAACAACATGGAGTACCAGTGACATCAGCTATGTCCGGGGCCATTGCTAAGCCCCTGGGGCCCAGTACTAATGAGGCTCTTCAACAAAAGCTTGACTCTTTAACTGATGTTGTTGCTTCAATGGCTAAAACCATGCAGGAGATGAGAGGACCCAAGATGGAGTTGTCAAACCGTAGAGAAGGTGTTCCATGGATGAGACCCCGGAGATACCCGACATGGAGAGGACGACCCCGCGACCGCTACCAACCGGATGGACAGCCCATTTGCCGCCGTTGCCAGCAGCCAGGCCACTTTGCACGAGATTGTGATTTAAACGGGAATCCCCTGGGAATGCGGGCCGCTTCGCAGGAATGAACTTTCAAGGCCCAACACCCTGGCACGACAGGTACATCGGAGGACGACCCATTATCCCTATCATGCTGGACGGAATGCCCCTCAACGCTTTGCTGGACACAGGTTCCCAGATTTCATCTATACCGTATATCCTTTATAAGAGGTACTGGGCTGATGCAGATATTGATAAAGGGCCCTCTGATGTTGAGCTAGATATATGGGCCAGTAATGGTAAGTTGGTACCGAAACTAGGATTCAGGGAGATGACCATAAAGATTGGTAAAGTAGAATTGAAGAAACAGGGTATAATTGTTGTTGATGTTGACCGGCGGAACTGTGAACCAACTGTATTGATAGGAATGAATGTGTTAGAGAACTGCTTTTCCGAAGTCATTTCTGTCTTACAGCAAATTGCTGAAACTGCCCAATCCTGCCAGCAGAGAGTTCTCCGGAGGGAAATAAAAGTATTGATGTTAAGGCAACAGGTAGAAGTTGCAGGTGGAGAAATCGGCAGTGTGAGGGTAAGTGATCCAACATCTATTGTAATCCCACCAAAAACAGAAATGCTGGTATGGTGTAGAGCAGCCATTGGTACTAAGGGACGAGATTATCAAGCCTTAATAGAACCAGTGTACACCGACAGCAGGCCCACTATACTCACAGCACGAGGGATAGTCGAGGTACACCGGGGACGAGTGCCGGTACGACTTTTGAACTGTGGAGAGGAAGAGGTCACTTTGCCAAGGTATGCTACAATGGCAAAGCTATATACTGTTGACAACAATGCCATCACAACCATTGAGCCCTTAGAACCAACCTGTCAGGTGGAAGGCAATGGCTCAGATGGAGAAATGGAGGATTGGTGCCAACAGCTACACGTGGGCATAAATTCAACACCTACCCATCAAAAACAAGGGGTGTATAGGCTAGTGACGGAATATGAACAAGTCTTCAGTAAACACCCATTGGACTTCGGACGGATAGAAGGGGTAGAACACACAATCCCCACCAGTGACCATCCCCCAATAAAAGAAAGATATAGACCCATACCGCCCGCTCACTATCAATGTGCAAAAGATATGCTGAGGGAGATGAAACAGGCCGGGGTAATAAGAGACAGCTGTAGCCCCTGGGCGGCCCCTCTAGTGATTGTCAAAAAAAAGGACAGAACCATGAGAATGTGCGTAGACTACCGGAAGATTAATAACATCACCCATAAAGACGCCTACCCCTTGCCTAGGATAGAAGAGTCCTTAACTGCTTTGAAATCTGCTAATTATTTTTCCACCTTAGACTTAACAAGCGGGTATTGGCAAGTCCCTGTGGCTGAGCGAGATAAGGAAAAGACGGCATTCACCACACCAATGGGTCTATGTGAATTTAATCGCATGCCGTTCGGACTCTGCAACGCATCCGGTACCTTCCAGCGGCTGATGGAATGCTGCCTCGGACACAAGAACTTCGAGACCGTCCTCCTGTACCTAGATGATGTGATCGTCTACTCAAAGACTTACGAACAACACTTAATAGACCTGGCAGAAGTGTTCGAAGCCTTATCCAAGTATGGCATGAAAGTCAAGCCATCCAAATGTCACCTTCTCAAGCCAAAGGTACAGTACCTGGGACACATCGTGAGTTCGGAGGGAGTAGCACCAGATCCCGAGAAAATAAGCGCCATAAGGGATTGGCCAAGACCTACCAGCGCAAAAGAAGTGAGACAATTCCTGGGATTGGTGGGTTACTATCGCAGATTTATAAAAGGATTTACCAAGTTGGCAGCACCCTTGCAAGACACCTTGGTAGGGCAGACGAAGAAACCTTCAAACCGAAACCCTCCTTTTCAGTGGAACGACGAAAGGGAAGACTCCTTTGAACAACTAAAGAAGGCACTAACCGGAGAAGAGGTTCTGGCATACCCAGATTACCATCAACCTTTCATCCTCTACACCGATGCCAGTAATGTGGGACTAGGAGCGGTGCTGTCACAAAAGCAAGAAGGTCGGGAGAAAGTCATCGCCTTTGCAAGTAGAAAGCTCCGGCCTACTGAAAGAAATTCAGAAAATTACAGCTCCTTCAAATTGGAACTACTGGCAGTAGTTTGGGCTGTGACTGAACGTTTCAAACACTATCTGGCCGCTGCAGAATTTATTGTCTATACTGACAACAATCCGTTAACCCACCTGGACACAGCCAAATTAGGTGCGTTAGAACAGCGATGGATAGCCCGGTTATCTAATTACAACTTCAAGATCAAGTATCGAGCAGGTCGCAAGAATGGAAATGCCGATGCCCTATCCCGGATGCCACACTTGAGAGATGTAGAAGAAGAAATGGGGGAGCTTGAAGAAATTGAACTACCAGCCTTCCATCATCCCAAGGCAAAACATCATCAGTCAAGTACCTATCAGAAACAACAAGAGGTGAATTTAAATCCGTTAGCACACCATAGATGGGCTGACACCCAAGACAGCAATTCGGCTGTGAAGTTGGTGAAGGAACTGTTAACTGAGCAAAGTGCATATCCCGATGAGGATGCCCCAGAAGAGACGCATCAACTCTGGAAAGAGAGAGGCAAAATGTTCCTGTATCAAGGGAAGCTCTGTAGAAGGTACACCAATCCGAAAACACATGAATTGGTTTGGCAGATTATCGTGCCTAAACAAGATGTCAAGATGGTCCTCGAAGCTTACCATAATGGTGCTGGTCACTTCGGTTGGAAAAAGTTAGAAGTACTTCTAAGAGAAAGATTTTATTGGGTCGGGATGAGAAAATCAATCGAACAGTGGTGCAGAAATTGTGGCCCGTGCAACCTCAGAAGAAACGATCAAAAGAACCAAAGAGCACCACTGCAGCCCATAATCACCAAACAACCACTTGAACTTGTAGCCATGGACCACGTGAAGTTGACACCAAGCCGGTCTGGCTATGTCTATGCCTTGACCATCGTGGACCATTATTCACGCTTCTTGGTAGTAGTACCCGTAAAAGATCTGACAGCAAAAACAGCAGCCAAAGCGTTCCAAACGTACTTTTGTAGACCCCATGGATATCCGGAACAGGTTCTCACCGACCAAGGTACAGCCTTTGAATCAGAGATCTTCAGAGAATTCTGTAATATGTATGGTTGCAAAAAGATCCGGACGACGGCCTATCATCCACAAACAAACGGCTTATGCGAGAAGATGAACCATATTGTAATAGAACTACTAAAGACTTTACCTGAGGCAGAAAGGAATCAATGGCCAGAGAAATTGCCTGACTTGGTGGATCTGTATAATCATGTCCCGGTGAGTTCCACCAATTGCACCCCAGCTTACCTTATGCGTGCAAGACCCGGCCAATTACCAATCGATCTAGAAATGGGAATTCTGAAACCAGACGCAGAAGTCCAAGACTCCAATTTGGATATCATACGGCAAAAGCAGTATCGCCAAGTGCAAGAGAGTGTGGAAAGAAGCCTTCAGCAAACTAGAGAAAGACAAGAGCGAACTTTCAACCAGAATGCTCTAGCGACCCCATTAAGACCAGGTGACCAAGTGCTCAAGAGAAATCGTCGAACCAATAAACTGGACAATCAGTGGGAAGCCGTACCCTACACAGTTTTACCAACAAGAGTGGATAATCCTAAAATGTGTCTCATTAGCAAAAACGGAGGCTTAACATCTGTACTAGTGTCAAGAGACAATCTTAAATTATGTCCGGAAGCATTGAAAGAGCCAGACGTTGTCCAGCCAGAACCAGAAGTTATTCAACCCATACAGGTTCAACCAGTAAAGGAAAAAGAAGAGGAAGTGTATCACACCTGTATAGGAGACTTTCCCAAAACCCTACTAACATACCATGGTGCAGTAGTGGTTCCCATGGTGGCCTTTTACCCAACACCAAACCCAATACCAGAAGTCCCAAGACAGGAAGAGGCTGACCCCGTACTACAGGAGGTTCCAGGCCACGAAGAACAGATTCCTGGTCAGAGTAATCCCATTCACGGTGGACTTGCCAACTCCATAGTCGTGGAATTATCTTTAGCAGAGCGGGCAGATACTACATCCGCAGTAGACAGTAGTACACCACATGAAGAGACACTGCTATTATGTAGATCACAGCGTAGTACCCAGGGTCAATTACCGGCCAGGTATGCAGATTACCAACTATAAAGCTCATAATGTGAATTGTATATATGTTATGCCGTATATAGTTAAACAGAAAATGTAGTATAGTCATTGTTATCAGTCTGCAACGTTTAAGCCCAGTGCCTACAGAGACTTGTCTGTATGAACTTCTTGCATATTCTTGAACTTTTTATCAGCCCGGAGGCACTAAATCAAAGCTCCGGAAAGACTGCTTTTTGAACTTTGCTCCTCGCTCTTTTTGAACTGTCTTTAGACTTTATATTGATAACTCCGTTGGAAAAATGGAACTAAATTCCTGGACACAAAGTGCAGTGCCTTTCCTAGTACCTTCAAGGATAGAACTGTATTAATGGACGCTATTTGAAGTGACTTTGTACAGAACTATATTTTTGTTTCCTCGAGTGGTTTTTGTAACTTTTCATTTTTAAGACTCTGTACATATTAATTGTTATTTCAAAATGTTATTGTCCCACAGTCCCGGAGTACTGTTCTTAACTAAGGGGGAATGTGGCACCCCTAGGGGTATTTGCCACAAAAATAGTTACTGACAGTAAATGCAAATACTAAAATAGCAAGACTGCACTACCACCTCCGGCCAGAAGGGGGAGCTCCAGAGACTCCCCTTGATCCATTCTGGTCTGAGAGAAGAACTGGCAGTTGGGCTAAGGAGCTGAAAGTGAGAGGTCATACAGTTGAATCTCTAACAGCCCTGTGACTGTTACCAGGCCTAAATCACCGGCCTGAGGAGAAGAGGGATAGAGAAAAAGGACATTGTGAGAACCGGGTAGCATTAATCACTACCCAGAACAGGCGCAAAGACGGATACCGGATCCGTGGCTGTATTCATTACATATAATACAGCAACCGGAAAAACGTGAGGTGATATCAGCTTCACTAGGGTCGGACGCAGCAACAGACACAGAGTTCAGCGGTACTCATGGAGGGGGTAGGCCAATAAAAGGACTCAGGTTGCCCGTCGAACCAGGACCCGGAGGGGACAGATTGGGCCGGCAGCCAGTTCACATACAGCAGCAGGGCCACACAGATATTGCGTACAATAAGAGGCGAAGACCCCGGCAGGGTCAAAGTAACTCAGAGTTCCCATACAGACTCCGGTGACAGGACTGGTTGTAAATCCTTTTTTGTTAAAGTAAACTGGTTAAACGTTTCAGTGCCTCAGTCTTTCATTTGGACAATAGCCATCTATCCAGGATTGGGATCATCACCGCTGGGAGAACCTGCTGCTGATCAAGTAAGTGCCTGTTCCCTCACGATACCCTTTACACTGTGCATTGCCTGAGGCCACAGCACCGGGTCAAGCCACCCGTGACAACCCCCTCAAGAGACAGACCCCATTGGTCCGGTGCAGGGTACCCCGGTCTCTTGGGCGTCACACATGCACATGTGCCCCGTCCCATAGTCACAACCACTCCCCACCCAGTGAACACCCATGTCCAAGTCACGTGAGAGGGCTGGCGCCAAGCCCCACATCACACGATCATAGACAGGCCGACATAAGGGAAAGAACGGAAGTAAAGTCCGGGTGACGGCACATGCGCACTCTAAGTGTAAGTGATATACGCATCGATAATTGATAAAACTAAATATGTAACAATGTTACATGTACGAATATCCTACCGATAACTAAATTGACTACAAAGTAAGTTAATCCTTATGATATGAAATAAAGTGCATAGTGCCCAATCAGTGTTATAGTGCTAAATTACGAAATATGTAAACATATGATAATAATATAAGTGCAGTCTGCTAAAATAATAGTGCTCAACATTACCAAATACTAAATGAAGTGCATTGCACAGAAAACTAAAATGTATAGTGTTGATAAATGTATGGTAATAAACTAGCTTAATTAATTCAAACAACCTACTCTAATAAAGTGCATATTTACTATAGTGCATATACAGGGCATATATAATTAATAGACACCAATTAATAAAAACTACCTGTAAATATTGTATAATGAAAGAAGTTCAGAATCAAATCAGAAAGTGTGACGTGAGTCACGCTAGGAAATATAAATACTACTTACTGTAAGTAAAGGGAGGTCAAACAATCTGAGGTGAGGTCCAGGAAATGGCGCAGTACGACAAAGGGAAGTCAGAGACGAAGTCCAATACAAATTAGTACAGTTGCTTGCGACAAGCAAACACACCATCTCTGACATGGATTTCATTTTTTTTTTCTGTAAAAATATTGTGCTGCCTCATTGCTGCTTTTTTAGTGCATAAAGAATGAAGAAAAATATGCAATTATAATTCAAATAACAGCTACTCCATATTACTGATACATCACACTGAGCCTGGTACTGGTGCTAGCACCTATCCTATTTCTTTCTCCCTTAATCAACTGAATCTCTGTATTATTTGCAAACTATTACACTAATCTTCTTCAGGGTTGCAGTTGTACAAGGGTACCGTCACACTATACGATTTACCAACGATCACGACCAGCGATATGACCTGGCCGTGATCGTAGGTAAATCGTAGTGTGGTCGCTGGGGAGCTGTCACACAGACAGCTCTCCAATGACCAAAGATGCCGAGGTCCCTGGGTAACCAGGGTAAACATCGGGTAACTAAGCGCAGGACCGCGCTTAGTAACCCGATGTTTACCCTGGTTACAAGCGTAAAACTAAAAAAAAACAAACAGCACATACTTACATTCTGGTGTCCGTCAGGTCCCTTGCCGTCTGCTTCCCGCACTGTGACTGCCGGCCATAAAGTGAAAGTGAAAGCACCACCGCTGTGCTCTGCTTTCACTTTACGGCCGGCAGTCACAGTGCGGGAAGCAGACAGCAAGGGACCTGACGGACACCAGAATGTAAGTATGTGCTGTTTGTTTTTTTTTAGTTTTACGCTTGTAACCAGGGTAAACATCGGGTTACTAAGCGCGGTCCTGCGCTTAGTTACCCGATGTTTACCCTGGTTACAAGCGAACGCATCGCTGGATCGCATCGCTAGATCGCTAGATCGGTGTCACACACACCGATCTAGCGATGACAGCGGGAGATCCAGCGATGAAAGAAAGTTCTAAACGATCTGCTACGACGTACGATTCTCAGCAGGATCCCTGATCGCTGCTGCGTGTCAGACACAGCGATATCGTAACGATATCGCTGGAACGTCACGAATCGTACCGTCGTAGCGATCGAAATGGTATAGTGTGACGGTACCCCAATACATTACTGTTTGGAGTATTTATCAAAGGTTTTAAGGCTTTCTCTTCTTATCTCCATTGGTGAGCTGTGAGGTCTCATGTTCTATCAATATCCTAAATCCCCATAAGATGGCTGCTGCATTCCCTGCCTAGGCTTTCATACAGGTTATGAAAGTCACTCTAAATTTCTGAGTACTACAAAGCAGACAAGCATTCTGGAATCATTGAAGATATAAGGTGTGGTTTAATAGAAGGAAAGAGCCTAAGGTGCTAGACAATCTATTCTGACAGGCGTCCAATGGGTAAATATAGTTCTGAATGCAATAGTATAGCTTAAATATTAAATGTTATATATGATATTATATACAGTACTCGGCCAGAGCCGCACGCTCCATAGAAAACCCCACAGACCAAAAGTTTGGACACGTTCTCATTTAAAGATTTTTCTGTATTTTCATGACTATGAAAATTGTACATTAACACTGAAGGAATTAAAACTATGAATTAACACATGTGGAATTATATACTTAACAAAAAAGTGTGAAACAACTGAAATTATGTCTTATATTCTAGGTTCTTCAAAGTAGCCACCTTTTGCTTTGATTAAAACCTACAAGAGAAAAAAGTAAATGAAAACCCTTATGTAACTAAGTAAAAAAGCAAAAGTGCATTTAAATAACAGCGTTTTTAGTAATACTGTTTTTTTTTATCAAAAAATAGCACAAAAGCCATCCCACAAACAGTATTACTAAAAACTCTGTGTTATTTAAATGCACTTTTGCTTTTTTACTTAAGGTACCTTCACACTCAGCGACGCTGCAGCGATACCGACAACGATCCGGATCGCTGCAGCGTCGCTGTTTGTTCACTGGAGAGCTGTCACACAGACCGCTCTCCAGCGACCAACGATCCCGAAGTCCCCGGGTAACCAGGGTAAACATCGGGTTACTAAGCGCAGGGCCGCACTTAGTAACCCGATGTTTACCCTGGTTACCAGCGTAAAAGTAAAAAAAAAAAACAGTACATACTTACCTACCGCTGTCTGTCCCCGGCGCTCTGCTTCTCTGCACTCCTCCTGTACTGGCTGTGAGCACAGCGGCCGGAAAGCACAGCGGTGACCGCTCTGCTTTCCGGCTGACCGACGCTCACAGCCAGTGCAGGAGGAGTGCAGAGAAGCACAGCGCCGGGGACAGACAGCGGTAGGTAAGTATGTAGTGTTTGTTTTTTTTACTTTTACACTGGTAACCAGGGTAAACATCGGGTTACTAAGCGCGGCCCTGCGCTTAGTAACCCGATGTTTACCCTGGTTACCAGTGAAGACATCGCTGGATCGGTGTCACACACGCCGATCCAGCGATGTCTGCAGGGAGTCCAGCGACTAAATAAAGTTCTGGACTTTCCTCAGCGACCAACGATCTCCCAGCAGGGGCCTGATCGTTGGTCGCTGTCACACATAACGATTTCCTTAACGATATCGTTGCTACGTCACAAAAAGCAACGATATCGTTAACGATATCGTTATGTGTGAAGGTACCTTTAGTTACATCAGGGTTTTCATTTACTTTTTTCTCTTGTAGGTTTTAATGTTTTGTGGCCATTTTGAACATGCGTTTAACCTCTGCATGTATACCAACTTAAGTTAAGCTCAATTTTGTGTTTTTTTTTCTCTGTATTGTTGCATTCTCTGCAACCCGGGGTGTGGCCTCCCTGTTTCTGAGCTAGAAACTATATAAGGCTTCCCCAGTCTAGTGTTTCACTGTTTGGGCTCAGTCCTTTCGTCTGCCCTTATTCAGAGACATAGAACCTGTCTCCTTCCTGAGAGGTATGATGGCTGGACATTCTCATATTGATTGTACTTGCGTATAAATGTTTGTACAGATGAAAGAGAAATTATACCCAAGGATGAGCCAGACTTGTGCAAGTCCACAATTCTCTTCCTGATATCTTGGCTGATTTCTTGAGACTTTCCCATGATGCTATCCAAAGAAACAGTGTGTTTCAGGTATGTATTAAAATATATCCACAGGCTTGTCTCTAATTAACTCAGATGTTGGAAAAAAACTTCCAAACACATGACATCATCATATGGGCAGTCCAGGATTGTTTAAAGGCATAGTAATCTTAGTGTATGTAAACTTTTGACTTTGCAGTAATAAAAATGCCTTAAACATTCTCTTTGTCTCTCATTATTCCGGAATTTGACAAATATTAATAATTCTGGTAATCCTACTTAACCTAAAATGGGAAAGCTGTCACATGTCTTTGATTTTTCTCTAAGCTTCCTTTTCTGACCACTGCACTTACACATTTCTTGGTGTTTCATTAAAACAGCTTGAACACCGCATCTTGAAACCCCAGTCTGCTTAGAAATCTTTGCCTGATGCAATATAATTACCGTGTGTCAATTTTGACGTGATATGTGACATGAAATTGTCTTCCACAACCTCACCATTGAAGTAGAGGTGTGCTGTTGCTCACCCAGTTTTAAGCCTCCTACACAACTGTTTATTCAGTTAATGACTGTGTTTCAACCTACATATGAAAATAATGATCATTATCACCTGTTGGGTATAACTGGTTACTCATCCACCTGACTATAAACCTACTAAAACGCTATCTTTGTGCAAATGTGCCTAGATTAATTGACGTGTTTTGAAGATAAACCACGTATAGATTTGATTTAGATTTTTCTTTTGTTCTATCCCTTTGCATTTCTTTAATTTTGTAAAATAAACTATTAACACTTATAATTTTGAAATCAGTCTTACTTTGCACCATTCTTTTAATATCTGCCTAAAACATATGTACAACACTATATATATATATACCGTATATACTCGAGTATAAGCCGAGATTTTCAGCCCAAATTTTTGGGCTGAAAGTGCCCCTCTCGGCTTATACTCGAGTCAATGTGGGTGGCAGGGTCGGCGGGTGAGGGGGTGAGGGCGCTGAGGTATACTTACCTAGTCCCAGCGATCCTCGCGCTGTCCCTGCCGTCCCACGGGCTTCTGTGCTGCAGCTTCTTCCCCTCTTCAGCGGTCACGTGGGACCGCTCATTAGAGATATGAATAAGCGGCTCCACCTCCCATAGGGGCGGAGCCGCCTATTCATTCCTCTAATCAGCGGTGCCGGTGACCGCTGACAGGAAGAGCTGCGGCACCGAAGACCAGGCAGAGGGACAGCGCGAGGATTGCCAGGACTAGGTAAGTATAGCATATTCACCTGTCCTCGTTCCAGCCGCCGGGCGCCGCTCCATCTTCCCGGCCGGCGCCTCCATCTTCCTGGCGTCTGCGCTCTGACTGTTCAGGCAGAGGGCGCGATGACACATACAGTGTGCGCGGCGCCCTCTGCCTGATCAGTCAGAGCAGAGACGCCGGGAAGATGGAGGCGCCGGAACGAGACGCCGGGAGCTGCAATCAAGGGAGGTGAGTATGTGGTTTTTTTTTTTATTGCAGCAGCGGCGGCAGAGATTTCTATGGGGCACAATGAACGGTGCAGAGCACCGTATATGGCACAGCAATGGGGCACAATGAACGGTGCAAAGCACCGTATATGGCACAGCAATGGGGCACAATGAACGGTGCAGAGCACCGTATATGGCACAGCAATGGGGCACAATGAACGGTGCAGAGCACCGTATATGGGCACAGATATGGGGCACAATGAACGGTGCAGAGCACCGTATATGGCACAGCAATGGGGCACAATGAACGGTGCAGAGCACCGTATATGGGCACAGATATGGGGCACAATGAACGGTGCAGAGCACCGTATATGGCACAGCAATGGGGCACAATGAACGGAGCAGAGCACCGTATATGGGCACAGATATGGGGCACAATGAACGGTGCAGAGCACCGTATATGGGCACAGCAATGGGGCACAATGAACGGTGCAGAGCACCGTATATGGCACTGCAATGGGGCACAATGAACAGTGCAGAGCACTGTATATGGCACAGCAATGGGGCACAATGAACGGTGCAGAGCACCGTATATGGGCACAGCAATGGGGCACAATGAACGGTGCAGAGCACCGTATATGGGCACAGATATGGGGCACAATGAACGGAGCAGAGCACCGTATATGGGCACAGCAATGGGGCACAATGAACGGTGCAGAGCACCGTATATGGCACAGCAATGGGGCACAATGAACGGTGCAGAGCACTGTATATGGCACAGCAATGGGGCACAATGAACGGTGCAGAGCACCGTATATGGGCACAGATATGGGGCACAATGAACGGTGCAGAGCACCGTATATGGCACAGCAATGGGGCACAATGAACGGTGCAGAGCACCGTATATGGCACAGCAATGGGGCACAATGAACGGTGCAGAGCACCGTATATGGCACAGCAATGGGGCACAATGAACGGTGCAGAGCACTGTATATGGCACAGCAATGGGGCACAATGAACGGAGCAGAGCACCGTATATGGGCACAGATATGGGGCACAATGAACGGTGCAGAGCACCGTATATGGCACAGCAATGGGGCACAATGAACGGTGCAGAGCACCGTATATGGCACAGCAATGGGGCACAATGAACGGTGCAGAGCACCGTATATGGCACAGCAATGGGGCACAATGAACGGTGCAGAGCACTGTATATGGCACAGCAATGGGGCACAATGAACGGTGCAGAGCACCGTATATGGCACAGCAATGGGGCACAATGAATGGTGCAGAGCACCGTATATGGCACAGCAATGAGGCACAATGAACGGTGCAGAGCACCGTATATGGCACAGCAATGGGGCACAATGAACGGTGCAGAGCACCGTATATGGCACAGCAATGGGGCACAATGAACGGTGCAGAGCACCGTATATGGCACAGCAATGGGGCACAGTGAACGGTGCAGAGCACTGTATATGGCACAGCAATGGGGCACAATGAACGGTGCAGAGCACTATATGGGGCATAGCTATGGGGAAATAATGAACGGTGCAGAGCACTATATGGCACAGCTATGGGGAAATAATGATCTATTTTTATTTTTGAAATTCACCGGTAAATGCTGCATTTCCACCCTAGGCTTATACTCGAGTCAATAAGTTTTCCCAGTTTTTTGTGGCAAAATTAGGGGGGTCGGCTTATACTCGGGTCGGCTTATACTCGAGTATATACGGTATATATATATATATATATATATAGTTAAAATATGTTGTATTCAATAAAATAAATGCACTTTAATTACATTACAGATTACCGCTCAGACGCTCATGGAAATGAAGAGAGTTTTAATTAAATTAACACTGTCCTGACCTTACGATTGTACACTTTTATACAGACCCTATGTGACTCTACCGGCAGTGTAATTTCCAATCTACCGACTCGTATTTTTACTGAGTTGAAACTTAGCTAACCTTTTTACCTCTAGCTACGATTCTAATCTACATAAAAGAAACAATCAATTTATAGTTATTTAGAGTCGAGCCTACACAGACTCATAGTTTTGGCTTGATGCCTTTTCGAAGTAAAAAATAAGACTATGAAATGTGACAAGAGACATATGGTCTTTTATGGCTCATAAAACTATAGCCCCGGCTATAAAATAAAATATATTATATTTGTCATATTATAAGGGTTTTTCTCAGTTGATATGAATTGCTACAAATCTATTGGTGCTTTATTACGAAGATGAAAGTGGGCAGAAACGCATCTCGTGGAGTAATAATCTTTATTGATGGATTGTACCTTAATGCACAGGCTTGATCTGGGGTTGGGTTCCGATGTGCATCATATCAAATTATGAATATAGAAAAATCCAACCTGGTGACACTGAGTGCTCGTAATTCCAAGCACACACAGCAATTTCTTAAAAGAGGAAAATATCCTTGATAAGTCAATTTTCATAATGTTTTTTTTTCACACTGTTGAATCCTTTGCCTTTGTAACAGAATGATTTTCACAATCATATCCTAACATACTTAAGCTTATGTATACGATATACAGCATTCACATACGAATATCATCTATAGAGATAAGTGGATCAATTTGTGAAAGATTGCGTTTGTGTCAAATTTTCTATCTCAGAAGTATCGTTTCTCCTTGCGGAGATTGACATGCTAAGCATGCCGAGATGAGAAGACTTAAAGCCGCAATGCTCCACTGGGAAATATGCTAATTATGCAAATTGTCTCTTCAGAGAGGAAGAGAACTAGGACTCTAGTGCCACCTATTGGGAAGTAACAATCCTACAGGTCAATGTTGACCCTTTAATGAGCCTTGTCACATGACTTAGGATACCCCACACAATAAGGCAGATTTTCTTACAAATGAAAGTGTACTTCTCATGCACATTGTTCCCTAATGCATATTCTCTTTCTTGCTTCAGATTACTTTTATGTTGAATAAATGGGTTTGCTTTGCACCTGATAATGTGTAGTCTCTTTTATTACATCCCTATGAAGGTCTCTAATCGCAGAAGAGCTTGGCATACCAGCTAATTTTGAGTCAAGTTCTGCGCCAAAACGTTTAAAGAAAAAAAACAGACAGTTCTCTTATGAAGGGAAAGATGAGCCCATAAGAGATGAGAAACAGAGCTTCAAAATTAACTTTTACGTTGCGATCTTAGATACTGCTATAAATTCAGTTGATGAGCGGTTCACTCAGCTGAAAGAAATGGAATTGAAATTTGGATTTTTGTACCACATCCATTCACTTGAGGGAAAACCAAGCAAATTTGTTCTGGATAAGTGTAAAGCTCTGGAAAAGTCTCTTACAGACAACGAAGTAAAAGACATCGATGCCATAGAGCTATGTGGTGAACTGCAGGCAATGTCAAGACGTGTTCCAGAAGATTCATCACCAAAAGACGTTATTGAACTTTAGCCTAAATCTGACTTGAAAGAAAGTGTCCCCAACCTGGTGGTGGCTCTAAGAATTCTTTTGACTCTGCCTGTGTCCGTGGCCTCAGGAGAGAGAAGCTTCTCAAAACTAAAGCTAATTAAAACATATTTAAGGGCAAATATGACGCAAGAGAGGTTGGTTGGGTTGGCAACAATTTCGATAGAATCTGAAGTTGCTAAACAAATTAATCTCGGTGACTTAGTGTCATCCTTTTAAAAAAAAAAGGCAAGGAAACAAAAATTTTAATTACCTATGGTCGTTTTTGTTTTGTGTTATTGATTACTTTGTATATATTTGTCCTATACAACTTCTCAGAAGATTAAAGAGTTAGGAGAGAGTTAATTAATCAATGTTGTTGTGGTTTATTTTGCTCCTAAATTTATATCCCAAGTTTTCATCTACTGCCAAGAATAGTAGAGGCCGACCCTGCCTGTGCCCTAATAGGGTACAAGAAAAAGATTTCCTTCAAGACCCAATCCCTATAACTTAGCTACATTTGAGACTACTATCCTTTATGTAAGAATATTACTAAAATGTACCGTCATTTTTAAACAGATAATGATGATGCTGTTAGAACCCATCTAGACCGGCCAATTGCAAACATGTAACACCCATAGATCAGTTATATCAGCGGTCTTTTAATGGCCTGCGGATGCAAGCTGACTGCAGTTCTATGCACGTAGAATGATCATTAATGCAATCGTTCTGTGCACATAGCTGATCATGTTTCTGCAGCACATCAACTGTTCACACAGGCGATGTGATGCTGAGAATAATATTTTTTAAATTTGCTTAAAATTCATGCAAGCCTTTAGGCGGTCATTTAACACTCTGCTTATAGAAACTGACTGCAGTTCTGTGCATATAGAATGATCGTTAATGCAATTGTTCTATGCACATGGACCATCATGTTATCTGCAGCACATCACCTGTTTATATGGGATGATGAGCTGCCGAGAGTGACATTTTTTCAACTTGCTTTCAAATGATCTCACGTGATGAAGTGAGATTTTGCTTGTTCGCTGATTGCCGACCTGTTAGACAGACCGAAAATCTGGAAATGAGTGTTTCTAAGAATGTATTTTTTTTTTCTAATTATTGGCCTTTCTAAATTACCCATAATTTATTCTGTTCATTCAATTATGAAATTAGAACAATTAAATAGAAAACAGCTAGCTATATAAGGAATAGAAAAAACTTCTCCAGTTCTCAGTTGATGAGCAGACTATCTGAAATACTGACGCCCTAGGATACTTCTCTTTGACAACATGCATTCCAGTCTAAGTGTCAATGACTTCACTGTCTGTTTCTGTAGGGTGTAGAGGCACTTAAATAATTTATAGGTCTCTGTTCTTTGTTTCAGGTGGTCTCAAAGCTCCAGGAGTAATTATTTTTTTAAGAAAACAAAAAGCAAGTTCTCTTGCAGGAGAACAAAGATTGAAATTATTTAGGGGGAAAAAATAGGAATGAAAAAGAAAAAAGATGGAATTCTTCATTGTGTTTTGCTCAACATATATAGATTGTGCATATAAATACAGGTGCTTATAATAAAATTAGAATATATTCAAAAAGTTAATTTATTTCAGTTCTTCAACACAAAAAAGTTAATCTCATATATTATATAGAGTCATTATAAACAGAGTGATCTATTTCAAGTGTTTATTTCTGTTAATGTTGATGATTATGGTTTACTGCCAATGAAAACCCCAAAGTCATGATGTCAGTAAATTAGAATAATTAACAAAAAACACATGCAAAGGCTTCTTAAGCATTTAAAAAGGTCCCTTAGTCTGTTTCAGTAGCTCCACAATCATGGGGAAGACTTGAGAGATGTCTAGAAGGCAGTCATTGACACACTCCACAAGGAGGGTAAGCCACAAAAGGTCATTGCTAAAGAAGCTGGCTGTTCACAGAGTGCTGTATCCAAGAATATTAATGGAAAGTTGAGTGGAAAGGAAAAGTGTGGTAGAAAAAGGTGCACAAGCAACCAGGATAACCGCAGGATTGTTAAGAAAAGGCCAATCAAAAATTTTGGGGAGATTCACAAGGAGTGGACTGCTGCTGGAGTCATTGCTTCAAGAGCCACCACACACAGATGTATCCGGGGCATGGGCTACAAGTATCGCATTCCTTGTGTCAGCCACTCATGACCAGTAGACAACGCCAGATGCGTCTTACCTGAGCCAAGGAGAAAAAGAACTGGACTGTTGCTCAGTAGTCTAAGGTGTTGCTTTCAGATGAAAGTCAATGTTGCATTTCATTTAAAAATCAAGGTCCCAGAATCTGGAGGAGGAGTGGAGAGGCCACAATCCAAGCTGCTTGAGGTCTAGTGTGAAGTTTGCACAATCAGTGATGGCCTGGAGAGCCATGTCATCTGCTGGTGTAGGTCCACTGTGTTTTATCAAGACCAAAGTCAGCGCAGCAGTCTACCAGGAAATTTTAGAGAACTTCATGCTTCCCTCTGCCGAGAAGCTTTTCGGAGATGGAAATTTCATTCTCCAGCAGGATTTGGCACCTGTCCACACTGCCAAAAGTGCCGATACCTGGTTTACAAACAACAGTATCACTGTGCTTAATTGACCAGCAAACTCGCCTGACCTTAACCTCATAGAGAATCTATGGGATATTGTCAAGAAGAAGATGAGAAAAACCAGACCCAACAATGCAACCTGGGCTTCCATAACACCTCAGCAGTGCCACAGACTGATCGCCTTCATGCCACGCCGCATTGATGCAGTAATTGATGCAAAAGGAGCCCGACTAAGTATTGAGTGCATTTACTGAACATACAATTCAGTAGGCCATTGTGACGCCCAAGAGACCGGGGTACCCAGCACCAGACCAATGGGGTCTGTCTCTTGAGGGGGGTGTCACGGGTGGCTTGACCCGGTGCTGTGGCCTCAGGCAATGCACAGTGTAAAGGGTATCGTGAGGGAACAGGCACTTACTTGATCAGCAGCAGGTTCTCCCAGCGGTGATGATCCCAATCCTGGATAGATGGCTATTGTCCAAATGAAAGACTGAGGCACTGAAACGTTTAACCAGTTTACTTTAACAAAAAAGGATTTACAACCAGTCCTGTCACCGGAGTCTGTATGGGAACTCTGAGTTACTTTGACCCTGCCGGGATCTTCGCCTCTTATTGTACGCAATATCTGTGTGGCCCTGCTGCTGTATGTGAACTGGCTGCCGGCCCAATCTGTCCCCTCCGGGTCCTGGTTCGACGGGCAACCCGAGTCCTTTTATCGGCTTACCCCCTCCAGGAGTACCGCTGAACTCTGTGTCTGTTGCTGCGTCCGACCCTAGTGAAGCTGATATCACCTCACGTTTTTCCGGTTGCTGTATTATATGTAATGAATACAGCCACGGATCCGGTATCCGTCTTTGCGCCTGTTCTGGGTAGTGATTAATGCTACCCGGTTCTCACAATGTCCTTTTTCTCTATCCCTCTTCTCCTCAGGCCGGTGATTTAGGCCTGGTAACAGTCACAGGGCTGTTAGAGATTCAACTGTATGACCTCTCACTTTCAGCTCCTTAGCCCAACTGCCAGTTCTTCTCTCAGACCAGAATGGATCAAGGGGAGTCTCTGGAGCTCCCCCTTCTGGCCGGAGGTGGTAGTGCAGTCTTGCTATTTTAGTATTTGCATTTACTGTCAGTAACTATTTTTGTGGCAAATACCCCTAGGGGTGCCACATTAACATTTCAGATTTTAAAATCATTTTTCAAGCTGGTGTTATAAAGTATTCTAATTTACTGAGATAATGACTTTTGGGTTTTCATTGGCTGTAAGCCATAATCATCAACATTAACAGAAATAAACACTTGAAATAGATCACTCTGTTTGTAATGACATATAACATATGAGTTTCACTTTTTCTATTGAAAAACTGAAATAAATTAACTTTTTGATGATATTCTAATTTTGTGAGAAGCGCCTGTACATGTAATACTGCCTGAAACTAATAGGTCATTACTTCTTACTGAGGTAAATCTATATAGGTTTACATTCTCTTCAGAGGGTCAACATCTCAGTTAATAGAATTGTCTGTATGATGCAGCATGGGGTAGATCAAATATCACAGTTAATGATGATAATTGTACCGCTATTGTCACAGAGTAATAATATAGTAGTTTATAGGTGATGTTACAGCAAACGAGAACTAACTCAGTGCTAAAATCAAATACCGTTCATATCCCATTCACCTGCAGCAGGGAAATCACTGTCTTTTATATTACGATTTCTTCATCATTTTAATTCTGAGATCATTATTGTAAAGATCAGTGAATTTCTAATACAGATAATTGGTCAAGAGACTTTATTTAATGATAAATAACTTTAACATTCTGTTGGCATGAAATATAGCACCAAGGAGACCTCAGGCCCCCTCATCAAGTGATACATATTTTTTGATATTTCCTATGAGAACCTAATGCACCCTAGCAGAGCATAGGAAGTCCCATCTGACTATATAATGAGAGTCTAAGTGTCCATTTACATAGAAATTACCATTCCTGGTTTAAATTATGAGTCCAATTAATATGCAAATAAGCAATCTGAGCTAATTTGCATATATGTTTGCATGACTGTCAATATCATTGCCTCCTTTGCAAGAGTTAATAAAGTTAAATTGTTTAATGTAAGATTTACTTCTCAAATATATGTAGATGCATGCAAGTTTGGTTTCCCTGGTGAAAAATAGCGGTGAGTTGCTTGGAAATTTCTGTCTGAATAATTATAGAGTAGTTATTACCTTTCACGTGTAGTTGTACATATAACATGGTTCAGAAAAACATTGGCAACTCAGGGGCAGAGATATCATTGGTGCAACCTGTGCAGCCGCACAGGGGACCGAGAGGTAAGGGGGCCCATTTCCACCACCAAAACAGGTGAAATTGTGCATTATGATGAACTATTGGCTGCAAGACCAGCGGCCTGTGAACAAAGAACAGACCAGAATGAACAAGTGGGGAGCTGTGTGGACAAGGTGAGGGCTCACAAGAGGTGAGTATTCTTTTTTTTTTGTTTCACCATAGGTTTATTATGCTCTGAGATCTGTAGAGGCCTAGACCTAGTCCAACATTAATTCAATGGTATCTATTGAGACTGGGAATTGATCATGTATAAATAGCTGACTATAAAACTTTACGGCGGATCTTTCTCACTGATGACCCCAATAAAATCATGCTCAGCTTGGCTGAGTGTACATGTATTCAGAATGTGTTCCCCTGAAAACACAAGTATCGGATATGATGAAATCCAAAATCTCGATTATTCTTTCCTCCAACACCATTCCATTGGGGGAAAGTTGTGACACCACGAATACACATTAGATGTTTGTTTGGTCCAGTCAAAAGTCAGATTACATTCAGCTGACATTAATGTAAAGTGTATGAAGTCCTAAAGACACCTATAAAACGTTATTCCTAACAACTCTACATATGGATTTATTGATAAGAAGCTCCATAAATCGACGTCACTTTACAAATTATGGAACGGTCAGGCTGGTTTCACATTTGCGGATGGAGGTGCTGCGGAGGGCTGCATGCATCCTCTGTGAAGCTCTGCCCACCGCCGTACTTCCTCTGGTCAACTCTGCCTACGTCGGCATGTGGTGTGCGCACCCTATCTTTACCATTAGGTACGCTGGCCATGCCGATGTATGTGGATGCCTCCGCATGCGTCGTTTTAAGGGTGCGGGGTCCGCACCAAAATGCAACTCATTGCATTTGGCGCAGGTCACCGCACCGTCAAAACGACGCATGCGAAGGCATCCGCATACATCAGCATGGCCAGCGTACCTAATGGTAAAGATAGGGTATGACGTGGCATGCCGATATAGGTGAAGCTGACAGGAAGAGGTGCGGCGGTGGGCGGAGCATCACGGAGGACGTACGCAGCCCTCCGCAGCACCTCCATCCGCAAATGTGAAACCAGCCTCAGGGATGACAGTGTCAGACTGTAGGGACAAACTCTGTTGGCATTTAGAATAGTATCGCCTTTTATCAATTTATTCACACATTTCTAGGAGGAATAATTGAGAAAAAGCACAATGTAGAGTCCTAAAAAAATGCACCTGCATTGTATTTAGATACGGATACAAGGACTCACTGAAATTGAAAAGGTATAAGGAAAACGGTACATCCACTAATTAAAAATCGAAACCCTTTATTGCTTATCCATTAAAACCTTTCTGTTGTTTCAATAAAACACTCCTGATACGTTTTCACCATTAACCATATCCTCCATCATAGAGGTGTTGTCTTACTCTTTACTTGTCAATGACCAAGACTGACCAATCAGAAATTTTTGTAATAATTATCTAGCGCACTGATATAGACATGTTGGGGGAGCTGAAAGGTCCTCATTAACAAATGTTACGATTTTAAAGAAGAACTTTCAGCATTTTGTTAATATTGATCTGGACACACGATGTGATAGTGGTTGCAGAACATAACAAAACTTTTTTTTTATTTCACCTTTCCATTATGGAAATACTAGCACTCCAAGTATTGTGCACCTAATAATTTTTGTTAAGTCCAAGTGGGTGTTATCATATATCATACCGGGACAAGAAGTACATACCCCCACACTGCACTCTACATACAGTCTGAGCCCCGTCATAGTCCCCCTATATACAGTATGAGCCCCTACACAGTCCCCTATGTACAGTCTATGCCCCAACATAGTCTACTACATAGAGTATCAGCTCTCACACAGTCTCACTATATACAGTATGATCCCTACACTGTAAAACAACAGTATGAGCCCCTACACAGTCCCCCCATGTACAGTCTATGCCCCAACATAGTCCACTACATACAGTATCAGCTCTCACATAGCCTTCCTATATACAGTGCAATCCCCACACAGTAAAACTACAGTATGAGTCCCCACATAGACCCCTATATACAGTGATCCCCCACATAGTCCACCATTATACAGTATGATCCCCACATAGTCCCCTATATACAGTATGAGCCCCACATAGCCTCCTATATACAATATGAGACCTCATATACACATACTCACCATGCTCCCGTTCCCCCGGCACTCTGCTACGGTCTACGCACTGACTCTCTGCACAGCAAACGCAATGTAGTGAATCAGAGAATCATAGAATGGAGTTGGAAGGGACCTACTGGGTCATCTGGTCCATCCTATCTGCTGTCTCAGTCGCACATGCTGATCAGTGGAAGAAGGCACAGATGTCTCTGTCCCCCTCCAATGTATTCACAGATATCTTTGACGGTGATATCTGGTTGCAGGACACGGGCAGGAGAGGGCATGGTGCTGCCCGTGGGTCACTGTTTCAGCCCTTCTGCTGTCTCAGTCCACAAGCCGGACTGAAACAGCTACAGGGCCCAATGTGGCCTGCGGGCCACACTTTGCCCAGGTCTACTAAACACTCGCTTATGTAAAAGAAATCTAAATACAAACTGTTAAAACTTAGTTGTACATCTCTATCACCCTCTTTAACTACGAATACACACATAATATATTTTAATCAATGTCAAAGGAAACAAGTATAGTTTTTTCTTCCACAAAATAAACCTTCAGTTTAATTTTATTACCATTTAATGTTTTACATATTTCCCCAACGGATCAGTTAATCAGAGTGTAAAGTTTTCACTATTTTTTAAGAGCATGTTATAATGTAACGCATTGAAAGCTTAGTCTACAACACACTTTTTTATTAAGAAATGACAGCAGGGTGTAACGGCAACCATATGTTCAGCTCCTTTAAGTGTAGCCGGGGTGAAAAGGGACAGGGTATAATGTTTGTTTGTTTGCCATGATTTCTATTTTCTTCTTACTTTACAGTCCATAAACGAAAATAATTTAAGCCCTTGTTATTAACACCTTGGGGATTAAGATTTCTAATTAAGAATTTGTATTGGCACAGCCTTAGCTATGATAAGGAAGATATGCGTAAAGATTGCTGAAAACAAACTGTAATAAAAAAGAAAAAGTGATGCTGTAATTTGGAACTATAATTATTTTTGGATTACCTGAGCTCAAATGAGCAGAACTTTATTTATTGTGAAACGTGACATTTTGTAATTCTAATTACATTATAGCCATACATTCTTCTTCGTGCACCTTAGTTGTACATTTTAATGAGTTTTTCTTTCTTTCTGATCCAGTGATACCCCAACCAGTGACTTGGCAGCTACATGTAGCTCGTGTGGGAGCCCTGACGAAGCCAATGTGTGTGGCGATACGCGTCGGGTCGGCGTACCTCCTGCTTTCACTCCCCAGTTCTTTCCACAGGTTACACCAGCTTTTGGGTATATCTCACACCGACTGGATTTTGTCTACTCAGGCTTATTGGCTGGGGTAACTCACTGCATGTTTCTTAGCATGGGAAGGCTTAGTGTCTCGACATATTGAGATCCATACTCCTCTAAAATTGTATACTTGAGAGGGGATTGTATACAGCTCTTTGATTGGTATTCCATATGTGTTTTCATGTTTACATGTACTTATTAATCTTTTGGGTTAAAGAGGTGCCAAGTTTATGCTCAGACGATTAATTTACTATTGCACTATGGATACTGCCTTATTTTAGCACGGCGTATGTGAGCAACTTGAGGTTTATATAGCATGCTGCTGAGTCTGTTACTTACATGCTTAGACATTTAGTCGCTATAAGTCTTTCCGAGCCAATTTTCATCTCGCTCTCTTTTAGAGCCCAGAGTGCTGTTCACGTAGACTTCATACCTTGTATTTACAAGGATCTTCATCTCTTTGTTACAGGGGGTTGGCTTTATTATGGGCGAGATTGTACTGTATGTAGGTCACATGTGTGACCAATTTTTAATGTTTTTAAATGTGTGGTTTTTTTGTGTCCGTTTATGTTATATGAAAAAAATTTGTATTTTTATACTTGATCCATGCCTCAGGTGATCCCCATTCTATGGTTTATTTCTTGAGTTCATAGACACCAAACATGTCTAGGTTATTTTTTATCTAAGTGGTAAAAAAAAATTCCAAACTTTGCTAATTAAAAAAAAAAAATTGCACAGTTTTCTGCTACCCGTAGCATCTCCATTTTTCATGATCTGGGGATGGGTGAGGGCTTATTTTTTGCGTGCCGAGCTCGCTCACATTTTTAATGATACCATTTTGGTGCAGATACGTTCTTTTGATTGCCCGTTATTGCATTTCAATGCAATGTCGCAGCAACTAAAAAAAAGTAATTCTGTCGTTTTGACTTTTTTTCTTGCTACGCTGTTTAGCGATCACGTTAATCCTTTTTTTATTGATAGATCGGGCGGTTCTGAACGCGGCGATACCAAATATGTGTAGGTTTGTTTTTTTATTGTTTTATTTTGAATGGGGTGAATGGGGATGATTTAAACTTTTATTTTTTCATATTTTTAAAAACATTTTTTTTAATTTTGGCATGTTTCAATAGCCTCTATGGGAGGCTAGGAGCTGCCACAACTCGATCGCCTCTGCAACATAGAGGCGATGCTCAGATCGCCCCTATGTAGTAGAATTGCAGCATTGCTATCAGCGCCGACCACAGGGTGGCGCTCATAACAATCCGGCATCAACAACCATAGAGGTCTGCAGGAGACCTCTGGTTGTTATGCCGACGCACCACTGACCCCTAATCACGTGACGAGGGACAGTGGTGCGCGTATTTCTGGATGGATGGCAGGAAGCACTTGTTAAATGCCGCTGTCAGAGTTTGACAGCGGCATTTACCTAGTTAATAGGCATGGGCGGATTGCGTTCCACCGGCGCCTATTGCGGGCACATGTCAGCTGACAAGTCCTGGCTTTGATGCGGGCTCACCGCCGGAGCCCGCATCAAAGCGGGGGTTCTGCCATTGGACATACTATTCCGTCCGATGGCAGAAAGGAGTTAAGTTGGTAATTATTTATGACCCTCGAATAAGGTTATAAATATGTAAATGGCCCTTGAAAGAAAAACGTTCCCCACCTATGGATAAAACAATTAATTGTGAAAATGACCTGTGTACATTCTGGGTCATTCACAGAAACACAACACTTTTTGATGGTCAATTTTCCAATTCCATAAAAAAATACATAATTTGTTGTGGAAGTGACATAACATAAGATCCGTGGCGGATGTCATAAACAATAAACAACCATGTTTGTTTGGACACTCATCAAAGCCAGAGGTGATCAACTAGAAAATAATCCCAGCAGGCGCATGTCTGCTGAACAACATGTTGTACTGCTGAACTCATTGCACCTTAAAGACTAACCATCATTTTGATTTTTATTTCATTCTCAGGTAAAATTTGTATTCAGTGAAGAAAATTCTTGCATCATTGAGATAGGAGATGAAAGTTGCTTTTTATAAGAATCTATGTAGGAAGGGAGGAGAGGTGGAGCTTTGTCTGTAGCTCCATCTCCCACCTCCTCCTCTCTACCATCTACTTAGAATCTTTTAAGTAGCAACTGTCATCTCCTATCTCAGTCATGTAACAATCTGTCTTCAGTAACACAGATTTTACCCTAGGAATTCAGAATTTTTGAAAATGATCAGTCCTAGTGGAGTGGATTTCTATGATAACACGTGCTACAAAGTTGCTTATTTTTATATGAACTATTGTTTTTCTTAAATAAAAATTAGAACGACAGTTAGTATTTCATCTACAACAAATGTCAGTTTTGCAGGGTTAAGAACTAAAGTGTGTTGGCCATTGCAGTTGACTGCTGGATATGATTGTGGACAGCCATTTGAAATACATTTTCTTCTATAAAGATAGTTCTGTTAGAATCTGTTTTGTTTTTGACCATCAGCCATCTTGTTGTGGTTTCTGGCTGCTGGTCTTTTTCCCCTGGTGCTGGGTTGTCTTAGGTCAGGTGATTGTATCACCCTTTATTACCCAGCACCTGCCTCCCAGTCCTTGCTGGACATCAGTGTTAATCCGCTAGAGTTCTGGCTAGGTGCTGTGATAGCTTTCTGTGTTTGATATTGTGTAGTTCTGGGACCCCCAGTCCTGCTATCCTTAGTTTCTGTTTTCGTTTTGTTTCTGCAGCCTTCTCTGTATTTTCAATTAGGATGTGACCTGTTTTTATACACAGTCCTTAGATCTTTTAGGGACCTCCTTCCCCCTATCTATAGGTCTTTGCTTGAGATTAACCTAGGGTTGTCGGTGGGTCTATTCGCAAGGAATGGGTCGCCCACTCCATTGTAGGGTATCAGCCTAGTCCCAGTGCAGGGTCAGTTTTCCCCCTTCTATCCTAGTCCTGTGTTGTAGTTCCGTAACAAGTTCTATCCAACCAGTTGTGTTAATTTGCAGTAAGTACTGGCACACAAAAACTCCACCAGTTATACTAATAACCAGCTCATGAGACAAACATATTCTTTTGGTCCACAGATATGGGTATGCAGATTATAGGTCTAATATGCTTTGATGAAAATGTGCTCACATCTATGTACTTGGACATCTTAAAACAAATTTTGTGGAGAGTTTATTGATATGACATAAAATTCTGAATCAGTAATGCTCTGACAAATAGGTCTCCCATCTCGCGCCATTACAGGGGAGGATTGCACTGAGCAGGGAAATGAAGTCCACTCCTATTTTAGGGAACAGATATGTTCTGCAATGTGGATGGCGGGGAGCATAGCTATACAAAAAAACACTGAGAAGGATTCTCGATGTCCATGTAGGCAGATCCCTTATGATTATGGAAACAGGAACACATGGGCTACTTGCACAGTGAACAAGTCTGTATGATCATGTTCACACACCACCAAGAAACCTGAAGACACAAAAGAGAATAGTAAAACCAAAAACACTCAGTTTGAAAAAATGTTGCAGTAATCCGCAAGTGCTAGTAAAAGATGTAAAAAACAGGGTATTTGGTTGATACGTTTTTTGCAAAAAATGTATACTAAGCTGCTCTACCAATCTTCACGGTATACCCTTATCAGAGCAGTCCTAACTAATGTATGCAATCCCTATCTGATGTATTTAAAAACCTGATCATCTGTATATAACCTGTGTGAACAGGGTTCAGAGAGGAAAAATCCATGTGTGCATACAGGGTAGAACAGCTATTGTGCAGATAGCCCAAGAGGAGTGGTGGAACTCCCCAGTCTTGTAGACACAAGAGAACAATTATGGAAACAGGAACACATGGGCTACTTGCACAGTGAACAAGTCTGTATGATCATGTTCACACACCACCAAGAAACCTGAAGACACAAAAGAGAATAGTAAAACCAAAAACACTCAGTTTGAAAAAATGTTGCAGTAATCCGCAAGTGCTAGTAAAAGATGTAAAAAACAGGGTATTTGGTTGATACGTTTTTTGCAAAAAATGTATACTAAGCTGCTCTACCAATCTTCACGGTATACCCTTATCAGAGCAGTCCTAACTAATGTATGCAATCCCTATCTGATGTATTTAAAAACCTGATCATCTGTATATAACCTGTGTGAACAGGGTTCAGAGAGGAAAAATCCATGTGTGCATACAGGGTAGAACAGCTATTGTGCAGATAGCCCAAGAGGAGTGGTTTCTTGGTGGTGTGTGAACATGATCATACAGACTTGTTCACTGTGCAAGTAGCCCATGTGTTCCTGTTTCCATAATTGTTCTCTTGTGTCTACAAGACTGGGGAGTTCCACCACTCCTCTTGGGCTATCTGCACAATAGCTGTTCTACCCTGTATGCACACATGGATTTTTCCTCTCTGAACCCTGTTCACACAGGTTATATACAGATGATCAGGTTTTTAAATACATCAGATAGGGATTGCATACATTAGTTAGGACTGCTCTGATAAGGGTATACCGTGAAGATTGGTAGAGCAGCTTAGTATACATTTTTTGCAAAAAACGTATCAACCAAATACCCTGTTTTTTACATCTTTTACTAGCACTTGCGGATTACTGCAACATTTTTTCAAACTGAGTGTTTTTGGTTTTACTATTCTCTTTTGTGTCTTCAGGTTTCTTGGTGGTGTGTGAACATGATCATACAGACTTGTTCACTGTGCAAGTAGCCCATGTGTTCCTGTTTCCATAATTGTTCTCTTGTGTCTACAAGACTGGGGAGTTCCACCACTCCTCTTGGGCTATCTGCACAATAGCTGTTCTACCCTGTATGCACACATGGATTTTTCCTCTCTGAACCCTGTTCACACAGGTTATATACAGATGATCAGGTTTTTAAATACATCAGATAGGGATTGCATACATTAGTTAGGACTGCTCTGATAAGGGTATACCGTGAAGATTGGTAGAGCAGCTTAGTATACATTTTTTGCAAAAAACGTATCAACCAAATACCCTGTTTTTTACATCTTTTACTAGCACTTGCGGATTACTGCAACATTTTTTCAAACTGAGTGTTTTTGGTTTTACTATTCTCTTTTGTGTCTTCAGGTTTCTTGGTGGTGTGTGAACATGATCATACAGACTTGTTCACTGTGCAAGTAGCCCATGTGTTCCTGTTTCCATAATTGTTCTCTTGTGTCTACAAGACTGGGGAGTTCCACCACTCCTCTTGGGCTATCTGCACAATAGCTGTTCTACCCTGTATGCACACATGGATTTTTCCTCTCTGAACCCTGTTCACACAGGTTATATACAGATGATCAGGTTTTTAAATACATCAGATAGGGATTGCATACATTAGTTAGGACTGCTCTGATAAGGGTATACCGTGAAGATTGGTAGAGCAGCTTAGTATACATTTTTTGCAAAAAACGTATCAACCAAATACCCTGTTTTTTACATCTTTTACTAGCACTTGCGGATTACTGCAACATTTTTTCAAACTGAGTGTTTTTGGTTTTACTATTCTCTTTTGTGTCTTCAGGTTTCTTGGTGGTGTGTGAACATGATCATACAGACTTGTTCACTGTGCAAGTAGCCCATGTGTTCCTGTTTCCATAATTGTTCTCTTGTGTCTACAAGACTGGGGAGTTCCACCACTCCTCTTGGGCTATCTGCACAATAGCTGTTCTACCCTGTATGCACACATGGATTTTTCCTCTCTGAACCCTGTTCACACAGGTTATATACAGATGATCAGGTTTTTAAATACATCAGATAGGGATTGCATACATTAGTTAGGACTGCTCTGATAAGGGTATACCGTGAAGATTGGTAGAGCAGCTTAGTATACATTTTTTGCAAAAAACGTATCAACCAAATACCCTGTTTTTTACATCTTTTACTAGCACTTGCGGATTACTGCAACATTTTTTCAAACTGAGTGTTTTTGGTTTTACTATTCTCTTTTGTGTCTTCAGGTTTCTTGGTGGTGTGTGAACATGATCATACAGACTTGTTCACTGTGCAAGTAGCCCATGTGTTCCTGTTTCCATAATTGTTCTCTTGTGTCTACAAGACTGGGGAGTTCCACCACTCCTCTTGGGCTATCTGCACAATAGCTGTTCTACCCTGTATGCACACATGGATTTTTCCTCTCTGAACCCTGTTCACACAGGTTATATACAGATGATCAGGTTTTTAAATACATCAGATAGGGATTGCATACATTAGTTAGGACTGCTCTGATAAGGGTATACCGTGAAGATTGGTAGAGCAGCTTAGTATACATTTTTTGCAAAAAACGTATCAACCAAATACCCTGTTTTTTACATCTTTTACTAGCACTTGCGGATTACTGCAACATTTTTTCAAACTGAGTGTTTTTGGTTTTACTATTCTCTTTTGTGTCTTCAGGTTTCTTGGTGGTGTGTGAACATGATCATACAGACTTGTTCACTGTGCAAGTAGCCCATGTGTTCCTGTTTCCATAATTGTTCTCTTGTGTCTACAAGACTGGGGAGTTCCACCACTCCTCTTGGGCTATCTGCACAATAGCTGTTCTACCCTGTATGCACACATGGATTTTTCCTCTCTGAACCCTGTTCACACAGGTTATATACAGATGATCAGGTTTTTAAATACATCAGATAGGGATTGCATACATTAGTTAGGACTGCTCTGATAAGGGTATACCGTGAAGATTGGTAGAGCAGCTTAGTATACATTTTTTGCAAAAAACGTATCAACCAAATACCCTGTTTTTTACATCTTTTACTAGCACTTGCGGATTACTGCAACATTTTTTCAAACTGAGTGTTTTTGGTTTTACTATTCTCTTTTGTGTCTTCAGGTTTCTTGGTGGTGTGTGAACATGATCATACAGACTTGTTCACTGTGCAAGTAGCCCATGTGTTCCTGTTTCCATAATTGTTCTCTTGTGTCTACAAGACTGGGGAGTTCCACCACTCCTCTTGGGCTATCTGCACAATAGCTGTTCTACCCTGTATGCACACATGGATTTTTCCTCTCTGAACCCTGTTCACACAGGTTATATACAGATGATCAGGTTTTTAAATACATCAGATAGGGATTGCATACATTAGTTAGGACTGCTCTGATAAGGGTATACCGTGAAGATTGGTAGAGCAGCTTAGCATACATTTTTTGCAAAAAACGTATCAACCAAATACCCTGTTTTTTACATCTTTTACTAGCACTTGCGGATTACTGCAACATTTTTTCAAACTGAGTGTTTTTGGTTTTACTATTCTCTTTTGTGTCTTCAGATCCCTTATGATTCTAGCCTTATGCTATATCTCTGGGGCCTAATAAAAAATAGTTATCTGTTGGCCAAATAATGGCAGTCAATTCATTAATGGCTCCATACGCAGAAATTCTTGCACTGCCGAGCGCTACTGTTTTCTGCACTAGAAAGCTACTGCAAGAGAACGCTGGCAGTGACTTTCCTGGCCAAGAACAAAATGATTGGCAGTCATAAATAGGACATAGGGGATCAGTATCTCACCCCCGACATCATGTGTCGGAGAAGAGTTAGGATGCCCTCAAACACATTAGACTATCGGACAAGCCTGTACATATCGACGGAGTTGGTTGACATTAGTCGAATGTGATTAGGAACCTTTGAGGTGGTGAGAAACTTTGCTTAAATCTATTTTATTTTATAAAGGATTATTTATATGATAGATAGATAGATAGATAGATAGATAGATAGATAGATAGACTACCACATTACTTAAATAAAATAAATAATTAACTAAGAAATTCAGAAATGGACAATATGATTGCATTCCCAACCTCATACCTCTAAACAGGTGATCAGTACCTTAAAACCTCTGCCGTGCTTATTGCTTATAAATTGCTATTGAACCGTTAATGCACAGTAAATACTTGTACTCATTTTTAACTCTCCCTGTAAGTACATCAATTAGTGAGGGCTACAAGTTCAGCATCTTTACGTGTAACAATCACTTGTTTTCTGCAGCTAGAAAGTGCCTGTCCACTATCTGAAATCTGCTTGACTTTTCCAATTCTAGAACTACTTTCATTAACGCAAACTCCAGTGAAATATGGAACCTAGGTTTGCTAATTCCCATTACTAATGGTCCTGAATTGATTCTTAATTAGTTGCAGTTTTGGATACAATCCAGCGGAAAGAGAAAAAACAGCAGAATTTCAAGCAAGAAGGAGAAATTGCTTTTTTTGCAAAGCATTAAACACTCTGCCCTCTTAATTTCGGCTGTAATAAAGTACACAGCGGAGAATTTAGAAATAGGTGACTACAATTAGGCTCGGTAAACTTTTTATTTTTTACAATTACAAGCTCTGATTTTTTTTAAGTATTTGCACCAGTATAGAGTCCCATAGCAGCTTTGTGGCCCTTCAATTCTAGGTTGGCCATATGCCAGTGCTGTTAAATCCTTCATCCAGAAAAGAATAGGAAGGGGACATTATCTTTCCAGACTTCGAGCAGTGTGTCTGGTAAAGAATCACAGTAGTTCGAAAAGCGACGCATGTTGAGTGTTACACCATGTGAACTGGAGCAGGATTTGGAATGAAACGTTTAAATGAAAGGATTGGAATTTTTTAATGGCTATGTCAGACTTTGGCCGCACAGCCAGCTCTTCCCTCTCCTAGTGTATCCTCACCCACCCCCTGCAGAATGTGAGCCCTCGCGGGCAGGGTCCTCCCTCCTTATGTACTCGTGTGCCTTGTTATCTGCTCATGTTTAATGTACTTGTCTATATCTGCCCCGTATTCACATGTAAAGCGCCATGGAATAAATGGCGCTATAAAAATGCATAATAATAATAATAATAATTTAATGTGCATATGAACTTGTGAAACCCACGATAGTGCATGAGCACTGCGGAAGCTAAGAGGCACACTTGGCAAGAGTTGCGAAGCCTGAACAACTTTACTATTATTCAAAGCATGCTATTTGGTTATGCACATGGTAAGGTGGTGAGCCCTTGTCAAGGAATTCCATCCCTCCATAGCAAAAGAAATCTAAATAGCTTTCATATGCTCAAAAAATAACCAGCGCCATGACTTGAAAATCCATGGCCTCAACGAACAATTTCTTGGATGTAAAAGGTTGAATGAGCCCAAGGTCGCAATTCGGTTTTTAACTTGGGGGGGGGGGGAGTCCAAGGTCCCAGAGATCGTGACGACAATCTACTGTATGTCACCTTATGTTTCAGGCTGGATTGGTATGAAATGTTCTTATTACAGTTCTTGTATAGTTTTTATTTCTAAACTTCCATGTAATGTATGAGGCCAACCTTTCGTGGTGATTTGGAATTAAACTAAACTTGCCAACTTTGGAGATAGACATTTGAGACACTCCAAAGAGGACAGGAAAAAGCAGCACGTGTGGTGTAAATTGTTTCCTTTATACATCTCCCAACCAAAATCAAAGACATCGTTATCCAGGGAGTTCCTGATTGTTCAGATTTATTTGATAAAAGTTATCGAAGTGTGATGTGGAGTACATGTGAATCGTCCAGATAAGTGTTGTAGAATTAAATCAGGCTTTACTTAAAGCATTGTACATGCAGTCCGATCTGTGGACAGAACAATATAGAAAAAAAAGAAGCTGAACAGAAACACTTATAGCAGGGGTGGGCAATTAATTTTCCCGAAGGGCCTCATGAGAGACCATGAGTGTGTTGTGGAGGGCCGAACTAATAGTTTGAAATTAATTCTACTCAATATTAATTTATTAATATTAATTCTATCAGTTAATATTGAGCATAATTAAGTATGCTTACACCCCCTATATATCTTTGAACTCCCCCACAGCCCCTTATATACAGCATGAGTCTCACACAGCCTATATTCATATTCTCAATTCTGTACTGAGCACATTGCCTCTCGCTAACATTACAAAAAGCTATTTCTGTATATGTAGCTCAGAGCATAGGTCAACACCATATAGAGGGAACACGTGGTCTGTGGGACATATAAATAACGTCTCTTAGGAGGGTGTGGGGGCTTGTCACGTGGGAGCTGTCACCTCCTGCCTTCACCATCATTCTCCATGGACATCAGACAAGTTACACAAGGAAGAAACAGCTGGTAGCCATGATTCTACTCCATGAAAGAATGATGACTTCTCCATCTCAGAAACAAGGAGGAACAAACACTGATATTTATAAATGGACAATCTGTTCGTAACTATTTAATCTATTTTTATGTTTTGCTGCAATGTTTTTCTGTGGATAATTCAATAACCACTACATTTTTTATGAAAATATCATGACATTTTTTCTTTAAGAGTAACGCACCTGGTAAAGTCTTGATTAAATAAATGTGCGAAATAAGCATATTTAACATACATATGCAGCATGAGCCCAACACAGCCTCCCTATATACGGCATGAGCCCCACTCAGCCTCCCTATATGCGGCATGAGCCCCACACAGCCTCCCTATATATAGCATGAGCCCCACACAGCCTCCCTATATGCGGCATGAGCCCAACATACAGCCTCCCTATATATGGCATGAGCCCCACACAGCCTCCCTATATACGGCATGAGCACCACACAGCCTCCCTATATACAGCATGAGCCCCACACAGCCTCCCTATATATGGCATGAGCCCCACACAGCCTCCCTATATATGGCATGAGCCCCACACAGCCTCCCTATATACGACATAATCCCAACACAGCCTCCCTATATACGGTATGATCCCCACACAGCCTCCCTATATACAGCATGAGCCCCACACAGCCTCCCCATGTACAGCATGAGCCCCACACAGCCTCGCTATACACAGCATGAGCCCCAGACAGCCTCCCCATGTACAGCATAAGCTCCACACAGCCTCTCCATGTACAGCATGAGCCCCACACAGCCTCCCCATGTACAACATGAGCCCCACACAGCCTCCCCATGTACTGCATGAGCCCCAGTTTCCCCATATACTACATGAGGCCCCACACAGCCTCCCCATAAACTGAATGAGCCCCACACAGCCATCTTATATACAGTATCTTATATACAGTATATAGAGTATCTGCACATACTGAATGAGGCCCCACACAGCCTTCCATATACTGCATGAGGCCCACACAGCCTCCCCATATGCTGATTGAGCCCCACACAGCCTCCCCATATATTGCATGACAGTATACAGCCTTCCCATAGCCTCCCCATGTGAAGCATGTCACCCCCATAGCCTCCCCATGTGCAGCATGATACCCCCATAGCCTCCCCATGTGCAGCATGACACCCTCATAGCCTCACGGTGTGTAGCATGACACCCCCATAGCCTCCCCATGTGCTGCATTTTACCTCCATAGTATCCCTATGTTCACCCCCATAGAATCCCCATGTTCACCCCATAGAATGCCCATGTTCACCCCATAGAATCCCCTTGTTCACCCCATAGAATCCACATGTTCACCCCATAGAATCCCCATGTTCACCCCCATAGAATCCCCATGTTCACTCCATAGAATCCCCATGTTCACCCCATAGAATCCACATATTCACCCCATAGAAACTCCATGTTCACCACCACAGAATCCCCACGTTCACCCCATAGAATCCCCATGTTCACCCCCATAGAATCTCCATGTTCACCAGCATAGAATCTCCATGTCCACCCCATAAAATCCCCATATTCACCCAAATAGAATCCCCATGTTCACCCCATAGAATCTCCATGTTCACCACCATAGAATCCTCATGCTCACCCCCATAGACTCCACATGTTCACCCCCCATAGAATCCCCATGTTCACTCCCATACAATCCCCATGTTCACTCCCATAGAATCCCCATGTTCACCCCCATAGAATCCCCATGTTCAGCACTATAGAATCCCCATGTTCACTCCCATAGAATCTCCATGTTCAATCCCATAGATTCCCAATGTTCATACACATGAAAAAAAAAACACACCACATACTCACCTCGATCTCATTCCCAGGCGCCCTGCTGCGGTTGCTGTCTCCGATGCACTGACTCTCCGGCAGTACACAGCTGATGCAATCACATGGCGTAATCGCGTCAGCTGTTTATCATGCTGATTGGTGGAGGAAGTGGCGGGAGGCCCCTCCTCCATCAATGCTGACTGGAGGAGACAGCGAGCGAGCGGGCAGGTTCTGTGCGGCCCGCGGACCTCAGGTTTTCTGCCCACGGCTGTCTCAGTCCATGGGCTGGACTGAGACAGCCAGAGTAAAGGGCCGGATGTGGCCCATGGGCCGCACTTTGCCCAGGTCTGACTTATAGGATTGTTGGAAAACATTCAGTATAACTTGTGTGTTTTATTCAATGTTTTATTCAATCCCTGGTGTTTGTATGTATAGAAGTCCAGTGGGAGGTGCTACTCAGTGATTGACAGGTATCTGGATGCACAGTCATACAATTATGACAGTCAAAAACTTAGTAGGACCACCCACAGGACTCATACAGACAATAGGATTTTCAATGAATAAAATGAAAGTGTTACTGAAACTTTTCCAACAAAAATGTATATCAATTTGATTAGCGCCTCCTGCTCTATAACATCCTACCTGCAGATCACAGACCAGTTTCAACTTGATATGCTCCCTTTAAAGGGAATTTGTGAGTAGGAGCAATGCTCGTAAGTCATCTATATGGGCATGCAGGTCATAGAAAGCTGATTAAAATGGTACATTGATTCCCTGCCACAACAATCCAAGGATCGTCGATGCAGATCATGAGACCAGAACATTCTTCATAGAACTCCAGGCTACTTTGCTTCGTTTTACAACACCTTCGAGAATGATAAGTGACCTACCCAAAATAAGTTAACAATGATTGTAGACACTTTTTGTGCCTTACAGTTCACTTTTATACCTAATGCCCGTTTTCTCTCTTAAATTGTCTTGATTATGACCTCGATTGTTACGGTAAGTCTCACCTAATGTTAATATTGTTGAATAACCTTATCGGGTTTGACTGAGTTCATAGTTGCAACTCCACCAAATGTTTCATGTATCAGTTTACATCCTAGGTGAGCTGATTTCCCCATAGACCACCTAAGATCCCTAACCTCCATAGTAGGGGGCCATCCCTCCACCTACTTGTTCCTTTAGACTAATATAGGGCATCGATACAGTCGACCAAGTTTGTTTCTCCGCCCTTCAATAAGACTATAATCCTACAAACGGACCCAGCCCACCTTCGCCCCATATGTAATTTCCTCACGGCTATTATTGTTTTTATTGTACTGCAACTCACAAAACATACATGACCCTTGAGTGTAACCACACACTGTTGCTAACCACATTTTGCTCAACCATCTTTTTTTCTCACCACATTACCATCCCCGATGATTCAAGATAAACTATCTTACCCAAAATAGAGCTTAAAATAGTAGCTATATCTCACATGTGAAGCCTCAATATGTGACCCAACTATCTTCAATACCATGCCGTTAGCCATTCTGTCACATGATGTGCGGGGCCTCAACTGTGAAGAGCCTCAACTCCCTACACAAACATACTAAAGCCTTCCATTGCTATAGATCTCTTCAAGCAATCTGTCTCCAAGATAGGCACTTCTCTAAAACATCACACCAAAAGTTCATGTCTTCCTCTTACCCACTGTTTTACACGTCTTATGCATACGGGACCAGCTGATGTGTAGACGGGTTCAGCTGAAATACCAACTGGCACGGCTGTTGCAGATGGAACCAGCTGATGTGCAGATGGGACTGGCTGATATACAGACTGGCATTGTGGGTGCAGATGGGACCGACAGATGTACAGACTGTCATGGAAGGTCCAGTTGAAATACAAGGCAGGTACTGTCATAGAGGTTAAGGACAGACAGATACTAGCAGTACTAGCAGAGACAAATAGACAGGGACCTGAGAACTAGCGAGCATGTAAGCATGTAACTACGAACTTTGCACAGGCACCTCCATGCAGGTGGAGGTGCCTTAAATAATAACTGGGGCCCACCAGGGGAATGGACTCTAGGGGCCCATCCTACAGCTATATCCAAATATCTGTCATTATAGCGTAGCATCAGCTGTAAAACACAGGCGGCTGCTGCACATCTACTGTGCGCCCCCATAACTGGCATGTATAATCACTATAGTTTACATTAATGGGGTTCTTGGTTCAAACAAGTTATCACCCATCCATGGGCTCCACAAGATAGGTGATCGCTTAGGTCTGACAATTAGAAACTGCACCAATTGGAAGAATGGGGAAGTTTTATCCCTGACAGGACACTTTTATCCGTATTTTAAAATGGAGCGGCAGGTGGGATGTCTGACCGCAGCTCCATTCATTCTCTTTGGGGCTTCCAGAAAAAAACAAGTGCAGCCACTGAGGGAATGCATGGATCAGTGATCTAGTCGGACATGCCACTCCAGTCTAATGGGGATAAAAAGTTCCATATTTTGATGAATGGGTCCAAGCAGTCAGACCCCCCCATCAATCAATACGTTATCACATATCCTGTGGAGAGGTGATTACTTTTTTCAACAGTAAACCCCCTCTAAGTGCATCTCCGCCGCTGTGTACAAAGCATTAAAACTCTAATGGAAATAAAGAATCTTCTCCTAATTAATATCATAGAGAACAAATGACCGCCATACACAACACAATCCACTATACCAAGACCAATATTACCACATACAGGGAAGAAATACCACCTCACCATGACCAGACCACATAGTGACCGAATAATACTACATACAAGGGACAAATACCACCACACCATGACCAGATCACATATTACCACCACATAGTGACCGAATAATATGACATATTAGGGCAGCATGGTTCAGAGGTTAGCACTGCAACCTTGCAGCGCTGGGGTCCTGGGTTCAAATCCGACCAAGGACAACATCTGCAATGTATGTTCTCTCCGTGTTTGCGTGGGTTTCCTCCAGGTACTCTGGTTTCCTCCCACATTTACAAAGACATACTGCTAGGGAATGTAGATTGTGAGCCCCATCCGGGACAGTGGCAATAATGTCTGTAAATCACTGTGAAATTAATAGCGCTATATAAATGAGTAAATATAAATAAAAATAAATATTACCAACACATAGGGACCAAATTATACAAGGAGAAATACTGCCACGCCGTGACCAGACCACAAATTACCAACACATAGTGCCCGAAAACCACAATATTGATTATAAATACATACCACAATGCTAACAACACTGTTATTACCACCAGTGACAATATAGACAGTACCTCTATATATAGTGTCAGTGTATAGGTAATACAGTGGCCACCAGTGACTTTATACACAGGAGCTCTGTATATAGTGTACATGTAATACAGTGATCACCATAATTATACTCAGGAGCTCTGTATATAGTGTCAGTGTACAGGTAATACAGTGACCACCAGTGACATTATACACAAGAGCTCTGTATATAGTGTACATGTAATACAGTGATCACCATAATTATACACAGGAGCTCTGTATATAGTGTCAGTGTACAGGTAATACAGTGATCACCAATGACATTATACACAGGAGCTCTGTATATGGTGTATAGTGTACAGATAATACAGGGATCACCGGTGACATTATACACAGGAGCTCTGTATATAGTGTCAGTGTACACATAATACAGTGATCACCAGTGACATTATACACAGGAGCTCTGTATATGGTGTATAGCAGGGGTGTTAAACTGCATTCTTCGAAGGCCTCAGACCATGGGTGTTTTCAAGATTTCCTTTGCATTACACAAGGTGCTAGAATCATTCTGTGCAGGTGATTAAATTATCACCTGTGCAATACAAGGAAATCCTGAAAATATGACCGGTTTGCGGCCCTCGAGGAATGCAGTTTGACACCCCTGGCGTATAATGTACAGGTAATATAGTGATCACCAATGACATTATACACAAGAGTTCTGTATATAGTGTACATGTAATACAGTGATCACCAATTACATTATACACAGGAACTCTGTATATAGTGTATAGTGTACAGGTAATACAGTGATCACCGGTGACATTATACACAGGATCTCTGAATATAGTGTATAGTGTACGGGTAATGCAGTGATCACCAGTGACATTATAGACAGGAGCTTGTATACAGTATATAGTGTACAGGTAATACAGTGATCACCAGTGACATTATACACAGGAGCTCTGTATATAGTGTCAGTGTACACATAATGCAGTGATCACCAGTGACATTATACAAAGGAACTCTGTACATAGTATATAGTATATATTGTAAGTGTACAGTACAAGCAACACACTGACTCACCGGTGACATCTGTAATTGAAGTCTTTTTTCTTCATCCAGTTCAGACCGCCATTACTTCTTCCAGCAAAGTCTCATCTCTGCAGAAAATAACACAGTTAGCTATAGCTGATCGCTTCCAGAGAACATACACCACTATTTTCCTTGACTTCTATACTATGTCAGATGAAGAATAAAAAGACATAGTGTCCCCCTGCACAGTAGCAGGACCCCCTTTTGTTCTCCCCATTGAAAACAGTAAGCTCAAAAGTAAATTACAGCGGTAATAATGTCCCCTGATTGGCCCCTGCAGTAATTATGTCCCCACTTGCCACCATAAACCAATAATGTATGTTCCTCATCCTGACCTCAATACAGTAATTATGTCACCCCTTTATTTAATAAGGTGCCAGATCCTTGGCCCCTTTATTTAATGTACCCTCCCTAGGCCCCTATGTCCATCCCTCTGGCCACTACCTTGCCCAACCACAGACGGGGGGATTCTTCTCACCTTCTTGCGCTCCCCGGCATCCTCTTGTGGCTTCATATTCGGTGTGGTCGTTACAATGGTTGCCGACTGCAGCTGTGACAGGGCGCTCTGCTCTGTGACAGGCCGCGTGGTGACGTCACATAGCAGTAACATTGAAAGGCTGCTGACCTATCAAAGGCTGCAGGAGTCATTTAACAAAACTGCTATGTGACTTCAACACATGGCCTGTCACAGAGCAGAGCGCCCTGTCACAGCTGCAGCCGGCATTCATCTTGATGTGTGTTGTCACCAGGGTCAGCTCCAGGTTTTCATGGGCCTCGGGCGAAAGAGTATAAGTGGGCCCCTTTAACACATGCCACGATTCCTGATGCACGTATAAAAAAACAGATATAGTATAATATATAAGCACAACACAGTGCGCCATACAGTATTATGGTCAACACATAGTGCTCCATACAGTATTACGGGCACCTCATAGTCCTCCATACAGTATTATGGGCAACCACATAGTCCTCCATACAATATTATGGTCAACACATAGTCCTCCATACAGTATTACGGGCACCTCATAGTCCTCCATACAGTATTATGGGCAACTACATAGTGCTCCATACAGTATTATGGCCAACCACATAGTCTGCCATACAGTATTATTGGCCCCATATAATGCTCCTCCACACAGTATTATTGGCCCCATATAATGCTCTTTCATGCAGTATTATTGGCCTCATATAATGCTCCTCCATACAGTATTATGGACACCTCATAGTCCTCTATACAGTACTATGGCCAACCACATAGTCCACCATACAGTATTATTGCCCCATATAATGCTCCTCCATACAATATTATTGGCCCCATATAATGATCCTTCATACAGTATTATGGGCACCTCATAGTCCTCCATACAGTATTATGGGCAACTACATAGTGCTCCATACAGTATTATGGCCAACCACATAGTCCGCCATACAGTATTATTGGCCCCATATAATGCTCCTCCACACAGTATTATTGGCCCCATATAGTGCTCTTTCATGCAGTATTATTGGCCTCATATAATGCTCCTCCATACATTATTATGGACACCTCATAGTCCTCTATACAGTACTATGGCCAACCACATAGTCCACCATACAGTATTATTGCCCCATATAATGCTCCTCCATACAGTATTATTGGCCCCATATAATGCTCCTCCATACAGTATTATTGGCCCCATATAATGCTCTTTCATGCAGTATTATTGGCCCCATATAATGCTCCTCCATACATTATTATGGACACCTCATAGTCCTCCATACACTATTATGGCCAACCACATAGTCCTCCATACAGTATTATTGGCCCCATATAATGCTCCTCCATACAGTATTATGGGCACCTCATAGTCCTCCATACAGTATTATGGCCAACCACATAGTCCGCCATACAGTATTATTGGCCCCATATAATGCTCCTCCACACAGTATTATTGGCCCCATATAATGCTCTTTCATGCAGTATTATTGGCCTCATATAATGCTCCTCCATACAGTATTATGGACACCTCATAGTCCTCTATACAGTACTATGGCCAACCACATAGTCCACCATACAGTATTATTGCCCCATATAATGCTCCTCCATACAATATTATTGGCCCCATATAATGATCCTTCATACAGTATTATGGGCACCTCATAGTCCTCCATACAGTATTATGGGCAACTACATAGTGCTCCATACAGTATTATGGCCAACCACATAGTCCGCCATACAGTATTATTGGCCCCATATAATGCTCCTCCACACAGTATTATTGGCCCCATATAGTGCTCTTTCATGCAGTATTATTGGCCTCATATAATGCTCCTCCATACATTATTATGGACACCTCATAGTCCTCTATACAGTACTATGGCCAACCACATAGTCCACCATACAGTATTATTGCCCCATATAATGCTCCTCCATACAGTATTATTGGCCCCATATAATGCTCCTCCATACAGTATTATTGGCCCCATATAATGCTCTTTCATGCAGTATTATTGGCCCCATATAATGCTCCTCCATACATTATTATGGACACCTCATAGTCCTCCATACACTATTATGGCCAACCACATAGTCCTCCATACAGTATTATTGGCCCCATATAATGCTCCTCCATACAGTATTATGGGCACCTCATAGTCCTCCATACAGTATTATGGCCAACCACATAGTCCGCCATACAGTATTATTGGCCTTATATAATGCTCCTCCGTACAGTATTATTGGCCCCACATAATGCTCCTCCATACAGTATTATTGGCCCCATATAATGCTCTTTCATGCAGTATTATTGGCCCCATATAATGCTCCTCCATACAGTATTATGGACACCTCATAGTCCTCCATACACTATTATGGCCAACCACATAGTCCTCCATGCAGTATTATTGGCCCCATATAATGCTCCTCCATACAGTATTATGGGCACCTCATAGTCCTCCATACAGTATTATGTCCAACCACATAGTCCACGATACAGAATTATTGCCCATATAATGCTCCTCCATACAGTATTATTGGCCCCATATAATTCTCCTACATACAGTATTATAGGCACCTCATAGTCCTCCATACAGTATTATGGCCAACCACATAGTCCTCCATAGAGTATTATGGGCCCCATATAATGCTCCTCCATACAGCACATCATGGGCCCCCTGCTCCTACATACAGTATTGTGGGCCCCGTGCTTCTCCACACAGTATTATGCCCCCCAGCTCCTCCACACAGTATTATGGGACCCCACTCCTCCATAGAGTATTATGCATCCCTCTCCTCCATACAGTATTATGGAACCCCGCTCCTTCATACAGTATTATGCCCCCGGTTCCTCCACACAGTATTATGCCCCCGTTCCTCCACACAGTATTATGCCCCCCGCTCCTTCACACAGTATTATGCCCACCCTCCACATAGTATTATGCCCCCCGCTCCTCCATACAGTATTATGCCCCCCGTTCCTCCACACAGTATTATGACCCCTGCTCCTCCATACAGTATTATGGGCCCCCCGCTCCTTCACACAGTATTATGCCCCACCGCTCCTCCATACAGTATCATGGGAGCCCACTCCTCCACACAGTATCATGGGACCATTATGCCCCCCTCCTCCACAAAGTATTATGGGATGCCGCTCCTCCATACAGTATTATGGGTCCCCCGCTCCTCCACACAGTACTATGGGCCCCCTGCTCCTCCACACAGCATTACACCCCCCCAGCTCCTCCACACAGTATTATGCCCCCCAGCTCCTCCATACAGTATTATGGGCCCCCCACTCCTCAATACAGTATTATGCCCTCCCAGCTCCTCCACATAGTATTATGCCCCCCGCCCCTCCATACAGTATCATGGGAGCCCACTCCTCCACACAGTATCATGGGACCCCGCTCCCCTATACAGTATTATGCCCACCCGCTCCTCCACACAGTATTATGGGACGCCGTTCCTCCATACAGTATTATGGGTCCCCCGCTTCTCCACACAGTACTATGGGCCCCTGCTCCTCCACATAGTATTATGCCCTCCAGCTCCTCCATACAGTATTATGGCCCCCCCGCTCCTCCATACAGTATTATGCCCCCGCTCCTCCATACAGTATTATGGGTCCCCCGCTCCTCCACACAGTACTATGGGCCCCCTGCTCCTCCACACAGTATTACGCCCCCCAGCTCCTCCACACAGTATTATGCCCCTCCAGCTCCTCCATACAGTATTATGGGCCCCCCGCTCCTCCACACAGTATTACGCCCCCCAGCTCCTCCACACAGTATTATGCCCCCAGCTCCTCCATACAGTATTATTGGCCCCCCACTCCTCCACACAGTACACAGTATTATGCCCCCTCCTAGCTCCTTCACACACTGTTATGCCCCCCGCACAGTATTATGCCCACCCCCGCACAGTATTATGCCCACCCCCCGCACAGTATAATGCCTCCCCCCGCTCCTCCATACTTTACTATGGGCCCCAGACATAAAGAAAAAAAAAAGTAAAATCCTCGCCTCTCCCGTTCCCACCGCAGATCTGGTACACTCAGCGTCTCTCCGACTCTTCAAAGCTCAGGACAGAGAGGCTGAGCGCGCAGTGATGACATCATCGCACCCTCCACCCTGAGACGTCGCAGAGTCAGAGGGCGCTGAGGACACTGCAGCTGCCGCCGGAACGAGGAGAAGTGAGTATTAGAAGAGGGGCCCGATGCCAGCGCTGGCACCGGGGGGGCCCTGGTGGTGGCTGCGGTCAGTGCCGCCTGAAGATTTAAAGGGACCACGTCCCTTTTTTCTCTTCCTCCTCCTCCTCCTTCTCCTCCTCTCTGGGGCGGGGCCCTCCGAGCATTTCACCGGTGTCCTGGTGGGCCAGTTCGCCCCTGCTCTTCCTGAGAATCCACCTCCAGAGTTATTTTAAAGGAGGTGTTACCAGTGTGAGACATGTGATGACTGAAAGTCTACTCTCCTAATCTCACTGCAGAGCTGTGTGCAGGTTCCTCTCAGTGCTTCAGCTTCCATCTCACATGTAGCCAGTACAATAGAGCAGAGCTGTGGGAGCTGCAGCAAATGTGTTTGTAAGAAGATAAAGTTCAACCCTACTTTTCTGTGTCAGTTACTTGCCTCACACTGGTAACTTCATCTTTTAATAATTTCTGGAGGCCGATTCTCAGGGAGATCTATGTCCAGCTTACAAATCTTAAGAGCTCATTTACATATAAAAAAAACATGATTTTCTCTGGAATAAGATATCAGATCACTGATATCAAGGTATAATTTTATTCTGCTTCCTATGATCTACATGGCACCCACATAGACAGCGTAGGGGGTTTGATCTTACTGACAGCAACCATAAAGTATTAAAATACCTAGTTGTATTATTTGCATTATTTGAAAACAACCACTGATATCAGAGATTAACCGATAACCATTGTAGACAGCTAAAAACCAGAAGAATATTTTTACTAATGTATGATGTAGTAGATGTACCCAATAAGTAGCATGATTATAATAAATGCTAGTGTGGGAAGGAAGGTCTTTTCTGTATTTGCTTAAATCATCATATTTCTTTTCTTTTTTTATCATGTTAGTTTCCACGTAATGTCAAGTTTTGCATACTGTTTTGTATTATTATACAGAATAAAATATAAATTCTTTATCTGCATGATAAATAAATGTTATTTTTAATTGATCTCTCCCGTCGCCATGCTGCAATACTTAAAAAATGGTGCACTTATAAATCACGATTTGTCATAAAGGAAGGACGTACTATGTTTATAAAACAATCAGAGGTCACATTGCAGCTAATTTTTCATATATCAAGTTTAATTATGCTTTACAATAGGTGTGAAGGATTTCAGAAAAACAGCACCGCTGCCGGTGACAGCCAAGTCATGTGATCAGCTTTTGTATTCAGAGGCAATAACTCACTGCCTGCAGCCAAGATATCCCCCAGAGGAAGCTTCTTCCAGAGTGGACGCACACATTCTGTGATCTACAGATTAACATGGCCAGAGTCGCACGGCTTTTGTCTCCTGCCCCTATGTTTGTTACAAGCAAAAGGTTGATTCATGAATTTTTTAAAGCGGAAGGGGGAGACGCAGATAACGAATTGCAGCAATCAATGGATACATTGATTCTTGCTTCCAAGATATTTTCACTCGAAGATCCTCTCTTCCTGCAAATGGTACAATCTTATCATAAGAAGAACATGTGGGCATAAAACACGGCTGCGAAAAAAATTCCAACCCTTTGCTATCGTACTTAGCAAATAAGTAATTTATTAATGACTATATGGTCAATGAATGGGTTAATCAATTAATTTGTTTCAGCCGAAAATCAAACAAACAGATTGCTACTCTATAAACGATAAAGAAATACAATACACATAATAGACGGTAATATAGGGCTGTTTAATATTATAGGAAGACGCCGCGTAGAACCGAGAGGCACCTGATTAACCTTTCGCTGACTCCTTTGGGTCACGTGACCGCGAGCGTGCTTTTCCTCAGACTGATGGCTATAAAGGAAGATGTTAAATTTAACCTCCACCGCAGTGATAAATTGACAATAAAAAATTCAATGGGTTGGTAATTACCAATCACTTTGGACATCGGCAACATTTTTCAGTTCTGTCACTGAGCGTTGGCACAAAAGCTTCAGCTGAAATTCTCTGGATTTTTTTTTTTTTCCCTTTTTTAACTTTGTTTTCGTGATGCAGATTATATCTGCCACCCTATTGCTGATTCATTTTCCTAATTTTTCATGTCTGATCCCTGCCCCAGCTGCACCAGGCTGATAATTGCACAGCCCAGCCCTGATGATTAACATCAGAAGAATTAATTATGCCTGCCGTTAAAAATCCAGGTTCCACATGGTGATCAAGAAAAATTAAGTTTCTCCGAGCCTCTAAATCATTTCACCTTTGAGGGGAGCGATTTTGCTTATGGTGCTTAGGCAGCTATGCTGCAGTGTGCGCTCCTGCGGAGGCTTAAATGATGTACCCTTTGTGTAATCTGTTCACCACCTTGCTGGTTGTTTTTACTCCTACGCAGTGTTTACAAAATGGGTTTGATGTTTCCTAAATGACAAGCCAGATGCCCCGCATTACCTGCTTCTCAGGACCACCGATGGCAGCAGGGTTATTCACGCTACATGCCGAGCTGTGCCAAAAAGGGTCCTTTTATACCTTGCGCTCCTCCAGATACTATCGCTTTTCGTCTATTAGTGTTTTAACCGAAGGTTTTACTCAGCACATCAAGGTCATTCCAATACTCCATTGTTACATTACTGTCATGCTTCGGCATTCGTCTCATATTTTATGCCCAAAACAGTGAGATATTTTTAGCCAAGGGTATTGTCTTTATTCTTGTTACTTAAGCACAATAATATCTGTGATGCCTCATTCAGACGTTTGTTTTTTGCACATATATAAAAATAATCTGCGTTTCATCAGTGCTGGAACTGACTTTCATTCATTTTTGGTCAGTGTATCCATTTTTACCATCCAAGTAAAAAATGGATCCATGAACAAAACGGATAGACATGGATGCCGTCTTTGCCTTGTTTTCTTTCTTGATTTAATTGGACTTGCTTGGATCAAAAATGAACACCTTTTTAATATAGGGTTTTTTTTAATTTGTTTGTTCAATCTGCCAAAAAATACAGACATGGGAAATAGAATATAGAATACTGGGTACGTATTCCATCCATGAAAAATGCAGATCACGTATGTGAAAAGCTGACATCTGAGTGAAGGCTCATGCACCCGACAGCATTTTTGGTCCTAGCTAGTGATGAGCAAGTATACTCGTTGCTCGGGTTTTCCAGAGCACGATCGGGTGGTCTCCGAGTATTTGCTAGTGTTCGGAGATTTAGTTTTCATCCCTGCAGCTGAATGATTTACAGCTACTAGCCAGCCTGAGTACATGTGGGGGTTGCCTGGTTGCTAGGGAATCCTCACATGTATTCAGGCTGGCTAGTAGCTGTAAATCACGCAGCTGCGGCGATGAAAACTAAATCTCCGAACACTAACAAATACTCGGAGACCACCCGAGCGTGCTCGGGAAAACCTGAGCAATGAGTATACTCGCTCATAACTAGTCCTAGCGCTATCTTTTAAAAAATGGATTGCACGTGGATCAATGTTATTCAATGGGGTAATGTGACTCTCTTCCATACTTGAATCTGTATGTTAAACAAATTGCAGAATGTGCTAGTTTCTTCAGTAAATCGGATTAGACTCACCCATGCAAGTCTAGGGGTGCGAGAAAAAATATCGGATGTCATATGGAGCCATAGTACAGCATCCGATTTTTACAGTTACATTGCAATTCCGGAACATAGGAAACTGTAAATGGTCTTGTAAATGATTAATAACTGGTGATGTAAAAAAAAACGGATTACATACGGACTGAATATGGATGACAAGAGAGAAAAAAATTATCCCACTTTTTTGGATGCAACTCAGCAATATTTTTATGCTGTCATGTGATCCCAGTCTGAGGCTTAAATGTGTACAAAAAAGGATAATTTAATCTGGAAATTAATGCAAAGCATAAAGAAGATATAATCATTTCCACATCGACAGTCCAAAGGGTTTTCTGCATATTTGTATGATTAACATTCTCGAAGAAATCTTGTAGAGCAAACGGATAATTTTCAGCAAATCTCTTCCATCTGGGTGGGTCCTACTGATGGGTCCTACTAAAGGGGTATGGCTTAACCTCTTCATGACCTTGGGATTTTCCGTTTTTCCGTGTTCGTTTTTCGCTCCCCTCCTTCCCAGAGCCATAACTTTTTTATTTTTCTGTCAATATGGCCATGTGAGGGCTTATTTTTTGCGAAACAAGTTGTACTTTTGAACGACATCATTGGTTTTAGCATGTCGTGTACTAGAAAATGGGAAAAAAAATTCCAAGTGCGGTGAAATTGCAAAAAAAGTGCAATCCCACACTTGTTTTTTGTTTGGCTTTTTTGCTAGGTTCACTAAATGCTAAAACTGACCTGACTGATTCTCCAGGTCATTACGAGTTCACACCTAACATGTCTTTGTTATTTTTATCTGAGTGGTGAAAAAAAATTCCAAACTTTGCTAAAAAAATAAATAAATTGTGCCATTTTCCAATACCCGCAGCGTCTCCATTTTTCATGATCTGGGGTCGGTTGAGGGCTTATTTTTTGCGTGCTGAGATGGCATTTTTAATGATAGCATTTTGGTGCAGATACGTTATTTTTATCGCCTGTTATTGCATTTTAATGCAATGACGCGGTGACCAAAAAAAGTAATTCTGGCGTTTTTAATTTTTTTCTTGCTACGCCATTTAGCGATCAGGTTAATCCTTTTTTTTTTTTATAGATCGGGTGATTCCGAACGCGGTGATACCAAATATGTGTTGGTTTGATTTTTTTTTTATTGATTTATTTTGAATGGGGCGAAAGGGGGGTGATTTAAACATTTTTATTTTTTTCACTTTTTTAACTTTTATTTTTACTTTTGCCATGCTTCAATAGCCTCCATCGGAGGCTAGAAGCTGGCACCACTCGATTGGGTCTGCTACATAGCAACGATCATTAGATTAGATTAGCTGTTCAAAACAGCTGACATGTCCCGACTTTGATGCGGGCTCACCGCCGGAGCCCTGCATCAAATCGCGGTATCTGACCTCGGACGTACTATCCCGTCCGAGGTCAGAAAGAGGTTAAGAAACATTATGCCTTAACACACTGGGGGAGAAATCGAGGTTTCTGACATATTCTGTTTTAATATCATGCAGAATAGGATTAATGGCGAGCAGGAAATCAATAGGAAGCTATCATCCAAAAATTACATATTGTTTATATTAGGATTCTATGTTCCTTGTATTTTAAAAAATTAAAAAATTTTTTTTTTCATATTATGATTTATATTAAGAAGCAAAATTAGTAATCTTGCCCTTTCACACTGGCCACTGGGTTGTTTTTTAGACTGATACTTCCTGTCCTTCCAGGAAGAGTTTCCAGGAGATACCTTATCAGCAGAAGCCGGAATATAACAACAGCTGATAACACAGGATTCACCAATCACAAGTGATGTCACGGCTTCCCAATGACCTTTTTACGTGCTCATTAAATGCTTTAATACAAAAGAGACTGCTTATTGTTTCTACTGTGCATGCGTTATTTCCTGAAACATCAAGAAGTTAAAATCTAAAAAAAAAAACTTTCAGTGGCCAGCGTGAAAATTACAAGATTTCATTTCTTTATGTTTAATCTAAATTGGAATATAAAAAAAAAAGGAAATTAAAAAAAAATACATTTATTACAAAAATCTGATTTAAGCAATGTGTCATTTTCCAATGACAGTTTCCCGAAAGGGAAGAATTGTTCAGATTTTTCTTTCTTTCTTTAGCTTTATTTTTTACAATGCTGTATTGTGAATCATCAATTCTTTTTGATGTATTTAATTACATGTTATCTCTTAAGGAACACTTAAACTGCAAGATAATAGTGAACGAGCATTGTTAAACACACTAGTTTCACAATTTTTTTTGCAGTAGATCATAAACACCAGAAAGATAATTTGCTAATTAAACATATAGTATGTGAATATTCACTAAACAGTTTAGATGAATCTACCGAGAAATGTGAAGAAACGCAATATAAAAATATATTATTATTATTTTATTATTACGACAAGAATAAAAACTTTCAGAATAAAAAACATATATAGAGAGCACATCATCCTATATAGGAGAACTACATAGAAACGTATAGGAAGTGGGTGTCAAAAGCAAATGGTATTCTCCCTGCCTCATATAACAGAATCAGTACAAACTTATACTTAATAGTAAATCCAAGTGGATATATAAATAGCTTTATTGTGTGTAGACATCACCATAAAAATCACTACTTGCATATACATCTATAACAACAGAGAGAATATGTCACCAGATATGAAAACCCAGAGACTCTGACATACGTTTCGCCAGGTGGCTTTTTCAAGGAATATTACATATTACATATTTCATATTTTCCAATTTACCTTACGAACATAATGCAGTGTTTTCCTATTTTATATGGCAGTAACGCAATTCCAATGTTCTAGATAGCAATTCAGGGTGCAAATTTAATCTTTTTCTATAGTTATATTTTTTTAGTTGGCACCTGTTCACACTAGTTTGGATGTGCTGGTCATTTTCGTCTATTTGTAGCAAACCTTTTTTGACATGTGCACCCTACTCCCATCAGCTTCAGCTTATTTTAAATAGTTAGCTGGGTCCATCCTGCCCCATAAATTGTAATCTTCTTGCCCAGGAGAGGTGACATATTAGGACAAGAACCCAACAATGAATAACACCTTGACGATGGCTCTTCGGATCACATATATTGGCCAATCTAAGTACCTTCTTTTTTTACTGTAATTCTTCATAGCAATATTACAGTTTCATTTTTCCAATATTCCATATGTACATAATGTAGCGCTTTCCTACTTTTTATTGCAGTAATGCAGTTCCAATGTTCTAGATTGCAATTCAGGGTGCAACTTTAATCTTTCTCTTAATTGGGATTGAAAATCATCCAGGGCTACCTGGTTCAGGAATATAATATTGGAATTTTCAAATTTACAATGACATAGAAGTCGGCTATTGTACTGGGAATTCATTGATTGATCACAAGCTGATTGTATAGTGTGATTAGATAAGTTCTTTATGACTTCTCTGTGAAATAGATGTCAGAATCATTGATACCAACGTTTGCACATCTGCATTTCTGCAGGGCATGCTTGATAACCCAATGTCTGGAGCAAACCTATGGCCACTAATGATGTTCACCTACAGGAATGACCTCTCCAGTAGGTTAATCAATTTCTACAACATCTGAGGCCTCGCTGAAATTAAGGCTCTTCTTCCCTGAAGAGGACTTGAGAATCTCATCTCAGGTGGCCTCATTTTTAGAATAAGAGGGATGAGGTCTCACTTTCTGTTTCAGCATCTGTTCTTCTTTTGGACATTGCTAATGACTGATGTACAGAACTGAACACTCGCTATTTGTCTATTTATTTTTATTTATTTTTATAATCCATTATTTTTTTTAGCAATTGTTTTGTTAAAAAAATCAAAATGCCGACAAATGTAATTTTACTTTATTGAAATAGATCCTGAAGATGGAGAAAGCATTATGCCATGCTGATATACCGTAATCATGTTGCTCATTTTCTGGGTGTTACTGACCCGCTTTAATTAAATCCAAAGCACACACCCCCCCCCCCCATAATAGTCCAACATTGGGACTACATGAATAATTCCAAAGTGTAGGAAATAATAATAATAATAATAATTTTTATTTATATAGCGCCAACATATTCCGCAGCGCTTTACAAATTATAGAGGGGACTTGTACAGACAATAGACATTACAGCATAACAGAAATCACAGTTTAAAATAGATACCAAGAGGAGTGAGGGCCCTGCTCGCAAGCTTACAAACTATGAGGAAAAAGGGGAGACACGAGAGGTGGATGGTAACAATTGCTTTAGTTATTCGGACCAGCTATAGTGTAAGGCTCAGGTGTTCATGTAAAGCTGCATGAACCAGTTACCTGCCTAAGTATGTAGCAGTACAGACACAGAGGGCTAATACTGCATAAACTGTATGAGAACATGATGCGATATTATAAATAGGCCACACAGGGATCGTTAGGTTAATGCATTGAGGCGGTAGGCCAGTCTGAACAAATGAGTTTTTAGGGCACGCTTAAAACTGTGGGGATTGGGGATTAATCGTATTAACCTAGGTAGTGCATTCCAAAGAATCGGCGCAGCACGTGTAAAGTCTTGGAGACGGGAGTGGGAGGTTCTGATTATTGAGGATGCTAACCTGAGGTCATTAGCGGAGCGGAGGGCACGGGTAGGGTGGTAGACTGATACCAGGGAGGAGATGTAGGGTGGTGCTGAGCCATGGAGTGCTTTGTGGATGAGGGTAGTAGTTTTGTACTGGATTCTGGAGTGGATGGGTAGCCAGTGTAATGACTGGCACAGGGTAGAGGCATCGGTGTAACGGTTGGTGAGGAATATGATCCTGGCTGCAGCATTCAGGACAGATTGGAGCGGGGAGAGTTTTGCAAGAGGGAGGCCGATTAGTAGAGAGTTACAATAGTCCAGACGAGAATGAATAAGTGAAACAGTCAGAGTTTTTGCAGAGTCGAAAGTAAGAAAAGGGCGAATTCTAGAAATGTTTTTGAGATGCAGGTAAGAAGAGCGAGCCAGTGATCGGATGTAGGGGGTGAATGAAAGGTCAGAATCAAGGATGACCCCAAGGCAGAAGGCATGTTGCTTTGGAGTAATGGTGGAACCGCATACGGAGATGGCAATGTCAGGCAAAGGTAGGTTAGTAGAGGGAGAGAACACGAGGAGTTCAGTTTTTGACAGGTTTAGTTTCAGATAGAGGGAGGACATGATGTTAGAGACAGCGGTAAGACAATCACTGGTGTTTTCTAAAAAGGTCGGTGTGATATCAGGAGAAGAAGTGTATAATTGGGTGTCGTCAGCATAGAGATGGTACTGGAAACCAAATCTACTGATTGTTTGTCCAATAGGGACAGTATACAACGAGAAGAGTAGGGGGCCTAGGACTGATCCTTGAGGAACCCCAACAGTAAGGGGAAGGTGAGAGGAGGAGGAACCAGCAAAACATACAGTGAAGGATCGGTCAGAGAGATAGGAGGAGAACCAGAGAAATAGGGGGCATAACAAGCGTTTGGTGCCCTGTGTGTGATATAACCAGCAAGGAACATCTGTAAGTTGAGAGTGTTAAGGTCCGATTACACTGTAAGATTATTGTGACCGTGTGATACTAGGAACTTTCGTTCCCGATTATCGTGCAGTCTAAATAGGCTGCCGATCACCTGATAAGTGATCAAAATGCTCATTTGTTGAGTGAAATGATCTTTTGTGCTTTTCCAAAATTCATTGTTCTCTGTGTAAAAATGACTCGTGCTGCCGAGAACAATTGCAGCCAGTGCACACTGAACCCTGTATTACAGATCGTTCAGTGCTCATCTCAAGCACAGTCAGCCTATCTAAGAAGGCTGTTAAATGACCACTGAATGACAAACAAGTAGCTTATTGGCGGTCATTTAGTGCCCTTGGATGATTCCTGTATATGGACCAGTGAAGGCTATGGGTAGAGAATCAGACTGCATAGTCATCAATAATAATTTGTAGCAGAAAAAATGTAAATAGTAGACAGATAGGAGGGGTATGGAGCTGCAGTCTCTGTTCCTGAACCAAGTGTAAAGGTGCCTGTACACACTATAGCAAAGCCATCCCAAACCCCTGATGTAGGCAGGACCAGCTGATAGGGGCATCCTAATTCTTTCACAACAGATGATATTAGTGATGTTGAATTTCAACTCCCAATGTTTTTACACTCCAAACCAACTCAGAGGTTTGTTAGTGATTTACTCTGCTGATAATGGTAACACAAGCACACTAAGCCAAACCGAGCGCGCACGTGTATGACTGAATAGGGAGTTATAATTGTCTGCCAACAGCTACTGAAAGTGTATGGGCACTTAAAGGCTTATGTTGTGAGAGGGGGCAGCTGACTGGTCAGCGCACGGATTCTGTATTAGGCCACATTGACATGGTGTTCGGTGTTAGGTCTGTATTTTACATCAGTATTTGTAAGTCAAAACCAGGAGAGGAACAATCAAAGGAAAAGTATAATAAAAACCAGGGGCGGAATATAATGGGGTCAATCTGGGCTGCCCAGGGCCCAGTGGTGTGATTGACCGCCGCCATCAGGGCATTACTGCCCTGACTGGCATATGGGCCCGGTGGGCAGAGGGGGCCCGCATCTGCTCACCGGGCCCCTACCGGCGCTGCAGCAGTTGAACGCTATTGATGTGCAGGCAGGCGCCCGCACGTCAATAGTTAACAGCCGCCAGCCAATTCGAGGCTGGCAGCTAACGTCAGCCACAGCGCGCACGTCGCCAGCGTCTGATGTCATTGTCAGTCGCCGGCGAGTGCGCGCTTCAGCTGTGAGGCGGGAGCTTCGCCGCTGGAGCGCAGACAGGTGGGGAGAACTCGTTTTTTGGTTTTTTTTTATTGCGAAAGGCAATCCGGTGGGCCAGAATGCTGGAGATACTGGGGCAATATGCTGGACACACTGAGGCAATATGCTGGACACACTGGGGGCAATATGCTGGAGACACTGGGGCAGATTGCTGGACACACTGGGGGCAGTATGCTGGAGACACTGGGGAAGATTGCTGGACACACTGGGGCAGAGTGCAGGACACACTGGGGCAGAATGCTGGACACACTGGGGGCAGATTGCTGGACACACTGAGGGCAATATGCTGGACACACTGGGGGCAGAATGCTGGACACACTGGGGGCAGAATGCTGGACACACTGGGGGCAATATGCTGGACACAGTGGGGGCAATATGCTGGACACACTAGGGGCAGAATGCTGGACACACTGGGACAGAATGCTGGACACATTGGGGGCAATATGCTGGAGATACTGGGGCAGAATGCTGGACACACTGGGGGGCAGAATGCTGGCCACACTGGGGGCAGAATGCTGGACAAACTGGGGGCAATATGCTGGACACACTGGGGGCAATATGCTGGACACACTGGGGGCAGATTGCTGGACACACTGGGGGCAGACTGCTGGACACACTGGGGGCAGAATGCTGGACAAACTGGGGCAGAATGCTGGACACACTGGGGCAGAATGCTGGACACACTGGGGGCAATTTGCTGGAGACACTGGGGCAATATGCTGGAGACACTGGGGGCAATATGCTGGAGACACTGGGGGCAATATGCTGGAGAGACTGGGGGCAATATGCTGGACACACTGGGGGCAGACTGCTGGACACACTGGGGGCAATATGCTGGACACACTGGGGCAGATTGCTGGACACACTGGGGGCAATATGCTGGAGACACTGGGGCAGATTGCTGGACACACTGGGGGCAATATGCTGGAGACACTGGGGCAGATTGCTGGACACACTGGGAACAATATGCTGGACACACTGGGGGCAGATTGCTGGACACACTGGAGCAGAATGCTGGACAAACTGGGGGCAGAATGCTGTACACAGTGGGGCAGAATGCTGGACACACTGGGGCACAATGCTGGACACACTGGGGGCAGATTGCTGGACACACTGAGGGCAATATGTTGGACACACTGGATGCAGAATGCTGGACACACTGGGGGCAGAATGCTGGACACACTGGGGGCAATATGCTGGACACACTGGGGGCAATATGCTGGACACACTAGGGGCAGAATGCTGGACACACTGGGACAGAATGCTGGACACACTGGGGGCAATATGCTGGAGATACTGGGGCAGAATGCTGGACACACTGGGGGCAGAATACTGGCCACACTGGGGGCAGAATGCTGGACAAACTGGGGCAATATGCTGGACACACTGGGGGCAATATGCTGGACACACTGGGGGCAGATTGCTGGACACACTGGGAGCAGACTGCTGGACACACTGGGGGCAGAATGCTGGACAAACTGGGGCAGAATGCTGGACACACTGGAGCAGAATGCTGGACACACTGGGGGCAATATGCTGGAGACACTTGGGCAATATGCTGGAGACACTGGGGGCAATATGCTGGAGACACTGGGGGCAATATGCTGGAGAGACTGGGGGCAATATGCTGGACACACTGGGGCAGAATGCTGGACACACTGGGGGCAATATGCTGGACACACTGGGGCAGATTGCTGGACACACTGGGGGCAATATGCTGGATACACTGGGGCAGATTGCTGGACACACTGGGGACAATATGGTGGAGACACTGGGGCAGATTGCTGGACACACTGGGGACAATATGCTGGACACCCTGGGGGCAGATTGCTGGACACACTGGAGCAAAATGCTGGACAAACTGGGGGCAGAATGCTGGACACACTGGGGCAGAATGCTGGACACACTGGGGGCTGGATGCCGGACACATTAGGGGCAGAGATGCTGGACATTGGGGCAGAGATGCTGTACACTGGGGGCAGAGATGCTGGACAATGGGGACAGAGATGCTGGACACTGGGGGCAGAAATGCTGCACACTGGGGGCAGAGATGCTGGACACATTGGGGGCAGAGATGCTGGACACATTGGGGGCAGAGATGCTGGACACTGGGGGCAGAGATGCTGGACACTGGGGGCAGAAATGCTGGACATTGGGGGCAGAGATGCTGGACACTGGGGGCAGAGATTCTGGACACACTGGGGCAGGACTGGAGACAGATGGGGCAGGATTGGAGACATGGGCAGAATGTAGATACGGGGCATGATTGGAGACACGGGGCAGAATGAAAGACATGGGGCAGGATTGGAGACAGATCATGCAGGATCATGGGGCAGGATGGATACGATGGAGACTGATGGGGCAGGATGGGGAGATCATATGGGGCAGGATTGGATACTCATGAGGGCAGGATGGGAGAACATATGGCTGATGCCAGGAATGAGATACACGGGGCCAGGATGGGGGATATTATTATTACCGTAGGGGCTAATTAAGGGATATTATTACTGCAGTGATGTAATTACTTTATTTTTTGAGGACACTGTTTTAAATGGGGGGGTCCTGTTACTGTGTAGAGTGACACTATGTTGCCTCTTTTTCTTCATATGGTGTAATGTAGAAGTTGGGAAAAATTAAGTAATGTGTTCTGCAAGCGGAGCTCGAGATAACTGTGTTATTTCCTGCAGAGACGAGTCCTGGCTGGATGAAGTGATGGCGGTCTGTGCTGGATGAAAGATGAAGGACTTCACCTAGAGACATCACTGGTGAGTAAGTGTACTACCTATACACTGACACTATACACTGTATACTATATACAGAGCTCCTGTGTGTAATGTCACCGGTGATCACTGTATATTACCTCTACACAGACACTGCATACTAAGTACAGATCTCCTGTGAATACTGGCACTTATGGTGATAGTGTTGTGGTTTTTTTTCTTTGTTTGCTTTTTCTGAAGGGTAAATTGACCAGATCCATGGATGTTTGATAGGTTATAGTTTTACACAGCAACTATTTTTCTGGAATAATCTGGTTCAGGTATATGATGACCCCGTCACATGACTGGGGGGCCCACAGTGTCTGAACAGCCCGGTGCCCTGGCTACCCTTAATCCACCCCTGATAGAAACACGTCACCACTTCTGTATTTATCACCGACTCCTGGTTTTGTATTACAGATAATGATGTAACATACTGATCGTGTGAACGTGACCTACAACTAAGAGAAGTTGGTCCATTTAACAAGCAGAGACAAAAAAAGTGAATTTATAAAAAGAAACAGAAAGAAGATAAAAGTACAAAAAAGCAGGTCATAACTTTAGTCAATATTGAAGGCATATTAGTAAAAGCTACCCTTTATTTTTCTTCCCCAGCTCTCTACCTGCAACGTCTATACCCTGTGAATGTAGTGAGATCATTGCAACATAGGTCATAGGCCTGGAGCAGGAAAGAGAGTGGTGGGGCAGAGAGCCAATGGCTCTGCTCTACCAGAAGATCCGACTGTATCAGCGACTTGTTGACACTAATATATTTCAAATTGGCATTTTCCAGGTATCGGGCAAGAGGCGCCATGCGTCGGATCTTTGGCATTAGCAATGTAACTTCCTCTTTATTTTTTTTTATTTTGAAATGTTGTGCCTAGGGCAATTGTTCTTGTGTTCGCTCTTCTCGTCACCCACACTTGGCCACTGGCTTGATGCCACTGGATTCCTCTCTATTCAAGGTCACATTGCTTATTTCTAGTTGCAACTTGATTATATCCCCCTCACTCTATACCCCTGAACCCAGGTACTACCTGAATGAACAAATGAATGAATGAATGAATGGACATAAGAAACATGTAAGTATTACTAAAGAGAATTACTTCTATATATGCAGATAAGAGATTTGCAGAAGAAGCTGTTGCTTATAAAATATCTCTCATTACTTCCCAATGTCAAATTTCAGGCCATGTATGATAAAGATTGAATTATATTAAATTGCCAAATACAGTGTACTTTTTAAAAAGTAAATTATTGCATGTGCGGAGATCCTGGCATCCTCTAGGCAAGGAAATAATGAAAGAAGCAATGCCGTTGACTGATACATTTCTAAAATGATTGTTGAATAAGAAGTGTAATCCAGCTCACCCTCAGGTACTGAATTTACAAGCACTGCAAGCTACGAGAAGCTATGCATTTATCAAATTCTTCTTTTCACCATAGATTCCATTTTTAAATTACCATAATAATGTGCATCACAGGGAGTATTAGCGAAAAAAAGGAAGTCATTTGTTGTCAACCGATGTAAATATCTATGGGAAACCAGAAAAGTCGTATTTACACATTAATCCAGCAGCAGCCAAAGGACCATTTGCATATTAGCCATCATTGCCGTATGTAAGTACTCAGAGGGAGGTATGGCATATTATTATATTTTTTATCTTTTGTTTTAACCCATTAAATGTTTTAAGAACAAAGCTCAAATCGTAGGATTATATGCAAGTCAATTTATACTATATTAAGGGAGAGAACTGTTCAATTATTGCTCAATGAAAAAAGTAATTAACAAAGGAATATTAAACTCTGATCTTTGTATAATTCTATTATTATGTAGCATGACAATGTACGGAGAATGTATAAGATCAATTATGTATCAAGCATATACTGAATCCTTTAAAAATTATATTCGGGACTTTATAAAAAAAGGCATTTAGTTGCTAACAGAGGTAACTACCTATCTGTTGTACCCAGCGACGGTCACTGACTGCTCCTGCCAGAGATTCAGCTGCTCCCCGTCAACAGAGCAGCAGTTTCTCTTCCTGCTGACAGGGTGGGACTACTGGTGTACTGGTACTGGTGATTGACAGCCGGCATCCCTCAATTAGGCAGTGGAGAGACAGCTGTCAATCAGCATGACACCAGTGGTAACACTCTGTCATGAGAAAGAGCAACTGCTGCTCTGTTGACAGGGAACAGCTGAATCTCTGGCAGGAGCAGTCAATTACCTTTTCCAAGAACAACAAACAGGTAATTGCCTCTGTTAGCAACTACATGTCTTTTTTTCTAAAGTCCCAGATGTCCTCTTTAAAGTGAACCTGACACATTGTAAATGCAGTTTGATCTGTAGGAAGTGCGTAACAAATAAATATATAGATTTGTGAGAATGGATTCTTTATAACTTGTATTTTATTCATTTAAATTCCTGAGTGTTTCTTTCTTAGGAGCAGGGCTGCCACTAGAAAATTCGGGGCCCCATACTGGCAAAACTGTCGGGGCCCCCTTGAGACTCCGCCCAGGCTCCGCCCCAGCCCCGCCTCCACGCTACACCCATCGAACTGTCCACAGTCCCACCGCTCTCTCTTGGAAAAACTCCACTTCTCAACAGTTCCCATCACCAGATCACACATATAGCTGGCAGCTTTTGTTTTGGCCAAAAGATTTTTGAAGCTGCCAACATAACGTGGTAGACACTTTTGGCCCTACTCTACTGTAACCTATTAAATATTTGTTAAAATATGCAATACAATTTAGGTATATTTATATTTATTTTTCAATTTTTAAAATGACCAGTAATATCACATTCAAAGAACAAATACCGCTACACCATGTCCAGACCACATATTACCACCACAGTGATCGAATAATATCATTTACAAAGAACAAATACCACAACACCAAGACCAGACCACATATTATCACCTGTGACCGAATAATATCACAAACAAGGAACAAATACCACCGCACCATGACCAGACCACATATTACCACCACAAAGTGACCAAATAGCACATACAAGGGACAAATACCGCAACACCATGTCCAGACCACATATTACCACCACATAGTGACTGAATACTACAATACTGATCAGTAATAAAAAAAAACCACAATACTATCACCATAAGTGCCATTATACACAAGAGATCTGTACTTAGTATGCAGTGTCTGTGTACAGGTAATAGTGTTCACTGGTGGTATTATACACAGGAGCTCTGTATATAATGTATAGGTAATACAGTGATCACTGGTGACATTATACAGAGGACCTGTATACCAAGGAAGGTGACGGGCACAAGGGGGCATTCTTTGCGTCTGGAGGAGAGAAGGTTTTTCCACCAACATAGAAGAGGATTCTTTACTGTTAGGGCAGTGAGAATCTGGAATTGCTTGCCTGAGGAGGTGGTGATGGCGAACTCAGTCGAGGGGTTCAAGAGAGGCCTGGATGTCTTCCTGGAGCAGAACAATATTGTATCATACAATTATTAGGTTCTGTAGAAGGACGTAGATCTGGGTATTTATTTATTATGATGGAATATAGGCTGAACTGGATGGACAAATGTCTTTTTTCGGCCTTACTAACTATGTTACTATGTTACTATGTATGACCTCTGTATATAGTATACAGTGTATAGTGTCAGTGTATAGGTAACACACTGACTTACCAGTGACGTCTCTAGGTGAAGTCCTTCATCTTTGTTTTTCATCCAGCACAGACCGCCATCACTTATTCCAGCCAGGGCTCATATCTGCAGGAAATAACACAGTTATCTCGAGCTCCACTTGTAGAACACATTAATAAATTTTTTCCAACTTCTACATTCACCACATGAAGAAAAAAAGGTGACATAGTATTATGCTACACAGTAACAGGACCGCCCCCCCTTTAAAACAGTATACTCAAAAAATAAAATAAATACATCACTGCAGTAATAATATCCCTTAATTAGCCCCTATGGTAATAATATTCACCATCCTGGCCCCCGTGTGTCTCATTCCTGGCTTCAAAGGCACAGATGATTGGCCTCGGGGAGACCAAAACATCCAACACTGCGGAGACACCATCACGTGTTTCTCAACGCAGTGATTCCAGAACACTGCCCCCATCCCTTATGGGAAATATGCAGATGCAGGTAAAGAAGCTGCGGAGACACCATCACGTGTTTCTCGACGCAAGCAGTGAATAGCCAGGCCTTTCCCCGGGAAGGAACAACCACGGGAAGGGCAGCATCCTATGAAGGAAAGCCACCTATGCCAAGCATGGTATCCATCCACAGACAGCTGTTTCGGGGTGTTTGCCCCTCATCAGTGTGGAGTAGGAATCTGGCTATTAGGAGCAGTGCCTAGTAAAAAGGCTATAAAGGCACAGATGATTGGCCTCGGGGAGACCAAAACATCCAACACTGCGGAGACACCATCACGTGTTTCTCAACGCAGTGATTCCAGAACACTGCCCCCATCCCTTATTGGAAATATGCAGATGCAGGTAAAGAAGCTGCGGAGACACCATCACGTGTTTCTCGACGCAAGCAGTGAATAGCCAGGTCTTTCCCCGGGAAGAAAGGCCTGGCTATTCCCGGGGAAAGGCCTGGCTATTCACTGCTTGCGTCGAGAAACACGTGATGGTGTCTCCGCAGCTTCTTTACCTGCATCTGCATATTTCCCATAAGGGATGGGGGCAGTGTTCTGGAATCACTGCGTTGAGAAACACGTGATGGTGTCTCCGCAGTGTTGGATGTTTTGGTCTCCCCGAGGCCAATCATCTGTGCCTTTATAGCCTTTTTACTAGGCACTGCTCCTAATAGCCAGATTCCTACTCCACACTGATGAGGGGCAAACACCCCGAAACAGCTGTCTGTGGATGGATACCATGCTTGGCATAGGTGGCTTTCCTTCATAGGATGCTGCCCTTCCCGTGGTTGTTCCTTCCCGGGGAAAGGCCTGGCTATTCACTGCTTGCGTCGAGAAACACGTGATGGTGTCTCCGCAGCTTCTTTACCTGCATCTGCATATTTCCCATAAGGGATGGGGGCAGTGTTCTGGAATCACTGCGTTGAGAAACACGTGATGGTGTCTCCGCAGTGTTGGATGTTTTGGTCTCCCCGAGGCCAATCATCTGTGCCTTTATAGCCTTTTTACTAGGCACTGCTCCTAATAGCCAGATTCCTACTCCACACTGATGAGGGGCAAACACCCCGAAACAGCTGTCTGTGGATGGATACCATGCTTGGCATAGGTGGCTTTCCTTCATAGGATGCTGCCCTTCCCGTGGTTGTTCCTTCCCGGGGAAAGGCCTGGCTATTCACTGCTTGCGTCGAGAAACACGTGATGGTGTCTCCGCAGCTTCTTTACCTGCATCTGCATATTTCCCATAAGGGATGGGGGCAGTGTTCTGGAATCACTGCGTTGAGAAACACGTGATGGTGTCTCCGCAGTGTTGGATGTTTTGGTCTCCCCGAGGCCAATCATCTGTGCCTTTATAGCCTTTTTACTAGGCACTGCTCCTAATAGCCAGATTCCTACTCCATACTGATGAGGGGCAAACACCCCGAAACAGCTGTCTGTGGATGGATACCATGCTTGGCATAGGTGGCTTTCCTTCATAGGATGCTGCCCTTCCCGTGGTTGTTCCTTCCCGGGGAAAGGCCTGGCTATTCACTGCTTGCGTCGAGAAACACGTGATGGTGTCTCCGCAGCTTCTTTACCTGCATCTGCATATTTCCCATAAGGGATGGGGGCAGTGTTCTGGAATCACTGCGTTGAGAAACACGTGATGGTGTCTCCGCAGTGTTGGATGTTTTGGTCTCCCCGAGGCCAATCATCTGTGCCTTTATAGCCTTTTTACTAGGCACTGCTCCTAATAGCCAGATTCCTACTCCACACTGATGAGGGGCAAACACCCCGAAACAGCTGTCTGTGGATGGATACCATGCTTGGCATAGGTGGCTTTCCTTCATAGGATGCTGCCCTTCCCGTGGTTGTTCCTTCCCGGGGAAAGGCCTGGCTATTCACTGCTTGCGTCGAGAAACACGTGATGGTGTCTCCGCAGCTTCTTTACCTGCATCTGCATATTTCCCATAAGGGATGGGGGCAGTGTTCTGGAATCACTGCGTTGAGAAACACGTGATGGTGTCTCCGCAGTGTTGGATGTTTTGGTCTCCCCGAGGCCAATCATCTGTGCCTTTATAGCCTTTTTACTAGGCACTGCTCCTAATAGCCAGATTCCTACTCCACACTGATGAGGGGCAAACACCCCGAAACAGCTGTCTGTGGATGGATACCATGCTTGGCATAGGTGGCTTTCCTTCATAGGATGCTGCCCTTCCCGTGGTTGTTCCTTCCCGGGGAAAGGCCTGGCTATTCACTGCTTGCGTCGAGAAACACGTGATGGTGTCTCCGCAGCTTCTTTACCTGCATCTGCATATTTCCCATAAGGGATGGGGGCAGTGTTCTGGAATCACTGCGTTGAGAAACACGTGATGGTGTCTCCGCAGTGTTGGATGTTTTGGTCTCCCCGAGGCCAATCATCTGTGCCTTTATAGCCTTTTTACTAGGCACTGCTCCTAATAGCCAGATTCCTACTCCACACTGATGAGGGGCAAACACCCCGAAACAGCTGTCTGTGGATGGATACCATGCTTGGCATAGGTGGCTTTCCTTCATAGGATGCTGCCCTTCCCGTGGTTGTTCCTTCCCGGGGAAAGGCCTGGCTATTCACTGCTTGCGTCGAGAAACACGTGATGGTGTCTCCGCAGCTTCTTTACCTCATTCCTGGCTTCAGCCATATGTTCTCACATCCTGCCCTCATGAGTATCCATTCTGCCCCATGTGATCTCCCCATCCTGCCCCATCTGTCTCCATCGTATCAATTCTGCCCCATGATCCAATTATGCCCCGTATCTCCATTATGCCCCTATGTCTCCAGCATTCTGCCCCCAATGTGTCCAGCATTCTGCCCCCAATGTGTCTCCAGCATTCTGCCCCAGTGTCTCCAGCACTCTGCCCCCATGTCTCCAGCATTCTGCCCCCAGTGTCTCCAGCATTCTGCCCCAGTGTGTCCAGCATTCTGCTCCCAGTGTGTCCAGCATTCTGCCCCAGTGTGTCCAGCATTGTGCCCCCAGTGTGTCCGGCATTCTGCCCCAGTGTGTCCAGCATTCTGCCCCAGTGTCTCCAGCATTGTGCCTCCAGTGTGTCCAGCATTGTGCCCCAGTGTCCAGCATTCTGCACCTAGTGTGTCCTGCATTGTGCCCCCAGTGTCTCCAGCATTGTGCCCCAGTGTGTCCAGCATTCTGCCCCCAGTGTCTCCAGCATTGTGCTCCCAGTGTCTCCAGCATTCTGCCCCAGTGTGTCCATCATTCTGCCCCCAGTGTCTCCAGCATTCTGCCTCAGTGTGTCCAGCATTCTGCACCCAGTGTGTCCAGCATTGTGCCCCCAGTGTGTCCAGCATTGTGCCCGCAGTGTGTCCAGCATTCTGCCTGTGTGTCCAGCATTGTGCCCCAGTGTGTCCAGCATTGTGCCCCCAGTGTGTCCAGCATTGTGCCCCAGTGTTTCCAGCATTCTGCCCCCAGTGTGTCCAGCATTGTGCCCCCAGTGTGTCCAGCATTGTGCCCCCAGTGTGTTCAGCATTGTGCCCCCAGTGTGTCCAGCATTGTGCCCCCAGTGTGTCCAGCATTGTGCCCCCATTGTGTCCAGCATTGTGCCCCAGTGTGTCCAGCATTGTGCCCCCAGTGTGTCCAGCATTGTGCCCCAGTGTGTCCAGCATTGTGCCCCCAGTGTGTCCGGCATTCTGCCCCAGTGTGTCCAGCATTCTGCCCCAGTGTCTCCAGCATTGTGCCTCCAGTGTGTCCAGCATTGTGCCCCAGTGTCCAGCATTCTGCACCCAGTGTGTCCAGCATTGTGCCCCCAGTGTCTCCAGCATTGTGCCCCCAGTGTGTCCAGCAGTGTGCCCCAGTGTGTCCAGCATTGTGCCCCAGTGTCTCCAGCATTCTGCCTCCCGCCCCGTGTCTCCAGCATTCTGCCCCGGGGCCCCCCGAATCGCCGCTCTCAATAATAAAAAAAAAGTTCTTACCTGGCCGCGCTCCTGCAGTGAAGGCGAAGCTCCCTCCACTCAGCTGAAGCGTGCACTCGCCGGTGACTGACAATGACGCGCTGTGGCTGACGTCAGCTGCCAGCCTCCGATTTGCTGACAGCTGTTAACTATTGACGTGCGGGCACGGGCCCGCAGATCAATAGCTTTGCTAGCGCAGCGCCGCTAAGGGCTCGGTTTAGCCTGCCGGTAGGGGCCCAGTGAGCAGATGAGACGGGGCCCGATGCGGGCCCCCTCTGCCCACTGGGCCTCATACACCAGTCAGGGCAGTAATTCCCTGATGGTGGCCCTGCTTAGGAGTCCAGCGGGCGGCACTGCTTGACATCTATCTAGCATGATATAACTTTAATATTTTAAGTACCACTCCAGTTTGTTTTAAGAAATGTCACTACTGGATTGGAATCAGTAATGTATGTTCCCTGTGTGCAGTACAATACTTACCGGTCGCTATGTTATATAGTTTCCAGGGCTGCTCCAGTCCTCTTCTGCTCCACGAGATCGGGGTTGTCACTGGTCTGATTATTCCACTGTTTGCTGGTTAGACCGGAAATCCGTTCTAAATATTAGTCTATGGCTCTCGTAGACTTACTTCAAGATAGATAGTCTAAAAACTGCACAAATTATTAAAATCTAAGTTCTCACAGCTCCATCTGCTGTCTGCTGAACATAATTCTACCAGCATAACTCTGCAGCTGTTGTATACTCCAACATGCCAGGGTTGACATTAGCCAAAATACAGCGTTTGATAGGTTCCAGTAATATCCGTGGGTAAGACCCTGAGCAGTTAAAGTTAAAAAGAAAAACAACAACGATTTTAGTATCTTACCTTATTATTTTTTATGTAACCATAAGACATTTTCTTTGTGTACCTTAAAGTCTTGAACTCAATTATAAATCAATATGATTTATACTTCTCAGCTCCTCCTAGTCATGTAATTGTATGACTTAATATGAGTTATAGAGTTATGTAACAGGAAAACAGGGCAGATTTTGGCTCATTTGAAGCAGATATGGACTGAGCTATTTAGTAATTGAGCACAGACCAAAGGCCCAACTGGTTCAGAGGGCGGGAAGGAGGGTGGTCAATGGAGAGTGTAAGGGCATGGTTGGAAAAGAACAGATGGCTGTTATAGGGACAGAATATGTGTGACATGGGTGAGAAACCACCACAAAAGGAACTTGGTAGCTGACTGCATACTGTTTTACTACTAAGCTCAATGTATGAGTAGTATACATAAAGCTCCCACTCCCACTAGTGGTTTTAGGTAGGCTGAATTTCATGACTTAAAGAGGACCTCTCACTTTGCTAAAAAAAAAATTGAGTTTTTCCATTTTGCGATGCGTGACTCCATTGCAGAGGCACTCACATTGCTTTTGGAGCGCAGTATGTGAACCCTCTGCTTGCAGACCAGCTGGATGTTTCTTCAGTCTTCTATGGGCGTGTGCTTTTACTCCTTCCTCCTAGATGCTGCCAATCACAGCTCGACAGTGTCAGAGACTCCAAGACTGCGGCAGCAACTGTGATTGGTAGTATCTGGATGGAAGGGTTGAAACAGCTCAACCCAAGAAAGGACTAGGAAGAAACATCCAGTTGGACTGCAAGCAGAAATTTCACATGCTGTGCTCCAAAAGCAACAAATGTGAATATCTCTACAATGGAGCAATGCAGCACAAAATGGAAAAGTAGGGCCAGAATCATGAGACCTGTGCGGAGGTAATTTCTCTGCCTCCTTTTTCCCGAAGACGTCAGCGAAGGCCCAGTAAGAGGAGGGTAGACCCGGCAGGGCAGTAGGCTGGACTGGAGGTAGAACAGGATGAACAGGGATGATACACCGATCCAAGCAGGAGTCTCCCCAGTGCAGAACCTTTCCTGTCTTCCAATTTAAGACTGGTTCATGCATCCGGAGCCAGGGTAGACCTAAAAGCAAGGCGTGAGACAAACCAGGCAACACATAAAAGCGAATTCTTTCTGAATGCGTTAAACCTACCCAGAGTTCCACAGGCACAGTCTGGAACCAAATGGACTCGGATAGTGGTTTGCCATCCACGTATGTCACCTGCAATGGTTCTGGAAGGAGCTGGACTAGTATCTGATAATGATCCACGACCGCCAGCTGAATGAGATTGCCGCAAAAATGGTAATCTTCAGCACTCAAAAAATTCAAAATGATTCATAAGTTCATATCATATTTCATTTATTGTGCAGCTGACATAGAAAAATATAGACATCAATCCATCCAACGTTTCGGCATATCCGACTTTATCAAGGAGGTCTATAAATATATAGATATAACAAATAAGACAAATGATAATACATATAAACAAAGTAACAAAAAATTATTTTATCATATACAAATCAAAGGATAGCTCCGTCATGACCTTAGGTCACCCGAATTCATCAGACAATCATAGTTGTCTCTAGCTGCAGTTGTGGAATAATGATGGTAAAAGTATATTGTCATATATATTAGAATATGTAAATAATCTATAATTATAAATATCAAATAAGACCAGCAAGTAAGCTCCAACCGGTTGCATGAGAACAACCCGAAAAAGGAAAGGGAAGGAAAAGGGAGAAAAATGGAGAGCAGACAGGGACCCCCTAGTGGAGGAAAGTGAAATGCAACATAAAGATTACTGTTTCCATAGAGGCAGGCAAAGACTATATAGTGGATTAATAAAAGGGAAACATCACAGTTAGAATGAAAACCGGAAAAATAAGAAATTAATGATAAGTACTGAAAGGGAGTGTAACAGAAAAGAATAAACAGTAAATATAATTACCTCTATTGGTAGGCTTAAGTGAATACCATGTGGAAATTGTCAATTCATGACAAACAAAGTAGCTCCCCGCTGAAATGAGATGACAATGGCACCAGTGAATAACGATGAACCCACAAGTATATGGTGGCAGGGATAGAGAAAGCCTTACCTACTATATGAAGAAGTTGGCGTGCCAGCGCCAGTTACATGCCGCGAGTGAGGGAAGAGACCGGAACTGCCTTAAATGCAGCTCCCCCATGACATCACATCTGGTGAGTTCGTGCAGGGAAGAATCGTCCGAAGATTGCCGAAGTGAATAGCGTGGACCGCGCGTGCGCAAAGAGGATCACGGAATGCAATGTGCTGGTGAAGAGAATAGAACAAAGTCTGCAAATGCCCGCAGACCGAGAGGAAATACAAACCATATGAGATCGGGAACAGGGAGAGAAGATGGGAAGGTAAAAAGACAACAAAGAACTGGGAAGAAAAAAAAGGGGATACATAAAAAAGAGAAAGTCTAAAAAAGGACAAAAATAAAACGAGAATCCATAAGTCTTAAAGGGAATCTGATCAGGGTAGAAATACAGAAAAGACATGGTAGCAGATGGAGGGGGTGGAACTCAGTCAGAAGAGGACATCCCGTATTACTACATTTTTCTTCTGGCACCATTCCTTCTAGAGTGCACCACTCTTGACTGACTACATTGAATGAGATTCCCGGCGGTTCCAGAATCCAGGTGACAGAGTTCAGAAAATTTTACCTTGCCAAAGACCACGGAGACTGTTATTTGCAGTGGTATAGAGAGATGATCCTTACCTAGGGCTGCCTCTCCCACACACCCTAGGCACTGGAGTTTCCAGACTTCCTTGGACAGGAGCGAATAAAATGATTGGAACTGCCACAGTAGAAACAGCTCCCCTCCTGGTGACGCGCCTCCTGGAGGCAGTTACCAAAGCTTACTCGATTTACTTCCATAGCCATAGGTAAGGGGAACGAAGTTAGGAAGGTCGCTGGTTTAGGAGTACTAGCAACCGGGTGGTAGGACCCCTTTTCACGTCTGATCACCTTGGATCATTCTTGAAACTGTAGGTCTATCCAGACTGCCAGGGAAATCAAGTCATCCAGAGTAGTAGGCACGTCCCATCCTGTCAGCTCATCCTTAATTCTTCTTGAAAGACCCTCCCAGAAGGTAGCCACCAAGGCTTCATTGTTCCAGGATAATAAAGATGAAAGGTTACGGAACTGCACTGCATACTGGGCTACAGTACGAGCCTCCTGACGTAGTCAAAGAAGAGCCGAAGCTGTCGACGTAGCATGACCAGGTTCATCAAAGGTCCTGCGGAATGCCTCTAGAAAAGACTGAAGATTAGTTACCAGAGGATCCATTCTCTCCCACAGCAGATTCAGCCAGGCGAGGGCCTCTCCATCAAGGTGAGACATAACGAAGCCCACCTTAGCCCGATCAGAAGCAAACATATGCCCCAGGAGTTCAAAGTGCAGCATGCACTGGTTAATGAAACCCCAACACTGAACAGGATCACCATGGAAGCGGGTGGGAGCCTTTAGGCGAGGACCTTTACTTGCTGTGCAGTTAGATACCTGGATGCAGGTGGCAGAGACAGGTGCAGTCAAAGAAACCAGGGTATCCATACGAATAGACAAGTTGTGCAGAAAAGTTGTGACCTTGTCCTGTTGACCCCTCAGACGGGTAACCTCTTGACATCGCTCCACGGCCGGAGTTGCCTAGGATCCAGCAGGTTCCATGGCCGGAGCAATCTGTAACAAATGGAAATGGAGGCACAGATGGTGAAGTTCACATTCGTTTTTATTGTAATTTAACGTGAAACCTCAGAACCACGGTCCAGGGGCTCCGAAGGGGGCGTGACTATGTGAGCCCCTGACACCCATGGTAAGACCTCTCGTACAGAGTCAGAATTCTATGGATCAATAAAGGACTTTTAATTGGAAGGAGCTGGAACATTTTTCTACATTTTCTCACGTCTTCAGCTTATGCCACGTCTAGGTCAGGACGAGTTCACGTGCTCCTGTGGTTTGTCGGTGAGCTGACTGGGCTCTTGTAGCCCCTACATTCTGCTTATTTATCAGAATGGGATGCCTGGGGGACATGAGTGCTACCTCCAGTTAGACTCCGGACTCATGGTAGCTGACCCAGTGGGACAGACAGACAAGCAGGGTTAGCAGGTGACGCAGAGCTAACCGGTGGGTACCGGGGGTATGGGTAGAAGCTGGTTCCAGCGGTACTGATGTTGTCCAGAGGTGCAGGTAACTGAATGACGGGACAAGACGGAACTGGAGTAAGCAGATTGGAGATCGTCCAGGAAAGCCAGGTAACGGGTAGCAGATAGTCTGTGGAGACAAACAGTGTAAGCGGAGCACTGGCAGAGACTTCAGAAACAGAAGCACATGCTAGCAGGAAGTGGAAGTAAGCAACTGAGGATACTTGTTGCTCCGGCACCCTCCCTATGGTGGAGGGGCTAGAAATAATTATCATTAGCACGCCATTGGTCAGAAGCACTTTTTGGAAAATGCACGCTGTCTCTTTATGAGACCGGGAGCGAGCGCGCAACCTGAGTACACAGCCCAAGGACCTGCTGGCTGCATGCCAGGAAGCAGAGGAGGAAGGGGAAGCAAAGGACCTGTCAGGACAGCGTGGAGCCGGCACAGAGCGGGAGTCCCGATGGGGACCCGGCGAAGGTACAGGGACCGGACCGGGTGTATCAAAAATGAAGTAGATTATTATTATTATCTCTAAGAAATTATTATCTCTAATTCTCCCTCCCTCAGAAACCATGTAGATACAAAGGCTCAGTGTACAGTGTTATGTTCCTGCAATATTCAGATATTCAGATTCCAGCTAGTATAACAGAGCTGTCAACAAATTCCCTGCCCTGTCATGATGCTGAGATGACTCTGCTCTAACTGACTCAGTGTGTACTGCAAAGTCGACAATTGAGGCAGAGAAAACAGGAAGTGATATGGTAGAATAAAAATGCTACCAAAATGTTTTAAAAAGATCTTGATAATAATAGTCTGGTTTACCTAATGTGATCTGAGGATACTCTACACTTAATAAAGCAATTGGAGAAAAAAGAATTTGATCTTTTCTTTAAGGTTATAGCTAGTGATGAGCGAGCGTGCTCGGCACTGCTTGAGTCCGCATAAGGAGAGAGAGAGATAGAGAGAATCCCAGGGGTCCATCTCTCTCTGGGCCTAACCGGTTCACAAGCTACGGACCCCAGAAAAATGCCTGATAACTGGTTCCCTTTAAATTTTATGCCATCCCTGGAACTGACTTCTTTATACACGGGCGCCGCTATCATGGGGCAAGTTGAGCCCTTTGCCTCAGGCAGCAGTCCTCACTGAAATACGGGGTGGCAGAGCGGCGGTCAGAGCACCTGGTGCTGACTCTCCATAATCCCTGACATCTGCTGTCACTAGTGCGGTGCGCGCGCCCCTGCTCACAACCCACAGTGTGCAAAATCAGCCGGTCATCCCTGCACCCACAGAGCACCACACCACATATTGGCTGCCCAGTGCAAACAGGACCTGTGATGAGGTCACAGGAGGGGAGGAGTCACGGGTCACATGATCGGGACCTCCTTGGATTGCACGACTCTGCTGTGCTGGTTGCAATGGTAAGTGTGTGTATGAGGTGTATGGAGCAGAGCCGTGTGTGTATGAGGTGTATGGATCGGAGCTAAATGTGTACGAGGTGTATGGAGCGGAGCCGTGTGTGTATGAGTTGTATGGAGCGGAGCTGAATGTGTACGAGGTGTATGGAGCAGAGCTGTGTGTGTATGGAGCAGAGCTGAATGTGTACAAGGTGTATGGAGCAGAGCTGAATGTGTACGAGGTGTACGGAGCGGAGCTGTGTGTGTATGAGGTGTATGGAGCGGAGCTGAATGTGTATGAGTTGTAAGGAGCAGTGCCGTGTGTGTATGAGGTGTATGGAGCAGAGCCATGTGTGTATGAGGTGTATGGAGCGGAGCCATGTGTGTACTAGGTGTATGGAGCAGAGCCGTGTGTGTACAAGGTGTATGGAGCAGAGCCGTGTGTGTACGAGGTGTATGGAGCGGAGCCGTGTGTGTACGAGGTGTATGGAGCGGAGCCGTGTGTGTACGAGGTGTATGGAGCGGAGCCATGTGTGTATGAGGTGTATGGAGCAGAATGTGTACGAGGTGTACGGAGCAGAGCTGTAGTGTACGAGGTGTATTGGGCAGAGCTGAATGTGTACGAGGTGTATGGAGCGGAGCTGAATGTGTATGAGGTGTATGGAGCAGAGCCGCGTGTGTATGAGGTGTACGGAGTGGAGCCGGGTGTGTATGAAGTGTATGGAGCAGAGCCGGGTGTGTATGAGGTGTACGGAGCGGAGCCGGGTGTGTGTGAGTTGTATGGAGCGAGCTGCATGTGTATGAGGTGTATGGAGCAGAGCCAGGTGTGTATGAGGTGTATGGAGCAGAGCCAGGTGTGTGCAAGGTGTATGGAGCGGAGCCGTGTGAGTACTGAGTGGAGCCATATTTGCAAGGTGTACGGAGCGCAGCCGCGTATGTAGGAGTAACTATGTGTGGCCATTATACAGTATGGAGCATCATGTGGGCCCATTATACAGTATGGAGCATCATGTGAGGTCATTATACAGTATGGTGCATCATGTGTGACCATTATACAGTATGGAGCATTATGTGTGCCCATTATACAGGAGCATTATGTGTTGCCATTATACAGTATGGAGCATCATGTGGGACTCATTATACTGTATGGAGTAATATATGGGGCTCATTATACTGTATGGAGCAATATATGGGGCATGTTATTCTGAATGGAGCAATATATGGGGCTCATTATTCTGTATGGCGCAATATATCGGGCTCATTATTCTGTATGGAGCACTGTGGTACCCAAAATACTGTATGGAGGACTATACTGTCTGATTTATGACCTATTGTAGAATGTACAATATTTATCACTCATGTAATGTATGGGGGGACTGTATATGAGATGGGAGCCCTGTAGGGGGGCTGTACTGTATATGTGTTTTGAAGTTCGCCTCAGGCAGCAGTGAGGCTAGGTTCACCCCGTCTTTATAATAAGGCCACATTCACACGTTCAGTATTTGATCAGTATTTTACACTTTCAAAGTTTTTAAGGTTAAAGATAAACTTAAGTCCATTTAGTTCAACCTGTAACCTAAACATCATTATTTGTAAGCCAAAACCAGGAGAGGAACAATCAGAGGAAACGTATAATAGAAACACGTCACCACCACTTCTGTATTTATCACCCACTCCTGGTTTTGGCTTACAAATCCTGATGTAAAATACTGACCAAATACTGAACGTGTCATTGTGGCCTAACTGTGCTCCTAGTTCACTTTGCACATGCAACATTTTCATATTATTCTAGACAAACATCAATTATCCAAGCTCGCGGAGGTCCAGCTGGAACGTGCAACCTCACCATGATGCATATTAAACTCCCCCACACCTGTAAATATTATCCATTGTCACGTTTTATTACCCAGAAGATAATCTATGATCGCTATTTATTTAATTGCATGGGGTGGAGGGGGAAAAAAAAAAGACCCTCACAGGGGTGTCTGCCTGTTTGGAATCTTGTGACTTTCCTGCCTCGAGATTTATAGTTTAGCGCCATTTTTTTTTACTTTCGGAATTTAAGTGCTTGAAGTGTAAAGGGCACATTTTACTAGTTAAGTGCAACAGCCGTGTCTACATGCTCTACTCCCCAGAAACACAAGAAATACAGTATGATTAGAAATTAGTGGTCAGCCCCGCAGTCACTGATTAATATTAGGCTTATTCACTCAGTAAAACTCTTTGTCAGATTTATGGCTTCCCTCTTGACTAATTTTGTAGACAGACAAAGGTAATATATAACGTAGGTTTAACTCCAGAAAGCGGCTATGTCATCAGTGACTTTGGAGTAGAAGAGAGCGGTATGTGTCCTGCGTGTGAGCCTACAGAGCACAGTTGCAGTCTGTAACACCCCATAACAAGTTCTAAATCTGTCATCAGAACATGAATTTTATATTAAGCTCCTTTTCACTGCATGAGCCAGGAACTTAAGAGGGAAACATTCAGTATCATTTATGCCGGTGCTGGGTCAAGCATGACATCACTCTCCCATTTGAAGGGCTATAATGAGGTGAAAAGACAGTTTTAAAATAACATAACACTTTATATGGTGGAAATTATGGATATGCTCGTTTTAATATCGCTGCTTAGTGCTCTGGGGAGTTTTACAGGATTGGATTTGGCACATGGAAATGGTACCTTAAAGTGAACTGACACGAGGTTAGACATACTTGGTGCTTTGGGTGGCAGAGCATTTATGAAATACCAGTGGAAAAACTGGAAAATTAAACAATAAATATTGAGAATTTTGCTAGTCCAAATTTGCCTCGTTAATCTGTGGCCCTTTATGTAAGAGATTTTCCTGGCTCCTTTGATGATCACATTGCTTCGTTTTCATTTCTAACTGAAAGCTTAAAGAAGGGTAGACCTGTCGATTCTCCCGAGATGTTTGTTTTGGTAACTAATTATATTCCCCAAATTATACCTCTTTTTTGTGCTGGTCCTCTGTTATTCTTTCCAGAAATGTACGAATAATTTGGCAATTGTATGTGACTAGTTAGGGGCGTGTTCGAGCACAGTCTGACTGTCCAATCAGTGCTGATGCCATCATACTGTATAGGGACACACCTCTTTGACAAGGAAGGTGGTAACACCCGGTTGTCAATTCATTCATTTCTAAGAGAAATAACAGAGGAACAACGCAATATAGTTGTAACAAAAGATGGTCCAAAACTGTTATTTCATAAATGCCGGATGGAAACTGAAGGAGGAACTTATCCAATTGTTTGTAATGCAATCATTTCCACCTTTCCATCTTTTGTTGCGCTAGACTGGTGCAGGCACTTGTCCAGGGGCTGGATCGCAACGTTTTGTGCAATATTTAGTGATGAGCGAACATGCCCAGATAAGGTGTTATCTGAGCATGCTCGTGTGCTAACAGAGTGTCTTCAGCGTGCCCGGATAATATGTTCCAGTCCCCGAGTCAGCATGTCACGTGGCTGTTTGACAGCCACAACACATGCAGGGATTACCTGTTTTTTAGGCAATCCCTGTATGTGTTGCTACTGTCGAACCACCATCATACATGCAGTCGCGGGGACTCTAACATATTTTTCGAGCACGCCAAAGTCACTCTGTTAGCACACGAGCATGCTCGGATAACACCTTATGCGAGCGCGTTCGGTCATCACTAGTAATCACTAGTAATGTTGTGATCAGTGCTGAAGCAGCACCTGGGGTAAATAGTGAAAAACCCTGATCAGATATGTCACCAGCTGTGATCTTGTTGAGTTTCATCAGGGTCCAAAAACGGAACCTGATGCAACAGATATATGTGAACATAGCCTTACATGCAAATCACTTTCGTCTGATGTAAAAATATAAAACGAGAAGATAAAATAACATAATTTGAATTGCTATGTCAACAACCTCACAGGACACTGATATCGAAGCTGTTTCTGCTCATGTTCTCCAAAACAGTTTTCCAAAATGTCAAAAATAATAACTACAGCACATTACGAAAAAAGCCTTCACATATCCCTGTTTATGGAAAAGTGAAATTGATATGGATCCAGGAATGCAGATTCCCATCTATTTTTTAAGTATTTTATTTTGCAAAAGTAGAAAAACTATACATTTGCTATCACTTTACAGAGGGAAGTTAATATATAATTATTACTCCACATTGAATATCATAAAAAAAGAAAAAATATTGCAACAATTGTTGTTTTTAATTGTTGTTTTTTTTTTCAAAAATACATTTTAAATTGCACGCCTATCTAAACTTTTTTCAATTGGGTATATATGCATTGTTTTTCACAGTTGATACTAATCAATGTGTTTTAAAATGTATGTGGTTAATCTAATGGGAGTTTGGGATAAAATACAATGGGCACTAATCAGGCAGGAGAAAGACAAAATCAATTTCATTTATTGAAATCAATGTGGCAATGACATCCTTTACCGCATAAGGTGAAAGATAAAAATAACAATGCCAGGTAACCAATGCTTCACAATTTCGGTATTGATGGTGGTTATTGACTGTGTAAAACGCATCCAAGGTTAAGTGCCATTTAAATATCATTACTTTTTGTTTAATGACGGTGGATTTTGCAGAATGTATTATGTTAGCAGAAAGCACTTGTACTAAGTCTCAAGTTTCAAGTGATAAAAGTCATTCTTTTGGCCAACATTGACATATTTTTATTATAGATACATTAAATTAACGTGAAACTTAGATATATGATATTGCATATATACATATATTCGAAATGAGAGAATCGATTAGAAAAGAAGCAAACTAGCCTCAAACTTTCCAAAGAAATTAAGGTTTACCAGAAATTTAATTGTTTGAGACTTGATCTGGGTGAAATGGTCCTGCTTCCATAAATTTCAGAGGGTTGAGAAGGGTTTAAAAAAGAACAAAATTTTATTCTCAATAGTGATGGGTAAACCCCCCGATGTTCGGGATTGGCGGGTTTGACAACGTGTTTTGTAAAGTTCGAGTTTGGGGCCGGACATGACACGACTTGCATCCGAACCCCGAACTCGGACTTTAAATATATGGGTTGGGGTGGGGGGCTGTAAAAAAAAGCAGAAAATTACTAATAAACATTAGAATTATACTTACCTGTCCAGCGACGTGTCCTGGCGTCCCGCTGTCTCCCGGCCACATCTGCTTCCGGGGCCGCTCATTAACTGCCAGCAGTATTGACTGCACTTGGTAGTCTTCGGCTTTTTCTGGCAGTGTTTGCGCGGTGACGCAACATGATGTAAAGTAACATGCTAAAAGCACCAAAAGGTAGGTACAAATTCCTGGCAAAAATTTAACCAACTAGTAGGTGGTATAAACTTGGATTAGAAAGTCTAAAAATATGGCAGATTTATCAAACCGCATAAAACACTAGGATAAATCTGTAAAATTTTAGAATTGTTTAATTTAAGGGGTTGTCCACTACTTGGACAACCCCATATGAATCCCTATGTTATCCAACCCCCTCTCAATAAATTATAAGTACTTATTCTCACCTCCGCTGCCAGTGCCATTACAGAATTGTCGTCGATGGCTCTCCTGGGGATCATGTGACATTGTTATGTCATGCTATCCCTGTGACCAATCAGTGCTGATTTCACTCTCCCAGGGACTTTCAGACAAAACACTTACATCCGGAGGAATTGAACGCTGCTGCTCTCTCATTCCCCTTGGATGTATATGATACATTTGACAGCAGGAAGAGTGAAGAAAACACTGATTAACTGCAGGGATCACATGGCATCATGTCAAGTGATCCCGGGAGAACCAGTGCCGACAATGCTGGAATGGCACCGCAACCAGAAGTAAGTACTGTGTAAGTGTTGTTATTTTACAAGGGGGAAACATAGGTATTCAAAAGGGGTTTTTCAAGTAGTGGACAAGCCCTTTAAGTTTGTAGTAACTAAAAATTGCACAGTTTTAAAAAATATGCCCCATTTTGCATATATACATACCCCAAACAGTTTAGTCCTGGAAAATATCTGTTTTCCTATATTACGCTGCCTGAAATAAATAATACACCTTTCAGAATGTGAAGCAGCATGACATACTCCACATAGCACCCATAGAATGGATTCGATGTGCCGAACCCTAAGGGCTCTATGTGCTGCTATACAGGCCCTATGTACCGTACATTATGTGACACATGAATGAGATCTAAATGACAAGCCAACATTAATATTATACAAGCAGTTTCACAATTTAATACTATTTAAATAGTAAATGAAGAACACTATAGACTGAACACAACGTGACTCGTCAGCATATAGTTTCGTGATATATTGTCATTTAATTGCTAATGTTCCACATCTATTCTCTGATCTCTCTTTAATCGCAAATAACTCCATGCGAAATCAATGGTTTTCCAATTAGAATGTAAAACAGGATACTTGAAGGAATAAATGGCATTTTACCTAGTAAAGAGGGTTAACATTTCAGAAGAATAGATTAATTCCACCTGAAGCACTAAAAGGATTTATCAGGTTGATAAATTTGGATTGAGTGGAGCATAAAGGAGCTACATTCTTTATGGGTGGTTTATGCAAAAGTGTGAGAAATAGGCCTACAGTCTATCCTTATTAGAAGATATGAGCTGTTTTCTTTCTATCAAAAGCTATGTCCCTTTTTTTAAAGAAGCACTCCCATTAAAATTTGTATCCGCTTAATATATTGTGGTCATCATATTATATAGTACTGTGTACTTACAGTTGCTCATTTTGCCTTTCTACCCAGCTAATTCTTCTCTTTTCCATTAGGTCTATGACATCATGTGATTAATAACTGACTAGCTGACTCCTTTTAAGCTCTATGTAAAACAGGAAGTCAATTTTCCCTGTATGAGTCATAAGTCACTGCATAAGTCCCTGGCAGGGAGAGGAGGGAGCAGCTGGGTACGGAGTTGAAAAGGGGAATTATAAATGCAGGGACACGAGACTTACTGTTTCTACATAGAGCGGAGAAAAGAGAAGAATTAACTAAGTGGAAAAGCAAAATGAGCAACTGTAAGTACACAGAGCTATATACAGGAATATGATGACTGCTATATAATAAGAAGATAAACACTTTGATGAGAGCGCTTCTTTAAGATGAGCCTGCTGTCCCAAGAGCAGGCCAACACTGTGCGGAAAAAGGGCACTGATGGAAGGGCAAATGGACTGACACATGTATTAGTAAACTTACGCTTATATATATCTGTATAGTGCAGAAGTTTTAGGCAGGTGGAAAAATGCTGCAACGTAAGAATGCTCTAAAAAATTTAAATTATCATATTTCAATTTTTATCAATGAATGAAATGCAAAGTGAATTAACTAAAAAGAAACCCTTTGCCTTGAAAACAGCATGAATTCTTCTATGTACTTGCACATGTATTTCGAAGAAACTCATCAGTGAGAATGTTGCAAATATCTTATAGAACTAACCACAGATCTTCTGTGGGTGTAGGGCTATGCAAATCCTTCTATCTCTTAATATAATTATTGGTCAGCCATGGAAACTTAGTGCAGCAGATGAATGACTCTTGATGCTTACTCTTCTTCCCAATCAGATGTACAGAGGTGCCATCAGCTCAGAACTGGCAGTAACCAGTGGGACCAAGCTACACCTTTTTACTGGTTGAAGATGTCTGTCCAGACGTTGTCTTTTTCAGAGAATTGCAGCCAAAAAAAAATATCTTCAATATGGAAACAAGGCCAAGCGACTGAACTATGCGTGAAAACATAGGAACTGGGGTGCAGGAAAACGCAGTAGGTGCTGATGAGTAAAAATGTGAACTCTTTGGCTTCAACATAAAGCAGTTTGTTCACAGAGTGATACATTAATGAGTGCCTGCAGGCAACAGTGAAGCATGGTGGAGGGTCCTTGCAAGTTTGGGGCTCCCTCCATTTTTGCAAAAAAAGTTGTGGATTTGGTCAAGATTATTGCCATCCTCAATTTTTTAAAGCATTCTTACTTTGCAGCAATTTTTCCATACCTGCCTAAAACTGTTGCACAGTACTGTATATACCTATCTGATGTTTCCTGGTTTCTTGCAGGAGCTTCTAAGACAGAAAAGAAAAAAAAACGTCAAAAGGTTCAATTAGTCTGTGATATTTTGACAGACCCATTACCGCGGACATGACGGTTGTGGTAAGGCTGCAAACCCTTGGCCACCATCCCAATGTCATTAGAGTTATTTCAGTGAGCATGACCAGCTTTACTGAAATATCGTAACGTATTTACTTTAAATTAAACCCACGGCACCATTTCCAACCAAAACAAAGGCTTCTTGTAAAAAACTTTAACCCGTGTTCCTAAGAAAGTAAAATTAATGACCAGTAGAAGAAAAGTATTACTGTTTTATTCGTGATGTACATTATATTTCCATTCAATTTACTTATAGTTCAGTCTTTTAATAGACTTAGAAAAACATATAAACCAACATGAACCACCTCGTAGACACCTGAAAGCTAATGGTCCTGGTCACGTTTGCTTGTAAATAAGAAATGAGTAGACATCAAAACTTTAAAGCCGTCAATATATTATATCCCAATTAGCTAACTGATTTGTATAACCATAACCAACCTTATTTTTAGTGACCCATTGATTGAAATAGAAAGGAATAATTGACCTTTCTTCTGCTTCTCAAGCCCACATTTATTGTTCTTATTGGGGTTAGGGAACACAAGACTAATTGGTGCCACCACATTTACTTTTGGGTTGCCAACCTTTTTTTTTTAAAGGAAAAACTGGAAAACCCAATTTGACTGAAAAAGAGGACACATAATATTTTTATGTCTGTTCTGTACATGTACAACACAAATATGAAAATATCAGGTATAATTATTGGATAAGCTCCTTTAGTTTCAAATACATCATGAAAGCTTCAATATTTTCTTATAGAGGTGGAAGCTTCAATATTTTCTTATAGAGACTAGACAAGGTCTGATCTGAATTTATGCCTGGTTGACAACCCACATTTAATGGTGGATAACGGGATGGTGGATGTTCATCACCTGTTCTACCTTAATGGAGACCAAGCCTTCAATCATGAATTTCTGGAGGCACTTGATTCCAAAAAGCATTAAAGCTGTTAGGGGATCTATGAATGGTCTGGTGAAAAAAGAAATCCTCACTATCATTTGTATTCAGATCAATTTCTAAAGTACATTTCTCTAATACAGCTCAGAGGCAGAGTGGTACCACAGACAGATGCCTTATAACAATTCCGACAACTCCAAAATAAGATTTGGGCATGAAGGCCTTAGACAATATTGCAATGAATATTCTCATAGTACTGTCTACATATAGTAACTGAAGGTGTTGGATCATTTTTCGCTCTTTAGTCATTTACAATACTTAAAAGGTTTCCCCAAATCTTAAGTTATGGGATAGAGGTTAACTTACGGCTTGGTGAGGCTTCGACCAATGGCCTCAACTTTCTCCGGTAGACACAATGACAATGAATGCAGCAGAAGTCAAACATTTTCATCTTTGATTAATTCATGAGGCTATTCCTGTATCCCAAAGCCACGACCTCGGGATTACAGAGGTGCTAGTGGTTGGATCCCCAGCGATCAATAAGTTATAACCAATCCTATTAATAAAAGATAACTTAACATTTTGTGAATAACCACTTTTTAATAGCACAATCAAGTCCTCAGAAGATTTAGCAAAGCATATTCCTGTTTCATATCGAGGTCAAACAGAAAAGAAAAAAGACACAATATTACGCTAATACAATTGAAAAACCACCATACTGGAAAAAAGAAGAATAGAATGGAAACAATTCTACTTAATTAATATTTCTGAGGAGGCCGATTCTAAAAGGTTTTCCACGTATTCATGTAGAGAATATCTGATTTGACCTCTCTTTTGCCCTGTTTACCGTAGCCAAGCACATCCAGGGCTGTAGGAAAGAAATGAGCAGTGTAGTCACCTTTGCATATATAGATCGGTGAAGAGGATGGTTCATTTTAAACCTAATCGAGTCCCATGCTTGTGTGCTTCTCAGAAATTAGAGGAAATCAATTCATGTGCTAATGAGAAAGTCCATAATTTATTGTCTGCTGAGGAATGCATGATACATTTATTTTAACAGTAAACAATTATTTTTATTGCAAGATTAATTATCCTGATTTATTGGTAACTCCTGTCTCCTCCTATTCTAGAAAGCTGCAAGGTTTCTGGTCACTACTTTGTTCATCTGTCAGGTCAGATCACAAAAAATGTAATAGATGCATAAGACTTTTCTGTTTCTCTTAGCATGAAGGGAGGAGGACATGGCAGTGAGCAAATTGCTAACATGCCGTGTAATTAGTTATTGAAAGCATCAGGGATAGAAAATATTACTGTCCGACTGCAAAAAGTTAGGACTAGTGATGAGCGAGTACACTCGTTGGTCGGGTTTTCCCGAGCACGCTCAGGTGGTCTCCGAGTATTTATGACTGCTCGGAGATTTAGTTTGCATCGCGGCAGCTGAATGATTTGCAGCTACTAGCCAGGCTGAGTACATGTGGGGGTTGCCTGGTTGCTAGGGAATCCCCACATGTAATCAAGCTGTCTAGTAGCTGTAAATCATTCATCTGCCACAATGAAAACTAAATCTCCGAGCAGTCATAAATACTTGGAGGTCACCCGAGCATGCTTGGGAAAACCCGAGCAACGAGTACACTCGCTCATCACTGGTTAGGACACTTCTATTTACTTACTAGTGAGGTTATATGCAATGGTAAGTACTCCGTCTCCTAATAGTCAGCCAACGCAGCCAATTTATTCTATGGACCAGTAGGATTACCCAGGGCTGCCACTAGAAATTTCGGGGCCCCATACTGGCAAAATTTTCGGGGCCCCCTTGAAACTCCGCCCAGGCTCCACCCCAGCCCCGCCTCCAGGCTCCACCCCTCGAACTGTCCACAGTCCCACCGCTCTCTCTTGGAAAATCTCCACTTCTCACCTATCACACATTGACAGTTCCCATCACCAGATCACACATATAGCCGGCAGCTTTTGTTTTGGCCAAAAGATTTTTTGAGCCGCCACCATAACACTGTAGACACTTTTGGCCGGGCCCTACTCTACTGTAACCTACTAAATATTTGTTAAAATATGCAATACAATTTAGGTATATTTTTATTTATTTTTCAATTTTTAAAATGACCTATAATACTACATACAAGGAACAAATACCACCGCACTATGACCAGATGACATATTACCACCACAGTGATCGAATAATATAAAATACAAGGAATAAATACCGCTACACCATGACCAGACCGCATATAACCACAAATGACTGAATACTACAATACTGATCAGTAATTAAAAAAAAACACAATACTATCACCAGCAGTGCCATTATACACAGGAGATCTGTAATTAGTATGCAGTGTCTGTGTACAGGTAATACAGTGATCACCGGTGACATTATACACAGGAGCTCTGTATATAATGTATAGGTAATACAGTGATCACTGGTGACATTGTACACAGGACCTCTGTATATAGTATACAGTGTATAGTGTCAGTGTATAGGTAACACTGACTCACCAGTGACGTCTCTAGGTGAAGTCCTTCATCTTTCATCCAGCACAGACCGCCATCACTTCATCCAGCCAGGACTCGTCTCTGCAGGAAATAAAACAGTTATCTCGAGTTCCGCTTGTAGAACACATTACTTAATTTTCCCAACTTCTACATTACACCACATGAAGAAGGCAACATAGTATCACTCTACACAGTAACAGGACCTCCCCCCCATTTAAAACAGTATACTCAAAAAATAAAATAAATACATCACTGCAATAATAATATCCCTTAATTAGCCCCTATGGTAATATTCGCCATCCTAGCCCCCGTGTGTCTCATTCCAGGCTCCAGCCATATGTTCTCCCATCCTGCCCTCATGGGTATCCATTCTGCCCCATATGATCTCCCCATCCTGCCCCATCTGTCTCCATCGTATCCATCCTGCCCCATCTGTCTCCATTCTGCCCCATCTGTTTCCAATCCTGCCCCATCTGTTTCCAATCCTGCCCCATCTGTGTCCAATCCTGCCCCATCTGTGTCCAATCCTGCCCCATCTGTGTCCAGCACTCTGCCCAGTTTGTGTGCAATCCTGCCCCATCTGTGTCCAGCACTCTGCCCCATCTGTTTCCAATCCTGCCTCATCTCTGTCCAGCACTCTGCCCCATCTCTGTCCAGCACTCTGCCCCATCTCTGTCCTGCACTCTGCCCCATCTCTGTCCTGCACTCTGCCCCATCTCTGTCCAGCACTCTGCCCCATCTCTGTCCAGCACTCTGCCCCATCTCTGTCCAGCACTCTGCCCCATCTCTGTCCGGCACTCTGCCCCATTTCTGTCCAGCACTCTGCCCCATCTCTGTCCAGCACTCTGCCCCATCTCTGTCCAGCACTCTGCCCCATCTCTGTCCAGCACTCTGCCCCATCTCTGCCCAGCACTCTGCCCCATCTCTGCCCAGCACTTTGCCCCATCTCTGTCCAGCACTCTGCCCCATCTCTGTCCAGCACTCTGCCCCATCTCTGCCCAGCACTCTGCCCCATCTCTGCCCAGCACTCTGCCCCATCTCTGTCCAGCATTCTGCCCCATTTCTGTCCAGCACTCTGCCCCATCTCTGTCCAGCACTCTGCCCCATCTCTGCCCAGCACTCTGCCCCATCTCTGTCCAGCACTCTGCCCCATCTCTGTCCAGCACTCTGCCCCATCTCTGTCCAGCACTCTGCCCCATCTCTGTTCAGCACTCTGCCCCATCTCTGTTCAGCACTCTGCCCCATCTCTGTCCAGCACTCTGCCCCATCTCTGTCCAGCACTCTGCCCCATCTCTGTTCAGCACTCTGCCCCATCTCTGTCCAGCACTCTGCCCCATCTCTGTCCAGCACTCTGCCCCATCTCTGTTCAGCACTCTGCCCCATCTCTGTTCAGCACTCTGCCCCATCTCTGTTCAGCACTCTGCCCCATCTCTGTCCAGCACTCTGCCCCATCTCTGTCCAGCACTCTGCCCAGCACTCTGCCCCCCCGTGTCCAGCTTTACTGCCCCCCGGCTCCCACCCTGTGTCCAGCTTTACTGCCCCCCGGCCCCCACCCTGTGTCCAGCTTTACTGCCCCCCGGCCCCCACCCTGTGTCCAGCTTTACTGCCCCCGGGCCCCCACCCTGTGTCCAGCTTTACTGCCCCCGGGCCCCCACCCTGTGTCCAGCTTTACTGCCCCCCGGCCCCCACCCTGTGTCCAGCTTTACTGCCCCCGGGCCCCCACCCTGTGTCCAGCTTTACTGCCCCCGGGCCCCAACCCTGTGTCCAGCTTTACTGCCCCCCGGCTCCCACCCTGTGTCCAGCTTTACTGCCCCCGGGCCCCCACCCTGTATCCAGCTTTACTGCCCTGGGCCCCCACCCTGTGTCCAGCTTTACTGCCCCCCGGCCCCCACCCTGTGTCCAGCTTTACTGCCCCCCGGCCCCCACCCTGTGTCCAGCTTTACTGCCCCCCGGCCCCCACCCTGTGTCCAGCTTTACTGCCCCCGGGCCTCCACCCTGTGTCCAGCTTTACTGCCCCCGGGCCCCCACCCTGTGTCCAGCTTTACTGCCCCCCGGCCCCCACCCTGTGTCCAGCTTTACTGCCCCCCGGCCCCCACCCTGTGTCCAGCTTTACTGCCCCCCGGCCCCCACCCTGTGTCCAGCTTTACTGCCCCCCGGCCCCCACCCTGTGTCCAGCTTTACTGCCCCCGGGCCCCCACCCTGTGTCCAGCTTTACTGCCCTGCCCCCCCCCCCCCCCCCGCATCGCAGCTCTCAAAAAAACAAAAAAGTTCTACTTACCTGCCGCGCTCCTCTCTCCACGCAGCTGCACCGTGCACTCGCCGGCGACTGACGTCAGACGCCGGTGACCTGCACGCTGCGGCTGGCGGCTGTTAACTATTGACGTGTGGGCGCGGGCCCGCACGTCAATAGCGTACAGCTGTAGCGCCGGCCACCGCTAAGGGCCCGGTTCAGCCTGCGGCTGCTGGCAGGGGCCCGGTGAGCAGGTAAGAGGGGGCCCGATGCGGGCCCCCTCTGCTCACCGGGCCCCATAAGCCAGTCACGGCTGTAGTGCCCTGATGGCGGCCCTGGGATTACCAAATATTCCTCCCTTGCTGGTCATAAAGTGATATATAGCAGCAAAGAATTGCAAAATAAAGACCATGGAGTGGGGAAGCGTAGTTTTTTCTCACAAATATAACTCTGAGGGTAGGTTCACATTACAGTGTAGAAAATCGGTCAGAGTTTCATCCAGAAAAGTGAGCCGATTTTTTTTTTTACTCATTCGTGTACAACCTCTTTTTTTTTTAAAAAAAAGATGAGAAAAAGAGGTTAGACCTTACTCAGCGCCTGCGCACTGCAGTACTTTGCTCTGCCCTCAACAGCGCAGACAAAGTACGCCTGTGCCGGAGCCGCAGCATGAAGACAAGAAGAGGACGTCATCGTAAGAAGATGGGAGGCCCCGGACCAGACCGTGATGCCCATCAGGCCGGGACCGCCCCTGGGTGAGTATAATCTAACCTCTTTTTCTCATCTTTTAGGATACATCGGCGGCTTATCTACAGCATTCCAGAATGGTGTAGATAAGCCCCTGATGCTGGTGGGCTTAGCTCACCTTCGATTTTGGGGGTGACAGGTTCCCTTTAATGCAATGTTGCGGCAATCAAAAAATGTTATTGTAGCATTTTGATTCATTTTCTCGTTATGCAGTTCACCAATAGGATTAATTATTTTTACATATTGATAAAGCGATTCTGATACCAAATATGTGTATTTTTTATTTTTTTATTGTTTTGTTTTGAATGGGGCAAATGAGGGGTGATTTGAACTTTTATATATTTTTTTAATATTTTTAAAAACTATTTTTACTTTTTAATGGCTTCAATAGTCTTCTGATCGCTTGTGCTACACACAGCAGTGCTTCAGCCCTGCTTTGTGTAGCTAAAATGATCACCTGCTATGAGAGTAGACCGCCGCTCATAGCTATCTGACTATGACAACCACAGGGGTTCCCTGCAGACGCCGGATGGCCATGCCAACCCATCGGAGACCTGCAGTCATTTGACACGGGCACCAATGGGCAGAGTTTGTGACGTGCTTCCGGTGCGTGCATGTTAAATGCCGTTGTTTGGCTGGTTTCACATTTGCGGTTGTGTCCGCAGCATTTCTGATGCATACATCTACATGCATCTTGATTTCCTATCTTTAACATTGTAGATGCAGGTGCAGTTTGCATGCGTTCGCCCGCGTTTGCTTACGCATGCGTATTTTCGTGGTGTGCGGCTGTGCGCGGCTGACGCACCTTGTTAGAATTTTTTTGTCATCAAATTTCTGCCATCATACGCATGCGGACGCTTGGAAAGGAGTGCGTCAAAGCAACGCATTACAGTCTATGGGAATGCATAGAAACGCAAGGACACGCGTTTGCTTGCATTTGCAAAAGGGTCTATATACAGAAATCCCATGAACCATGCCCATTGGGCGTGGCTTGTGTCAAGGAAATTCTCCTTGAAAAATTTTTTCATAAGAAACGCATGCGCAGAAACAACGCAAACGCATGCAAAAACGCATGAAAACGCGTACAAACATTGCGTTTTTTTATCCGTCATACGTAAGTTGTTGTGGATAAAAAATGCAGTGTTATCTGTTATGAACAGGTAATTCAGAACCACAATGGACCTTGAAGTTCAGAGCACACAAAGTGGCCTGACATTTACCAAAAACATATGACGAGCTCTGAGACGTGGAAACTCTGCTGACCGCAATCCCTAATCCTATCACACCACACTAGAGGTAGCCGTGGATTGCGCCTAACGCTCCCTATGCAACTCGGCACAGCCTGAGAAACTAACTAGCCCTGAAGATAGAAAAATAAGCCTACCTGCCTCAGAGAAATTCCCCAAGGGAAAAGGCAGCCCCCCACATATAATGACTGTGAGTAAAGATGAAATACAAACACAGAGATGAAATAGATTTAGCAAAGTGAGGCCCGACTTACTGAATAGACCGAGGATAGGAAAGATAGCTTTGCGGTCAACACAAAAACCTACAAACAACCACGCAGAGGGGCAAAAAGACCCTCCGCACCGACTAACAGTACGGAGGTGCTCCCTCTGCGTCCCAGAGCTTCCAGCAAGCAAGAAAAACCAATATAGCAAGCTGGACAGAAAATATAGCAAACAAAAATAACATAAGCAGAACTTAGCTTATGCAGGATAGACAGGCCACAGGAACGATCCAGGACGAAGCAAGACCAATACTAGAATATTGACTGGAGGCCAGGATCAAAGCACCAGGTGGAGTTAAATAGAGCAGCACCTAACGACTTAACCTCATCACCTGAGGAAGGAAACTCAGAAGCCGCAGTACCACTCTCATCCACCAAAGGAAGCTTATAGACAGAACCAGCCGCAGTACCACTCACGACCACAGGAGGGAGCTTGGCCACAGAATTCACAACAGTACCCCCCCCTTGAGGAGGGGTCACCGAACCCTCACCAGAGCCCCCAGGCCGACCAGGATGAGCCACATGAAAGGCACGAACCAGATCGGCAGCATGGACATCAGAGGCAAAGACCCAGGAATTATCTTCCTGACCATAACCCTTCCACTTAACCAAATACTGGAGTTTGCGTCTCGAAACACGAGAATCCAAAATCTTCTCCACAATATACTCCAATTCCCCTTCAACCAAAACCGGAGCAGGAGGATCAATAGATGGAACCACAGGTGCCACGTATCTCCGCAACAATGACCTATGGAACACGTTATGGATGGAAAAAGAAGCTGGAAGAGTCAAACGAAAAGGCACAGGATTAAGAACCTCAGAAATCCTATATGGACCAATGAGACGAGGCTTAAATTTAGGAGAGGAAACCTTCATAGGAATATAACGAGATGACAACCAAATCAAATCCCCAACACGAAGTCGGGGACCCACACAGCGCCTGCGGTTAGCGAAACGTTGAGCCTTCTCCTGGGACAAAGTCAGATTGTCCACTACATGAGTCCAAATCTGCTGCAACCTATCCACCACAGTATCCACACCAGGACAGTCCGAAGACTCAACCTGCCCTGAAGAGAAACGAGGGTGGAACCCAGAATTGCAGAAAAACGGCGAAACCAAAGTAGCCGAGCTGGCCCGATTATTAAGGGCGAACTCAGCCAAAGGCAAAAAGGACACCCAATCATCCTGATCAGCAGAAACAAAACATCTCAGATATGTTTCCAAGGTCTGATTGGTTCGTTCAGTCTGGCCATTTGTCTGAGGATGGAAAGCCGAGGAAAAAGACAAATCAATGCCCATCCTAGCACAAAAGGCTCGCCAAAACCTCGAAACAAACTGGGAACCTCTGTCAGAAACGATGTTCTCTGGAATGCCATGTAAACGAACCACATGCTGGAAAAACAACGGCACCAAATCAGAGGAGGAAGGCAATTTAGACAAGGGCACCAAATGGACCATCTTAGAGAAGCGATCACAAACTACCCAAATGACCGACATTCTTTGAGAGACGGGGAGATCCGAAATAAAATCCATAGAGATATGTGTCCAAGTCCTCTTCGGGACCGGCAAGGGCAAAAGCTACCCACTGGCACGAGAACAGCAGGGCTTAGCCCGAGCACAAATCCCACAGGACTGCACAAAAGAGCACACATCCCGCGACAGAGACGGCCACCAAAAGGATCTAGCCACCAAATCTCTGGTACCAAAGATTCCAGGATGACCAGCCAACACCGAACAATGAACCTCAGATTCAACCGTTTGGCAGACTCGAGATAAGTCAAGTTTTTGTGATCAGTCAAGACCACCACGCGATGCTTAGCTCCTTCAAGCCAATGACGCCACTCCTCGAATGCCCACTTCATGGCTAGCAACTCTCGATTGCCAACATCATAATTTCGCTCAGCAGGCGAAAATTTCCTGGAAAAGAAGGCGCATGGTTTCATCACCGAGCAATCAGAACTTCTCTGCGACAAAACAGCCCCTGCTCCAATTTCGGAAGCATCAACCTCGACCTGGAACGGAAGCGAAACATCTGGTTGGCACAAAACAGGGGCAGAAGAAAAACGACGCTTCAACTCCTGAAAAGCTTCCACAGCAGCAGAAGACCAATTGACCACATGAGCACCCTTCTTGGTTAAATCAGTCAACGGTTTAGCAATGCTAGAAAAATTAGCGATGAAGCGACGATAAAAATTAGCAAAGCCCAGGAACTTCTGCAGACTCTTCAGAGATGTTGGCTGAGTCCAATCATAAATGGCCTGAACTTTAACAGGGTCCATCTCGATAGTAGAAGGAGAAAAAATGAACCCCAAAAATGAAATCTTCTGAACACCAAAGAGACACTTTGACCCCTTCACAAACAAAGAATTAGCACGCAGGACCTGGAACACCATTCTGACCTGCTTCACATGAGACTCCCAATCATCCGAGAAGACCAAAATATCATCCAAGTATACAATCAGGAATTTCTCCAGGTACTCTCGGAAGATGTCATGCAGAAAGGACTGAAACACTGATGGAGCATTAGAAAGTCCGAATGGCATAACCAGGTACTCAAAATGGCCTTCGGGCGTATTAAATGCTGTTTTCCATTCATCGCCCCGTTTAATACGCACAAGATTAAACGCACCACGAAGATCTATCTTGGTGAACCAACTAGCCCCCTTAATCCGAGCAAACAAATCAGACAGCAGCGGCAAGGGATACTGAAATTTGACCGTAATTTTATTTAGAAGGCGTTAATCAATACAAGGTCTCAGTGAACCATCCTTCTTGGCCACAAAAAAGAACCCCGCTCCGAATGGCGACGATGACGGGCGAATATGACCCTTCTCCAAAGACTCCTTCACGTAACTCCGCATAGCGGCGTGCTCAGGTACAGATAAATTAAACAGTCGACCCTTAGGAAACTTACTACCAGGAATCAAATTGATAGCACAATCACAATCCCTATGCGGAGGTAGGGCATTGGACTTGGGCTCATCGAATACATCCCGGTAATCAGACAAGAACTCTGGGACCTCAGAAGGGGTGGATGATGAGATAGACAGAAATGGAACATCACCATGTACCCCCTGACAACCCCAGCTGGACACAGACATTGATTTCCAATCTAATACTGGGTTATGGACTTGTAGCCATGGCAACCCCAACACGACCACATCATGCAGATTATGCAACACCAGAAAGCGAATATCCTCCTGGTGCACAGGAGCCATTCACATGGTCAGCTGGGTCCAATACTGAGGCTTATTCTTGGCCAAAGGCGTAGCATCAATTCCTCTCAATGGAATAGGACACTGCAAGGGCTCCAAGACAAACCCACAGCGCCTAGCAAACTCCAAGTCCATCAAATTCAGGGCAGCGCCTGAATCCACAAATGCCATGACAGAATAGGAAGACAAAGAGCAGATCAAAGTAACGGACAAAAGAAATTTCGACTGTACCGTACCAATGGTGGCAGACCTAGCGAACCGCTTAGTGCGCTTAGGACAATCGGAGATAGCATGAGTGGAATCACCACAGTAGAAACACAGCCCATTCTGACGTCTGTGTTCTTGCCTTTCAGCTCTGGTTAAAGTCCTATCGCACTGCATAGGCTCAGGTTTATGCTCATATAATACCGCCAAATGGTGCACAGATTTACGCTCGCGCAAGCGTCGACCGATCTGAATGGCCAAAGACATAGACTCATTCAGACCAGCAGGCATAGGAAATCCCACCATGACATCCTTAAGGGCTTCAGAAAGACCCTTTCTGAAAATAGCTGCCAGCGCACATTCATTCCATTGAGTGAGCACAGACCACTTTCTAAACTTCTGACAATAAATCTCTATCTCAACCTGACCCTGACACAGAGCCAGCAAATTTTTCTCTGCCTGATCCACTGAATTAGGTTCGTCGTACAGCAATCCGAGCGTCAGAAAAACCGCATCAATATTACATAATGCAGGATCTCCTGGCGCAAGGGAAAATGCCCAGTCTTGAGGGTCGCCACGTAATAAAGAAATAATGATTTTAACTTGTTGAACTGGGTTACCAGAGGAGCGGGGTTTCAAAGCCAGAAATAGTTTACAATTATTTTTAAAATTCAAAAACTTAGCTCTATCTCCAGAAAATAACTCAGGAATAGGAATTTTAGGTTCTAACATAGGATTCTGAACCACTAAATCTTGAATGCTCTGTACTCTTATAGTGAGATTATCCATCAAAGAGGACAGACCCTGAATGTCCATGTCCACACCTGTGTTCTGAACCACCCTGATGTAAAGGGGAAAAGAAAGACAGAACACAGTGCAAAGAAAAAAAAATGGTCTCAGAACTTCTCTTTTCCCTCTATTGAGAAGCATTAGTACTTTGGGCCTCCAGTACTGTTATGAACAGGTAATTCAGAACCACAATGGACCTTGAAGTTCAGAGCACACAAAGTGACCTGACATTTACCAAAAACATATGACGAGCTCTGAGACGTGGAAACTCTGCTGACCGCAATCCCTGATCCTATCACACCACACTAGAGGTAGCTGTGGATTGCGCCTAACGCTCCCTATGCAACTCGGCACAGCCTGAGAAACTAACTAGCCCTGAAGATAGAAAAATAAGCCTACCTGCCTCAGAGAAATTCCCCAAGGGAAAAGGCAGCCCCCCACATATAATGACTGTGAGTAAAGATGAAATACAAACACAGAGATGAAATAGATTTAGCAAAGTGAGGCCCGACTTACTGAATAGACCGAGGATAGGAAAGATAGCTTTGCGGTCAACACAAAAACCTACAAACAACCACGCAGAGGGGCAAAAAGACCCTCCGCACCGACTAACGGTACGGAGGTGCTCCCTCTGCGTCCCAGAGCTTCCAGCAAGCAAGAAAAACCAATATAGCAAGCTGGACAGAAAATATAGCAAACAAAAATAACATAAGCAGAACTTAGCTTATGCAGGATAGACAGGCCACAGGAACGATCCAGGAGGAAGCAAGACCAATACTAGAACATTGACTGGAGGCCAGGATCAAAGCACCAGGTGGAGTTAAATAGAGCAGCACCTAACGACTTAACCTCATCACCTGAGGAAGGAAACTCAGAAGCCGCAGTACCACTCTCATCCACCAAAGGAAGCTTAGAGACAGAACCAGCCGCAGTACCACTCACGACCACAGGAGGGAGCTTGGCCACAGAATTCACAACAGTTATCATGCATTTGCATGCCTTTTGCCATGCGTTTGCGGTGGCGTACAAAACGCTGCAGACTCAAACTCAAATGTGAACCTAGCCTTAGAGATTGACAGTGGCATTTAACATGTTAATAGCTGTGGGTGGATTGCGGTTATTAGGGGATCATGTCAACTGAACATGTGCTTCTTAGATCTCTTCTTCCAAGATCTTGGTGCTGAGATCTCAATCTGCGCATGTGCCGCCCCCTGCAGCCATTTTCCCAGAGTCCACCGCATAGGAACCCATGTAAGTGCGGGGCCTCTGAGCTTTCACAAAATGTCGGCAGAGCCCCCATAGCGATGCACTGCACATCTGAACACCCCCTCATGCCAGCCTGCGGCCTGCAGCAACGCTTCATTCTTGCCTTCTCTAGCAGCGACCCTGGGACCCTGCTCTAAGGTATATCCGCATTATAAGACGCACCCCCATTTTCCCCAAAACATTTTTGGGAAAAAAGTGTGTTTTATAATCTGAAAAATATCGTACTTTTTTCCGGATACCCTGATACTCTGATTACAGATTGCTCACCTGGCATCAGCTGATCACTTCTATAGCTCCAACACATTGGAAATGAAGTGTTACACTTTCCTCTTTTAAACCATTGGGGTGTTTATGTAAGGAATGAATGCCTCGGGTTATTCAGCACAAGAGATATTCTTTGTAGCTGCTCTCTCCTCTGGCTGAAAAAGAGTCAAAATATATTAACTCAGTATTCCTCTATAGTTTATTTGAAAATGGGGTATGGTTTTGGGACAGCTAAATGTTAGGTATGAGTCTTGTTTTACAGATTTATACAAAATGAATACTTTAAGGGATTGTCCAGTCTTGTAGTGAAAGTTTACAGTCACACTATGAGACTGCAGACTTCTGAATCCTAACAGTGCCACACCACACATTGTCAGGATTCTACTATGTTGCTGAGGAGACCGGGCAGTCACTTGAACAAAAGTATGCGATTTGCATACTTCCGGCCACATTCTGACTAGACATGCTCAGCCTTGCTCAATTTTCTTGTATTGAGCCAGACTGGGCACATCTAGTTGTAACATACCGCATGTATGCACATCCTATAAGCGTGCAGTGTACACGCTGTAAGGATTCAGAGGTCTACGGTTACATAGAGTGATTGCAGACTTTCACAACAAGACCGGACAACCCCTTCAGTGCAGTTATGTGTATGGGACCATATGGTTTCCTGAAAATCCAGTGAGATTTTCCTGCTCGCTTACTAAAAAATACAGAAATAAATGGTTACAGCTGATGAGTGCCCGATAGATCCACCGTTATCCCTGTATGAGCAGTCTAGAATGTAAGTAGTAGTTATATTATGTAGGTGTTTTTGAAATGCAGAGGATCAGCCATGACAAATGATTTTACCTTATGGTATAGGATGAATTTAATTTATAAACCCAGGCTAAACTTCTGGTCGCCCTGAGATTTTAAGACATGTATACCGCCTTGAGGATTTGACATATGACTTAGTTCCTAGAACTGGACTACACCGTCCTCTATACATAGTAAATTTCACGTAGGCTCAGCTACAGTTAATTTTATTCTTGCCCTTTGCTCTGAATCTCAACAAGCAATTTTGTTTATTCATTCTCTGGACTTATTAAAAAACTAAGTAGCATAGGACATAAGGAGAAAAAAAAGGAAAGATTGCGTATTGAGGTCATCTATCTCAATTCTCTGCTTGACAGCGTTCTTGACCAACTCAGCAGTCTTACGGTTTCACACGAGCTGAACCAGAAATTCTCATTAAAACAAAACCATGCTTAAATTATGAAAATAATTTATCTTGTAAAAACATAGTAAATATATTGGTTTTAATCATAAATTTAGATTTACTTGTTGTATCGAAAAGCTTTGACCTAAAACAATTATACAATGTCGCAATCAGAAAGATTTACTCTACTAGAGTGAGACAAATACAACATTTTCTGTCAATGACACATTATGTTGGAAGCTTGAAGTCATGTACAGAAAAGATTGACAACCGTTCACACAATTATATTTATTTGAAGGATATTGTGCGGCAATATATCAAAGATTGTTAAACCCGAAAGGCTTGTTTTAAATATGCATAGTAAAATCAACAGAATTAAAGAAACTACTGGTGAAGCTAAAGTTCAAGGACAATGTAACATGACTGCTTCTAATGAGACTCTAATACTGGGGTCTCAAAGAAGCAGCCTATGAGACAAATGCGGCCCATGAATGAATTTTTCAACAGAGTGCACTGTCATTGGGCACAATGCACATTGACAGAGCAGAGACTAATCTAGCCCCTGAAACTAAAGTGACGCTTCATTTCAGGTAAGGGTCAGAATCTGCCTCCTGATGACACTTTAATAATTCAAGCATGTACTGAGAATTCTCAAAGAATCGTTATCAAAAACGAGATTGCAAAAAAAAGCAGGTAGTATGGTTTAGGAAGAATAGGAAATTTTAATTAAAGCATATTATAAAATAGATTAGATAATGGCATTAAATAGATAGGCATTTAGGATGAAAATAATTTGTATTTTGGACCACCCCTTTGGGTAAAAATAAAATACAAATACATGTTGAAAACACCGTTACAATATTGTAAAACAAGCCAGTATTAGACAATAATTCTCAAAGACTTTATCAGAAGGGAAGTTTTCCTGTAGTTAATGTCTTCCATTTAAACTATATTCAAAGTCTATGTAACTCCAATGCTCCCGGACACCATGCATGGGAGACACAGCCATATTGCAGAAAAAGATTCAACTTTTTACATGGTTTAATCCCTTAACCCCCAGGCCTTTTTTCGTTTTTTGCGTTTTCGTTTTTTGCTCCCCTTCTTCCTAGAGCCATAACTGTTTTACTTTTCAGTCAATATAGCCATCTGAGTGCTTGTTTTTTCCAGAACAAGTTGTACTTTTTAATAATACCATTTCTTTTTAACAGATTGTGTACTCAAAAATGGGAGAAAAAAAATCCAATTGCGATGAAATTGCCAAAAAAGTGCAATTCCACAGTTGTTGTTTTTTTTTTTACCTTGTTCACTAAATTCTAAAACTGATCTGCCATCATGATTCTCCAGGTTCAAACACATATAGGTTCTTTTTTATTTAAGTAATGAAAAAAAAATCCAAAATTTGTTTAAAAAAGGCGCCATTTTCCGAGACCTGTAGCGTCTCCATTTTTTGTGATCTGGGGCTTGGTAAGGGCTTATTTTTTGCGCACCGAACTGACAATTTTATTGATACAATTTTGATGTGAACTGACAATTTTATTGATACAATTTTGATGTAGAATAGATGCAATGTTTTGATCGCCGGTTATTGCATTTTATTGCAATGTAGTAGCGACCAAAAAATGTAATCTGGCGCTTTTTAATTTTTTTCTCATTATGCCGTTTAGTGATTGTTTGGGTTAATTATTTCTTTTATATTGATAGATCAGACAATTCTGAATGCAGCGATACCAAATATCTCTATATTTGATTTTTTTATTGTTTATTTTGAATGGGGCGAAAGGGGGGCGACTTGAACTTTTATATTTTTTAATATTTTTAATTTTGTTTTTTTTTTGCATGCTTTAAAAGTCTCCATGAGATTCTAGAAGCTGCAGTACTTTGATTGCCTCTTCTACACACAGACGATGATCAGATCACTTGTGAGTAGCAGAAATGCTCACTGGCTATGAGCGCCGACCAAGGGGCGGCGCTCATAGCAATCTGGCAATGACAATCACAGAGGTCTGCAGACCTCTGGTTGTCATTATGACCCATTGGTGACCCGCGATCATGTGAGACTTCCTACTTTACAACGGTTTTGGATAACCGATACAAGGGTTGTAGCAAGGTCTTAGCCATGTTCAAGCACCAAATATGAATATCTGCTTAGGTAAAGTGACCTGTTGGTGCTTCTGTACCCGATATCAAGCATTCATAACACATATTTATCAACTACCCTCCTTCTGAATATGCGCTTAACCACTGCAAACCAATTTTTTGTGTAAATACTTTGCTTTCTAAGTCATGTTTTCATATAATTACACACATTATTCATATGAAGTGTTAATCAGAACTAATGCAAATATCAGTGTAAGGGATGACAGGGGCTGGGCTGTATGACGCAATTATTATTAATTACAGTTGATAATTATTCCCACAGCTTTAGTTGAAGAACACAGACACTTTTTAGGTCTGTGATAAACAATAGTCAACTGAAATTGATTATTTAGAAAATCCACCACATTGTGATTATATAACAAGCCACTAGAGTATAGCTCTGTCCTCCAAGAACCTTGATTGATTTATGATATCTCAATCTATCATTTCACATCCATTACTCTCCTTTGAGTCTTTGCAAATACAGAGTTTTTTAATTTTTGTTGAGAACTGTTTCTAGTTTTGAAAATTTTAGCTCCTGCATTTCTTGTGTTACTAAGAGGATCAGAAAATCATGAAATACAAGGCTAGCTTCTATATTTTGCAGCCATAAAATAATTTCATCTCTTCCTTCATCATCTTAGCTTTTCTTGTCCATTGGGATCTAATCAGAGAGATGCCCCAGGTTAAGAAAACTGCTTAATTGGACCCCATGAGAAGATAAGCGATAACAGGAAACCAGGAAAGAATCCTCTTGCTTTATATATAATTGATCAGATTGAAATTGTGTTTTTTCTCTAGAACACAGGATTTAAACTAAATAGAATAATAACATTTTATGGTTAGGCTGCCATTGACTGGCAAATTCCGCAATAATATCAATGGTGAGTGAAAAATGTACACATTCACAGTGACCATGTGTACTTATTTATCAACATATTAGGAAGCATTCTGAAAATATGGAGATTGTTATTACTGGGTGTGACGAACCCGCACCTTGCATTGAGGACACACCAGACAACACACTATATACACAATGGTTATACATATACAAAGGTCAGATATGCAAATAAAATAGTGGTAGTATTAAAGATATAAGCAGATTGATTTGTAAAGCGCTGCGGAATATGTTGGCGCTATATAAATAAAATTATTATTATTATTGATGATGTCAATTACCGGGTTGATGTTCAACTGTGTGTATTTGCTGGGTCGCAAGGGGCATGAGCTGCCAGCTGGTTTCTAGGTCCTTCATAGCACGTTACTCGACGTGGCCACCACTTTCGAAGTTGACCGCAAGCAGAGAGAGCAACCACATGGCTGTACACCAGCCTTTAACCCCTTTGGGTCACTCCCCTCCAACCCTCAAGGTTGAGCCTAAATTCTCTCCTCTTGCTTCTAGCAGCTAAAACTCCAAAACCTAAGATTGGTCATAACTCCTTAATGAATGGTCTTAGTAAAGCAGCTTTGGTGTCATCGGATCCGGCTGGGCCCCGGTTATGCGTTGAGACCAAACAAAGTTTTGCTACCTGGCTCCTACTAGCCATTCTAAGTATTTCCCCACCCTGTGGTGCTAGAATGGCTCAAAACCATGGAAGTCTTTCAACCCATTTCAGAGATCTTGAAAATGTAACCAGTGTGTGGCTAGGATCTATGGTAAGTCCATAGTCTCCTTGTGAAATACAAGCTGTCTGGACATAGCAGTACTAGCTAGTCTTCCTGTACTAGCTAGTTGGTAGGTGTGTGAGTTCCTTCTTTGAAGCCAAGGAGCTAGGCTCCCATGCTGAGCCAGGTGTCCTGTTAAAGCTACACATTTTCAGAAGGACTGTAAGCTGTGAATAAATCCTCCCATGCTTTACACCTCCCCTTTAGTGGGCGCTAAGGACTAGCACTTTCTTGTGTTTCCATGTGCTCACATCTGTAACCTTCCCTCATTGGGATAACCCAACCAAGCCATTGGCGTTACAGTGGTCATGGCCCTTCTTGTGGTGAATGGCGAAGTGGTACTGCGCAAGACTCCAATGTAGGATTCTCCCATTCATTCCAGATATGGTATGTAACCAGCTGAGGGAGTTGTAGTCCATTTCCATGGTGAATTGGCATCCATCAAATTTTAGCTGCAGACACTGCAGGGCCTCATCCAATTGCCAGATATTCCTTCTCCATTGTGGTGTAGGCCACCTTACTCAGCAGGTGCTTCTGGCTCAGATACAAAATGGGGTGTTCTTGGCCAGTAGAGTCAACCTGGCTGAACACAGCACACAGGCCAAAGTCACCGGCGTCGGTCTGTACTACAAATGACCATGTAAAATCAGCTGCTTGTAGTTCCAGGAAGCTGTAAATTGCAGTCTCTAACATCCGGAAGGCCGTCTCATAGTCATTTGTCCAACTGATCAAAATTTGAAGCTAGGGGATAAAGTCATAGGAAAATTAAAAAAAAGTATACCAAAAAGTGAGGAATATGCCAAGTGAAAAATGTCTTATGGAAATAAAGAAGTAGGGTTGAGTCAACAACAACAAAAAATCAGCTTAATTTCTACCTATAATTGCCATTGGGACAGTATTCGTAACTCACTCAAAGAACATTGTGGCATTTTAAAAACTAATCCCACGCTTGCAACTTTCATACCTGTACAAATTTGAACTTTCACATTGTGTATCATGACACCTGCCCTTGTGGTAAAATTTGCACGGGTTTGATCTCACATGAGCTTCGTGTACGCTCGAGAGACCACGTGAGAGACATTACGGCAACAAAAGAGGCAAATGATTTCACTGCGCTACAAACGCTTCCTAAACATTTTAATAGTTTCCATTCATGTGATCCCTGTGGTCTTATCAATGATCATACGTGGAATTTACAGGGTCAATTATGGCATCAGGGGAGGCAATGTGAAGCAGGTTTTAGCCCAACTGGAATGCTGATGGCTCAATACCATGGCCCCAATCGGCCTCAATGAAAAATTGAGCTTTGCATGTTTTCTCTAGGTTGATGTCTTTGCCTTTCTTTTAATTTTTTAATTATTTTTGTTTTTTTAATCTAATTTTTAGGTAGTCTCTTATTTTCACCTTCATATTTAATGGTATTTATGTTTCATCATCTGCCTTGATGTTTAATAACTCTATGTATCTTAATATCTGTGCATAATACCTATATATTATGTCTGTTATCAAACAATCCTTAGTAAAATGTAATGCATAATTGTATTCATTATTATATCTCTCAGATTGTTGGCATTGTTCTCGCCACAGTAATAAGCCTCATTAACACTTCTCTTTTTTATCAATTGGGCTTTTCTATGGCCCATGTCTTTCTATTATATGCACATGATGTAGGCTTTTACATTGATGACAATAGACAGTTGTCTAATTGGCTTCTCTACATATTTCCCTGGCATGGATGAACATGAAAAATGTACACATATATATTTTTGTGAACTGCTCATAATTTTCACTCTTTTTCTGTGCTTCACCTTCACTTACACTTTATTATTCCTTTTTCTTCTTGCTATTTTTCACATTTTGTTCTTTATGATTGATTGGACCCTCCTGACTTAATTTTGCCAGGACTATATGCAGTAATGTTTTACTTAATTTACTTTCGTTCACTTTGCTTACTTAAGTTTTCTTCTTTTGTTATACAATTTCAGCCCGGGCTATAGGATCAGGTATGATTTACCACTTTTCTAATTCTACTCCGGGAAAATGGCCGCTGTGGTGCGTGTGCCCATTTTGCCACTCCATCCGGATGCCTCTGACAGCCTGTCACGTGACCGCGCCTATGACATATTGGGGAATGCTTTCTCTTGGTGTGGTCATGTGATGAGAATCACCGGAACTGACGCTCCCAGATGGATGGGTGTCGTCTTTCACATGCAGCGCATGGAGCACCGTAAATATTTAATTAAAGCAGTATATTAGAAGATCCTTTGCATCTGTCACATATCCCCTCGTAAAAGCAAAGAGACGAAAAGCACGTCGGGACTTGGGCAGGTGATCTCCCTTCCTTCATTATGGGTAAGTGATTCATTACAGTTGGTGGTTTTTGCATACAGGTTGGATATGGAGTTGAGACTGAATTCAGATCCTCATACTGAGCAGTAAACACTTTATAATGATGACTATTTGATACAACTCTTATAGATGATACTTTAAAGGTATATATTTTATACAATGTATACGCAGGGAGCTGATAACTCCAGCTGGACAGTACACACACCCATACAGCAAGACTGGAAAGCACAGAAGGTCCCAGCCACCCTAATCTTAGTGGCTGGGCAGAACCTGTGCCATCCAGAGCTTCTGGTTGCAATATCTCTTCTATAAACAGCGCCACCCTCAGAATGAATATGGTGGCGCCTGGAGACAGAACAGGATATCGCAGGAGCAGGACCTGGTGGACATGTGATAATTATAATAATAACTAATAACTCCAGGGATTGATGAGGTTTCTGAAATCTCTGCCCTGAACAGAGAGAGACCTTGGCCCACCCTTGATGATGCCCAATAGCAAATTCTGCATACTGTCGCATCATGTGTATTAAAAGGAAATGTTTAGTCCAAAGAACAGGGATATAGTACAAGAAAATATACATGCACGGATAGATCCAATGGTTTCCCTTTGCCTGCACTAATATTCAATCCAAAGCCCACCCAATAAACCTTTTATATGCTCAATGTTGGGAAACAGAACTGGTAATAAATAAGGAAGGCCATTAAATTTAGTATTGCAATTATTACTTAAATTAACAAGACAGCAAATAAACCTAAAACCACCAAATTATTTCTCAGCAAAGAAAATACATCATTTTTTATGTAAAAGATGATTGGAAAGTGCATAGCTAAAACTGGGTTAAGCAACAAAGCCGTTTTGTTTCCAGGAGTTATACAAATGTGTTATGTATTTTAACATTTACAAGTATGAAATATTAAGTAGAAAACCATTTCATGCCGGCTCTTTTGGGCATTTCACATTAGTTTTGCAATGAATCATTTATGAGCAATAAAATTTGGTGTTTTGATACATTAATTTGTGTTACTATGCTTTAATGCCCATTATGTTCTGTTCTGTGAGCTCGTTGGAATTAAAATCAGGATATTATGGGATAGCAAACTGCAAACAACATAATCTCATATAACATAAGAGTTAGAGGCTTTTTTTTTCATAATTCGTTTCCAAGAGCTTTAACTGTTCTATTTTTCCTTCAACATATGTTATGTAAGGGCTTGTTCTTTTTTGAGAGATGAGTTGTATTTTTGGACTACCATTTTGAGGCACATAAAATGTATTATGTAACTTTTTTATTTTAGAGAATAGAGGAAAAAATAGCAATTCTGCTATTGTTTGGCTTTAAAGACATGTTGACTTTATTGTGCAGGTCACTACAATTTCAGAAATAACTAAAATATACATATTTATTTATTTATAATTTTACTACTTTTGCTTTGGATGCTAAAACACTTAAATTAATTGTTTTTATGTTGCCAAATTCTGAGACCTACAATCCAATTGCCAGTCATGTAACTTGAAGCATGTGGGCCCCATTTAAAAATCTACAACACGGCCCCCAACTATCATGGCACATTAATAGTATTAGTGTTTTAATTTGAGCCAAAGGGACCTTATGGCCCCTGCTAGACTTCCTAGCCTGGTTGCAACTACAAACCCTGCAACCACTATATTTATGCCCCTAATATTTGGAGAACATGCATATTTTATCACTTTTTAATAATTTTTTGGAGGAGATAAAAACAGCAATGCTGGCATCTGGCATATGGAATAAATAGAGTGACAATTGAATAGTCCAGTTAGTTATTTCAAATACTATTCTGATAGAGAATAAACAGTTTTTTTAATTTAAAAAAAAACTTCATAGATTTTTTTTTATCTTGTTTTGCTTCCATAATGTATTGCAACAACTTACATGGTAGCTAAAGACAGCAGCATCTAAGACGAAAAACATCTGGGATTGGAGCTCCTGGCTGCTGTAGAAGTGTGTCAGCAAATGGCGTTGGTCCAACTTCTGTTTTGTGGTAAAGTCCACCTACAAGTGCAGGTTGGGGTTAAAAAGAAGCTAGCATAGTGATCAATTGATATTGCTGGTCAATCAATTTTTCTAAATCTCAGTAATAGTCATGTCTATATTCTATCCGTGCAATATATAACTTTCATTTAAAAAAAAAAATAGCCATATCTGTCAGCTGACTAGGATGATACCTTATTCATATCCAACTCCAGAATGTGGACAGGTCATATCTATTAGAGTACAGAGTTCTGTAGGATGTTGTGAAATTGTGAAATTTGAAAGGATTAAATTGTAGACTGAAAACAACTGCAAAGCCGCAAATACAAGTGTGATGAACAGCAAAAGGCACAGGAAGGGCAGACTGTACACTATGTAACTGCAACAGTGTGTAGTGCTTCACAGGCAATCTGCAAACATCAGTTGACTGCAGGGAGAGCAAAGATGATAGAGCAGTGTGAAGACACAGCATTGCATCTTAATTAACCAGACAACTGCTTTTAGTAAACCAAGACTTAAGGTACCTTCACACTCAGCAACTTTACAACGAGAACGACGATCCGTGATGTTGCAGCGTCCTGGATAGCTATCTCATTGTGTTTGTGTTTGTGTCTTAATAGAATGTTATCTGTATGTTGGCTTTCAAATTTAAGTGCTGATTTCTGGTTGGTCAAGAAAGCAGACTTTTGTTTGTGTAAAACGGTAATATTGACTTGTATTGTGCGCTTAGCCTTGATCACTAGTGATGTTTGCTGATATGCTAATTATGCATTGTGTTGTGGAGCCAGTTTGTTGACTTTGAAAGCAGAGAGGGAAAAGCTATGCAAATAGATTAAATAATCAAGTGATGCTACTTGATCTCATAACCATTCTTCCCCTTATCTGTGATCGCTGGACTAAAGGACACTTGTTAAATCTAAAGATAGGTTGTATGCCTCTTTATAAAGAGACTCAGAGACAGAGAGACCGAGAGGGACAGCCAGAGATTCTGCCAGTACATGGATACATCCAAAGGATGAGAGACAGGAAAGCAGCCAATATCATCGCTCCATCACAAGGGACACGGATCTATTATTCTATAGGAAACAACTTAGGGGTTTTCAGCCCCAGTTGGAAGAATACAGATCTTCTCCATTGACCATCACTGAACCATGAATGCGTTTGGAGAAAGCCATGATTGGGACCCACCAGTCACCTGGCTTCATGTAGATGTTTGGAGAAGCCAGGTTGTGATCCCTGGATCAACTGGCCTTGTACCTTTTATGGACTCAATGAAATGTCATCTTCCTACACTTGTCGTTACCTCCTCTCTGTATGCGTTCCACAGGTGGGGCTGTGACCCTGGAAAATCCAAAGTCACAGCTGCTATTATCCCAGCGAGTCAGCGGAAGGGTGAGACTCTGTAATGCGCACCATCTTGGGTACTGTGCTGGGACTTTTCTATGTGTTATCTGCCTGTTTTTTTGTTCAATAAAGCATTGCTACACTGATTTACCCTCACCCTGTGTTTTCTGAGTAGCGTTATGCCAACGTTAAAGGGAGAGCGGGTGTTCGGCGGGATGATCCCTGGTCCATGTGGTTCCGGCTAGTGGACCTGGGGCGCCCGCCAACCCCCCATGTCTCCACAGGCAGTAACAGGCTTACATCATCTAAAGGAAACATGAAGTGGCTAGAGGAGATTAGTGGCAACAGAAGAATACAAGGAGCAGGCAAATTTACAGTTGTCACGTACTACCTTCCTGGACTGAAGCTATGAAACACCATGAACACACTGGCCTTTATTCATCAAGACTGGCATTGTTTACTCTGGTCTTCATGAGAGGGTGTGCTGATTTCAGTGTCACCGGATTCATTAACAGATACATGCCTCTTAATGAATAGGAACATCTGAAAGTGCTGTGCTCTGTTACACATATGGATTGTTGATCTACTGTGCCACTGTCTTTGCTTAGCCTTGGAGAGGCATGGCTAAGCGGCCACCTGATTTTCGCTAGAGTTCCTAATGGTGGAATTAAACTTGAGCTGCAGGTACCCGCCAGGTACCACTCCAAGCACAGTCCCCGATACAGAGGCAGCTGACACCAAAGATAAGGGTAGCCATCATGGACATAGACTCAGACCCACTGGCAAGACAGGATTTGGACACAGGTTTTGGCAGTAGAGATTCTGGAATATTTCACAGGACTGACACTGACAGGTTCAGAAAGTGAGGATCTTGGAAAACTTGATAGAATTGACCCTGGTACTGGTTCAGGTGCTGCCAAAGAGGCTCCAAGTTCAGGTACACCTGGTGCGGTTTCAGGTACAGGGTACAGGCACTACCGGAGTGGCTTGAGGCTCATGTACTGCCAAAGTGGTTTAAGGCACAGGTACCACTGAAGCTGTTTCAGTTTTAGGTACCACCTGAGTGGTTTCAGGTTTGGGTACCGTCAGTGCAGTTTCAGAGTCTGGTACCAACGGAGCTGTGATAGGCTCAGATGCCGCCAGAGCGGCTTCAGGGTCATGTATCGCCAGAGTGGTTTGAGGTTCTGGTAACATGGATAATGGTGAGGTTCGGATTCAGACTAGGTGGATTCAGTACTAACAGAATAGGTTCAGGAATAGGTTCAAGGACCTGACTATTAACTAGTAGGGACAAACTCAAACTAACACTAAAGATGGTGTTGTACAGGCACTTCCCTAAAGGAGAGGGTGCCTTGTTGTGAATTCTGCTCTTGGGTTCCCTCCAGTGGTTGTAGGTGGGAATGCAGTTGTCTCTGAGTCGCAGTCCTGGCCAGGTGTATCTGCTGATTGCAGTTCTGACTGGGATATTTAGGTGTGCAGGATTCATTAGTCCTTGCCAGTTGTCAATGTTTCTTGTGAAGTGTTGGATCACTTTCTGGCTTCTCCTGCTTAGCTGCCAATTCAGCAAAGATAAGTGTCTGTTTCTTTTTCTGTGGCACACATGCAGTGTGCTTATATTCTGTGCTATTCATTTGTTTTTCTCTTGTCCAGCTTAGACTGTGTCAGTGTTTTCTCAGTCTTGTTTGATTCTCTGGAGTTGCAGATATTCGCTCCACATCTTTAGTTAGATGGTGGAGTTTTTGTATTTTCTGCTGTGGATATTTTTGGAAGGATTTTTAATACTGACCGCTTAGTATCCTGTCCTATCCTTTCTTATTTAGCTAGTGTGTGCCTCATTTGCTAAATCCTGTTTCCTGCCTGCGTGTGTCTTTTCCTCCACTACTCACAGTAAATATTTGTGGGGGGCTGCCTATCCTTTGGGGTTCTGCTCTGAGGCAAGGTAGAAATTCCTATTTCCATCTATAGGGGTATTTAGTCCTCCGGCTGTGTCAAGGTGTCTAGGTTTTGTTAGGCACACCCCACGGCTACTTCTAGTTGCGGTGTTTAGATCAGGGTTTGCGGTCAGTATAATTACCACCTACTCCAGTGAAAGTTTTCATGCTGCTCCAAGGTCACCTGATCATAACAGTGCCTTAAATGCTTGATGCCTCCCAGCTATTGGCTGTGGACATTCCCAAAGTAAGTTTGCTGCCCCTTTAAGAATCGAGGAGCTCTCACATAAGGTGCGCCGCTGGGGGACCTGCATGGCATGTGCAGGACCAGGGGACCAGGAAGCCTGTGCAAGGAATGGAAACACCTCCATGTGGCCGGGCAGTTAGTATGTCAGCATTAGCATTACATGTTCCTCGCCACCAATTTTAATCTAGTCAGAGACTGGAAAAAGATTTCTAGTGTAATGTACATCACAGCTCATCGTGAATTAGGCAAACTGAGCCATCACGGCCCACACTCTCCAGCTCTGCCCATTTGGTGAAAATGGCATGAAAACATGAAAAGTTGCAACATTTTTGTGCAACCTTAAGTTGTCCAAAAAACTTATCAAAGTGTTTTATGCCCGAATTTTGGAAAAATACTTTAATGAATTGGACCATTGTGATTTACATTTTATTTTTCAGAGCTCTGGAAGAGACAATAGTGGCATATAATATCTTGATTACATGTGGGCATATACTGTATATGAGACACAAAATTTTCATTTTGTCTACGTTATGACTGGATTTTCTCCATGTCCAGAACAACCGGACACGAAAAACTTGATTTTGTCTGTGATGTAAGAGATGAAGATATTGTAACAAGTTACATAGTTTTCTAAAGTACGAGCCATTAACCCCTTCACAACCTTGCCCTTTTCCGTTTTTGCGTTCTCGTTTTTCGCTCCCCTCCATCCCAGAGCCATAACTTTTTTATTTTTCTGTCAATATGGCCATGTGAGGGCTTGTTTTTTGAGGACAAGTTGCACTTTTCAACGACATAATTGGTTTTAGCATGTCGTGTACTAGAAAATGGGAAAAAATTCCAAGTGCGGTGAAATTGCAAATAAAGTGCAATCCCACACTGGTTTTTTGTTTGGGTTTCTTGCTAGGTTCACTAAATGCTAAAACTGACCTGATATTATGATTCTCCATGTCATTACGAGTTCATAGACACCTAACATGTCTAGGTTCTCCTTTATCTAAGTGGTGAAAAAAATTCCAAACTTTGCTAAAAAAAAAACAAAAAAAATTGTGCAATTTTCCGTTACCCGTAGCATCTCCATTTTTCATGATCTGGGGTCAGATGAGGGCTTATTTTTTACATGCTGAGCTGACGTTTTAAATGATACCATTATGGTGCAGATATGATCTTTTGATTGCCCGTTATTATATTCTAGTGCAATGTCATGGCGACCAAAAAACGTAATTCTGGCGTTTCTAATTTTTTTCTCACTAGGCTGTTTAGTGATCAGGTTAATCCTTTTTTATATTAATAGATCAGGCAATTCTGAATGCGACGATACCAAATATGTGTAGGTTTGATTTTTTTTATTGTTTTATTTTGAATGGAGCGAAAGGGGGGTGATTTAAACTTTTACATTTTTTTTTCATATTTTTTAAAACATTTTTTTAACTATTGCCATGCTTCAATAGCCTCCATGGGAGGCTAGAAGCTGGCACAACTCGATCGGCTCAGCTGCATAGCAGCGATCATTAGATCGCTGCTATGTAGCTGAAATGCAGGCTTGCTATGGGTGACGCTCACAGCAGGCCGGCATCAGTAACCATAGAGGTCTCAAGGACCTCTATGGTTACCATCCTGACGCATCGCCGACCCCCGATCATGTGACGGGGTCGGCGATGCACTCATTTCCGGCCGGAAGCGGCGGTTAAATGCCGCTGTCAGCATTTAACAGCAGCATTTAACTAGTTAATAGCGGCGGGTGAATCGCTATTTCACCCGCCACTATTGCAGGCACATGTCAGCTGTACAAAACAGCTGACATGTCCTGGCTTTGAGGTGGGCTCAGCTCCAGTAACAGTACGGCGGAGGTCGGTAAGGGGTTAATATGACCTTATATATTGCAACGCTAAACATATATGGTTTGATTCATTATTTGCATTTGTGCCTTTTTGTGTTTTTCGTCTGTTTTAGTGTTTTTCGGCTGTTTTTCATTTGTGCTTTATTATTCTTTTAATTTGCTACTTTTTAAAAGTCTATTTCATGGGAGTTTGCTAGAGATGGGCAAATTTATTTGAATGGAATTGAATTCTACTAAAATTTTACAGAAATTCACATTCTGGAGGTTACAGATTTTTTTTATAATTTGCTGAGCACGAATTTAGCAAAATGGCGGCCAGCTGAGGCCGCCATCTTGCTGATGAGTAGAGGGTCGGCAAAATACTCAGCACTCACATCTTTGGCTGCCCCTGCTGCTCTTGGCTCTGTCTGGTTCTCCGCACCTTTGTTGTGCCGCTTCTCTTCATTCTGGGTCAGGACATCCGACCACAAGCGGGCCCTGGAATTCATGGTATGAGTTTTCTTCTCTTTTTCCATCTTACGTTTATTATGCTCTAGGGTCTAAAGAGACCTCAGAGCATAATAGGGAACATTCAATTTGAGGATAATTTTCCACTAAATTCTGTGTGATTTGGCAAATTGCAATTTTTTGTCAGATCTGCTCATCTCTAGTGTGTTCACCTGTTTTCTTTTTTATGTTGGCCACTGTGGGTGGAATTTTATGTTTTCCAGATGCTGAATCATCAATTGCAACTTTCTTACAACGTTGCTAAATTTTTACGCAAATTTACTAAAGTCCCACCTTGGAGTGATGCTACATATGGTCTGAAATTTGTATACAAATGATCCGACGTATTAGTGGATCATGTAACTATGTGTGCTAAAATGTCTGAAAAAAAGTTGAAAACAAATTTTATGAATCACATGAGCTTCTGTGTAGCAAAAAAACAAAACAAAAAAGTGACTTTAAAAAAGGCAAATGATGAATAAGATATATAGTTTTAGCAAATGTTTTATTAAAAGCTACAGAATAATTTCCACATTTCTTTCCTTATTTCAATACATAGCTAATTTTTGTAACTTTACCGTTAGACACATCACATGACATAATAAATTATTGAAGTGTACTGGGCTTATTCCATTTGGTCTCCTGAAGAGATACTGCTGTGCACAACTGGCTACATTTGTTAAAACAACATTGCTATGGCCCATTCAATTTGTGAAAGTGACTTTGCTATGCTCTGTGGTCACATTTACTAAAAGGACATCCCCGTACTCCCTTCAGTTTGATAAAGTGATCTTGGTATGGTCCATTGGGCTCAACATAGAAATGGCCATGTCAGAGACAAGAGTTTAATGCTGATACTTTATGTTTACTAAAACCACTGTGCAAATAATTGCCATTCATGTTTTAAAGGATTTCAGTGTGGAAAGAAAAAAACTTGTACTGTAAATCCTGACTATCGGTCCTGTTCAGCAGTGTAAATGAATTATTTAAGTGGAAAGGTAATACCCTAACATTATCCTAATACAATGTATGTCCTTACTAAACATTTGATAGAATTAGTTGCACAGAAAGTGGAATGTACTTTTCATATGCAAATCATGCAAATTAAGTGGGGTCTTCTGGATGGGAGGGAAGTGGGCCTTAAACTGCTCTGCATATGTCCTAACACACAATAGTAGCATTTACACCTTATGGACAAGGGTATTGGGCTACACTTTAATCTTTGAGCTCAGGTGTTTCAGTTAGTGCTATTGCCATAGGAGTACAGAATTCAACCCCTCGCTATGCTATTTCCGCTTACTAACATTTGTGAATATGGAAAGACCCTCTTCAGGGAGAAATAGGACTTGAATACTAGCGCCACCTATCAGAGGTAACAATCCTAAAAGTCAATATCGACTCTTTAATGGCACTTGCCAGATTATTTAAGATAAAAGCCAAACCAGAATGTAAATTTGCAGTCATATGCTTTGGGGTATTTGCCCCTCATCAGTGCAAAGCATGAGGCTCATAGGTCTAGGTGAGAGGCCTCTAACAGGAGGTCAAGGAGAAATGTTGCTCCTTTTGGAGAGTGCCACGCTGGTGTAAGGAGACTTGTAGCCCATGCAATGCTCCCCTGCAAATCTAAATATCTAAATAGCCTCCTCAGAAAGACAGAAGACTGCTCCCCCCCCCACGGAAAAATATGTGCCACTTATATCTCCTGACAGAGGCCTCTCAGCCAGCCAAATCAGACCTCCTGCTTTGTACTGATGAGGAGTAAACACCCGAAACATGTCTGCAAATGGAGTGTCTGGTTTAGCTTTTATCATAAGTCATGCGCCAAGGATTGCTAAAGAGTTGATTTTGACTTTTAGGATCAGTACTTCTTATAGGTGCGCTAGAGTTCAAGTCATCTTCCTCTTTGCAGAGGCTATTGCATATTTAATTTCCATGGGTAGCATTGCATGGCTTATAAATCTCTATTTGCTGGCTTGGCTCTCTCCACAAAGAGATATGTCTGAAATTTGTGAAAGAATGGATCATTCTAAAAAACTTAATTTGACAGATCCTACAATGTAATGACATCAATATAACAAGTAAGTTCATGAAATTTTTTCCCTCCTAAAAATCAACAGTGGGTGGTATTATTGAAAAATGGAATTTACCGCAGAAGGTTAGCCCCGAATTGACAGACTTAAAAAAAAAAAGTTACAGAGGAAGGTCACCAAGTGCTGAGATGCATATTGCATAAAAGTCGCCAATGCTCTCGTATTAACAGCAGAGTTCTAAATATACAATGGCATTAAAATCAACTCAAAAACTGTTTGCTTATGTTTCTTTGACTGAGCAGCTCCATACAACCCTTACATCACCGAGCACAATGCCAAACATTGGATGCGGTGATGTAAAGCAAGCTGTTTCTAGACTCTTAGCAAAATGAAGAATAGAACGGCACTAGAGCAGGACGAATTCAAACAGACAGGACAGTTGATGGGCAGCTGTGTATCAGGCGTCACGATCGCTAAGGGTAATGGTGCTCTGCATAAAATATCCAGCAAATAATCCACATGCAAAGAAGAAGAAGAAAACTATGCGGCACTCACCCCAAAATAGCTGTGAAGATCGTGATCTTTATTGGAGAAAAAATGAAGAATACATCCGTCAGGACATCAGGTAAATGAGAGGGTGCGGTATAGGAGCATCGACGACGGCCGTTTCGCACACACAGGTGCTTTGACGGGTCCAGACCCGTCGAAGCACCTGTCTGTGCAAAACGGCCGTCTTCCATGCTCCTATACCACACCCTCTCATTTACCTGATGTCCTGACAGATGTATTCTTCATTTTTTCTCCAATAAAGATCACGATCTTCACAGCTATTTTGGGGTGAGTGCCGCATAGTTTTCTTCTTCTTCTTTGCATGTGTTTCTAGACTCTGAAGCAGTCAAAAAATATTCTGTGGAGTGATGAATCACGCTTTTCTATCTTATACTCTGATTCATGAGTTTGGATATGGTGAATGCTAGGAGAGTGTTACCTGCCTGATTGCATTGTGCCCACTGTACAGTTTGGTGGAAGAGGGACAATGCTGTGATGCTGAATCACTTCTCGCAAACAACCCAAGAGTCAGGGTAGTAAAGGAGTCCAAGATCAAAAGCCAGGAGGGTATGTAATAAACAGAGGGGAGAGAAACAGGTGTAGTCAGGTAACGGTCCGAGGTCAGAATACCAGGAGGAGAGCGGATCATAGCAAAGGGATCAGGCAAAAAGGATGGTCAGAACGAGGTCCAAGGTCAGAAAGCCAAAAAATACACAAGCAGAACAGAAAAGACAAAGAGAGACAAACCACACAGAGTTAAGTGCATATCTTACGGAGATCTGGGACTGACAGCCCAACTAAGTAGCTGAGCAATCACCTGCGACAGGGAACACCTGAAGGCAGCCCAGAACCTCCCAGTCTCAGATTTTCCAGAAAAATCGTCAATCAAAACACTAACAGCTTAGCATGCCCCTGCACCAGACTTGACAACTGAGCTGTAAATCAAAGTACTGATGGCTCCAGCATGCCCCTGCACCAGTTTGGATGGCTGAGCTGTAAATGCATGCCAGACACATTGAGAGGTGCAATTGTGACGAACGCTATGGGGTTGTTCTTTAGCGTTCAACCTTGGCTCCTCAGTTCGAGTGAAGGGAAATATTAATTCTTCATCATACTAAGACATTTTGGACAATTGTAGCTTCTACCTTTGTGAGATCAGTTTGGGTAAGGCCCTTTTCTGTTTCCCAAGACTGTGCCCCAGTACTCAAAACAAGGTCCATAGAATCATGATTGATGGAGTTAGCGTGTGGAAGAACTTAGCAAAGCCCTGACCTCAACCCCATCCAACAACTTTGCGATAAACTATAAAGTAGATTGTTAGCCCTGTCCTCTCCTAGTGTCTGACTTCTCAAACGCTCTTGTGGATGAATGGGCTAAATTCCCACAGACTCCTCCAAAATCTTGTAGAAAGTCTCCCAAGAGTGGAAATCATTATAGCTCCAAAGGGTGGACCAACTCCATATTAATGGCTATGGATTCAGGGATGTCTTCAGAGCTCTTTTAGGTGTAATGTGGAGAGGGCACAATATTTTTGTCCATATATTATAACTGCATCCTCCACTTGGGGAGCCTACTAAATAAAAATGTGTTAGTTCCCACAGATTTCAATACTAGTTGTATGAATCCATATTAGGAGAGGTTCTTCTAATGGCACATGCAGGTTAAAAGTATGATGTTAAGGAACAGAGGTCTACATTAATTATAATTGACAGAAAAAGTAATAGATTTGTCGGAGCAATCTGTGGATCCCAATCTGTAGAGCCCTTGTATGTTCTTTCATAGAAAACAATCTTTGGATTGCAATGCTGTACTCTATAATTACTATAACAATTACCGGTATCCAAATTTCCTGATATTTAACTATATGTGGGAAGGACCATACAATCAATACACAACATTATAAACAAACATTGAATAATATTCATAATGGAGTCACTAACCACAATTTATTGAGACTCCATTCAATGGCGCATTAGGAATATTCAAGCAGTTTAAAGTTAGCAATAATAGAACAGATTCCAGATGATATCCCTAATCGCTAACAGAGACTTATCAATAGGAAATCCTATTGGATTAGGATTTTTAAACTATCAACCTTTACTCCTGATGGCTTGAATGAGTGCATAAAGAATACGAACTAAGGAAGGGTTAACGATAGGACTCCTCCAAGGAGTTTACCTTTTTAATAGAAAATAAATATTTTTAATCTTTTTTTCTTTAAATAATATTTAACATGCACTATCCCGGAAATTTATCTATCAGTTCCCCTATAGGGAATGACAATATTTGTATCATATTTATGTGAAATTTTAAAAACTAAAATAAGTAAAGACACTAGCGCTCAAGGGGATAGATAGTGCTGAAAGCTGCAGACATAAAAATAGGTCCTATGTGGCAAACCCATAGAGAAAGGTGATCAAATACAAACTGGATACTGATGCATGGGGGACATGGGGGGGGGGAAATGCGTGCAATGATACTGTACATATATCAATAAGAATTGCAAGTATAAAGTAATGCCCAGATAATCCCTTCAAAAATCATGGTAGTTCAAATTTACACACAGGAATTTATGATTAATACCGCTCTATAAATAGAAGAAACAACAATTTGTGGTGTTTCTGCTAACACCGCAAATCTAGTGTTTGGACTATAAATCTTACATTTAGAGTATAAATAATTCACTAATCTCTTTCTATTAAAAAAGTGTTAGTTTATAATGCTACAAAAAGTTACCATGGCAGATCTAGCATTGCAGCTAGCAATCATGCATGTGAAACATAAAAAGGAGGAACAAAAAGAAGACCTGAACTTTTCTGATATAGTGTCCTTGGAGTAGTTTACTGGAGGATGCGGGTTATCCTTGGACCTCCGAGAGCTCCTGTGATATAGTTATTACATGTCTTTCATTCCTCCATGTCCATGCACTAGCTGTTCAGCGTGACAATATCCTGTTTGTATTTTTTTAAACAAACTTTGTACAATTAATTTACTATGTCATCGGTGACCTCCATAACGGTCAGAAGCAATATCCTGTAAATCCTACACCTGATGAAGGAGCTTGATCGGCTCTGAAACGCGTAGTGTGATAAATAATCTATTAAACCTACTTTTGGATTCTCATTTTCCTGGCAGCGCTCTCCAAGTCTGCGGTATATTGCTCTACATCATCCCTGATATTTAACAAGAGACACAATTGTATAGCCATGAAGTCACACAAAGATGGTAATGAGAAACAAATATGAGCTAACCTCATCTGTTCTTTTTAATATAATGAGCTGTTGGCCAAGTAGTCAGATTTCCATAAAGATATTAAAAGGTCTGGTGTAAGCCATCGGTACATATAATGACCATTCCAGCCATGACCAAAGAATATTCTGTCTTGGCTTCTCCAAGACACCGTTCCATAACCTCTTTTTGGCAAGTTTCAGGGTAATGATTTTGAAATATGAAACTGTTTTCCTTTCCATAAAGATAGTCTTATACAAAAAAAAAATCTCAGATCTAAATTTCCATAAGCATTTACCCAGCCACCCACCTTGCTTCTGTGCTCATTGACAAAGTGTTAGTGTGAGGTTTGGAAAGCAACCGTTATGTTTAAAAGACTTTCAAAGTCAATGTTAAATCTTGGTTATTCTTTTCCGAAGCATTTTGTAACAGTCATTGTTAAAAAGTGACACATGTGTACAACAAAGAAGGAAAGCACACATGCTGATCATAGATATAGGACCCCATATGACGTAGTAGTGAATAATAAATAACTTTTATTTAGTTACAGCATGTTTATGTGCTCTTTAACAAGCCATTTTTTTAAAATAAAAGTTCTTGTACAGGAAGCGATGATCGACCAAATGAACATTCAAATGAAGTCTTGTTCCCAATCTTAGGCCACTGAATACAAAAAATGTATTCAAAGACCAAATGTTTCTTTGTTGGCTGATTGCTTATTTTACATGGGCCTAAAAATTATCCCTGGTGAATAGATCTTCCCTTATATAAGCAGATGTGTACCTGAACCGACCTTCTGATCATTGCTAAGTGAGAATGGTCTTTAATGAATATAAAACAGATTTCTACATCATTTATCGGCTTCTTACGACCAGTTTATCAGTCAGTGTAAAAGGATGCAAAGACAAGAATTATCCATAGTGGAATTAAGGCTCTTATTTCAATGGATTCGAGTATTGTGGTGAGTGTGTTATACACTTATCTCTGTGCAGGACAGCGGCACTGAGCACTTCCTGTTCGTACCATTGAGTTTGAGTTTCAATAACAGAAGATCTGTGCTTTTGGGGAGTAGCGGTGCACTGTCTGTCTGGCGAAAGAAGTAAATCTCTTACTAGTATGCGGAGATAAGGTCTTTATTGAATTCTTCAAACATACAAATCGGTTTCCGGCTCTGAACTGGAGCCTCCTTCATCAGGTTGGTAACTAAGAATTCAATAAAGACATTATCTCCCCACAGGGTCAGCGTCACCACGCGGCACACTCAGGTAACTGCCGGGGCCCTGTACAGGCAGGGGGAGACCAGTCTCCATCAGAGACACCATGAGTCACTGGCACTGGAACCAGGCCCCCCATGCTCTAAACTGTTTGAAATATTAACATACTTACACTTATATGCGTCCCATTCTGTATGGAGCATTATATGGGGCACATTCTGTATGGAACATGATATGGGGCTCATTCTGTATGGAGGATTATATTGAGCCCAATCTGTATGGAACATTATATGGGGCCCATTCTGTATGGAGCATGATATGGGGCTCATCCTGTATAGAGGATTATATGGGGCTTATTCTCTATGGAGCATTACATGTGGACCATTCTGTATGGAGCAATATATGAGGCCCATTCTGTAAAAAGCATTATATGGCATCCATTCTGTATAGAACATTATTTGAGGCCCATTCTGTATGGAGTATTATTCTGTATGAATGACTATGTGATGCCCACAATACTGTATGGAGGACTATGTGCTGCCCACAATACTTTATGGAGGACTATACTGTCTGCCCCTATTAAAATATAACATTTATTAAGTGAACATGATAAAAGAATCCCAACAGCGGGATTTGTTCCTTATACTTAAATTGCCTAGGAAAAACCGGGCTTGTTAAAATACTAGAGAGCAAAAAATAGAAGTTCTCTACATGACTAGTCAATATGAATAATGATATATCGGAAAAGGCTAGAAAAAATGTTAGAAAAAAGACCCCTCTAACATGATAGAAGTAAGTCCAGTCAAAAAATCTCAACAAGCAGAACTGCCAGCACCTAAATGGTTAACTTTTCTATCATGATCCTTTACTGCCAAGACAGAAGTAATCTCTCCTGATGAACCCAGGTGGGGGAAACGCGTGGCCAGCACTGATTTAATCCTTTTCATATTGGGGGATTTGTTATGATCTGGTGGTTTAGGAACAACATGAGACAAGCTCTCAAGGAGGTGGTATCTGTACTGACCGCAAACCCTGAACCTAGCAGCGCAACTAAAAATAGCCGTGGGGGGTACATGACGCTCCCTAGACCCCCTCGGCACAGCCTGAGATCTAACTTCCCCTAAAGATGGAAACAGGAAACCTATTTTGCCTCAGAGAAAATCCCCAAAGGAAAGATAGCCCCCCACAAATATTGACGGTGAGAGGAGAGGAAAATAACATACGCAGAAATGAAATCAGATTTTAGCATAGGAGGCCAGTCTAGCTTGATAGATAGGACAGGAAAAGATACTGTGCGGTCAGTATAAAAACTACAAAACAATCCACACAGAGTTTACAAAAATCTCCACACCTGACTAAAGGTGTGGAGGGTAAATCTGCTTCCCAGAGCTTCCAGCTAACAGAAATAATACATACTGACAAGCTGGACAAATATAGAATGCACAGAACAATAAGTCCACAACATGTGGACTGAAATGAGCAAAGCCAGAACTTATCTTTGCAGAACTGGTCAGGAAACCAGGAGAATCCAAGCAGAGATGTGAATCCAGCCAGGAAACATTGACAAGTGGCACAGGCTGAAGAAAGAGCCAGACTTAAATAGCCGAGCAGAAGAGACGATAAGTGGAGGCAGCTGATGACAGCTAACTCCAAGGAGCAGCCATACCACTAGAAACCACAAGAGGGAGCCCAAGAGCAGAACTCACAAAAGTGCCACTTACAACCACAGGAGGGAGCTCAAGAGCGGAATTCACAACAGGGATTGTTATTGCAACTATGATATATCTTTTAGTATTCTAACATATTTGTTTTGAGTGAGTTAAGTTGATTGTAATCTCTCCTTTGTATACATTCACACCCTTTTTTTTTTGACCTGTGTTATCATACACTGACACCACTTCATCATGGCGCAATTGGCGCAATTAACGCTATGTAACGGATCAGTTAGCACACCCATTGGCCACAATGTAACTAACGCATCGCTAACGTATGCCTTTTTTGGCATGCGTCAGCGATGTCCCGTTATTTTCGGACGGACCTCGAATGCTGCTTGCAGCGTTCAGGGTCCGTTCTTCGCTAGTGCAGATTGGGCTAGTGGGATCGCTAAACGCAATCCCTTTTTGGACATTGCGTTAGCGCATTCCGTTAGCGTATGCGCTAAACGGATTGCACTAACGCAATGTGAACCTAGCCTTGGTCTTTATAGGAGCTCAGGTACAGCCATCGTGCGAGCGGGGGCGCCAATCTCGCTTTTTCTTAGGGTGCCATCCTCCGCATCTAGGTAAGTGCTCAGATAGAAGTGGTATCCAGGAGGGGTCACTCATTTTTTCACATTGGTTTAGTGAGTTTGTTATGTTGCACTAATCTTATCACCTTGTAGTTGTTAACCATTTAGGTGCTGGCAGTTCTGCTTGTTGAGATTTTTTGACTGGGCATACTTCTATCATGTTAGAGGGGTCTTTTTCCTAACATTTTTTCTAGTCTTTTCCTGTATATCATTATTCACATTGGCTAGAACTTCTATTTTTTGCTCTCTTGCATTTTTACAAGCCCGGTTTTTCCTAGGCAATTTAATTATAAGGAACAAATCCCGCTGTCCGGATTCTTATATCATGTTCACTTAATAAAGGTTATATTTTAATAGGGGTAGTTTTTCTTTAGTAAGCCTTTAATTATTTACCCTTGCATATACTGAGTTGTAAGAAGGACTATACTGTCTGGTCTTAAATGAAAATTCTGCAGTCACTCTGACTGCAGACTTTCGAATACACCCAGCGAACGCACTGTGCGCTGCAAGGATTCACGAGTTTCTGAGCTGTTGTACAATTTACAATAGATTTCACTCATATAATGTAAGAAGTAAGTGAAATTTTTTGGCATCATACTATATCTATATTTCTCTGCCGTGTCTGTGCATCATGAATCATTGCATGTCTTAATGGGGCCCAATGAGACTCTTTCAACTGGGGCCCACAAAAACCTGGAGCAAGCCCTGTCTCCACATACTGGTAAATACTGGTTAGAGATTTATTTCTGTCACCGGACAGATAGCGCACCACTGCACCCCAGGAACACAAATCTTCTGCTAGGACAAACCCAACAGGTGCATAGATGACAGCCATGTTACATATCTGGCATCTGTCTCTAACATCAGTGAACGGAGGTTGAGCGTTGATCGCTGCTGTTAACCATTTAGATGCCTCGATCACTCACTGAGTTTCACAGGAGACCTCCATAGAAGACTTCTATTTTCACTATTTACTGCAATAGTATGGCATGTCAGTATGCAATATAAGCAATCAGAAGATCGCAGGTTCAAGTGTAATGCCCCAAAGTTGTTGTGTATTTGCCTTTAAGATGTGGCATAGCTGACAATTAAAGGGAGAGCACCTCGGAAGAGGGTAAGCAAACTACACCAACAGCTGACTATAATAGACTGTACCAAATGAGGACAAAGAGTGTGATCTCCCTAACAGTAGTGGCATGGGCGGACATACCACCAGTTCAACCAGTGCATCTGCAACGGGGCCCAGAGGCTCCGGGAGGCCCCTGCAGGCAGGGCCAGCATTAGGGGCAGGCTGCTGCCTAGAGCCCCACTTACCAGGGGCCCACAGCTAGCGGCATATCACGCAGCCGCTATGGGGCCCCTGTGAGGCATTGGGGCCCACTTGCTGCCAGCACTGACTCCCCGCCGCATTGAACTATACCGGCGTCTGCCAGTACAGTTCAAAGCAATGATGGAGGAGAGAGAGTCAGATGACGCTCCCTCTCCCATCATTCCCCGCTCTGCCTCTGCCACTGCGGGAGCGCGATGATGTCATTGCGCACTCACTGTGTGCCGGGCAGTGCAGCGGCAGCCACCAAGACAGGAGCAAGGAGCAGCGCAGGCACGAGGAGAGGTGAGGAGTGTTTTTTTTACTATATCAGGAAGATGCAGGCTGTGCTATATACTAGTACGTGGGCCGTTTTATATACTAGTATGTGGGCTGTGTTATATACTACGTGGCTTTGCTATATACTACGTGGGCTGTGTTATATTAAGTGGCTGTACTATACACTACATGGGCTGTGTTATACTACGTGGGCTGTGTTATACTACGTGGGCCCTGTTATATGCTATGTGGGTTGTGTTATACTATGTGGCTGTGCTATATACTACCTGGCTGTGCTATATACTATGTGGGCTGTGTTATATACTACGTGGGCTGTGTTATATACTACGTGGCTGTGCTATATACTACGTGGGCTGTGTTATATACTACGTGGGCTGTGTTATATACTACGTGGCTGTGCTATATACTACGTGGGCTGTGTTATATACTACGTGGGCTGTGTTATATACTACGTGGCTGTGCTATATACTACGTGGGCTGTGTTATATACTATGTGAGCTGTGTTATATGCTATGTGGGCTCTGTTATATACTACATGGGCTGTGTTAAATGCTACGTGGGCCATGCTATATGCTATGTGGGCTGTGCTATATACTACGTGGGCTGTGTTAAATGCTACTTGGGCCATGCTATATGCTACATGGGCCATGTTATACACTACATGCGCTGTGCTATATACTACATGGCTGTGCTATATACTATGTGGCTGTGCTATATACTACTTGGGCTGTGCTGTATACTAGGTGGGCTGTGCTATATACTATGCGGGCTGTGCTATATACTATGTGGGCTGTGCTATATACTACTTGGGCTGTGTTAAATGCTACTTGGGCCATGCTATATGCTACATGGGCCATGTTATATACTACATGCGCTGTGCTATATACTACATGGCTGTGCTATATACTATGTGGCTGTGCTATATACTACTTGGGCTGTGCTGTATACTAGGTGGGCTGTGCTATATACTATGCGGGCTGTGCTATATACTATGGGGGTTATATTATATTCTATGGGGGAGGCTGTGTTATATACTATGGCTGTGTTATATGCTATGTGGGCTGTGCTATATACTATGCGGGTTGTGCTATATACTATGGGGGTATATTATATTCTATGGGGAGGCTGTGTTATATATTATGGGGGGTATATTATATTCTATGGGGGAGGCTGTGTTATATATTATGGGGGTATATTATATTCTATGGGGGAGGTTGTGTTATATATTATGGGGGTATATTATATTCTGTGGGGGAGGCTGTGTTATATACTATGTGGCTGTGTTATATACTATGAGTGGTACATTATGCTATGTATACTATGGGGGAGTCTGTGTTATATACTATGGGGGGCTGCATTATATACTATGGGGAGGTGGGCTGTATTATATTCTATCGGGGCTACATTATATTCTATGGGGGGGCTGCATTAAATTTTATGAGGGAGGATTGCATCATACTCTTTGGGGCTACATTATATTTTATATGGAGGTGGGCTGTATTTATATTCTGTTTGGGGCTACATTATATTCTATGGGGGCTGTATTATATTTATATTCTATGAGGGGTGATTGCATCATACTCTATGAGGGGGCTACATTATACTGTATGAGTGGAGCTGCGTAATATTCTATGGGGGGTTACATTATACACTGTGGGGTGGTTGCATTATGCTCTATGGGGTGGCTGCATTATACTATATCGAGAACTATGGGGTGCATTATACTATGGGAAGTGAATTGTACTACATGGATGACTATGGCGGTGCATTATACTATAAGGAGCACTATGAGGAGTGTATTATGCTATGTGGAGGACTATGGGAAGTGTATAATACTATATGGAGGACTATAGGGAGTGCGTTATACTATGTGGAGGACTATGGGGCACATTATATTATATGGAGGACTATGGGGTGGGCATTTTACAATATGAAGGACTGTAGTGCACATTATAACACATGGAGGATTATGGGGTGTAATACACTAAACAAGCAAAATGCTACATATTCATCGAGTGATTGGATTGTTATGCCGAAACAGAAATCATTGTTCTCAGCAGCCGATGTAAACTGTAGATGTGCTGCTGATAACATGATACTGTATGGTGATCTGTTAGTGATCTATTAGTGATCATTCTGTCCCCATCATTCTTTCTCAGTTGGTGCAAAGAGGCCGGGAACAAGCGTTGAACGATTTCAGTATTGTCGATAACACTCATTTAGCAGCCTGATCTCACCGAATGTAAATACAACTGAAATGCTTCTGTGTGATGTGCAATATGTTAGCATTTGGAGCCCCATTTAAACTTTGCCTAGGGCCCCACTTTGCCTAAAACTGGCCTTGCCTGCAGGGCGGCTAATATTGAGGGCAATCTGGCCAGTTTATCTGAATCTGTGGGGCCCCTGGCCAGATTGCCCTCATGTGCAGCGGGCAGGGAGCAATCCCTGCAGTTCCACTGCCTGCAGGAGAAAATGGGAGTGGAGCTGCAGGGAATGAATCCATCCTGCTTTCTGTCTCACACAGCAGTGGCTGAATGACATCATCATTCAGCGCCGCGGCTGTGCGAGACAGGAAGCTGCCGGCGATGGTGGGGCTTCAGGATACTGTGCGCAGAGGTGAGTGTGTGTGTGTATGCAGAGAGGTGAATAGTGCTGTGTGTGTCTGTGTGTTTGTAGGTGGAGGAGAGGGCAATGATGGGGGTGATGGGGCGGAAGACAATGATTGGGTTGACAGAGGGCAATGATAGGGGTGGCGGGGTGGAGGAAATGATGGAGGTGGTGAATGGGCAATAATGGGGTGGTGGGGAGAAAGCAATAATGGAGGTGGTGAAGAGGGCAATCATGGGGGTGGGGAGAGGGCAATAATGGGATGCGCGGGGGGAGGAGGACAATGAGCGGTGTGGAGATTGGGATGGGAGGAAAGGGGATTTATAATGGATTTAGGAATGGGGAGGTGGAGGAAGACATTATCGATTATTATGTTTAACACAGTCCCTTAGTATACTAGCATACAGCATAGCATACAGTGTACTCACTTATGTATAGCACAGTCCTATATATATATATATATATATATATATATAGCTTGAGAAAGGTCCACATCCTGGACCGAAACGTCGCACATGGGCCAATAAATCACCTTTATTTTTTCTATTGGAGTGCTGTCTTCATTTTTTGGGACAATAGTATGAGGTTTGGCATATGCCTGGAAGGATTTTTTGCACCCTTTGTTTTCTTTTGGTGCTGCTCTTTGTTTTCTTTATATATATATATATATATATATATATATATATATATATATATATATATATATACATATATATATATCTTTGTTGCCTTAAAAGGAGGGGGCCCAGACACATTTCCTGCACAGGGGCCCCAAGCTGTCTGTGTCCGCCCCTGAGTAGTGGAGCTTCTAGCATGGCCCACGCAATGCTTCTAATTATACCGTACTGTTTTGGAGCACCGTGGCGCCCAAGCTATAAAGGAGCTGTCCATTAACTAAGAGACTTCAGAGAAAAGATGCAGGCTATGTTTAGACTTTAGCCAGTGTCCACAGAGCAGAAGGTGGAAATATTAATTGGGCAATTGAGTGGAGCAGCTCTAAGGGAGGTGGCGTCCTAGCCTCATATTGAGAAAATAACTGTTTCAACCAATTCTTTGAGAGACTGAGTGCCACCTTTTATAACTTGAAAAGTCCCAATATTAAAAATGCGGTTCTTTGGCAGAAAACAGCAGCTTGATGAGTCACATAGATATTTTTCTCTTAGCTTGCAAGAAGCACTGCGTGCTAAACGTCAGGTGGACCCTAATGAAGTACTGAATGCAGATACCTAAAGAACCAATTGGTAGACGGGGCACGGAGAGAGTCTATCAAGACTCAACTGAGAATACTATCCTTATAGAATTCAGACAGCTTATTCTTAGACTTCAAGGAGATGGCCATTAGAGTCCTGGGAGTGGAAGCAGGTTCCAGCCAAATTCCCGCTTTCAGTAGCCCATGTAACCAGCCTATGAACCAAAGATTTTTTTTCCCTAGACCTGAAATAGTGCCATCAACTGGCCTCAAAAAGACTGTTACCAACTGTGCTCAAATTCAAGCTCCTGATGCTGCAGGAGAGCTGCACAAGCAAGTTGTAGAACTGACCAAGAGACTGACAGTGATATGTGAGAAGCTAAAGGATTTAAAGCAGCAGTATCTGCACCCTGAAGACCTCTGGTTCCACAGAGAGAGATGGCGTTATGACTCTAGAGACAGTGGCTATCACAATCCAGGAAGACGGCCCACAGATAATTTTGGCACTTTAGGGAGGCCTATCTGCAGGAAGTGCCAGAGAAGTGGCCACATCTAACGGGAGTACCAACAGTTAAACTGGAATGCCATGAGGGAGAGAACCAACCCTTGGGAGAAGAACGTCTAGGTCCAGACTATCCAAAATGGGCCCATGGATACATTGGAAGATGTCAAGTGATCACCACTGAAATTGGTGATCACTTGACACCTGCTGGAAGCGTGCAGGAAGTGGGTTGGCCATCTATGTTGCTGTCACTACTAACAGCGGCATCAGAGGGATTAAATGCCCTCGATCGATGCTAGCAATGATCGTGGGCATTGCTGTGGGGTGTCAGCTGTCATATACAGCTGATACCTGCACCCGATCGCCGCTGCGCTCAGCGTGAGGCCGCACAATCGGTGCGCCATACTAGTACGGCTATTTGCAGGAAAGCAGCTCCCGCAGAGAAGTACTAGTATGGCGCATGTTGGGAAGGGGTTAATGGCCCCTTACCAGCTTGAGAATACCAGACCCAGCTGTCTGCTTTATCAAGACTGGTTGTCAAAAATGGGGGGCACTCCACGCCACTTTTGTTAATTATTTATTTAAATAATTAAAAAAACAGCATGGGGATCCTTCTATTCTTGATAACCAGCCTTGCTAATGCTAACAGCTGAGGGTTGCAGCCCCCAGCTGTCTGTTTTGCCTGGCTGGTTATCAAAAATACAAGGGAACTCACACCATTTTTTTCTTATTATTTATTTAGAGCGCAGGTACTGGCTGATGAATACTCCCATCAGCTGCCACCTGCTCTCATCGTTATTAGCTGCAGCAGGCGCAGGCTGATGGGAGCAGTAGTCCCATCAGCCCACTGCAGTGACCGGATGTAAAATTTTTACCTCCAATCACAGCTGTGGGCTCATTTGACAGCATGGGATCCATGTGTCTCTGACCGGCGGTAATGATTTTACCTCTGATCAGAAGCAGTGTTTGCCGCACTATGATGCACATGACAGAATGGCAAACACACTGAATGCTTGGGCCAGCCATTCAAGTGAATGGGATCTGGGTTGAAGTTCTGGTGCCAAACTCGGACTTATTTTAACTGTTCGGCCTAACCCGAACATCTGGGGTTCTGCCCATCTCTTCATGAGATCACCAATGCTATCAGAGACATTCACAGTCCCGGGGCGGCACCACTCGTCCTTATAAGGAAGAAAGATGGGAACATCCACTTCTGCGTGGACTATAGAAAGCTGAATAGTGTCCCCCCAAAGATGCCTACTACATGCCAAGTATTGAGAAATCCATCACAGCCTTGAAGTCAGCTGCTTTCTTCTCAACATTGGCATGACAAGTGGGCATTGGACAGTATTTGTTGCCCTAGAAGACCAAGAGAAAACAGCCTTCACAGCACCTAAGGACCTGTTTGAATTCAGTTTTATGCCATTTGGACTGTGCTATGACCCAGGAACTTTCCAAAGGATACTGGAGTACTGCCTAGGACATAACTTTTAAACAGTCTTGATTTATCTGGATAATGAGATCCTGTTTTCCAGAACCTATGAAGAACACTTCGAGTACCCGTGAGATGTCTTCAAGACTGTAGTGCCAGCATTCCTACACGCTGCTCTTCTATCACTGCAGGGTTGCCAAATCACTCACCGCTGCGGCCCCGTCCCGCACTTCCTCCTCCTTCCTCTCTGGCTGCTGCCTGGAGAGGAAGGAGGAGGAAGGATCCCTGGAGGTGCCTGTGCAACATTGTTAATTTGTTCCCAACACGCTTGCTAGTTCTCAGGTCCCTGTACTTTAGTCCCCACTAGTTACGCTAGTGTCTGGCTGTCCCTAACCTTCGTGCTAGTATCTGCCTTGTCAGTCTGTATTTCAGCCGGACCCACCTGAACCTGCCGTGTCAATTTGTATATCAGCTGGACCTGCATGCACCTGCCATACCAGTCAGTATTTCAGCTGGACCCGCCTGAACCTGCCAGTGCCTACTTGTATGCCAGCTGTGCCAATCTACATCTGTGGTTCCTGTGTTCTTGCTGTGCTTGCTCATTTCAGCTGTTCTCTCCTACCAATCCATTCCAGATACCTGTCCCTTGGAGGTCAGCTGACATATATTCGAGATCTGTCCTGGAGAAGCACCATCGGACACCATCAGGAGCCAAATCTAACCCCACCAGAAGGGGCTCTAGTGAAGGGTCAGGTGCTCACCTAGTCACGCCCCTACAGGCTCTCCTCGATTATAGCACTCCTGTTGCAAAGACTTTCACCAGCTATGGCCTGAAAGTTAAGCCTTCCAAGTGCCATCTATTGAAACACAGCGTTCATTATCTAGGCTGCATAGTAAGTGCTGAAGGAGTGGTTCCAGATCGTTTACTCTATGTACTTTTACTAGTAAAGAGAAATTAGCCCACTGCAAAAGACTGTAGTACAGCAGCCCCATGTTCTTAATTTCCCTCATTTTATGCACAGTGATGTGCCTTCAAAGACTTTTGGATGATGTTATATTTGTTCCAGGTTGCAGTATTTATACAGAGACTCGTCGACTACTAATATTTCACTATTTGCATTTTATGTGTCTTTTTCATATTCATTATGTAAACTAAGGGGCAGGTCACTGATGGATCAGTGACCTGTCAGCAGTCTTCATTATGAATAGCTAAGCAGAGCACCACTTGAAGACCTCCACAGGCCGCCCCAGAGCACTAGCATATCATTAACTGAAAGCTGAAAATAAAGATTAAACAGCAACCACAAGACAGATTTCATCAACCAAGGTATCATTGTAATCAGTATAATGGCGCCAACCTGACACTGTCTATAGGTTACTGTGCACAATCCTGCTGACAGGTTCCCTTTAAAAACATTTTTTTTCACTTTTTACTTTATTTACTAATCTCCTCAGGAGACTTAAACCTGCGATTAGAACTCCTATGTATAGCAAAAATCATGATCTCCTATGAACACCAGCTATGAACTGGCATTCACAGGAGTATCGTAATAACAGGCATGGAGGTCTTCTGCAGACTCCCAACTGTCATGACAACCCATCGGCGCTGCACGATCAAGAGACAAGGGCGCCGATGGGCGATCGGAATGACGTACTTCTGGTTGGCAAGTTTTAATCCAGCTGTTAGAGACTGACAGCGGGATTTAACAACCGTATATACTAGAGTATAAGCCGAGATTTTCAGCCCACTTTTTTAGGCTGAAAGGGCCCCTCTCAGCTTATACTGAAATCATTGTCCCAGGGAGTCGGCGGGGGAGGGGGAGTGGCAGGAGTGGCGGCTGTCACATCATATTCACCCCCACCTGATGCGTCTCTGCACGTCCCTGGTTCTCAGATGGTCTCTGGTGCCTGCAGCTCTTCCTGTGTTCAGCAGTCACGTGGTACCACTCATTAAAGTAATGAATATGCACGTGACTCCACTCCCATAGGCGTGGAGCGCATATTCATTACTTTAATGAGCAGTACCATGTGACCGCTGAATATAGGAACAAGCTGCCAGCGCACGAAGGAAACCATCGGAGAAGCAGGGACTTGCAGAGACTGCGCCAGGAGGGGGTGAGTATAATGGGGGAGGGTGAGCCATGCAATATTCACCTGTCCCCGTTCCACTGCCGCGCTGTGTCTTCTGTGTCCTCTGGCTGTGACGTTCAGGTCAGAGGGTACGATGACGTGTTTAGTGCGTGCCCTCTGCCTGAACAGTCCCTGCAGAGAGCCAGAAGACACAGTGCCGCTCGGCAGTGGAACAGGGACCGGTGATTATCCCAAGTGCCAGGGGCCTGAGCCAGCAGCAACTCCGGCACCTGGCCCCCATAGTGTACCGGTGTCTCCATCTGCTCAGGTCACCGGCACTCGGCGCCCAGCGATGAGAGGTGAATATGTCATTTTTTTTAATTGCAGCAGCATATGGGGCATATTATTCTATGGAGCATCTTATGGGCCATCAACCTTTATGGATCAGCATATGGGACATATTATGCTATGGAGCATCTTATGGGGCCATCAACCTTCATGGAGAAGCATATTGGGCATATTACTCTATGGAGCATCTTATAGGGCCATCAACCTTTATGGAGCAGCATATGGGGCATAAATAAATAATAATAATAATTTAATTTATATAGCGCCAACATATTCCGCAGCGCTTTACAAATTATAGAGGGGACTTGTACAGACAATAGACATTACAGCATAACATAAATCACAGTTCATAATAGATACCAAGAGGAGTGAGGGCCCTGCTTGCAAGCTTACAAACTATGAGGAAAAGGGGAGACACGAGAGGTGGGCATAATATTCTATGGAGCATCTTATGGGGCCATCAACCTTTATGGAGCATTATAAGGTGCATATTATTCTATGCAGCATCTTATGGGGCCATCATTAACCTTTGTGCAACATTATATGGGGCATATTTTAATATGGAGCATCTTATGGGGCCATTATTAACCTTTGTGCAGCATTATATGGGGCATATTTTTGTATGGAGCATCTTATGGGGCCCATCATGAATTGTATGGAGCATTATATGGGGCTCTTGATACAATATGGATATTCAAAGACATTTAACCTACTGATGTCTTAATCAATTTTACTTTTATTGGTATCTATTTTTATTTTTGAAATGTACCAGTAGCTGCTGCATTTCCCACCCTAGGCTTATACTCGAGTCAATAAGTTTTCCCAGTTGTTTGTGGCAAAATTAGGGGTCTCGGCTTATACTCGGGTCAGCTTATACTCAAGTATATACAATGGCATAGGGCAGCTGTAATGTGCAGGGAAAGATGTAGGCTCTGATGCTGAGTCCGCATTTTTCCGCACACATGACAGCTGATTTAAAGTCAGGAACAGGGTTAAACTTATTGTCATGCCCTCAGCTGTAGGCCCAGTCTCAGCTGCACAGGGAGACCGGCGCTTTTCACGCAGCTCCACTGGTACTACCCACCCTGTCTGTGGCTCCAGACTATCAGCGGCTCCTTTCTCTGCTAAGAACCTGCATTCTCTTGGCAGGTCTCCTGGAAATGCTCTTTGGAGTCGCACCCTGCTTCCTGCACATACTTAAAACAGCAGAGCACCTGTTCTCTATTAGGGCTCTCTGTGCTATGATGCTCTGTGCATAAGAGGCATCCTCCCCTTAAGGGAGGTGCCTGGGCAATGTGTTCATTCTGTTGATTGTGGCCTTCTGCTCAGGTCACACCCTGCAGTGCTCTGCAAACTGAAGTTTATTACTTTCGTTATTCTAATTCCTCTGTCTCCTCAGAATCCTCCGCTGGCAGTTCCCTATTCTGGATCCTTCTGAACACTCTGGTTTCCACTCCAGGCTGACTAAGCTGCTCCTCACGGAACCATCCAGATATCGCTGACGGCTGGATCAGCCATTCTGGGACTACACAGAGCTTCCACTCCACTGACAGAGCCTGAATTCCACCGTCTTGTTAATACGGTCTGTACGGGTCATCCCTCTTGTCCAGATACCACAGCATTTAGGCCACCTGGTCTTGTGACGGGGGAATCTCTGTATAGGGGTACACCTTGCCCGGTGCTCCACTACGTGGTTCAGTGTTGTGGTCCAGAGGGTTCTTCCCTCAGGCACCTCTTTCTGTTTGTTAAAGCTTTTTTTAAATAAATACCTTTGGTTTTTGGAAGCTCATTCTCCTGTCTCTTGTGTACCGGGTATACAGCTACCACTGCTCCATCAGTGGCCTAGTGAGTCCACTATACATCCCCACGCCCTGTGGGCGTAACACTTATGGTGTACAAATGGGGCATCTGGCCACGAGATCCCTACTGTTTAGATCTTGAATGTCTCATTGGTCAATCACTGCCTATGACTATGGAAAAACTGACAAAGTAAAAACAAAAATTTCACTAGAGTAGGTCTCATACATTTTGCTTTTCTTTTATTTACAAGATTGAACAGTATTTATATTTTAAAACCACTTTTTGGGACATAATATTGTCCTATTACAGGAAGTAATTGCAAATAGAAAATATCCCCTTTTTGCATAGCAAACAGATTTTGGACCTTTTTTTAAGTGATCAATTCACAACATGCGTCCAGGCTGGGACTTTATTGTATATTTAATGGGCATCGCATACCTCCATATCACAAAATATAGTTTAGTTACAACATGTTGGGTAAAGTTATAAAAATTATTCTGAAATAAGTACAGTTGGTACAAAAGCACTAAATATTTACAATCCACTCAGTATTCATTCTCCATTTTTTACATTATGTGCTTTTTCATAATTCCCACTTTGATCCTTTTGTATTTTCTTTTTTATAGTTTTACTATTTGTGTATTCATGAATGTGTTATATGAAAATAAAAGTGTATATAAAAGTCAGCAGTCTGCCTTTATTATACAGTCAATGATAGAATCATGAAAGGATCTCGTCATTGAAGAGCTGTAAAGGCACATTTTGTTGAAAGGTTATTCCCATAGATATAAAATCAGAAAACTGTTCCTACAATGCACTGTATATTAACTTAACACCATAAATGCTGGCAAGCAATATAATGAGCTGCATGGCATTTACTGGAGGGGGAAAATCCAATATTAGTCAAATGTAACATTTTCCACTTTTATTATATGTTTGAAACATTAGATGGTCGCAGACACAAGGGATGTATGAAGAGGTATGGTATTTGAAAAGTATTGCATAGGGAGAACTAAGTATTAATGCTAAACATATGGCTAGTTTAGATTAAGGTACCAAGACAATTAAAGGAGATAAAATGAAAAAATAAATGGATCTGCTTTTTCATATATTTACCATAGCAAATGTTAAAACCATTTTCTTCCATGAGGTTTATTTTCAAAATTAACCCTTCATCTTTTTGCATGTCTTAGGACTACATAACATCTGTCTCCCATTAGAATATGAGTTGTCCTATAACCATATCCCAAAAGTGCTATTGCTTTAACTTTCTTCTAACTTGATATTGGTGTACTGCAATGCGGTTGTAACGTGGTGATTGCAAGCAAATAGTATTGCGCTTGCCACAACCCAAATCAGCGAGTGATTTGTTGCACAAGATGGAATAGTCATGTTGAAAAACAAATGTTCTAGGGCCAAGCTTATAACTGTTTACACTGGGAATTAACCTGATTGTCTGGGGTAGCGCATTCCAGAGAACAGGTGCAGCACAAGAAAAGTCATCCAGACGGAAGTGGAAGTTTCTGATTATAGCAGATGTTAGTATTAGGCCGGAGTCACACTAGACCGTAATACCGACGAGTCCTATGTGAGAAAAAAGCGCATAGCACTCGGACCAGTGTTAATTTATTTGGCAGCTCCTATCATCCGTTGTTTTCTCGGCCGTATTATGCATGCGAGTGAAATCGCAGCATGCTGCGATTTGCACCATATATATCGGCCGAGACTCGCCAATGAAAGTCTATGGGTGCGAGAAAAACTCGCACACCACACGGACCATCAGTGCGGTGTACAGTAAAATCACACTGACAGGTTAATATATATATATATATATACCCAAATATATTTATATATATATTTATATTTCATACAGAGTTAGATAGCAAAAACAGCCGGTAATTAAATTGTCGGCTTTTGCTAAATCATTACCAAACCCGACAGGATATGAGACATGCTTTACATACAGTAAACCAGTGCATATCCGTTATATTTTTATATATCCCTCCCTAATAATGTTAGTAGTGTGTGCGTGTGTGCAAAATTTGGGAGCTGTAGTTGTTAAATTAAAGGGTTAATTCATTGAAAAAACTGGCGTGGGCTCCCGCGCAAATTTCTCTGCCAGAGAGGGAAAGCCAGTGACTGAGGGCAGATATTAATAGCACAGAGAAGGACCATGGTTATTGCCCCCCCAGATAAAAACATCTGCCCCAGCCACCCAAGAAAAGGTGCATCTGTAAGCTTTACCAAAAAGCTCTATCTTGGTCTCATCTGTCCAAAAGACTTTTTCCCAGAAGGATTTTGTCTTACTCATGTACAAAATTTCTACTGTACACGTCTCTGCTTTTTCTGCACACTGGATTTTTTCCTTACAATGTGCACTGACAGTGCGCTCTCTTGCCATCTCATCAGAGCTGGTGAGCCAGAGCACTGTCACTGTGCATAATGCACAGTGACAGGAACTTACTGAGCATACATCAGAATTAACAAATGATGCAGTAGAGCAGGGACTATTCCAGACCCTAAAAGTTAATTCTCAGACCCTAAAAGTAATTGATGAATGATGCTTCATTTTAGGGTGGGGGTATAGGCTGTAGCAATGACCACAACCTTTGTCCCCTGTTGACGGCTTGCTTGAATATCCCAGCATGCACTTGAGGTTCTCAAACAAAGCGTCATCAAAAGGGAGGAAAGTTAAAAAAAGAAGTTAGGGACAGTAGTGAGGGAACGGTAGGGAATTTTTAATTAAAGCATATTAGAAAAAAGAATAGATGATGACTAGGGATGAGCGGACCCATGGAAGTTCAGGTTCTGGTACCTGACCCAAACTTTAGTTCAAAGTTCGATTCGGGTACTAGAACTTTACCCAAACTTGAAACCAAACCCAAGCCCCATTGAAAACTATGGAGACCCGAATTTTAAATTTGGAAAAAATATCTCTCTATTGTCGCTAGAGAAGTCCATGTTCGGAACCCAGCACCAGACATTGTGTCTGGTATGAACCCCAAACTTTGACATTCGGTTCGCTCATCTCTAATTATGACATTAAATAGACAGACATTTAGGATTAAAATAAATGTTAGCTCCAGAGCCCCTGTAAGGGGTTAAATTTTCCTGTATGTTTGGTGCAATAGAATTAATAGCAATATGGGTTTTGCAAGTTGTAGCTGTCTAAATCAGACTTAAAGGGTTTGATAGATGAACAAAAATAGTTATCTCCTATCCTTATTCCTGACGATGAACAATTACAATGTAGGGGTAGTGCTCATGCCCAACTGCTGATCCATTCATTCTCTATGGGGCTGCCTAAAAATAATTAGCACAGCTTTCGGCAGCCTCATAGAGAATGAAAAGAGCAGTAGTCAAGCTTGTGCACTGCTGCTCCATTCTAACAGGAAAAAAAGTGTCTTGCTCTGCCAATCGGAGGATGCCCACCGGTCAATAAGTTATCATCACCTATTCAGTGGAGAATAGGAGGAGGATGTTAGTCTTAGGGTACCGTCACACTATACGATTTACCAACGATCACGACCAGCGATACGACCTGGCCGTGATCGTTGGTAAGTCGTAGTGTGGTCGCTGGGGAGCTGTCACACAGACAGCTCTCCAGCGACCAACGATGCCGAGGTCCCCAGGTAACCAGGGTAAACATCGGGTTACTAAGCGCAGGACCGCGCTTAGTAACCCGATGTTTACCCTGGTTACCAGCGTAAAAAAAACCAAACAGTAAATACTTACATTCCGGTGTCTGTCCCTTGCCGTCTGCTTCCCGCACTCACTGACTGCCGGCCATAAAGTGAAAGCACAGCGGTGACGTCACCGCTGTGCTCTGCTTTCACTTTACGGCCGGCAGTCAGTGAGTGCGGGAAGCAGACAGCAAGGGACCTGACGGACACCGGAATGTAAGTATGTAGTGTTTGTTTGTTTTTTACATTTACGCTGGTAACCAGGGTAAACATCGGGTTACTAAGTGCGGTCCTGCGCTTAGTAACCCGATGTTTACCCTGGTTACAAGTGAACGCATCGCTGGATCGGTGTCACACACACCGATCTAGCGATGACAGCGGGAGATCCAGCGATGAAAGAATGTTCCAAACGATCTGCTACGACGTACGATTCTCAGCAGGATCCCTGATCGCTGCTGCGTGTCAGACACAGCGATATCGTAACGATATCGCTGGAACATCACGAATCGTACCGTCGTAGCGATCAAAATGGCACTGTGTGACGGTACCCTTAGATCATCAGACAATACATATGAGGCTGTAATATTGAGTGTTAGAGAGCTATATAGGGTAAATAGAGCTTGGGAAGATCAACTTTGTGAATCAGAGTATCCAATGATACACTTCATATGGTATGAGATAGGTCTAGATCTCTAGATTAGATATTGATTTTTGACTAAAAGGAAGGAAAAGAAAATGCTCCATTCAGCAGTTCAGTAAATAGTTTAAATAAAGATTATAATTTAAAAATAACTTGTCACGTAAATAACAAAAAGAAGAAATAATTGTCCCTTTGCTATTTACTATTTATCCAAATTAGTAGACTTGTGGACTCTTGAAGTGACGTTAGCGAGGGTCTTCATTACCGCTTCACATTTAGTCCTTCCACTGTGATTAATAGGATTACTTGTATCACAAATACCATGGACTAATATTTCATTGACATATAGACTGAAAGATACAAATGAAAATGTAGGAAGAATGTTCACTCGGACTATTGCTTTAGCTTCTTGCACATGTGAACAAATTCCTATCCGTCCAGCACCAAAGGAGATTAGCAACAAGGAGCTATGAGGCATTCAGTAATTTACAATTTCTGGCTACAGTTTTCATTCATCACAAGCCTTGATTCACTACCTGCCATCTACATAGCTGCAGTTTGAAACCATGCAGTCATCAGTCTTTTTAAATGGAACAAGTAGCTTATTTGAAATAGTTTAGTTTACTGATGTTTTGTTTTATTTTAAATTTAAATTTCAGTTCTACGTTCATCCATCAGAAGGACGCCGGTGTTTTCGTTGTTTTGTCATTGTTGAAAGGCTCGTGACATTTTCTCTTTATCCAACACACTGTTCTACGTTGGCGGTGAGGACTTCATAGCTGCACCAGTTGCTTCATAGCAATAGAATAAAAGAATTTCATTAGCAATGAAATTTACATAGATTTATGCAATTCATACTAGAACATTTTTTGACCCATGCCATCTTCAACCTCTCCTGTTTTGGTGGTATTTTTCATTTTCAGTGTCTACAAATAAAGGAGTTGTCTAACAAAGAACAGAAAATGAAAAAAGTTTAAACTGGTTTAAAAAAAAATAATAAAATGATTACCCCTTTTCATCAATACAATACGACTCCCATTCTGGTATTTGCACCAGAAATGGCAGGAGATGCCCACTCATCAATCACCGCCTAAGAAGTGTCAACACTGAGGCCAATGATTGGCTAAGAGGGATTTTTCTACCATTTTCTCGTCTGCCGAGACGGGACAAGGATATAAAAAATAGCGCAAACTGGGTAAGTATGGGAACGGGTAGGTAATTTAGGCCAAGTATTATGTTTTTAATTTCTACAGTTAGTTCATGACCTTTGAACAAAAACTTTTCCCTGTTTCACATCCCCTTAAACTATTAATATTGGAATAATTTACATATTTATGAATCAGTATCCTATTTACATGTCAGGAACATGTAGATGCACAATTCCTGGCACTAGGCTCCTCCAATTAAAGTCAAATGAATACCATGCCCCTTGTATAATCGGTGGTAACATTAAATAAACTTATAATATTGTCCAGACACTATGGAAAGCTTGTCCTTGCTTGAGAGTAGATGGCCATGGTAAAATGTACCCTTGTATCAGTAATGAGCAACATTAGGCTCTGTACACATTAGTGTCATGACTTTCATTAGTAATGTAGCAAGGACAGCTTTGACTGATCCACTGTAAAACGTATTCTAACAAATCTTCAGTCTTCTTTAAATTATATATGGTCAGTAGGGATTTTTAGCAAGTACTGAATGGTGACTATGTTATTAATTCCCATTTAGCTGTAACCGAGGGGGGTCATGGAACATCGCTATATTACTAGAATTACAGCTGATACAGCAGAGAGATGAGACATTGAGCCAACACCCTAATGTGTATGGGGGCACCAGCCAATTGATTCTCGAGCAAGATTCTGATCAGGCATAACTGATTTCTGACTGACGATCGCATTGTTCTCCCAGAGATAAGCCGCCATCATATATGTCTGTTGGCAGCTGTCTCATAGAGAAAACTATGTATGGGAAAGACAGACGAGATAGCTGTAGGCCAAACGATTTGCCGAAGCATCTTTTAGCCAGCAGCCATCTAATGCATATGATTGGCTTAAGTGTCCCATCCAATTGCCAGTTGAAGCCATTGCTCAACTTCATACTCTGGTAAATTATGAATAATGAGAGGGTCTGACAAGTATTAAACAGCTCAAGAGATGTTTGTCATTATTTAGGCCAGTGCATTCAGTCCTTAAGTATCTGAAACTGGTCATGTCTTCAGGATTTCCTTATTATTGTAGCAGTTGCAATAATTGTCAATGCCTACACAACTGCCATAGGTGCTCTCTCTAAGCGTTATCTTCATATCATGACCTATTAAAGATATTTGGGGACTGGAATCATTGTTCTAGACCACCAGCCCGTATGCTAATAAAAAATATAATTTCCCGCCCCTTAATGTGTATAATTTCCATGAGAATAGTAAGCTCATTTGAGAATATAAAAAAGATAGAACATTTTTAAATGTTATCCGGGAGTGTCCCCTTGAGGAATAACCAAAACTGGTGAGTTGGTCATAATTTTTTCGACTTTTGGGGTTTGGGTGTTCACTGTTTGAGACCTCTGGCGATCCCTAAAAAGGGCAGATGCACGTCAACACTTTCCCTGCAAAACGAGGCACTAATTAAGGTGGCCAAGCTGCAGTTTCTAGTAATGGAAAATTCTTCAATCTCCCACCATTTAGATCACCAGGATAACCACTATTCCATGGCAATCTACATTGTGCTATTAACAAATGAATCTTCACTTTTTAGTTCTTTTTATCAGTCTTACCAACTGTTGGTCAAAGACTTTCACATACTTCTTCATTACAAAATGATTTCCTTAGTTCAGAGTATAGTGTGAAATTAAATTGTTGACTGCTTCATCCAGAAAAATGTAATTACAGTGTAAAGTTTTATTAAAGAAAAGAAGGATCTAAGGTATAAAAATAATTACATTGATTTCTATGAACCACAACTTGCTTGAGCTGCTGGTTTCAGATATTGTGAAATAATAGGGCACTGTAAAAGAAAATACTTCGATGTAAAAGGTTTGAAGAGAAGTTGCAGAAAAATAGCATTATATCTCATAGTGCCCTGTGGTTTGTCTTGCAAACTTTTGAAGACTTTTCTGTGATAAAAAGATTAGGAAGCATGGAAATTGCATAATGCATTGATTTTCCAGGACATGAACTTTTTGCAAAACGGATTCCAAAATCTTCAACCATACAAAATATTCTTGCAATAATTTCACAGTTGTGATTTTAGTGTCATCTGCAGAGAGTCCTATGTTCTGGTAGCGAGCAGAAATGTTTTGGTACATGGATCATAGAAAAAAAAGAAGTTTGAAGATTAACAGCTCTCCTATTAGGCATTTGCTCTAAAAGTCTCCAAAAAGATATACACTAACTTTTATAACCTTACTACTCATATACAAATTTAGACTTATAATGTAATTTCAATCAAAATTATTCACTCCCCTTTTGAAAAACTTCCTGTTTACAATAAACCAATCAAAAAAGAGCAATTTAAGTTTCTCAACACAACTAAAATAACAAGTGGTTTCTCCAAATTCAAAGCAAAATGTCACTTTGATGACGACTACAGTCTCAGATGCATTCAACCCTTACATGACTAAAGTCTGTAGTAATCAGTAGAGCACTTTTTGCTGTTATGACCTGCTACACATGTGATATATAGCCAGAGATAAGCTTCTGGCAGTGTTCCTGATGAAATTTAGACCATTCCTTAAGGTACTGTCACACTAGACGATATCGCTAGCGATCCGTGACGTTGCAGCGTCCTCGCTAGCGATATCGTCCAGTGTGACAGGCAGCAGCGATCAGGCCCCTGCTGGGAGATCGCTGGTCGGGGAAGAAAGTCCAGAACTTTATTTCGTCACTGGACTCCCCGTAGACATCGCTGAATCGGCATGTGTGACACCGATTCAGCGATGTCTTCACTGGTAACCAGGGTAAACATCGGGTAACTAAGCGCAGGGCCGCGCTTAGTAACCCGATGTTTACCCTGGTTACCAGCGTAAAAAAACAAACAGTACATACTTACATTCAGCTGTCTGTCCCTTGCCGTCTGGTTCCTGCACTGACTGCTGGCCGTAAAGTGAAAGCAGAGCACAGCCACAGCGGTGAGTCACCGCTGTGTGACTCACCGCTGTGCTGTGCTTTCACTTTCACTTTACGGCCAGCAGTCAGTGCAGGAACCAGACGGCAAGGGACAGACAGCTGAATGTAAGTATGTACTGTTTGTTTTTTTACGCTGGTAACCAGGGTAAACATCGGGTTACTAAGCGCGGCCCTGCGCTTAGTTACCCGATGTTTACCCTGGTTACTGGGGACCTCGGGATCGTTGGTCGCTGGAGAGCTGTCTGTGTGACAGCTCTCCAGCGACCAAACAGCGACGCTGCAGCGATCCGGATCGTTGTCGGTATCGCTGCAGCGTCGCTAAGTGTGACGGTACCTTTAGACACAATGGCCTTCAGTTCACCAAAAGTCTTGGATTTGCATGCTGCAACCACTTCTTCAAATCCTAGCAACAGGATTCAAGTTAACCCATTACTTGCCAAATTAAAAATTTTACAAGTACGGATTTTTCAGAAAAGGGTGTCCCAATATTCAATTAAAAATGACAATGACATGATTTCCTATTTTGAAAACATTCATTTTACAAACACAACACAAAAAATTGGACCTAATTATAAAACTTATAAAATCTTAGTTGCTAGAAGCTAAAGATTAGGCGTCCCAAAAAAAGGACATTGGTAGATAATGGGTTAAGCAACTGCTATGGGCACTTCAAGAATTACCAGCTCTTCTTCTGAAATCAAGCCTTGGTGGACATTGAGTTATTATTTGGATTTGTAATGACACCGATGGTGACACTGGCGCAGCCTAGGGGGCGCTATCAGATGGCACGGGAATGAACGCAGGGAGTGAGGAAACAAGGAATGCAGTGCACAAGGACCTGAGACTAAGCAGTGAGCACAGGACCTGGAACAAAGCAGTCACGTGATGACAGGGAGCGGAGTCACCTCATGTGCAGCCAGGCAAGGCAGCTGGGAGCGCGGAGTACAGGGCACAGGATGTAAACGTAGTCAAAGTAGAGCCGAGGCTCAAAAGCCAGATGAGAGCATCGTACCTAAGGATAAGACAGAAAGTAAACCGAGACGAGCCAAGGGATAAGATAACCAGGAAGGACAGGGCAGTACAATGCAGGCTACAGAGGCAAAAGTCAGGGGACAAACTGGGTCATACACAGCAAAAGCTCACATACACAGAGGCACAGCGATTACGGATGAGTAAACTGGGTTAGCAACCACAAACCGAGTATACGGAAGTATCAATGACACCAAACCCAGGAACTACCAACATTAAATAGCCGCCCCAGAACCAAAGAGAGGCAGGCTAGAATTAATCCTTACCTGACCAGGATGGAGACGGAACCATCCTGTCAGAGCCATGACAGGATTATTTTCCTATTGGAAGATCCAATGATGCACAAGATTCAGCTTCTTCAGAGAGGGAATGATGTTTTATCTTAAGATTGTCTGATATTTGACTGAATATACATTGCCCTCCAGATGCTGAAGAGTTCCAGTGCCAGAAAAGTCAAAGGTAGCCTCAGAGCTTCATCAAGCTTCACTGTTAGCTTCAGCAAGCCACCAGCATGTTACACTGTTGGCAGAGTGTTATTGTCAGTGTAGCATTTATTCTTCCTACTGCAGACATACCAGTAATCCTTGGTTCTAGTATTCCAGTTTTGCTTCATCATTCCACAGAGCAGGATCCCTAAACTTCTGTGGCTTATTTATATAGTTTTGAGCATATTGGAGCCAAATATTCTTGGGCTTTTGAGTCAGTAGAGATGTACATCTTGGAGAACAATCATTGAGTTCTCCAGTGTTTATCATGCACTTTACTTTGCAAACTAAAACCTCAGTACCTGCTGCCATCAAATCTTTGGACAGGATCAGGTTCAGACTATACGAGACTCAAGGACAGGGAACTGAAAACATACTAGCTGCACACACACACTGAAACGCTAATCTACAGGGATTGCTCAGACACCTCCTACTGTGGAACATACCTTATATACCTGATGCTTCCCAGCTATTAGCTGGGACATTTCCAAAGTGCTCCCCTTTAAGAAGCGGGGAGCGCTCTCGCACTAGGCAAGCCGCCAGGAGAACTGCACGATGTGCACTGGCCTAGGAAAGCCACAGTCGAGAACGGGGACAACGCTGCACTGCCGGGGCGGTTAATATGTCAACATCCCTGCTGGGAGGGGGGAGAAGGACCATGCAGGGATGCCAGCATTGGCGTTACACAATCCTTCTCTACCAGCAGAGATGCCAAAATGAATTACCCTAATTGGAGGACATATTATACCAAATTTCAGTGGGCAATGAGAGGAGTTAGACTATCCATTGCTACAGGTTTTGTGTGAAAGGACAGATACACTTTAAGAAGCCTAAAAAGCATAATTGAAATTACAACTCAAAGGATTAAAAGAAGATTACCATGAAGACTAATATATACATTATTTCTTGCAGTGATTGATGCCTCATTTGTAATATCGAAAATTTGCATTACAATAAAGATCATCAAACAGAAAAGTGTTATGTTGCTATCAGCTGCCACGTCCATGGTTTTTGCTACTTCTTAATTCCCAGTTCTTTTTTGACTGTATAATTTAATTAATTTTCTCTTTGTGGGTTGGGAGGCAACACTCACTCTTAGTAGAGCTGCTGTTTGTCTCTGTCTCTGTGTTTCCCTTTCTCTGTCTCTCTCCTCTGTCTGAACCTTTTGTCACCCTGCCTCTTGCTTTTCTAACAGTGAATCGACACATTTTTAATATGAACACATTGTTTTGAAATCAATACCCAATTTGTTTAGACTGAGTCTAATGAAGAATTCATTTTTCATTGTCTTCTGGCTCTATATTGCCTTGCGGATTAACAAATATGTCTTCCTATTGCAATTGGTTCATAGCAATAATCAAGTTAAATGGCTACAAGTTGATATACAACTTAAGGCAGTTACATGCAATTAGGTTGCCAGAAATGACCCCAGCTATTTATCTCATAGTGTAACCTAATGGTTGTCACTATTGAGTTTGCGGAGGAAGCAGTACCATCCAGGCTGTATGGTCCAAACCTCTACCATTTAGGAATCCATTGATAAATAAATAACATATAGAAGTTAAAGATTTCACATTGGCACCCAGGAGGTGTTACATTTCTGCATAGCCCATTGGAAGTGCCATAATATTCTAAGTTGACGGATGTTTAGAAGTCAAAGAGTGACCTCTAGGTCTCAGTAGAACTTCTTTATGCCCTCTGAGCCTTTGAATTTGGAAAGCCAAATTTACGATAGAAGAATGATTTCACGTCTTCAATCTTCTTTATACACTGATTTATAAGATTAAGAGGTCCACAAGATTCCAGCAATAGCTTTCTGATGCAAAGATTCTTGTTTTGTCATGCTAAAGCTTGCAGGGGTCTTAATAGGTTTGTGACCCAAGCCCCAAGACATATGCTCTCTCCGATAAATGTACTTAAGATGCAAAACATAGGTATAACATAATATTTATAACACATCTGGCTTAGATACATTATATCAAACCTACTGTATATACTCGAGTATAAGCCGAGATTTTCAGCCCAAATTTTTGGGCTGAGAGTGCCCCTCTCGGCTTATACTCAAGTCACGGTGGGCGGCAGGGTGAGGGGGAGAGGGCGCTGAGGCATACTCACCTAGTCCCGGCGGTCCTGACGCTCCCCCTGCCTGTCACACTGTCTCCGGGTGCCGCAGCTCTTCCCCTGTTCAGCGGTCACGTGGGACAGCTCATTATCACATGTAAAGCGCCATGGAATAAATGGCGCTATAACAATAAATAATAATAATAATAATAATTAGAGAAATGAATATGGACTCCACTCCCATAGGGGTGGAGCCGCATATTCATTTCTCTAATGAGCGGTAACGGTGACCGCTGATAGAGGAAGAGGCTGCGGCACCCGGAGACCAGCTGTCCGGGAGAAGGAGCGGGACGCCGGGAGCAGGTAAGTATGTCATATTTACCTATCCCCGCTCCACACGCCGGGCGTCGCTCCATCTTCCCGGCGTCTATCCGCACTGACTGTGCAGGTCAGAGGGCGCGATGACGCATATAGTGTGCGCGCCGCCCTCTGCCTGATCAGTCAGTGCGGAGAGACGCCGGGACGGGACGCTGAGGAGCTGCAAGCAAGAGAGGTGAGTATGGCATTTTTTTTTTATTATTGCAGCAGCAGCAGCAATGGCACAGCTTTCTATGGTACATCTATGGGGCAATAGTGAATGGTGCAGAGCACTATATGGCACAGCTATGGGGCACTAATGAATGGTGCAGAGCACTATATGGCACAGCTATGGGGCAATAATGAATGGTGCAGAGCACTATATGGCACAGCTATGGGGCAATAATGAATGGTGCAGAGCACTATATGGCACAGCTATGGGGCAATAATGAGCGGTGCAGAGCACTATATGGCACAGCTATGGGGCAATAATGAACGGTGCAGAGCACTATATGGCACAGCTATGGGGAAATAATGAACGGTGCAGAGCACTATATGGCACAGCTATGGGGCAATAATGAACGGTGCAGAGCACTATATGGCACAGCTATGGGGCAAAAATGAATGGTGCAGAGCACTATATGGCACAGCTATGGGGAAATAATGAACGGTGCAGAGCACTATATGGCACATCTATGGGGCAATAATGAACGGTGCAGAGCACTATATGGCACAGCTATGGGGCAATAATGAACGGTGCAGAGCACTATATGGCACAGCTATGGGGCAATAATGAACGGTGCAGAGCACTATATGGCACAGCTCTGGGGCAATAATGAACGGTGCAGAGCACTATATGGCACAGCTATGGGGCAATAATGAACGGTGCAGAGCAGTATATGGCACAGCTATGGGGCAATAATGAATGGTGCAGAGCACTATATGGCACAGCTATGGGGCAAAAATGAATGGTGCAGAGCACTATATGGCACAGCTATGGGGCAATAATGAACGGTGCAGAGCACTATATGGCACAGCTTTCTATGGTACATCTATGGGGCAATAATGAATGGTGCAGAGCACTATATGGCACAGCTATGGGGCAATAATGAACGGTGCAGAGCACTATATGGCACAGCTATGGGGCAATAATGAACGTGCAGAGCACTATATGGCACAGCTTTCTATGGTAGATCTATGGGGCAATAATGAATGGTGCAGAGCACTATATGGCACAGCTATGGGGCCATAATGAACGGTATGGAGCATCTAATTTTATTTTTGAAATTCACCGGTAGCTGCTGCATTTTCCACCCTAGGCTTATACTCGAGTCAATAAGTTTTCACAGTTTTTTGTGGCAAAATTAGGGGGGTCGGCTTATACTCGGGTCGGCTTATACTCGAGTATATACGGTATTTATTATATTGTAATGCTAAATAATAAAGTCACCAGTGAAAAATGGTACAGTACAATTAAATCAGGGACTCACATGTGACATCTCTTTTCTTCTTTATTTGGGTCCAGACCTCCATAAGGACTTTATGTATCCACAACTCACCTCTGCACTCAAACTATAGTAATAGTGGCCACCTTTGGACGTCAGGTCAAATTAACCACCCAAGATTATGGTGCATTCATATAATTATTATTTATTTTTGGCGCACCAATGATTCCATGGTGCTGTACATGTGAAAAGTGTTTTATATACAAAATACAAATATAAATTACAATGAACAAAATAACAGTGACAGATTGGAACCAAGGAGAAGAGGACCCTTTCCCCGTGGGATTACAGGGTAATGGGGAAGGAGACAGTAGGTTTGGGTGCTTGCAGCAGCTTCGATGGTGGTGAGGTGGCAGCCGGGTCATTGCAGGCTGTAAGCTGTCTTGAAAAGATGGGCTTTCAAGTTATGTCTGTAGGTTCCAAATGTGGTGGGTAATCGGAAGTGTTAGGGCACAGAGTTCCAGATGATGGGGGATACTCTTGGAGATGACTGGGTTAGGAATATACAAGTGTGGAGAAGAGAAGGAGGTCTTGGAAAGACTGGAGAGGATGTGTGGGAAGATATTGAGAGATTAGTTCAGATATATAGAGGAGACAGATTATGGACAGCTTTGTAGGTCAGTGTTAGTAGTTTGAACTGGATTCGACAGAGAATTGGAAGCCAATTAAGGGATTTATAGAGGAGAGAAGAGGGGGACTAGCGAGGAGAGAGGTGGATTATTTTGGCAACAGAGTTAATGAAGGGCTGGTGAGGTATGAGAATCAGAAGGGAGGCGACAAAGAAGGATTTTGCAGTAGTTGAGGCCAGAGATGATGAGGGCATGCACTAGCATTTTAGTATGTTCAAGGTTGATTTTCTGGGCTACCGCTAGTTTCCTCATCCAAATTCAACAGACTCATAGACTTTTGAGTGTAGGTAAGGAGACTCATGGCCGGTTTGGAATTCATAGAATCTGAATTTATCCTAACTAGTGATGAGTGAGTATACTCGTTGCTCGGGTTTTCCTGAGCACGCTCGGGTGATCTCCGAGTATTTGTGACTGCTCGGAGATTTTGTTTTCGTAGCTGCAGCTGCATGATTTACAACTGCTAAACAGCTTGAATATATGAGGGGATTCCCTAGCAACCAGGCAATCCCCACATGTACTCACGCTGGATAGCAGCCGTAAATCATGCAGCTGAGTTAACAAAAACTAAATCTCTGAGCAGTCATAAATACTCGGAGATCACCCAAGTGTGCTCGGGGAAAACCCGAGCAACAAGAATACTCACTCATCACTAATCCTAACCCAAAGACAAGAAAAGATTGTGCCCCCGATTGAAGATATGCACATTCCACACTACGTTGATCAATTTCTTAGTATATCTTTATGGTAACTAAAGCTCGTCTTTTTTGGATGCAGCGCTTCATATCTCCTATATAGCCATATGGCTCTCATCACAAAAGTGGATCCCGTGAATGAAATATTTTTTTTCTCCGTCTAAACTAAGGCGCAGTTTCTTTGTATTATATTGAGATTTCAGTGCAATAAAGATATATTAAAATTTGAATCAGTATGGAATGCTGGACCTAAACCCAACAACAATAAGTAGAGATTAATGTTAAATAAGATAACTGCCTAAATTTACTTTTAGAAAGTCATTCTGCAATTAATGACATTAATGTCTTTACATTCCTTAGTTATGGAATCATAATTTATAGTTAGATTTTTATTACTTTCCATTACCAATATATTTTTACAGTGCTGTACTGAGCCACCTGTTACCACTCACAATGTGTTCTGTCCCCTATTGCACACACAACGACTAGTAAAGCTATCCATATGTTAAGTGTTATAAAGGGTTTCTTTAAATTTTGGTTTAATTAACTACACTAGCATGTAAAAGTTTGGGCACTCCTGGTCAAAATTACTGTTATTGTGAACAAGCAAATTGAAGATGAAAAGATCTCTAAAAGGCCTAAAGTTAAAGATTATTGCAAAACAATGGGGAGACAAAGAGCGCAATAGGGTCTTATCCACGTTACACAGAGGAGAATATACACCAAATTTGCTCACCTGGTTAGGATGAGATTAGAGCATATAGATAGCGGCTGCTGCAGATCCACAGGTCTTCACAAACCAGAGAAAATAATGTCTTCAAAGGGAGATTTGTAGTTAAAGTTCTGCGCTGCGCTAAGATGAATTTCAGGAGAGTATAGTTGATTCACAGTGGTTTTATTCTACGCGTTTCAAGGGTCTCATGCCCCCTTCATCAGGAAATACCAGAGCTTCTCCCTTTGAAGACATAAAGTTAAAGATGACACATTTCTATTGCATTTTAGTAAAAAAAATGTATTTTCATATTTTACATTTTAAAAATGACAAAAATGAAAATGGGACGATGCAAAAGTTTGGCCACTCGGCATGGTTAGTACCTAGAAACACACTCTTTTGAAAGTATCACTTTTTGTAGCCTGACAAGAATCTTTCAATTCTTGCATGCACTGCTATTTTGAGGTCTAGCCACAGATTTTCAATGATGTTCAGATCAAGGGACTGTGAGGGCCATTGGAAGACCTTCAGCTTGTACCTTTTGAGGTAGTCTATTGTGGACTTTGATTTGGGTTTAGGATCATTATCCATTTGTAGAAGCCATCCTCTTTTCAACTTCAGCTTTTTTACAGATGGTGTTATGTTTGCATCTAGAATTTGTTGAAATTTAATTGAAACCATTCTTCCCTCTACCCGAAATGCTCGCTGTACCATTGGCTGCAACCCAACCACAAAGCATAATTGATCCACCCCATGCTTAATGGTTGGTGAGATTTTCTTTTCCTGAAATTCTGTGCCATTTTTTCTCCACACATACCTGTTACTTTGATCATTGATGCCAAAGAGTTCTATTTTAAACTTATCAGTCCACATGACTTTTTTAAAAATGCATCAGGCTCTTGTAGATGTTCTTTTGCATACCTCTGATGTTGAATTTTATGGTGAGGACGTAGGAGAGGTTTTCTTCTAGTGACTCTTCCATGAAGGACATGTTTGTGCAGGTGTCTCTGAACAGTAGAACAATAAACCACAACTCCAGAGTCTGCTAAATTTTTATGAAGGTCTTTTGCAGTCAAGCAGGGATTTCGGTTTGTCTCTCTAGCAAACCTATGAGCAGCTCCCACTGAAATGTTGCTTGGTCTTCCAGACATTATTTTGACCTCACTGTTTCTGTTAAACTGCCATTTTGTAATTACTGTCATGGTTAGGACAAGGTTATGTCTTGTACTCTCAAGGGTTAATGTTCTTAGCCTCTCTTTCAAAATGGGAGGGCTATTTATACTCGCTCCTAACCTGGTATCCTTGTCAGCTATAGGTTTTCTGCAGTCTGTATGCTTGACCTCTGTAGTGTGTGCTGGCTTGCTTTGTGTCTTGCTGTTACCTGCTTTATTTGCTTTCCTGGATTACTGACCCCTGGCTAGGCTTCTGACTATTCTCTGACTCTCCCTGTTGGTATCTTGTAATCTCCTGGTTATGACTTTGGCTTGTTTCACTATTCTTTTATGCTTGTTCCTTCTCTGTTTCCCTTGCGTCTGGCTCTGCCCCCTGACCGCCTCCCACTCTGTCACATGATCGTAGGTCCTTCTGCTTTACCTGGTCACTCTGTCTCATGTGAAAGGTCCTGTTGGTGTTCATGTTAGTTACCCGGTTTCTTGTTCAGCTCCATTGCTGCTGGCTGCTGGGTGCAGTTTCCCCTGCAGCATTTATACCCGGGTATCGTGACAATTACATTTTGAACTGAGGAAAAGGCAACTTGAAAAAGCTTTGCTATCTTTTTATAGCCTTCTCCTGCTTTGTGGACCTCCACCATTTTAATTTTTAGAGTACTAGACAGCTACTTAGAAGAACCCATGGCTGCTGCTTTTTGGCTAGAGGAGGCTGGGTTTTCATAAGGTTGGGAATTTTTTTTCACCTTGCCTTTCCCAACAATGATAGTGAATGGGACATAACCCTAATAGGCTAAATAAGGTCTGAAACCTTGGTCAAAGTTATCTGAGCTCACAAATCTCTAAGGGTGTCCAAACTTTTCCATCGCCCATTTTCCTTTTTGTAATTTTTAAAATGGAAAAAAGGTTTGCCTAAAATTCAAAGGAAATGTGTCATCTTTAACTTTAGACTTTTTAGAGATCATTTCATCTTCAACTAGTATAACTGTTCACAGTAACAGTAATTTTGACCAGGGGTGCCCAAACTTTTACAAGCCACTGTACATGGGACTGTGGTTGCAAGTTTTTAAACAGACTGTTCCCAACAATTAAAGGAAAGGTGATTACTTCTTGTGATTCATTTCAGGTCAATGACTGGGACCCCGACGATCCTGTGAACTGATATGCCACCTAAAGCTACGGCCTAGCTATAAGTATTTGGTCAGTATTTTTCCTCAGTATTTGTAAGCCAAAACCAGGAGTGAGCCAAAAATGCAGAATTGGTGCTCTTGTTTCTATTATACTTTTTCTCTGATTTCAGCTTGCAAATACTGAGGAAAAATACTGACCAAATACTGACAGTGAGGCAATAGTCTCAATCTTTAGAAGGAAAATTGTCATCAGATTCAAGCTGCCCAAACCACAGTCAGCATGATCAGAAACTATCTGTGTGATTGCAGCCAGGTATGTTTTAATCTGAAATGCTGCTTTGAAAAGCTGGTCGAGAACTATATGGCTCAGCTGAATAGTCCAAAGTCGGTTCCTGGAAGATTTTTACCCACCTGCAATATCCATATCGGTACCTGTTTCCTTTGTTTATGCTTTAATCTTTCTTGTGGGTGAGGCATTGAGACAATGAACGAGTCCTGTTTTATTCACTAGGACTTTTGGTGCCATTCAGTGAGGGGGTTAAATCCTTAGCTTGTTTAGTATTGTCTCTTTGCCATAGGTGTGGCTGCCCTATATTTAAGCTCTTCATTTTCTGTCTCTCATTGTCAGTTATAAATAGTTCTTTATCTGGTCCACAGCTCTGTACTCTGCATCAGTAGTTCTAGTGGTTATTCCTGTTTCAGACCTCGGTCTGTTTACTGACTTTTCTTCTGATGATTTTGTCCCTTATCTTTACCTCCTCGTTCTATCTAGACTACTTGGCTTTCCTGCCAGCCTGCTCAATCAGCCAGCAGTCACTTCAAGGACTCAACCCAGGGCCCATGCGAAAGTCCATATCCCTGTAGAGAGTTAAGGTACTGTCACACTAGACGATATCGCTAGCGATCCGTGACGTTGCAGCGTCCTCGCTAGCGATATCGTCCAGTGTGACAGGCAGCAGCGATCAGGCCCCTGCTGGGAGATCGCTGGTCGGGGAAGAAAGTCCAGAACTTTATTTCATCGCTGTACTCCCCGTAGACATCGCTGAATCGGCGTGTGTGACACCGATTCAGCGATGTCTTCACTGGTAACCAGGGTAAACATCGGGTAACTAAGCGCAGGGCCGCGCTTAGTAACCCGATGTTTACCCTGGTTACCAGCGTAAAAAAACAAACAGTACATACTTACATTCAGCTGTCTGTCCCTTGCCGTCTGGTTCCTGCACTGACTGCTGGCCGTAAAGTGAAAGCAGAGCACAGCCACAGCGGTGAGTCACCGCTGTGTGACTCACCACTGTGCTGTGCTTTCACTTTCACTTTACGGCCAGCAGTCAGTGCAGGAACCAGACGGCAAGGGACAGACAGCTGAATGTAAGTATGTACTGTTTGTTTTTTTACGCTGGTAACCAGGGTAAACATCGGGTAACTAAGCGCGGCCCTGCGCTTAGTTACCCGATGTTTACCCTGGTTACCGGGGACCTCGGGATCGTTGGTCGCTGGAGAGCTGTCTGTGTGACAGCTCTCCAGCGACCAAACAGCGACGCTGCAGCGATCCGGATCGTTGTCGGTATCGCTGCAGCGTCGCTAAGTGTGACGGTACCTTTAAAGGGTGAAGGCCAGATCCCCACTGTTGAGCTGATTATAATCATAGTAGCTAGTAGCAAAGCCTGTCAGTGGAACCCTATTTAGAGCTACCAGGTGACCACACTGATCCCTTTACCTGGCCGGTTTCTCTTATGCACTCATATAGAGAGAGACTTGTCAGTCTACTGAATTGAGGCAGGGTGAATCCATCCAGGAACCTGCCTTGAACTAGTCTCGAATCTGATGACAGTTTCCTTTTAAGTGTGTTTTTGAGCTAAATACAATTTGCAGGAAATAAAATCCTCTGAACAGTGAATCAAGACAGTGAATTATAGTTGAAGTATATGGTTACAAGAGAAAAAGCTAAGGATGTGATACAGTCTGACAAGTTGGATACATATAGGCCAGTGTGAAATCAGCACAGGAGGTTAAAATAGCATTTCTATAACAACATTAGAGAAACCCAGACAGTTTGGAGACAAAGAAGTAAGAAAATAGAAATGAGACACTGGAAAATGTAACAGATTTATGAGATAATTCTTTAACATCTACAGAGTGTATGTAGCTATAAAGTAATAATGTGAAATAAACAAAGTTGACACTTTGGTCATAAAGGCTTAATCCCGAGACTAGGAGTGGTGTACAGGCATGAAAGAACTATCTCTGTGGGATACAAGAAACTCTTGAGCCCCCTCAGGCTCCAGAATTATCCACACCCACTATACTCTTTGCAGTAATGCCTCTATATACAAAAAAATAATTATTAGTATAAGTCAAAGGCAGATATACTGTAGTTCTGCTTCATTTTTTTGATATTAAGATATCCTTATATTTTCAGTCTTCTTACCAACCTAATAATATATATTATTTCAATTAGACTTTTTTGTGAAGACAGAGCAAATAAAAAAGACAAATTATTATTATTATTTATTATTATAGTGCCATTTATTCCACAGCGCTTTACATGTGAGAAGGGGTATACATAATAAAAATAAGTACAGTAATCTTACACAATACAAGTCACGACTGGTACAGGAGGAGAGAGGACCCTGCCCGCGAGGGCTCACAATCTACAAATCTGACTATTAAGTTCTGAAGTTGTATATTAGATCTATTCTTTCTTATGGAAACATTTTTGACTAAGCTGTATTATAACATAAAAGATATGTACTAAATCAAGGATATTTTAAGAGACAGTTCTTAATCAAAATATTGGGCTATGTTAATTAAAATCTTCTTGGTGATTTTTTAATTTCTCTATGTTTCATAGTTTCAAAGCTTTTAACCCCTTAAGCCCCGAGGGTGGTTTGCACGTTAATGACCGGGCCAATTTTTACAATTCTGACCACTGTCCCTTTATGAGGTTATAACTCTGGAACGCTTCAACGGATCTTGGCGATTCTGACATTGTTTTCTCGTGACATATTGTACTTCATTTTAGTGGTAACATTTATTCGATATAACTTGCGTTTATTTGTGAAAAAAACAGAAATTTGGCGAAAATTTAGAAAATTTCGCAATTTTCCAACTTTACATTTTTATGCCCTTAAATCACAGAGATATGTCATGCAAAATACTTAATAAGTAACATTTCCCACATGTCTACTTTACATTAGCACAATTTTGGAACCAAAATTTTTTTTTTGTTAGGGAGTTATAAGGGTTAAAAGTTGACCAGCAATTTCTCATTTTTACAACACCATTTTTTTTTTAGGGACCACATCTCATTTGAAGTCATTTTGAGGGGTCTATATGATAGAAAATACCCAAGTGTGACACCATTCTAAAAACTGCACCCCTCAAGGTGCTCAAAACCACATTCAAGAAGTTTATTAACCCTTCAGGGGTTTCACAGGAATTTTTGGAATGTTTAAATAAAAATGAATATTTAACTTTTTTTCACACAAAATTTATTTCAGCTCCAGTTTGTTTATTTTACCAAGGGTAACAGGATAAAATGGATGCCAAACATTGTTGTACAATCTGTACTGAGTACGCTGATACCCCATATGTGGGGTAAACCACTGTTTGGGCGCATGGCAGAGCTCGGAAGGAAAGGAGCGCCATTTGAATTTTCAATGCAAAATTGACAGGAATTGAGATGGGATGCCATGTTGCGTTTGGAGAGCCCCTCATGTGCCTAAACATTGAAACCCCCCACAAGTGACACCATTTTGGAAAGTAGACACCCTAAGGAACTTATCTAGATGTGTGGTGACCACTTTGACCCACCAATTGCTTCACAGAAGTTTATAATGCAGAGCCGTAAAAATAAAAAATCATATTTTTTCACAAAAATGATCTTTTCGCCCCCAATTTTTTATTTTCCCAAGAGTAAGAGAAGAAATTGGACCTCAAAAATTGTTGTCCAATTTGTCCTGAGTACGCTGATACCCCATATATGGGTGTAAACCATTGTTTGGGCGTATGGCAGAGCTCGGAAGGGAAGGAGCGCCATTTTACTTTTCAATGCAAAATTGACTGGAATTGAGATGGGATGCCATGTTGCGTTTGGAGAGCCCCTGATGTGCCTAAACATTGAAATCCCCACAAGTGACACCATTTTGAAAAGTAGACCCCCTAAGGAACTTATCTAGAGGTGTGGTGAGCACTTTGACCCAACAAGTGCTTCACAGAAGTTTATAATGCAGAGCCGTAAAAATAAAAAATCATATTTTTTCACAAAAATGATCTTTTCGCCCCCAATTTTTTATTTTCCCAAGAGTAAGAGAAGAAATTGGACCTCAAAAATTGTTGTCCAATTTGTCCTGAGTACGTTGATACCCCATATATGGGTGTAAACCATTGTTTGGGCGTATGGCAGAGCTCGGAAGGGAAGGAGCACCATTTTACTTTTCAATGCAAAATTGACTGGAATTGAGATGGGATGCCATGTTGCGTTTGGAGAGCCCCTGATGTGCCTAAACATTGAAATCCCCACAAGTGACACCATTTTGAAAAGTAGACCCCCTAAGGAACTTATCTAGAGGTGTGGTGAGCACTTTGACCCAACAAGTGCTTCACAGAAGTTTATAATGCAGAGCCGTAAAAATAAAAAATCATATTTTTTCACAATAATGATCTTTTCGCCACCAATTTTTTATTTTCCCAAGGGTAAGAGAAGAAATTAGACCACAAAAGTTGTTGTGCAATTTGTCCTGAGTGCGACGATACCCCATATGTGGGGGTAAACCACTTTTTGGGCGCATAGCAGAGCGATGGGACGCCATGTTGGTTTGGAGAGCCCCTGATGTGCCTAAACATTAAAACCCCCCACAAGTGACACCATTTTGGAAACTAGACCCCCTAAGGAACTTATCTAGATGTGTTTTGAGAGCTTTGAACCCCCAAGTGTTTCACTACAGTTTATAACGCAGAGCCGTTAAAATAATTTTTTTTTTTTTCGCAAAAATTATTTTTTAGCCCCTAGTTTTGTATTTTCACAAGGGTAACAGAATAAATTGGACCCCAAAAGTTGTTGTCCAATTTGTCCTGCGTACGCTGATACCCAATATGTGGGGGGGGGAACCACTGTTTGGGCGCATGGCAGAGCTCGGAAGGGAAGGAGCGCCATTTGGAATGCAGACTTAGATGGATTGGTCTGCAGGAGTCACGTTGCATTTGCAGAGCCCCTGATGTACCCAAACAGTACAAACCCCCCACAAGTGACCCCATATTAGAAAATAGACCTCCCAAGGAACTTATCTAGATGTGTTGTGAAAACTTTGAACCCCCAAGTGTTTCACTACAGTTTACAACACAGAGCCGTGAAAATAAAAAATCCTTTTTTTTTCCCACAAAAATGATTTTTAGCCCCCCAAATTTTTATTTTCCCAAGGATAACAAGAGAACTTGGACCCAAAAAGTTGTTGTTCAATTTGTCTCGAGTACGATGATACCCCATATGTTGGGGTAAACCCCTGTTTGGGCGCACGGGAGAGCTCGGAAGTGAAGGAGCACTGTTTTACTTTTTCAATGCAGAATTGGCTGGAATTGAGATCGGACGCCATGTCGCGTTTGGAGAGCCCCTGATGTGCCTAAACAGTGGAAACCCCCCAATTATAAATGAAACCCTAATCCAAACGCACCGCTAACCCTAATCCCAACTGTAACCCTAACCACACACCTAACCCTGACACACCCCTAATTCTAATCCCAACCCTAATCCCAACCGTAAATGTAATCCAAACCCTAACCCTAGCCCTAACCCTAATGGGAAAATGGAAATAAATACATTTTTTTTTATTTTATTATTTTTCCCTAAGGCTAGGTTCACATTGCATTAGGGAAATCCGTTTAGCGCTAGCGGATTGCGCTAACGCAATGTCTTTTTAGGTGTCGTGTTTAGTGGTCGCGTTAACGTCCCCGCTCTGGAATATCGGGGATCGGACCTCGGGCGCGCCGCGGACGCTGCAAGCAGCGTCCGAGGCGCGCCACAAAAGAACGGCACCTTGCTAGCGCGAGCCGAAAATGGCACCCCCCTTCATCCCCCCCTTAGTTAGGCTAGGTTCACATTGCTGTCAATGGGTGTGCTAACGGACCCGTTGCACGGCGTTAATTGTGACATTTTCGCCGTGCAATGCTGTCCGTTAGCGTTAACCCATTAACGCAATGTGAACCTAGCCTAACTAAGGGGGTGATGAAGGGGGGTTTGATTTACTTTTATAGCGTTTTTTAGCGGATTTTTATGATTGGCAGCCGTCACACACTAAAAGACGCTTTTTATAGCAAAAAAGTTTTTGCGTCTCCACATTTTGAGACCTATAATTTTTCCATATTTTGGTCCACAGAGTCATGTGAGGTCTTGTTTTTTGCGGGACGAGTTGACGTTTTTTATCGGTTACATTTTCGGACACGTGACAGTTTTTGATCGCTTTTTATTCCGATTTTTTGTGAGGCAGAATGACCAAAAACCAGCTATTCATGAATTTCTTTTGGGGGAGGCGTTTATACCGTTCCGCGTTTGGTAAAATTGATGAAGCAGTTTTATTCTTCGGGTCAGTACGATTACAGCGATACCTCATTTATATCATTTTTTTATGTTTTGGCGCTTTTATACGATAAAAGCTATTTTATAGAAAAAATAATTATTTTGGCATCGCTTTATTCTGAGGACTATAACTTTTTTATTTTTTTGGTTATGATGCTATATTGCGGCTTGTTTTTTGCGGGACAAGATGACGTTTTCAGAGGTACCATGTTTATTTATATCCGTCTTTTTGATCGCGTGTTATTCCACTTTTTGTTCAGCGTTATGATAATAAAACGTTGTTTTTTGGCTCGTTTTTTTTTTTGTTTCTTACGGTGTTCACTGAAGGGGTTAACTAGTGGGCCAGTTTTATAGGTCGGGTCGTTACGGACGCGGCGATACTAAATATGTGTACTTTTATTGTTTTTTTGTTTTTTTTTTTAGATAAAGAAATGTATTTATGGGAATAATATTTTTTTTTTCCTTCTTTATTTAGGATTTTTTTTAAATTTTTTTTTACACGTGTGGAAATTTTTTTTTTTACTTTTTCACTTTGTCCCAGGGGGGTACATCACAGATCACCGATCTGACAGTGTGCACAGCACTCTGTCAGATCGGTGATCTGACATACAGCCGGGCAGGATTAGAGCTGCAGCTGCAGCCTGATCCTGACCCGGAAGTACTCCCTGCAGGACCCGGATGCAGCCCGGCGGCCATTTTGGATCCGGGGACTGCAGGGAGAAGACGCTCGGTACACGGTGAGTACATCACCGTGTACCGATCGTCTAAGGGAAGCCCGCAGGGAGCCCCCTCCCTGCGCGATGCTTCCCTGCACCGCCGGCACACCGTGATCATCTTTGATCGCGGTGTGCCGGGGGTTAATGTGCCGGGAGCGGTCCGTGACTGCTCCTGGCACATAGTGCCGGATGTCAGCTGCGATAGGCAGCTGACACCCGGCTGCGATCGGCCGCGCTCCCCCCGTGAGCGCGGCCGATCGCATATGACGTACTATCCCGTCACTGGGAATTAAGTCCCAGGTCACCTGGACGGGATAGTACGTCATATGGGATTAAGGGGTTAAGGTTGAAGGAAGACTTAAGTCCATTAAGTTCAATCTATAGCCTAACATGTTAATCCATAAAAAAGGCTAAAACCCCATGGGGCAGATGCTAATTGCCCCATATTAGGGGAAAATTCCTTCCCAACTCCACATACGGCAATCCGACTAGTTCGTTGGATCAATGTCCAATCACAAAATGTATTACCCATAATAACCTGTAAAATTATATTTGTCAATAGTTACTATAAAATAAAATAAACATTCCTGAAATTTAGAATTTTTCACTTCGGTCAATTAGCATACACAATTGCCTGCCATATTGTCCTTGGTATGGATAACTTCTCACAGTCATCTCATTTTAATTTTGGGCAACACATCATTTTGGTCTATCATGAAGTTGGAAGTAGATAACTAAGAAAAACAGCTCCTTGGAGTTTGTATGTTGCACTCTTGTTTTAGCCCCAGTGGGGAGAGAGAGTAGCAAGAGTCTTAAGGGCTCACCTTGTGAGGTGGATACGCAAAGCCCATGGTCCAGGTTGGCACATGGACCACAGGAATCGGTGTAGCAGGCAGGTGAATTATGCGTGAAAAGCGTAGTAGGAACACTGGAAGCCGCAGGCAGACAGGAGACAATGAAGCCGATAGCATAGGTGCTGGAGGCCTCAGATAGTAAACCAGAGAGAAGGTAGCAGAGTCACTCAAAGCTTCAGGCAAACAGGAGACAAGGAATCAGGTAGCAGAGGTACTGGAAGCTGCAGGCAGACAGGTGACCGGGAATCAGGTAGCAGAGGTACTGGAAGCTGCAGGCAGACAGGTGATCAGGAATAAGGCAGCAGAGGTACTGGGGCCGCAGACAGACAGAAGACCAGGAAGCAGGTAGCAGAGGTACTGAAAGCTACAGACAGGAGACTGGGAAGCAGGTAGCAAAGTACTGAAAGTCACAGGCAGACAGGTGACCAGAAAGCACGTAGTAGAGGTACTGAAAGCTGCAAGGAGACAGGAGACCACTGAGCAAGTAGAGGTAAGCCACAGGCAGACAAGAGACTGGAAAACAGGTACTAGAGGTACTGAAAGCCACAGACAGGAGTTTGGGAAGCAAGTACCAAAGTTACTGAAAGCCACAGACAGACAGGGACTTTGAAGCAGGTAACAGAGGTACCGGAGTCCACAGGCAGACAAGACTCAGGAACATCTTAATACAAAGACACAGGTGTGTGTCTTGGTGGGCCTGGTGTAGGCCTAGGCTGATCATCACATTAGAGTACAGTGGGCTACTTGCAAAGTCGGAAGTGAAGCACAAGAGGGTTTAGCAAACCAGGGTGAATGGAGCAGAGCCTGTACCCAGGACAGTTATGTAACTGAGACGTGAGTGATAACCATTTCTTTACAGCAGAACCTAATATATTGCCGCTATATGAATGTGTAAAAGAAGTACAAAAATAAATGTCATGAGCTCACAGGTTGATAACTTAGAAGATGAGGACAGCACAGTTCCTTTCTGCCAAAAACTGAGACTATTAGCTGGAAAACTACAACTCAAGTCAGCAGCCACAGTTTGAGGACCATTAGGATACACTAAAAAAAGTCACTTTAGTATTGAAGATTTATTTTCAAACCTTGACTATATCTGAGATGTTTGGCAAATATGTTTTACACAAATGTCCCTACATGTCTACTAAGATCAAGTCTTAATACATGATGCATATGAACATACTTCAGTGTGTGCAGAACAAAGATTCATCTTGACAGCAAAGTCAATGTAGAGCTGTGTACCTCATATACGTAAATCATCATGATGGAACAACTTTCAAAAGTGGGTTTAGTCTACTGCAACAAAAATAGCTATTTAACAGTATGCAATAAGGCCGCTTGCAGAAGCACATCCATAATACACGGTATACACTTCCATTGCAACTCAATCTCAAAAATCAATCACAGAGACTTATGTGAGCAATAACCATAATGCTAATCATTATTTGAAATAGATCAGCTACATTAGAAAATGCTAGATGACCTTTTAAATAAATGTAAATCCTCCAAAGATTCAAAATTACTTTTCGTTTTTTGCTGAACCTTAAATCATTTGTTATCCCCGTTGTAACATTTGCAATATGTTAATAAAAAAAGAGAAAAAAAAGGAAAAACATTTCATGCTGAGTTCAAGGGCTAGAGTTCCATGTCGGAAGCGAGATATGAGGCAGCAAATACAATTAACATGATCATCCCTTCCATGTGACTTTGTAATAGTTTTACAGACTGGAATGCCAGAGACTTTTTAGAATATGAAATAAGCCTCTCTACGCTGCTGATTACCATTTTATGACTTTCTGTTGACTTTGCTTAGAGTTCTATCCAATTACTCTGTCTTCCTATTTTGCATTACACTTAATTGCATTTCAAGGTCACTTATAGCCCCAGTATCCTCCGCCAGCAATTAACATGATAGCTTGTCTACAAGGAAGACAATAGCAACAAAACAAAGTACGTGACATCCGTCTGTTGCTATAGGAACGATTCACGCAGTATTGAACAATGACTTTCCAGAATCTTTGTTTTATTTTTTTTCTTATTTATTTTTTGGGGGTAAAATATTTATATATTTTTTTTCTTATACGAATAGACAAATGTCATATTTAAATGTGGCTTATTTTTCACGCTATTTTTTGTGTATTGTGTAGTAGCCCTCCAGCGTTGTAGTTTTTTTAATTTCCCAGTACATTAGCTCTCTGTAATGTATGTAAAGGGTATGCATTAAAATACTTAGCAGTCGCAGTCTTCTGCCGATTCCAGCGCTGCTCCGGTACGCTCCTGAAATGGCAGCTGTGCTCAACCAGCTCACTGCAGAGACTTCTCTGTGACCGAAAGTTGCTTTTTTCTATTTAAGTCTGTGAGACTCAAGAATCTTATAGACTTACTTTAAGGCTAGGTGCAGGTGGCCATAAATTCTGGTATCACAGATAAAATGACCAATTATCCAAACCACACTCTGATCAAACTGTGATCAGAGTTTTATTAGAGTGTGACCACAACATGATCCGATTCTCTCAGATGAGACAAGCAGAGCACAATGTGAGGAGAAGCTGGAGATGGTGAAAAAAAATTCTCCATCTTCTCCATTGTGTCAGTCTATGGAAATCAGCCTGAACGCAGATGTTATCCAAGTGCAGTCTGGTGGTTTCCATGCACCCATTGACTTGCTTGACTGAGTGCGATCTGAATATTGGATCAAACTCAGACATGCTATAATTTTTTCCTCGAACAGACTCTGTGGCCCTTGAGGCTTGAGAAAGGCTCATTTTGAGCTGAAACGTTGCCCAGACATGTGGGTAGATTAAACCCTGCACGTTTTAAAGTGGAACAAGGAGTGCTGACTCTTTTTTTGAATTTTATGAAGTCTGGATGATCAGTGGACAGATTGCCTGGGGGCCTTGCACCCGAAGATAAGTATACTGTGCTGTTCCTTCTTTTTTCTATTCTAGATAGATAGATCAATCGATCGATCGATCGATCGATCGATAGATAATAGATAGATAGATAGATAGATAGATAATAGATAGATAGATAGATAGATAGATAGATAGACAGATAATAGATAGATAGATAGATAATAGATAGATAGATAGATAGATAGATAGATAGATCGATCAACAGATGGACAGACGGACAGACAGACAGATAGATAGATAGATAGATAGATAGATAGATAGATAGATAGATAGATAGATTGAAAGATGTCAGTGTGTTTTCTAATCAGTGCTTAGCAAGCTTATTGTTTTCTACTTGCATTTACTTCTTAAATAAATAAATAAATAAAATGGCGTGGGGTCCCTCTTCACTTTCATAACCAGCTGAGGGAAAGCTGATAACTGAGGGCATATTTTAATATTCTGGGTAGGGGCCAATAGCCATAAAGGTTCCCAGGCTATTAATATCAGCTTACAGCTGTTTGCTTAGCCTTTACCGGTTATTATAGAGGACCACCCCAAATAATGATGTGGGGTCCCTCCCTATATTTACTAACCAGTAAAGGCTAAACAGACAACTGTGGGCTTATATTAGTAGCCTAGGAAGAAGCCATTAATATTGTCTACTTCCCAGATTAACAACATCAGGCCTCAGTCGCCCCAGAAATGGTGCATTAATTAGATGCACCAATTCTGCCGCCTAGCCTCCACTCTTCCCATTTGCCTAAGTGCGGTGGCAAGTGGTGTCAAAGTTGTGAGGGTGATGTCAGCAATTTTATGTTCGCTGACATCAAGCCCAGAGGTATGTAATGGAGAGGTGTCTATCAGACACCCCCATTGTTAACCCCATAGTCAAGTGTAATAAAGACACAGACAGAGTAAAGTCCTTTAAATGAATAAAACACACAAAGTCCTTTATTTGAAATAAAAACTCCCCGACCCTCTTTTAGGCCGGGTTCACATTAGCGTATGTGTGCAGCATATACCTGCATACCGATCCGCATGCGTCTTGGGTATATATATTTAACATTCTGTTTGCATCAGTTTGCATGCGTTTGCGTATGTATGCGTCATTTTGCGATGTGTGGCAAACGCAACATGTTGCATTTTTTGAAGAGTCAAATATGCGCAGGCTTGCGCATGTGGATGAGTGCGTCAAAACAATGCATCACTGTCTATATGAACGCATTGGGACGCTAGGACATGCATACGCATGCGTTCAATATGCATGCACACTTCAGACTGCGCATGTCCAGGAAATTATTTCACCACCTCCACCATGCGCATAAACAGTGCAAATGCATCCCAAATGCATTTAAATGCATGCACGCGCAGCTTTTTTTGCGTCATGCGTAAGATGATGCGGAGTAAAAAGGCAGTGTCAGCATGCGTCTGCATGTAGCAAAGGTATACTCACCTTTCCGCCAATAATTCATTAATGCCCCTGAGCCACCACGATCCAGATGATCTGGTGAATGGTGAACTTTACTGTGTCTGTGTTTTTATTACATTTGACTATGGGTTAGTATTGGGGGTGTCTTATAGACATCTCTCCTTTACTAAGCTCTGGGCTTGATGTCAGCGGCCATATAACAGCTGACAATACCGCACTAGGGCAAGTGGGAAGAGTGGATGCTAAGGACCATAAATGGCGCATCTAATGGTTGCACCATTTATGGTGCAGCTGAGGGCTCATATTCTTAGTCTGGGAGGGGGCCAATATCTGTGGCCCCTTCCTAGGCTATTAATATCAGCCCACAGCTGTCTGTTTAGCCTTTTGCTGGGTAGTAAATATAGGGGAGCCTGTTATGAAAGACAATTCAGTACCACAATGGACATAGCGGTCAGAGCACATACAGTGATCTGACAATAACCCAAAATCATAGAACGAGCTCTGAGACGTGAGAACTCTGCAGACCGCAATCCCTAATCCTCTCCAAACAACACTAGAGGCAGCCGTGGATTGCGCCTAACTCTGCCTATGCAACTCGGCACAGCCTGAGAAACTAACTAGCCTGAAGATAGAAAATAAGCCTACCTTGCCTCAGAGAAATACCCCAAAGGAAAAGGCAGCCCCCCACATATAATGACTGTGAGTTAAGATGAATAGACAAGCGTAGAGATGAAATAGATTCAGCAAAGTGAGGCCCGACTTTCTTAACAGAGCGAGGATAGAAAGGTAACTTTGCTGACTACACAAAACCCTAAAGAGAACCACGCAAAGGGGGCAAAAAGACCCTCCGTACCGAACTAACGGCACGGAGGTACACCCTTTGCGTCCCAGAGCTTCCAGCAACAAATTAGACAAGCTGGACAGAAAAAATAGCAAACAAATAGCAAAGAAGAACTTAGCTATGCAGAGCAGCAGGCCACAGGAATGATTCAGGGAAAAGCAAGTCCAACACTGGAACATTGACAGGAAGCCATGATAAAAGCATTAGGTGGAGTTAAGTAGAGAAGCACCTAACAACCTCACCAGATCACCTGAGGGAGGAAACTCAGAAGCCGCAGTACCACTTCCCTCCACCAACAGAAGCTCACAGAGAGAATCAGCCGAAGTACCACTTGTGACCACAAGAGGGAGCTCTGCCACAGAATTCACAACAGTACCCCCCCCTTGAGGAGGGGTCACCGAACCCTCACCAGAGCCCCCAGGCCGACCAGGATGAGCCACATGAAAGGCACGAACAAGATCGGGAGCATGGACATCAGAGGCAAAAACCCAGGAATTATCTTCCTGAGCATAACCCTTCCATTTAACCAGATACTGGAGTTTCCGTCTAGAAACACGAGAATCCATAATCTTCTCCACAATATACTCCAATTCCCCCTCCACCAAAACCGGGGCAGGAGGATCAACAGATGGAACCATAGGTGCCACGTATCTCCGCAACAATGACCTATGGAATACGTTATGTATGGAAAAAGAATCCGGAAGGGTCAGACGAAAAGACACAGGATTAAGAACCTCAGAAATCCTATACGGACCAATGAAACGAGGTTTAAACTTAGGAGAGGAAACCTTCATAGGAATATGACGAGAAGATAACCAAACCAGATCCCCAACACGAAGTCGGGGACCCACACGGCGTCTGCGATTAGCGAAACGTTGAGCCTTCTCCTGGGACAAGGTCAAATTGTCCACTACATGAGTCCAAATCTGCTGCAACCTGTCCACCACAGTATCCACACCAGGACAGTCCGAAGACTCAACCTGTCCTGAAGAGAAACGAGGATGGAACCCAGAATTGCAGAAAAATGGCGAAACCAAGGTAGCCGAGCTGGCCCGATTATTAAGGGCGAACTCAGCCAAAGGCAAAAAGGACACCCAGTCATCCTGATCGGCAGAAACAAAGCATCTCAGATATGTTTCCAAGGTCTGATTGGTTCGTTCGGTCTGGCCATTAGTCTGAGGATGGAAAGCTGAGGAAAAAGACAAATCAATGCCCATCCTACCACAAAAGGCTCGCCAAAACCTTGAAACAAACTGGGAACCTTTGTCAGAAACGATATTCTCTGGAATGCCATGTAAACGAACCACATGCTGGAAGAACAATGGCACCAAATCAGAGGAGGAAGGCAATTTAGACAAGGGTACCAGATGGACCATCTTAGAAAAGCGATCACAGACCACCCAAATGACTGACATCTTTTGAGAAACGGGAAGATCAGAAATAAAATCCATAGAGATATGTGTCCAAGGCCTCTTCGGGACCGGCAAGGGCAAAAGCAACCCACTGGCACGAGAACAGCAGGGCTTAGCCCGAGCACAAATCCCACAGGACTGCACAAAAGCACGCACATCCCGCGACACAGACGGCCACCAAAAGGATCTAGCCACTAACTCTCTGGTACCAAAGATTCCAGGATGACCAGCCAACACCGAACAATGAACCTCAGAGATAATTTTATTGGTCCACCTATCAGGGACAAATAGTCTCTCCGCTGGACAACGATCAGGTTTATTAGCCTGAAATTTTTGCAGCACCCGCCGCAAATCAGGGGAGATGGCAGACACAATTACTCCTTCCTTGAGGATACCCGCCGGCTCAGACAAACCCGGAGAGTCGGGCACAAAACTCCTAGACAGAGCATCCGCCTTCACATTTTTAGAGCCCGGAAGGTACGAAATCACAAAGTCAAAACGGGCAAAAAACAGCGACCAACGAGCCTGTCTAGGATTCAACCGCTTAGCAGACTCAAGATAAGTCAAGTTCTTATGATCAGTCAATACCACCACGCGATGCTTAGCTCCTTCAAGCCAATGACGCCACTCCTCGAATGCCCACTTCATGGCCAGCAACTCTCGGTTGCCCACATCATAATTTCGCTCAGCAGGCGAAAACTTCCTGGAAAAAAAAGTGCATGGTTTCATCACTGAGCAATCAGAACCTCTCTGCGACAAAACAGCCCCTGCTCCAATCTCAGAAGCATCAACCTCGACCTGGAACGGAAGAGAAACATCTGGTTGACACAACACAGGGGCAGAAGAAAAACGACGCTTCAACTCTTGAAAAGCTTCCACAGCAGCAGAAGACCAATTGACCAAATCAGCACCCTTCTTGGTCAAATCGGTCAATGGTTTGGCAATACTAGAAAAATTGCAGATGAAGCGACGATAAAAATTAGCAAAGCCCAGGAACTTTTGCAGACTTTTCAGAGATGTCGGCTGAGTCCAATCATGGATGGCTTGGACCTTAACAGGATCCATCTCGATAGTAGAAGAGGAAAAGATGAACCCCAAAAATGAAACCTTCTGCACACCAAAGAGACACTTTGATCCCTTCACAAACAAAGAGTTAGCACGCAGGACCTGAAAAACTGTTCTGACCTGCTTCACATGAGACTCCCAATCATCCGAGAAGATCAAAATGTCATCCAAGTACACAATCAGGAATTTATCCAGGTACTCTCGGAAGATGTCATGCATAAAGGACTGAAACACTGATGGAGCATTGGCAAGTCCGAATGGCATCACTAGATACTCAAAATGACCCTCGGGCGTAGTAAATGCAGTTTTCCATTCATCTCCTCGCCTGATTCGCACCAGATTATACGCACCACGAAGATCTATCTTGGTGAACCAACTAGCCCCCTTAATCCGAGCAAACAAATCAGATAACAATGGCAAGGGGTACTGAAATTTAACCGTGATCTTATTTAGAAGGCGGTAATCTATACAAGGTCTCAGCGAACCATCCTTCTTGGCTACAAAAAAGAACCCTGCTCCTAATGGTGACGATGACGGGCGAATATGCCCTTTCTCCAGGGATTCCTTCACATAATTGCGCATAGCGGCGTGCTCAGGCACAGACAAATTAAACAGTCGACCTTTTGGGAATTTACTACCAGGAATCAAATTGATAGCACAATCACAATCCCTATGCGGAGGTAGGGCATCGGACTTGGGCTCATCAAATACATCCCGGTAATCAGACAAGAACTCTGGAACCTCAGAAGGGGTGGATGACGAAATTGACAGAAATGGAACATTACCATGTACCCCCTGACAACCCCAGCTGGACACCGACATGGATTTCCAATCTAATACTGGATTATGGGCTTGTAGCCATGGCAACCCCAACACGACCACATCATGCAGATTATGCAACACCAGAAAGCGAATAACCTCCTGATGTGCAGGAGCCATGCACATGGTCAGCTGGGTCCAGTATTGAGGCTTATTCCTGGCCAAAGGCGTGGCATCAATTCCTCTCAATGGAATAGGACACTGCAAGGGCTCTAAGAGAAACCCACAACGCTTAGCATACTCCAAGTCCATCAAATTCAGGGCAGCGCCTGAATCCACAAATGCCATGACAGAATACGATGACAAAGAACAGATCAAGGTAACGGACAGAAGAAATTTTGACTGTACCGTACCAATGGTGGCAGACCTAGCGAACCGCTTAGTGCGCTTAGGACAATCAGAGATAGCATGAGTGGAATCACCACAGTAGAAACACAGCCCATTCAGACGTCTGTGTTCTTGCCGTTCAACTCTGGTCAAAGTCCTATCGCACTGCATAGGCTCAGGTTTAAGCTCAGGTAATACCGCCAAATGGTGCACAGATTTACGCTCACGCAAGCGTCGACCGATCTGAATGGCCAAAGACATAGACTCATTCAAACCAGCAGGCATAGGAAATCCCACCATGACATCCTTAAGGGCTTCAGAGAGACCCTATCTGAACATAGCTGCCAGCGCAGATTCATTCCATTGAGTGAGCACGGACCACTTTCTAAATTTCTGACAATATACCTCTATCTCATCCTGACCCTGACAAAGAGCCAGCAAATTTTTCTCTGCCTGATCCACTGAATTAGGTTCATCGTACAGCAATCCGAGCGCCAGGAAAAACGCATCGATATTACTCAATGCAGGATCTCCTGGCGCAAGAGAAAATGCCCAGTCCTGAGGGTCGCCGCGCAAAAAAGAAATAACAATCAAAACCTGTTGTACTGGATCACCAGAGGAGCGAGGTTTCAAGGCCAGAAATAATTTACAATTATTTTTGAAACTCAGAAACTTAGTTCTATCTCCAAAAAACAAATCAGGAATAGGAATTCTTGGTTCTAACATAGATTTCTGATCAATAGTGTCTTGAATCTTTTGTACTCTTGCCGAGAGCTGATCCACAAATGAAGACAGACTTCTAATGTCCATCGCTACACCTGTGTACTGAACCACCCAAATGTCTAGGGGAAAAAAAAGGCAAAACACAGTGCAAAGAAAAAAAAATGGTCTCAGAACTTCTCCTTTCCCTCTATTGAGAATCATTAGTACTTTTGGCTTCCTGTACTGTTATGAAAGGCAATTCAGTACCACAATGGACATAGCGGTCAGAGCACATACAGTGATCTGACAATAACCCAAAATCATAGAACGAGCTCTGAGACGTGGGAACTCTGCAGACCGCAATCCCTAATCCTCTCCAAACAACACTAGGCAGCCGTGGATTGCGCCTAACTCTGCCTATGCAACTCGGCACAGCCTGAGAAACTAACTAGCCTGAAGATAGAAAATAAGCTTACCTTGCCTCAGAGAAATACCCCAAAGGAAAAGGCAGCCCCCCACATATAATGACTGTGAGTTAAGATGAATAGACAAACGTAGAGATGAAATAGATTCAGCAAAGTGAGGCCCGACTTTCTTAACAGAGCGAGGATAGGAAAGATAACTTTGCGGTCTACACAAAACCCTAAAGAAAACCACGCAAAGGGGGCAAAAAGACCCTCCGTACCGAACTAACGGCACGGAGGTACACCCTTTGCGTCCCAGAGCTTCCAGCAACAAATTAGACAAGCTGGACAGAAAAAATAGCAAACAAATAGCAAAGAAGAACTTAGCTATGCAGAGCAGCAGGCCACAGGAATGATCCAGGGAAAAGCAAGTCCAACACTGGAACATTGACAGGAAGCCAGGATAAAAGCATTAGGTGGAGTTAAGTAGAGAAGCACCTAACGACCTCACCAGATCACCTGAGGGAGGAAACTCAGAAGCCGCAGTACCACTTCCCTCCACCAACAGAAGCTCACAGAGAGAATCAGCCGAAGTACCACTTGTGACCACAGGAGGGAGCTCTGCCACAGAATTCACAACAGGAGCCTCCTTGAGATTGTTCTATTCCTTCATTGGAGGTCAGCTTTGTTTAATTAAACTGATAGGACTTGATTTTGAAAGGCACACACCTGTCTATATAAGACCTCACAGCTCACAGTGCATGTCAGACCAAATCAGAATCATGAGGTCAAAGGGACGGGCCAAGGAGCTCAGAGACAGAATTGTGGCAAGGCACAGATCTGGTCAAGGTTACAAAAGAATTTCTGCAGTACTAAAGGTTCCTAAGAGCACAATGGCCTCCATAATCCTTAAATGGAAGAAGTTTGGGACCACCAGAAGTTTTCCTAGACATGGCTGTGCAAAAAAACTGAGCAATTATGGGAGAAGAGCCTTGTGAGAGAGGTAAACTAGAACCCCAAAATCACTGTGACTGAGCTCCAGAGATGCAGTAGGGAGATGAGAGAAAGTTCTACAAAGTTAACTATCACTACAGTACTATGGCAGAGTGGTCCAATGGAAGCCTCTCCTCAGTGCAAGACATATGAAAGCCCACATAGTTTGCTAAAAAATACATGAAGGACTCCCAGACTATGAGAAATAAGATTCTCTGGTCTGACAAGACAAAGATACACCTTTTTGTTGATAATTCTAAGCAGTATGTGTGGAGAAAACCAGGCACTGCTCATCACCTGCCCAGTACAATCCCAACAGGGAAAAATGGTGGTGACAGCATCATGCTATGGGGGTGTTTTTCAGATGAAGGGACAGAACGACTGGTTGTCATTGAAGGAAACATGAATGCGGCCAAGTACAGAGATATCCTAGATAAAAACCTCTTCCAGAGTGCTCTGGACCTCAGACTTGGCCAAAGGTTCACCTTCCAACAAGATAATGACTCTAAGCACACAGCTAAAATAAGGAGTGGCTTCAGAACAACTCTGTGACCATTGTTGACTGGCCCAGCCAGAGCCCTGACCTAAACCCAATTGAGCATCTCTAGAGAGACCTGAAAATGGCTGTCCACCAACATTCACCATACAACCTGATGAAATTGGAGAGGATCAGCAAGGAAGAATTGCAGAGGATCCCCAAATCCAGGTGTGAAAAACTTGTTGCATCATTCCCAAGAAGATTCATGGCTGTACTAGCTCAAAGGGTGCTTCTACTCAATACTGAGCAAAGGGTCTGAATACTTATGACCATGTGATATTTCAGTTTTTCTTTTTTAATAAATTTGCAAAAATTGCTACATTTCTGTTTTTTTCAGTCAAGATGGGGTGCAGAGTGTACATTAATGAGAAAAAAATGAACTTTTTTGAATTTACCAAATGGCTGCAATGAAACAAAGAGTGAAAAATTTAAAGGGGTCTGAATACTTTACGTACCCATTGTACATACACTTTATTTTTCTTCCACATAATTGGTAGTAAAAGAATCCACATCAGATAAGGTTATGAGTTTACTGCTTCTTGTTCATTACCTATGGTTATGACTAAGAAGCAATGCACTTGCTTTTTTTTTGGAAGTGCATTTGAACAGCAAGGTTGATTGCTGTTGAGGGGAACTAGAAAAAAAAAAAATCTATAAATCTTCAGCAGAGCGAGTGTGAGCGAGCTGAGTGTGTCCTGAGCGTAAGTGTGGACGGCGGTAAGTGTGACTTGTGATTCAGTGAAGAGGTATTTGGAAAGCCTTTAACAAATACCTGTGTGAATTGGTGTGAGTTGCTGAATTGGGGGTAGGTATATTCATAAGGGTTAACTTAGGGTGGGGGCTCATAGTTAAGGGTTTATAAGGGGCAGCTGTTTGGGGCTCAAGTCCTTTTTGGAAGTGCATTTGAACAGCAAGGTTGATTGCTGTTGAGGGGAACTAGAAAAAAAAAAATCTATAAATCTTCAGCAGAGCGAGTGTGAGCGAGCTGAGTGTGTCCTGAGCGTAAGTGTGGACGGCGGTAAGTGTGACTTGTGATTCAGTGAAGAGGTATTTGGAAAGCCTTTAACAAATACCTGTGTGAATTGGTGTGAGTTGCTGAATTGGGGGTAGGTATATTCATAAGGGTTAACTTAGGGTGGGGGCTCATAGTTAAGGGTTTATAAGGGGCAGCTGTTTGGGGCTCAAGTCCTTTTTGGAAGTGCATTTGAACAGCAAGGTTGATTGCTGTTGAGGGGAACTAGAAAAAAAAATCTATAAATCTTCAGCAGAGCGAGTGTGAGCGAGCTGAGTGTGTCCTGAGCGTAAGTGTGGACGGCGGTAAGTGTGACTTGTGATTCAGTGAAGAGGTATTTGGAAAGCCTTTAACAAATACCTGTGTGAATTGGTGTGAGTTGCTGAATTGGGGGTAGGTATATTTATAAGGGTTAACTTAGGGTGGGGGCTCATAGTTAAGGGTTTATAAGGGGCAGCTGTTTGGGGCTCAAGTCCTTTTTGGAAGTGCATTTGAACAGCAAGGTTGATTGCTGTTGAGGGGAACTAGAAAAAAAAAAATCTATAAATCTTCAGCAGAGCGAGTGTGAGCGAGCTGAGTGTGTCCTGAGCGTAAGTGTGGACGGCGGTAAGTGTGACTTGTGATTCAGTGAAGAGGTATTTGGAAAGCCTTTAACAAATACCTGTGTGAATTGGTGTGAGTTGCTGAATTGGGGGTAGGTATATTTATAAGGGTTAACTTAGGGTGGGGGCTCATAGTTAAGGGTTTATAAGGGGCAGCTGTTTGGGGCTCAAGTCCTTTTTGGAAGTGCATTTGAACAGCAAGGTTGATTGCTGTTGAGGGGAACTAGAAAAAAAAAAATCTATAAATCTTCAGCAGAGCGAGTGTGAGCGAGCTGAGTGTGTCCTGAGCGTAAGTGTGGACGGCGGTAAGTGTGACTTGTGATTCAGTGAAGAGGTATTTGGAAAGCCTTTAACAAATACCTGTGTGAATTGGTGTGAGTTGCTGAATTGGGGGTAGGTATATTTATAAGGGTTAACTTAGGGTGGGGGCTCATAGTTAAGGGTTTATAAGGGGCAGCTGTTTGGGGCTCAAGTCCTTTTTGGAAGTGCATTTGAACAGCAAGGTTGATTGCTGTTGAGGGGAACTAGAAAAAAAAAAATCTATAAATCTTCAGCAGAGCGAGTGTGAGCGAGCTGAGTGTGTCCTGAGCGTAAGTGTGGACGGCGGTAAGTGTGACTTGTGATTCAGTGAAGAGGTATTTGGAAAGCCTTTAACAAATACCTGTGTGAATTGGTGTGAGTTGCTGAATTGGGGGTAGGTATATTCATAAGGGTTAACTTAGGGTGGGGGCTCATAGTTAAGGGTTTATAAGGGGCAGCTGTTTGGGGCTCAAGTCCTTTTTGGAAGTGCATTTGAACAGCAAGGTTGATTGCTGTTGAGGGGAACTAGAAAAAAAAAAATCTATAAATCTTCAGCAGAGCGAGTGTGAGCGAGCTGAGTGTGTCCTGAGCGTAAGTGTGGACGGCGGTAAGTGTGACTTGTGATTCAGTGAAGAGGTATTTGGAAAGCCTTTAACAAATACCTGTGTGAATTGGTGTGAGTTGCTGAATTGGGGGTAGGTATATTCATAAGGGTTAACTTAGGGTGGGGGCTCATAGTTAAGGGTTTATAAGGGGCAGCTGTTTGGGGCTCAAGTCCTTTTTGGAAGTGCATTTGAACAGCAAGGTTGATTGCTGTTGAGGGGAACTAGAAAAAAAAATCTATAAATCTTCAGCAGAGCGAGTGTGAGCGAGCTGAGTGTGTCCTGAGCGTAAGTGTGGACGGCGGTAAGTGTGACTTGTGATTCAGTGAAGAGGTATTTGGAAAGCCTTTAACAAATACCTGTGTGAATTGGTGTGAGTTGCTGAATTGGGGGTAGGTATATTTATAAGGGTTAACTTAGGGTGGGGGCTCATAGTTAAGGGTTTATAAGGGGCAGCTGTTTGGGGCTCAAGTCCTTTTTGGAAGTGCATTTGAACAGCAAGGTTGATTGCTGTTGAGGGGAACTAGAAAAAAAAAAATCTATAAATCTTCAGCAGAGCGAGTGTGAGCGAGCTGAGTGTGTCCTGAGCGTAAGTGTGGACGGCGGTAAGTGTGACTTGTGATTCAGTGAAGAGGTATTTGGAAAGCCTTTAACAAATACCTGTGTGAATTGGTGTGAGTTGCTGAATTGGGGGTAGGTATATTTATAAGGGTTAACTTAGGGTGGGGGCTCATAGTTAAGGGTTTATAAGGGGCAGCTGTTTGGGGCTCAAGTCCTTTTTGGAAGTGCATTTGAACAGCAAGGTTGATTGCTGTTGAGGGGAACTAGAAAAAAAAAAATCTATAAATCTTCAGCAGAGCGAGTGTGAGCGAGCTGAGTGTGTCCTGAGCGTAAGTGTGGACGGCGGTAAGTGTGACTTGTGATTCAGTGAAGAGGTATTTGGAAAGCCTTTAACAAATACCTGTGTGAATTGGTGTGAGTTGCTGAATTGGGGGTAGGTATATTTATAAGGGTTAACTTAGGGTGGGGGCTCATAGTTAAGGGTTTATAAGGGGCAGCTGTTTGGGGCTCAAGTCCTTTTTGGAAGTGCATTTGAACAGCAAGGTTGATTGCTGTTGAGGGGAACTAGAAAAAAAAAAATCTATAAATCTTCAGCAGAGCGAGTGTGAGCGAGCTGAGTGTGTCCTGAGCGTAAGTGTGGACGGCGGTAAGTGTGACTTGTGATTCAGTGACTTTGGATTCAGGGAGTTTCCAGGGGAGGAATTGCTGTCTGATTTTTATTAATACTTTGTATTTATTTATTTTTTTTTTTTTTATTGAACTGTTCTGTCTGGTGCAATCCCCATTAGGAAATGTGCTCCACGATTGTTAATGCCATCCAGTGCACATCTTGCCACATGTATGCAGTCCTTGAGCAGCCGATCGAGGGTGCATACTGCTGTGCGAGATGTGAGCACGTTGTGCATTTGGAAACCCAGATTCTGACTCTAAATGTGCAGCTGGCAACACTGAGATCCATAGACAATATGGAGAGAAGTCTTCTGCTCACGGAGCAGACGCTCAATGGGACAGATGAGGGGGGTGATGGTGGGATGGAGCTGCAGGACAATGAAGTAGCAAGCTGGGTGACAGTTAGGAAGCGGGGTAGAGGGAAGAGTGCCAGGGAGGCTAGTCCTGATCTGGAACACCCCAATAAGTTTGCTAAGTTGGCAGATGAGGGGGGTGCCAGTACAGGGGTAGCACTGCTGCAGCCAGGCATGTCCTCTGAAAGCCGGAGGAGTGACTGCTCCAGTAAGGAGGGAAATAGGAGAGCAGGGCAGGCCAGACAGGTGCTGGTAGTGGGGGACTCAATTATTAGGGGAACAGATAGGGCAATCTGTCACAAAGACAGGGATTGTCGAACGGTGTGCTGCCTACCTGGCGCTCGAGTCCGACACATCGCTGATCGGGTGGACAGATTATTGGGAGGGGCTGGTGAGGACCCAGCGGTCATGGTGCACATTGGCACTAATGACAAAGTTAGAGGTAGGTGGAAGGTCCTTAAAGATGATTTCAGGGAATTAGGCTGCAAGCTGAAAGCAAGGACCTCCAACGTGGTATTTTCCGAAATACTGCCGGTACCACGTGCCACGCCAGAGAGGCAACGGGAGATTAGGGAGGTTAATAAGTGGCTCAAGAATTGGTGTAGGAAAGAGGGGTTTGGGTTCCTGCAGAACTGGGCCGACTTCTCAGTTGGCTACAGGCTCTACGCTAGGGACGGGCTGCACCTCAATGGGGAGGGTGCAGCTGTGCTGGGGGAGAGAATGGCTAGAAGGTTGGAGGAGTGTTTAAACTAGGAATTGGGGGGGAGGGTATTCATTTTATAGGAGGGGAAGATAGTGCAGACAGAGACCTGGGCACAAATAAGGAAGTTGGGGGTGGCGGTGGCATGGGGGTTGGGGTCAGAACAGTTAATAATTTAAGAAATAGAAGTACAGAGAGGAACATAAAGTGCATGTATACTAATGCCAGAAGCCTCGCCAACAAAATGGACGAATTAGAACTAATGTTGTTGGAGCATAATTATGACATGGTGGGGATATCTGAAACGTGGCTGGATGAGAGCCATGACTGGGCTGTTAACTTGCAGGGCTACAGCCTGTTCAGAAATGACCGTACAGATAAGCGAGGGGGAGGGGTGTGTCTATATGTAAAATCATCCTTAAAACCCATTCTGCGCGATAATATAGGTGAATTTAATGAAAATGTAGAATCCCTGTGGGTGGAGATAAGGGGAGGGGGAAAAAATAATAAATTACTGATAGGGGTTTGTTATAAATCTCCAAAAATAATGGAAGCAATGGAGAATATCCTCGTAAAGCAAATAGATGAAGCTGCGACTCAAGGAGAAGTCATTATTATGGGGGACTTCAACTACCCTGAAATAGATTGGGGAACAGAAACCTGCAGTTCCAGCAAAGGTAATCGGTTTTTGACAATTATGAGAGACAATTACCTTTCACAACTGGTTCAGGACCCAACAAGAAGGGGGGCACTGCTAGACCTAATATTAACCAACAGGCCAGACCGCATATCAAATATAAGGGTTGGGGGTCACTTGGGAAATAGCGATCATAAAATAATAAGTTTTCAAGTATCCTTTAAAAAGATGTGTAGTAGAGGGGTTACAAGGACACTAAACTTCAGGAGGGCAAATTTCCAACGGATGAGAGAGGATCTTGGTGCAATTAACTGGGACGATATCCTGAGACACAAAAATACACAAAGAAAATGGGAGACGTTTATTAGCATCCTGGATAGGACCTGTGCACAGTATATACCGTATGGGAATAAACATACTAGAAATAGGAGGAAACCAATATGGCTAAATAGAGCTGTAAGGGGCGCAATAAGTGACAAAAAGAAAGCATTTAGAGAATTAAAGGAAGTAGGTAGTGAGGAGGCATTAAATAAATACAGAAAATTAAATAAATTCTGTAAAAAGCAAATCAAGGCAGCAAAGATTGAGACAGAGAGACTCATTGCCAGAGAGAGTAAAAATAATCCTAAAATATTCTTTAACTACATAAATAGTAAGAAACTAAAAAATGATAGTGTTGGCCCCCTTAAAAATAGTCTGGGTGAGATGGTGGATGAGGATGAGGAAAAAGCCAATATGCTAAATGACTTTTTTTCATCAGTATTTACACAAGAAAATCCCATGGCAGACAAAATGTCTAGTGATAAAAATTCCCAATTAAATGTCACCTGCTTAACCCAGCAGGAAGTGCGGCGGCGTCTAAAAATCACTAAAATTGACAAATCTCCGGGCCCGGATGGGATACACCCTCGAGTACTGCAGGAATTAAGTACAGTCATTGATAGACCATTATTTTTAATCTTTAAAGACTCCATAATAACAGGGTCTGTGCCACAGGACTGGCGTATAGCAAATGTGGTGCCAATATTCAAAAAGGGGACAAAAACTGAACTCGGAAATTATAGGCCAGTAAGCTTAACCTCTACTGTGGGTAAAATACTGGAGGGCATTCTAAGGGATGCTATACTGGAGTATCTGAAGAGGAATAACCTCATGACCCAGTATCAGCACGGGTTTACTAGGGACCGTTCATGTCAGACTAATTTGATCAGTTTCTATGAAGAGGTAAGTTCCAGATTGGACCAAGGGAACCCAGTGGATGTAGTGTATATGGACTTTTCAAAAGCTTTTGATACGGTGCCACACAAAAGGTTGATACATAAAATGAGAATAATGGGGATAGGGGAAAATATGTGCAAGTGGGTTGAGAGCTGGCTCAGGGATAGGAAACAAAGGGTGGTTATTAATGGAGCACACTCGGACTGGGTAGCGGTTAGCAGTGGGGTACCACAGGGGTCAGTATTGGGCCCTCTTCTTTTTAACATATTTATTAATGACCTTGTAGGGGGCATTCAGAGTAGAATTTCAATATTTGCAGATGACACTAAACTCTGCAGGGTAATCAATACAGAGGAGGACAATTTTATATTACAGGATGATTTATGTAAACTAGAAGCTTGGGCTGATAAATGGCAAATGAGCTTTAATGGGGATAAATGTAAGGTCATGCACTTGGGTAGAAGTAATAAGATGTATAATTATGTGCTTAATTCTAAAACTCTGGGCAAAACCGTCAATGAAAAAGACCTGGGTGTATGGGTGGATGACAAACTTAAATTCAGTGGCCAGTGTCAGGCAGCTGCTACAAAGGCAAATAAAATAATGGGATGCATTAAAAGAGGCATAGATGCTCATGAGGAGAACATAATTTTACCTCTATACAAGTCACTAGTTCGACCACACTTAGAATACTGTGCACAGTTCTGGTCTCCGGTGTTTAAGAAAGACATAGCTGAACTGGAGCGGGTGCAGAGAAGAGCGACCAAGGTTATTAGAGGACTGGGGGGTCTGCAATACCAAGATAGGTTATTACACTTGGGGCTATTTAGTTTGGAAAAACGAAGACTAAGGGGTGATCTTATTTTAATGTATAAATATATGAGGGGACAGTACAAAGACCTTTCTGATGATCTTTTTAATCATAGACCTGAAACAGGGACAAGGGGGCATCCTCTGCGGTTGGAGGAAAAAAGGTTTAAGCATAATAACAGACGCGGATTCTTTACTGTAAGAGCAGTGAGACTATGGAACTCTCTGCCGTATGATGTTGTAATGAGTGATTCATTACTTAAATTTAAGAGGGGACTGGATACCTTTCTGGAAAAGTATAATGTTACAGGGTATATACACTAGATTCCTTGATAGGGCGTTGATCCAGGGAACTAGTCTGATTGCCGTATGTGGAGTCGGGAAGGAATTTTTTTCCCCAATGTGGAGCTTACTCTTTGCACATGGGGTTTTTTTGCCTTCCTCTGGATCAACATGTTAGGTTAGGCTATGGGTTGAACTAGATGGACATATAGTCTTCCTTCAACCTTAATAACTATGTAACTATGTAACTTCGAAACGCGTCAACTGGTAACATCCCCTTTGGGATTTCTGGTTCTCTTCTTGGGACATTTTTGATATGGAATTTTTTACTACTATTATGGTGGAATAATAAAATGTATGTATTTTTGTCATGCTGGATCTAACTCTCTTTGGATTGTGCCAGACCTCAGAGTGTCGCACACAAGTTTTCAGGGCAAATTAAGTACTTGTCGAAATCGAAAATTTGGGGAAAAAATTGTCAAAGCTGTTGAATTTAATTTTCAAAAGATTTGCTCAAGCCTTTTAGCTATATATTCTCTGTCTGTGCAGGGATATACTGTAAGCTGTACTTTAACTTCTGTGAACACACCATAGCGTGACATGTAATTCGGGATAGCATCAACACTACATGGCCACATGATAATATCCAGTTCCAGCGCATTACCAGGAAAACAGAAGAATATAAACATTTCTAACAATGTAAAACTTTTGTCTTAAACCAGGAGACATGTTTATAGCCACTCTCCAATTAATTAATCCAAACAATAAAGAAGTTATAGTCTCCTATAATAATGCTCATCATCACTACTATTCTCGCACTGGAAACTAGTAAATTCATATAATTAACAATGTATAAATTCTAATGCACATTGAAAGTAATTTGCCTAGTCACTATGTTTAAGCAAAAGTTGTTCATTAATATTGCCTGCAATGAATATGCCGAGCTGAATGCAGCACATCATTTAATTTATGGACTATGCCGGCCTGTCTGCCAGGCACCAGGGCAAGGAATGAATCATTTGTACAGAAGCTGGCACAAAACGTATAAAGCATGTCTGCGTAGCTATGCCACCTCCCTACTCTTCTACCTCAGCAGCCGAAGGTCATATACAGTTCACAATCTTGTGTATGACATTCCCAATTATCCTGATTCAGTAGCAGAAATTGGAAAATCTCAGCTGTGCACGCACATTTAAAGATACAGAACCCCTGCACTATATGGCAGGACCCCGACATTATAAACATCGGTATAATAACATGCGAGTAGAATGATTGACAAAGGCTACAATTAGCAAAGAAAAAACTAAAGTCTGTATTTTCTTTTAAGGGGGTCAAGAGGGTCATGCTTTTACATCATACTTTAAATTTGTTAATAAATTAAGTACGGTATGTCAAATCTGCATGCTATTTAGTCCTTTAAGAATAAAATTCATTATTTTTAACCTTAAAGGAAAAATCCAACTGTTATAAAACATAATGAAACAAAATAACAATGTATAATAGTAATAGTAAATATAATAAATAATAATATAATACATAATAATACATAGATTATTAAAAATGTAATGTACATTTTAAAAAATACTAATTAAAGTGCATATTTTTTTCTAGATTAAATTCTTCTCAGGATTCTATTCTGATTGTTGTCATAATCGTGACCCTTTTTTCTGATGCAGAGATCTCAAAACTCTGCTTTTTTCACACAGCTACAGAGTCAAATGATAAAATTCTGACTTCCCGTAGGAAATACTAGGGGGAACTTAGGGACAGCGGACCAAGGCAGCTACCATTGATCTGAATAATAAATCTGTTTTCAGTAATCTCCTGAGCTTTCCTTGGTGGTAGATACAAGAAGCTCACATTCCTCCATTTTCCTCTAAGGCTAAGTGACAAAAACCATAGCTATAATATACAAGCCAATTACTTTTTACATGAATTTCAATTGGACAGGAAAAATCCATAAATGGGTGGTCTGAAACTAATATTGATTTTCATCCTAAATGCCTCTCTATTTATTTTAATAATATAGTTGTTTTTCTTATATGATTTAATTAAAAAGACCCTACATTTCCCGCTCTAATCTTACTGCTTTATTTTATTGTATTTTTTACCTATTTCTGTTTCTATGACATTTCATTTGAAAACTCACAGTGCATGCTGGGACACTCAAAGAAGTCATCATGAGGGGACAAAGGCTTCAGTCACTGCCATAACCTCTGTCACCACCCTAAAATGAAGCCTCATCAGTGACGTCCGATTCAGGGGCTCCTGCTTTACTGAGCATGCATTGATTGTCAATTCTGATGTATGCTCAGTACGAGCTCCCTTCTTCCTCTGCAATGCTCTTCTCAATGTACAGTGACAGTGCGCTCCCTCACTAGCTCTAATTAGAAGCAACGAGCCGTCAGCCATCAAGGTCAGCGCTCATTGTAAGGACAGAACCCGACAAGAAAAGTCCAGCTCCACCACTGTAAGTGATGGCTTTCAGGAGTGGGGCTGGTCTCTGCTTGCTTGTTCTATTCTTGTAATGCGCACTGATGGTGCATTCAGTTGTTTGACTCATTGCTTCTAATTTGAATCGGCGAGGGAACGCACTGTCACTGTGCATTGAGAAGAACTCGTACTGAGCATATGTCAAAATTGGCAACTGACGCATGCTCAGTGCAGCAGGAACTAGCCCAGCCCCTGAAATGGGCATTACTGATGACGCTTCATTTCAAGGTGGAGACAAAGGCTGTGGCGGTGACCGCAGCCTTTGCCCCTGATGATGTACTGTTTGAGTACCAAGCATGCACTGGGGATTCTCAAACAAAGCACCATCAAAATGGAAAGAGGTTAAAAAATAACTAAATAAAGCCGTTAGATTAGCGAGGGACGGGTGGAGGCTTTTTAATTAAACCATAGTAGAAAACTATATTATTAAAATAAAGAGAGAGATAGATATTTGGTATGAAAATCAATATACATTTTAGACCTCCCCTTTAACATAAGATATGACAACATATACTGTATGTATTCGTAGATAGAGATAAGCAAATCGATTTGAGATTACGGTAATTGAATTAGCTTGAAGTCTCAGAAAAATTCACCAGGATGCCACATTTTTGACGAATCAATTCATAGAATCAAGCAAAACGGGGCTGGCCAGCTGCAATTTTGTTCGTTTTTTTAGGCCCGGTAAGGGATTATTTAAAAAAAAAGTATTATATTCACCATTCACTTCTATCGATCTTCTCTTCTGTGCTGACAAGGAATCGCTAAAAATTAATGAAGTGTTACCTTGTGTCATCACTTGAGGTCTAGTCAACACTAAAGGTGCCGAAGAGTGAAGGTGAACACAAAAAAAGGAGACAGGAGACAAAGAGATGGAAGGATTGGACAGGGAGCCGCGCTGCCAGGACAGGTGAAGGGTGAGGTGAGTATAGTATCTTCTCTTTATGACCCCACCATTTATTAAGCTGTGTGGTCTAAAGAGACCTCAGGGCATAATAAATGTCCTTAACCGGCAATTTGATTCACCACAAAACAGATTACATTTCGAGAGAATTTGTCAAATTTGAGTTTTGCCACATTCAGTCTTTCTTATTCATTGATAATGTTGTTTGCTCCTGCACATCTGCATAAATAGGTAAGTTTGCCACTACGAAGATGAGTAACAATCCATGGGAATTTTGCAAGAGTAGCAATATTGGTCTTCGCCTAGCTTTCACAGAAATACATGTGATGGAGCTTGAAGCTCATGGGCCCCAATGCAAAATCTCCAACAGGACCCCCAACTAACTGTCTATAATAGTATCAGCCTTCTAACTTGGGCCAAAGGAACAGTTTGGGCCTCTTAGTCTCCGCTGCCCAGGTGCAATTGCAACCCCTGAACCTACTGCATTGTGTGCTACAGCTAGCATACAGGTGAATATGGAGAGCGTGAATGCAGCAGAATATTATGGTGGCTTCACTCGTAGCCTCCAATAAGCTATGGTTCTATGGTGAACTGGCAGCAGCAAAGTGAACGAGGGTATGATTGGCATATATAGCAACGCAGAAACCCTCCAGTTATTCCCTGCACATTATTCAGTTCAGTAATATATAGCACATGATATATACTCATGAGAAATACTGGCTATACTAGCTCTTTTATATTACAGCATTTATAAATATGACATATAAATTAAATATCACCCTATTTTCCCTCGGCTCTCAGCCTCATCACATCTTAACCCGTTCATTACTGGAGCTTAGTTGTTGTATGCTAGTTACTTATCTATACACACTCACACATACAAAGGATTACATAGACAGATAGATATGAGATAGATAGGTAAATAGACAGATACATAGATAGATATGAGATAGATAGATAGATAGATATGAGATAGATAGATAGATAGATAGATATGAGATAGATAGATAGATAGATATGAGATAGATAGATAGATAGATAGATAGATAGATAGATAGATAGATAGATAGATAGATAGATAGAAGTTTGGACACACCTCATTTAAAAAATTTTCTGTATTTTCATGACTATGAAAATTGTAAATTCACACTGAAGGCATCAAAACTATGAATTAACTCATGTGGAATTATATACTTAACAAAAAAGTGTGAAACAACTGAAAATATGTCTTATATTCTAGGTTCTTCAAAGTAGCCACATTTTGCTTTGATGACTGCTTTGCACACTCTTGGCATTCTCTTGATGAGCTTCAAGAGGTAGTCACCGAAAATGGTCTTCCAACAATCTTGAAGGAGTTCCCAGAGATGCTTAACACTTGTTGGCCCTTTTGTCTTCACTCTGCGGTGCAGCTCCCCTAAACCATCTCGATTGGGTTCAGGTCTGGTGACTGTGGAGGCCAGGTAATCTGGCGCAGCACCCCAACACTCTCCTTCTTGGTAAAATAGCCCTTACACAGCCTGGAGGTATGTTTGGGGTCATTGTACTGTTGAAAAATAAATGATGGTCCAACTATACAGTAACCATTAAATGGGGTTGTCTAGTGTTAAGCTACAAGTCTGCAGTTACTCTATGTGACTGCAGACTTATGAATCCTCACATCACGTGCACTGCATGCTGTGAGGATTCTCTGGTGTCAGCATCGAGAGTGGACGGTCATGCGATATGCATCTTTCCAGCCACATTCCAACTAGACTGTCCCAGCCACATTCCGACTAGACTGTTTCCAGGCTCTCTCAATACACTTGCATTGAGTGAGGCTGCGTCTATCTAGTCAGGATGCGGCCAGGAGGATGCATATCGTATACTTGGGGACACACGACGCCCGCTCTCTGCACTCGTACTGAGAACCAGTGGCGTAACTATCACGGTCGCAGCGTTCGCCACTGCGACCGGGCCCGGCAGGTCAGTTGCCCGGCAGGTCAGAGGCACCCGACACCATGTTGCAGTGCAGGAGATTCCTCCCGCACAGCCACAGTCCAAGGCGTATCTAGGGGGAGGGGGCAGCCGGGGTATGCGAGAGGAACTTGGAAGCAGCTCCAGCAGCACGGTGAGACAGCGTCTCCTGCTCTGCAGCCCCGGGACAGAAGGTGAGAGCGGGGGAGGTGCGGGACATGACACAGCTGTGCAAGCAGGAGAAGTTGAGGAGCTGCAGGTTTATATCAGCCTCCCCTTTACCAGAGAGGAGAGTGTGAGATGTGTGTATGAGCTGGTGTGTGTTTGTGTGTGATATCTATAGTGTGTGTGATATATCTGTAGTGTGTTTGATATCTGTAGTGTGTGTGTGTGATATCTGTAGTGTGTGTGTGATATCTGTAGTGTGTGTGTGTTATATCTGTAGTGTGTGTGATATCTGTAGTGTGTGTGTGTGTGTGATATCTGTAGTGTGTGTGATATCTGTAGTGTGTGTGTTATATCTGTAGTGTGTGTTATATCTGTCATCATTCCCCTCTACCTCTGACACTGTGGGTGCGTGATGACATCACTTCATCGCGCACCCGCTGTGTGCGGGGCCCAGGCAGTGCAGCATCTGGACAGGTGATGGTGGCCGCCATATTGGCAAAGCCTGTGGCGGCTGCTGGGACCGGGAACAGGCAGCTCTGGAGCTAGTGGGGGCACGTGGACCAAGCCGCCCAGGAGGGGGATGCTGCAGCGGCTCAGCCATGTGGAGGATCCGGGGATGAACATGGAGGTGTACGGGACCGGCAGAAGTGAGGTGTGTCTGCTGCCCGTGTGTCGCCATCTCGGCCCCCAGCGTCCCTGGCCCCCTGTGACACCAGCCCCGTTTCCTCCCTGCTTTCCCGTGCCCCATGTCCTAGTAGGCCCCCAGGTTCAGGTCATTGTGCTCCTCCAGGCCCCCCGTACACACCTTGTTCCTCCTCCCCTGGTCTCCCAATGTTCCCCATCTCCCATGCCCTGAGTCCTCCTGCACCCCCCATGCATTCCCTGCCCCTTGTCGCCGTGTGACTCGTCTGCCCTGCTCTCAAGTCTCCCCTGTCCCCTTTCTCACCGTGTGTTCTCCATCTACCCTGTCCTTGTAATCCCTGTGCCCCCTTCTTCCCTCCTCCCAAGTCTCCCCCCATCTTCCTCTGTCCCCTTGCAGCCCTTGCGTCCCTATCTACTCTGCCCTCGGAGTCCCCTTGTGTCCTCTTGTGCCTGTCTCCCTTGCACCCTAGTCCCCGTGTGTCTCATTGTGCCCTTCTCCCCTTCCTCCTAGTCCCTATGAGTACCCTTGTGCTTGTAGCCCTTGTCCCTGTGTGTAGCCTTGTGTCAGTGTCCCTTGCCCACTAGTCCCTGTGAGTCCCCTTGCGCCTGTCTCCCTTGTCCCCTTATGCTTGTGTCCCTTGTCCCCTTGTGTCAGTCTCCCTTGCCCACTAGTCCCCTTGTAACCTTCTCCCCTGCCTCCTAGCCCCCATGTGTCCCCTTGTGCCTGTCTTCCTTGCTCCCTAGCCCCCCTATGTTACCCTTGTGCCTGTCTCCCCTAACCCCCTTGTGTCCTTCTCCCCTGCCCCCTAGTCACCATTTGCTTGTGTCTTTCTCACTGCCCCTGTATGGAGGAGCTGCATTACACTATGAGGGGGGCTGCATTATATTCTATGGGGGTTACATTGTATTGTATGGCAGGGCTGCAGTATACTCTGTGGGGTGGCTGTATTATACCATATGTGGGCTGCATTATACTGAATCGAGGACTATGGGGAATATATTATACTATATAAAGAACTAGGGTGCATGATACTATGGGAAGTGAATTGTACGACATGGATGACGATGGCAGTGCATTATACCATATGGAGCACTATGAGGAGTGTATTATACTATATGGAGGACTGAGCAGTGTATTTTAATATATGGAGGACTATGTGGAGTGTATAATACTAAATGGAGGACTGAGGAGTGTATTATACTATATGGAGGACTATGAGGGGTGCAAGACTTCTCCCGTGCTTCCCCCATACTCTGGAACTCTCTACCCCAACACATCAGGCTCTCACCTACCACGGAAACCTTCAAAAGGAACCTGAAGACCCACCTCTTCCGACAAGCCTACAACCTGCAGTGATCCCCAGTCTACTGAAGCACCACATGACCAGCTCTACCCTCACCTAGTGTATCCTCACCCATCCCCTGTAGACTGTGAGCCCTCGCGGGCAGGGTCCTCTCTCCTCCTGTACTTGTGTGTGCCTTGTTTTACTCATGTTTATTGTACTTGTCTATATTTGCCCCATTCACATGTAAAGCGCCATGGAATAAATGGCGCTATAAAAATGAATAATAATAATTATACTATATGGAGCACTATGAGCAGTGTATTATACTATATGGAGGACTAAGCAGTGTATTTTAATATATGGAGGACTATGTGAAGTGTATAATACTAAATGGAGGACTGAGGAGTGTATTATACTATATGGAGGACTATGAGGGGTGTATTATACTATATGGAGGACTGAGCAGTGTATTATACTATATGGAGCACTACGCAGAGTGTATTATGCTATATGGAGCACTATGAGGAGTGTATTTTAATATACGGAGGAGTGTATTATACTATATGGAGGACTGAGGAGTGTACAATACTATATGGGGGACTATGGGGAGTGTATTATACTATAAGGACTATGGGGGTGCATTATACTTCCTATATGGATCCCCATGACTTCTATATTAGCCCCTGATGAGTATAATGGTTCATTTTATTTTATACATTACATAACAATGGCAGTACGGGGGACAAATATATGCCAGGATGGGGCACTGGATAGTTATGCAACTGAGGTCACACTATACAACTTTGCAATAAAGCTGTAGTGTGCAAAATTAATAGGGAAAATGTGAATTTGGGTGGAAAATATTTTGGCATGGTGGGGGGGGGGGGGGCCCCATTTGAACGTTCGCACCGGGGCCCATAACTTTGTAGTTACGCCACTGCTGAGAACCCTTGCAGAGAGCGGCGTGTAGTGCGTGCGATGTGAGAATTCACAAGTCTACAGTCATATATAGTGAGACTGCAGACTAGTAGCTTAAAACCGATACATTGCTTCTTTAAAAAAAAATCATCACCAAACAGCAATTATATAAATCTGGTATGCAGGAATAATACACAATAATAATGCACAAATATGTAATAGAAATTGTAACCGCTGACAGATTTTACATGAAAAAAGTGCAATAAATTCAGCATAATTTCTATGACCTGTCGTATATGCTTTGGTGGAACCACATATTACTAAAATCTGGCAAATTCACGTAATTTAAAGCAAGAAGACTGGTATAAAAGACAAAACAAAACTCAAATACTTGTGCCCGATATAACATATCTGTTACTTCAGACCTTAGGTAGTAACATTCATAATCTTCTCTAGAACATATCGGACAAATGCTGACGGCTGTTAATGAAATTAATAAAGTATTTCAGGTCCCCAGTGGGGACTGTGGTATGTTTCCCATAAAAAAATGGCAGCATGAAGTTAGTCTAAAAGTTATGTATATGTAGATATATGTGTGTGTGAGTGTATATGTATAAGTGCATGCAAGTACCTATGTATGTATATATACAGTACTTCAATTATTAATTTATTTATGTAGCACCATTGATTCCATCAAAATATCGTCATATCGTAATATATATATATACATTCTATATATGTATTTGCATGTGTATTTTTTATGTGCTTGTGTTTATATTTATGTGTATATCTGTGTGGTCTTATGTATATAATTGGATGTGTATCCTTGTTGTGTGGGCATCGACATATAGAGACAGCTAAAACAGAATAAACAGTAGAATAATGCAAGAAAAAGTAGTATAAAGTCCTTTACACATGCAGTAAACCAATCTCCTACCTGCAATAATAAACCCGGTTCTCCGTGATATTTTCAAAAACCTTAAGCAAATTTTCCCAGCATTAAAAAAAGTGTTATTTGCCCCCTACAAAAAAAAAAATTTCCATTCCTATTTAGTAGCGCTGTCTGATTTTGCTGTCTTCATGCAGTATCAGTTTCTGGTTCCACCATGATGTGACATGATATAATGTGACTTCGTTCAGCTCTACCTTGTCTTCCCATTCCTTCCCTATATATTCTTTTACATTGAACATAAAAAATATATTTACAGATTTAGAACGCTTTACCGTATGATTGTCTTTCTTTCAGGCTTAAGTGGCATGTTATTAGTTAGTTAGGTCATAAATCCATTTGGCCTTTTCTGCAATTCATGTGGAAGTGGTTGTGTGACTGACAATAAAAATATAATGGACAGCATATTGGTCAATGGGAAATAAATTATTAACCGCTGTTTTATGACTGTGTTTCCTGAACAATTACACCAGCTGCATCCTACATAAAATAGAAATGTTCACGTAATGTTACCTTGGAACATGCTTTATAACAGGGGATTATTGCGTAATTGGAAGCCCTTCAACAAAAGTCTCTCTGCTTTACCTTTAAACTGCTGAAAATCCCAGAAAATCAGAAGGGATTAAGCAGAATTTAGCAAGGAGAGAAAGGCATTTGCCATAAAACCAAGAAGGTGTTTCAGTTTGGTGCCGACCCATAATTCTAACTGGCTGCACAATTCTCAGTTGGAAACATTCTTTACATCCTTCAAAACACATGTTTTAAATTAAGAGACAGCAGATCAAGCTCAAAAACAAAGTTATTTTACACGACCCTACTGGAAAACATCAATTTGTTAATGGCATCAAACAATATCTCTCGTGGAGATCTCCAGCAGTCAGGTCCATGATTTAGCCAGTTTATAATTCAGATAGTTGTTTGTTGGTATAAATATGATACAATTTATACATTTGAAGTCACTTAAAGGAGTTGTGCACTACTAGGACAACCCCTTCTCGATCAAAGTGTTTGATCCGCGTAAAATAATATAGCCTATACTCACTTCCGGTGCTAGCGACGTTCTCGCGGTGTCGGCACTCACTCTCCCTGGGACTCTCGTGCGGTTGTTGTGATGGCGCTGCCCAATCAGCACTGGCGCCACTGTCTCCACCTTCGGACAAATCGAACATGAAGAGGAAGTCCAGTCTACATGAACCCAAAGATTAAAAAGGTATGACCTTTAGAAGAGGGGGAACAAAAAGAGAAAAAGCAAAAATGGAAATGAGTCAATTAGGGAAGGGGTTGACGATGCTCTGAATTTATCAAACATCATAATACAATTTTATAAATATGGCGCATGCAGTTAAATTTCCACCATTGTGTTATAGTCTGTATAGGGTCATTAGAATTACCTGCAGCATTACCATTTATTTAGTTATGAATAAGGTATGAAAATTCATTCTAGAATGCAGTACATGTGGAAAGAAAGAGTTTAACCCCTTCTCGACCTTGGACATATAGGTTCTGCCAATCTTTGTGTCGCTGCCTTTGATGCGAGCTCCGGAACTGAGCCCTAATCTTTCCCTGCACATGATAGCTGATCTGATCAGGAAAGCAAGAGTCTAGGAGTTGAGGTGTGGTATCACATTGAATCAGGAAATCCTAATAACATTAGCATGTGACCTCATTGTGGATTTTCTCCAACTCAGCAGATGAGATTTTTTTGTACAAAACATGGACATCTGCTTAGATAAAGGTGAACTGTATTAAACGATCCTTCTGTAATACTGGATAGGTAGAGCGGTTCTTTTAAAAGGTTATTCCCAAAATCAAAATGTGTTTTTTTTAATAATGAACACATATATTTATTTAATTGTGTCAATATAGCCAATTTTTTAAATCTGCCCCGTCTTGCACATATCACCACCCTAAGGATGAGCTGTATGCATGGGGATGAGAATAGATACAGTGGGGCAAAAAAGTATTTAGTCAGTCAGCAATAGTGCAAGTTCCACCACTTAAAAGATGAGAGGCGTCTGTAATTTACATCATAGGTAGACCTCAACTATGGGAGACAAACTGAGAAAAAAAAATCCAGAAAATCACATTGTCTGTTTTTTTAACATTTTATTTGCATATTATGGTGGAAAATAAGTATTTGGTCAGAAACAAAATTTCATCTCAATACTTTGTAATATATCCTTTGTTGGCAATGACAGAGGTCAAACGTTTTCTGTAAGTCTTCACAAGGTTGCCACACACTGTTGTTGGTATGTTGGCCCATTCCTCCATGCAGATCTCCTCTAGAGCAGTGATGTTTTTGGCTTTTCGCTTGGCAACACGGACTTTCAACTCCCTCCAAAGGTTTTCTATAGGGTTGAGATCTGGAGACTGGCTAGGCCACTCCAGGACCTTGAAATGTTTCTTACGAAGCCACTCCTTCGTTGCCCTGGCGGTGTGCTTTGGATCATTGTCATGTTGAAAGACCCAGCCACGTTTCATCTTCAATGCCCTTGCTGATGGAAGGAGTTTGCACTCAAAATCTCACGATACATAGCCCCATTCATTCTTTCATGTACCCGGATAAGTCGTCCTGGCCCCTTTGCAGAGAAACAGCCCCAAAGCATGATGTTTCCACCACCATGCTTTACAGTAGGTATGGTGTTTGATGGATGCAACTCAGTATTCTTTTTCCTCCAAACACGACAAGTTGTGTTTCTACCAAACAGTTCCAGTTTGGTTTCATCAGACCATAGGACATTCTCCCAAAACTCCTCTGGATCATCCAAATGCTCTCTAGCAAACTTCAGACGGGCCCGTGTTGTGAATTCTGTGGCTGAGTTCACTTCTGTGGTCACAAGTGGTATTGCAGTCTCTGGGCTTCCTCCCTCAGGTGTTTTGGTGAGCTCGTTGGCTGCCTTGCTATTTAGCTCCACCTGAGTCTGTCTTCCTTGCTCCTTGTCAATGTTCCAGTGTTGGATCTGAGCTACTGCATCTTTCCTTGGGCCTGCTGCTCTGCTAGATAAGTGCTTCTAGTTTGTTTTCTGTTTTTTTCCGTCCAGCTTGCTATTGTCTTTTGCTGGAGGCTCTGAGAAGCAGAGGGGTGCACCGCCGTGCTGTTAGTTCGGCACGGTGGGTCTTTTTGCCCCTTTGCGTGGTTTTCGTTTTAGGGTTTTTTGTAGACTGCATAGTTCTCTTTGCTATCCTCGCTCTGTCTGGAATATCGGGCCTCACTTTGCTGAATCTATTTCGTTCCTACGTTTGTCTTTTCATCTTGCTAACAGTCATTATATGTGGGGGGCTGCCTATTCCTTTGGGGTATTTCTCTGGGGTAAGTCAGGCTTGTATTTCTATCTTCGGGCTAGTCAGCTCCTCAGGCAGTGCCGAGTTGCATAGGTAGTTGTTAGGCGCAATCCACTGCTGCTTTATAGTTGTGTGAGGATAGATCAGGTACTGCAGTCTACAGAGATTCCACGTCTCAGAGCTCGTCCTGTTGTTTTTGGTTATTGCCAGATCTCTGTATGTGCGCTGATTACTGCACGCTGTGTTGCCTGATTGCCAGCCATAACAGTACAAGGAGCCACACCAATGATTCCCAATAGAGGGAAAAAAGAAATCCTGACATCATTTTTTTTTCTTAGCTCTGTCTTCAGTCTTTTTTTTCCCCTAGACATTAGAGTGCTTCAGGACACAGCTGTGGACATGGATATTCAGGCTCTGTGCTCCTCAATGAATAATCTCGTTGTAAATGTACAAAAGATTCAAGATACTATTGATCAGAAATCGATGCTAGAACCAAGAATTCCGATTCCTGATTTGTTTTTTGGTGACAGAACTAAGTTCCTGAGCTTCAGAAATAATTGTAAGCTATTTTTGGCCTTGAAACCTCATTCTTCTGGTAATCCTATTCAACAGGTTTTGATTATTATTTCTTTTTTGCGCGGCGACCCACAGGACTGGGCGTTTTCTCTTGCACCAGGAGATTCTGCATTGAGTAATGTTGATGCATTTTTTCTGGCGCTCGGATTGCTTTACGATGAGCCTAATTCAGTCGATCAGGCTGAGAAAAATCTGCTGGCTTTATGCCAGGGTCAGGATGATGTAGAAGTATATTGTCAGAAATTTAGGAAATGGTCAGTACTCACTCTGTGGAATGAATCTGCACTAGCGGCTTTGTTCAGAAAGGGTCTCTCTGAAGCTCTTAAGGATGTAATGGTGGGATTTCCTATGCCTGCTGGTTTGAATGAGTCTATGTCCTTGGCCATTCAGATCGGTCGTCGCTTGCGCGAGCGTAAATCTGTGCACCATCTGGCGGTACTGCCTGAGAGTAAACCTGAGCCTATGCAGTGCGACAGGACTATGACTAAAGTAGAACGGCAAGAACACAGACGTCTGAACAGACTGTGTTTCTATTGTGGTGATTCTACTCATGCTATTTCTAATTGTCCTAAACGCACTAGGCGGTTCGATAGCTCTGCCGTTATTGGTACTGTACAGTCCAAATTCCTTTTGTCCATTACCTTAATGTGCTCTTTGTCATCGTATTCTGTCATGGCGTTTGTGGATTCAGGCGCTGCCCTGAATCTGATGGATTTGGATTATGCTAAACGTTGTGGATTTTTCTTGGAGCCTTTGCGGTGTCCTATTCCGTTGAGAGGAATTGATGCTACACCTTTGGCCAAGAATAAGCCTCAGTACTGGGCCCAGCTGACCATGTGCATGGCTCCTGCACATCAGGAAGTTATTCGCTTTCTGGTACTGCATAATTTGCATGATGTGGTCGTGTTGGGGTTGCCATGGCTACAAACCCATAATCCAGTATTGGATTGGAACTCTATGTCGGTAACCAGCTGGGGTTGTCAGGGAGTACATGGTGATGTTCCATTTTTGTCTATTTCGTCATCCATTCCTTCTGACATCCCAGAATTCTTGTCGGACTTTCAGGATGTATTTGAAGAGTCCAAGTCTGATGCCCTACCTCCGCATAGGAATTGTGATTGTGCTATCGATTTGATTCCTGGTAGTAAATTCCCTAAGGGTCGTTTATTTAATTTGTCCGTACCTGAACACACCGCTATGCGCAGTTATGTGAAGGAGTCCCTGGAGAAGGGACATATTCGCCCATCGTCGTCACCATTGGGAGCAGGGTTCTTTTTTGTAGCCAAGAAGGATGGTTCGCTAAGACCGTGTATTGATTACCGCCTTCTTAATAAGATCACTGTTAAGTTTCAGTATCCCTTGCCATTGATTTCTGACTTGTTTGCTCGGATTAAGGGGGCTAGTTGGTTTACTAAGATTGATCTTCGTGGTGCGTATAATCTGGTGAGAATCAGGCAGGGAGATGAATGGAAAACGGCATTTAATACGCCCGAGGGTCATTTTGAGTATCTGGTGATGCCGTTCGGACTTGCCAATGCTCCATCTGTTTTTCAGTCTTTTATGCATGACATTTTCCGTGAGTATCTGGATAAATTCTTGATTGTTTACTTGGATGACATTTTGATCTTCTCAGATGATTGGGAGTCTCATGTGAAGCAAGTCAGAATGGTTTTCCAGGTACTGCGTGCTAATTCCTTGTTCGTGAAGGGATCAAAGTGTCTCTTCGGTGTGCAGAAAGTTTCATTTTTGGGGTTCATCTTTTCCCCTTCTACTATCGAGATGGATCCGGTTAAGGTTCAGGCCATCCAGGATTGGACTCAGCCGACATCTCTAAAAAGTCTGCAGAAATTCCTGGGCTTTGCTAATTTTTATCGTCGCTTCATCTGTAATTTTTCTAGCATTGCCAGACCATTGACCGATTTGACCAAGAAGGGTGCTGATTTGGTTAATTGGTCTTCTGCTGCCGTGGAAGCTTTTCAGGAGTTGAAGCGTCGTTTTTGCTGTGCCCCTGTGTTGTGTCAACCTGATGTTTCTCTTCCGTTCCAGGTCGAGGTTGATGCTTCTGAGATTGGTGCAGGGGCGGTTTTGTCACAGAGAGGTTCTGGTTGCTCAGTGTTCAAACCATGTGCTTTCTTTTCCAGGAAATTTTCTGCTGCTGAGCGTAATTATGATGTGGGCAACCGAGAGTTGCTGGCCATGAAGTGGGCATTCGAGGAGTGGCGTCATTGGCTTGAGGGTGCTAAGCATCGCGTGGTGGTATTGACTGATCATAAGAACTTGACTTATCTCGAGTCTGCCAAGCGCTTGAATCCTAGACAGGCCCGTTGGTCGTTATTTTTTGCTCGTTTTGATTTTGTGATTTCATACCTTCCGGGCTCTAAAAATGTGAAGGCGGATGCTCTGTCTAGGAGTTTTGTGCCCGACTCTCCGGGGTTATCTGAGCCGGCGAGTATCCTCAAGGAAGGAGTCATTGTGTCTGCCATCTCCCCTGATTTGCGGAGAGTGTTGCAGAAATTTCAGGCTAATAAACCTGATCGTTGTCCGGCCGAGAAACTGTTCGTCCCTGATAGGTGGACTAGTAAAGTTATCTCTGAACTTCATTGTTCGGTGCTGGCCGGTCATCCAGGAATCTTTGGTACCAGGGAGTTGGTTGCTAGATCCTTCTGGTGGCCATCTCTGTCACGGGATGTGCGTGCTTTTGTGCAGTCCTGTGGAATTTGTGCTAGGGCTAAGCCCTGCTGTTCACGTGCCAGTGGGTTGCTTTTGCCCTTGCTGGTCCCGAAGAGGCCTTGGACACATATTTCGATGGATTTCATTTCTGACCTTCCCGTTTCTCAAAAAATGTCGGTCATTTGGGTGGTCTGTGATCGCTTTTCTAAAATGGTCCATCTGGTGCCCTTGGTTAAATTGCCTTCCTCCTCTGATTTGGTGCCTTTCATGTGGCTCATCCTGGTCGGCCTGGGGGTTCTGGTGAGGGTTCGGTGACCCCTCCTCAAGGGGGGGGTACTGTTGTGAATTCTGTGGCTGAGTTCACTTCTGTGGTCACAAGTGGTATTGCAGTCTCTGGGCTTCCTCCCTCAGGTGTTTTGGTGAGCTCGTTGGCTGCCTTGCTATTTAGCTCCACCTGAGTCTGTCTTCCTTGCTCCTTGTCAATGTTCCAGTGTTGGATCTGAGCTACTGCATCTTTCCTTGGGCCTGCTGCTCTGCTAGATAAGTGCTTCTAGTTTGTTTTCTGTTTTTTTCTGTCCGGCTTGCTATTGTCTTTTGCTGGAGGCTCTGAGAAGCAGAGGGGTGCACCGCCGTGCTGTTAGTTCGGCACGGTGGGTCTTTTTGCCCCTTTGCGTGGTTTTCGTTTTAAGGTTTTTTGTAGACTGCATAGTTCTCTTTGCTATCCTCGCTCTGTCTGGAATATCGGGCCTCACTTTGCTGAATCTATTTCGTTCCTACGTTTGTCTTTTCATCTTGCTAACAGTCATTATATGTGGGGGGCTGCCTATTCCTTTGGGGTATTTCTCTGGGGTAAGTCAGGCTTGTATTTCTATCTTCGGGCTAGTCAGCTCCTCAGGCAGTGCCGAGTTGCATAGGTAGTTGTTAGGCGCAATCCACTGCTGCTTTATAGTTGTGTGAGGATAGATCAGGTACTGCAGTCTACAGAGATTCCACGTCTCAGAGCTCGTCCTGTTGTTTTTGGTTATTGCCAGATCTCTGTATGTGCGCTGATTACTGCACGCTGTGTTGCCTGATTGCCAGCCATAACAGGCCCGGACATGTACTGGCTTAAGCAGTGGGACACATCTGGCACTGCAGGATCTGAGTCCATGGTGGCGTAGTGTGTTACTTATGGTAGGCCTTGTTACATTGGTCCCAGCTCTCTGCAGTTCATTCACTAGGTCCCCCCGCGTGGTTCTTGGATTTTTGCTCACCGTTCTTGTGATCATTCTGACCCCACGGGGTGGGATTTTGCGTAGAGCCCCAGATCGAGGGAGATTATCAGTGGTCTTGTATGTCTTCCATTTTCTAATTATTGCTCCCACTGTTGATTTCTTCACTCCAAGCTGGTTGGCTATTGCAGATTCAGTCTTCCCAGCCTGGTGCAGGGCTACAATTTTGTTTCTGGTGTCCTTTGACAGCTCTTTGGTCTTCACCATAGTGGAGTTTGGAGTCAGACTGTTTGAGGGTGTGCACAGGTGTGTTTTTATACTGATAACAAGTTTAAACAGGTGCCATTACTACAGGTAATGAGTGGAGGAAAGAGGAGACTCTTAAAGAAGAAGTTACAGGTCTGTGAGAGCCAGAAATCTTGATTGTTTGTTTCTGACCAAATACTTATTTTCCACCATAATATGCAAATAAAATGATAAAAAAAACAGACAATGTGATTTTCTGGATTTTTTTTTTCTCAGTTTGTCTCCCATAGTTGAGGTCTACCTATGATGTAAATTACAGACGCCTCTCATCTTTTTAAGTGGTGGAACTTGCACTATTGCTGACTGACTAAATACTTTTTTGCCCCACTGTATATACTGCAGGATGGGGATGAAAAAGGCAATTTACTGTAGGATAGTACTCTACAAAGGGGGGCTGAAAGAATATATTTCAAGGTGAAACTATATATAGGGGCTGAGATTAGTTATGCTGTGTTTGTTGCTCACTAATGTGATCCTGAAAGTGCCAGTCTACTGATGCATATGATAGAGGATTATCTTCTGTTATATGCATCAAAAGAGTTGCATTGGCAATTTCACATAACTCATATGTTAGCAGCAGGCAACAAACATGGCTCTGCAGGAGCAGGACAATTGAGCTCTGCTAAAACAGCTAAAGATGTAAAACCACACAGGCAGCTACTCTGATTTAGATAACAGAAGATAAAATCGGTCAGGCATGGTACTGTACAGGTCTCTCCAAAGCATAATAAATGTAAGATGTAGAAAATAAAAAAAACACTTCTCCTTCCCCTTCACTCTTCACCATCTCATGCACGATCCTCGGCGCCTCTTCTTATCACCGCCACTAATTGGTGAAACCCCAAACCTCTTCATACTAGGCTGGGACTTCCTGCTCTAATGAAGTCCGAGATGATACTGCGCAAGCGCACTTATGGTCACAATGTTATGATGTCACGATGATGTGAGTCTTGATCTTGCACGCACATGCGCTGAAACGTCCCAGACATCATCAGTGTCCTGGCGTAGCATGAAGAGGGCTGGGGTTTCACTGCTCAATGCCGATGATAGTAAGATGCATAAAGAAACAGAAGGTGGATTGTGAAGAACGGAGGTCCTGGAGAGGTAAACAATAAAAAGAGTATAAGCTTTTTTTTATTTTTTAAACTTTTAATTGTCCTTTACTGATCAGGAAGTGCCGCCATTTTGCTAACAAACACAAGGAAGTGAATTTTAAAAAACATATTCATTTTGGCAATTGGGGATTTTTGTACTCTTTGAGTAGAAATCAATTCCATGTATATTTGCTCATCACTAATAGCTTCTATTCAAATGACAGAAAAAACGGATTTTACTTGGAACAGGTCCTCCAGAGTGGGAAATACTCTTGCCAGCTCATCACTTAATTATTTGGAAGTCGGGCTCTGCCTGCTTACATTATATTTGTGACTTCTAACAGAGGTATACATTTCCTGACCCTATCCTCAAAAGTAGGACTCCAACACATGCCACTGTATAGGCATGTTAAAGCCCCGCATACCATACAATATTTTTCTGGAGGATGCCTTTGCTATCTACTTAGCTACTCTATACAGTGAAAAAAATAAATGTGTGATAGCCCGAAGACCAGACCACTGAAAGGAGACTCTTTTGGCATCTATCAGGTGCATTGAGCCCATTTGACTATGTATAAATCTGATTCATGACATGAACAGAGTCTTAGTGTAACGCTGTGAAAATAAAAATTAAGTATAATTACATTGTTTCACAAGAACATAAATTTCACGGCTTTTGACAATATTTTTCTGACATTAGAAATGTTTTGAGGAGACATAAGAATACTTAATATCAACAGACCACAAGGGAGGTATATTTAGGTGAACTGCCACAGAGTTCTGTCGTTTGTTTTTATGGCTAGGCATTAAAATTTAGTTCTATAGATAATTGTTTATCTCTCTTCAATAAAGCAAGGCAAAATGAAGGGGTTTTAATAAAAAAAAAGGCCACATGGGGGGAATTAAAATGGCTGATGTTTCATTGTCAAATTACATTTGCAAAAAATCATAAAATATCAGCAAGAATTAACAATTATTAACCTACACTGATGAAATTAAACTTAGGAAGAGGTTGTGTGAGTTTATTGGGAAACATTTGTTTTCCGGTAAGTGAAATGAAATATCCTATGGCTCCAGATAGTAATATTCAACAGTGTCCTTACACTTAAAAGAAAATGCAAAATAAAGAAAACGTTAGTCTACCAATCATGTTCTGATATCAGAACCTGGCAATAACCTCTTAAGGTACCGTCACACTAAGCGACGCTGCAGCGATACCGACAACGATGTCGATCGCTGCAGCGTCGCTGTTTGGTTGCTGGAGAGCTGTCACACAGACAGCTCTCCAGTGACCAACGATCCCGAAGTCCCTGGGTAACTAGGGTAAACATTGGGTTACTAAGCACAGGGCCGCGCTTAGTAACCCGATGTTTACCCTGGTTACCGTTGTAAATGTAAAAAAACAAACACTACATACTTACATTCCCGGTGTCTGGTCACGTCCCTCGCCTTCAGCTTCCCGCACTGATTGAGCGCTGGCCGTAAAGCACAGCGGTGACGTCACCGCTGTGCTGTGCTTTACGGCTGGCCGGCGCTCACCAGTCAGTGCGGGAAGCTGAAGGCGAGGGACCTGACCAGACAACGATATCGTTGCTTTTTGTGATGTAGCAACGATATCGTTAAGGAAATCGTTATGTGTGACAGCGACCAACGATCAGGCCCCTGCTGGGAGATCGTTGGTCGCTGAGGAAATTCCAGAACTTTATTTCGTCGCTAGACTCACTGCAGACATCGCTGGATCGGCGTGTGTGACACCGATCCAGCGATGTCTTCACTGGTAACCAGGGTAAACATCGGGCTACTAAGCGCAGGGCCGCGCTTAGTAACCCGATGTTTACCCTGGTTACCAGCGTAAAAGTAAAAAAACCAAACACTACATACTTACCTACCGCTGTCTGTCCCCGGCGCTCTGCTTCTCTGCACTCCTCCTGCACTGGCTGCTTTCCGGTCAGCCGGAAAGCAGAGCGGTGACGTCACCGCTCTGCTTTCCAGCCGCTGTGCTCACAGCCAGTGCAGGAGGAGTGCAGAGAAGCAGAGCGCCGGGGACAGACAGCGGTAGGTAAGTATGTAGTGTTTGTTTTTTTTACTTTTACGCTGGTAACCAGGGTAAACATCGGGTTACTAAGCGCGGCCCTGCGCTTAGTAACCCGATGTTTACCCTGGTTACCCGGGGACTTCGGGATCGTTGGTCGCTGGAGAGCTGTCTGTGTGACAGCTCTCCAGCGACCAAACAGCGACGCTGCAGCGATCGACATCATTGTCGGTATCGCTGCAGCGTCGCTGAGTGTGAAGGTACCTTAAGGAAATTGTTGAACCACTTCATTCCATTGCGCTTTCTTGGAGGCCTCATAGTGAGCCCATTATCTAGAGCCTACCATGTGACCGGGTGTTATTTCCTTATCTTAGCGATATACCATTATTATTTTAGAAATTTCCTGTAATGGACTGTACTTGTGAATTCATGGTCTCATGGTGACCGAAGAGGTGTGTACCGTTGTATGACAGCGACGTCATAAGCTGACGACGTGCCCGCTGACAGCCTGTGATTGGCTGGTGGCTGTTAACTGTTGCCGTGCAGGAGGAATCTCTCGCAAGGCAGCAGATTTTAACTGATCGCATGGAGGACGTATGATCAGCTGAGCTGGCGGAATCCTGACACTGGGGCCCGCTGAGCAGAGGAGAGGGTCCGCTGTGGGCCCCCTCTGCTCGCCAGGCCCCATACGCCAGTGAGGGCAGTAATGCCCTTATCAGCTAACTGCTGTATTGAAATTAATGGTCTGGAGAGAGCTGACTGGGATGTTAAGAGTTGACCCATCTCTTGGAATGTCACTAATGCACACTCTCCACGGGGTTCTTGGCATGCAGCCAAGCTCTATGGAAACAAGCTGTACACTATAAATGATAAAATCTCTCATTGCAGAAGAATAACAGCAGATAAAAAAGCAAGTCAATTGTAAACTTGCTTATTTACATGCCATGTAATTAAAGCAATTTAGGAACCTGAGAACTCCCCTTTAAAACTGCTTTCAAATCATATATTGATATCTAGCCAATTTTAGAAAATAAAGTGTTAAAGGGAACCTGTCACCCCCAAAATGGAAGTTGAGCTAAGCCCACCAGCATCAATGTATCCTGAAAGATGAAAAAATAGGTTATATTATACTCACCCAGGGGCGTTCCCGCTGCGGTCTGGTCCGATGGGTGTCGCGGTCCGGTCCGGGGCCTCCCATCTTCATAGAATGGCGTCCTCTTCTTGTCTTCACGCTGCGGCTTCGGTGCAGGCGTACTTTGTCTGCCCTGTTGAGGGCAGAGCAACATACTGCAGTGCGCAGGCGCCAGGCCCCTCTGATCTTTCCCGGCACCTGCGCACTGCAGTACTTTGCTCTGCCCTCAACAGGGCAGACAAAGTACGCCTGCACCGGAGCCACAGCGTTAAGACAAGAAGAGGACATGATCGTAAGAAGAAGGGAGGCCCCAGACCGGACCGCGATGCCCACCAGAGCGGGACCGCCCTTGAGTGAATATAATCTAACCTCTTTTTCTCATCTTTCAGGTTACATCGGGGGCTTATCTACAGCATTACAGAATGCTGTAGATAAGCCCCTGATGCTGGTGGGCTTAGCTCAACTTCCATTTTGGGGGTGGCAGGTTCCCTTTAATAGAAGAACAATGTACTTTGTTGGAATCACTTATCCAAATTCAATCTACCGTACTTAGGAAAAAACAAAATGCTCATTGTTCTCCACAAGATTTTCATAAATCTCCTAGACAGAAGCAAAAGTTCTATTCTCTTTGCACGTTTATTTTTAATTATGTAACAAAGCCCCAAATACTCCAGCTGTTTTGCTCTCTAGAAGGTCAAAGGTAGACATTTAACAGATAATGAGGTAGGTTCTAAAAGCCAGAAAAATATTATGTTTTAAGAGCAGCAATCCTTGGTTCTAAGTAAGTTGTAGAGATACCCAAAGCTTTTGGATAACTGGGGTCTACAAGAATTAATTGCAGCTCATAAACTACCTGAAACGCTGCTTCAAAAATGTAAGTTATATGTCTATCTTCATTTTAAGGGAAATTCAGAATTAATCTGTCCTAATATCTCTACAATATTCCCTTGCATACTGAAGGTTAAAGCATGTTTTAGTATGTCTATAAATTCTATAAATTGACTTATCCTTATATCCTGTTTCCTGAACTTAACAAGTGCTTCTGCATCATTAGCAAACACATCATCTGCTGAGGGATCAAAGCAAGTCAGGTTGACTTTATTTAATTTTGATTTGAGGTATTCCAGATGTGATATCCGCTATGTATTCCTGCAATTTTCATGCCTGTGAGCACTTTATTTAAGCCCAGGTTATGGACTCATTTATCTGGGTGGCCAAATAAGTTGACCGTACACAAATAAAATTGTAGTGTTCTAAATACGTGTACACTTATAATGCCATTTTGATATTTGTTCATAACCGATCAGTCATCATTTAAGAAGAGAAAAAGAATATCTGCAAGTTATTGTTAATGTGTGTTGGCAGTGGATTAATCTCTGTATTGTCCAGCCATTCAACAGTGAATGAATATTTAATCAGGAGCAAAGATAACAAAGCTTACAACTGGTATTTCTTATAGCTTAGGATCTTAGCATCTTGTACGTCAGTTCTTCAATATAAAAAGTGAAATTCATGTATTATATAGAGTCATTACAAACAGAGTGATCTATTTCAAGCGTTTATTTCTGTTAATGTTGATGATTAGGGCTTACAGCCAAATAAAACCCAAAAGTCATAATCTCAGTAAATTAGAATAATTGACAAAAACACCTGCAAAGGCTTCCTATGTGTTTAAAAAGGTCCCTTATTCTGTTTCAGTAGCTCCACAATCATGGGGAAGACTGCTGACTTGACAGATGTCCAGAATGCAGTCATTGGCACACTCCACAATGAGGGTAAGTGAAAAAAGGTCATTGCTAAAGAAGCTGGCTGTTCAGTTTGCTGTATCCAAGCATATTAATGGACAGTTGAGTGGAAGGTAAACGTGTGGTAGAAAAAGGTGCACAAGCAACCGGGATAACCGCAGTCTTAAAAGGATTGTTAAGAAAAAAAATTTGGGGGAAACTAACAAGGAGTGGACTAACAAGGAGTGGACTGCTGCTGGAGTCTTTGCTTCAAGAGCCACCACACACAGACGTATCCAGGACATGGGCTACAAGTGTCACATTCCTTGTGTCAAGCCACTCATGACCAATAGACAACGCCAGAAGCGTCTTACCTGGGCCGAGGAAAAAAAAGAACTGGACTGTTGCTCAGGGGTCCAAGGTGTTTTCAGATGAAAGTAAATTTTGCATTTCATTTGGAAATCCAGGTCCCAGAGTCTGGAGGAAGAGTGGAGAGGCCACAATCCAAGCTGCTTGAGGTCTGGTGTGAAGTCTCCACAATCAGTGATGGTTTCAGGAGCCATGTCATCTGCTGGTGTAGGTCCACTGTGTTTTATCAAGACCAAAGTCAGTGCAGCACCGTGTACCAGGAAATGTTAGAGCACTTAATGCTTCCCTCTGCCGACAAGCTTCTTGGAGATGGAAAATTCATTCTCCAGCAGGACCTGGCACCTGTCCACACTGCCAAAAGTACCAATACCTGGTTTACAAACAACAGTATCTCTGTGCTCGATTGTCAGCAAACTCACCTGACCTTAACCCCATAGAGAATCTATGGGGTATTAACAAGAGGAAAATGAGAGACACCAGACCCAACAATGCAGATGACACCATAACATAACGCATAACTCCATAACACCTCAGCAGCGCCACATGCTGATCGCCTCCATGCCACGCCACATTGATGCAGTAATTGATGCAAAAGGAGCCCCGACCAAGTATTGAGCGCATTTACTGAACATACATTTTAGGAGGCCAACATTTCGGATTTTCAAATCACTTTTTCAAGTGTTATAAAGTATTCTAATTTACTAAGATAATGACTTTTGGGTTTTCATTGGCTGTAAGCCATAATCATCAACATTAACAGAAATAAACATGTGAAATAGATCACTCTGTTTGTAATGACTCTATATAATATATGAGTTTCACTTTTTGTATTGAAGAACTGAAATAAATTCACTTTTTGATGATATTCTAATTTTGGGAGAAGCACCTGAATCAATCTATCTATCTATCTATCTATCTATCTATCTATCTATCTATCTATCTATCTATCTATCTATCTATCCATCCATCAATCTATCTATCTATCTATCTATCTATCTATCTATCTATCTATCTATCTATCTACCTATCTACAGTATCTATCTATCTGTCTATCTATCAGCCTATCATCTATCTGTGTATATGATTGTTTTATTAGTTAGTACAGAAAGCTGAAATGGCACAGAGAACTGCACTATATAAAAGCTAATATTAAAAACACATTGCATACTGATGTTAAAAAATGCATGACACTGTCCAACTGTTCTGGCTGAGAATCTCAGCTAATTTATATATACGCAGATGTGAGAGTACCATTAAGAACTAAATTGTAAAGTTGCTTGTTTTTACAAGGTTGAGACATCCCCTTTAAAGCGAATCTGTCACCGGGTTCTTGCTATGCCATTTAAGATCCTGATTCCAGTGATGTATCACATACTGAGCTGCCTGCTGTCATTTTAATAAAATCCCTGTTCTATCTGCTGGATATCTACAAGTTCTCTGAATGCTGAGCTCTGTATAACCCCGCCTCCACCACTGATTGGCAGCTTTCTATGTACACTATGTATAGGCAGAAAGCTACCAATCAGTGGTGAGAGTGAGGTTATTCAATGTTTAGGAATATGGACGACTATCTGGCTGCAGGTTTACTAGTCCTCTAGTGATAATCCTCTGCTGATGAAACAGTGACTTTACTAAAACTACAGCAAGCAGCCTATTAAGTGAGACATTGCTGGAATCAGGGTCTCTGCTCTCTACTTCATGCTGCTCTCAAATTAGGTGGCAAAAATCTGGTGGCGAATTCCCTGTAAATCATGCCTTCCAGGAAATGTGATGCTTGTGAACACTTTTAAATTACCGTATAAAACAGGTGTCCACCTAAAATCCCATTGTGGTGACCATCCATCTCCTAATAACTAAATTAGACCACCTCCAGCAGAAGGAATCAGTAACGAGTCAACACACACTGAAGACCCTTGTTTACACAAAGAAAACACTTGTTATAAGGTTTCACAATATTGGACAAGTTGTTCTATTGCCTTAAGCTTCCTTATTACATGAAGGTTTTATGAGTTTTCTCAACATGATTCATTAATTAGGATCTACATTTCTCCCAGACACTTATATATTATATGTTATATTTGCCCTTGGGTATGATCAAATTTATCAATTAAGTTTGCGATTCTTCAGTTTTGTCCAATGGTAGACAAAAATGACTTTCTATTAACTCCTTCTTGCTGTATATAGCTTTCTCCTTTGTTGATTTCATTTTTTCATCCATGCTTTGACAATACCATAATCTGCTTCATTTTTCTACTGACATTAGTGTATACAAGCTCACTTTTGGGGTGGAAGGGAAGAATACGTTAGAAATCAAATCTAATGTAATTTCTATTTGTTTTTAAAGCATTCACTTTGCATTAAAAATCACATTTGAACTTTATTTTGCTTGTCACAACAATTATAGCGATACCAAATGTAGTTGTATGTTCTATCACCTTTACAAAATAAAAAAAAATGTTTTCTGTAACTATTATCCAGTACCCACGACATTTTTGTTTATGAAGTTGTATGAGGGTTTGTTTTTTGCGGGATGAGATGTAAGGTAGTATTCATTGGTACCATATTTGCATATATCAAAATTTTTTATTACATTTTATTCCTATTATTGGAGATGTTGAGACAACTAAAAAGCAACAAGTCTGGCATGTTTATAAGTTATTTCCAATGCTGAATTAATAAAATAATACATTAACTCCTTGCTAAATAGACAATTTTTCCACCCCTTCTTCCAAAAGGCATTACTGTGAGGATTTTCACGTCTGCAGTCACATAGGGTGACTGCAGACTTTATCCACAAGCTTAAACAAACCCTTTAAAGCTTAAAAAGTAAATTACTGTATTTTTTGGACTATAAAACGCACTTTTTTCCTCCAAAAATGAGGTTGAAAATGGGGGGTAAGTCTTACAGTCTGGATGTACCGTCTCTGGCTGTGGTGGGGAGGAGGGGGAGCGGCATCGGCAGAGCTGTGGGTCATAGAGGCAGGAGCCAGCTGCTGTGGCTAACTCCTGTGCCTGCTGCTAAAGAGAAATGAATATTCACTGCATTCCACACCCATGGGCGTGGAGGGCAATGAATATTAATTTCTATTTAATAGCATCCTGGTATGATTGGCCCCATCCTGGTCCTTGTAAACATGATACCATCCTTATCCTGGTATGCATGGCCCCATCAGAAAACATAAAAAAAAAGTTACACTTACCTTCACGGCACTCCCTCGCAGCATCTTGTTCTGATGTCAGCTGCGGCTTTATGCTTGTAAGCAGTGCAAGGCAGGGACGTCATGCGCTGTTTGCAAGCCAAAGGGCAGCTGCCTGGAATACTCACTGCTTTGCACGCCGGGACTGTGTGCGTGGAGAGCAGTGAGTATTCACTGCTTTTTAGTAGCGAGCACAGTGTCAGCCAGAGCATTCCTGCAGCTGCCGGTGGTCACATGTGCCGCAGCTTAAGAGAAATGAATATTCACCGCATTCCACTCCCATGGGCTGCCTTCAAGATAGAGATATTTACAATCTATAACTTATTGCACGGAATCTTAGCACACCTTAGTGTTCTGAAAAATAATGCATATTTTTGTGTTTAGCTTTTTTCCTATATATTTTGGAAATATGAAATAGAATGGCTAAAGCTATTTTTGAAGCTAAAGCCTTGACTCAAGTAATTGTTTGTCTCTTTTCCTTCTTTATACCTGCATCTGGGGTTGGTAAGCCTAATGCAACTGAAAGCTAAACATAGACATCAAGCAATTCCACTGAGTTATTGCATTACTGAACAAGACACTGAAACTTTACTAAGCCATAAAAATAAATGACCTCTGTGTATCACAATATTCCTGATGTGTGTGTCACTGTCTTTCTGATCCAATATATGTTTGAAGAGCTGCCAGACAATAAAACAAATGATTAAAACAGATAAATAAAATCATATGTTACTTATCAATCAAAGGTTATTGGGAAAAATGATGAAAATTCAGTCCTGTCTCCATCATTGGCCTGATTCTACCTTGATGTGGCTTCTTACATTGTGTTCAGCTCTATTTTATTGAAAAATATCACTGGAATGATTTAATTTGTAATTGAAAACAGGTCACATCCCACCCACCGCATGCTGTGATTGTTAACGATGACGCCATGATCTCTTGGGCCACTAGCCAAGCAAGTCCGTACATGAAAGCAAGACATTTATGGGCACTGATCTACCAGAGCTCATAATAAATGGACAAGGGGTATCAAAAAAGTGCCAAAATTGCTGAAGACATAACAAGGAGGAATAAAGAATTATTCTGCTACGCTCCCACCAAGTTTTTCTCTTGCCGCCTCTTGGTCATATTGGTGGTGGAGGGAGAGATGCAAGGAGGTGCATGCGCAGAGCCCTTTGCCACCCAGCCAGGCATATTGATTCTTCCCGCAAACAATAAAATAATCTGTCCGACTAGCCATTTAGGGAGCCCAGAAAATAGACTAATCAGAGGGCTGTTTCTGATGCCAATCAGCTGCCCAGGCCTCCTTTAAATTTTGCTGCAACCCTTAATCATTGCCACTTATTGTTCTGCTGGAAACGACCTAATGGAATACTACTGAACTGCTCTTCTCTTGTCTGTTCTTCTATTTTAGAACTTTAAACTTTCATCTAGTTTTGACCTATGTTTATCTCATCGTTTCCCAACTTTTAACTTGCCTTTTGCAATTGTTTTTGTAATAGTTATTCTCTGGTTCTGAACCCAATTTATATGATTACTCTATTTAGCACACTCCACTAGTGAGCAACTACCCTGAATACACAATCTGGGGGGCACTACAGCAAATTTTCAGCTGCCAGTACCATTGTAAAATGTCCAAAGATATTTTCAATCTAGGAATGTTTTTGGTCCAATGGTCCACATGTAAAGTGCTGCAGAGCAGTAGTTGCAACCAACATGCTGTCTGAAGGCGCTCTGGCACTTTGCAGACAATGCGTGTCCCAGTCCTAGTGTGCTGTAAGGTGTGGGGTGCATCACACTCACTTGTAGGCCGCAGGTCTTCCCTGCCTCCAGTCTTCTGTCCTCAGGAGCCATCGCACACAATGCATGGGGTACCAGGTTTTTTGAAACAGTCAAACTTTTACTTAATAGTCCAAGTTCCTCAGGTGGGTACAAGTGGGATAGGGCATAGAAATGTAGGCTTATTTCCTCCTTAGCACAACTCCTCTTCTTTTCCATCACATGTTCATTCTTGACTAGCCCCAAGCCTGCTGACTCCATCACCTCCAGGGATTCGCTGTCCACTCTGGCAGCATACCTGGTACCGGCCACTTGCCCCCCATGTAACTTCATGTCCACTGACCTCTTGATGTTGGAAGGTCAGACACTCTAAATGTACCTGGTTCAAGCCCTAGGCTTCAGACGCTGTTAGAATGTCCATCAGGGATCTCGATTTGGCCGACCACTGCCCTGAATGTTTTGCCCATGCTGCCCCTAGCAACCCACCACCCCACCTGAACTTGAACTCCACACTTCACTGAACTCCCTCTAACCAGGAAATGCCCCCCTCTTATCAGTGCTAGTGCCCTCCCACTGGGCTGATCCTAACCTTAACCATTTCCTATCTACATGCTAACTTGTTCTATATCCTATGCTGTCCTACATTTATCCTTATGCTATATTCACATTATTCTCGAACACTTTACATATTATACATCACCAAAATACATTACATTGGACACACGTTACTTTCACATATAAAACCGCAGGACTGTATTCACACAGTGCTTCTTTTGTCTTCACGGGTAGGAACAGGGTAAGACAGTGCACATCCCTACACAAACATTATTCAAGTCAAACATGAAGCACAAACAATTGTATGATTATCCTAATTTTAATCTGCAATTGCCCGATTATCAAGTATTCTGTAGATCCAAAAAAAGCTCAAATAGTCACTTAATGATCTGATCAACTTAAAAACTGTGTTGTGAAACTTTGAGGTAGGAAGTTTCAGTTCCCAGTAGTGATGGGCGAGTAGCATTGTTGCTCAGGTCTCCCCGAGCATGCTCGGGTGATCTCCGAGTATTTTGGCGTGCTTGGAGATTTAGTTTTCGTGGTCTCAGCTGCATGATTTGCGACTTGTACACAGGCTGAATACATGTTGGAATTCCCTAACAAACAGGCATTCCACACATGTATTCAAGCTGTCTAGCAGTTGCAAATCATGAAGCTGAGGCAACGAAAACTAAATCTCCGCGCACGCCAAAATACTCAGAGACAACCCGAGCATGCTTGAGGAGACCCGAGCTACGAGTATACTTGCTCATCACTAGTTCCCTGCATTGTAATTACTTTTTAGCATGTAATGGTTTAAAAAATGTTTTAGTTAGTGGGGTTCACATTGTGTTTTAGCCTATCGTCAGTGGCTAAGTCGGGGGCTTACAATTGAAGCCCTGGAAAATGAGCGCTGATGGGGCCATAAACTTTAATGATGCAGAATCACATTGTTCTCCATAGGACATCATTTTTGGCAGTATCTACCTATTTGAGGCGGGCACCAAAAGGTCAAATGTGATACCAAGATCACTGGAACTTTACACTTGGATAAAATGCACATGAAGTGGCTGTATCAGTAGTAATATTTTTCATTTTAAGAGTTTTGAAATTACAATTAATATGAATTAATTAATTAATATGAAGAAAACATAACAAATCATGATTTGATGAGGCATCTACTTAGCACGCCGGCCAATATTAAAATTTAAATGGCTATCAACGGTCAATGAAATTTCACTAAATTGTTCTTAAAAATATTTATTTTGGGTCATAGCTACACAAATATGCAACTGGTTAAAAGCCCCTAGCCCACCACTTATGGAACAGGAACAGGAGACTGCAGGGGTTTTCCACAAAACTTAGTTGGCAAAGGATTATTAAGAGGGCTATTAATATGGTTACCATTTGAGTGTCCTGCTGGTACTAACAGCACAATAACAGCTTTATTTACATCCTAAATATGGCACATATAGAAACCATCAGGGCAAAGGCAAAACATTGAAGAAATGATGAAAGAATAAAGTCTGTGTTTATCCGGAACGTCAAGAAACGTTCAATGGGACATTATTGAAAACATTCCCTTACATGTATTTATTTATCAACCATTGGGAGTAGAAAGGAATACTAGTCTGTTCTGCATCAAATGGTTTTATTACCGCAAAATACTCTACGTTTTCCTGAGGCCATGAGCATTTTCGATAATGTATAATACAGTCTTTGGTCAACAGATGTTGCTGCCACTTTGTTTAGAAAATTGGCATTAGTCACAGTAGATGGACTTCTGCAATAGTCAGACCCCTACCCTACAGTAGTCAGACACTGATGGCACGTGCGCAGGCGTGTACTACGGAGGACAGAGAATGAACTTCAAGCCAACGGGTAAGGAAAGGGCGAATCAAACACCCGAAAACTCCGCCCATATGACCGAAAACCGGTCCCGCCAAATTCAGGTGACAGGTTCCCTTTAATAATAAAGACCTTCATTTATAAACTGCATTTTGTGTTACATGTGTTATCTTTGTCTAATGTTTAAAACAGTTCGGTGATCTGAAACATTTGAGTGTGGCAAACATACAAAAGAACAGGAAATCAGGAAGGGGGCAAACACTTTTTCACATCACTGTAGCTCAGAACTGCTGTTTAGTATCTTCCATGCTGCTTCTATCTGTGTGCTACAAAGAAAAAAGAGTAAAAATCCATATCCCTGAGTACTGGGAAAGATCATAGCTGCTAATCACCACCAACCAACTCAGAGAGAACTGAAAATTAGAGATGAAGCTTACAGAGGATAAAACCGGTGAAAAATGCAGGATGCAAGTTATAGGCTATGTTTACATGTTACGTTTTTGCCGCAGTTTTTTTTTGCAGCATTTTTAAACATATTAATAGCTGCTTTTTGCAGTACAGGAAAAAGCTATGTGATTTCAGAGATCTCATACACACAACTGTTTTTTTTCCTGAATGAATTGGAGAACTGCAGCATGTCAATTCTTTCAGCGTTTTTGCAGCGTTTTTTCACCCATAGAAACTAAAAAAAAGCAGGAAAAAATGCTGTCATCCATAGTTGAGCATGGCTGATAGTATTAGCACAGTTTAATAAAATTTGTGATATGTGTTAATGTAAACAGTCTATGTCAAAACAAGCAAAAATGAATAATCTGGCATCATTTAAAATAGCAAACCTCTGCAATGAAATGGAAAAAATTGCAACTTGCCGGTATCGGGATCGCCGGATGCTCCACCAGGAAGAAAAGTCTTCCCGAAATTTTCCAGAAAGAAGAAAGGTGGTACTCTCTGTACCATAAAAGAACTTCTTTATTTAGGTAGGTTAAAACATGGATGCTGTGAAACGGGACATAAGGAGAACGATGGCCGTTTCGTGCCTAGCTTATGCTTCAACAGATCCAGCTACTTGGATCCATTGAAGCATCAGTTAGGCGCGTAACGGCCGTCGTTCTCCTTATGTCCCATTTCACAGCATCCATGTTTTACCCTACCTAAATAAAGAAGTTCTTTCATGGGACAGAGAGTACTGTTATGTTTGCTAATGACAGGTGTTATGAAGGCAATCCAGAAACACAGTGTGCTTAGCGATCAGAGCGCACACAGTGATCTGACAAATACCCAAAAATACAAGAACGAGCTCTGAGACGTGGAAACTCTGTAGACTGCACACCTGATCCTATCCTAAACACAACTAAAAGCGGCTGTGGATTGCGCCTAACAACTACCTAGGCAACTCGGCACAGCCTAAGAAACTAGCTAGCCTGAAGATAGAAAAATAGGCCTGACTTGCCCCAGAGAAATTCCCCAAAGGAAAAGGCAGCCCCCCACATATAATGACTGTGAGTAAGATGAAAAGACAAAACGTAGGGATGAAATAGATTCAGCAAAGTGGGGCCCGATATTCTAGGACAGAGCGAGGACAGTAAAGCGAACTTTGCAGTCTACAAAAAACCCTAAAGCAAAACCACGCAAAGGGGGCAAAAAAAAACCCACCGTGCCGAACTAACGGCACGGCGGTACACCCTTTGCGTCTCAGAGCTTCCAGCAAAACAAAAGACAAGCTGGACAGAAAAAAAGCAACAAAAAAGCAAAAAGCACTTAGCTATACAGAGCAGCAGGTCACAGGAACAATCAGGAGAAGCTCAGATCCAACACTGAAACATTGACAAGGAGCAAGGATAGCAGCATCAGGCGGAGTTAAGTAATGAAGCAGTTAACGAGCTCACCAGAACACCTGAGGGAGGAAGCTCAGAAGCTGCAGTACCACTTGTGACCACAGGAGTGAATTCAGCCACAGAATTCACAACAGTACCCCCCCCTTGAGGAGGGGTCACCGAACCCTCACCAGAGCCCCCAGGCCGACCAGGATGAGCCGCATGAAAGGCACGAACAAGATCGGAAGCATGAACATCAGAGGCAAAAACCCAGGAATTATCTTCCTGAGCATAACCCTTCCATTTAACCAGATACTGGAGTTTCCGTCTAGAAACACGAGAATCCAAAATCTTCTCCACAATATACTCCAATTCCCCCTCCACCAAAACCGGGGCAGGAGGCTCAACAGATGGAACCATACGTGCCACGTATCTCCGCAACAACGACCTATGGAATACATTATGTATGGAAAAGGAGTCTGGGAGGGTCAAACGAAAAGACACAGGATTGAGAACCTCAGAAATCCTATACAGACCAATAAAACGAGGTTTAAATTTAGGAGAGGAAACCTTCATAGGAATATGACGAGAAGATAACCAAACCAGATCCCCAACACGAAGTCGGGGACCCACACGGCGTCTGCAATTAGCGAAAAGTTGAGCTTTCTCCTGGGACAAGATCAAATTGTCCACTACCTGAGTCCAGATCTGCTGCAACCTATCCACCACAGAATCCACACCAGGACAGTCCGAAGACTCAACCTGTCCTGAAGAGAAACGAGGAGGGAACCCAGAATTGCAAAAAAATGGAGAAACCAAGGTAGCCGAGCTGGCCCGATTATTAAGGGCGAACTCAGCCAACGGCAAAAAGGACACCCAATCATCCTGGTCTGCAGAAACAAAACATCTCAGATATGTTTCCAAGGTCTGATTGGTTCGTTCGGTCTGGCCATTAGTCTGAGGATGGAAAGCCGAGGAAAAGGATAGGTCAATGCCCATCCTACCACAAAAGGCTCGCCAAAACCTTGAAACAAACTGGGAACCTCTGTCAGAAACAATATTCTCAGGAATGCCATGCAACCGAACCACATGCTGAAAGAACAAAGGTACCAAATCAGAGGAGGAAGGCAATTTAGCCAAGGGCACCAGATGGACCATTTTAGAAAAGCGATCACAGACCACCCAAATGACTGACATCTTTTGAGAAACGGGAAGGTCAGAAATGAAATCCATCGAAATATGTGTCCAAGGCCTCTTTGGGACCGGCAAGGGCAAAAGCAACCCACTGGCACGAGAACAGCAGGGCTTAGCCCTAGCACAAATCCCACAGGACTGCACAAAAGTACGTACATCCCGTGACAGAGATGGCCACCAGAAGGATCTAGCCACTAACTCTCTGGTACCAAAGATTCCAGGATGACCAGCCAACACCGAACAATGAAGTTCAGAGATAAGTTTATTAGTCCACCTATCAGGGACGAACAGTTTCTCTGCTGGACAACGATCAGGTTTATTCGCCTGAAATTTTTGCAGCACCTGCCGCAAATCAGGGGAGATGGCAGACACAATGACTCCTTCCTTGAGGATACCCGCTGGCTCAGATAAACCCGGAGAGTCGGGCACAAAACTCCTAGACAGAGCATCCGCCTTCACATTTTTAGAGCCCGGAAGATACGAAATCAACAAAAATGGAACATCACCATGTACCCCCTGACAACTCCAGCTGGATACCGACATGGAATTCCAATCCAATACTGGATTATGGGTTTGTAGCCATGGCAACCCCAACACGACCACATCATGCAGATTATGCAACACCAGAAAGCGAATAACTTCCTGATGTGCAGGAGCCATGCACATGGTCAGCTGGGCCCAGTATTGAGGTTTATTCTTGGCCAAAGGTGTAGCATCAATTCCTCTCAATGGAATAGGACACCGCAAAGGCTCCAAGAAAAACCCACAACGTTTAGCATAATCCAAATCCATCAGATTCAGGGCAGCGCCCGAATCCACAAACGCCATGACAGAAAACGACGACAAAGAGCATATCAAGGTAATGGACAGAAGGAATTTGGACTGTACAGTACCAATGACGGCAGACCTAGCGGACCGCTTAGTGCGCTTAGGACAATCAGAAATAGCATGAGTGGAATCACCACAGTAGAAACACAGACCATTCAGACGTCTGTATTCCTGCCGTTCAACTCTAGTCATAGTCCTATCGCACTGCATAGGCTCAGGTTTAACCTCAGGCAGTACCGCCAAATGGTGCACAGATTTACGCTCGCGCAAGCGTCGACCGATCTGAATGGCCAAAGACAAAGACTCATTCAAACCAGCAGGCATAGGAAATCCCACCATGACATCCTTAAGAGCCTCAGAGAGACCCTTTCTGAACAAAGCTGCCAGCGCAGATTCATTCCACTGAGTGAGTACTGACCATTTCCTAAATTTTTGACAATATACTTCTATATCATCCTGACCCTGGCACAAAGCCAGCAAATTTTTCTCAGCCTGATCCACTGAATTAGGCTCATCGTACAGCAATACGAGCGCCAGGAAAAACGCATCGACACTATTCAATGCAGGGTCTCCTGGCGCAAGAGAAAATGCCCAGTCTTGAGGGTCGCCGCGCAAAAAAGAAATAATAATCAAAACCTGTTGAATAGGATTACCAGAAGAATGAGGTTTCAAGGCCAGAAATAGCTTACAATTATTTTTGAAACTTAGAAACTTAGTTCTATCTCCAAAAAACAAATCAGGAATAGGAATTCTTGGTTCTAACATAGATTTCTGATCAATAGTATCTTGAATTTTTTGTACATTTATAACGAGATTATCCATTGAAGAGCACAGACCTTGAATATCCATGTCCACACCTGTGTCCAGAATCACCCAAATGTCTAGGGGAAAAAAAAAAAGTGAACACAGAGCAGAAAAAAAAAAAAATGATGTCAGAAGTTTTTCTTTCCCTCTATTGAGAATCATTAGTTAGGCTCCTTGTACTGTTATGTTTGCTAATGACAGGTGTTATGAAGGCAATCCAGAAACACAGTGTGCTTAGCGATCAGAGCGCACACAGTGATCTGACAAATACCCAAAAATACAAGAACGAGCTCTGAGACGTGGAAACTCTGTAGACTGCACACCTGATCCTATCCTAAACACAACTAAAAGCGGCTGTGGATTGCGCCTAACAACTACCTAGGCAACTCGGCACAGCCTAAGAAACTAGCTAGCCTGAAGATAGAAAAATAGGCCTGACTTGCCCCAGAGAAATTCCCCAAAGGAAAAGGCAGCCCCCCACATATAATGACTGTGAGTAAGATGAAAAGACAAAACGTAGGGATGAAATAGATTCAGCAAAGTGGGGCCCGATATTCTAGGACAGAGCGAGGACAGTAAAGCGAACTTTGCAGTCTACAAAAAACCCTAAAGCAAAACCACGCAAAGGGGGCAAAAAAAAACCCACCGTGCCGAACTAACGGCACGGCGGTACACCCTTTGCGTCTCAGAGCTTCCAGCAAAACAAAAGACAAGCTGGACAGAAAAAAAGCAACAAAAAAGCAAAAAGCACTTAGCTATACAGAGCAGCAGGTCACAGGAACAATCAGGAGAAGCTCAGATCCAACACTGAAACATTGACAAGGAGCAAGGATAGCAGCATCAGGCGGAGTTAAGTAATGAAGCAGTTAACGAGCTCACCAGAACACCTGAGGGAGGAAGCTCAGAAGCTGCAGTACCACTTGTGACCACAGGAGTGAATTCAGCCACAGAATTCACAACAGAGTACCACCTTTCTTAGATCTGGTAAAGGAAATGTAAACAATGCCTGACCAACTCAGTAAACAGTGCCTGACCAATGTGTGAAAGTGAACAATGCCCTACCAACTTCATGCCCTAACAATGTGTTATGTAAACAATTCCCAACCAATTCAACTTCCTCTGCTGTTTTACATTTGAAATTTTGCATTTTTTCATGAACTCGTAAACCTTAGTTCACGACTCCAGATTTTTTGTTCAGAACACTCACTATTTTTTTCAGACATAAAAACCCTTTTCCACTAATAATTTGAAAATAATTGTCTTTTATTCCAAAAATGTTTTATGGTTTCGCATACGTCGTGCATCGGTGGCCTAACACCTTGCATTGGTCATGTTTGCAAGGTGAAAGTAAATCTGAACTCTGAGATCCTGAAAAATATAGGAAAAATGGAACAAGAAAGGCAGTAAAACCTTTGCAGGTTTTGGCTGCAGGAGAAGAAAAGCAGCAAATAAGCAACATGTGAACATAGCCATATAATGGCTAGAAATGTATTTATACTTCAAGCACACACACATAACAGCATATTTTTAAAAGTGACCTGATATGACAAGTTTGGTTAAAAAAATGTATCTGTGTTATTTTAAAATGTTTGCTTACACTTAAAATATTTGGTAATATACAGTATTACGTAAACCTTATGGAATAAAAGAAAAAAACAAACACAGGGCAGAGTAATAACTAAAATAATAAATTACAAAATATTTTTATAGCAGATTTCCCAAATCCTTGGTTTAGTCTCGTGTCGTAGTGTATGTTAATTGCCCATAAAGTTTGTATACATACTGAAGAATAAAACCACTTTATTTTGTTTGCTAATATAGAAAAAATATAATTCCTTATAAAATGTCACACTTCAAAGGTTTAGGAAATAAGGCTCATTATAGAGAAAACTAGGCCTTGGAGACATATCCCTAACATGTGGAGTTTTATAGAACTGTACTGCTATGCATAGCATACATTAGCAGGAAAAGGAAGTGAAACTTTTATTCCCATTCAATTATATTTATATTTTTGCTCTTATGCTTTTTTTTATTACTTTCTTTAAAGTGCAGTCTACCACAGGAGAAACTTAAATGTCACCTAAGTTCATTTCACAGTGTGTGAATGCTACAATCCATCACAGAGGCCGGGTAACAACAACATATTCATTCCCATTTATTTGATAAATATAACTAAGCAGAATGAGAACACCAAAATATCACAGCCTCGCAATACACAGCCATATGTTATGAAATCTATTGCCATGGTTGACTCCACCAGCATTAAAAACATCAGGTAAGAGTTTGGTTTTACAGTTTAACCTCCTCAGCTACGTTTTAAAGGGAACCTGTCATGCCCCCCAGGGCCTATTAAGGTAAAAGAGCCACCTTCAGCAGCACTAAGGCTGCATTCTGTGAAGGTAGCTCTTATGGTTATATCCCTAGGAATGCTGAAATAATCACTTTTATAAATTTCACGCCATACATGTATTGCGTCAGGAAGGTATGATTTCTCCCTGACTCAAGCGCCTTGCAGCCGTCCATCATCCCACTGAATGCTCGCTCTCCTTCTACAGTGGGCACAATACTACTCAGAAAACACAGGATGTAGGTAAAACAGTGTTGCAATACTTTATTGAACCAACAACAAAAATAGGGAAATAACACATAGAACAGTCCCAGCAAAATACTCAAAATGGTGAAAAATTACAGAGCTTCACCCTTCCGCTGGCTCGCTCACCGGGATAAGAGCAGCTGTGACTTCATAGCTTCCAGGACCGACTAGCCTTCACCTGTGTACTAGACCAGGTGACCGGAGGGTCACAACCTTGCTTCTCCAAATAGATCCATGGAGCCAGGGTCCCAATCCTGGCTTTCCCAATTGTATCCATGGGGCTCAGGTGACCGGTGGGTCCAAATCCTGAATACCCCAAATATATCCATAGTTCAGCGATGGTCAATGGAGCAGATCTGTATTCTTTCAGCCGATGCCGCGGTCCCCCAAGCTGGCATCCTGTAGAATGTCAAATCTGTGTCCTTTGTGATGGAGTCATGGTCTCCCAGCTATTCTGTAGAGTGTTCCTGGCTGTGGTTTTGTAAATAGTTTCTGTTTTTTTGGATCTCTGCATCTCTTGGCTGAATTGGATGTCTGGATGTATATTGTTAGAGGCATATCCCACTAATCTAGTTCTCAACTGTTGCCCTTCAAACCAGCATCAGAGGTCAAAAAGAAGAAGTGATGAGGTTGTTTGACTATTTAATCAATTTACATACTTTTTACTCCCATGTTTTGCAAGTCAACAAGCTAGCTGACCTGGACAATGTGCAATCAACATATCAGCAAACATCATTGTTCAGCAACCCTGCATCCATGTTTTGCAAAGATAAACTGTAGGAGCTGATATAAGAGGTAAATAACAACCATTCATCCATTTACAAATATCAATTTAACCTACAAAACAAGTGAACATTTCAGACTCTTGACCCCAAAAATAGAAACACATTAATTCAAAAGTCAAAATATAGATAACACTCTATTCTGTTGTGAATTCTGTGGCAGAGCTCCCTCCTGTGGTCACAAGTGGTACTGCGGCTTCTGAGTTTCCTTCCTCAGGTGATGTGGTCAAGTCGTTAGGTGCTGCTCTATTTAACTCCACCTAGTGCTTTGCTCCTGGCCTCCAGTCAATGTTCTAGTATTGGTCTTGCTTCCTCCTGGATCGTTCCTGTGGCCTGTCTGCTCTGCATAAGCTAAGTTTTGCTTGTGTTATTTTTGTTTGCTATTTTTTCTGTCCAGCTTGCTTAATTGGTTTTTCTGGCTTGCTGGAAGCTCTGGGACGCAGAGGGAGCACCTCCGTACCGTTAGTCGGTGCGGAGGGTCTTTTTGCCCCCTCTGCGTGGTTGTTTGTAGGGTTTTGTGTTGACCGCAAAGTTATCTTTCCTATCTTCGGTCTGTTCAGTAAGTTGGGCCTCACTTTGCTAAATCTATTTCATTTCTGCGTTTGTATTTTCATCTCTACTCACCGTCATTATATGTGGGGGGCTGCCTTTTCCTTTGGGGTATTTCTCTGAGGCAAGGTAGGCTTATTTTTCTATCTTAGGCCTAGCTAGTTTCTCAAGCTGTGCCGAGTTGCATAGGGAGCGTTAGGCGCAATCCACGGCTGCCTCTAGTGTGGTTGGATAGGATTAGGGATTGCGGTCAGCAGAGTTCCCACGTCTCAGAGCTCGTCCTATGTCTTTTGGTTATTGTCAGGTCACTTTGTGTGCTCTGAACCTCAAGGTCCATTGTGGTTCTGAATTACCTAATCATAACACTATTCCTCCTGGCTTACTGAAAATAGACATCTGGTTAATTAAGATAAAATGGTGTGTCATCACATTGGGCTAGCCAGGCCAATGAACATAATGGAGGGGCAGTCAAGCCAAGGAACATAAGGGGGGCAGCCATGCCAAGGGACATAAGGGCCCAATATGGGGCACATTATTAAATAAAGTTAAATTACCATATGGCGACCAGAATGAGGAACATACATTATTAGTTTATGGTGGGAAGTGGGGCATATAAATACTGTACGGGCAATTAGGGGACATTATTACTAGTGTAATATAATTTACTGTTTTAGGAAACAATGGGGGGAACAAAAAGGGAGGTACTGTTGCTGTGCAGGGTGGCACTATGTCACTTTTTTTCTTCATCTGGCATAGTGTAGAAGTTGGGGAAAATGTGGGGAATGTATTCTAGAAGAAATCAACTATAAATAACTGTTTTATTCTCTGCAGAGGCAAGTCCTGGCAGGAAGAAGTGATAGCGGACTGTGCCAGATGAAGAAGAAAAGTGAAGATGAAGGACTTCACCTAAAGACGTCACTTGCAGGCTTACAGTCTACAGGAAAATGGGTAAGGAGATAGTAGGTTGTGGGAGTTGTGGCAGCTCCAGTGGTGGTGAGGTGGCAGCAGGGTAATTGCAGGTTCTAAGCTTTCTCGATGGGTTTTCAAGGTCCATCTGAAAGTTCAGAGTTTGGTGGGTAATTGGATGTGTTGCGATACAGAGTTCCAAAGGATGGACCATGGAAGCGATGGGTAAAGAACATACAAGTGTGAAGGAGAGAAGGAGGTCTTGGGAGGACTGGAGGTTTATTGTTGGAAAATATCAGGAGAGGTGGTGGCCTTACTTCATATCGGCCAAAACTGATGACAGATTCCCTTTTATTCGGCTGCACGTGAGAGACATTTAGGAGGTCAGGAGCGACAATCACCATGGCGTCAGTCACTGCTGTTAGAGGCAGATGACAGCTATATAAAATAGCGGGCATCTGCGATATGTGGAGCGAGCCCAGCTTCTGAGCCTGCTCCAAAGTCACTGACACTCTCCATGATGTAATGCTACGTCATGGAGCAGTAAAGGGTTAAAAGAGGTATTTGTATTCTGTGATGTTTGTGAAATTTTAGGCTACATATAGAAATAACGAATTTCATGCGCTTTAAATTTGAACTAAATTAATGAAAAACTTTGATATTTGGCAGCAGCTGTTCATAAAAATCGTTTAGTTATGACATTCTATGCAACTGAATCAATAATACGCACATTAAAGGATTATTTCCTTCTCGTACATTTATTGTATATCCACAGGATATGCCATAACTTACAGTTGAGCAAAAAGATTTGCGCTGCCCTGGCCTGATGTCCACTCCAGTTCTCCATGATAGACGGAAAAGGGCAATTTTACCTTCTGCAGCCGGCATCTACATCCCGGCATTCTGGGCGCATCTAGTGCTTACTAAACCCTATAAGAGGGATAACTCGATGGTTAGTACTGTTGCTCTGCAGCACTGGGGTTCAAATCCCACAATGGGCAACATCCTACAAGGAGTTTGTATGTATTGTATGTATTGCGGGTTTACACCGGTTTCCTCCCACATGCCAAAGACATAGGGATAAGGAATTTAGATTTTGAGCGATGATGGTGTCTGTAAAGCGCTGCGGAATATGATGCGCTATTTAATAAATAAATAACTTTCTGATCACTGGGTGTCCGACCACTGAGATCACCAGTGATCTTGAGACTATGGCTTTGGAACATGGCAACCAGGTGCTGCCTCATTATGAATGCAGGAGAGATTTGCATGCTCGATCTCCACTCAGTTCATTGTCTCTAGGACTGCTGGAGAAAGCGGCATACAGTGATAGGCTATTTCTAACAATCCCATAGACACAGTGGCGGATTAAATCCAAGTAAGTCAAAATCTTAGGAACCCTCCTGTAAATTATTTCCCAATACGGTTTTAAATGTACTAGCAATAAATTAAATGCACCAATTAAATTTTAATTTATTCAAACTTTATTATAACCCATAAAAGATATTTAACTAACATCAACCTCAGGTGTAGGCCTGTATATATTAGTCAGTGTTTCCAATGCTTCTACTCCTAAATGTTCTATTACGATGTAGGGTCGCCGAGAACTCAAGGTCACTTACCTCTTTTCCATTTCCACTCCCTATTCTGGCCAATCACACAGCTGCAATGCCTAATCGCATAGATGACCCTCCACTATTACTTGTGAATACTCGAATATACCCAGCAACAGCGGAAACATAATTTCACTGCATAATTTCACTTGATGGCCTCCAATGTCAGCCAACCATGCCGGTACACTGATTCTAAATTTTTTTCAATATCAAATTAATATTATTTTTTATCCATTGTGCAGGGCCCCCAAAAGACAGGGGGCCCATAGGGTGGTGCCTACTATGCTTAATTGGTAATCTGGCACTGTATAAATAATGTTAGAGTGGACATTGAGCATGCTAATCTCTGCTCCATTCAATATGGGGCCAATTCCCAGGTTCTGCGTTGGGCCCCCCAAATGACCCATAGGTCGGTGCATACTATGCCCACTTGGCACATGCTGGGAGATCAAGCACGCACATCTCTGCCCCATTCAAGATGGTGACAGTTCCCGGTTCCAGAGTCTCATTCCCGGGATGACTGGAGGTTTTGGTAATCAGAACCAAGACAATGGATACGTGACAATTTATCTTGGATATAACCCTTTAATTCATTCATCCACAATTAATGCACAAAATGAAACAACTAGTCTATTTCATCGTAATTGGTCAGTGAGAGTCATTACATTGACTTATAACCTTCTTTCTGTCTCTATCAAGATTAGAATGATCCTTGTACTAGGGTTTATCTCATTATCCTCCAACTTAACAGCACTTTATTACCTATCATGACGCCTTTTTTGCACCCAGGGCCTGTAGCAAGGTCAGGGTTACAAGGAAAAGAATGAATTGGAATATTGCACCAAGGAGCCTGCTTTATTGTAGCCTGGGAACACTTACTAGTTCACAGAAATCACATTAAAGAAATAAATTAAAGTTCAACTGCCCTTGTCTTGTGGTTCTGCCTCCCAGCCTCCTGCAACAAACTTTATGGCTGTAGTCAGACAGTCATTTCTTTCTGGGTCTGAGTCAGTGTGGACTGGCCTGTGGCTAATGACCGGACCAATAGAAGTAATGTCGGATTTAAAGGGCAGACAAACATTTGATCCATCCTTACAGAAATACACAATGCACGATCCTAGATTGTGCATGTAAGTATGGCACCACCGTAACATACCTCATTCTTATTATACACGTACTTTATTGTAAATTAAAGTCCATTATACTAAGAAGTTTGCGGACTAATCTATTTCAGATATTGCTTTCACGAAGGTCTTATCACTGTAAAAACTGACCTACATTAATGGTATGTGATATTTCTCCAATTCACTAACCTTCCGAGAATGCAAGATATTTTGAGGATTACATAGGTAAATTAAAAAATAAAATTGGTGCAGAGTTAATCCTAATCTTGTGCCTAAAGTTATCATACTGCAATCGCATAAACATGTACAGCACCAACCCGCAATCAATTTAGGAATGGTCCTCAGAATCAAACCAAACTTTTTGTAATTGGGTTAATTCTAATCTTCAGACCCCTGTACACTCACCACGCACAGGAATCAGGTTGAAGAAGCAGAACTGTACTGTTAAGCTATGTATACTAGGGCTTCAAAAGAGAACATGAGGCCTGGGACTCACCACTGGCTGTAGTTTTGTTACTCACTCTTCCCTGGTCCAGCATTGGGCTTTGATTCTTTTTTCGACTATGTTCATCTGCCTCTCTGCTAGTCTACGCCTGGCTATTATGGTACCCAGCATGCTCCTCTGATGTCATCATCCAAGGTCTTTGAAGGCTGCCTCAAGACACTGCATGCCGCCTGAGTATTCAGGTAGATGTGCACTCTGCTACCACTTGCTTTCCAGTTGTCCCACTGGGATCTGCTCCAGCCATGGGTCTGATTATCTTCTCAGCTGCTCCTGTTACCAACAACCAGCTTCTACTGCCAGCTCAGTCCTTCTATTCCTGGTGCTGCCCATAACCTCATCTGCAATATAAAGCTACCTCGTAATTACCTTGTATCTGCTATTTCTGATGCTTCAATTTTGCTGTATCATGGTATCATATAACCAACTTGTCTCTGCTGCTCCTGGTACTGTTCACACTCTCAGCTCTGCTAAATCAGGGTGCCAGATTGCCTAAACAACTCTGCTGTTCCTGCTTGGTAACTTGTGTAAAAAGGTATTTGATTACCTACTTAACCCTACTGTATCATTTGTATCTGCTACTTCCAGTACTTTCAGTTCCATTAATCCACCTGTCTTCCTACATATCCAGTTCTATTGGTCCACACAACTTATGCGGCAAGTCCATATCCACTGCATCAAAACCTCCGATCTGTGCTGCTCTCCCCGACATATGCCTTAGCGAATCCATGACCTCGCCAGTCGAGCTCATAACAAGTCTGTGTCAAAAAATGTTTAAATGATAGATCTTTAAATATGTTTCCTGACACCAGTAGAATAGATTGATCTGATATTCAGATTGCACTCGGCCATGCAAGTCAATGAGCTTGTGGAAAAAAAAATCGAGCTGCACACGGATGACATCTGAGTGCAGTCAGATTTCCATGGATTCACACAATGGAAAAGATTGAGAATTGCTTTTCCACATCTTCTCCTCATCCGAGAGAATCAGATCACACTGTGATGACACTGATCATACTGTGATTTGCATAATCGACCCAATTCTCTTGGATGAGAGAATACACGGTCATGTGATCCTCGCCTAATAGTCATTAATGCACATAGCATTTCCGTTTTCTAAACATACTTCAGAAATGATCTGCTTACCCACTGTACACTAGCACAATCCTTTGATATCATCTCTGACATATTTATTAGAAACTATTGCATATATATGTTCATTATTATAAGTATGAATAAAATGTATATTTAAGGCAAGCATAGACCGGACAGATTAGTAACTGGTAACATGCATACATTAAAAATGAAACAATTACTATCTCTAGGAGGACATGCACATGATCATCATTAGTCTGATTTCCGCCGGTCCCTTGGCTTCATCTTGAAACAACCTGGATGCTGTTGACACTGGAGGAAACTATCAGTGAAAAATAGTATGTAACATTCACAGTAGGACATTTTCTTTTTATAGAGTTGTGGAGTATGTTGACCTTCTTAGAGCATCTGGTTCCCAGCTTTTTGCTGGCAGGGGGTGTGAAGGGAACAGTGCAGCCGTGGAGGTTTCGTGAAGAAACTCATTTATAGGTCTCTATGTACAAATGCAGTTTGTAATCTGCTAGATCATACTAGGAGAGCGTTAAATGTTAATGCATCTCAGTAACCTTTTTAGGGCTTTATTTTTTACTGACAAATGTAATTCCTTTATGTTACGTTGTACGGTTCACATGGTTGTCGTTCATTTTACTCTACGTTATTCTAGAAATATCAAAGACACTTTAATTTCACATCATATTTACATATTACACTTTCTTAGGCTAGGGTCACACACCCGTATTTCGTCTCATTTGAAAAAATCAGTCAGATTGTGCTAATCACACTCTGATCAGACCCTGGTACATTACTGTTTTCCCTTATGATTTTTGATTATTTTTAGCATTATAGCTTTTGTCATGTTTTGTCCTTCCCAGTGACTTTGCAGAATACTAACAATTTGAATGAAAAGCCCAATCATTTTTTGTTAGGTGGCAAAAACACAACAGGGACATGTCTGTGAAGCACATCTATAAGCAAGGTGGGATAATATCATACACTAAAAGCACGGTAGAAAGTAAACATTGAAAGATACATGCACTTCTTAAGGTGAATAATTGTATAGGCAGTCACATTGCCTATTCAAGATCGACTATTCTAAGAGAAGAAATCTCCATAAATAAGGAATGCGATGAAGCATGCTATTAGTTTGGAAGCGTATTAAAGGGAACCTGTCACCCCCAAAATCGAAGATGAGCTAAGCCCACTGGCATCAGGGGCTTATCTACAGCATTCTGTAGATAAGCCCCCGATATATCCTGAAAGATGAGAAAATGAGGTTAGATTATACTCACCTGGGTGGGCGGTCCGATCCGATGGGCGTCCGATCCGATGGGCATCCGGTCCGGGGCCTCCCATCTTCATAGGATGACGTCCTCTTCTTGTCTTCACGCTGTGGCTCCGGCGCAGGCGTACTTTGTCTGCCCTGTTGAGGGCAAAGTACTGCAGTGCGCAGGCAGGCGCTGGGCCTCTCTGACCTTTCAAGAAGAGGACGTCATCGTAAGAAGATAGGAGGCCCCGGACCAGACCGCGACGACCATCGGACCGGACTGGAGCGGGACCGCCCCTGGTGAGTATAATATAACCTCTTTTTCCCATCTTTCAGGATACATCGGGGACTTATCTACAGCATTACAGAATCCTGTAGATAAGCCCCTGATGCTGGTGGGCTTAGCTCATCTTCAATTTCAGGGGTGACAGGTTTCGCTTTAAAATACAATAAAGGTACCGTCACATTTAGCGACGCTGCAGCGATCTAGACAACGATGCCGATCACTGCAGCGTCGCTGTGTGGTCGCTGGAGAGCTGTCACACAGACAGCTCTCCAGCGACCAACTATGCGAAGTCCCCTGGTAACCAGGGTAAACATCGGGTTACTAAGCGCAGGGCCGCGCTTGGTAACCCGATGTTTACCCTGGTTACCAGTGTAAATGTAAAAAAAAACAAACACTACATACTTACATTCCGGTGTCTGTCCCCCGGCGCTCTGCTTCCCTGCACTGACTGTGAGCGCCGGCTGGCCGTAAAGCAGAGCAGTGACGTCACCGCTGTGCTTTACGGCCGGCCGGCGCTGACAGTGCAGGGAAGCAGAGCGCCGGGGGACAGACACCAGAATGTAAGTATGTAGTGGTTTTTTTTTTTACATTTACACTGGTAACCAGGGTAAACATCGGGTTACTAAGCGCGGCCCTGCGCTTAGTAACCCGATGTTTACCCTGGTTACCAGTGAAGACATCGCTGAATCAGCGTCACACACGCCGATTCAGCGATGTCTGCGGGAGATCCAGCGATGAAATAAAGTTCTGGACTTTCTGCTCCAACCAACGATGTCACAGCAGGATCCAGATCGCTGCTGCGTGTCAAACTGAACGATATCGCTATACAGGACGCTACAACGTCACGGATCGCTAGCGATATCGTTGTTAAATTGTTCAGTGTGAAGGTACCTTAAGATCTTATGTACGGACCCCTGTGTTGGACTCCCACCAATCTGATATTGATTACCTATCCTAACGACAATAATATCACATATTAAGTATAAACCCTCTTGAGCTGTCTATATGGGCATGTAGGTCATAGAAAGTTGAATAAAATGATACCTTGGTAATTGCAATCTGATTTTTTATTTCTGAGATATCCACATTTTACTTAATATGTAAATGAGTGGTTAAGATCTATGGGATGGACATAGATCTCTCTGAGAATCTGCCTCCAGAGCTTATTTTAAATGTAAGGGAGCGTTACCAGTTTGAGACATGTAATGGCTAACAGTCTCAGACTGGGAATGCCTCCTTTTATTTAAAATAAGCTCTTTAGGCAGATTCTCAGGGAGATCTGTTGTGAATTCTGTGGCAGAGCTCCCTCCTGTGGTCACAAGTGGTACTTCGGCTGGTTCTCTCTGTGAGCTTCCGTTGGTGGAGGAAAGTGGTACTGCGGCTTCTGAGTTTCCTTCCTCAGGTGAGTGGTGAAGTCGTTAGGTGCTGCTCTATTTAACTCCACCTAGTGCTTTGATCCTGGCCTCCAGTCAATGTTCTAGTATTGGACCTGTTTCCTCCTGGATCGTTCCTGTGGCCTGCTGCTCTGCATAGCTAAGTTACTCTTTGCTATTTGTTTGCTGTTTTTTTCTGTCCAGCTTGTCAATTTGTTTTTTCTGCTTGCTGGAAGCTCTGGGACGCAGAGGGTGTACCTCCGTGCCGTTAGTTCGGTACGGAGGGTCTTTTTGCCCCCTTTGCGTGGTTTTTGTAGGGTTTTGTGTTGACCGCAAAGTTACCTTTCCTATCCTCGCTCTGTTCAGAAAGTTGGGCCTCACTTTGCTAAATCTATTTCATCTCTACGTTTGTCTTTTCATCTTAACTCACAGTCATTATATGTGGGGGCTGCCTTTTCCTTTGGGGTATTTCTCTGAGGCAAGGTAGGCTTATTTTCTATCTTCAGGCTAGCTAGTTTCTCAGGCCGTGCCGAGTTGCATAGGGAGCGTTAGGCGCAATCCACGGCTGCCTTTAGTGTGGTTGGAGAGGATTAGGGATTGCGGTCAACAGAGTTCCCACGTCTCAGAGCTCGTTCTTGTTTTTTGGGTTATTGCCAGGTCACTGTATGTGTGCTGACCTCTATGTCCATTGTGGTACTGAATTACCTTTCATAACAGTACTGGAGGCCCAAAGTACTAATGATTCTCAATAGAGGGAAAAAAGAAGTTCTGAGACCATTTTTTTTTCTTTGCACTGTGTTTTGCCTTTTTTTTCCCTAGACATTTGGGTGGTTCAGGACACAGGTGTAGCAATGGACATTAAAGGTCTGTCTTCATGTGTGGATCAGCTCACGGCAAGAGTACAAAGTATTCAAGACTTTGTGGTTCAGAATTCTATGTTTGAACCGAGAATTCCTATTCCTGATTTGTTTTTTGGAGATAGAACTAAATTTCTTAGTTTCAAAAATAATTGTAAACTATTTCTGGCTTTGAAACCTCGCTCCTCTGGTGACCCAGTTCAACAAATTAGGATCGTTATTTCTTTTTTGCGTGGCGACCCTCAGGACTGGGCATTTTCTCTTGCGTCAGGAGATCCTGCATTAAGTAATATCGATGCATTTTTCCTGGCGCTCGGATTGCTGTACGATGAGCCTAATTCTGTGGATCAGGCAGAGAAGAATTTGCTGGCTCTGTGTCAGGGTCAGGATGAGATAGAGGTATATTGTCAGAAATTTAGAAAGTGGTCCGTACTCACTCAGTGGAATGAAGGTGCGCTCGCAGCTATTTTCAGAAAAGGTCTCTCTGAAGCCCTTAAGGATGTCATGGTGGGATTTCCTATGCCTGCTGGTCTGAATGAGTCTATGTCTTTGGCCATTCAGATCAGTCGACGCTTGCGCGAGCGTAAATCTGTGCACCATTTGGCGGTATTACCTGAGCTTAAACCTGAGCCTATGCAGTGCGATAGGACTTTGACCAGAGTTGAACGGCAAGAACACAGACGTCTGAATGGGCTGTGTTTCTACTGTGGTGATTCCACTCATGCTATCTCTGATTGTCCCAAGCGCACTAAGCGGTTCGCTAGGTCTGCCACCATTGGTACGGTACAGTCAAAATTTCTTCTGTCTGTTACCTTGATCTGCTCTTTGTCATCATATTCTGTCATGGCATTTGTGGACTCAGGCGGTGCTCTGAATTTGATGGACTTGGAGTATGCTAGGCGTTGTGGGTTTTTCTTGGAGCCCTTGCAGTGTCCTATTCCATTGAGAGGAATTGATGCTACGCCTTTGGCCAAGAATAAGCCTCAGTACTGGACCCAGCTGACCATGTGCATGGCTCCTGCACATCAGGAGGTTATTCGCTTTCTGGTGTTGCATAATCTGCATGATGTGGTCGTGTTGGGGTTGCCATGGCTACAAGTCCATAATCCAGTATTAGATTGGAAATCCATGTCTGTGTCCAGCTGGGGTTGTCAGGGGGTACATGGTGATGTCCCATTTCTGACTATTTCGTCATCCACCCCTTCTGAGGTTCCTGAGTTCTTGTCTGATTACCGGGATTTATTTGATGGGCCCAAGTCCGATACCCTACCTCCGCATAGGGATTGTGATTGTGCTATCGATTTGATTCCTGGTAGTAAATTCCCAAAAAGTCAACTGTTTAATTTATCTGTGCCTAAGCACGCCGCTATGCGGAGTTATGTGAAGGAGTCTTTAGAGAAGGGGCATATTCGCCCGTCATCGTCGCCATTAGGAGCAGGGTTCTTTTTTGTAGCCAAGAAGGATGGTTCACTGAGACCTTGTATAGATTACCGCCTTCTAAATAAGATCACGGTTAAATTTCAGTACCCCTTGCCATTGTTATCTGATTTGTTTGCTCGGATTAAGGGGGCTAGTTGGTTCACCAAGATAGATCTTCGTGGTGCGTATAATCTTGTGCGTATTAAGCGAGGCGATGAGTGGAAAACTGCATTTAATACGCCCGAGGGCCATTTTGAGTATCTAGTAATGCCGTTCGGACTTGCCAATGCTCCATCAGTGTTTCAGTCCTTTATGCATGACATCTTCCGAGAGTACCTGGATAAATTCCTGATTGTGTACTTAGATGACATTTTGATCTTCTCGGATGATTGGGAGTCTCATGTGAAGCAGGTCAGAACGGTGTTTCAGGTCCTGCGCGCTAACTCTTTGTTTGTGAAGGGATCAAAGTGTCTCTTTGGTGTTCAGAAGGTTTCATTTTTGGGGTTCATCTTTTCCCCTTCTACTATCGAGATGGACCCTGTTAAGGTCCAAGCCATCCATAATTGGACTCAGCCGACATCTCTGAAAAGTCTGCAAAAGTTCCTGGGCTTTGCTAATTTTTATCGTCGCTTCATCTGCAATTTTTCTAGTATTGCTAAACCATTGACCGATTTGACCAAGAAAGGTGCTGATGTGGTCAATTAGTCTTCTGCTGCGGTGGAAGCTTTTCAAGAGTTGAAGCATCGTTTTTCTTCTGCCCCTGTGTTGTGTCAACCAGATGTTTCGCTTCCGTTCCAGGTCGAGGTTGATGCTTCTGAGATTGGAGCAGGGGCTGTTTTGTCACAGAGAAGTTCTGATTGCTCGGTGATGAAACCATGCGCCTTCTTTTCCAGGAAGTTTTCGCCTGCTGAGCGAAATTATGATGTGGGCAATCGAGAGTTGCTGGCCATGAAGTGGGCATTCGAGGAGTGGCGTCATTGGCTTGAAGGAGCTAAGCATCGCGTGGTGGTCTTGACTGATCATAAGAACTTGACTTATCTCGAGTCCGCCAAGCGGTTGAATCCTGGACAAGCTCGTTGGTCATTGTTTTTTGCCCGTTTTGACTTTGTGATTTCATACCTTCCGGGCTCTAAAAATGTGAAGGCGGATGCTCTGTCTAGGAGTTTTGTGCCCGACTCTCCGGGTGTATCTGAGCCGGCGGGTATCCTCAAAGAGGGAGTAATTGTGTCTGCCATCTCCCCTGATTTGCGGCGGGTGCTGCAAAAATTTCAGGCTAATAAACCTGATCGTTGCCCAGCGGAGAAACTGTTTGTCCCTGATAGGTGGACGAATAAAGTTATCTCTGAGGTTCATTGTTCGGTGTTGGCTGGTCATCCTGGAATCTTTGGTACCAGAGAGTTAGTGGCTAGATCCTTTTGGTGGCCATCTCTGTCGCAGGATGTGCGTACTTTTGTGCAGTCCTGTGGGATTTGTGCTCGGGCTAAGCACTGCTGTTCTCGTGCCAGTGGATTGCTTTTGCCCTTGCCGGTCCCGAAGAGGCCTTGGACACATATCTCTATGGATTTTATTTCAGATCTTCCCGTCTCTCAAAAGATGTCAGTCATTTGGGTGGTCTGTGATCGCTTCTCTAAGATGGTCCATTTGGTACCCTTGTCTAAATTGCCTTCCTCCTCTGATTTGGTGCCATTGTTTTTCCAGCATGTGGTTCGTTTACATGGCATTCCAGAGAATATCGTTTCTGACAGAGGTTCCCAGTTTGTTTCGAGGTTTTGGCGAGCCTTTTGTGGTAGGATGGGCATTGACTTGTCTTTTTCCTCGGCTTTCCATCCTCAGACTAATGGCCAGACCGAACGAACCAATCAGACCTTGGAAACATATCTGAGATGCTTTGTTTCTGCTGATCAGGATGACTGGGTGTCCTTTTTGCCTTTGGCTGAGTTCGCCCTTAATAATCGGGCCAGCTCGGCTACCTTGGTTTCACCGTTTTTCTGCAACTCTGGGTTCCATCCTCGTTTCTCTTCAGGGCAGGTTGAGTCTTCGGACTGTCCTGGTGTGGATACTGTGGTGGACAGGTTGCAGCAGATTTGGACTCATGTAGTGGACAATTTGACTTTGTCCCAGGAGAAGGCTCAACGTTTCGCTAATCGCAGACACTGTGTGGGTCCCCGACTTCGGGTTGGGGACTTGGTTTGGTTATCTTCTCGTCATATTCCTATGAAGGTTTCCTCTCCTAAGTTTAAACCTCGTTTTATTGGTCCATATAGGATTTCTGAGGTTCTTAATCCTGTGTCTTTTCGTCTGACCCTTCCAGATTCTTTTTCCATACATAACGTATTCCATAGGTCATTGTTGCGGAGATACGTGGCACCTATAGTTCCATCTGTTGATCCTCCTGCCCCGGTTTTGGTGGAGGGGGAGTTGGAGTATATTGTGGAGAAGATTTTGGATTCTCGTGTTTCAAGGCGGAAACTCCAGTATCTGGTTAAGTGGAAGGGTTATGCTCAGGAAGATAATTCCTGGGTCTTTGCCTCTGATGTCCATGCTCCCGATCTTGTTCGTGCCTTTCATATGGCTCATCCTGGTCGTCCTGGGAGCTCTGGTGAGGGTTCGGTGACCCCTCCTCAAGGGGGGGGGTACTGTTGTGAATTCTGTGGCAGAGCTCCCTCCTGTGGTCACAAGTGGTACTTCGGCTGGTTCTCTCTGTGAGCTTCCGTTGGTGGAGGAAAGTGGTACTGCGGCTTCTGAGTTTCCTTCCTCAGGTGATGTGGTGAAGTCGTTAGGTGCTGCTCTATTTAACTCCACCTAGTGCTTTGATCCTGGCCTCCAGTCAATGTTCTAGTATTGGACCTGTTTCCTCCTGGATCATTCCTGTGGCCTGCTGCTCTGCATAGCTAAGTTACTCTTTGCTATTTGTTTGCTGTTTTTTTCTGTCCAGCTTGTCAATTTGTTTTTTCTGCTTGCTGGAAGCTCTGGGACGCAGAGGGTGTACCTCCGTGCCGTTAGTTCGGTACGGAGGGTCTTTTTGCCCCCTTTGCGTGGTTTTTGTAGGGTTTTGTGTTGACCGCAAAGTTACCTTTCCTATCCTCGCTCTGTTCAGAAAGTTGGGCCTCACTTTGCTAAATCTATTTCATCTCTACGTTTGTCTTTTCATCTTAACTCACAGTCATTATATGTGGGGGCTGCCTTTTCCTTTGGGGTATTTCTCTGAGGCAAGGTAGGCTTATTTTCTATCTTCAGGCTAGCTAGTTTCTCAGGCCGTGCCGAGTTGCATAGGGAGCGTTAGGCGCAATCCACGGCTGCCTTTAGTGTGGTTGGAGAGGATTAGGGATTGCGGTCAACAGAGTTCCCACGTCTCAGAGCTCGTTCTTGTTTTTTGGGTTATTGCCAGGTCACTGTATGTGTGCTGACCTCTATGTCCATTGTGGTACTGAATTACCTTTCATAACAGAGATCTATGTCTGTCCCATAGATCTTAACAGCTCATTTACATATTACGAAAAATGTGGATTTCTCTGGGGGAAACAAAATGGATTTCAGATGTCAAGTTATCATTTATTTCAACCTTCTATGACCTGCATGCCCATATAGAAAGCTCAGGAGGGTTTATACTACTGAGAGATTCCCTTTAGAGCGAGTTTCTGTGACATTAGAATAATAGCCTCTAGGACTGGCAATCATTGTGCTATTGTTACCAACCTGTCCTGGCTCCAGCTCTGAGCTTTCAGTGTTCCCTCTCCTCCATCCTGCTCCCTCTGCTCTTCTGTGTGTCCGGTAATCCAGTGCTCACCTCGGAGGTCATGCTTTATGGCTATATAGGCATGCTTAGGTGGCATTACGATGCTTTAGTATTTTAGTAGTTGGGATGCTCTCCATTACCAGCATACTATAGGGCTCTACTGAATTCTCCTATATCTCCTATGTTTTTCTATATCAACTAAGGAATGTGCTCCTCAGACCATTTGGTATCATCACAATCATGGACCAGCCGTTAGTCACAGGACAATAAAACTTTCACACTCCTTATCTATGAACTGTTCCAATATTTATGGCCAAAACAGTTTTCTTCCCGTTCCACATCTATAGTTCTGCTTCACGTCACTTGTCGTATCTATTGCATTATTTCTGTGTCCTGTTGTGTATAAGTATGTGATATGTGTTATTTGTTGCCTGGTGAAGAGACCTGAGTCGTCTCGAAAGCTTGGCTGGACCCTCATTTTAAATAAGCACCTGCACTTCATGTCTTCCCCTCCCACCTCATTGTAGATTGTAAACGTTTACGGGCAGGGCCGTCTGCATGATCCCTAAGGGAAACTAAATGCCTTACAATTATAATATCTAGCATGCAAAAATTAAGACATTTACCAATTATTAGAACTGCAGAAATGATTCAGATGTCAGATGAACAAATAAGAAACAATTAGTTTTATAACCAAAGTCGTTTATGGTCCATAAGTAGATGCCCATGGTGCGAGATTACTCTTCTTTATAGAACTGTATATGTTATGACCATTTGTATCCTCCTTCTCAGTCTTAAAAGGTGCAATAAATCTAATATTAATTATGAGGTCAGACAGCATGTTGTCAAATAAAACTCTATCAAAACCATTTCCCACCTAACTTAACGATACTGCGTCTTGAGATATCTCAGGGATTGTTAGCATCAGCCATAAAACAGCCAGGTTCATCTAATAAAGTGTGCTAGTATCTAGGTTTATTTAGTGGGTTAACAGTGATTCAATATATTTAGTGCTGCAAGCGACTCTTCTTCTGCCTAAGCATTTGAATGAAAAATGACCACTCAAGGAACATATCCCTTGGCAAAATGATCCGTTTAATCAGTGTTATTGTTTATATCGAGACAGTGAGTTTTAATCTGTTCTCCGCTAATTCTAAGTGGAGGGACAGATACACAGAGCATCTTGCTGAGTCGGCTCTTCTTGAAACTATCTATCATGGCTGTAGTAACATCCAGCAGGTGCGGGGTCTTTTCTCAGTCGGCAGCTTTATCCTTTGGGAATTCAAGTTTATAGGATGTAGGAAACAGCTGTCCTCTCTTCCAAAAGGTCTCGTTACTACATCATTTACAGAATGAATTTCATTTTGTTGGCTAGATGTGGTCATATTATGCGGACACATATCAAACCCACGCGCGGCCAAAGTGTCCACTCACAAGCATTGAAAAGGTCCAAAATAGGCTTTTTTATTTTTTATACCCATCCTTTAATGAAATTCAACACGAAGAATTAAACAGTAGAAGAACATATAACTATTCCTACTGTAAATTGTACAAAATGTAAAATTTACGGCAAACCAAACAGTGAAGCTATCATTGGCTTTTTTGATGGTCAGATGATATCTAACGTAACGTAATGAAGGTTTTACATTTGAGTGCTGTCCATGGAAACAACTGACATCACCAGGACCAATAACAGTTTTTATTTTTAACAAGGACTAAATGTCCACGTGAGAAAAATAGCAGCATGCATTATTCTCTTCCATAATTCAGATGTAACTCTCCTATTCAAGTCTAGGGGTGCACAAAATAAATCAGATCCAATAAGGGTCAACCATAAAGCATCTTAATTTTACGATATAAAACCATTATTAACATAGGAAACTGTTTTGGTCTTGTAAATGTTATTTACTGCTGATGTATAAATAACACCAATACAAACCTTCTATCCAAATGTCAAAAAAACCCAAGGAAGGAAAAAACGAACTACAATAAACACCAAAAGAGGAATAACCATTCCCAAAATGGGTTAAAAATACATTTTTTTATTAAACAATTTCCAAAATACATAATAATGATAATCATATAAATAATCCAATAGATATCATACAGAAGGGAATCCATAAAACCAGGAACAGGAATACAAGTGGGACGCCTGGAAATAGCAAAACAGCATCTAAACAGCACCACAGTACTGATATATGTAATCTGCTTCAAAAGGGATATAGTGTGTCTATATATATCAAATATCAATATAGTTATAAATAAGGTGCATATGCCATAAATATAATAAAACAGAAAATTGAAACAAGATACTCTAAAATATCCCTTTACATAGCAGAGATGAAGTACAGACCAAAAGTTTGGACACACCTTCTCATTTAAAGATTTTTATGTATTTTCATGACTATGAAAATTGTACATTCAAACTGAAGGTATCAAAACTATGAATTAACACATGTGGAATTATATACTTAACAAAAAAGTGTGAAACAACTGAACTTATGTCTTATATTCTAGGTTCTTTAAAGTAGCCACCTTTTTGCTTTGATGACTGCTTTGTGGTGGATGCTTTCCTGAAACGGAAAGTACTTGCAAGCAGCTTAATACAAAGAATAGCAGGTTTACCCAGAATCCTTTGCAGTAGGCGGAGCTATGCAAATCATCTCTTTCCACCCCTGTCTAATCCACAGCGCTTGGAACCGCCAAGCGTGCAATGCTGCGGATTAGTTTCTAAATTTACACAGCCAACCAATTCCTACCTGTGGACACGTGTTTCGGGCTTTAGGCCCTCATAGGCATAGTAGGCATAGCTCCGCCTACTGCAAAGGATTCTGGGTAAACCTGCTATTCTTTGTATTATGCTGCTTGCAAGTACTTTCCATTTCAGGAAAGCATCCACTATGTATTTCCTTTAAGTAGAGGGCTTTTCGGTCTCTTTCGTCCCGCTACATTTAGCCCAACTTGGGTCTCTCCCTAAGGTGGCTAGCATATATGTATGACTGCTTTGCACACTCTTGGCATTCTCTTGATGAGATTCAAGAGGTAGTCACCGGGAATGGTTTTCACTTCACAGGTGTGCCTTGTCAGGTTTAATAAGTGGGATTTCGTGCCTTATAAATGGTGTTGGGACCATCAGTTCTGTTGTGCAGAAGTCTGGTGGATATACAGCTGATAATCCTACTGAATAGACTGTTAGAATTTGTATTATGGCAAGAAAAAAGCAGCTAAGTAAAGAAAAATGAGAGGCCATCATTACTTTAAGAAATGAAGGTCAGTCATTCCGAAAAATTGGGGAAACTTTGAAAGTGTCCCTGTTATGAACAGGTAATTCAGAACCACAATGGGTCTAGTGGTTAAGAGCACACAAGGTGACCTGACAGTTACCAATAACAAGGACGAGCTCTGAGACGTGGGAACTCTGCTAACCGCAATCCCTAATCCTATCATACCACACTAGAGGTAGCCGTGGAGTGCTCCTGTCCAGGCCTAGGCGCCTCGATCACAGCCTGAGAAACTAGCTAGCCCTAAGAGAGAAAAATAAGCCTACCTTGCCTCAGAGAAATTCCCCAAAGGAAAAGGCAGCCCCCCACATATAATGACTGTGAGTTGAGATGAAAGTACAAACACAGAGATGAAATAGATTTTAGCAAAGTGAGGCCCGACTGACTGAACAGACCGAAGATAGGAAAGATTACTTTGCGGTCAACACAAAACCCTACAAACAACCATGCAGAGGGTGCAAAAAGACCCTCCGCACCGACTAACGGTATGGAGGTACCCCCTCTGCGTCCCAGAGCTTCCAGCAAGCAAGAAAAACCAATAGCGCAAGCTGGACAGAAAATATAGCAACAAAAGTAACATAAGCAAAACTTAGCTTATGCAGGAAAGACTGGCCACAAGAACGATCCAGGAGAGAGCAAGATCCACACTAGAACATTGACTGGAGGCCAAGAGCAAAGCACTAGGTGGAGTTAAATAGAGCAGCACCTAACGACTTCACCACATCACCTGAGGAAGGAAACTTAGAAGCCGCAGTACCACTCACATCCACCAACGGAAGCTCATATACAGAATCAGCCGAAGTACCACTTGTGACCACAGGAGGGAGCTCAACCACAGAATTCACAACATGTCCCCAAGTGCCGTGGCAAAAACCATCAAACGCTACAAAGAAACTGGCTCACATGAGGACCGCCCCAGGAAAGAAAGACCAAGAGTCCCCTCTGCTTCTGAGAATAAGTTTATCCGAGTCACCAGCCTCAGAAATCGCAGGTTAACAGCAGCTCAGATTAGAGACCAGGTCAATGCCACACAGATTTCTAGCAGCAGACACATCTCTACAACAACTGTTAAGAGGAGATTTTGTGCAGCAAGCCTTCATGGTAAAATAGCTGCTAGGAAACCACTGCTAAGGACAGGCAACAAGCAGAAGAGACTTGTTTAGGCTAAAGAACACATAAAATGGACATTAGACCAGTGGAAATCTGTGCTGTGGACTGATGAGTCCAAATTTGAGATCTTTAGTTCCAACCACCATGTCATTGTGCGACGCAGAAAAGGTGAACGGATGGACTCTACATGCCTGGTTCCCACGGTGAAGCATGGAGGAGGAGGTGTGATGTGTGGAGGTGCTTTGCTGGTGATACTGTTGGGGATTTATTCAAAATTGAAGGCATACTGAACCAGCATGGTTACCACAGCATCTTGCAGCGGCATGCTATTCCATCCGGTTTGCGTTTAGTTGGACCATCATTTATTTTTCAACAGGACAATGACCCCAAACACACCTCCAGGCTGTGTAAGGGCTATTTGACCAAGAAGGAGAGTGATGGGGTGCTACGCCAGATGACCTGGCCTCCACAGTCACCAGACCTGAACCCAATCGAGATGGTTTGGGGTGAGCTGGACCGCAGAGTGAAGGAAAAAGGGCCAACAAGTGCTAAGCATCTCTGGGAACTCCTTCAAGATTGTTGGAAGACCATTCCCGGTGACAAGCTCCTGAAGCTCAAGAAAAAAAGACAGCTGACAGCACATCAGAAAAAAAGATTCACGCTCCAAGTCCACAGACCCAATTGGACGTAGTAACTCCAAAATAAAATATGGAACAGCATCCAGTCCAGGTGAAAGATTGGAACAAACTTTATTCCGCCATCATACTCATATGATGGCGGAATGAAATTTGTTCCAATCTTTCACTTAGACTGGATGCTGTTCCATATTTTATTTTGGAACCTCTTGAAGCTCATCAAAAGAATGCCAAGAGTGTGCAAAGCAGTCATCAAAGCAAAAGGTGGCTACTTTGAAGAACCTAGAATAGAAGACATAGTTCATCCTGGGTGTCATGCCATATCATCATCACATCGTCGATGTATCTTCCCCATAAAATTGCCTTCTCACAGAAAATCACTGATTCAGTGATGAAGATGCCTCTCTCACAGCCCCAGGAACAAATTAACATACAAGGGCGCACAAGATGCCCCCCATAGCAGTGCCCTGGAGCTGTAGGTACAGGGCATCACCAAACATACAAAAATTGTGTGTGAGCACAAACTCCATAGCCTCCAAAAGAAAGTCACACAGGTCCTTTTCCAAACCACTGGTATGTAGAAAAAACCTTACAGCACTAAGACCAACCCCGTGATGAATAGAGGTATAAAGTGACTCCACGTCACAAGTCACAAGCCACATGTCCTTCTCCAATTGAATACCATCTATTTTCATAAGCAAATCAGTTGTATCTTTCAAATACAATGGTAAACTCTCCACCATTGGACTCAGATAGTGATCTATTAGTTTGCATAGTGGATCACATATACTGTTTATCCCGGAGACAATTGGCCTACCTGGAGGGAAGTCAAGATCTTTATGAACCTTTGGAAGGAGATAGATTGAAGCAACTGTTGGTTCATCGATCCATAAGTCATCCCTTTGTTTTGGAGTAAGAATATTTCTCTCCACAGGATTGGATAGCAAGTCATGTAATTCAGCCCTAAATTTAGAAAGAGGATTAAACGTAAGTTTACAATAGCATACTGTCTTCAGTTGTCTGTTCATTTCTATCTCATACATGTGGAGGGGCCAGATGACAAGGTTGTCCCCCTTATCTGATGGTTTAATAACCACCTCCTTCAACTGTTCCAATTCTTTGAGAGCTCATCTCTCCATTGGATTGAGATTGTCATGTTTTATCGTCTCTGGAATGGTTTTAATTTCTTGCGTAAACAGTTGTACGAACATGTCAACCTCAGGAAATACTGACAATTGGGGAAACTTTTTTGATTTTGGTAATAAATGTAAAGGATACTTACCAGATCTTCCATGTCTTGACTCCTCAGCTAGTTCCTCCAAAATTTCAATAGCCTCCTTATCCATTTCGGACAAAGAAGGATCATTAATTATAAAAGTTTATTCACCAGCTGCCCATCACCCTTGGACGAAGATCCCAGAGCGAAACGTGCGTCGGGTGTGGTGGGCACCTGGATACCTATATTCTGAGGTAAATATGCATTGCTTTATTTGACTCTTTGTCATGTATCACTCGTGTCCTGACAGCATCTATAGGACCTTTGGTCTGAATCATGTGATATTGTGTTTCACTTGTATCTCTGCTATGTAAAAAGATATTTTGGGGTATCTTGTTTCAATTTTCTGTTTTATTATATTTATGGCACATGCACCTTATTTATAACTATATTGATATTTGATATATATATATAGACACACTATATCCCTTTTGAAGCAGATTACATATATCAGTACTGTGGTGCTGTTTACATACTGATTTGCTATTTCCAGGTGTCCCACTTTTATTCCTGTTCCTGGTTTTATGGATTCCCTTCTGTATGATAGCTATTGGATTATTTATATGATTATCATTATTATATATTTTGGAAATTGTTTAATAAAAATGTATTTTTAACCCATTTTGGGAATGGTTATTCCTCTTTTGGTGTTTATTGCTGATGCCTAAAAATAAATGCCCTACAGATGCCATACGAATATATATGATAAATTGCCCGTATTTTTTAGATAAAATCAGACTATTTGTTATATACGCTCATGTGATCTTAGCTTTAGGCTATGGTTACATGACTGTGTTTTCTCCAAAAATGGTCCAATTATGCTAATCAGACAGATTAGAATTTGATCAGAGTTTGATCAGAGTAGGATCATTTTGTCAGTCCATGAAAATCAGATCACACTCGAATATTAATCAAGTGAGGTCTGATATTTTCCACTTGATAGACTTGCATTGCCAATTTTGATCTCACACTCAGGTCAAAATCAGACATGTGAAAGATTTTTTGTGGCACCACTCGGTCCATTTAAAAAATCAGACATGTGGATTGCCCCATAATATATATAACATGAGAACGAGCGCTATTCATCAAAATCACAGATAGTACTTGTGCGATTTAAATGGTCATGTGCATAAGTGCTTAAAGTAAGGCATTGGTTCCTATACTAGTAGCGGGAATTTCATTTGGTGCTATGTCAGGGCTCCAATATATCTAATGCCAAAAGAAGCACCGACTACAGTACAATTCTTGCAATAAAACGAGTAAAAACACCTACCTTTGAAAAATTGATCTGTCATAGCATCATGGCTTCTGTTATAAATGAAAACCATGATGCTACTCTTATCCAACTTTCAGAAAGTCTGAATGGTGACAGACCTAATTAAATTAAATTGTCAACCACTGTACTTATTTTATTATTATAAATAGAATAAAATAAAACATTTCTATACTTACGTTTAGGACTGGCACTGTTCATCTGACCACAGCACTGTGTCCCCCACCAGTCACCTGACAAATGTCACACAGCTGTAAGAGGGTGAGCGGTAGCTCAAAATACGTCATGTCAAGTGGGTTGAATTTGATTAAAGTATTTTTTTGTCGGTGACCATGTTAACACGAGCCGGATCTGAAGGGAAAGTACTCTGTGCTGCGCCGCTATCGCAGACAGGTAAAAAGAATCTTTTTTTTCTTCTGTGAATGAAGCATGACATGAATAGAGAGATGGCACCAGGGACATGTGGCCAGGGACATGGAATGTAGGGCATGGAGCCAGGACCAGAGACATGGGACCATGTGCTTGTGACCAGGGGCATGAGGCCAGAACATGAAGCCAGGACCAGGGACATAGGGCCAGGACCAAGGGCATGGGGACAGGACATTGGGCCAGCACCAGACATGAGGTTAGCACAAGGGACATGAGGCCAGGACCAGGGAAATGGTGCCAGCACCAAGGACATGGGGCCAGGAGCCAGGACCAGGAACATGGGGCCGCACAAGGGACCTGGGGTCAGGACCAGGGACACGGGGCCAGCACCAGGGAAATGGGGCCAGCATAAGTGACATGGAGCCAGCACAAGTGACATGGGGCGAGCACCAGGGACATGGGGCCATCACCAGGAACCTAAGGAACAGCACCAGGGACCGAGGGGCCAGCACCAGGGGCATGGGGCCAGCACCAAGGACATGGAGACCAGCACCAGGGACATAGGGGCCCAAGATAGGGGACATTATTAATTAAAGGGGACTTAATTACTACAAGGAGGCCAAACTTAGGAACCTACATTATTGGCTTATGGTGGCAAGTGGATGGAGATAATTATTGTAGGTGCCAATTATGGGACATTATTACTGCTGCAATATAATTTACTTTTTAGAATACTGTTTTCCATGGGGAAACAAAAGGGAGGTCCTGTTACTGTGCAGGGTGTCACTATGTCATTTTTTTTCTTCATCTGGCGTAGTGTAGAAGTTGGGAAATGTGCTGAAGAAGTGATCAGCTATTGATAATTGTGTGTTATTTTCTGCAGAGACAAGTCCTGGTTGGAAGCAGTGATGGAGACCTGTGCCAGATGAAGTAAAAAAGCAAAGATGAAGGACTTCAAATAGAGACATCATTGGTAAGTCAGTATGTTACTTGCACACTTACATTATACACTATATACAGAGCTCCTGTGTATAATGTCACTGGTGATCACTGTATTAGATGTACACTATATACAGAGCTCATGTATATTTTGTCATTGATGAGTCACTGTATTACCTGTACACTTACACTATATACTGTATACTATGTACAGAGCAACTGTATACAACTGTATATAATCTAGTCGGTGGTAATAACAGTTTTGCTAGTATTGTGGTTAATGATCAGTATTGTAATATTAGGTCATTATGTCGTAATATGTGGTCCGGTCATGGTGTGGCAGTATTTATCCCTGTATGTGGTATTATTTGGTCGCTGTATTCTGGTAATATCTGGTCTGGTCATGGTGTGGTGGTATATCTCCCTTGGCTTTATATGTCACCTTATTGCGCTGTGGATTTGTGTGTCCTGTTATTACCTGATCCTAGTCTATTCTACCTGTTTTATAAAATTATGATTCTCTTAATAAATTGAATTTTGTATTACTTTTGGACTTTTTACTCCATTTTTTCATATGTTTTATATCATGTTTGGGAGTGTCCGTGTGGTGTATCTTTGAGACGTCCACATGGGTTTTGGTCTCTGTGGCACTCCTTCTTTTATGTGGTCCCGTATGGTATATATTTATCTCCCTTGTATGTAGTATTATTCGGTCACTATGTGGTCCGGTCACAGTGTGGCAGTGTTTCCCCTTTGTATGTGGCATTATTTGGTCGCTATATGCTGGTAATATCTGGTCTGGTCACGGTGTGGCTGCATTTATCCCTTGTATGTGGTATTATTCTGTCCCTATGTGGTGGTGATATGTGGTTTGGTCACAGTGTGGCTGTATTTCTCCCTTGTATGTGGCATTATTGGTCTTGGTATAGTGGATTGTGTTGTGTATGGTGGTCAATTATTCACTCTGATATTAATTATGAAATGATATTTTATATCCATTAGTGATTAAATACTTGGAGCAAGATGCACTTACAGGGGTTCTCTGGTGAAAACAAGTAATTATCTCTTCACAGGATAAGTGATAACTTATTGAATGGTGGGGTTTGACTGCTGGGACCAGCACTGATCGGCAGAATGTGGAGCTTTTATGCCCATTAGACTGCAGCGGCATGTGTGACTTGACCACTGATCCATTAATTTCCTCAGTGGCTGCGAGCGCTGCGCTTGTTTATTTTCTGGAAGCCCCAAAGTGTATGAATGAAGCTGTCAGACATCTCACCCACCACTGCATTTTTAAATGGGGATAAAAGTGTTCCGTCAGGGATAAAAGTTTCTCATTCTTCCGATAGGTGCAGTTTCCAATGGCTGGACCCAATCGATCAATAACTTATCACCTATCTTGTTGAGCCCATGGATCGGTGTGTTTTAACCAAAGAACCCCTTTAATGTAGACTACTGTAACTGTCCATCCCAGTTATGTTCCACAGTCGATGCTCCACTATGACAGGGATAATGGCTAACAGATATTTGCATATAGTTGTACGGTGGGCACCTAGAGTCAATTCCTCTTGTGGGCCCCAGACACCCCAAACACCCCAGTCTGATGCTGGCTATGCCTGTGCATAACTCTCTTCCTGGAAACATCTAAGAATCAAAGTAGACCCTACTTTTATTCCTGTATGTAAATTCCGTATTTTAAGTGGGTGTAGTCCTCAACTCTTATTCCTGGTAGTCTTCTTGAGGACAATGCCCATTTGACAAAAAAAACCTAGATTTACATACACTAAATCTGATGACCAGAGTGGGGCAAGAACAGAAAATAAACAATGCCATATTCCGAACAATGGCATTTACCCCAGCAAAAAAAAAAATATTCATTTATGGCGAGTGATGGGTCATCTTTAAGAAAAAAGCCTAGCACTGTAATTTCAAGTCTTTCTAGAATTCCTACAAGCTTCATTGAGCATGTAACTGTGGAAATTTTTCAGATCCCCATTCAACGTTTAGGCGCATTAATGGCATTTCATAACGATATACAGTAAATAAGATAGGTATACCCTTTTAACGATCATACAAAATACACACATTATGGGATCCTAGGCTGGAGACATGTACTGTAGTAAATATATAGGGCAGCTTTAAGCCAGAGGCAGCTAAAAATTAGGTGCTTGGCTGTAGGAAATTTCTAGGCTTCTCGCAGAGAAGGCAGAAGCAGTTTATTAACACTTTCTTATGCTTTAATTTTACATTTCATAGCTCTAAATAAGGGCCGTGTACCTGATAAAGGTAGCAGCAGAAGAGCTTCCTACTTGAGCTGGGTTATCCTACTCCTACGTCTTACAAAATCCTAATTAATACTCACGCATGGCAATGAATTATCTATGAATTATGACTTAGCTGGAATTCTCCTAGTAAGTCATCATTTATACATATGGCAATCTTTCCCAAGGGGAGAAGACTGTTAGGTCTCGAGAAATGGAAAGTTTAGTGTGGCTGTGTTATTAAGACCTCAGTGAAAAACAACTGTTAACTCAGGGTGACATTGTACACATTGCATTTTATCTTCATGTGTTCTGATTTGGGCATACGAAATAACAAAAATAGAGATAAAAATGCTGATATCTGAAATAAAAAAACATGCTGCTGTCTCATTTCCTAAGACCATTGTAGCTGCAGTTCTTCAAAGGATATGAATTAAAAGGAAACATTCTGTGTTACTTTATATTTCAAGATAATCATACCAACTTTCTAATGTCTATTTTTCTAATATTTATTTTATCATTGTGTGATTGTTAAAGGGGACCCTCGGTAATTCCAAGAACGGGGATCTGCAGAGCTCCATCTTAGGTGAAGTCAAGGTGCCCATGTTTGATGCAAGTAAAGAAGCTGCGGGGACACCATCACGTGTTTCTCGACGCAAGCAGTGAATAGCCAGGCCTTTCCCCGGGAAGGAACAACCACGGGAAGGGCAGCATCCTATGAAGGAAAGCCACCTATGCCAAGCATGGTATCGGGGATGGGGGATCCCTTATGGGAAATATGCAGATGCAAGGAAGGAAAGCCACCTATGCCAAGCATGGTATCCATCCACAGACAGCTTCTTTACTTGCATCTGCATATTTCCCATAAGGGATGGGGGCAGTGTTCTGGAATCACTGCGTTGAGAAACACGTGATGGTGTCTCCGCGGTGTTGGATGTTTTGGTCTCCCCGAGGCCAATCATCTGTGCCTTTATAGCCTTTTTACTAGGCACTGCTCCTAATAGCCAGATTCCTACTCCACACTGATGAGGGGCAAAAACCCCGAAACAGCTGTCTGTGGATGGATACCATGCTTGGCATAGGTGGCTTTCCTTCTTAGGATGCTGCCCTTCCCGTGGTTGTTCCTTCCCGGGGAAAGGCCTGGCTATTCATTGCTTGCGTCGAGAAACACGTGATGGTGTCTCCGCAGCTTCTTTACTTGCATTTGCATATTTCCCATAAGGGATGGGGGCAGTGTTCTGGAATCACTGCGTTGAGAAACACGTGATGGTGTCTCCGCGGTGTTGGATGTTTTGGTCTCCCCGAGGCCAATCATCTGTGCCTTTATAGCCTTTTTACTAGGCACTGCTCCTAATAGCCAGATTCCTACTCCACACTGATGAGGGGCAAAAACCCCGAAACAGCTGTCTGTGGATGGATACCATGCTTGGCATAGGTGGCTTTCCTTCTTAGGATGCTGTCCTTCCCGGGGAAAGGCCTGGCTATTCATTGCTTGCGTCGAGAAACACGTGATGGTGTCTCCGCAGCTTCTTTACTTGCATTTGCATATTTCCCATAAGGGATGGGGGCAGTGTTCTGGAATCACTGCGTTGAGAAACACGTGATGGTGTCTCCGCGGTGTTGGATGTTTTGGTCTCCCCGAGGCCAATCATCTGTGCCTTTATAGCCTTTTTACTAGGCACTGCTCCTAATAGCCAGATTCCTACTCCACACTGATGAGGGGCAAAAACCCCAAAACAGCTGTCTGTGGATGGATACCATGCTTGGCATAGGTGGCTTTCCTTCATAGGATGCTGCCCTTCCCGTGGTTGTTCCTTCCCGGGGAAAGGCCTGGCTATTCACTGCTTGCGTCGAGAAACATGTGATGGTGTCTCCGCAGCTTCTTTACTTGCATCTGCATATTTCCCATAAGGGATGGGGGCAGTGTTCTGGAATCACTGCGTTGAGAAACACGTGATGGTGTCTCCGCGGTGTTGGATGTTTTGGTCTCCCCGAGGCCAATCATCTGTGCCTTTAAGGTGCCCATGTTTGACCTCCACTTCATTCATTGTGAGTGAGACTACTGAAAAAAGCCAAGCACTGTACTTCTCCGGCACTTCCATAGGCAATGAATGGAGCAAAAGTAGAACATGTGCACTTTGGCTCCACTGCTCCACTTAAGTTGGTTTCACACGTCAGTGGCTCCGGTACGTGAGATGACAGTTTCCTCACGTACCGGAGACATTGACTCACGTAGACACATTAAAATCAATGTGTCTCTGCACATGTCAGCGTGTTTTCCCGGACCGTGTGTCCGTTTGGAAAACACGGAGACATGTCAGTGTTCGTGGGAGCGACCGGATCACACGGACCCATTAAAGTCAATGGGTCCGTGTAAAACACGTACCGCACATGGATGTTGTCCGTGTGCAGTCTGTGTGCCGTGCAGGAGACAGCGCTACTGTAAGCGCTGTCCCCCCCGCGTGTGGTGCTGAAGCCCCATTTATTTCTTCTCTCCAGCAGCATTCACTGGAAAAAAGGAATGAATAATCTTTTTTTAACAAATTTTTTTGTTTTTAAAATAACATTGCCGGCAATCTGCCCCCTCCCACCCCCTGTGCGCCCACCCGCTGGCATTAATATACTTACCCGGCTCCCTCGGCGCTTACATCCTCTCTGCGTCGCAGCTCTTCCTGTATGAGCTTTGCTCTGTGTTTGTGTAAGATCCGGGAGAAGCAAGGAACAGTGACTGATTGTGGTTGCTGGGTAACAGACCACAGGAGATCAAATCGCTCGATAAGTTATTGCAGGATTCCCGTGCATAGGAGGAACAGCTCTGTTCCGGGGCTGGTGGCTCCATATCCAGGCACACGGGTAGTGATAACTTAGAGGGCTACTGCAGATTCCCGTAGTGCCGGCAAGCCAGTTAGGTAAACCGGATCGGGGTGGTAGATTTCCCGCTTGTGTTTCTCACTCAGGCGGCCCGGGCACAGGTGTGCCCAGTGCGATTGGCAGTAGTCTGTTCCCAGCGCAACCTGCACGTGTCACAGAATAATTAAATGGGCATCTCCTGGACGTCTGTATCTGTTTGGTTTGAGTCACATGTTGCTGCTTTAAGAGCATATAATTGTATAGAGAAGTTTTTTTTCTCTTCCTCTTTTTTTTCCTTCTCCGCGCTGCTAGTAGAGATATATCCATTGTAAATCACACTGTCATATGTTTTTTTTTTCCTTTTTCTAAGTTTCCTGTTTTTGCATATGTTATGGACACAATGTTGTGCAGTCACATTCCTTGAGCGCTCAAAATACACAGTCTTATTTGGAACGGCCGCAGCACACACATAGGGATAGATTTATCCAACCCAAATTTCCATATCACCAGCACTAATTAAAAACAGGTCTGGAATCCTACAAGAAAAAATGACACCTTGTTGTGGCTGGTGGGCACACATGAATTGGCCAATTTGTGCCCGAAGTACCTTTATTTTATAAGTATAGTCTATAGAGCAGTATTGTACTTTCACCCCTTCAAGACGCGGCCCTTTTTCGTTTTTGCGTTTTAGTTTTTCGCTCCCCTCCTTTCAGAGCCATAACTTTTTTATTTTTCCATCAATATGGCCATGTGAGGGCTTATTTGTTGCGGGACGAGTTGCACTTTTGAATGACGCCATTGGTTTTACCAAATCTTGTACTAAAAAATGGGAAAAAATTCCAAGTGTGCTGAAATTGCCAAAAAAGTGCAATCCCACACTTCTTTTTTGTTTGGCTTTCTTCTAAGTTCACTAAATGCTAAAACTGACCTGATGTTATGATTCTCCAGGTCATTATGAGTTCACAGACACCAAACATGTCTAGGTTATTTTTTTATCTAAGTGGTGAAAAAAAATTCAGAACTTTGCTAAAAAAAAAAAAAAGCGCCATTTTCTGATACCCGTAGCATCTCCATTTTTCGGGATCTCGGGTTGGTTGAGGGCTTATTTTTTGCGTACCGAGCTGATGTTTTTAATGATACCACTTTTGTGCAGATATGTTCATTTGATCACATGTTATTGCATTTTAATGCAATGTCGCAGCAACCAAAAAAACGTAATTCTGGCATTTCAATTTTTTTTCTCGCTACGCTGTTTAGTGATAAGGTTAATGCTTTTATTTAATTGATAGATCGGGTGATTCTGCACGTGGCGATACCATGGGGCGAAAGGGGGCTGATTTAAACTTTTATATTTTTTTATTTTTTTTTTCATATTTTTTAAAACATTTTTTAAAAACTTTTTCCATGCTTCAATAGCCTCCATCAAAGGGGAAGACAGGATACTAGTACGGGGCATGTCGTGAAGGGGTTAAATTTCATATATACATAGCCATTTTCCGTTTTCTTATTTTGTCCTCCCCTTCTTCCAAGAGCCGTAACTTTTTTATTTTTCTATCAATATGGCTTTATGAGGGCTTGTTTTTTGTATGGTAAGTTATACTTTTGATTGACACCATTGATATTACCAAATCATATGTAGTGTTCTAGAAAATGTGATAAAATCTCCAAGTGTGGTGAAATTGCAAAAAAAGAACAATCCCTTAATATTTTCCATTTACCATGTTCACTATATGATAAAACTGATGTGTCAATATGATTCTACATTAGTACGATTACACAAACACCAAACATATATAGTCTTTTTTATTTATGTGGTGAAACAAAAAATCTTAAATTTGTATGAAAAAAAACATTTGTGCATTTGTTGCCATTTTCCAAGACCAGTAGTATTTTCCTTTTTTGAGATCTGGAGCAGGGTGACGGCTTATTTTTTGCACCCTGAATTGACACTTTTATTGATACTATTTTGGGGTAGATATGATGCTTTTTTCTTGTTATGCCATTTACTGATCTTATTAATTTACTATATATTTTAATAGGACATTTCTGAATGCAGCAAAACAAAATATGTATTTTATTTTTTGTTTTATTTTGGGGATAAGATTTGAACTTTTGTGATTTTTTTCTGATTTTTTAAAACTTTTGATTTTAACATGTTACCCTATTTAATAGTTTCCTTAGGAGACTTGAAACAGCAATCGTCCAATCGACTGTGCTGCACATAGCAGGACTTCACATAGCAGAAATCACGATCTATGAATGACGGCCTCGAGCCGACATTCACATGAGATTCACAATGACAGGCTCGGGGGCTCTTCTGCAGACTCCAAGCTGTCATGGCATCTCATCTGCGCCCCCATATCATATGACATAAATATACGTCATATGTCGTGAAGGGGTTAAAAGATCAGAAAACCCTAAATGTTCATCCAAATCAACAGTTTTGCTGAGCTTTAGTTAGGACAGAAGTGCACAATAGGGCAATACCTGTTGTGAATTCTGTTATCGAACTCCCTCCTGTGGTCATGAATGGTACTTCGGCGAGTTCTGTCCATGGACTCCCTCTGGTGGTTGTGAGTGGAGCTGCTGCTTCTGAGGTTCCTTCCACAGGTGACGTGGTTTATTCTTTGGCTGGCTGCTCTATTTAACTCCACTCAGATCGTTACTCTATGCCAGCTGTCAATGTTCTTGTACTGGTTCTGTTTGCTCTTGGATCTTTCTGGTGACCTGTCTACTCCAGCAGAAACTAAGTCCCTGCTAGTTAATTATTTGTTCATTGTTTCCTTGTCCAGCTGGCTATCATGATCTAGCCTTTCTAGCTGGAAGCTCTGGGATGCAGAGTGGCACCTCCACACCGTGAGTCAGTGCGGAGGTCTTTTTGCACACTCTGCGTGGTCTTTTTGTAGTGTTTTGTGCTGACCGCAAAGATACCTTTCCTATCCTCGGTCTGTTTAGAAAGTCTGGCCTCCCTTTGCTGAAACCTCTTTCATTTCTGTGTTTGTGACTTTCATCTTAACTCACAGTCAATAAATGTGGGGGGCTGCCTTTTTCCTTTGGGGAATTTCTCTGAGGCAAGGTAGGCTTTATTTTCTATCTTTATGGCTAGTTAGCTCTTAGGCTGTGAAGAGGCGTCTAGGTCGTGTTAGGTACGCTCCACGGCTATTTCTAGTTGTGTGATAGGATTAGGGGTTGCGGTCAGCAGAGCTCCCACTTCCCAGAGCTTGTCCTGTGTGAGTTTAACCATCAGGTCGTTCCGGGTGCTCCTAACCACCAGGTCCATAACAAATACCGCAAGAGAAATGAGAGAGGGTGAGATTGATGGTAGTGCTAATTTGGGGAGGTTGTGTATGGACACAACACCTATAAGAACCTTAGAATCTGCGGATGCAGGGCGATGGCTGAAGGAGAAAATCTGCCAGATAGCAATTCGCTTTAGTGGACAGATCAAGGTACTTGGGCTGCACTTGCAGGAATAAAGAATCTGCGATGGCGCCTTTTTCAAAGTAAAAAACCATAGTAGAAACTGGTGAAAAAGACAGATGTTAACTGATGGCATTTTGACATCAGTTATAATCCGTTGGCCCACACGGATGGCCTGGGCAGAGGGAAGCCTCGCCTAATATCTATATATCTATCATTTCTCCGCTTCTAGTTCTATAGTCTCATACAACATTTTATATGTCGCATATATCAAGTAAAACACTTCTACCTGATGACAGTAGATTAGATGAGACATAGCCCGGATATATAGTTGTACCTAAGAGACTATGCTGTGAATTGCCATCAGTATGTTTATAATCTTTCAGAACATCTTTTGACAATGATGCAAACAGCTCAGTACAGCTCTGTAATTTACAAATGCAAATCAGGAGCATTAAGGGCTAGGTAAATCATTTTAGACATTTGGCTTCTAAAGCAAAAGGTTATTCATACAAATTACTGCAATGGTGGAAAGCCTTTTTCAGCCAGTCTTCAACAGAGTGACATCATTATCAATTAAGACTTTGGCATTACCTAACTAAACATAGGAGAATTTTACATGTAAGCTCAATGCTTAAAAAAAAGCTATTTTATGTAATGAAAGTATATAGAAATATATGGCACTAGCTCCTTATAAATGCAAGTACTTCTCACTAAATTAGAATATCATCAAGAAAGTTAATTTATTTCAGTTCTTCAATGCAAAAAGTTAAACCCATATATTATATAGAATCATTACAGACAGAGTGATCTATTTCAAGTGTTTATTTCTGTTAATATTGATGATTAAGGCTTACAGCCGATGAAAACTCAAAAGTCATTATCTCAGTAAATTAGAATACTTTATAACACCAACTTGAAATATTATTTTAAAACCCAAAATGTTGGCCTACAGTAATGTATGTTCAGTAAATGCACTCAGTACATGGTCGAGGCTCCTTTTGCATCAATTACTGCATCTATGCGGCGTAGCATGGAGGTGATCAGCCTGTGGCAGTGCTGAGATGCTATGGAAGCCCAGGTTGCTTTGATAGCAGCCTTCAACTCGTCTGCATTGTTGGGTCTGGTGTCTCTCATCTTCCTCTTCACAATACCCCATAGATTCTGTATGGGGTTACAAAAATAGATATTCTGTAAATGATTCTCCGATATGTCTCGGTATGTGGAATATACTAATGAAGTCTATAATGCAAGATCACAACTAATTTCCAGAACATAAGGGGTCTTTACGCTACATTCTCATGATGATAATGATTTTTATTTGTATAGCGCTAATATATTCCACAGCACTTTACATTTTAAAGGGGGCTTATACAGACAATAAAGACATTACAGAGTAGCACATAAATTACAATATATACCGGGAGGAGTGAGGGCCCTGCTTCTCGCAAGCTACAATCTATGAGGAAATAGAGGGAGACATGAAAGGTGAATGGTAAAAAATGCTTATATTGTACAGTCTGGCCATCAATACATAGGGGGATTAAAAAAACACTGCATGAACCAGTCACTAGCCAGTATCAGTACAAGTACAGACACAGAGGGCTACTAAGTGAATGGATGATGTGTGAACAGATGCTATGAAAGTCCTGATTTTGAAGAAAGTATTGTATGGGCAAAACAAGGATAGTTGGATAAGCGAGGTGAGGCAATAGGACAGTTTAAAGAAATGTGTTTTTAGGGCACACTTAAAACTATTGATATTGGGAATTATTCCAAATTGTCTTGGGTAATGCATTCCAATGAATTGGCGCAGCACACGAGAAGTGTTGAAGACAGGAGTGGAAGGTTTAGATAATAGAGGATGTTAGTCTCAGGTCATTAGCAGAGTGAAGGGCACGGTTAGGGAGATAGATTGAGATAAGGGAGATGTAGGGTGGTGCTGAACCATGGAGCTCTTTGTAGGTGAGAGTGATAAGTTTATATTGGACACTATCGGATGGGTAACCAGTGCAATGACTGGCACAGGATAGAGGCATCAGTGTAGCGCTTGGAAAGGAATATGATCCTGGCTGCTGCATTCAGCACTGATTAAAGAGGGGAGAGTTTAGCAACCAATTAGTAGAGAGTTGAAATAGTCCAGAAGAGAATGAATAAGAGCAACAGTAAGAGTGTTTGCAGAGTCAAAGATAAGAAAAGGTCGAATTCTAGAGATGTTTTTGAGGTATAAGTGACATGAGCGAGAGAGTGAATGGGTGTAGAGGTGAATGAAAATTATAAATCAAAAGTGACCCCAAGACAAGAGGACATGGTGCTGGCATGTAAAGATGGAACCACAAAGGAAATGCAATATTGGGCAAAGGTAGGTTAGTGGAGTGGGGAAACAAAAGGAGTTCAGTTTTAGACATATTCAGCTTTAGAGGGAGGACATAATGTTAGAGACAACAGAAAGACAGTCACTGGTATTTTGTACTAATGACGGGGTGATGTCAGAAGATGATTGTGTATAATTGGGTGTCATCAACATAGAGATGATAATGAAAACCAAATCTACTGATGGTTTGTCCAATAGGGGCAATGCATAAGGAGAAAAGGAGGGGACCTAGGACTGAACCTTGAGGAACCCTGACTGTAAGGGGAACAGGAGAGGAGTAGGAGCCAGCAAAAGGTACAGTAAAGGAGAGGTCAGAGAGGTATGAGAAGAACCAGGAGAGAACAATATATTTGAGGTTGAGAGAACGGAACATAGCAAGGAGGAGGAGCTGATGAGCCACAGGGTTGAATGTTGTAGAGAGATCCAGGAGAATCAACAGGGAGTAGTAACGATTAGATTTAGCTGTTAGTTGATCATTAGAGACTTTAGTGAGGGCAGTTTCAGTAGAGTGTAAAGAGCATAAACCGGATTATAAAGGGTCGAGAAGAGAGTGAGTTGAGAGATAGCGGATCAGACGAGAGTGGACCAAGCTTTCCAGGAGTTTAGAGATGAAAGGAAGGTTTAAGGCAGGTCTGCAGTTAGCAGTGCCGTTCTGTTAGAGGGATGCTTTTTATGTAATGGTTGTATACTGGTGTGTTTAAATGAGGAGGGAAAAATACCAGATGAGAGGGAGAGATTAAATACAGTTAGGTCCATATATATTTGGACAAAGACAATATTTTTCTAATTTTGGTTATAGACATTACCACAATGAATTTTAAACAAAACAATTCAGATGCAGTTGAAGTTCAGACTTTCAGCTTTCATTTGAGGGTATCCACATTAAAATTGGATGAAGGGTTTAGGAGTTTCAGCTCCTTAACATGTGCCACCCTGTTTTTAAAGGGACCAAAAGTAATTGGACAATTGGCTCCAAGGCTATTTCATGGACAGGTGTGGGCAATCCCTTCGTTATGTCATTCTCAATTAAGCAGATAAAAGGCCTGGAGTTGATTTGAGGTGTGGTGCTTGCATTTGGAAGGTTTTGCTGTGAAGTAAACATGCGGTCAATGGAGCTCTCCATGCAGGTGAAACAAGCCATCCTTAAGCTGAGAAAACAGAAAAGGGGAAACCGTTCCTAGGATCAATAATACAGATAAAGAAGCCAGAGTGTATCTGAAAGAATAAAGACATACATCACATATGAAAATAGATAATACTCATCTGCACAACCTGGGTATGCGCGTTTCGGTTGAGCTGGTTCGGGGGGGGGGGAGCTTGCGCCTTTCAGATACAGGGAAGGAAAAAGTTGATCCAGCTTACAGTTCATGGAGATGTGGTTAAAATCATGAAGTCTTTATTCCAGAAGAATTAAAAATCAGTAGAAAAATTCAAAAATACTAAATACAGGAAACAAACATTCTCTATGATGGAGGAGTAGTAGGGGGGACACACAAAAATGAGAATACCAGACACATTTTGTTTAGATACAGTCTGGCTGCTTTATCTGTATATTGATCCCAGGAAGGGTTTTCCTTCAGATAGATACCCTGTTTTTTCTAATGATAAGTGTTAAATATACATTTTAACTACTAATACATGCCAGTATTATATGACTGACTGGTTTATGTCTTTTGTAACCTGGTATCAATCTTTCATGGTGGTCATCTTTCATCTTTCCACACGCGAATATAATTATTTACCAGACCATAACAATATATGAGTTTTATGCCAATAATTATTTATACAAAATCTTCAAAATGATTATTGCATATAAACTGAGTTATACATATCTCTGCAAACCCGGATGTATGGGGTCTCTTTGTCTTTGCCCGTTTTGTTTTAATACATGAATTTTAAATTATTTAATTTATTTAATAAAGTTGTATCGTGCGAATACAGGTGTTCCTCACAAAATTAGAATATCATCAAAAAGTTAATTTATTTCAGTTCTTCAATACAAAAAGTGAAACTCATATATTATATAGAGTCATTACAAACAGAGTGATCTATTTCAAGTGTTTATTTCTGTTAATGTTGATGATTATGGCTTACAGACACTTTTTGATGATATTCTAATTTTGTGAGAAGCACCTGTATACTGTATAGCTGCTTTGGCTTCCATTTTTGCTTTGGGTCTTCTAATTGTTGGAAGTTCTGCCTATGTAGGCCGGTTTCTCTATTTGGATAACCTACAGATATAATAAGTAAATATTGCTATATATTCAACTGTATAACATATGTAAAATATTACACATTCATTCTTTGCATTTCAAAGTACCGTAATACCTTCTAGCAAAGGTGATCAGGTCAATATTAGAATTTTCATGTTGTCAGAGAACCACGGTCAATAAGTAAGACATGACATTAGGGCCGCTCAATGCATTTCATAAGGATAAGGTATTTGTTTCGCTGTCTGGAAATCAATGGGGTAATCAAAGTGAATGTCTTCTAATGAAACTACCTTTTCCGTTAGCTGGCTGGAGTATCCGAGTCAGAAAATCATGTCTTGACTCTAAATGACCTCTTCTTCTTGACCTACTCATCTTTATTAAACTATACATTAGATTTGCAGTCCTTGTTTATTCATTATGTTGTCTATTCATTATGTCACACCATCATTGGAATAAAGCATCGTCTCTAGAAACTATATTAAAAATATGGTAGGGGGCTCTGTTTTGTGACCCTGTATTAAGGCTTCCATTCACATTAGATTACCATCGGCTGAACGAAGCTCATATCATCGGGAGGGACTGCCAGTATAATGTGTATAGGGGCCTCCTGTGTCTTCCCCATCAGATGAAGTTGGAGGAAATAAGGATCTGGCATGTCCAATTTCAGGCTACTGATACTTTTGCTCTCGGTAAGATGTCACCACCAGTGGAGTCTGGTAGTGGATCTCTCATGGACAACACAGAAGGTCTCAGCAGAGCCAAGTGTTCCTGTGGAAAGGTAGGTTAACACAACCGATGTCTACACATATCACAAAAATGTTCTGATTATTCTGATCAGAGTTTGATCAGTTTTTCTCGAACGTTTTTCTTGTTTCCCCATCTTGATTCCGTCAGTCCTTGAAAATCGGACCGCCCACAGATGTTTTTTCAGGGACCCATAAATTTGCATTGCCAATTTTTATCCGATGCTTGGATCAAAATGGAACATGCCTCAAATTTTTTCCGTAGACCACTCAGTCCCAGGAAAAAAAATCACACATATGCACATCACCATAGAACATCATATGTATGACTGCTATCCATTAAAACCAAGAATAGCACTCGTACCAGAAAATCGTTTGTATGCAGGAGCCTTATGGTGGAGTCGGGAGAGATAGCTTTTGGCCAAACCATCATTCGTCCGACAATCATCTATTGTGTGTGAAAGGCTTTAATGATCTCTGCCGTACAGATCTATAAGGGGGCACTCATACACTTCTATGTAATCATACTGTGCCTTCATTTTTGTTTTGTCTTTTACAGAGGAACGCAAATGTTTTTTCTCACATATTTGTGCTAAATCAGTGCGATTAAAAATGTTTATCGCAGAGTTATTTTGCAAAAAAGCAATCGATGGAATTATTTATTTCTAAGCCTTTTATTTTACGAGTTATACTCCTGCAAAAAACAGAATTTATGTAGCTATCAAAAAATAGGCGTAGAGTTGTGTCATAAGGACAAATTTTGGATCTTCATTATGACATATTCAGCTGTGCCAAAAAGACTTTAGTCCAAGACTAGCAAAGAACAGTCCTTAATGGGGTTGTCCAGTCTGAAGCTACAAGGCTGTAGTCACTCTATGTGACTGCAGACTTGTGACTCCTCATATAGATTTATAACAAACTTGCTGGAAACATGGTAAATAACGCAAGAACTTAATCACTAGAAGATTCACCTTAATTCTTGAGATATAGTTAAAGGGGTTGTCCAGTGTTAAGTTACATGTCTGCAGTCACTCTATGTGACTGCAGGATTGTGAATCCTTACATTGTGCTGCTGCAAGTATTCTCTGGTGCCGGTGCCGGGAGTGGCAGGCGTGTGATTTGCATACATGTTGTCACGTGCCATCTATACTGTATCCAGCCTCGCTAAATACAAGTGTATTGAGACCACGCATGTCTAGTCGGAATGTGACCAAATGTATGGAAATCACATACTTGTGATCGCATGATTGTTGCCAGCATTGAAGAATACTCACAATGCATGTGATGTAAGGATTCATAAACCTGCAGTCATATGGAGCCTAAGACTGAACAACCTCTTTAACTATATCTCAAGAATTAATGTGAATCTTGTAATGACTAAGCTCTTGGACTTTTTGGGCAGGGATATGTTCTCTTTAATAATCACCAGAAAAACAATACCTAGAATACTCTATCACATTCTGCATTCTGTAAGTATTCTCCCATAGGGTATTTGCACATTTTGACTTTTCCAGCCAAGTTTTTATGACAAAGACCTTTTTTTTTTCCATTAAGCGTTTTTTTCTCTTTGTTTGTTTGTTTTTTTTGCAGCATTGTGTTGATCTTTTCCTGAGCACTTTTTTTTTGCTGTTTTTGGTCACCAGCTGGTTATTTTTCGCAATCAATTTTTCAGTTTTTTTTGGACCTCTTTTTTATTGGCCTTTTCTGCATGATTTATTTAACTTCATTCAATAATAAAAAAAAAACGCTAAGAGTTTTTCAAGCAAAAATGCTGTCAAAATGACCGGCCTCTATTGAGCCTTCCCGTTGACTTGTGTTGCAAATTACAGAGCATACTCAGAGAGGAAAATGCCTGACGCAATTAAAAGACTCTCAAAACCCTAAACATAGGCACAGCGAATAGTTTCTACATAGAAATGCATATGTTCCTTTTTGCGAGCGTTTAGTTAGCGCTTTTTCAGGTGGGTGTCAGTGGGGACTTGCCTAAAAAAAAAATTGTTATGTGTACATACCCTTAGAGTCAAATATGGTTACCCGATAAAGTAATATCGAAAGGATATGGTGTGCCAACATACAGGCTGTGCTGTATAAATAGACCTAAAAATCATAACAATCGATGTTATATTTCTAGGATATGGATTCACTTGCCGACAGATCCTTATAGCCGGAGCCCCATATTTTGCCGCTGTGAAGTGGATGCAGTGCAGCGCGGAGAACCATTGTATGGCGGCTCGATTTTGCACGCTAGAGTCAGACCCCAACTGTTCAAACTTTAATGTAGAAGCCCTTTTATTCTTGTGACTTTTGGGTGACACTGTGATCGAATCACCCCCCCCATCAGCAAGTGACATTTATATGGCAGTGATATAAAGTCATTTATTGCAGCATTTTTTTAAAGAGCAAAAATCACCATTGTACTTAAACAAATGAAACTTGTCACAATAATTTTTAATCACGATGACATTAGGACTATATTCTTATCTATATGTAAACTTTTCATACAAGAAGCAGAGAACCGTATTGATGGGTACTGTAGATTAAGGAGGACCATGAGTGTTACACAATTAAATTACAAATGTGACAAAAAATCATTACTGTCGTAATGTTTATCACCTACACCACAAAACTCTCCATTGCCCTCAAGTAATTAAGAAATCGTCAACTTGTCAGAGGAGAAATAATTAGCATTCAATAAATGGCAAATACAAGTCAATTGCTGTATTAAATTACCATTATTAATAAATTTGGTCTTGAATTACCAATTTTGATTTGAAGATTGAGGATGATGGCTTATTATATTTCGGATGAGGTTCATAGAGTCCAGGATTACCATATTGAATGGTAGACATCAAATACTTATTCTACAGCACAATCAAGTGCAGCTCATAATAATACAAGGATGGCAGAAGCATCTGCTTTATTGTTACATAGGTGGAAAAAAAAAGACACAGGTCCTTCAAATTCAATATGTCCTTAAAATATAAACGTAAGACATAAAGGGTATAATTTTATAATTGAGCCACGTTTTGGATTGTATTTTTATATTTTATGTCTTTTCAATCATTAAAATACTTAGTAATCTGTCACACCAGTCCTTAACCCCTTCACGATCGATGATGTATAGGTACGTAATAAGTCGTGCCTCTGACTTTGATGCGGGCTCTGGCGATGAGCCCACATCTTTCCCTGCATATCACAGCTGATCTGATCAACTGTCATGTGCATCTAACAGCCATGGGAGGATTTGTGATCCACCGGTGGCTGTTAACAAGTTAAATGTCACTCTCAATCTCTGACAACGGCATTTAACATGCCCCGGCCGGAAGCATGTCACAAGACCTGCCCATCGGCACCCCTGTCATGTGACCGTGGGGTGCAGATGGGTTTGCAGAAGACCCCCGTGCCTGTCATTGTAAATCTCCTGTGAATGTCAGGCTGTGGAGATGCTATGGGTCTCGGAAAGTTGCACAATATTTTTTTTTAAGCAAAGTTTGGAATTTTTTTTTACCATTTACATAAAAAATAACCTAGACATGTTTGGTGTCTATGAACTCGTAATAACCTGGAGAATCATAAAGGCAGGTCAGTTTTAGCATTTAGTGAACCTAGCAAAAAAGCCAACCAAAAAACAAGTGTGAGATTGCCTTTTTTTTGTAATTTCACCGCACTTGGAATTTTTTTCCTGTTTTCTAGTACACTACATGGTAAAACCAATGATGTTGTTCAAAAGTATAACTCATCCCGCAAAAAATAAGCGCTCACATGGCCAAATTGATGGAAAAATGAAAAAGTTATGGCTCTGGGAAGGAAGGGAGCGAAAAACGCAAAACCGAAAACAGCTTTGGGGGTTAAGGGGTTAAATAAATAAGAACCTATACATGTTTGGCATCTGCAAACTCGTAATGACCTGGAGAATCATAATAGCAGGGTAGTTTTATCCTACAGTAAACATGGCAAATAAAAAACAAAAAGAACTATTGTAAAATTGTACTTTTTATTATAATTTCACCCAACTTGGAATTTTTTCCCCGTTTTCCAGTACACTTTGTGGTTGAATCAATGGTGTCTTTCAAAAGGACACCTCATTCACCATAAAAACAAGCCCTCATACAGCCATATCGACAGAAAAATAAAAAGTTATGGCTCTAAGAAAAAGGGGGGCAAAAAAAAAAAAAGAAAAATGGAAAATCGCCCATTGATGAAGGGGTTAATAACATAATTAAACACTCTGATCCCGGCATTTGTGAGGGATGCAATGGAGCCATTTCTTCAAACTCTACAAAAATAAAAGCTGCAAGGAGTTTGAACGTTGCATAGTAATGTCATCCAAATTGGTGGCTCAGTGGTTAGCACTGCAGCCTTGCAGCACTGGGGTCCTGGGTTCATATCTGAGGTCATTCTCTCAGGTCTTATAGACTGGCTCAGGGAATGGCACACCACCTGAGTATTCAGGTAGTGGGCGTCCAGAGGTAGTTGACATTGACCTCCTGATAAACCCAGCTCTGTTACAACACTGGGTTCTGCACGGGAGTACATTTCCCATAAGGCCAGCCTAGGCCATGACCTAGGGTGCATCAGTCAGTGGGGGTATATATACAGAAGAAATAACCAATATTTACACATTTTTCAACATTATTTTGAAAAAGGCCATATAACATGCTGTTTTATATATATATATATATATATATATATATGTATATATATACAGGGTGGAGCGCGGTAATTTGCTTTTTTGCACTGCATGCTGTGGCGGCACTGTCGGTCGAAGAGAGGGGAGAGTGGGTGTGGCATACAGTGGCTGATGGGAGATTTGTATTCCTCTGCCTTTCAGTTGCCATCATGCAGTGGACACGTGAGGAGAGGTCATTTTGTGTTGAAGCGTATTTTTCAAATGCCCACTCGATCATTGCAGTGCAGCGTGCTTTTCGTTTACAATTCGCTGTTCCTCCACGCGGACGTGTTCCTGGACGGCAATCAATTGTAAATTGGGTGAATGCATTCAGAACAGCAGGGAATGTGTCATGTGTACGAAGGGGACCTGAGAGAAGGATTACAACACCACAAAACATCGAGAGAGTTAGAGCAGCAGTACTGCAATCTCCGAAACGCTCTGCTCGGAAGCAATCATTTGCTCTTGGCATTTCAAGACGTTCTCTCCACCGGATTCTTCATGATGAACTGAATTTTGATAATGGTCGTGCCATAACTGTGAACTCCGAACGGTACTTGTCTATGATACAGGATTATTTTCAGCCGGCTCTTGAGGCAATGGAACTAGAGGATACATGGTTCCAACAGGATGGTGCCACTGCACACACAGCGAGGGTTACCATGAATTGTTTGAGGCAAATGTTTCCAGGACGGCTTATCTCTTTGAGGGGAGATGTGAACTGGCCAGCACGCTCACCAGATTTAGCCCCATGCGATTTTTTCCTTTGGGGTTACCTGAAGTCTAAGGTGTATATCAACCGTCCCAACACCTTGGAAGACCTAAGGAACAATATTGAAGCTGAAATTGGCAGAATACCAGTGGACATGCTTGTTAGAGTTCATGAAAACTTCAGAAAACGTATGCAGCAGTGTGTGGATAGCGAAGGTCGACATTTGCCAGATACACTATTTAAAACCATGTAATTTAAAAATTCCATTACTGTTCAGTATAATTAAAATATAAAATAAATTTTTCTAATGATCATAATTTTTTTATTTCATTCCCAAATCAGCAAATTACCGCGCTCCACCCTGTATATATATATATATATATATATATATATATATATATATCAATATATATTAAATACATTTGGCGGTATATTTACGTTGCCCATCTCTAAAGTTGCACTTTCTTGCTCAGTCACAGGCAAAAAACATTTGCTATTTCTCTCTCACACACTCAGCGTAAACCACATGTTAAAGGAAAAGTCCAGATTTGAGGTTACAATAGTGATTCCAAGTGACTCATTACACTCACATCGCTTGACTTCTACCTATCTACCACCACTAAAGATGCTCTAAAATACCCTGAAAGTAATGAAACCCAAAAATCAGAAGCTCGAGCTGAAGCTACAGGCATACTTATCCCTCCGTCACATACAATATTCGGACTAACGAGTTCACATACAATGTGCCTGTCAGGTGCCTGCTGGAAAAATACCTATAATATCTAATGTTTGCAATTTCAGTGCTCTAAAAGTGATCAGTGACCTTCATAGGGATGTAATAAAAGAGACTACACATAATCAGTTGCAAAAAAAAACATTTACTTAACATAAAACTAATAACTATGAAATACAAACTTTTCAAAACTCCCGCCAAATAGTCCCCAGTTCGACTCTCTCAAAAAAATGTACAAAGAAAATTTTTGAACACAAACTTAATTTTAAGGTACCTTAAGGACTATTAAAAACATATTCAATCAGAAGTAGATGCTGAGGTTTCCCCAGAAAAGTCACACTTGCAGAGCAAATAGCAAGAATTACACACCATTTTTGCATGTGTCAGGCAAATTGCTTTATGACATTTGAGACATTCATAATTTGAAAGCCTTCTGGTTCCGCTTTCCGTTTGGCAGGTGGTGCATCTCCTACTTTTGTGAGGTGGTGCAGATGGTGACTTTTCACCATCATCTTCTGGGCGGAACCTTTTGAGCTGAACTTGAAGGCGAGAGGGGATACCGATTGTTTTCACGCTTCTCCTGCGTAGCTCTCCAAGTACTAGTTCATGGGCCAATTTTTTCAGATACAATCGTCTACGGAGTGGTTCAAGCTTGTTTTCAAGATAAATTACTTGTGAATTTATACCACCCAAATTCAACATAGCAAAAAATATGACCATTGGCCAGCGTTTGATGTTTCTGCTGACGTTGAAAGTGGAGCACATCTGATCTGCTGTATCCACACCCCCTTTGGTGGCATTGTAAAATGTAATTATCTCCGGTTTTTTTTCTGCCCCAGTCCCAGGATCGATGGCAGCATCATCATGAAGTGTTGATAGAAGAAGTACGATTTTTTTGGCATGTGGTACATAGGAAACTAAAGCCTTTCCATTATGGAATGCAAACATACTGCTGTACTGTTGTCTCTCTTTCACACTTACAAACTGTGGCGGCAATTCCCTTTTGTTTTTTCTTACAGTTCCCACATATGACAGCTTCTGAATTTTCAGATAATCAATCAGATCACAACTTGTAAACCAATTGTCAGCTGTAATATTGCGACCCGATCCAAATAAGGGTTCAGCCAGTCTTTTTACAACATCAATGGGTTTGTTGCTCACACAGTAAGGACCTTCTGGTTGTTTTCCTGCATAAACTTCCAGGTTGTAAGTGTAGGTCTTACTGGCATCAACAAGGGCATACATTTTTATTCCATATTTGTTGGGCTTTGATGGAATATATTGACGAAAGGCACATCTACCACGAAAACCAGGGAGCATTTCGTCAATAGTGAGATTCTCTCCAGGGTAATAACTTTGTTTACAGTTTACACACTCCCCTTGAGGAAGCGGCGTGTTTACGCCGCGAAACGCGCGTCGGGGCGTTTTCACCGGTGAGGTCCCCTCATCCCTCTCCCCCCACGGGCATCAGGTGAGCTCTCCCTCCGATTGTATGTCTGACATTGGGGCCGTTCTGGCCACCCACGGCCTTTGGCTGTGCGCTCTAATTTGAGTGTCAGGGCTACGGCGAATCCCTCTCACACCATACTACTTTTACCATACGATTTATTTGTTTCTATTTGGTGTGATAGGGAACGTCATGGATGCCATTTTGTACATGCTGCTAGGCTCTGCACACGTTTAGTCACCCATTAGCCAGGCACTGCCACTGCGGTGGGGGCTTCTTTTTGGCCAGTGTATTCTGGCTCCTGTCGGCTTGGTGGGACATATTTTGTTCTGTGTTCCCACCTATCCCAGTTTATGGTACCACGCTTTTTGCAGGGGTACTCCCCATTATTGCCAGATTACAACCACCTTATTACTCTACGTGGGGGCGGTGGGTTGTGGGATGTGTTTCTCCCCCCCTTTTTTCATGTTCTGTCATGGTTTACAAGATTACGCTCATTGTGTGTCCTATAACCCTCTTTTAACTTTGTTATATTAATAAAGATTTTTTACATTATTACTATATGCTCCTGTTCCTCCTTCCATTTCATGTTTAACATAAAACTAATAACTATGAAATACAAACTTTTCAAAACTCCCGCCAAATAGTCCCCAGTTCGACTCTCTCAAAAAAATGTACAAAGAAAATTTTTTAACACAAACTTAATTTTAAGGTACCTTAAGGACTATTAAAAACATATTCAATCAGAAGTAGATGCTGAGGTTTCCCCAGAAAAGTCACACTTGCAGAGCAAATAGCAAGAATTACACACCATTTTTGCATGTGTCAGGCAAATTGCTTTATGACATTTGAGACATTCATAATTTGAAAGCCTTCTGGTTCCGCTTTCCGTTTGGCAGGTGGTGCATCTCCTTCTTTTGTGAGGTGGTGCAGATGGTGACTTTTCACCATCATCTTCTGGGCGGAACCTTTTGAGCTGAACTTGAAGGCGAGAGGGGATACCGATTGTTTTCACGCTTCTCCTGCGTAGCTCTCCAAGTACTAGTTCATGGGCCAATTTTTTCAGATACAATCGTCTACGGAGTGGTTCAAGCTTGTTTTCAAGATAAATTACTTGTGAATTTATACCACCCAAATTCAACATAGCAAAAAATATGACCATTGGCCAGCGTTTGATGTTTCTGCTGACGTTGAAAGTGGAGCACATCTGATCTGCTGTATCCACACCCCCTTTGGTGGCATTGTAAAATGTAATTATCTCCGGGGTTTTTTCTGCCCCAGTCCCAGGATCGATGGCAGCATCATCATGAAGTGTTGATAGAAGAAGTACGATTTTTTTGGCATGTGGTACATAGGAAACTAAAGCCTTTCCATTATGGAATGCAAACATACTGCTGTACTGTTGTCTCTCTTTCACACTTACAAACTGTGGCGGCAATTCCCTTTTGTTTTTTCTTACAGTTCCCACATATGACAGCTTCTGAATTTTCAGATAATCAATCAGATCACAACTTGTAAACCAATTGTCAGCTGTAATATTGCGACCCGATCCAAATAAGGGTTCAGCCAGTCTTTTTACAACATCAATGGGTTTGTTGCTCACACAGTAAGGACCTTCTGGTTGTTTTCCTGCATAAACTTCCAGGTTGTAAGTGTAGGTCTTACTGGCATCAACAAGGGCATAAATTTTTATTCCATATTTGTTGGGCTTTGATGGAATATATTGACGAAAGGCACATCTACCACGAAAACCAGGGAGCATTTCGTCAATAGTGAGATTCTCTCCAGGGTAATAACTTTGTTTACAGTTTACAACAAATCTTTGAAATATATCACGAATTGGAGCAAGTCGGTCATGTGTTTTGCGTTCGGTTCGGGTAGTTCTGTCGTCAAACCGAAGGCAACGAATTAGAATCTTGAATCTGTTTATGGACATAACAAGGCTAAATTTTTCAACTCCATCCCCATCTTTACCCCAAAGTTCCTCCAAACTTTGTCTATTTGCCCTATAAGCTCCTGCAAGGTACAGTAATCCAAAAAAATCACGCAGTTCTATTTCATCTGTGGGCTTGATGGTTCTGTTGCAGATGTACTTGTCCTTTATAATGTCTATATATTGGTTGGTATATGTGACAATAGAGTCCAGAATGTCATCTGTAAATATACTGTTCCAGCATTCAACTGCAGTTTTTGCATTACGTGCAGTTCCTATTACTGCAGGAAGGTGAGTAATAATGTTTAAAGGTTCCCTACGTTTTTTCTGGAATGGCTTCTTGTTCCATTTAGTATTTTTATCTTTTCCAATATAATATGATCCAACTTCTTCATCCTCACCACTGTCACCATCTTGCTCTGTTTCAGAATCCAGGACACATTCTTCCACCTCATCATGAGAATCAATCTCACTTTCCTCTCCTAAATCCTCATTCAGTGTGAGGTCTCTATCATCTAACAGCATGTTTGTTACTTCCTCAACATCAAGTTGTTTGGATAAATTGTACATTTTCCTCTCCATTTCAGCAGATAATCTGAAGCAAGAGAAGGAATATGTTAGGGAACTACTGTATATGCCTGAGCAGCACACTTTCTTTTATAAAATCTCCCTTATTTCTATGAAATATCCTCACATTTTGTGCTATACATTCATAAAACAAGCTAAATAAACTATTGTGATGAATATAAACATAAAATACCAACCTTACTGAATGTGACGTATTCACATACAATGAGCCTGAGAGATCTGTACAGCTATATCCTCTCCCCTGAAGCTCTGAAATCCAACTGTGATATCAGGTTTCACAGACCTTCAAGAGACAGGAGACTACCTGGAGGGAGGGGGTTTCCTCACAATCTGGTGAGGAAGGAGAAATGAAAGTAAAAGAGAAGCGCCTGTCAGATCAGTTGTATGTGACGGAGGGTTATCAAGCTGTGAAGACTTACATCAGCGTTCAGTTTTGGGGAAAAGTCGTGCTCAGATTACACCGAGTGAACGAGCAAGTGCAAAATATGGAAATTGATGTTTTGGAAGTTGCTAAAGCTATCCAATCACTGGTAAAGTTTATGATAGAACTGCGAGAACAGTTTAATTTATGTGAGGAAAAAACTCACCATTTCTGAAAAGAAAGCATATGAGTGTTGGATTCTCAGGAAACTTCAATCTGATGAGAAACGTGATGGTGAAGTTCGTTTAAGCCGGATTGATAATTTTGAATCAACGTATTTCTATCCAACTTTTTAAGGAAGGAGAGGGGGCGCAGAATTATATGCTGTGGCCTAAGGCAGGCATAGAAATGTGTAAATCCGGCTCTTGGTTCTGCATATCAATCCACTCTTAGCTGTAGAGCCAACTGCTACATCGCTGGGCCCTTCACAAGTGAGCTTCTTAATATACACAGCTCTACTGTGCTGCTGGTCTTATCTAAATCACAAGTGCGTATACTTAAATACCCAGCTGTGCTGTCCCAGTGGGCTCTACTACATTGCTACTTATGAATCCAGCTTTGCTCTGCTTCTTGGCTCTACCACGTCACCACAAGTGAGTCTCCTGACATGCCCAGCTCTACTGTGCTCCTGGATTCTGCTATCCTGTTCAGTTATCCTGAACTCTGATCTACTCAGCTCTGCTACATTGCCGAGACTACTTTATCGTGCCATCATCCGAACTCTGCTTCGGGATCCAAGAAGTATTGTTTCTCCTTGCAGAGAGTGACATGATAAGCATGTCGAGGTGAGGAGACTTAAAGCAGCAATGCTCCTCTGGGAAATATGCAAATTGCCTCTTCAGAGAGGAAGAGGACTAGAACTCTAGTGCCACCTATTGGAAGTAGCAATCCTAACAGTCAACTCTTTAATGAGCCTTTTCACATGACTTAGAATAAAAGCCAAACCAGAATCTCAATTTGCAGACACTGTGTTTCTGGGTGCTGACCCCGTCAGTGCAAAGCGGAGATCTGGTTTGGCTGATTGAGAGGCGTCTGACCGGAATCCAAGAAGTATCGTTTCTCCTTGCGGAGAGTGACATTATCCTAAGTCATAAAACAAGTCTCGTTAAAGAGTCGACATTGACTGTTAGGATTGCTACTTCCAATAATAATAATAATAATAATTTTTATTTATATAGCGCCAACATATTCCGCAGCACTTTACAATAAGCAGGGACATGTACAGACAATAAATTCAGTATAAGTTAAGACAATTTAAACAGTGACATTAGGGGTGAGGTCCCTGCTTGCAAGCTTACAATCTGCAAGGAAATGGGGGACACAATAGGTGAAAAGTGATTGTTATTTCAGGTCTGGCAATTATAATAAATAGGGATTTTCATATGAAGCTGCATGATCCGGTCATCAGCCCGTGTGTTTAAGTGCAATAGTCAAGTATCAAGTGCAGTTATCGTGTGCATGGAGGGTGTGGAGACAGATGAATAGTAGGGTGCAGATTCACATGCAGATAATATTTGGAAGGAGGGAACAGGACAAAGTTGGTTTACTGAGTAGTTGATGTGGTCGGCTTGTTTGAAGAGATGGGTTTTTAAAGCGCGCTTGAATAAGTCGGGGCTAGGTATCAGTCTGATCGTCTGGGGAAGTGCATTCCAGAGAGCTGACGCAGCACGAGAGAAGTCTTGGAGATGGAGGTTCGGATTACGGGGGATGTTAGTCTTAGGTCATTTGTAGAACGGAGGGCACGTGTAGGGCGATAGACAGAGATGAGAGAGGAGATATAAGGCGGTGCAGAACTGTGGAGAGCTTTATGGGTGAGAGATGAGTTTATACTGGACCCTGTAGCGAATGGGTAGCCAGTGTAATGACTGGCACAAGATGGAGGCATCGGTGAAGCGGCTGGACAGAAATATGACCCTGGCTGCCGCATTCAAGATGGATTGGAGAGGAGAAAGTTTGGAAAGAGGGAGACCGATCAGAAGAGAGTTGCAGTAGTCCAGACGGGAATGAATAAGAGCGACAGTAAGAGTCTTAGCAGTTTCAAAGGTGAGAAAAGGTCGGATTCTGGAGATGGTTTTAAGATGCAGGTGACATGAGCGTGCGAGTGACCGGATATAGGGAGTAAAGGAAAGTTCGGTGTCGAATATGACCCCAAGACAGCGGGCATGCTGTTTGGGAGTTATGGTTGAACCCTCCAGGGTAATTTCGATGTTGGGTAGAATGAGTTTAGTAGAAGGGAGAAACACAAGTAGTTCAGTTTTTCCAATAGGTGGCACTAGAGTTCTAGTCCTCTTCCTCTCTGAAGAGACAATTTGCATATTTCCCAGAGGAGCATTGCGGCTTTAAGTCTCCTCACCTCGACATGCTTATCATGTCACTCTCTGCAAGGAGAAACGATACTTCTTGGATGCTTTGCAGTTTCTCATCCAGGACAAGGGCTCTGAGGATTCAATTCCCATGGTAAGGCATATCACAAGTCTGGCATAGTTTGGCAGCATCTGGGACTGCCAGATCAGCTTTTGAATTATGATTGGCACCTTCTGAGAGGAGTGAGAAAACTCTGATGAAATATCCAGTTGGACTGCAAACCGAGATTTCACATGCTGCGCTCCAAAATAAACAAATGTAAATATCTCTACAACGGAGAGACACATTGCAAAATAGAAACTAGAGGCAGAATCAGAGGAGCTCACGGATTTCTACAAGGTATTTAACTAATTTTTTTTAGCAAGTGGCAGGTCCTCTTTAAGCCAAAATAGCTGAATAATGTATTTATAGACACATAAAATAGAACCTAATGAACATATTACTAATGTGTTTTAACTACCACCCTGATTAGAGACACAGAAAAAAAAGTCAGTGAAATCTTTAAACTAGAGTTGTTTGAATCCGTAGCTTTCACAGCAACACCCACTTAAAAATAACTGAGAACAACAACACCATATTTTCTTCTGCTAAATTCAATGCAGTCACTGCCAGGGTAAAACATGACGGGTTCAGAATTATTTCCTGTTTACTAACTTTCAAAGAAAAAGGTTTCTTAACAGGCTGGCACATATTTTGCTTCAAGTGTATCAGCATGTTATAATTTACCCAGTGGACTTACTCAATTTCAATAGCTGTTGTGTCCCCTTCCCCCTCCCAAAAAAAAAAAAAACAATCTGTGCCCTTTTCTTTATAATCTAAAAATAATAAGGCAATAGTTGGCAACAATACGTAATTTACAGTAAATCCTAAGAACATCGTCATTTTGTTGGAAAAACAACATGACCCTTTGTATAGGCCCTATTTGTCTCAGATCAGGCGAGGGCAAAACAAGATTCAAAATGTGACAAATAAAAATAATTATACAAAATGTTCGAAAATGTATTTTTTGTTTGCATGAAGTTGCACATGATGAGAATATAACCCCTTAAGGCCCGAGCCACTTTGTAGGTTAATGACCGGGCCTCATTTTTTAAATCTGACCAGTGATTCTTACATTGTTTTTCATGATGACTTATTGTACTTCATGATAGTGGTAAAATTAGTTTGATATGACTTACGTTTATTTGTGAAAATATCCGAAATTTGGCAAAAGTTTTGAAAATTTCACAATTTTCAAACTTTTAATTCTTATGCTTTTAAACCAGAGAGCAAAAAAATAGTTAATAAATAATACTTACTACATGTCTAGTTTACATCAGCACAATTTTTGAAGTATGGCGGCTTGTAATTTGTGGGACAAGATGACGTTTTCAGAGAAACAATTTTTAATTACATTCGTCTTTTTGATCGCGTTTTATTCCACTTTTTTCCAGCGATATGATGAAAAAGCATATAATATATAAATATAAAGAGCCCAAAATGAGTGCTCAGAAGGAAAAAGTATATAGAACATATAATGGATAACCTTCAGCACGAAAGTTGAAAACAATGAATGCCTTGTAAGTAGTAATGAGCGAGTATTCTCGATACTTCGGTGGTCTCCGAGTTTTTGGATGTGCTCGGAGATTTAGTTTCTGTCTCTGTAGCTGCATGATTTACGGCTGTTAGACAGCTTGATTACATGTGGGGATTCCCTAGCAACCAGGCAACCCCCACATGTACTCAGGCTGGCTAGCAGCCATAAATCATGCAGCTGCATCAACAAAAACTAAATCTCCGAGCAATCACAAATACTGGGAGACTACACGAGCGTGCGCGGGAAAACCCGAGCAACGAGTATACTCGCTCATCACTACTTGTAAGTAATACATTTTTTATTGGACCAACCTGTGAAAGAAAAAATAATGCCAACGTTTCAGCCAATCAGGACTTTATTAAGGTTTTCTGTCTGGAGGTCCATCGGTGAGTCATTGAGGAAATGCTCCGAAGTGTGTCTGGCGTATACAGTATAGACACGCTGTCTTGTGGTGAAAAAGCATAGTTTGTCACTTTTTTTATGATGTTCACTGAAGGGGTTACGGTAACCAGTGTGACACTTCTATAGATCGGGCTGTTCCAGAAGCGGCCATATCAAATACCAAATGTATACTTTATTTGTTTATTATTTTTTTCTTTTACATAAAAATGTGTATTCATCAGTGTAATAATTTTTTATTGTAATTTTGCAATTTAAAAAAAAAAAAATTAATTTTTTTACTTTCTTGCCTAGTCCCTCTATGCGACTTTCACTTTTTTCACGTTCATTGCAGGTATAATATGTTGCAATGCACGAGTATTGTCATGATGACCCCAAATCACCATGCCTGCCTCCTAAATGTTGTGATTGCTCTCAATCGCAGTATTTAGGGGATTAAACCGATAAAAGTGGTGCTGTCACTGTCCCTGGCTGTTAGTGCAGGAGCTCGGCCACTAGCAGCGCCGAGCTCCTGCTACGATCGGGCAGGAAGTGCTGACATTTCATCATGCTGTGATAAGTCAGTCACATAGACTGACCGATCACAGTCTTCTAAGTGGGGGGACTGATGGCATGGGTCCACACACCTCTTCCCATGCCGCTCAGCTGCAGTGATGGTTTAAATGCATAACGGACATAGCACCTCATGATGCTGAAACTTACACCAGCTCATGACGTGCTATGTACTTCATTGGTCGTAAAGGGGGTAAATTAATTTACAGCCTGAAAATATTGATGACCTATCCTTATTATAGATCCTCAATATCATATCGGTGGGGGTTCGACACCTGACATCCTCACTAATTACATGTGAGTAATATAAACATTGAACAAAGCTGTGTGGCAAAGCCTCCTAGTGGCTGTTGCTGAGAACTGCAGATCAGCAGCTACACCGTGAATGGAGCTGTATTGTTCATCTCTGTTCACTGTTTATATCTGGCTGCTGTTGGAGGTCGTGTATCTGACACCCAAAGATCTAATATTGACAACCTGTCCTTGGGATAGGTAATCAATATTGTAAGACTTGAAAACCCTTTTAAGTATGATGATTTCTACATTTACAGTGGATGCTTTCCAAGAAGAACATCTGTTCATATGCCCTGCAGTCCCAGATTTGGAATGACACGTGTGCACATAGCCTTAATCTCACAGGACTACACACATTCTCTGTCTCTGCAAAATCAGGGCAGCTTTCACTTTGGTGGGCAGAGTCCAGCTTAGCCTTACAAGGGTGGCCATTTATTCAATAGGGAATCTGTCAATAGGATCAACCCTCCTGAGCCGTCTATATGGGTATGTAGGTGACAGAACGTTGGTTTAAGTAATACCTTGATATTTGCAATCTGATGTCTTATTCCAGAGAAACCCACATTTTTCTTAATATGTAAATGAGCTGTTAAGATCTATGGGCTGGACATAGATCTCCCTGAGAATCTGCCTCCAGAGATTATTGTAAATGAAAGGAGGCGTTACCAGTGTGAGACATGTAATGACTGACAGTCATTTGATAGGGCGTTGATCCAGGGAACTAGTCTGATTGCCGTATGTGGAGTTGGGAAGGAATTTTTTTCCCCAATGTGGAGCTTACTCTTTGCCACATGGGTTTTTTCTGCCTTCCTCTGGATCAACATGTTAGGGCATGTTAGGTTAGGCTATGGGTTGAACTAGATGGACTTAAAGTCTTCCTTCAACCATAATAACTATGTTACTATGTCTGTTCTCCTGATCTACATGTCTCGCACTGGTAGCACCTCCTTTCATTTACAATAAGCTCTGAAGGCAGATTCTCAGGAAGATCTATATCCGGCCCATAGATCTTACCAGCTCATTTTGCATTTAATGAAAATGTGGATTTTTCTAGAGTAAGACTCCAAAAGATGCCTGAAAGACTGGTCCTATTCATTTCTATTGTAAAACAACTTTCTGGTAATATGTTCAGACTATAGAGCTTTTTTTCTGTTTCAGATTTTGAAAATGCCTGTTGGAAAAAAAAAAAAGGAATGCACATTCCACTACTTTGAAGCATCTCCAAAGGAAAACGCTCAAAACTAGGCAAAGTCCAATAAACAGTTTGCAAAAAAAGTTACAAACCCCCTCCCCCCGCAAAAACACTTGAAAAACTCATAAAAACTGCTTCCGAAAATAGAAAAACTCCTATTAAAGTTCCCCAAGGGAGAGTATTTCCTTAAGCAATTTCCACTAGAAAACTTATTGTTCTGACCTCCTTAAAAAAAATCTTTTTGGTGCACATACCCTTACATTTCCCCTGTAGTGGCAACTGCAAAGGAGATATTTTGCTGTGAGTCTTGGTAGCCAGTCTTGCAAGGATGAACTAACTGCAATAATAAAAGGAATTGATCATCAGGTTTTTGCCATCTAATCCGAAAGCAGCATAATGTAGGGGCTGAGAACCAAATTCCAGTGATGTGTCACTTACTGGGCTGCTTTCTGTAGTTTTGAAGAAACTCTCATTTAATCAACAGGAGAATATCACTAGATGACTAGTAAACCTGCTTCCATGTAGTCCTCCATATTCATGAGCTGTGTCTAACCCCTCCCCCCACCACTGATTGGCAACTTCCTATCTTTGCACAGCCTACACAGAAAGCAGCCAATCAGTGATACAGAGCTCAGCATTCCCAGAACTGGTAGATCTACAGCAGATCAAACTGTGATTTTATCAAAACTGCTGCAAGCAGCCCAGTAAGTGATACATCACTAGAATCAGGGTCTCTGCCCCTATATCGCTTGTGGTAGCAAAAACCTGCTGATCGATTCTCTTTAAATTTGCCATGGACCCAGCAGCTGAAATCTAGTGCACACCAGTAGCTGTCACAGAGAAAACATAGTATTTACTGGAAACCATTGAAATCAATGAGTGACTCTTCAATCCGTTGCCACACCTTTTCCACCAGAACAATGCTTGTAGAGGATCCTCACAACGCCTAATAAAAAGCATTTCTCAGTCACTATGACCAAAATCAGAAAAACTCGAGAGTAGATCTGAACGTCCAATTTAAACCTACTCAGGAAAACCCACATAAGCTCTAATTGGTAGCTTTCCGATTTAGAGGCTTTTGGGTGGAAAAGCCTATACATAGACCAGACTCTTTGACTCTACTATTTACACAGTGCACATGGAAGTTTTTAATGTGGTGTTTGAAGAGTTATTCCCATCACAGACAGAAATGGCATATTACTAGGCTCGAGGAAGTGTCATCTATTTCTGATCCGTGGGTGCCCAACTGTTGACAGCCGGACGGTGCTGTAGTCCATTCAGCGCCCGGAACGTGGGTATATGCTCAGTCATACTCCACGGATCAGAAAAGGATGGAATATATTAGTAAGTTTTTGTGATAGGTTCTCTGCATATTTTTTTCACATATTTTATGATCAACAACCCTTGACTTATGACTTGCTGTCCGTATATATGCAGTGAGGCATTGCTGATAAATCTGCTGTAAAGTATAAACTAATATATAATGCAAGCAATCTCTGATTTCTTTAGATACAGCAGTTAATAACAAGAAAAAAGGATGTTCCCAAACACCAAGTAACATCTAAAGGCCCCTTCACATTTAGCGACGCTGCAGCGATACCGACAACGATCCGAATCGCTGCAGCGTCGCTGTTTGGTCGCTGGAGAGCTGTCACACAGACCGCTTTCCAGCGACCAACGATGCCGGTAACCAGGGTAAACATCGGGTAACTAAGCGCAGGGCCGCGCTTAGTAACCCGATGTTTACCCTGGTTACCATCCTAAAAGTAAAAAAAAACAAACACTAGATACTTACCTACAGCCGTCTGTCCTCCAGCGCTGCGCTCTGCTTCTCTGCTCTCCTCCTGTACTGTCTGTGAGCCGGAAAGCAGAGCGGTGACGTCACCGCTCTGCTTTCCGGCTCACAGACAGTACAGGAGGAGAGCAGAGCACAGCGCTGGAGGACGGACGGCTGTAGGTAAGTATCTAGTGTTTGTTTTTTTTTACTTTTAGCATGGTAACCAGGGTAAACATCGGGTTACTAAGCGCGGCCCTGCGCTTAGTTACCCGATGTTTACCCTGGTTACCAGTGAAGACATCGCTGGATCGGTGTCACACACGCCGATCCAGCGATGTCTCCAGGGAGTCCAGCGACGAAATAAAGTTCTGGACTTTCTTCAGCGACCAACGATCTCCCAGCAGGGGCCTGATCGTTAGTCGCTGTCACACAGAACGATTTCATTAACGATATCGTTGCTACGTCACAAATAGCAACGATATCGTTAACAATATCGTTATGTGTGAAGGTACCTTAAGTGTTTCAGCACTTTGATTTAAGGATGAAAGCCTTGTCTTATTTCTCATCGTCAAGAACAATGACTTCCAGATACTAATCTGTGAGCTGGAAATGCTGGACCCATAGCTCCCATACTAACAACACATGTGCTCCTCTATTTTATACTTCTAGTTTATGATTTAAGAACACAACAGGGATGTTGAAAGGATTGTCCGGCTCTTGAAAAACAAAAAAGAACCGTCAATGTTCTAAGGCTCTTACCTGTTTAATCCCTCACCCATGAGATGTATCTGCACTGGATAGTACTGCCAGAATCTGCACTAAATGGCAGGTTGTAAAGAACCGCTGCAGCTCCGCTACTGGATCAGCAGGGCTCTAGTCTGGAGAGAGAAGAGGTGAAAGTTTTTTTATTGTTTATAAGATTAACAGTTCTTTTTTATAACCCAGGCATCCCTTTTTTAATGCAGGTTTAAAGTTCTAGATAGTTAAATCTGACTTCATTCATTAGGACATATCATAATGAATAGTACGAGGGGCGATCCAAAAGTAATGATAATCAATACTAAACACAATGAATATAGTCAAAAAATAAATTTATTTTTCTACATAGTCTCCTAACAAGTCTATACATTTAGTCCATCTCTTTTCTAAACTTAGAATTCCCTTTGAAAAAAATTCTTGATCTTGACCCTCTCTTCGATCTGCCAATACAACTTCTTCAACTTTTTCCACGTTTTCTTCATTGAGGGACGTGGATGGGCGTCCTTCACGATGGTTATTTTCCGTCGATGTTCTTCCCAGCTTAAATTCCTTGGCCCAGCGTGCAACTGTGGAATATGGAGGAGAAGAGTCCCCCAATGTTTCCACCAAGTCGCTGTGTATGTCTTTGGTAGTCGTTTTTTTTCAAGCAGAGGTATTTGATGACAGCTCTGAGCTCGTTTTTTTCATTTTGATGTTCACTCCTCGGCAGTTCATATTCAAATGAATGTAGCTCCCGGGAATCGTGGTCTATTTAAGTGATTTTTTTTCCTGGACTAGTGGGTACCTAAGAGAGAAGAAAACATTTTATTTTAATTTCTGAGTGCAATAGAAATAACCGATTATCATTACTTTTGGATCGCCCCTCGTATAATACATAATGAAAGCAAACGCCATAGTTCCATAACATGCCATAAGCCGTGTCTTGTAGAAAGGACACATTTAAAGGGGTTCTCCGATCAAAATTACTTGACAGATAAAGTCAAGCCTTGAAAGTGCATGCAAATGAGACGGGAAATGCACTGAGGGTGTGTCGATGCACTTTGAGATAATTGACACCCCCAAAGGCACTTGATGATGAATTTGCATGTGGCTTCATTACTTTATTACTCAATGACAAACTGCATTACTACAAGATGGATATCATTTTTAATATTGGACTAGGACCTAAACAGCCAGTATAGGTAATGACAGGCCCCGATTAATAAGTGTGGGACATGGCAAGTGCGCCGTCAGGCTCACCAGGTGAGGAGGATCCTCTGAGCCCCAAGTCCGGGTGGGCAGACGAACCCCAGGCGTTCATGCAGCAAGGTGAAAGGCATGTGGCCAGAGAGGACTTGTCACACTCAGGGCTCTAGAGCAGAGGTCCCCAACTCCAGTCCTCAAGGCCCACCAACAGGTCATGTTTTCAGGATTTCCTTTGCATTGCACAGGTGATGCAATTATTACCTGGGCAAGACTAAGGAAATCCTGAAAACATGAAATGTTGGTGGGCCTTGAGGACTGGAGTTGGGGACCCCTGCTCTAGAGAATGGCAGGATGGATGAAGTGGAACCCAGCAGGGACGGCAGCAAGTAAAGCACAGTATGCCAGAAGGTGGAGCACACCATACATAGAGGTCTAGAGATACAATCCCAAGACACAGGTGTTTGTCAATGGGCTTTAAATAGGTCTAGGGAGATGATATTATTGATGCACGCTTGGCAACCTCCAAAATCCCACGTGGAGTACAACAGAGGGCAATGAATCAAGGAGAAGGAAGTGAAGCCTGGGATACCTGAATTCAAGCATAAATTAATTAGTGAATGAGTTCTGATGTCTCTCTGCAAAATTATACTTTTCAATCATTATTTATACTCATTTTGTACCATCAGTAGAAAAAAACACTTCACATTCTCACTCTTTAAGGCTGGTTTCACACTTGTGTTTTTATCTGCAGCGTTTTCCTATGTTTAACATTAAAAACGCATGCGTTTTTTATACGCGTTTGGTTGCGTTTTTGAACGCATGCGGTTTTTTTTTGCTGCATGCGTTCTTTTGCAGAAATGCAACATGTATTAATTTTCAGAGGCGTTTTTTGATGCAAAAAAACGCATGAGTTCTTATGCATTTTTTGCGGCAAAAAATGCATTGGAGTCAATGGAAACGCATGCATTTTTAAGCACATGCGTTTGGTTGCGTTAAAAACGCATGCGTTTTTATAGAAAAAAAACAGAAAACACACTGATATGCCACCCCCCACCATAAAGGTGATAAAGGGATCCTAACCCTAACCCTAACCCTAAAGGGATCCTAACCCTAACCCTAAAGGGATCCTAACCCTAACCCTACCCCTAACCCTAGGGATCCTAACCCTAACCCTAACCCTACCCCTAACCCTAGGGATCCTAACCCTAACCCTAGGGATCCTAACCCTAACCCTACCCTTAACCCTAAGGGTTAGGGTTAGGATCCCTCTAGGGTTAGGGTTAGGGGTAGGGTTAGGGGTAGGGTTAGGGTTAGGATCCCTAGGGTTAGGGGTAGGGGTAGGGTTAGGGTTAGGATCCCTAGGGTTAGGGTTAGGGGTAGGGTTAGGGTTAGGATTCCTTTAGGGTTAGGGTTAGGGGTAGGATCACTACCCCTAACCCTAACCCTAACCCTAGCTTTTTCTGTTTATAGTGGGATTTTTACTTGATTTTGATGATTGGCAGCTGTCACACACTTCTCATCATGCGTTTAAAAAATGCAAACGCATGAAAAAACACATGTAAACGCATCAAAACGCCGCGTTTTTTTCACCACATCCAAAAACGCATGCGTCTAAAAAACGCAGCGTTTGCACGCGTTTACATGCGTTTTTCCACCATGCGTTTTTTTTTTTAAACGCATGCGTTTTAAAACGCAAGTGTGAAACCAGCCTAAGTAAAGTATCCAAGAAGTATCATTTCTCCTTGCGGAGACTGACATGCTGAGCAGAGGAGACTTAAAGCCGCAATGCTCCTCTGGGAAATATGCAAATTGTTCCTTCAGAGAGCAAGAGGACTACAACTCTAGTGCCACCTGTTTTAAGTAAAGTAAAAATTCTTACTGATCCAGAGGGTATTTATCAGAGGTGATGTTATCTAATATATAAAGCTGAATGTGTGTGTGTATGTGTGTATGTATGTATGTATGTATGTCCGGGATTGGCATCTGCACCGTCGCAGTTGCAACCACAAAATTTTGCACAGTCACACGTCTGGACCCTGAGAGCATCATAGGCTATGTTGTGAGGTGAAATTTTAACCCCGCGCTTTCCAATTCACCAAACAATTTTGCCCCTATCTACATAATGGGGAAAAGTGAAAGGAAAAGTGTTGGAGGCAAATTGACAGCTGCCAGATGTGAACAAGGGGGACTTAAAGAATGAGAGCGATGGTGCCAAAGAATATATACCGTACAGTTGCTAAGGTGGGGCCTCGACATGTGATACTCCCCACACACGGGGATATGAACACACACACAAAATGCGACACACACTACCACGTGCTTGAACACATATCACCCTCAGCACACATTTCACCACACATACACCAACCTCGCCACATAAAAGTCGAAACACAAAAGTCGCCGCTCAAAACTCGCCATGTGCAAAACTCACCACATGCAAAAACTAGGCTCACGCAAAACTCGCCACAAGTGCAAAACTCACCTCATGGAAAACTCGCCACACGCAAAACTTGCACACGCGGAAAAATTGCCACATGCACAAAAGTTGCAACACATGCAAAAGTTGCCTCACACAAAACTTGTACATACTCAAAAGGCACCACACATAAAACTCACCACGCGCAAAACTCGCCATGCGCAAAACTTGCTGCAAACAACTTGCTACACTAACCTGTCACATGCAACTCGACACACAAAAAGTTGCTACACGCATGTTGCCACACAAAACTCATCTCACAAAAGTCGCTACATGCATGTCGCCACACGCAACTCAACACACACAACTTGACAAACGAAACTCACCCTAAAACACACACAAGTCTGGTATTATCCTTCAAAAATAAAAATCTGATTAATAAGCAAACTACAAGAGCAACAAATGTACCATATAGGAAATACGGCAGCTGTCAGTCACATGACCTGTCTATTATGTGTATGTGTGAGCTAATATATACTGCCAGGGGGAGGGCTTCCTGTTGGCTGGAGATTTATCAGGCTGCCAATTTAGCTTACAAATACTGAGGTAAAAATACTGACCAAATAACGTGTGAACGAGGTCTAATACAGGAGGAGATGACATACAGATATATACTATATACAGGGGAGATGACACACAGGTATATACTATATACAGGGGAGATGACACACAGGTATATACTATATACAGGGGAGATGACACACAGATATATACTATATACAGGAGAGATGACACACAGGTATATACTATGTAGAGGAGGAGATGACATACAGGTACATACGATATACAGGAGGAGATGACATACAGGTATATACTATATACAGGAGGAGATGACACACAAGTATATACTATATACAGGAGAAGATGACCTGCAGGTATATACTATATACAGGAGGAGATGACATACAGGTATATGCTATATATAGAAGATGACATACCGGTATATACTATATACAGGAGGAGATGACACACAGATATATACTATATACAGGGGAGATGACACACAGGTATATACTATATACAGGAGGAGATGACATACAGGTATATACTATATATAGAAGGAGATGACATACAGGTATATACTATATATAGGAGGAGATGACATACAGGTATATACTATATACAGGGGAGATGACACACAGCAGGTATATACTATATACAGGGGAGATGACATACAGGTATATACTATATACAGGAGATGACATACAGGTGTATACTATATATAAGGGAGATGACAAACATGTATATACTGAGGTGAAAATGAGGTGTGAGGTGAAAATGAAAAGGTGTGAGTGCAAAATGAGAGGAGTGAGGGAAAATAGTGGAGTGATCGGAAAATGACAGATGTGAGGTCGAAATGACAAGTGTTAAGAGGGAATGAGAGGAGTGAGGGAGAAAATGAGAGATGTGAGGGGGAAAATGAAAGCTATGATTGGGAAAATGAGAGGCGTGATGGGAAAATAAGAGACGTGAGGTGCTATAACTAACCACAGATATTTACTATGCCCAGGCAACGCCGGGCTCTTCATCTAGTAGTTTTATAAAAAGCACAGTTGGTGGTGGAAGTGTTACTGAGTTTGCATTAAGGCTGAAAAACTTCTTCTTATGACTTCTTGTGACAGCTATAAACCAACATTTCCAATGATAGGAAAAGGAAAGGACAGGGGTGTAACTACAACAGGTGCAGAGGTTGCAATCGCACCCGGGCCCTGGAGCCTAGGGGGCCCTAAAACTCCTTTTGGCCTATAGAAAAAGAATATTGCTGTTATAGATTTAAACTATTTGAGGGCCCTGTTGGAGCTTTTGCATTGGGGCCCATGAGTTTCAAGTTACGCCACTGGGGAAGGATATGTTTCCGGCACACCGACCAGTTAAAATGAAAAAAAGAATATTTGGACATGATTAAAAATAAAACAATAAAAACAACCTGATGCATTTCTGGTGCAACTGTGCATCCTTAATCATAGGATATAGTGAGGACATACAGACAGATATAAATAAGGACCAAGCACCAATAAGAGCAAAGAAAAATAATTGATTAATGACATGCAGCAGCTGTAACACAAAACTAATGAGGACTGGACGATAAATGGTTAATAGAATCAATAGATATAGAACAAATCGTTTTTATAATTCATTCCATTGGGGAATTTCGTATCTAGGCGCAATATCCAATAAGCTTTCCTCATCAATAAATGTTTATGCCAGTCCCCTCCTCATCTGGGAAAACTGACATTTTCTATGGCAAAACAGGTCACCCTTATGGATAGAAACAAAATGTTTTGTTGCTCCAGAGTAGGAGCTATTGCTGGCGCTGATATTAGCGATTTGCTCGGCGATCCTCTTTTTTACATTTACGGATCGTGCCACCGCTGTACTTAACTTGGCATGAAGAGCGCTGAATGCAGTACACCACATCTGATGATTTATTGTTTGGGATATCGAAAATGTTTTTTTTGCAGTCCAACGCAAAGGGACATGCATTACACCTGGTGCCGCCACACTTGTTTAAGTCTTTGACTGTTAACCAATTAGAGGTAGAATTTGAGATTGAGATTATTTGAATTTCTGTAGGCTGAAAAATTATCTACTTTAAGTGGGTGTCCTTACCAAACTACAATCAGGTCGTCCAGATACCTGACAAAACATTTGATATCATGAATAAAAGGGTTGTTACTGGAAAATATGAAAATGTCTTCCCTAGCTACAGACTGAGATAATTTTGAGCCCATTGGGGCGCCCAGAACCTGAAGAAAGTATTTGGAGTCAAACATAAAAAAAATTGTGGCATAGTAAATACTGAAGAACCATAATGATCAATTCCTTTAAATTAACAGAATAGTTACTGTTCTTGTCCAAATGGTGTCTAATGGCTGAAAAAGCTAAATTGTGGTAGAGTAATGGTTCACCACGTCGCACGTAATGAACCAGTAGTAGTCCATCCATGCAAAACACAGGCCAACTTATCTCTGTAATGGATTTTTAGTTAACTTTTAGTGATGAGCGAATATACTCGTTACTTGAGATTTCCAGAGCACGCTCGGGTGTCCTCTGAGTATTTTTTAGTGCTCGGAGATTTAGTTTTCATCGCCGCAGCTGAATGATTTACAGCTATCTCTATTAACTTTGCTTTTTAATGAACACCTATGATGCAGTAATGTACAGAGATCATCACTCACATTAGTTTTTATGCACAATATCTAATTACTCTACCCTACTATGGCCAATTCCTGGGAGATTTAGACAATACCACCATGCAGATGTTTTTCCAGGTCGGAATTGAAGCGAGTGCTACAAGGCAAAAATGGCAAGCACTGAACCATCATGCAAACCCAATGTTGCCCCCTATGATATGTATCACACCATGTAAATGGGTGGATTCTTCTGATGCATGGTGTCACAGTGATGTCTCTACGAAACCACATGTCCTTTACTTGCTAGATCAATGTAAAATATAGCAACTGGCGTGCCCATCCCATTCAATTAGTGTTTTGCACAATGTGGTTCGTCCGTGGATATGTAACACCCCAGGTAACTGGTTGTTACAGTGGTATTGCTTTCCTCATGGGGAGAGTGATGTCATACTTGGAAGCAGGGAAGGATCCATTTATCAGGTAATCAGCACATACAACACCATTCTGACTTTAGGACAAAAGGGGGAGCTCTACACCCGACTTCAAGGGAGGTGCTCTCTCTGGTCAGGAGGAGGAGGCAGTTGCTAGGCAGTTAGGAAGAGTTAGTAGTTGGTGAGAGGAGAGCAAAAAGTGAGGAAGGAAAGCTGGAGCCGTGCAGACGAGTGACTGCAGCTCCTGGGAAGGAAAGACAGAACAGAGCAACTGATAAAGAGACTGAAAGGGAAAAGAGGCAAAGGCGAAGTTAAGACCAAAGGAGAATAGCTACCTCATGACAGAGCGCAGACACTGGTGGCTGGAAAACCGAGGTTGTGAGGGGCTCTAAGACTCAACAACTGAACTACAGGTCACTTGCCCGCCCTACCACCTGAAGACACAGTGGCGTATAGTGCCGGGGTCGTGATAGAGACTCTGTAAAAAGGCTCGAGCCACCTGTCATACAGGTTAGTGTTCCACTTACACAAAGGACAGAAAACGTATGAGGACATTGTTGGACAGCTATAGGCAGCAAGGAACTACACCACAACGCTAGAGGGAAGGCTACTAACCCCACCTGGTAAGGGGGAAATTCCAACTTGCTTCCAAGCTGGCCGGACCACCACCAGCACCTGTGATCCAGTACCCTGGACTGTGGCTGCCTGAATTGCTTCAGTAAAGAAGTAAAGAGACTGCAAACCTGTGTCCTATGTTTCTTATTACATCATCTTCATCTACACACCGGGAGCCCTGGGGATATACTTCACCTGTGGGAAGTTATACCATCTAGCCGCCATAACATCACCCCAGGGGATCCCTTTAAGCAGCATCGGTTCCTACTGACCACAGTACCACAGGTGGCGTCACGAACTTTCCTTTTTTCCACAACCCCTTTAAAGACCATCCCTTTAACATGGGCGCTCAGGGCCACGGACCGGGTCGCCGCCGCCGTGACACATCCCTTTAAGTACAGGAGTACCCCACGGCCCTGACGGGCTTTCCATTTATTCTTATTCCCTATCTGTGGTCAGTATTATATATATATCTGCTCTTGTCTATACTATTCTTCAGCTACTATACACTTTCTTATGGTCTTCATTTACAGTTTATGCATGGCATGTGAAGTGGTTATTATCGCTTTTGCTACTGATACTGAGTATCATTTACTATTAATTCATTCCATGTACTTATAACTCATTACCATATTTATTACTATTTGTGCAATTTGTACACTGTATCTTCTTGCAACACTACATTCATATGCCTCCAGTAATACATGCATATCTATAGGGTGTCGAGTTGATCCACCTCTTTTTCTTCATCGTGTGGATTTATTTTTAATCTCCTTTTTACATGTCTTTTTATTCAGTTACTATTTCAATAAACATTGTGATTTTTAATCCGGCCGTGTTTCATGCCTTATTCATAGCTGTGGTATATGTCTATTGCATGAGACCAAATTTACAGTTAGGACCAGAAATATTTGGACAGTGACACAATTTTCGCGAGTTGGGCTCTGCATGCCACCACATTGGATTTGAAATGAAACCTCTACAACAGAATTCAAGTGCAGATTGTAACGTTTAATTTGAAGGGTTGAACAAAAATATCTGATAGAAAATGTAGGAATTGTACACATTTCTTTACAAACACTCCACATTTTAGGAGGTCAAAAGTAATTGGACAAATAAACATAACCCAAACAAAATATTTTTATTTTCAATATTTTGTTGCAAATCCTTTGGAGGCAATCACTGCCTTAAGTCTGGAACCCATGGACATCACCAAACGCTGGGTTTCCTCCTTCTTAATGCTTTGCCAGGCCTTTACAGCCGCAGCCTTCAGGTCTTGCTTGTTTGTGGGTCTTTCTGTCTTAAGTCTGGATTTGAGCAAGTGAAATGCATGCTCAATTGGGTTTAGATCTGGAGATTGACTTGGCCATTGCAGAATGTGCCACTTTTTGGCACTCATGAACTCCTGGGTAGCTTTGGCTGTATGCTTGGGGTCATTGTCCATCTGTACTATAAAGCGCCGTCCAATCAACTTTGCAGCATTTGGCTGAATCTGGGCTGAAAGTATATCCCGGTACACTTCAGAATTCATCCGGCTACTCTTCTCTGCTCTTATGTCATCAATAAACACAAGTGACCCAGTGCCATTGAAAGCCATGCATGCCCATGCCATCACGTTGCCTCCACCATGTTTTACAGAGGATGTGGTGTGCCTTGGATCATGTGCCGTTCCCTTTCTTCTCCAAACTTTTTTCTTCCCATCATTCTGGTACAGGTTGATCTTTGTCTCATCTGTCCATAGAATACTTTTCCAGAACTGAGCTGGCTTCTTGAGGTGTTTTTCTGCAAATTTAACTCTGGCCTGTCGTTTTTTGGTATTGATGAATGGTTTGCATCTAGATGTGACCCCTTTGTATTTACTGTCATGGAGTCTTCTCTTTACTGTTGACTTAGAGACAGATACACCTACTTCACTGAGAGTGTTCTGGACTTCAGTTGATGTTGTGAACGGGTTCTTCTTCACCAAATTAAGTATGCGGCGATCATCCACCACTGTTGTCATCCGTGGACGCCCAGGCCTTTTTGAGTTCCCAAGCTCACCAGTCAATTCCTTTTTTCTCAGAATGTACCCAACTGTTGATTTTGCTACTCCAAGCATGTCTGCTATCTCTCTGATGGATTTTTTCTTTTTTTTTCAGCCTCAGGATGTTCTGCTTCACCTCAATTGAGAGTTCCTTTGACCGCATGTTGTCTGCTCACAGCAACAGCTTCCAAATGCAAAACCACACACCTGGAATCCACCCCTGACCTTTTAACTACTTCATTGATTACAGGTTAACGAGGGAGACGCCTTCAGAGTTAATTGCAGCCCTTAGAGTCCATTGTCCAATTACTTTTGGTCCCTTGAAAAAGAGGACGCTATGCATTACAGAGCTATGATTCCTAAACCCTTTCTCCGATTTGGATGTGGAAACTATCATATTGCAGCTGGGAGTGTGCACTTTCAGCCCATATTATATATATAATTGTATTTCTGAACATGTTTTTGTAAACAGCTAAAATAACAAAACTTGTGTCACTGTCCAAATATTTCTGGCCCTAACTGTATATGGCTTTTGGACTATATTGGTGCCAAAATATAGTGACTGTGAATGCAAAACTATCAAGTCCCCTAGAAGGTAGACTGCGAAACCATATCATGCAGAATGCCCTTTTAAATGTTATACACCTAACACAGACGCCTACTCTCCTTGTCCATAAACTTCTATACACTGTTAATATGAATGAAATTAGCCAATTTAAAAGAAAAATGCGACATTTACGATCATCAAGTAGAGGAAATATTTAGCGAGTAAGTATTATTACATGAAATCTCTGTTGCTTCTCATTTGTTTGGAGGTAATCTCCTGCCTCTATTTTTGCTCATTGTGATTTGCCATGCATATCCTCTGGGTGATAGTTAAGGAAACAGATGCTAGGAATTGCTGTCCCTAGTTCCTGGGAGGAGATGTGACTCACACACTAAGCTCAGGTTCTCCTTTGTACTTCCACATGCAAAGGGGTGGTGGAATAATCCGGGACTGCTGCCTGGTTTCCAATCTCTCACTGCTTGTTTCCTCTCAGCCTGTTTTGAAGTACCCACCGTATAGCGTTCCAATGCCCTTACATTTCCTTTACTACCTAATTTACTGGATATTTTCTTTACAATAGAAATACTATGCTGGAATGCAAAAGAGTGCACATTTTCAGATGGATTTTACACTACCATTGTACATTTACTTCCAACTCTTTTTCTTATATAGGAAGATCAGACTCCATTCCATATAAATTAGAAAAATGCTTGTCTAGCAATTCCCCAACAGGTGCCTATTAGCCAAATCATTCTCTTTAGGCCCCCTTTATACGTCCATTTTTTGTGTCCTTATGCAGTCCGTTTTTTAAGGGCCGAAAATTCAAACACACACACACACCCATTGTATTCAAGGATGGTGTGCGCATGTCAGGTTTATCACACGGACCTTCTGTCCGTGTGAAAAACAAGCAGTCATGTCAAGTTTTTTTGCACAGCGCGGACAAAATGTGTGCTGCATACGTGCACACTGATGGCACACGGATGACATCATGACACATACTAGTAAAGAAGCTGCGGAGACACCATCACGTGTTTCTCGACGCAAGCAATGAATAGCCAGGCCTTTCCCCGGCAAAAACCCCGAAACAGCTGTCTGTGGATGGATACCATGCTTGGCATAGGTGGCTTTCCTTCTTAGGATGCTGCCCTTCCCGTGGTTGTTCCTTCCCGGGGAAAGGCCTGGCTATTCATTGCTTGCGTCGAGAAACACGTGATGGTGTCTCCGCAGCTTCTTTACTTGCATTTGCATATTTCCCATAAGGGATGGGGGCAGTGTTCTGGAATCACTGCGTTGAGAAACACGTGATGGTGTCTCCGCGGTGTTGGATGTTTTGGTCTCCCCGAGGCCAATCATCTGTGCCTTTATAGCCTTTTTACTAGGCACTGCTCCTAATAGCCAGTTTCCTACTCCACACTGATGAGGGGCAAAAACCCCGAAACAGCTGTCTGTGGATGGATACCATGCTTGGCATAGGTGGCTTTCCTTCTTAGGATGCTGCCCTTGCCGTGGTTGTTCCTTCCCGGGGAAAGGCCTGGCTATTCATTGCTTGCGTCGAGAAACACGTGATGGTGTCTCCGCAGCTTCTTTACTTGCATTTGCATATTTCCCATAAGGGATGGGGGCAGTGTTCTGGAATCACTGCGTTGAGAAACACGTGATGGTGTCTCCGCGGTGTTGGATGTTTTGGTCTCCCCGAGGCCAATCATCTGTGCCTTTATAGCCTTTTTACTAGGCACTGCTCCTAATAGCCAGATTCCTACTCCACACTGATGAGGGGCAAAAACCCCGAAACAGCTGTCTGTGGATGGATACCATGCTTGGCATAGGTGGCTTTCCTTCTTAGGATGCTGCCCTTCCCGTGGTTGTTCCTTCCCGGGGAAAGGCCTGGCTATTCATTGCTTGCGTCGAGAAACACGTGATGGTGTCTCCGCAGCTTCTTTACTTGCATTTGCATATTTCCCATAAGGGATGGGGGCAGTGTACTGGAATCACTGCGTTGAGAAACACGTGATGGTGTCTCCGCGGTGTTGGATGTTTTGGTGTCCCCGAGGCCAATCATCTGTGCCTTTATAGCCTTTTTACTAGGCACTGCTCCTAATAGCCAGATTCCTACTCCACACTGATGAGGGGCAAAAACCCCGAAACAGCTGTCTGTGGATGGATACCATGCTTGGCATAGGTGGCTTTCCTTCTTAGGATGCTGCCCTTCCCGTGGTTGTTCCTTCCCGGGGAAAGGCCTGGCTATTCATTGCTTGCGTCGAGAAACACGTGATGGTGTCTCCGCAGCTTCTTTACTTGCATTTGCATATTTCCCATAAGGGATGGGGGCAGTGTTCTGGAATCACTGCGTTGAGAAACACGTGATGGTGTCTCCGCGGTGTTGGATGTTTTGGTCTCCCCGAGGCCAATCATCTGTGCCTTTATAGCCTTTTTACTAGGCACTGCTCCTAATAGCCAGATTCCTACTCCACACTGATGAGGGGCAAAAACCCCGAAACAGCTGTCTGTGGATGGATGCCATGCTTGGCATAGGTGGCTTTCCTTCTTAGGATGCTGCCCTTCCCGTGGTTGTTCCTTCCCGGGGAAAGGCCTGGCTATTCATTGCTTGCGTCGAGAAACACGTGATGGTGTCTCCGCAGCTTCTTTACTTGCATTTGCATATTTCCCATAAGGGATGGGGGCAGTGTTCTGGAATCACTGCGTTGAGAAACACGTGATGGTGTCTCCGCGGTGTTGGATGTTTTGGTCTCCCCGAGGCCAATCATCTGTGCCTTTATAGCCTTTTTACTAGGCACTGCTCCTAATAGCCAGATTCCTACTTCACACTGATGAGGGGCAAAAACCCCGAAACAGCTGTCTGTGGATGGATGCCATGCTTGGCATAGGTGGCTTTCCTTCTTAGGATGCTGCCCTTCCCGTGGTTGTTCCTTCCCGGGGAAAGGCCTGGCTATTCATTGCTTGCGTCGAGAAACACGTGATGGTGTCTCCGCAGCTTCTTTACTTGCATTTGCATATTTCCCATAAGGGATGGGGGCAGTGTTCTGGAATCACTGCGTTGAGAAACACGTGATGGTGTCTCCGCGGTGTTGGATGTTTTGGTCTCCCCGAGGCCAATCATCTGTGCCTTTATAGCCTTTTTACTAGGCACTGCTCCTAATAGCCAGATTCCTACTCCACACTGATGAGGGGCAAAAACCCCGAAACAGCTGTCTGTGGATGGATACCATGCTTGGCATAGGTGGCTTTCCTTCTTAGGATGCTGCCCTTCCCGTGGTTGTTCCTTCCCGGGGAAAGGCCTGGCTATTCATTGCTTGCGTCGAGAAACACGTGATGGTGTCTCCGCAGCTTCTTTACTTGCATTTGCATATTTCCCATAAGGGATGGGGGCAGTGTTCTGGAATCACTGCGTTGAGAAACACGTGATGGTGTCTCCGCGGTGTTGGATGTTTTGGTCTCCCCGAGGCCAATCATCTGTGCCTTTATAGCCTTTTTACTAGGCACTGCTCCTAATAGCCAGATTCCTACTCCACACTGATGAGGGGCAAAAACCCCGAAACAGCTGTCTGTGGATGGATACCATGCTTGGCATAGGTGGCTTTCCTTCTTAGGATGCTGCCCTTCCCGTGGTTGTTCCTTCCCGGGGAAAGGCCTGGCTATTCATTGCTTGCATCGAGAAACACGTGATGGTGTCTCCGCAGCTTCTTTACTTGCATTTGCATATTTCCCATAAGGGATGGGGGCAGTGTTCTGGAATCACTGCGTTGAGAAACACGTGATGGTGTCTCCGCGGTGTTGGATGTTTTGGTCTCCCCGAGGCCAATCATCTGTGCCTTTATAGCCTTTTTACTAGGCACTGCTCCTAATAGCCAGATTCCTACTCCACACTGATGAGGGGCAAAAACCCCGAAACAGCTGTCTGTGGATGGATACCATGCTTGGCATAGGTGGCTTTCCTTCTTAGGATGCTGCCCTTCCCGTGGTTGTTCCTTCCCGGGGAAAGGCCTGGCTATTCATTGCTTGCGTCGAGAAACACGTGATGGTGTCTCCGCAGCTTCTTTACTTGCATTTGCATATTTCCCATAAGGGATGGGGGCAGTGTTCTGGAATCACTGCGTTGAGAAACACGTGATGGTGTCTCCGCGGTGTTGGATGTTTTGGTCTCCCCGAGGCCAATCATCTGTGCCTTTATAGCCTTTTTACTAGGCACTGCTCCTAATAGCCAGATTCCTACTCCACACTGATGAGGGGCAAAAACCCCGAAACAGCTGTCTGTGGATGGATACCATGCTTGGCATAGGTGGCTTTCCTTCTTAGGATGCTGCCCTTCCCGTGGTTGTTCCTTCCCGGGGAAAGGCCTGGCTATTCATTGCTTGCGTCGAGAAACACGTGATGGTGTCTCCGCAGCTTCTTTACTTGCATTTGCATATTTCCCATAAGGGATGGGGGCAGTGTTCTGGAATCACTGCGTTGAGAAACACGTGATGGTGTCTCCGCGGTGTTGGATGTTTTGGTCTCCCCGAGGCCAATCATCTGTGCCTTTATAGCCTTTTTACTAGGCACTGCTCCTAATAGCCAGATTCCTACTCCACACTGATGAGGGGCAAAAACCCCGAAACAGCTGTCTGTGGATGGATACCATGCTTGGCATAGGTGGCTTTCCTTCTTAGGATGCTGCCCTTCCCGTGGTTGTTCCTTCCCGGGGAAAGGCCTGGCTATTCATTGCTTGCGTCGAGAAACACGTGATGGTGTCTCCGCAGCTTCTTTACTTGCATTTGCATATTTCCCATAAGGGATGGGGGCAGTGTTCTGGAATCACTGCGTTGAGAAACACGTGATGGTGTCTCCGCGGTGTTGGATGTTTTGGTCTCCCCGAGGCCAATCATCTGTGCCTTTATAGCCTTTTTACTAGGCACTGCTCCTAATAGCCAGATTCCTACTCCACACTGATGAGGGGCAAAAACCCCGAAACAGCTGTCTGTGGATGGATACCATGCTTGGCATAGGTGGCTTTCCTTCTTAGGATGCTGCCCTTCCCGTGGTTGTTCCTTCCCGGGGAAAGGCCTGGCTATTCATTGCTTGCGTCGAGAAACACGTGATGGTGTCTCCGCAGCTTCTTTACTTGCATTTGCATATTTCCCATAAGGGATGGGGGCAGTGTTCTGGAATCACTGCGTTGAGAAACACGTGATGGTGTCTCCGCGGTGTTGGATGTTTTGGTCTCCCCGAGGCCAATCATCTGTGCCTTTATAGCCTTTTTACTAGGCACTGCTCCTAATAGCCAGATTCCTACTCCACACTGATGAGGGGCAAAAACCCCGAAACAGCTGTCTGTGGATGGATGCCATGCTTGGCATAGGTGGCTTTCCTTCTTAGGATGCTGCCCTTCCCGTGGTTGTTCCTTCCCGGGGAAAGGCCTGGCTATTCATTGCTTGCGTCGAGAAACACGTGATGGTGTCTCCGCAGCTTCTTTACTTGCATTTGCATATTTCCCATAAGGGATGGGGGCAGTGTTCTGGAATCACTGCGTTGAGAAACACGTGATGGTGTCTCCGCGGTGTTGGATGTTTTGGTCTCCCCGAGGCCAATCATCTGTGCCTTTATAGCCTTTTTACTAGGCACTGCTCCTAATAGCCAGATTCCTACTCCACACTGATGAGGGGCAAAAACCCCGAAACAGCTGTCTGTGGATGGATACCATGCTTGGCATAGGTGGCTTTCCTTCTTAGGATGCTGCCCTTCCCGTGGTTGTTCCTTCCCGGGGAAAGGCCTGGCTATTCATTGCTTGCGTCGAGAAACACGTGATGGTGTCTCCGCAGCTTCTTTACTTGCATTTGCATATTTCCCATAAGGGATGGGGGCAGTGTTCTGGAATCACTGCGTTGAGAAACACGTGATGGTGTCTCCGCGGTGTTGGATGTTTTGGTCTCCCCGAGGCCAATCATCTGTGCCTTTATAGCCTTTTTACTAGGCACTGCTCCTAATAGCCAGATTCCTACTCCACACTGATGAGGGGCAAAAACCCCGAAACAGCTGTCTGTGGATGGATACCATGCTTGGCATAGGTGGCTTTCCTTCTTAGGATGCTGCCCTTCCCGTGGTTGTTCCTTCCCGGGGAAAGGCCTGGCTATTCATTGCTTGCATCGAGAAACACGTGATGGTGTCTCCGCAGCTTCTTTACTTGCATTTGCATATTTCCCATAAGGGATGGGGGCAGTGTTCTGGAATCACTGCGTTGAGAAACACGTGATGGTGTCTCCGCGGTGTTGGATGTTTTGGTCTCCCCGAGGCCAATCATCTGTGCCTTTATAGCCTTTTTACTAGGCACTGCTCCTAATAGCCAGATTCCTACTCCACACTGATGAGGGGCAAAAACCCCGAAACAGCTGTCTGTGGATGGATACCATGCTTGGCATAGGTGGCTTTCCTTCTTAGGATGCTGCCCTTCCCGTGGTTGTTCCTTCCCGGGGAAAGGCCTGGCTATTCATTGCTTGCGTCGAGAAACACGTGATGGTGTCTCCGCAGCTTCTTTACTTGCATTTGCATATTTCCCATAAGGGATGGGGGCAGTGTTCTGGAATCACTGCGTTGAGAAACACGTGATGGTGTCTCCGCGGTGTTGGATGTTTTGGTCTCCCCGAGGCCAATCATCTGTGCCTTTATAGCCTTTTTACTAGGCACTGCTCCTAATAGCCAGATTCCTACTCCACACTGATGAGGGGCAAAAACCCCGAAACAGCTGTCTGTGGATGGATACCATGCTTGGCATAGGTGGCTTTCCTTCTTAGGATGCTGCCCTTCCCGTGGTTGTTCCTTCCCGGGGAAAGGCCTGGCTATTCATTGCTTGCGTCGAGAAACACGTGATGGTGTCTCCGCAGCTTCTTTACTTGCATTTGCATATTTCCCATAAGGGATGGGGGCAGTGTTCTGGAATCACTGCGTTGAGAAACACGTGATGGTGTCTCCGCGGTGTTGGATGTTTTGGTCTCCCCGAGGCCAATCATCTGTGCCTTTATAGCCTTTTTACTAGGCACTGCTCCTAATAGCCAGATTCCTACTCCACACTGATGAGGGGCAAAAACCCCGAAACAGCTGTCTGTGGATGGATACCATGCTTGGCATAGGTGGCTTTCCTTCTTAGGATGCTGCCCTTCCCGTGGTTGTTCCTTCCCGGGGAAAGGCCTGGCTATTCATTGCTTGCGTCGAGAAACACGTGATGGTGTCTCCGCAGCTTCTTTACTTGCATTTGCATATTTCCCATAAGGGATGGGGGCAGTGTTCTGGAATCACTGCGTTGAGAAACACGTGATGGTGTCTCCGCGGTGTTGGATGTTTTGGTCTCCCCGAGGCCAATCATCTGTGCCTTTATAGCCTTTTTACTAGGCACTGCTCCTAATAGCCAGATTCCTACTCCACACTGATGAGGGGCAAAAACCCCGAAACAGCTGTCTGTGGATGGATACCATGCTTGGCATAGGTGGCTTTCCTTCTTAGGATGCTGTCCTTCCCGTGGTTGTTCCTTCCCGGGGAAAGGCCTGGCTATTCATTGCTTGCGTCGAGAAACACGTGATGGTGTCTCCGCAGCTTCTTTACTTGCATTTGCATATTTCCCATAAGGGATGGGGGCAGTGTTCTGGAATCACTGCGTTGAGAAACACGTGATGGTGTCTCCGCGGTGTTGGATGTTTTGGTCTCCCCGAGGCCAATCATCTGTGCCTTTATAGCCTTTTTACTAGGCACTGCTCCTAATAGCCAGATTCCTACTCCACACTGATGAGGGGCAAAAACCCCAAAACAGCTGTCTGTGGATGGATACCATGCTTGGCATAGGTGGCTTTCCTTCTTAGGATGCTGCCCTTCCCGTGGTTGTTCCTTCCCGGGGAAAGGCCTGGCTATTCATTGCTTGCGTCGAGAAACACGTGATGGTGTCTCCGCAGCTTCTTTACTTGCATTTGCATATTTCCCATAAGGGATGGGGGCAGTGTTCTGGAATCACTGCGTTGAGAAACACGTGATGGTGTCTCCGCGGTGTTGGATGTTTTGGTCTCCCCGAGGCCAATCATCTGTGCCTTTATAGCCTTTTTACTAGGCACTGCTCCTAATAGCCAGATTCCTACTCCACACTGATGAGGGGCAAAAACCCCGAAACAGCTGTCTGTGGATGGATACCATGCTTGGCATAGGTGGCTTTCCTTCTTAGGATGCTGCCCTTCCCGTGGTTGTTCCTTCCCGGGGAAAGGCCTGGCTATTCATTGCTTGCGTCGAGAAACACGTGATGGTGTCTCCGCAGCTTCTTTACTTGCATTTGCATATTTCCCATAAGGGATGGGGGCAGTGTTCTGGAATCACTGCGTTGAGAAACACGTGATGGTGTCTCCGCGGTGTTGGATGTTTTGGTCTCCCCGAGGCCAATCATCTGTGCCTTTATAGCCTTTTTACTAGGCACTGCTCCTAATAGCCAGATTCCTACTCCACACTGATGAGGGGCAAAAACCCCGAAACAGCTGTCTGTGGATGGATACCATGCTTGGCATAGGTGGCTTTCCTTCTTAGGATGCTGCCCTTCCCGTGGTTGTTCCTTCCCGGGGAAAGGCCTGGCTATTCATTGCTTGCGTCGAGAAACACGTGATGGTGTCTCCGCAGCTTCTTTACTTGCATTTGCATATTTCCCATAAGGGATGGGGGCAGTGTTCTGGAATCACTGCGTTGAGAAACACGTGATGGTGTCTCCGCGGTGTTGGATGTTTTGGTCTCCCCGAGGCCAATCATCTGTGCCTTTATAGCCTTTTTACTAGGCACTGCTCCTAATAGCCAGATTCCTACTCCACACTGATGAGGGGCAAAAACCCCGAAACAGCTGTCTGTGGATGGATACCATGCTTGGCATAGGTGGCTTTCCTTCTTAGGATGCTGCCCTTCCCGTGGTTGTTCCTTCCCGGGGAAAGGCCTGGCTATTCATTGCTTGCGTCGAGAAACACGTGATGGTGTCTCCGCAGCTTCTTTACTTGCATTTGCATATTTCCCATAAGGGATGGGGGCAGTGTTCTGGAATCACTGCGTTGAGAAACACGTGATGGTGTCTCCGCGGTGTTGGATGTTTTGGTCTCCCCGAGGCCAATCATCTGTGCCTTTATAGCCTTTTTACTAGGCACTGCTCCTAATAGCCAGATTCCTACTCCACACTGATGAGGGGCAAAAACCCCGAAACAGCTGTCTGTGGATGGATACCATGCTTGGCATAGGTGGCTTTCCTTCTTAGGATGCTGCCCTTCCCGTGGTTGTTCCTTCCCGGGGAAAGGCCTGGCTATTCATTGCTTGCGTCGAGAAACACGTGATGGTGTCTCCGCAGCTTCTTTACTTGCATTTGCATATTTCCCATAAGGGATGGGGGCAGTGTTCTGGAATCACTGCGTTGAGAAACACGTGATGGTGTCTCTGCGGTGTTGGATGTTTTGGTCTCCCCGAGGCCAATCATCTGTGCCTTTATATCATGACACATACTGGCACCTAGGAACAAGTGGTACAGTTTGTGCTGTTCCTAGGTGCCAACGGCTATAGGCAGCACTCATTAATGTCTCCTGGTCACGGTAAGATCAGCGTGACCAGGCGACAATGATGAGAGCTGCCTTCACCCGCCGGCGCCTGGGATTAGCGTAAACTGTACCGCTTGTACCCAGGCGCCAGATGTCACATATATACATACGGATGGCACACGGACACAGATCTCGGATCTCACCAGTACTGTTTTTCCTGTGCATGAATCACCAAGACGTGGGAAGGAGATCTTACAGATAGAAGCAGTTCAGCTAAAAGAGAAAATTATATTGCTTATGTTCGGAGAGGTCAGCACAGTGACTTGTATCCTGTTCATGGCACCAAACAGAGCACCTGGAGGGAATTAAAGAGTATAGGGGATAAGTTCTAGATCGGTGGGGGTCTGATCCTTGAGAGCCCCTCACAATTCCTCAAAATGGGACTATTTCAATGGAGTGATAACAAAAATACACACTTTACCTTAATTCAAAGTCTATGGGAGTAATAGAGACAGTCAAGTACGGTCCCTTCGAGATGCGCCATTTTCATGATCAAAGTTCATGAAAGTTTTAATATTCCTAATGTCCGCTATTCCCAATAAGCCGATTTGCTAACATTTGCAAAAGGACTGAGTCACATAATAGTTGCATATTAGGTGATTGCTATAAATAAAGTTTTCTACAATATAATCTAAAATATAATCATGGAAACAAATTTCACTTTCAGCAACCTCCCAACTCACTGTCTCCTTCCCCTATAAACTGTAAGACCGCAAGGGCAGGGTCCTCTCCTCTTTGTGCCAGTCAATCACTGATACTTTGTTCACTGTATTTTGGATGTAACCCCTTTTCACATGTGCAGCATAATGGAATCAATGATGTTCTAAAGTTAATGATAATTATAGTAATAAACAAAGTGGTAAAAAAATAACAAAACCTGCACATAAGTCCCAGAGATTAATTAGGGGTGAGGATGTCCAGGGAGTGCAGGGAAAGGACTCCACGCGTTGCACTGCTCCTTGTATAGCTTTGTCAGGAGGTCACATATAGTTTTTGCAAGCTGCACAAAACATCCTACTAACGCGTTTCAAATTTGTCTAGTGCCTTGCAAGCAACATCTGGCTGCAATGTCTGAAAAAAAATTGGCAAAAATGCGCCATTTTTGCAAAAAGAAAAGAAAAAACAAAAACGTGTGACACACCCCAAAGTTTCTAAAACTAATTTTATAACTTTAAAATTGCTTGAACTGAGATCTAATTGATACCTGCATATCCGTATAGCAAAAGCTATCGATAGATAATTAAGACATTGTCAGGAATTACAATACGCAGATGTAATACTTAACCCATTACTTGCCAAATTAGCAATTTTCTTTTTTTATTTTTTTTTTAATGACAGATTTTTAATGATTTGGGTCCTAATGAATCAGAAACATAATTTGCAAAAAATTTTCAAGTACGGATTTTTCAGATAAGGGCGTTCCAATATTCAATTAAAAATGACAATGACATGATTTCCTATTTTGTAAACATTCATTTTTACAAACACAACACAAAAAATTGGACCTAATTATAAAAATTATAAAATCTTAGTTGCTAGAAGCTAAAGATTAGGCGTCCCAAAAAAAGGACATTGGTAGATAATGGGTTAACAAAAAACATTATTACTTGTAAATACATAAGTGTAATGGCAGTAGTAATAATAAATATCTGTTGGAGAAAATACCTTGGTTATACTTTGTATAGTGCTATAGTTATTATCTTTGTGCTATGACATCACTGTGAGCATTATCCCGGAAGTTCACTAAACCCGCGCTACGCATTCCGGCAACACAGAGGAAAGCAGTGTTGCCAAGGTCACGCAGACGCGAGAAGCAAACAGACCGGGACACAGGCAACGCATGTGCACAACTCCGGCCGCAACCCTTGGGCACAGGAATCACTGAAAGATGTCGATATATGGATCAGTAAATAAAGGAAGAGTATCCATATGAATGTATGTGGCAAAAGTGAAGGGAATAAGGGGGGGGGACAAGGGATTGGGGAACATATGAAGCATAATAGAGTGAAATTTAAAAAAAAAGAGAATAAAGCATACAAATTAAAAAATATAAAATAATAAATATAGTGTGCATAACAATAAGGAAATAAATAATAATAAAATTAATAAAGTGAGAACCATCATGAATGCGCCCACAAAAGTATGCATCCAGACGCAGGCGCACACATGTCAGGAAAAATAATAATGATAATAATAATAATAATGATAATAAATAGAAAAATAAAAGGGGTGCTCACTGTTAAAGAGAGGTATTCGGGAGAAAAATAGTATATAAATATCAAAAATAACTCCGGCACACTAAGGCTATGTGCACACGTCAGGGTTTCTTGCAGACATTTCCTGAACAAAATCGGACATTTTCTGCAAGAAATCCGCATGCATTTTTTCACGGGGTTTTTTTGTGTTTTTCTCGTTGTATTTGCTTGTTTTTTTGCGGATTTTTTGCGTTTTTTTCCGGAGGTTCCCAATGCAATAATATAGTGGGAAATCCGCAAAAAATCCGCAAAATTAATGAACATGCTGCGTTTTTTACCACGATGCAATTTTTTTCGCAGAAAAAAACGCAACATATGCACAAAAATGACGGAATGCATTATAAATGATGGGATGCATGTGTATGCGTTTTTTAAGCGTTTTGATCATGTTTTTATAGAGAAAAAACGCGGAAAAAAATGCGAAAAATCCTGAACGTGTGCGCACAGCATTAGTTTTCCAAAAATTGATGATGCATTTCATAGCATGCTTGGCTAACATGTTTGGCTACCTTGCTCGGGACATGCTATGAAATGCATCATCAATTTTTGGAAAACTTATAATAAATTATACCATTTATCTGGAACTTTTAGTGCGCTGGAGTTATTTTTGATATTTATAATGATAATAAATAGTAATGAATTTCCTGCCAATCTCCGCAGTCTGTGACCCCCTGCATCCCCCCAGTGTTTCATGGAGCGAGTCAGAGGTCACAACTCAATAGAAATCTATGAGAGCCTTGTTCCGGTTCTTATAGATTTGCATTGACAGCTTGTGATGTAACTTCTGACTTACGGCCCATCAGAAGTTGTGGTCACAAGATGGCACAGTGAGATCGGACGGTGATGAAGACGCCGGAGGGTGAGTATGAGACTGGGGGCAAGGACCTTACATTAGAAGCACCACCCCAGCCCTAAACAAACACTGGAGTGGTGCTTTACTACCAGTATCATAAAGCCCAGATTTTGCATCAAGAACCAAGATCTTCAACTTCTTCTGTTAGAGATGAGTAAAAAGATTCCGGCAGCCCTGGTCTGACATCCAGTCCACTCCTCTGTGGCAGATAGAGCAGGGCAGTCTTCAATCCCGGCACCTTTGGCATTTACTAGCCTAGAGGTGTCCAGCGTGGCGGCTGCAGAAATGAAAATTTCCCTGGTCCGGTCCGGCTGCAATGGAAGACCGGACTTCGAATCAAGGCGGCGTAAATCTTTTTGCTCACCGCTGTGTGTCTGCACACTTCCAAGGTGTGGAAATTAGATTGAGACTCAATGGAAACAACAGACTTACAGCACCATGGAATATGTCGATGCTATATAAGTAACATAAAATAATGCTAAAATAATAAAAAAGTGTCCGTGCAAATAGTACGGCAGATCAGCTGCATTGCAATAGAGAATACCTATGGCAATACTGTATTTACGCGCGGTACTTTTAAAGGTCACATGTACGTCGGTCCATTATTTTTCTAAATGGATTCGTTTTGGAGAATGATCTTCCATGCGTCTGGCCTAAAGTGTAATATGTTAAGGTAATAGTAGATTTCTATTCATTTGGGATTAACGTTATAATCAAAGTACAGACATAAACATCCTCCTCTGCAGCAGCAGTGACCTCTACAATAAAAAGGTATCCCAACAATAACATTATTATTTCCCAACAGCTGCTTTCAGGATGTGTTCTGATGAAAAGTGGGGATCCTTGCATAAAATGGTTAAACAGCAGACAGTGACAGGCGGTGCAGGAAGTGGCGGAGGATGTGGGGCTAAAAGCAGTTCAACAGCGACACCTCGAGGCCAAAGGAAAGCTCACACGTGACATTTGTATGCTATGTAAAGCAGGAGGTGGGGATAACGCTCCAGCATCCTCATTGATTAGAATGGCGCAGGAAGCAGGACATGTGCTTTGTACATTACACCGTCTGCTGAGGCCGAGCGTGACTGCGAGATATATTATATATGATGTTTGTTGGAGTGAGGTTGTAGTCGTTTTTGATACAAGACGACGAAGAATGGCAAATCATGCCAATAAAGCTGGGGTCGCACGAGCATAGATTTTCTCATCCGAGAGAATAGGGTCGATTATGCAAATCACACTCTGATCAGCCTTTCATCAGATTATCAGCATAGTGTGCTCCGATTCTCTCCATCTTCTCCATTGTGTCAGTCCAGACGTCATCAGAGGGCAGTCCGATTTTTTCCACGCACTCATTGACTCTCATGGCCAAGTGCAATCCGAATATAGGATCAAACTCAAACATGCTGCGATTTTTTTTTTTTCCCGGACCAGAGGATAAACTCAGAAATGTGCACGGCCCCATAGAATAACATGAGGGCCAGTGCTATCGGTCAAAACCGTGGATAGCAAACGTCTGATTATTACAGTCATCTGCACAAGCCCTAATAATAATGCTAGTTTGATAGTATATGCTCATTATTATATGGCCCAGTGTATCACTTTGACATACTCCATGACAGATCTGAAGGGAAATCCCATTATGTGGAACATCATGGCTTTACTTTGCTACTGTTAGGAATACCTTCCATGGAAGCAATTGTTCTCATCAAGTTAACAGACCTTCCTGTCTGTGCTGGGGGAGCTATGCCATACTTGGATGGTGCAACTACACATGGTGGTTTCTCATGTGTGGAAGTGGTAGTGATACGGGGGCGCAGGACGCCGCGCTTACCACTTGTTTTGCGGCCCAGGAGACGCTGCCTTGTCTGGTGTAAGCCAATGGTGGGAATGTGTGCACCCTGCTGTTCAGGTAAGCAGAGAATGGCTCTCTGGACATGACCGGACGGAATCCATCAGCTGACTTTTATCTTTAGCATCGGGCTGGCTATCTAAGGCCTGCCACTATCCAGTCCAGCGATGGTTATTCAGTTTCCTTGTATAGTGGTGGGGTGAGCGCTTTCTGGTGAAAGTCCAGGTTGCTTCTCAGCAGTTGCTTACAGTCCTTTCCAGTTCTCTTCCGTAGTTTTTGCTTTTGGATTCCCTTTTGGTTTTCGGTTTGGTTTAATGCTGCTAGCTTAGGATTTACTCTGGTTTCCTGATTCTAACATTGTCCGTGTCACCAGAAGCCATCTACCCTGCAACAACAGTCTGGGAAGGGCTCTGGGAAGCCCTCCTCCTTTATTGGGAGTGGGTGAAAAATATCCCAACCCTTAGGACTTGCTTAGCAGTGGTGGCTTGTGCGAAGTGCGTCTACGGCGCATTTGCTGGTCCGGTGCATTTGCTGGTCCGGTGTGAGTCACATTTAAATAGATTAATTCCTGCACAGACAGCTGCAATGTTTTTGTTCTCTTTCTAGAAATACATTTCTGCTTGAAAATAGCCCTATTATTATTATTATACATTTTTATAGCGCCATTTATTCCATGGCGCTTTACATGTGAATACGGGGCAAATATAGACAAATACATTAAGCATAAGTAAAAAACAAGGCGCACAGGTACATAAGGAGGGAGGACCCTGCCCTCGAGGGCTCACAGTCTGCAGGGGATGGGTGAGGATACACTAGGAGAGGGTAGAGTTGGTCATGCGGTGGTTCAGTATGTTGAGGATCACTGCAGGCTGTAGGCTTGCCGGAAGAAGTGGGTCTTTAGGTTCTTTTTGAAGGTTTCTATGGTAGGCGAGAGTCTGATGTGTTGGGGTAGAGAGTTCCAGAGTATGGGGGAAACACGGGAGAAGTCTTGGATGCGGTTGTGGGAAGAAGAGATGAGAGGGGAGTAGAGAAGGAGGTCTTGGGAGGATCGGAGGTTGCATGTACGTAGGTACCGGGAGACGAGGTCACAGATGTATGGAGGAGACATACATGTGGATGGCTTTGCATGTCATTGTGAGGGTTTTGAACAGGAGTCTCTGGGCGATAGGAAGCCAGTGAAGGGCTTGGCATAGGGAAGAGGCTGGGGAATAGCGGGGAGACAGGTAGATTAGACGGGCAGCAGAGTGTAGGATGGATTGGAGCCCTATCAGATCAACATACATTACATTATTTGAAAGTGGTACCCCAGTCCTTTTTAGGATAGGCAGCCATTGTTAGATTGGTGGAGGTTGGACAATCAGTGATGCCACCAATCAGGGAACATGTCAGGCGATTCATGCTGCCAAAACAGTATGAATCGCATCCCAGCTGCCAATCAAGCATATTATTGTCTGAAACTCTACGATGTTTCAAAGAAAAATATACTTTAGACATCCAGCTGTGGATTATAACTGAAGGCGATGCTAGTCTGGCTCTGCCCCTGGCTAGCTCTTCCCAGCACCGATACAAGTGATTGACAGGTCTCTCCCTATGTACACACAACAAAGAGACCTTACAATCACCGGCTGTGGGTCTCAGATGAGCCGGCCAGGGCTTGCGCTGGAATAGTCTCACCTATGGCTACGGTACCTGGATTCATGTTGCAACCAGTCTATGGTTCCTGCTGACTGGGGTTTGGGCAGCACGAATCACCTAACAGATAAGATCCATTTTTAAAGACTTTTAAACCCTTTTAAAGTTTTATTTCAATTAAATAAAGCAATGGCATATTGCTAGAACATGTCTTCGTAGCAGAGCTTTCGACCACCGGCTGCAAGAAGAATTACAGAACGGTACCAGTCACTTAAATAAAGCTGTGCTGCAGTTCCCTTCTCGGTGGTTGGCCTTGGCGCTGCTGCGTAGAGAAAGATAGCACAAAAGCAGCAATGTAGCCCTTTCATTCTTAGAATCTGAGGACACACTGGCACTCACCCGCCCCACAGTTCAGAGAGTGGTGGCATAGAAATAATACTTTAAAGGGGTTGTCTGGTTTGAGGATCTTCATCTCCTTCATTACAGCCCACTGACAGTGGTTCAGCTCTCCTACGCACAAAACATTACTGTTCCAAACAACACAGAAAAAAAGGAACACACCGGCGCTCGAAGAAATACTAAAGCCGCTGATACCAAGGCAAGCACTGTGCTAGCGATGCTCAAACCCAAAGGGTCATGCAATACAACTTAAAAGAAACAGTATGGTATCGTGCTAAAGATAATGGCCTGGTATTAGTTGTCCCTGGCCCTTGTGATAATATACTCAAATAGAAGCTAACAGATCGTAACTTATTAAGGTTCTATTAAACGATGCAGATGTTAAATACTTCTGTTAAACTTGTACAAATGGCTTTAAAAACACTTGTAAATCCCGTATACCAAGCCGCTCCTTATGTATGCAAATGACTATTACCACCGATATATATGGTGGTTATCCCAATTACCCGCATATAGTAATTGTGTCCTCAGTGTCAATGCCACAATTATAGAACCAAAAAACACACTGTTGTAAAGAAGTCACAGTAAATGAGCAAATGCTAGTCAAAAAATGAAAAAAATACAGGGTATTTAGTTCATACGTTTTTTTGCAAAAAAAATGTATATTAAGCTGTTCTTCCAATTGCCAAGGTATACCCATAATAAAGCAGTCCTATCTAATGTATATAATCCCTATCTGATGTATTAAAAACCTGATCATCTGTATAGTACCTGTATAAGGACTGCTCTATTATGGGTATACCTTGGCGATTGGTGGAGCAGCTTAATATACATTTTTTTTGCAAAGAAACTTATTAACTAAATACCCTGCATTTTTTTCATTTTTTGACTAGCACTTGCTCATTTACTGTGACTTCTCTACAACAGAGTATTTTTGACCTCGCTGTGCTCTTTTTGTGTCTTCAAGTTTCTTGGTGGTGTGAACAGGTTTCCACAGACTTGTTCACTATGCAAGTAGCCCATGTGTTTTATGGTTATATAAGTCGTGGCTAGAGCAGTTGTCATGTCGATTTGGGCCAGATGGAAAAGACAGAAAAAGTGAACAAGTCCGTCATAAAGAACATCAGCTGATAGTCATCTAATATATAACTGTACTATAATCACTTGTATGGTCTGCAGGACTGGTATGCCTGAAGTGCCATGAAGGGGGCACAGGGACGGTTTGCTGGGGGCCAGAACTGAGTTCTGGTTGCCCTGAAATCCCTCTTCTAAACAAGTGTCAGTCATGAGTGTGTGGTGCTGTGGAGTTGGTTCTTTACTCACTGTTCGTTCAGGAGTACCTGCTACCTCCCCGTCCATGGGATCGGGTCCGGCTGTAGCTGCAGACAAGACAGGAGACCTTGGGTCTGGGTTAACAGGTGCAGCTTTAATGTGCAATTCGGTTACACACTGCTGCGGCATACAGAATAAGACATAGTCCCGTTTTAGTGATGTTTCTTTTGTTTCATGTCTGTCTGCCATAGACTGTCCTGAGGTCCAGGCAAAAATTAGAATGTGTTCTTTTGCTATAGTAAAGGCTGGACTGACAGCACCCGTTCAGCTCTGCTGCATCTACCACTTCTTGCACCTGCTAACACTGTCTTGTCCAGTTTTATTCTCCTCTCTCCTCTACTGACTGACTCAACTCTGAACTTGTACTTGACCGAGTCCTAGACTCTAACTAACTCCCTAACCCAGAAAAACCTTTTCTATAGAACCTGGTCTAACCCCTCCCGAACGTGGGCTAATCCCAACTCTATTAACTATCTAATCCTTAGTGTAGTGGAAACTATATTCCAGTGCTAGTGTGGTTCCCCTAGTGGACAGGCCTCACACATTCCCAGGGACCGCCTTAGGCAATCCTATAGGGATCCAAACATACACCGGCCATAAAAATATAATAAAACCCTTATACACTTATAAATATTCACACATCAACATCAGTACATCAAACTACAAACAACATCATAACAAACTTCCTGTTTCCTTGACGTCTTCGTCAACCCAGCCTAACCCTCTACACCCACTCAACCTACAAAGCACCATCTAGAGCAGGGGTCCCCAACCTTTCTTACCTTGAGAGCCACATTCCGCTATGAAAGTTGGTCGAGAGCCACAATGCAGATAAACTCATAGAAAAACCTAGAGAAGGCACAAATAATAACATGCAGATTTTCACTTTCACTCTATCCTTGTGTATTTTACATTATTGTTATGCAAATTGCTTAGTCAAAAAGGACTTGAACGCTAGTGCCACCTATTGGAAGTAGCAATCTTAAAAGTCAATACCCTTTAACAGTCCCATAAGATGCTTCATATATTATTTGCCCCATATACTGCTCCATATGTAATTGGCCCCATATACTGCTCCATATGTAATTAACCCCATATAATGCTCCATATGTAATTAACCCCATATAATGCTCCATATGTAATTGGCCGCATATACTACTCCATATGTAATTGGCCCCATATACTGCTCCATATGTAATTGGCCCCATATACTGCTCCATATGTAATTGGCCCCATATACTACTCCATATGTAATTGGCCCCATATACTGCTCCATATAGAATTGGCCCCATAAGATGCTCCATATAGAATTGGCCCCATAAGATGCTCCATATAGAATTGGCCCCATAAGATGCTCCACATATAATTGGCCCCATAAGATGCTCCATATAGAATTAGCCCCATAAAATGCTCCATATAGAATTGGCTCCACTAAGAAGCTCCATATAGAATTGGCCCCATAAGAAGCTCCATATAGAATTGGCCCCATAAGAAGCTCCATATAGAATTGGCCCCATAAGAAGCGCCATATAGAATTGGCCCCATTAAGAAGCTCCATATAGAATTAGCCCCATAAAATGCTCCATATAGAATTGGCTCCACTAAGAAGCTCCATATAGAATTGGCCCCATAAGAAGCTCCATATAGAATTGGCCCCATTAAGAAACTCCATATAGAATTGGCCACATAAGATGCTCCATATAGAATTTGCCCCATAAGAAGCTCCATATAGAATTGGCTCCACTAAGAAGCTCCATATAGAATTGGCCCCATAAGAAGCTCCATATAGAATTGGCCCCATTAAGAAGCTCCATATAGAATTAGCCCCATAAGAAGCTCCATATAGAATTGGCCCCATTAAGAAGCTCCATATAGAATTGGCCCCATAAGAAGCTCCATATAAAATTGGCCCCATAAGATGCTCCATATAAAATTGGCCCCACTAAGAAGCTCCATATAGAATTGGCCACATAAGATGCTCCATATAAAATTGGCCCCATTAAGAAGCTCCATATAGAATTGGCTCCACTAAGAAGCTCCATATAGAATAGGCTACTGTAAGAAGCTCCATATAGAATTGGCCCCATAAGAAGCTCCATATAGAATTGGCCCCATAAGATGTTCCATATAGAATTAGCCCCATAAGAAGCTCCATATAGAATTAGCCCCATAAGATGTTCCATATAGAATTGGCCCCATAAGATGTTCCATATAGAATTGGCCCCATAAGATGTTCCATATAGAATTGGCCCCATAAGATGCTCCATATAGAATTGGCCCCATAAGATGTTCCATATAGAATTGGCCACATAAGATGCTCCATATTAAATTGGCCCAATATAATGCTCCCTATAGAATTGGCCCCATAATATGCTCCCTATAGAATTGGCCCCATAAGAAACTCCATATAGAATTGGCCCCATTAGAAGCTCCATATAGAATTGGCCCCATAAGATGCTCCATATAGAATTGGCCCCATTAAGAAGCTCCATATAGAATTGGCCACATAAGATGCTCCATATTAAATTGGCCCAATATAATGCTCCCTATAGAATTGGCCCCATAATATGCTCCCTATAGAATTGGCCCCATAAGATGCTCCATATAGAATTGGCACCATAAGATGCTCCCTATATTATTGGCCCCATAAGATACTCCATATAGAATTAGCTTCATATAATGCTCCATATATGGGCCCCTTCTGATGGTCCCCATATATTGCTCAAAATATTAAAAAAAATGAAATAGTCACCTCTCGTTGCTTGATGCTGCTCTGCTCTGGACTCCTCAGCGTCTTCCTGCTCTCTGTGCTGTGACTGCTCAGGCAGAGGGCGTGCACTGGTGATGTCATCGCGCCCTCTGACCTGAACGTCAGTCAGAGGATGGAAGACGCTGCAGCTCTGGAATCGGGAGAGGTAAGTATCGCAAGTGCTGGGGCACAGAGCGGTGGGGGGGTGTCCACTCGCGGGGGATGGCACCATAGCACGCCAGTGTCCCCGACGGCGAGTGGGCCCTCTGCTTGCTCAGGGCCCCGGCACTTGCCTGAGTGCTGACGCCGGCCCTGTGCGGGTATTGCAGGCAGCGGGAGGCTCCCTGGGGACTTATTTTCTGTGACTGTCAGCAAGCCACATGCCAGGAGCAGGCGAGCCACATGTGGCTCACGAGCTACAGGTTGGGGACCCCTGATCTAGAGACACCAGAAAAGTCTCCTGAAGGATAAATCATTGTCAGCACACTTTCTGCCTGATAGCGTTACAATGGAAATGTGTAAATATTTGTCCAGTGATACATATGACTTTTTTTTTTTTTTACTAAAACTTTTGATGACTTTTACTTTACTTGTTTATTTTTTTAACCATAATTTATTGAGATGTAGCTTGTGTACATTTGTGGGGCTAGTTTTGTCTCCGAAGACATGAATGTAACTGAAAAGTAGAACTAGACATGTCTGTCTATGTAATAGAAGGCGTAATGGCTGTCATGTGGCATGGTAGCTGTCATACCTACTCTAAAAGACATGCTACTGACAAGTATTTATCATCACATATAAAGAATTAAATGGAAGGTATCGTAGTTTTCTATCATCCTCGATGTTAGTATACTACAGTCAAATGCAATCACAGCCTCTTTCGAACACACAATTCCTGCCAATGTGATCATCATAACATCCATCGTAGAACAGGAAGGTGGCATTCGTGTAAAGCATGGTTTTTATATAGCGCTTTGTAGTCCTCCTTTAGGTATATTTTCTCCCATGTTATACTTTTTTACTTTCTTCAAGATAATCCCTCTGCAAAGAGGTATCCAAGAATAGTAACAGAATAGAATACTGACAATGAGCAAATGTGTCTTGAACATGAATAATAATATAGCGTTAATATATTATGAGAACACCCTGAGAACAGCTGCATGATTTGCAGCTGTTAGACAACCTGAACACATGTAGGGATTGTCTGTTTGCTAGGGAATCCTCACCTGTATTCAGGCTGTCTAGCAGCCACAAATCATGCAGCTGTGGGGACTCAAACATAATATACGAGCACGCCCAAGATACTCGAAGAACACCCAAGCATGCTCGGAAAACTCGAGTAACGAGTACACTCGCTCATCACTACTAAGCATGTAATGCAAAGCCACAAAACTATGACTCTCACAATGCAACATATAGGACATATACGGTAATCATATTCAGTTTCACAGTTAATTAAAGGGAATCTAGCAATTTGCTATGTAATCTGAGAGCGGCATGATGTAGGGGCTGAGTCCCTGATTCCAGTGATATGTTACTTGCTGTCATTTTGACACAATCACTGCTTTCTCTGCTGCAGATTTAGCAGTGCTCAAATGCTGAGCTCTGAATAACCCGCCCACACCACTGATTGGCAATTTTTTGTGTAAAACAGCTCATTGATAGATTCATGGTAAACTCATTATGCAGTCTGCTGTGTAATTTGAAACATGGAAGTTATAGAAGCTTAAGGCTATGTTCACACCTTGCGTCGGGTCCCTGCGGGTTCTCCCGCAGCGGATTTGATAAATCTGCAGGGCAAAACAACTGCGGTTCTCCCTGCAGATTTATCGCGGTTTGTTCCGCGTTTTCCGCTGCGGGTTTCATTCCGCCTATACTATTGATGCTGCATATGCAGCAATATGCAGCATCAATAGTAATGTTAAAAATAATAAAAATTGGTTATACTCACCCTCTGATGTCCGGATCTCCTGGGCGCTGCACCCGGCGGTCCGGTTCCAAAGATGCTGTGGGAGAAGGACCCTTCGTGACGTCACGGTCATGTGACCGCGACGTCACCGCAGGTCCTGGTCGCACAGCAACTCTGACCGGACGGCCGCGTGCAGCGCCCAGGAGCTCCGGACATCAGAGGGTGAGTATAACCAGATTTTTTATTTTTTAACCCCAAATATGGTTCCCAGGGCCTGGAGGAGAGTCTCCTCTCCTCCACCCCGGGTACCACCCGCACATTATCCGCTTACTTCCCGCAACGTGGGCACAGCCCCATGCGGGAAGTAAGCGGTTCAATGTATTCCTATGGGTGCAGAATCGCAGCGATTCTGCACAAAGAAGTGACATGCTGCGGGTTGTAAACCGCTGCGTTCCCGCGCGGTTTTTCCCGCAGCATGTGCACAGCGGTTTGCGGTTTCCATAGGGTTTACATGTTACTGTAAACGCTATGGAAACTGCTGCGGACCCGCAGCATCAAAATCGCGGCGGTTCCGCGGAAAAAACCGCTAAGTGTGAATATAGCCAAAGAGTTCAAAGTTTGGAATTAAAATTAAGGGCAAAAATTATTTTTACCCAAAAATGTGGACACTAAAATTGCCCTCGAAAGAGTCCATGTGAAGGAAGGGAGGAAAGGGTAAGGAAGGAAGGATTGAAGGAAAGGAAGTAAAGAATGAAGGAAGGAAAGGAAAGGAAGGAAGGAAAGGAAGAGAAGGGAAAAGTAAGGAAAGGGAAAAGGAAGGAAGGAAGGAAGGAAGGAAGGAAGGAAGGAAGGAAGGAAGGAGGGAAGGAAGGAAGGAAGGAGGGAAGGAAGGAAGGAGGGAAGGAAGGAAGGAAGGAAGGAAGGAAGGAAGGAAGGAAGGAAGGAAGGAAGGGAGGAAGGAAGGAGGGAAGGAAGGAAGGAAAGGAAGGAAAGGAAGGAGGGAAGGAAGGAAGGAAGGAAGGAAGGAAGGAAGGAGGGAAGGAAGAAAGGAAGGAAGGAAGGAAGGAAAGGAAGGGAGGAAAGAAGGAAGGAAGGGAAGAAATCAAGGAAGAGAAATGAAAGGAAAAGAAATGAAAGGAAAAGAAAGAAAGAACGAAAGAAAGAAAGAAAGAAAATGAAAAAAGGAAGGACTTTAAAAGTTAGTAGCAATTAAAATAATAGGAGCTTTTTATATCAGTGCGTAAATAAACTTTCCTTTTAATTTTCTTACTTAGCAGCTACTTGAATTACCTAAAGATTGGTGCTGATCCAGGTCCTCTTGCCCCTACTGATGTAATGTGCAATAGCCCCACAAGAATTGTGCAGCACACACAGGCCAAACAGCAGAATCCGTACTCCAGGTTGTGTGCGCTCCTGTATACTGAGCTTTGCGTTTCTCTGGGGTCTATTGCGTGATCAGTGGGGGTCTCAAGACCTGACCCCTCAATGATCTGCATGCATTTTAAGTACCTGCTAAATATGAAAAAGCAATAAGAACGTTTTGATACTTGATAACCTTAATTAGGTTTCTTGTATTTCATGTCTGGTTCACATTTTAAGGAAACAATTCCAGCAGATTATCCTAAAACTGTTTTTTTGTATAGAAAACCACATGTACTTTACCACTTTAAACCTTCTCACATAAATTTTTTATAATGCGGTTATTTCCCATTGATGGCAATGAAGAAAAACCGCCACTGTAAAAACCACTCCTCCAGCATGATGCAGTGTTATAAAACCACAGAATCCTCTACAATCACCGTAATATCCTGTAAATCACAATTTTCATTTGATGGCTCTAACCCCCAGGCCATATATAGACCCTTTGGTAACTAGTAATGTTTGTAATGGCGACAACCTCATGCCTACTCCATGGTTTTGTTTCGTTCTCCCATTTCTGGGTATGTGCTTGGAAAACGCCTGTGAATTCCGGATGGATAATCTACGTTCCGTGTATTACGTCAAACAGCTTGGTTACAGATTCATCAATTTTCTTTGAACAAGAACTTGATAGGAATAAAATCTCGTTGCGTCTAACGCCAGCCAAAAATGTTGTACTGGATGTGTCTGAGCAACATAGAACAAAACAGAAATAGACATTAGAGAGAAAAAAAAAATGGAACTCAAAGCATATGGATGGGTAATAAAAAGAAACTGTGGGATATTGCGAAAAGCAAACAGATGTGCGCTGAATTACAGTATAAGGTTGAAAGCTGCGCGTTAAATTCCATCTGGCGGTGTGTGGGTTAAGTAGACCTCCTTTTCACCTTCGCCCATCCCCCAGTTCTTCCTGCGCTTTCCTCCATCAAATGAATAGCCGCATGATGTTCATAATAACCTCAGATTTACTAGGTTATGCGTTAGATACTATCCTGAACGCACACATCAATCACATGCTTCATTTATTTTAGGTCTTCGATGTGCGGCGGGCTGTGGCATTTGTCTCTATCTTTTATTTTGCTTCCTTTAATATCAGTCAGGTTTCATAAGGGTGAAATTGCATATTCCTCAGCTGTGGATTGGAGCGCCACCTAGTGGCTGTCGCACTGTCTAGCCCTGCATTATGGCAAGTGCATTTCGGGGTCATCCGGTGGTGAAGCTTATCAATTTAACATGTGAAAACCCGGGAGAAACAGAATTTCGCACCTGAATGTGACGAATGGAGCAAATTATAATTAATTCCGATTAGTTAATGAATATTTAACGCTGCATTGAATATTGCTAACGATATCCATCCTCAGTCACATACATTCTGGTTGAAATAGAATAACGCTTTATTCCAATGCCCAATAATACCCAAACTCTCCCTAAGGCTTTTTTTTTTATCGTATTGCCATAATGCAGCCGCATTTTAAAAGGATATTAACATTATATTAACCCCTTAATCAAACAGCCACTTTGATTTTTTTTTTTTTTTTTTGCAATTTCTGTCTTTTTTTCACATTTTCTTCCAAGAGTCATTACTTTTCCTTTACTGTTAATTTTACATTTTTTTGTTTTTTTGCAAGATGAATTGTAGTTTGGAATTACTCCATTCACTTTACCATGTATCGTTAACCCCCCCCAAAAAACTGCAATCCTGATATTTTTAGGGGGTTCAGCTGTTATCGTCATCATTATGCGGTAAAAAAAAAATGACCCAGCAGCATAATTCTCCATAATTCTCCATGTTAGGTTACGTTCTCATGCTGAGGTTTTGGGCAGTTTTTGGCACTGCGTATTTTCTAGAGAGAAAAAACGCTAGTAACCTATTTTAGTTAATAGGTGCCAAAATGCTGCAGAAAATCGGTGTTTTTGTTCAGAGCTTAATCGGGTTTACATGTGAGTGCCATCCGGGTTTTATTCGAGATTGGTCCGAGTTTCATCAACAGTTCTCTGCCGAGAGGCATGTGAGCGGCCTCATGGACTATACTAAGCATGAATTCTAAAAATATGGATAGAACTTGTACGTAAAAAAAACACAAACGTCTGAATGAGCCCTTAGGCTGCCGTCACACTTTTTTTCTTTTTGCATGCAGAGCTATAATTTTCATTGGTAACACTCTGGGATGCTTACCACTTCCTATGGTATTTTTTTAGTAGATCTATGGCAGCCGAAGAATAAAGATTTTAATTTTTTTTTTCCTTTTTACGGCATTTACCTTATGGGTTAAATAATATTATATGATTGAAAGTAATGATACCAAATATGCTTATTTTTTTAAAAAAAATTTACATTTATTTTTGGATGGAGAAAAAGGTGGGTGATACAAGTTTTATGTTTTTTTTTTTTTACTTCTCACTTTATTTTTTAGTTCTAATTAGGAACTTGAACCCATGGTATATGTTCATTCAATGCAGTATAAAGTGAAAATCACAGTCTACTAGGAAGCCTATGACTTGGCTTCATAGGAGTACCCAGAGAATGGCAACCAAGGCCTTTATTAGGCCATGCCGGTTGCTACAGCAGCACATTGGCACCACACGATCACGTTGAATGGAGGGCAATAGGCAACTCCTCACATGTAAAGCGCCATGGAATAAATGGCGCTATAACAATAAATAATAATAATAATAACTGAAAAGATGTCCTAGAAAGATTGTGATACTTAAAGAAAATGCCACTGTAAATCTCTGTGGCTAAAACAACATGGACAGCTAGCCTTGATCGCTTCTGTTTGAGGCAGATGATGGCTGTATAACACAGCCGGCACCTGCCCCGTGTGGAGTGGGCTCAGCTCCAGAGTTCACTCCATACACCCATAATCAGTCCATGATGTAACAGTTCATTAAGGCTATAGGTTGAACTCGATGGACTCAAATCTACCTTAAACCTTTAAGACTAGGAAACTATAAGGAGCAAGAACGCGCCGGTTGCGCTGGTGAATTGAGCCCTTTGGATATGTTCGGAAAGTTGGACATCTTCATAAAACAATAAATACCGTATTTGAAGGTGAAAATATATCTTGCACTCTGTGAATGGACTGAAATCTTCAAATTTATATCAGGAGCATAAATATAGACAGGACGGTTCCGTCAGCGAAACCAACGCTTTTCGAACCAGAAGGTCTTAATCATCATTTAAAGACCTATTGGTCGAAACGCGTTGGTTTTACTGACTGAGCTGTCCTGTCTATATTTATGCTCCTGAAATACATTTGTAGACTGAGTGTTGGATACCTTTTCACCGTTAACGTCTGACAAGCATATGTACCCGTGCACCTGTAGGAGGAATATAATGCAAGACTGATGACCTGGAATCCCCGGGATCTACAATATATATTTAAAGGGTTTGGGTTTTCCCCTGAATCATTCTAAAATGGAACGCAAGATGAGCTACATTTCTGTGCTCATCTAAAAACACGGACACTTTCAGAAAAAAAAAAACGCAAACAGAGTTTATTTGAACTTTATTTGTGTCATTCCAGTCGATGACACTGTGGGTGTTCATCTGCATCTCATTTTTGGGGAGATTCAAGCAAAAAAAAACATACTGCAGAAACACAGTGTGAACAGAGTCTTTGCTAGATTGTTCAATTATTCTCATTTCAAAAATAACAAATATATAGATCGGATGCAACTTACAGGTGTAAAGTGTATGCATTAACCCATTAAAGACCAGATCAATTTTGACATTTTAGAAGAGGTGAGTGACGGGCGGCAGTTCCATTGATTTGATGCGTCACTCCTTTTTTCTTTGCCTTTGTGTTCGACAATTAACATTTACTGCAATGTACAAGGGTTTAAACAGCGCAGAACAAAGACTCCTCTGTTGTTCTGCTCCAATCCATACAAATAATCTATACAGATCTATGCAATAATACATATATCTGTAGTAATAAAATGTTGACTTCTTTTCTTTGTGTAGGTTCTATATAATGTGGTAAAGAAGCAGTACCGGCTTTTATCTGTTCTAAGTCCTATAATGTTACAATGAATTAATCTTTGGACTGTGCACTACCAAGTTGGTGTTTTTCACAATGTTCCTGTGTTGCGGAGACTTTACACTGGTTTTCCCATTTGTGTCACACTGGTACGTAAGGAGAGCTAACTCACATTTTTTCTAAAGAAGTCTCTTTTTCAAAGACATTATAATTAGGAAACTGACATTTGTTAAAAAAAATATATATATTTTCCTATGCAAAACTATTTTTGACCAACTTCATTTTTTATTTTGTCATCTACAACTAAAACGTTTACCCACTAGATGTCAGTAGAAAGACAGACTTGTAAGAAAGGAATCTCGTTTTCCAGCCTACAGTAAAGCTGCTATCACTTCATTAGGTGCAGGGAAAATGCAAGAAGAATAGGTTTATTCTTTTGCTTGGAGAAAAAACACAACAGAACTAAGAGCAGGGTTATTCATAGAAAGCTGGTGATATTCACTCACATTTTTAACTTTTTTTTTTTTTTAAAACTGCAGTCAGATGTTTGCTAAAAATCAATAGTGGAATATAAAAAAATGTACGTTGGGGTTGGAACGGTGAACTGGCTTTTGTTTCATTTCTGGTATCATGTCTTAGCCTGCTGGGTACCTTGCTTCCTCAATATTAATTTAGGATTTGTTTATTTATGGATGCCCTTGCACTTTGCTTCTCTGTTCAAATATATACTTTAGTATTATTACACTGCCACCTGCTGACTATAATTGTATTGGATCATTGCACTTTATATATTTTATATATTTTTATGTAGATCATCATGTATTTTCATTTTGTTTTTAATTGATTTTCATCATGCTCAATAGTATTTTTCTTGTTATTATAACATGTAATAAATATAATTAATATCATTCTCTGTTCATACCTATTTTATGGGTTGTTCACTTTGTGAGCGCTGTTCTGCCTAAGTAGGTTTAACTAAGTAAAAAAAAATGACCATGAAATCAAGAAATGTTCTCATGCACTGCTTGTTTTCCCCTCCTTTCTTCGGTTCTGGCTTGAGATAGTTTGTCCTGATGAAGAAGTGACAAAAACCGAACCAACACGGAACAAGAAGTCACCAGATAGTAGATGGGCACGGGAATAATTAAAATAAGCCTTTATTTACAAGAATGGCAATAATTACATAGAAGGTGTTTAAAAAGTAAAGAAATGTGCAAGAACATTATTACATAGGATAATAATCATACCCAGGAAAAAGCCCCCGATAATAAAAAATACATATATATATATATATATATATATATATGTAAAAGTATTTTTCAGTTCTGCATATCAAAGAGTGCAAGAAAATATACCATTTATAGTGCGATATATATAAAAAATGTGTATAAAAAATATATATGTATATATAAAAAATATATATTCAACAAAAATAATTAATATAACACAAAAAGCTCAACAGCACTGTGCATAAAGTGCAAAAAAGTGCATAAAAGGTAAATGATTATGTATAAAACACAAGCTAAGTGCAAGGACCTGCATGAAGGTCAGACAGCGTGTAACCATACACCAGGGGTAAAATAGCACAGCAATATATACATAGCACAACAATATATATTATATATACCTGGGGGGTAGGCTGAGTCCCTGAACCTGCGCTCACCCGACGCGCGTTTCAGAAGAATCTCCTTCGTCACAGCACACCCTGATTGTTGGTTTATTTTATTCAATTTTTAGCTTTGATATGTGGCAAATGATGTGATTTTATATAATTTTGGGTATACTGTGTCTCTTAATCTGATGAAGAAGTGTAGCCCTTGAAACGCGTTGACCAATAAACCGCATTTCCTCTATTTCCGTCTCCTGCTCATTTCTGGTCTACTGGCAGCGCAGATTTTAACCCACTCATCTCTAGCCTCACAAGTTTTCTCCACATCGTGGATCTGCAGCAGCCTTTTCCTACGCTTGTAATGGGGTTGTAACTTCACAACCCCCCTAGTTGAGTATTATTGCCTTTTTGTCTCCCAGTCACCACTCAGGTAAGATCCTATTTGTGCTTATTGTTTTTCCAGTTTTTCCTTTTGCTCCATGTATGGATATTGGAAGAGATGAGCAATGTCGTTACTGCATTATTCTGTTTGAAAGACATCATGGCAGAACTTCAGCATCCCATTGACTGACGCCTGGCTAATTGTTGGCTTAATATCTAACCTTATAAATATTTTTGATTGGAGCCAGGCTAAATCAATTGAATTCATGTCCAGCGACCTATATAGGAAACACAATATTCCACCCTTCTAAGTAACCATACAGTAATGGTAATTGCCGTGACATCCACATTCTATAGTAGTATAAACTAGATTCCTTGTTAGGGTGTTGATCCAGGGAACTAGTCTGATTGCCGTATGTGGAGTCGGGACGGAATGTTTTTCCCCCAATGTGGAGTTTACCCTTTGCCACATGGGTTTTTTTGCCTTCCTCTGGATCAACATGTTAGGGCATGTTAGGTTAGGCTATGGGTTGAACTAGATGGACTTAAAGTCTTCCTTCAACCTTAATAACTATGTTCCTATAGTGCGCAGGAATTGTAATTAGGTGGGTGATCAAAATTGATCCTATTGTCTTTCTGCCAATGCTGAGGGTAGAATAGTTTACGTCCAAGGTTCACACGTATGGCAATAAAAAACCCTTGATGATCCTCTCCTGTTTGCCCCTAACGTCATGCATAAAGTGAGAGAGATAAGGGAAAACTAAGTACCATAAGTCTGCCGTCACACTAGCAGTATTTGGTCAGTATCTTACATCAGTATTTGTAAGCCAAAACCAGGAGTGGAACAATTAGAGGAAAAGTATAATAGAAACATATGCACCACTTCTGTATTTATGACCCACTCCTGGTTTTGGCTTACAAATACTGGGGTGAAATACTGACCAAATACTGAGCGTGGACGGCAGCCTAAGGATTTCAACTTCTGCATGTTAAAAAAAGGAGAGAACAAGCCTATATTACAGTAAAAGTAGTATATAATAACTTCAAATATGAACATGGGTACTATACCCATATGTGAAATGACACCCCAGATACCGTATGTGCTTTTGTGTTTGGTCATTGTTTCATTAAATTATGTACACTTTTTCTGAATGACATCCTCAAAAACTTTTAAGAGTATGTTGTAAAGCATGAGGACTACATGGCACAAGACATCAAGTCTTCTATCATCTCCTGCTAATAAAATGCAGAATTTATTGACACTAAAAAAAAAAAGCAGCCCAGAAAGTGACACATCACTGGAATCAGGGTGTCTGCACCAACATTATGCTGCTTTAAAATTGCATTGCAAAATCTGCTGTTTTCACCTTCATGACCAGTCACAACCCATGCATGGAGAGCCCAACAAACAAGTTCTCCATGCATGTGTTGTGACTGTGACATAGCTGTGACACGTGCAGCTGCGGAGCTGATCAGTTGATCGGCCAGGGCGATCCAGGAAGCCGGGGTCCCTCTGCAGCTTATTCGGCAAGCGCTATAGCTTGCCGAATAAGAGGGAACCCAAGCAAATTCACTCATCTCTGCTCCCGGAACACGTTGGAGAAATTGCTGGACCACTGGTTTAGTCACCAAATCAATGTTATGTTGAGCTGTCGAATGTACGTGGAATGTAGACTAAAGGGGTCCAGTTACCATACATTATGCCACCCCACACCATAATCACAGGAGTAGGACCAGTGTGATGTGCTCTCATGAAGGCCTCTTCATGGCGTTTCCAACGCAGTCTCGTCAGATTCGAAGAATGACGCAGAATGGTTCATGTTATAATAAAAGTAAAATTAAACATCACATATCAAGCATAAGGCATCAAACAATGCCTACACAAGCCATCAGAAGGTGTTTGCATGACATTAAGCTATAAGTCAAGCGTCCAGATCCATGGGTTCTACTGACCCCAAGCCAATACTCTCAAAGGCTATCATTGTGCAGAGAAAGACAGCAGTGGAGGCAAGAATGGAAGTCTATCCTCTTCAGCAATGAGTCTCAATCTTGTCTTGGATGCAGTGATGGCTGGAGATTGGTCTGAAGATCACATGAGCAATGACATGACGAGGACCTCACAAGGGAATGTCATACTGGTCCTATTCCCAGTAGTATGGTTCGGATGGCTCAATGTATAATATCTGGACCCCTCTAGTCTTTATTCCAGTTACAATTACAGCTCAACGTTACATTGGAATCATGGAATCAGTGGTGCGGCCATTTCTCCAAAGTATCCCAGATTCTGCACTATTGTGCAATGTATATACAGTGCCTTGTGAAAGTATTCGGCTCCCTGGAACTTTTCAACCTTTTCCCACATATCATGCTTCAAACATAAAGATACCAAATGTAAAATTTTGGTGAAGAATCAACAACAAGTGGAACACAATTGTGAAGTTGAACGAAATTTATTGGTTATGTTACATTTTTGTGGAAATTCAAAAACTGAAAAGTGGGGCGTGCAATATTTTTTGGCCCCTTTAACTTAATACTTTGTTGCGCCACCTTTTGCTGCGATTACAGCTGCAAGTCGCTTGGGGTATGTCTCTATCAGTTTTGTTTATTGAGAGACTGAAATTCTTGCCTAATCTTTCTTGGCAAACAGCTCGAGCTCAGTGAGGTTGGATGGAGATCATTTGTGAACAGCAGTTTTTCATCTCTTTCCACAGATTCTCGATTGGATTGAGGTCTGGACTATGAATTGGCCATTCTAACACCTGGATACGTTTATTTGTGAACCATTGTAGATTTTGTTTGATGTTTGGGACCATTGTCTTGTTGGAAGACAAATCTCCGTCCCAGTCTCAGGTCTTTTGCAGACTCCAACAGGTTTTCTTCAAGAATGGTCCTATATTTGGCTCCATCCATCTTCCCATCAATTTTAACCATCTTCCCTGTCCCTGCTGAAGAAAAGCAGGCCCAAACCATGATGCTGCCACCACCATGTTTGACAGTGGGGATGGTGTGTTCAGGGTGAAGAGCTGTGTTGCCTTTACGCCAAACATATTGTTTGGCATTGTTGCCAAAAAGTTAGATTTTGGTTTCATCTGACCAGAGCACCTTCATCCACATGTTTGGGGTGTCTCCCAGGTGGCTTGTTGCAAACTTTAAGCAACACTTTTTATGGATATCTTTGAGAAATGGCTTTCTTCTTGCCACTCTTCTATAAAGGCCAGATTTGTGCAGTGTACGACTGATTGTTGTCCTATGGACAGACTGTCCCACCTCAGCTGTAGATCTCTGCAGTTCATCCAGAGTGATCATGGGCCTCTTGGCTGCATCTCTGATCAGTCTTCTCCTTGTTTGAGATGAAAGTTTAGAATGGCGGCCGGGTCTTGGTAGATTTGCAGTGGTATGATACTCCTTCCATTTCAATATGATCGCTTGCACGGTGCTTCTTGGGATGTTTAAAGTTTTGGAAATCATTTTGTATCCAAATCCGGCTTTAAACTTCTCCACAACAGTATCACGGACCTGCCTGTTCTGCTCCTTGGTCTTCATGATGCTCTCTGTGCTTCAAACAGAACCCTGAGACTATGACTGACCAGTTGGATTTATATGGAGACTTGATTACACACAGGTGGATTATATTTATCATCATTAGGCATTTAGGACAACATTGGATCATTCAGAGATCCACAATGAACTTCTGGAGTGAGTTTACTGCAATGAAAGTAAAGGGGCCGAATAATATTCCACGCCCCACTTTTCAGTTTTTGAATTTCCACAAAAATTTCAAATAACCAATACATTTCGTTCAACTTCACAATTGTGTTCCACTTGTTGTTGATTCTTCACCAAAATTTACATTTGGTATCTTTATGTTTGAAGCATGATATGTGGGAAAAGGTTGAAAAGTTTGAGGGGGTGAATACTTTTGCGAGGCACTGTAATTATGTAATTTGAAAGAAAACATTTATTAAAAAAATGACAAAAAAGAATGAAAGTGTCAAAATGACAAGCGAATTCATCCCACTGTCTACAATCAATGTTTCCTCTATATTCCATACTCCTTCCTTTCTCTATTTAATTAGGCAACTTTTATATTAGATTAGGAATAATTGATTGCACAAGTAATTAAGAAAGTTATAAACAACTTTCACAGCTTAATTACGGTAAATGCTATAGCCTAAGGATATTCTTTGCTATTCAGCCACCATTCTCAAACTTACATGTTAATACTTAAGCTATCAAAGATTGTCTATCAATGATACTTCCACTTTGTAAACGCTTTAGGCACAGAACTTGCTCTTCCTGCAGAGAGAATCATTTTCGCTTTACCTGGCAATATCCTGGTGTGAAACCCAGGAGGCTTTCAGATTGCTGCATTTATCGCTCTAGCACCCATGGCAATAAAACAGAAAGCCAAGAAACTTCAACTGCAAAGTCAAACTCCTGAGCTGCTATAAGCATTGCATTATGTTGGGCTAGCATCTAATATACCATAAATCCATGGTAATATGGCTCACAACAGCAAAGGACATTACAGAAAATAAGGGGCAACCGGTATTAGGTGATCAATAATGCATTTATACAAAATAACAAAAGAAAGTTTGAAAGGGGAGGTCCGAAACTAACATTTATTTTAATCCTAAATGTTTGTCTACTTAATTTAATAATCTAATCTCTTTTCTAAATACTTTAATTAAAAAGTTCATACCATTCCCTCACTACGCTATGTAACTGATTTATCATTTTTTTCACCTACTTCCAGTTTGATGACCCTTTGTTTGACAACACCCAGTGCATTCTGGGATACTCAAACAAGACGTCATCAGAGGGCACTAGCGCAGCCTCTGCCCCCTCCCTGAAACAAAGTGTCATTAGTCACATCCATTTCTGGGTCTGGGTAAATCCCTGCTTTACTGAGCACACATTGGTATGCTCATGTATGTCACTGTGCAATATTCTTTTTAATGCACAATGACAGTGCGCTCCTTCACCAACTCTGATGAGAAGTGACCAGCCAGCAAGAGAAAGCACTGTCAGTGTGCATTGTAAGGACAACGCCAGGCGAGCTTAGTCAAGCCCCGACTCCGCAAGTGACGTCAAAGCGGGCATGATATTTCTATGAATCCCATTCACTTAGCTGGAACTGTTAGGCTGTGTTCACAAGTTGAGTTTTTTCAGCGTTTTTTAATGCAAATTTTCAGATGCGTTTTACAGTACCAGCTAAGTCTATGAGATTTCAGAAATCTCATTTACACAGCTTGGATTTTTATCCTCAGTATTTTGTGCAATTCCTTGGTTTTGGCAAAATGCAGGATCTCACTTCTTTCAGCGTTTTTTCAGCATTTTTCACCCATTGCATTGGGTAGTGCAAAAAACACTGAGAAAATGCAGGTATCACTTTTTATTGCGTTTTTTGCTGCCAAAACCTGATAAAGCAAAATCAGATTTTTTTATGCACTAAAGTTTACCAGCAAGCACAAGAGACAAATGTATCTCACCAAAAACGCAGGGGGAAAAAGGAGCAAATTTCTTTCTGCCAAGAGAGCAGGTTTTGCCTGTTGAAAAAACGCATAAAAAACTAATTATGGGAACCTAACCTTAGAGGCAGATGCTGGTTCTGTAAAGGTATGGGGATGCAATGTCTTTTTCAGACAGATCTTCGGATTTTATGTGAGATACCAACACAATGTAATGCGTATTTGTGAAGTTTAAAGGACACTATGCATGGTTTTGTAATTATTTTAACAATATAAAACTGAAAATTGTGAGGTACATTTGTATTCAGCCCCCCTGAGTCAATACTTTGTAGGACCACCTTCCACTGCAGTTGCTGCTGCAAGTTTTTAGGGGTATGTTTGCTCTAGCTTTGCACATCTAGAAGCTGAAATTCTTTTCCCATTCTTCTTTGCACACTAGCTCTAGCTCTGTGAAATTGGATGTTGGCGTCTGTGAATAGCAATTTTCAAGTTTTGCCACAGATTCTTAATGGGATTTAGGTCTGGACTGTGACTGGGCCATTCCAAAACATCAATATGCTTTGATATAAACCATCCATTGTAGCTCTGGCAGTATGTTTAGTGTCGTTGTCCTGCTGGAAGGCGAACCTACTGCCCAGTCTCAAGTCTTTCGCAGTCTTTAACAGGTTTGCCTCCAGGATTGCCCTGTATTTAGCTTCATTCATCTTACCATCAACTCTGACTAGTTTCCTGTATATACTGAAAAAAGAATCCCCACATTATGATGCTGTCCCCACCATGTTTGATGGTGGGGAAGCTGTTTTCAAGGGGATGTGCAGTGTTAGTTTTCCACCATAAATAGCGTTTTACATTTAGTCCAAAAAGTTCTATTTTGGTCTCATCTATACAGAGCACTTTCATCCACATGCTAGCTGTGTCCTCTAATAGGACTTCTTATGATTTACTTTCAGAAATGGCTTTCTTCTTTCCACTGTTCCATAAAGGCCAGATTTGTGGAGTAAACAACTAAAAATTGTAATTATCTTGTGGACAGAATTCCCACCCAAGCTGTGGATCTCTACAGCTCCAAAAGAGTGACCAAGGACCTCTTGGCTGCTTCCCTAGTTAGTGCTTTCCTACTTGGGATGTCAGTTTAAGTGGACGGCCATGGCTTGGTAGGTTTGCAGTTGTACTACTTCCATTGTTGTATGATGGATTGAACAGTGCGATGTTCCAAACATGGGCTATTTTTTTCATAACATAAACCTGCTATACTCCTCTCCCTGACCTTCCTGGTGTTTTCCTTGGTTTTTATGATGATGTTTGATCCTTACTGTTTTCAAACAAACCTCTGAGGCCTTCACAGAACAGATGTAGTTATACTGAGAATAAATTACGTACCAATGGACTTAATTTACTAATTATGTGACCTCTGGAGGCAATTTTATTTAGGGGCATCAGACCACAGGGGATGAATATAAATTCACGCCACAATTTTCAGATTTATATTTTTTAAATTATAAGAAAACCATGTGTGATGCCCCAGGATTCTGGTCGTCACAGTGAAATTGCGTTCCTCACTGGGAGAGTGATGTTACGTTTGGAGGCAAGGAAGGATAACTCTCACCAGGTAAACACAAATATGCAACATGTTCACACTCCAGGCCACAAGCGGGAGCTTTTGATCCTATTCCTAGGTGACTCCCCTTTATATATTGTGGTTTGGAGAGAAAGTCAGTCAGATAGTGCCAGAGAGCAGACTGGAGCAGTCTGAGGCAGGAAGAACGTATGAGGAGCCTTGCAGCCATGAGAAATTGCTGCAGTTCCTGGACAGAGATAATACCGAAAGCAAAACAGATTGCAGCGAGCGTGCAGGAGAGCGAAGCAAAGGAGAGTGATATCAGGGGAGACCAGCTGCGAACAAGCTGCCTCCCTCTGAAGCGCAGATAACCGGTAGCCGAAACACCGAGGTTGTAATGGACTCTAAGACTTACAGCAGAGACCAGCAGGACAGCTGAACTGCAAGTTACCTGTCCGCCCTAATACCCAGGAGACACAGTGACACATAGAGCCCCGGTCATGATAGAGATCCTGTAAAAAGGCTCGAGTCACCTGTCATACGGGTTTATGTCTTATGCTATACGGGGAACAGAGAGAAGAACTGTGAGAAGCTTATCAGAAGCCATAGGCAGTAATGGTCTACAACACCACCGCGTTAGAGGAAGGCTTTTAACTCCATCTGGATAAGGGGACTCCCAACTTGCCTCCAAGCCGGCCGGACCCTGCCTGTCCTGTGATCTGGTGCCCTGGACTGCGGTTACCTGAAGTCTTCAGTAAACAAGGTAAAGAGACTGTAAACCTGTGTCCTCGTTCCTTACTGCACCTTTCACCATCTTCCATCTACACACCGGGAGCCCTGAGGATATATTCACCTGTGGGAAGTTATACCATCTAGCTGCCATAACATCATCCCAAAGGACCTCTTAAAGCAGTGTCGGTCCCCACTGACCGAATATCACAGGTGGCGTCACGAACAAACTCTATTCACCAAATCCCTTCAAAGACTTTCCCCTTTTACATGGGCGCCCAGGGCCATGGACCGGGTCACCACCGTGACATCCCCCTGTGAAAAACGGGTACCCCACGGCCCTGGCGGGCGACTCACATGTATCTTTTCCTTTACACTTCACAAATACTTGCTACTTTGTATTGGTATATTACATAAAATGCCAATAAAATACATTTAAGTTTGTATGTATAACGTGAAAAAATGAGGAAAAGTTCATGAGGTATGAATACTTTTTCAAGGCAATGTACATAAAAACTTTTTTCCTCCACTCCAAAGTGTATGAACAGGTCACCAAAATTGTGTTTATTCTCCTATCATCCAACTGAGCGTTTCATTTCATTCAAATCTTTGTGCATGTAGTTTCATCCCACTAAGACACTGTCCAATCATAAAAAGGCAGTGTCCATTGGTAGGAAAAGTAGATATGAGAAAGCTGGCGGCTTATACCCAGGAGAAAAATGTGATCAGCATTTGAAATCGGACATGCCCGATCAACATCTTCCCAATGATCAGTTGGCCGGCGCCCCCGTATACATTAGTCTGTCGGACAAACCTATCAGTATCGCCCAACATTAGTATAATATGTGTGGGAGCTTTTAGTCTTATGTGACCGCGCCTCCCTACCTCTCTAACAGTAGCGTGACGCTCTTCACATTGATCCTGCGGTCTGCCTCCTCTCCTGGTACTTTACCAACAGAAAGTCTCAGGAGGTAGGCTTGGTCATGGGAGACTGTCACCAAGGGAATCAGTCACCAGTTTCATTACCACAACTGAGAGCAGCATGATGTAGGGTTATAGACTCTGATTCCAGCAATGTTTTACTTACTAGGCTGCTTGGTGTAGTTTTGATAAAATCACTGTTTGCCCTGCTGTAGATCTACCAGTTCTCTGAATGGTGATCCCTGTTTAACCCCAGCCACACCACTAATTGGTAGCTTTTTGGGTACACTCATTTTCCCTTCTTCTCAGTTATTTTCTTTTCTCTTAGGTCTATGACATCACGTGAGTAAAAACAGACTAGCTGAATCCCTCTAAGCTCTATGTAGAAACAGGAAGCCTCTCTTCCCTGCATGAGTCATCATTAGAACTACAATTCTACATCGCGTGATATAGAGCTAATGGTAAAAGGAGAAGAATTAGCTGGGTAGAAAAGCAAAATGAGCAATTGTAAGTACTCAGTGCTATATAATTTGATGATTGCAATATACTGTATTGAGAGGAAAAAACTTTCAATAAAGTTTCCTGAATAAATGAGATTCCATGCTGTCAATGTGACACCCGCTACGGCCGTGGGGTACTCGGAACCGGGTCGGATGGTTCTTAAAGGGGTGGTCACGGCAGCGGTGACCCGATCTGTGGCCCTGGGCGTGCAATAAAAGGGAAGAGGGAAATGGGAAATAAAGTTTATGGGGGGATTGGGGAATTGTTGGTGACACCACCTGTGGTATTTGGCCAGGGATGGCCGACGCTGCTTAAAGAGACTGCTGGGGCTGATGTTGATGCAGCTGAGATGGTTCTGCTCTCCACAGGTAGAGCTAAGTCCCAAGGCACTTATAATGTGAAAGATGGTGATAATGGATGTAGTGCAGAGTGAATGGCAAAATAAAGAGAGACGACACAGCAAGGTGCAGTCTTCACGTTTTACTTACAGTTCAGATGTCATTCCCCAGCCGGTGTGCTGTGTTCTCCAGGTCAGTGGTCCAGCCAACTCTCCAGTAACTTGGGGCACTTGTCCAGAACCCCCTTAGTATGCCTTTTCCTGGCCGACTCTCTGCACTTGTTCTCGCCTCTCCTGCCCTGCGCTTCAAACCCAGTGTCCCAAGCCAGTAGTCGCAGGTCCTGTCAGGTGACATCCTCAGTGTCCCCTGAGCCCTCTTTGTCTACTTTTTCGGCGAAATAGATGAGCATGTGGCCGTTACACTTGCAGTCACAGCAGCCTCTGGGTTCCTAGCTGGGACCTGTAGTTCCTCCACTAGATCAGTGGCCGGTTCCCCCACTGCGACCTGGTCCCTCCACCTGGCGATGGTCAGCGTGGATGCGGGCCCCATGGGTGGTTTCCACACTTTCCGTGCCCCTAGGACCCCTTTGTTCCCTCTGGGAGCTTCTCTCTTTCTTTCTTTCTTCTGTTTTCTCTCTATCCCGTCCTGGGACGAGCTCCTCAGAGCTCCAGTCCCCTGCTCCAACTTCCAACTTCTCACTCAGACTGTCAGGAGTTTCAGACCCACACATCTGCTCTGCTCCACTTCTCCTCACAACTCAGTGACTCCTCCCTCCTGTCTCCCATGACAATTCCTCACTCTCCACCCACACGTTCTACCTAATCCCTCCCTGGCTTGGGGAGGTCTGGTGTTGGGTGCTAGTGTTAGGGTTCTGAATAGTGTCCCCTCCTTACCAGAGAGTTGGGACACCACACATCTGGATGAGATGCAGTACCGCTGTGGCGACTGGACCCTCAGGGGTGCCACATTAACATAGCATTTTTCGGTGCCATCAGGACCCTATGTAGGTCTGTTACTGTTTTAAAAATTGCATTTCTTGCATCAATGAAGTAACTCTGGATAGGTGCTTTATGTACCTGGTTTAAATGCATTGAGTAATTCATTTGCCCTGTGTTACACCCTTCCCAATTTGCTGTCCAGAAAAGAGGCGCTGATGCCTCTTGTCCACAACCTGCAGTTGCACAGACACAACAGTCAGCAACCACATCCATATACCAAAAAAACCACTTGAACAAATAAAACCATAATAACCACATAATCAACCATATTATATTCAAAATGTAAATAATTTTATTGAAAACACCAATCCAATTTTACACAAAAACATAATTAAAAAACATATCTAACAAATCTAAAAACAAGGAGCGCAGAACACCACACGTAATCCAATTTAATTAATAATACAATATACGGTACTATGTACATCCAGTTAGTCATAATAAATGGGGAAACACATATTTCATGTTCACAATCTCATTATATCAAAAAGTAGAATTGAGAGCAGCAGAAACAGCAGAAGTGAGAGCAGAGGTGATAGCAGAAGTCACCGCAGAACAGAAACGCAGGTCGCTTCAAAATGTGGCAGCTTTCTACTTGGGCAGGTGCCCTTATGTCTGGTGTGAAACAAACAAAGGAACGCCTGAATGTAGCGAAGCTGAACAGGGAGGACGCTGCAGTACCAGTCGAGATGGGACAAACCGGGTACATCCTAAAGGACGTAGTGAAGAGCACAGGGAAAGCGAAAGATGTGAACTGTGCAGAACTCTGTGTTGATGCTGTAACTGATGTGGACGTGCTGCGATTGGAAACAAGCAAAGTTCTAAGTTTTAAGTTGGAATTGGACTCTGTCTCTTTATGTGAAGAAGTGTCCCTGCGTCTAAGGGAGGCCTCTGAGAATCAGGCAAGTGAGACAGTGGGACTGTATATATGTGATGCGGGTGGTCAGGGCATGCTAAATCAGACACCTATGTGGGCCATGACTACGGCCCTGGCTTCCGCTTACAATACAGCGCTTATTCATATCGTGGATTGTCAGTTACTGCAGGGTATAACAGTTGTCCGGAGGCAAGAGCAAGACATGTTCTCTGTAACCACACTGACCAAGAGGATCATGGACAAAGGACACCCTCTATGTTCTTTAGTATTCTTCAAGATGCCATATCAAAATGTTTTGTTTTGGGGTTCCTTGTGCACTTTTTTCTTAGCTGGACAATCTCATAATTTAGACCACAAATTCTCTCCCATTGACAGCAGACTTGTCTCTCATCTCCCGTCTCACAATCAGTGAAATTACCCTCTAAGGCTAAGTTTCTATGAGTATTTGGTGAAATTTTGACGCTGTAGATTTCCTGCAGAATTTCATTCTTCAACTTGCCAGATTAGGTTGTTTGTGTTTCTTCGTTGACTTTTGCGTGTTTTTTACATGTTTTATTGCGTTGCTTTCAGTTTCGCTCTTGCTTCTTTTTGAATATAATTTTTTAATTAAAATTAGTTTGTTTTGTAAACTTCCTGTTTGCTGTGAGCTTTGATAATGCTTTATTGATAATGTTATGTGTGCATGTGAATTACATCCATTTTTTTGCTGCTGAAATGTAATAAAAACTCATATGAATTTTTTCTATGCGAATGGATCGCCCCCAGACACAGGGCCACAGGTTACTCAGTACCGGTCCTTTCTGTCTCAATTCTGGGGTTGTCACGGTGGCTGGACCCGGTCCGTGACCCTGCTAAGGGGCGTCCAATAAAAGGGGTGATCAGGGGTGGATTAAGGGTAGCCAGGGCCCCGGGCTGTTCACACACTGTGGGCCCCCCCGGTCATGTGACGGGGGTCATGTGACGGGGGTCATGTGACGGGGGTCATGATATACCCGAACCAGATTATTCCAGAAAAATGGCCGGGCCCTACTCTACTGTAACCTATTAAATATTTGTTAAAATCTGCAATACAATTTAGGTATATCTTGACCAATAATATCACATACAAGGAACAAATACCACCGCACCGTGACCAGACCACAAATTACAACCACAGTGATCGAATAATATCACATACAAGGAACAAATACCACCGCACCATGTCAAGACCACAAATTACCACTTGGTGACCAAATAGCACATACAAGGGACAAATACCACAACACCATTTCCAGACCACATATTACCACCACATAGTTACTGAGTACTACAATACTGATCAGTAATAAAAAAACAAAAAACACAATACTATCACCATAAGTGCCAGTATTCACAGGAGATCTGGGCTTAGTATGCAGTGTCTGTGTAGAGGTAATACAGTGATCACTGGTGACATTGTACACAGGACCTTTGTATATAGTATACAGTGTATAGTGTCAGTGAATAGGTAACACTGACTCACCAGTGATGTCTCTAGGTGAACTCCTTCATCTTTCATCCAGCACAGACTGCCATCATTTCTTCCAGCCAGGACTCGTTTCTGCAGGAAATAACAGTTATCTCGAGCTCCACTTGCAGAACACATTACTTAATTTTTCACAACTTCTACATTACACCACATGAAGATAAAAAGGCGATATAGTGTCACTCTGCACAATAACAGGACCGCCCCCCCATTTAAAACAGTATACTCAAAAAATAAAATAAATACATCACTGCAGTAATAATATCCCTTAATTAGCCCCTATGGTAATAATATTCCCCACCCTGGCTCCAGCCATATGTTCTCCCATCCTGCACTCATGAGTATCCATTCTACACCATATGATCTCCCCATCCTGCCCCATCTGTCTCCATCGTATCCATCCTGCCCCATGATCCAATCCTGCCCCATGTCTCCAATCATGCCCCGTGTCTACATTCTGCCCATGCCTCCAGTCCTGCCCCCAGTGTGTCCAGCATATTACCCCCAGTGTGTCCAGCATATTACCCCCAGTGTGTCCAGCAATCTGCCCCAGTATGTCTAGCATATTGCCCCCAGACAGTGTGTCCAGCAATCTGCCCCAGTGTGTCCAGCATATTACCACCAGTGTGTCCAGCAATCTGGCCCAGTGTCTCCAGCATTGCCCCAGTGTGTCCAGCAATCATCTGCCCCAGTGTATCCAGCATTGCCCCAGTGTGTCCAGCAATCATCTGCCCCAGTGTCTCCAGCAATCTGCCCCAGTGTCTCCAGCAATCTGCCCCAGTGTCTCCAGCAATCTGCCCCAGTGTCTCCAGCAATTTGCCCCCAGTGTCTCCAGCAATCTGCCCCAGTGTGTCCTCCAGCAATCTGCCCCCAGTGTGTCCTCCAGCAATCTGCCCCACTGTCTCCAGCAATCTGCCCCACTGTCTCCAGCAATCTGCCCCACTGTCTCCAGCAATCTGCCCCACTGTCTCCAGCATTGCCCCCAGTGTGTCCTCCAATCTGCCCCAGTGTCTCCAGCATTGCCCCCCCAGTGTGTCCTCCTGTCTGCCCCACTGTCTCCAGCATTGCCCCCAGTGTGTCCTCCAATCTGCCCCAGTGTCTCCAGCATTGCCCCCCCCAGTGTGTCCTCCAATCTGCCTCACTGTCTCCAGCATTCTGCCCCACTGTCTCCAGCAATCTGCCCCACTGTCTCCAGCAATCTGCCCCACTGTCTCCAGCAATCTGCCCCACTGTCTCCAGCAATCTGCCCCACTGTCTCCAGCAATCTGACCCACTGTCTCCAGCATTGCCCCCAGTGTGTCCTCCAGCAATCTGCCCCACTGTCTCCAGCATTGCCCCACTGTCTCCAGCATTGCCCCCAGTGTGTCCTCCAATCTGCCCCAGTGTCTCCAGCATTGCCCCCCAGTGTGTCCTCCAGTCTGCCCCACTGTCTCCAGCATTGCCCCCAGTGTCCTCCAATCTGCCCCAGTGTCTCCAGCATTGCCCCCCAGTGTGTCCTCCAATCTGCCTCACTGTCTCCAGCATTCTGCCCCACTGTCTCCAGCAATCCGCCCCACTGTCTCCAGCAATCTGCCCCACTGTCTCCAGCAATCTGCCCCACTGTCTCCAGCAATCTGCCCCACTGTGTCCTCCAGCATTGCCCCCCCCCAGTGTCCTCCAATCTGCCCCACTGTCTCCAGCATTGCCCCCAGTGTGTCCTCCAATCTGCCCCAGTGTCTCCAGCATTGCCCTTAGTGTGTCCTCCAATCTGCCCCAGTGTCTCCAGCATTGCCCCCCAGTGTGTCGTCCAATCTGCCCTACTGTCTCCAGCATTGCCCCCAGTGTGTCCTCCAATCTGCCCCAGTGTCTCCAGCATTGCCCCCCAGTGTGTCCTCCAGCATTGCCCCCCCAGTGTGTCCACCGGTAACTGATCCAAAAAAAAACGAAAAAAAACAAAAAACAAGCAGTCTCCTCACCTGTCCGCGCTCCAGGCGGTGAGCTCCCTGCAGCAGCGCACACTCGCCGGCGACTGACAATGACGTCAGACGCCGGCGACGTGTGCGCTGCGGCCGACATCAGCCGCCAGCCTCCAATTGGCTGGCGGCTGTTGTTGTTAACTATTGATGTGCGGGCGCGCGCCCGCACATCAATAGGAAACCGCCGCAGCGCCGGAAAGGGCCCAGGGAGCAGATGAGAAGGGGCCCAATGCGGGCCCCCTCTCTCTGCCCACCGGGTCCGGGGGCACACAAACGCCGCCTGGCGGGCAGTCACAGAGGATTATCAGAGGGTTAATCTGCGGTAGCCCAGGGCCCCCCCAGACCACTGGGCCCTGGGCTACCGCCCATATTGACCCTCTGATAATCCGCCCCTGGGGGTGATGATAGTTTGTCAAGGTTTAGTGACGCCACCTGTGGTGTTCGGTCAGGGCGACCGACGCTGCTTGGGGTCCGCTGGGGTGATGGAATGGCAGCTAAATGGTATACCTTCCCACAGGTGAAGTATGTCCCCAGGGCTTCCCAGTAAGGTGGATGGTGATGGTGTGAGGTGCAGACAATAACGAGGACACAAGGTTGCAGTCTCTTTACCTCTTTACTGAAGACTTCAGGATCCTCAATCCAGAGCACGGTTAACAGGGATATCTGAGACCGGCCAGTCCGAAGGCACATCCAGAGTTCCCTTTGCAGGTGGAAATCGTTGCCTACCACTAGCGCCTGTGTGTTGTAGTGCTTCCCTGCAGAGCATTCGGGATAGTCCTCACAACTTCTATTCTCGTTCTTTCTAATTCGTTCCAGTTCTTTCTAGTTCTCCGTCCCCCAGGTATGTTATGGCTAGGACGCACCCGTTTGACGGGAAGGCTCAGAGTTCTTCTGGGACCCTAGAGATGCCCCTCTCCACGCGTTGCCCCCTATGTCTGCTTAGGTGATGTAAGGTAGACAGCCAACCTATAATTAACTGTCCTGCGGAGTTTGAAGTAAGGCATAGAGTCAGTTACTTCCTCGGTGTTCCGGCCACCGACTACGCGCCTCAGTAGGATGTTGCCGTTCTCCGGGCACGACTCCTACTGGCTCTCCTTTGTGCTTGATCTCGTTTCTCACTGTCCACAATATCCTTCGCTTCGTGTCTCTTTCTTAGGATACCACCGCGGGGTGTGCAGGTGCGGTTCCGTAACGTTCTGTTCTAGTCGCTAGGTACCTGCCAGGTTCCCACGCCTGACAGGGACCCCCCTGAATCTTCCCCACAACACCCCCTGCCACAGGATGTTGCCTGGACAAAACCCAGTCAGCTTCTGACTAATTTCCTATCCAACCCCTAGTTTTACCAGTGTGAGGAGTGGCCTAGTAAATAAAACCTTTTGCTCCCCCTAGTGGCCGGAGTGTGAAGTGTAATGTGTGCTGGTGATACCTGGTCAGTTGAACTCCTTTAGTGCCATCAGACGTACCATCACTCCCCTCAGTGGCAGAGCGATACTACTGCAACGACCAGGTCTCTGGGGTGCTGCACGAATATTTGGCATTTCATTAAAATGTATGGGGAAATCCCGCAAATAAAACATATATAGTTAGCAAGATTTCGAAAATTCAACACACCTCAATTTTTGTAGTATTAAAAAAAGTTAACAAGTCCAAGAACGGTAAAGGATCCAGCTTCCAGAATATAATTTTTTTACTTAATCCATTAAAAAAGTGAAAAAAATACAAACTTTCCAAAAGGTTGAAGTGAACACTTTTTATAAGAACCAACGCGTTTTAAAACGTTGCAACGTTCTTAGTCCTGGCTCGAAATGCGCCGTTTTTTATGAAGGATATTCAGAAAGTGAAATCTCTTTTCCCCTGTACTTTACACACTGTCCTCTGCTCCAGGGCTGAATCTCTGGTGCCACCCATAGTATCTGTTATTGTCTGCAGCGCTGACTTCACATCGACAGTGCTGCAGACAATTAGTGAGCTCAGCAGCTTATCATGTCAACTCAACTAGAGTCACTGAGCTAAGTTACTGACTGCAGTGCTGTCATCGGTGTAATGATGAAGTCAGTTAGGATTTACAGCACTTTTACATGGCGATATTTTGCATCAGTATTTGTTAACAGACTCCAGGAGTGGATCCAAAACACAGAAGAGGTGAAAGTCATTCAGTTATTATTTTTCTCAGTGTTTGCTCCTGTCTGTTATGTTTAGCTGACAAATACTGATGTAAAATACTGGCCAAAATACTCACTGTGTGAATGAGGCGAGGAAGCTGCTTGTAATTCTGCTGTAATATAAGTCCTTATTCCAATGATGTGTGCACATTTGCTTGTCTTCTCTGCTCCATGATATTCAGCAGAGCAGGAGCAACACCTGGGGCAAAACTGTGACCGGCAGATGTCCGGCCCTATGACACAGTGACATGTGATGGACCTAGACTCCCAAACAAAATGAATCACACAGACGCACACAAAATAAATACACGAAGCATTGTAATTAGGTGTCAAACGTTCTCAATTTTATTTACATTTACATGACACCAAAAATGGCACAACCCCCGACTCACGAAGAGTCACCCTCCAGCACTCAGGAGAGGAAAAACCCCTGTGGTGGAAACCTCTAGGAAACCATGGTTGGAGGGTCGCCCTTCCCTTGGGCTTAGACAGTTAGTGCCGATATATAACAGATGTAACAAGTTTTAACATTTGTACATTTTACCAGATTTACAGAGAACGACATAACAAATATTGACTATAAATGTGATAAACCGGTTGTGGGAGAGATCTGGCTGCGATATCGGTCACCACATTGGTTGTTAGACCCAATTTAGTTGATCTGATTGCCCAGATGGATGAACCATTTCTTCCTTACAGATCCAGGTCCACCTCTCATAAATTTAGGCTTTTGGTTACAGGGATTGTTCATAATGGATGACTCCTAATAGGAGAAATACCACATCCCAATTTATTACCCATTAAAGTCATAGGTGCTTCCATAAACTCCCAAAGGAGAGCAGCTCTTTGTAGAGGGTAACAGAAGGGGATCCTGTGCTGGGCACCCCCGTCGGTTACGTTCCCATGCCCTGGGGGTGTCTAAAGCAGACAAACCCTTTCCCTGCTAGAACCTCCAAATTTCACCAAGGTCGGCACATTACGTGGGGTGGTCAAGCTCAACGTCCTCAGGCGCATCAGTAATGGTGCTGATCGTGGCAGCGCGGCCTTCTATTATGGAATCTTCTTTATCACACTTGTTTATGACCTCATAACAGTTGTCATGGTTACTACAGTGGCTATTACCGATACAGGACCCAAGTATTAACCCTTTCATGATTGGTAATTCACTTCATTATAGAGGCAAATAACTGCCCTTGTTACCAAGCAGGCGCCTATCATTATGGCTTCCCTTAGGCACCATAAGAAATACAGATTAAACGTGCAAGTGTTTCAGGAGTGTTTTACACTTTTTAAATCCAGAGATTGGATTTATAGCTAGCACTTTAAACAGAAAAAAATAAGGGGAAATTTCTTGTAAAATAATATTATACGAAATTACATTTCAAGCATTTTCCTAATGTACAGTTCATATAATTACATAGGTTGAAAAAAGACCTAGGACCATCAAGTTCAACCTATCTTCAAAGTTATAAATTTTATATTGCTAGATTATTTATAACTCACAATGTCATGTTTTGTTAAAAAAGCATCCAGACCTTTTTTAAATGTTGTTATAATAACTGCCATTACTCCCTCTTGTGGTCGGCATTCCAGTCTGATTGCTCTTACTGTAAAGAACCCTTTCCTATTTAGCTGCCATAATTGTCTTTCCTCCACGTGTAACAATTTTACCTATTACATATTGCGATAGGATCTTGGAGATGGGAATACCCCTTTAATGTTGATTCCAAAACCCTGTTTGATAAGGGCCCCATAGGAGCCATACGAACAGCTTAACCATAATTACGCCACTGCAGATCAAAAAGCACATCATTTTTATATTATGGAACACAATAAACATAAAGTTCAGATGCACATCCATTGTCTGTATTAGATCACAGAGTTAAAATATATACCTCGAGAATAAACTATATAGGAGGGCAAGCAGTAAAATTACAAATAAACCCTTTTATAGCACAGACCGTAAACACTTTCTCACCCGCTATTAACCTGTCAGATGTATTGTCAGCCACTTGTCCCAAACCATGACTGTTAAAAGCTTGCTGAAAATGTGATAGTTATCCCATAAAACAATATCTCTTCTAATTACAAGTATTCCTGTCCAGGCAAACCAGGGAAGAATATATAGTGGTAAATAAATGTCTCAAATTAGATATTTACAAGTATCGGTGTTATTGAAGAGGGAGTATAGTGACTTTATGCACTTTATTCCTGTAGTTTATGAAAAGCCTTCAAATATTAATATAAAAAAGAGCATAAAAAGAGGAAACATTTGCTTTATAATGTAGATACAAATATCCAGCTGAAATTCTGTAGACTTGTTTTAACAATTTTTTTTTACAATAGACTTTGTCTGTGACACAAATTGCTTTGAGCAGGTGCTCTATCCCAGCACAATGCAGGTAAATGGAGCGGCATTATGATCCCTACCGAGACCATGAAAAGCGAGTTACAAAATGACTAACTGGTTCCAGCTTTATGCAACTTGCTTGTCGCGGTACCTTAAGAGTCGCAATACAACGTACCTGCATTACATTATAAAGTAGCACCTGCTCAGAACGATTTTTGGCCACAGGACCTGTGTCGTCTAGACCGAGTCTAAAGGTACCTTCACACTGAGCGACTTTGTAACGATAACGATAGCGATCCGTGACGTTGCAGCGTCCTGGCTAGCGATATCATTGTGTTTGACACGCAGCAGCGATCTGGATCCTGCTGTGACATCGTTGGTCGGAGCAGAAAGTCCAGAACTTTATTTCGCCGCTGGATCTCCCGCAGACATCGCTGAATCGCCGTGTGTGACGCCGATTCAGCGATGTCTTCACTGGTAACCAGGGTAAACATCGGGTTACTAAGCGCAGGGCCGCGCTTAGTAACCCAATATTTACCCTGGTTACCAGTGTAAATGTAAAAAAAACCAAACACTACATACTTACATTCCGCTGTCTGTCAGGTCCCCGGCGTTCTGCTTCCCTGCACTGTGTCAGCGCCGGCTGGCCGTACAGCAGAGCACAGCGGTGACGTCACCGCTCTGCTTTACGGACGGCGCTTACACAGTGCAGGGAAGCAGAGCCCCGGGGGACGCGACAGACACCGGAATGTAAGTATGTAGTGTTTGGCTTTTTTTACATTTACACTGGTAACCAGGGTAAACATCAGGTTACTAAGCGCGGCCCTGCGCTTAGTAACCCGATGTTTACCCTGGTTACCAGGGGACTTCGCATAGTTGGTCGCTGGAGAGCTGTCTGTGTGACAGCTCTCCAGCGACCACACAGCGACGCTGCAGCGATCGACATCGTTGTCTAGATCGCTGCAGCGTCGCTAAATGTGACGGTACCTTTAGTAAATGCCAGAACTCTCTGATTTTCCTATTGTTAGAGCATTGTATTGTGTCAAACTTCTGTTACTCCGCTCGAAATATACAACCCAAATTCCCCAAAAAGTTTAGAGTCTGACGTTGTGTAAAATGTAAAGAAAACAAGAATGACACGATTTGGAAATCTCTTATAGTTTATTTTATTCACAACATGACATGGAACACAGATCAGAAGGTGAAAGACGTTTTTCCATTTAATTTGAAAAAATTAAAGGGAATCTATTGGGTGTGATAAAGCTATTGAACTGCAGATATAGGCTTAATTTGCAGGTTATTAAAAGTGCTAAGCTGCTATTTCTCCAGGGAACCGCTGGCCATGAGTCATGCCGGTTTGTCAGCACAGCTACAGTCACCGCTCACAGTACAGAGATCGGCAGTATAATAAGCAGTGACTGATGGCCCGCCGACACCTCTGCATGACTGAAAGCCGTATTCAGACAATTACCACCATTTTTTAAGTCTAAAAAGTTGAGCCAGCGGTTCTCGGGAGTACTGAAGTTGATTTTCTCCCTGGTACTGCACTTTCAGTAAAGCGGCTGAACACCTCCATAATGCTAATCTTCAAATTAACCCTATACATGCAGGTGACTCAGAAGAACACCCACACGGCACTGGAAATTGGTTAAGATGGTGATTTATGAGTATATTAAGAAACTTACACGCTATAGTACATACACATTTACACAAGTACAATCAATAAAATTTGTAATGGTAGTGTTACTTTAACAACGGTAAAGGGATACTGGGAGTTTTTGTTATTAGCATCCATTCTGGGCTCTTTACCCCTTTATCCCCGCTGCTGCTCACCGTCCTCCTGCCTCCTGCGACATCTACATAGCTGGGAGAAATGAATGCACAGAGAAATTGCCGCCTTGCGCCTGTGCACTATGCACAGCCCTAATGCGGGCCGAAAACATCAGTGCACATGCATACAGCAATGGCGGCAAAATAGTTCTGGTATGTGAGCTGGAAAGACATGTGCCGGCACATGCACACTGAAGTTTTCAGCTCCGCCTGCAGCAGGGCAGAGCACAATGCAAAGGTGCGGGCCAGCGATTTCTCTGCACAGGCGTGGGATTTCGCCTGGCTATATGGATGACACAGGAGGTGTCAATCAAAGGGGGAAGAAGGCAAGCAGCAACCGAGAGGATGGATAGAAAGCCCAGAATGGATTCCCACAAAATAGCAAATGGCCGACAGCACAGTAGACATGTGGAAGCACGTCCTAGCTCCACTGGACCCCATGGAAAATGTACATACCGAGAAAATAATGAAGGACAGCATCCAATCCAGGTGAAATGTTCAGAAAAAGGATTTCTTTATTTGCCAAAGTGCAACGTTTCAACCACAAGGGTTTCAAGCGTTTCAACCACATGCTTGAAAAAGACCCTTGTGGTTGAAACGTTGCACTTTGGCAAATAAAGAAAAACTTTTTCTTAACATTTCACCTGGATTGGATGCTGTCCTTCATTATTTTCTCAGAATGGATTCCCGTCTGACCCAACCGACAGGATTAACATTCAGCGTGGGAGAACTTTTAACGGTTTTTGGAGGGCATACAGGGTGAGTCAGGGAGTTATTTAACCATTTATGCACTGCAGCACAGGCACGGAATAAAGTGATAGTTTTAGTTGACACATGACAAAACTGGTGTCAGGATACCTTTAAAGGTAATCAAGATTTAATGCAAAACCAACATTACAAACAATATCTATGTGTAAGATTAAATAAAATTGCCATACTATGACCACATAATACCACCACATAGTGATAGAATAATGCCATCATACTGGTTTGCAAAGAGGTTGTACAGGAGGAGTGGAAAGTAAAGCGGACACTGATTGGCTGCAGGGCTCACGTAATGGGTGAGCCAGTGCCAGCACTGCTACAACAGCACCTGCACTAGAGGTGAAACATTATTTTATAAGGGGGAACATAGTAATTGAGAATTGTTTGTCTGAGTAGTGGACAACCCCTTTAGTATATGAACTTTCAATAAGACGTTTGCACCTGTCTACAGGTATTTTGACCCACTCTTCGTGAGAAAACTTGTGTCTCAGGCGTGTAGGCGCCTTCTCCAGAATGCTGGTTTCAGCTCCTTACACATATGTTCAATATGATTTATGTCAAGCCTCATAGAAGCCACCTCAGAATAGGCATGCTTTTTTATGATTTGCTTTCAACAGTGACTTGCTCATCGGTGGTCATTCCATGAGGTTCACTTTGGTCAAGACTGCAGCAGATGGTGTGATCAAAGGCCCCATTCACACATCAGTTTTTTGCCATCAGTCAAAATCCATCGAATTTTGAAAAAAACGGATATATTGCAGATTGTGAAAAACTGATGTGACAGATCCATTTTTTGCCGGATCTGACTAGCTGATCCGGCTAATTGGATCCTAAAAAAATTGGAGCATGCTCAGTTAAAAAAGACGGAATCCATCACCAGATTCTGTCATTTGATGGATCTGGCGCTATAGGCTTCCATTCTAGCAACCGACGGACGGCGACTGATCCATCGCTGTCCGTTTTTTCAACGGACACAAAAAACGTTACTATGTCCATTATCTCAAGCCGCCGGGCAAACAATTTTCGACGTATCAGGTGAACGACGGATGAAATGTGAGGCCATCCGTCGCAATCAGTCGCTAATACAAGTTTATGAGAAAAAAACGGATCTGGCGGCATCAGTTGCCGGTTCTGTTTTTTTTTTCAAAATTTGATGGATTGCAACTGATGGCAAAAAACTGATAAGTGAAAGGGGCCTAACTCTGATGTACCATGACCTTGGAGTTCATCTCTAATCTCTTTGGAAGTTGGTCTGGGTGCTTTGGTTACCATTCGTATTATCCGTTTCTTCAATTTGTCATCAATATTCCATTTGCAACCATGTCCAGTTAGGTTGGCTATAGTCCCATAGACCTTAACATTCTGAATAATATGTGCAACATCAAGCTGTTTGGAGATGTCTTATAGTCTTTAATTTAAAGGGAACCTGTCACCTGAATTTGGCGGGACCGGTTTTGGGTCATATGGGCGGAGTTTTCGGGTGTTTGATTCACTCTTTCCTTACCCGCTGGCTGCATGCTGGCCGCAATATTGGATTGAAATTCATTCTCTGTCCTCCATAGTACACGCCTGCGCAAGGCAATCTTGCCTTGCGCAGGGGTGTACTACGGAGGACAGAGAATGAACTTCAATCCAATTTTTCATCCAGCATGCAGCCAGCTGGTAAGGAAAGGGTGAATCAAACACCCGAAAACTCCGCCCATATGACCCAAAACCGGTCCCGCCAAATTCAGGTGGCAGGTTCCCTTTAACATGCTTATCTACAATTTGCTTTCAAATCTCCTGAGACAACTCTCTCCTTAGATTTATTTGGTCCATGTTCAATGTGGTATATACCATGATAACAAACAGTGCATTGACTACTTTTCTCCCCTTTTAAATGAGCAAGCTGACCAATTATAAGTTTGTATACACTTATGAAGCTAATTATAAGACACACCATAATTTCACATGTCTCTCTTTCAAATTTTTTTCAATCTTCATTAAGGTTACCATCCTTTGTGTCCATGGCTATTTTTTTTTTTTATTTTTTTTTACATTGAACCACAAATTAAAAGAAATGACTGATTTTCATTAGTTGATATTCAGTAAGTTACTTATCAGTTTCAAATAATTTCAGTGACCATTGTGGGTTTTGCTTACTTTACCAGACAGATACCAACAATTTTGTCTATGTGTGTAATAGACAAATAATACCATCAGACCATAACCAAATATTACCAGCATATGCAATATTCATAATACCATACCACCATTCTGATCATTAACCAAAACCACTGTATTAGGGACTGATATTACCACCATACAGTGACAATGTAAAGGTAGTTATTGGCTCTACATTACTATTCTGCAAACCATATACCATATGTGAATATACATATAAATCAAGGGGCTCATTGGTGACATTCTTGATGGCAGTCTTTCACTATCCCTTTTCTTTTTTTTATTCAGCCCAGACCGCCATGACCTCTTCTTCCATGTTTTAACTCATCCCTGCAAAATGTAACACAGAGATATTTGTTGGATTATCGCTTTTATATCACCCTCCTCATATTCACAAAACTCTACACAAAACATACAGTGCTATAACCAATGCCCTAGAAAAGATATAGTATGGTTATAAAAATCCTCCCCTTGTGTTGTTCTGATTAGTCACAACAGCTATGCAGACGTGGTAGATAACGGCTTAGTAGCAAGTGCCTATGGAACCACTGGATAATGGTGCAAACATCTAACTAAAAGATCTAAAAACACTGAACCAACAAACTTTGTGATAACAAAAATTTGTGTTAAGATACCGTCACATTTAGCGACGCTGCAGCGATCTAGACAACGATGCCGATCGCTGCAGCGTCGCTGTGTGGTCGCTGGAGAGCTGTCACACAGACAGCTCTCCAGCGATCAACTATGCGAAGTCTCCTGGTAACCAGGGTAAACATCGGGTTACTAAGCACAGGGCCACGCTTAGTAACCCGATGTTTACCCTGGTTACCAGTGCTAATGTAAAAAAACAAACACTACATACTCACATTCCGGTGTCTGTCCCCCGTCGCTGTGCTTTCCTGCACTGACTGTGAGCGCCGGCTGGCCGTAAAGCACAGCGGTGATGTCACCGCTGTAATCTGCTTTACGGTCGGCCGGCGCTGACAGTGCAGGGAAGCAGAACGCCGGGGGATGCGACAGACACCGGAATGTAAGTATGAAGTGTTTGGTTTTTTTTACATTTACACTGGTAACCAGGGTAAACATTGGGTTACTAAGCGCGGCCCTGCGCTTAGTAACCCGATGTTTACCCTGGTTACCAGTGAAGACATCGCTGAATCGGCGTCACACACGCCGATTCAGCGATGTCTGCGGGAGATCCAGCGACGAAATAAAGTTCTGGACTTTCTGCTCCAACCAACGATGTCACAGCAGGATCCAGATCGCTGCTGCGTGTCAAACACAATGATATCGCTATCCAGGACGCTGCAACGTCACGGATCGCTAGCGATATCGTTGTGAAGTTGGTCAGTGTGAAGGTACCTAAAGTCTCAAACCTTTTGGCGATGACTTTAGTTGCTTTTCACTCTGACCAAGAGATGAAGATCCTCTATTAATGCTGAATTTCCTCATGGGATAATTCTACAACCCATTAAATTTAAAAATAGATAGATATTGATGGGGTTAATTGCTATTATGGCTTATTTGACAAATAATGTATTAGCCATTTCTAATTATATGACCTGAGGACATAACCTACGCAACATCCATTTGTAATTTATGGTGGAGACTGTATAAGAAGAGGATGTGATAATCATGGAGATCCAAGGACTCTCATATATTAGGTCAGCAAAATAGATTTTACTAAAATTTGCTTATACATATATACACTGCTCACAAAAATAAAGGGAACACTTAACCCCTTAGTGACGGAGCCAAATTTTTAAAATCTGACCAGTGTCACTTTATGTGGTAATAACTCTGAAACGCTTCAACAAATCCCAGTGAATTTGATATTGTTTTTTCGTGACACGTTATACTTTATGATAATGGTAAATTTAGGTCAATATGTTTTGTGTTTGTTTATATAAAATATCAGAAATTTGAGAAAAATGTTAAAAAAATAGGAATTTTCAAACTTTGAATGATTATCCCTTTAATCCAGATAGTCATACCACAGCAAAACATTAATAAATATAATTTCCCTCATGTCTGTTTTACATCAGCACCATCTGTAAAATGTTATTTTATTTTGTTAGCATTTTAGGAGGTTTAAAAATGTAGCAGTAATTTTTCCTTTTTTTAAGGAAATTTACAATTTTTTTTATTTTCGAGACTTAGCCATGTTTAAAGTGCCTTTAGGGGTCCCATATAGTTGGAAACCCCCAAAAGTGATACCATTTTAAAAACTGCACCCTCTGACATATTGAAAACTGCTGTCAGGTAGTTTATTAACCCTTCAGGTGCTTTTCAGGAATTAATGCAAAGTGACATGACAGAAATTAAAATCTGCCTTTTACCACCAAAATGTCTCTAAATTCTGAACAGGTTACAACAGCCGGCAGACTCTTAGGCCAGAATTTGGTCATGAATTGCCAATCGCAAACATCAGGACCACAAAATTATGATCTGAGGGAACCAATTGGGATTAGGAGGAAGCCCCCACAGTCTCTTAACCATGTATAATGATGTAGTCACTATTGGCAGCAGCATCTAAGGGGTTAAACAGAAATGGACGGTGCAAACACTGATCGTGGCTGATGCAGCAAGATGTCAGCTATAGTGTCCAGCCGACAGCTGCTGGATTGTCACCTGTATGGGGAGGCTATTCTCTTATATCTCAGGTCAGTTAAAAGATGTATTGGCTGTCATTAAGGGGCAATATAACTCCAAGTAAATCAAACTTCTGTGAAATCAAACTGTTCACTTAGGAAGCAACACTGTTTGACAATCAATTTCACATGCTGTTGTGCAAATGGAACAGACAACAGATGGAAATTATTGGCAATTATCAAGACACCCTCAATAAAGGAGTGGTTCTGCAGGTGGAGACCACAGACCACATCTCAGTACCAATGCTTTCTGGCTGATGTTTTGGTCACTTTTGAATGTTGGTTGTGCTTTCACACTTGTGGTAGCATGAGACGGACTCTACAACCCACACAAGTGGCTCAGGCAGTGCAGCTCATCCAGGATGGCATTTCAATGCGAGCTGTGGCAAGAAGGTTTGCTGTGCCTGTCAGCGTAGTGTCCAGAGGCTGGAGGCGCTACCAGAAGACAGGCCAGTACACCAGGAGACGTGGAGGGGGCTGTAGGAGGGCAACAACCCAGCAGCAGGACCGCTACCTCAGCCTTTGTGCAAGGAGGAACAGGAAGAGCACTGCCAGAGCCCTGCAAAGTGACCTCCAGCAGTACACAAATGTGCATGTGTCACCACAAACGGTTAGAAACCGACTCCATGAGGATGGTCTGAGTGCCCGACGTCCACAGATGGGGGTTGTGCTCACAGCCCAACACCGTGCAGGACTCTTGGCATTTGCCACAGAACACCAGGATTGGCAAACTCACCACTGGCACCCTGTGCTCTTCACAGATGAAAGCAGGTTCACACTGAGCACATGTGACAGACATGACAGAGTCTGGAGATGTCGTGGAGAGCGATCTGCTTCCTGCAACATCCTTTAGCATGCCCGGTTTGGCAGTGGGTCAGTAATGGCGTGGGGTGGCATTTCTTTCCATGAGCTCGCCATAGGTAGCCTGACTGCCATTAGGTACCGAGATGAGATCCTCAGACCCTTTGTGAGGCCATATGCTGGTGTGGTTGGCCCTAGGTTCCTCCTAATGCAGGACAAAGCCAGACGTCATGTGGCTGGAGTGTGTCAGCAGTTCCTGCAAGATGAAGGCATTGAAGCTATGGACTGGCCCGCTCGTTCCCCAGACCTGAATCCGATTGAACACATCTGGGACATCATGTCTCGCACCGTCCACCAACGTCACATTGCACCAGACTGTCCGGAGTTGGCAGATGCTTTAGTCCAGGTCTGGGAGGAGATCCCTCAGGAGACCATCCGCCACCTCATCAGGAGTATGCCCTGGCATTGTAGGGAGCACATACAGGCACGTGGAGGCCACACACTACTGAGCATCATTTCCTTGTCTTGAGGCATTTCCACTGAAGTTAGATCAGCCTGTAACTTCATTTTCCACTTTGATTTTGGGCATCATTCCAACTCCAGACCTCCGTGGGATATTAGTTGTGACTTACGTTGATAATTTTTTAGGTTTTATTGTTCTCAACACATTCCACTATGTAATGAATAAAGATTTACAACTGGAATATTTCATTCAGTGATATCTAGGATGTGGGATTTTAGTGTTCCCTTTATTTTTTTGAGCACTGTATTATTATACAATAATGCTGCTTTAGTAAGTGTCCCAAGTGTCACATGTGCTGCTCCACTACCAAATCTAACCTTGTTCCAATCCTAATATAAATAAAGTAAATTTTCATTTTCGGTCATACAAACAATTATTTACCATTAAACAAGCAGCAATAGAATAAGATAGATAGATAGATAGATAGATAGATAGATAGATAGATAGATAGATAGATAGATAGATAGATAGATAGATAGATAGATAGATAGATAGATAGATATGAGACCATTGTGTGTGCAGGAAGTGCAAGAAACCTTCTTAAAGGGAAACGGATAATCCAGTGAGCAGTTAAAGGGATACGGACAATCGAGTGAATGGTTGAAGATTCCAATGACTCAGTGAGCTGAAACTGGGAGAGATCTAGGCAAAGATACAGAGAGGACCCAGTGTGCACTCTAGGAGACGGAGGCAGTCGGAACGACAAGTCTGAGTTACTCATCACTATACTATGGCATTAGACTTACGGCCTAACAGAGAAATAGAGCTGACTCCTATTGAGGCCTGTTACAGTGACTACCAAGATAGACTTACGGTACGTGACGACTACCACACGGACTTTGACATACCACGCTAAGGTACCAATAGAAATATTGTTTGCTGTATTAGTTTATTAACTTCATGATTCAAAGCTGTGTTGTGAAACAAAGATACTGTTTATACACCTAAAAAAATAACCCCCAGTATTGTGAACTAGTTTAACATTTCTGGTAAATTACTAAGGGTATGTGCACACGATGCAGATTTAGTGCAGTTCTGCAGCGTTTTTTTCTGCAGCAGAAACGCTGCAGAACTGCACTGTGAGTTACAATACAATGAAAATCAATTGGAAAAAAAAAAGCTGTGCACATGGTGCAGAAAAATCCGCGCAGAAACGCTGCAAAGAAGTGCATGTCAAAGAAGTGCATTTCAAGTGCATTTCAAAGAAGTGCATGTCACTTCTTTTGTCCAGTTCTGCAGCGTTTCTGCACCCATAGATTCCCATTTTGTGGGTCAAATCCGCATAAAAACTGCAGATGTAAAAACCATCTGCAGATTTTATGCGGATTTGGGTGTCAAAACCGCAGCAGAAAGAAGTGACGTCAGTGATGTGGAGGAAGTGTGTGGGCGGAGTGTAGAGAAAATGGAGTTGTACCGTCGCATGGGGATCGATGTGAAGCGCATGGTGGAAATGGTATGTAGTGTCTGTGTGTGTGTCTGTCTCTGTGTCTGTCTGTTAGTAGTGACTCATTGTAGTCATTCGTCGGGTGGGACTACTTCTCCCATCGAAATGTGATGATGGGAGAGTTGGCCCATCATCAGGCGACTGACTACAATGGGTTAAAAACACACATAAAACATACATTACATACAACTTATAACATTGTCTCACACCGGAGTGATCAAGAAGTAAACTGACCTCGACCATGGTACAATATAAAACCAATATTTTATTAGAAAATGTATAAAAACAACATATGTCTACTTTGTAAGAATGGATGCTGGAACCATAAACGAGGGACAGATCTGCCATAGGCTTACATATAACATGTAGTATATACTCACCACATACGTCCCCGAAGGCCACCATCCACGATCATCCTTGTCCCAAAATAAAAAAAAATTCTTTTCCGTCGTAATCCATAATATAGGTTGTCCCACGACGTCCTCCAGTGATACACTGCAGGAGTTAATCGCTCCTGCAGTGTATCGGAGCTGCCCGGTCGCTTCCTGGAGTTAAATGAACTCCGGGAGCTCACTTTATGGCAATTGAACTGCCGTGAAATTTTCTCACGCAGCACTGTCGTAAAGCGAGAGTCCCAGAGTTCATTGAACTCCGGTAAACTCTCCCGCATGCGCAGACACACTGCAGGAGCTTTTGCTCCTGTCAGTGTGTTTTGGCAGCCATGGAGAGCAGTCACATCTCCTGGTGTGGCTGTTCTCCATGGCAGATCGTCGTGGGACAATCGATATTAATGGACTGCGTCGGAAAAGACTACAGATCATCAAGGGATTTGTAAGTATGGTAAAATTTAGAATATTAAAATACTTTTTACTGTGTTTTTTTTTTGTGTTCAGTAGTTTGGGGTTAATAATGGATAGGCGTCTTATAGACGCCTATCCATTATTAACTGGGGTTAACGTCACCTTACAATGTCAAGGTGATGTTAACCCCTTATTACCCCATATCCCACCGCTACACGGGAGAGGGAAGAGAGAGGCTAAGCGCCAGATTTGGCGCATCTTAGTGATGCGCCATTTCTGGGGCGGCTGCAGGCTGGAATTTGTAGCCGGGGGGGGGGAAATATCCGTGGCCCCTCTCTAGGCTATGAATATCAGCCCGCAGCTGTCTGCGTAGCCTTTTCTGGCTATAAAATATAGGGGGACCCCATGTCATTTTTTTTCTGGGGTCCTCCTATTTTAATAGCCAGTACGGCCACGCAGACAGCTGTGGGCTGATATTCATAGCCTGGGTAGATTATCCCCTTCCCTGGCTACAAATTAGCAGCCTGCAGTCACTGGCTTTCCCTTTCTGGACATGAAAATTGGGCGTGAGCCTACGCCAATATTTTTGGAGGGGTTAATAATGGATAGGCATCTTATAGACGCCTCTCCATTATTAACTGGGGTTAACGTCACCTTACAATGCCAAGGTGACGTTAACCCCTTATTACCCCATATCCCACCGCTACACGGGAGTGAGAAGAGAGAGGCTAAGCACCAGATTTGGCGCATCTTAGTGATGCGCCATTTCTGGGGCGGCTGCGGGCTGGTATTTGTAGCCGGGAGGGGCCAATATCCATGGCCTTTCTCTAGGCTATGAAAATCAGCCCGCAGCTGTCTGCGTACCCTTTTCTGGCTATAAAATATAGGGGACCCCACGTTATTTTTTTCTGGGGTCCCCCTATTTTAATAGCCAGCAAAAGCTATGCAGACAGCTGCGGGCTGATATTTATAGCAGGCTACAAATATTGGCCCCCGGCCGTCGGCCCCTCTGGTGCAGAAAATTACGCGGGAGCCCACGCTGTTTTTCCCTGTTTTTTTTTTTTTAATTAAACGCTCATTAAGGCCTCTTTCACACTTACGTCGGTACGGGTCCGTCGCTATGCGTCGGGCTGACATACCGACGCATGTTGTGAAATTTGTGCACGACATGGGCAGCGGATGCAGTTTTTCAACGCATCCGCTGCCCATTCTTTTTTTTTTTTTACTTTATTATTAGCTTTAAAAAACGCTGACAAATCTGCATGAAAAAAACGCATAACAAGCGCACAAAAAGCGCACAAAAACCGCACTAAAAAACAGCACCAAAACTGCACTGAAAAAAACGCACTAAAACGCATGAAAAACGCACAAAAAACGCATGAATTGTCAGCTGTATTTTCTGCCAGAAGATGCAGATTTTGTGCAGATTTTGTGCAGAAAGTTCTGCACCAAATCTGCATCGTGTGCACACAGCCTTATCCTTTAGACATTTAATTTCTGTTCATCTAAATTAGTTGCTGTAAATAAATAATCACTTGGTTCAAGTTACCACTGAGTCCTCATATTCTATACCGTTGCACCTGTTTACACATACATAGAAATGCTCGGCAGAGTGATCGCTCCTGTGTATGGAGGAGTTGGGAGAGATAGCTGCTGACTGCTATTATCTGCGAGAGAGCCACTGTCATACCATTCGGCCATAGCCAAGAGCAAAAGGATTGGAAGTTTGAAATAAAACATGCCGGATCCTAATCTCCCCCAACATAATCTGCCAGGGAAGATCAAGGAGGCCTCAGACAAATTAGACTCTTGGCCCAGTGATATCAGTAAATTCGGCTGACATAAATGCCGCATACACATTACATGGCTGTTGGAATATCAATGTTTTAGTCAATTATTCAGCTGACGGCCATTGTGCCATTTCTACCATGCACAGGAGTGTTCGTGTGGCCGAGCTGCAGCTCTCTCATTTCCTTCGGATCTATCTATGGTGAGGAGAGTGAAGTCAGTGCTGCCTGGCCACAGGAATTACATAACACACAACAGGGTTAGGTCATCCCTGGGAGAGCCAGTGTCAACACCGCTGGAATTGCACTGCTGGAATGGCACTGGTACCGGAGGTGAGGATAAATGTTATTTTAAACATTTTAAACGCTTCATCAAGCTCAATGTGGACAAATCTGAACTAATTATCTTTCCTCCATCTCACATACCCTCCCTACCTTATCTATCTATCAAAATAAATGAAATGACACTTTCCCCTGTCCCAGAAATCCACTGCCTCGGAGTAACCCTTGACTCTGCCCTGTCCTTCAAACCACACATCCAAGCTCTCGCCACCTCCTGTCGCCTCCAGCTCAAAAATATTTCCAGAATCCGTCTTTTCCTCAACCCACACTCTACCAAAATATTTGGGCATGCCCTAATCATCTCCCACCTCGACTACTGCAACATCCTCCTCTGTGGCCTACCCTCTAACACTCTTGCACCCTTCCAGTCCATCCTTAACTCTGCTGCCTGACTAATTCATCTCTCTCCGCGCTACACTCCTGCTTCCCCTCTTTGCAAATCCCTTCACTGGCTCCCAATTTATCCAGTTTAAACTACTAACACTGACCTACAAAGCCATCCATAACCTTTCTCCTCCGTATACTTCCACACTAATCTCTCTATATCTTCCCTCACGTAATCTCTGGTCCTCCCAAGACCTCCTTCTCTCCTCCACGCTTATTCGCTCCTCACCCAATCACCTTCAAGATTTCTCCCAAATATCCCCAACCATCTGGAATTCTCTGCCTCAACACGTCCGACTATCAACCACATTTGGATCTTTCAAATGGAACCTGAAAACCCACCTCTTCAAGAAAGGTTACAGCCTGTAATGACCACACGGCCACCTCTACACCATCGGAGCTCCTGCAACCCTCAACCTACTGTCTCCTTCCCCATAATCCTGTAGAATGTAACCCCGCAAGGACAGGGTCCTCTTCCCTCTGTACCAGTTTGTCAGTGTAAGTTTTGTTTACTGTAAGTGATATTTGTATTTTGATGAAACCCCTTCTCATGTACAGCACCATGGAATTAATGGTGCTATATAAATAAATAATAATAATAATAATAAAAGAGGGCAACATAGGGATTGAGAAGGGGTTGTCTGAGAAGTGGACAACTCCTTTAACAGAGTACTGTGTGGAGCTTTGTCCATTCTTCTAATTTTTTTTATTTTATATTGTGACAATAGTTTGTGAAAGTACTGTATACAATAGGCCCTTTGTTGTGCAATTTCACACTTTTTTGTTACCATGTACCACCAATAACTGCAGATACCAAAGAGACAATGGTAATGTAGATAGAAACTGCTCATGTTTACTCATGTAGATGAGTTGTGGCAAGTGGGCTAGGGACACAGCTACACAACACTTAACTATTTTATAATACAACTAGCTGAAGAGCCAGGCCGGCGTTGCCTGGGCATAGTAAATATCTGTGGTCAGTTATAGCACCTCATTTCTCTTATTTTCCCATCACCCCTCTCATTTAGCACCTCACTTCTCTCATTTTCTCCCTCACACCTCTCATTTTCCCCCTCACTCCTCTCATTGCCCCCTAACACTTGTCATTTCGACCTCACATCTGTCATTTTCCAATCACTCCACTATTTTACCTCACTCCTCTCATTTTGCACTCACACCTTTTCATTTTCACCTTACACCTCTCATTTATACCTCACACCTCTCATTTTCCCCTCAGTATATACATGTTTGTCATCTCCCTTATATATAGTATACACCTGTATGTCATCTCCTGTATATAGTATATACCTGTATGTCATCTCCTCCTGTATATAGTATATACCTGTAAGTCATCTCCTCCTGTATATAGTATATACCTGTGTGTCATTTCCCCTGTATATAGTATATACCTGTATGTCATCTACTCCTGTATATAGTATATACCTGTATGTCATCTCCTCCTGTATATAGTATATACCTGTAAGTCATCTCCTCCTGTATATAGTATATACCTGCTGTATGTCATCTCCTCCTATATAGTATATACCTGTGTGTCATCTCCTCCTGTATATAGTATATACATGTATGTCATCTCCTCCTGTATATAGTATATCTGTATGTCATCTCCTCCTGTATATAGTATATCTGTATGTCATCTCCTCCTGTATATAGTATATACCTGTGTGTCATCTTCCCTGTATGTAGTACATATACATACTTTTGAGTGGCGACTATTGTGTTTAGACTTTTATGTGGCGAGGTTGGTGTATGTGTGGTGAAATGTGCGCTGAGGGTGGTATATGTGTTCAAGCAAGTGGTAGTGTGTGGCGCATTTTGTGTGTGTGTGTTCATATCCCCGTGTGTGGTGAGTATCCCATGTCGGGGCCCCACCTTAGCAACTGTACAGTATATACTCTTTGGCGCCATCGCTCTTGTTCACATCTGGCAGCTGTCAATTTGCCTCCAACACTTTTCCTTTCACTTTTTCCCGATTATGTAGATAGGGGCAAAATTGTTTGGTGAATTGGAAAGCGCGGGGTTAAAATTTTGCCTCACAACATAGCCTATGACGCTCTCGGGGTCCAGACGTGTGACTGCGCAACATTTTGTGGCTGTAGCTGCGACGGTGCAGATGCCAATCCCGGACATACACACACACACACACACACACACACACACACACACACACACACACACACACACACACACACACACACATTCAGCTTTATATATTAGATTTATGATTCTATCCCATTTCCTCTATATATATTCATATTTCTTTTGAGAACCTTGATTCAGCACAATGTTTACTACTTTTTAAATCTATAAAATCTGCAATATCTTCCAGTAACTTTAATTTTTTATTATATTTTTCTTTCACCAAAACTTTTTCACAATTCTCTAATTTATTTTTGGATACAATCACTACCTATGTCATACATAATTTGTCTCCATGCTCATAATATCTTCATGTTCATTCATATTCGATACACTGTAATAAGAAGGGTAAGGTTGGGTTCATACTGCGATATATCAGTCCGTTCAACGCATGTGTTAAACGGACTGCGTTAACGCAAGTGCCGAAATGCGATCGCGCTAGCGCAGATAGAGCTAGCAGATGCTCTATCTGCGCTAGCGGTGTTGGACCCGGAAACGCTGCAGCCCGCGTCCGAGGGTCCATCACAGAATGACGGCACATCGCTAGCACATGCCTATTATGGCATGCGTTGGCGATGCGCCCGAAATAGGGGTTAATAGCAGCGTTAACGGACTGCGTTACACGCGTTATGCCATGGTGTAACGCAGTCCATCTAACGGACTGCCATAACGCAGTATGAACCCAGCCTAAGGCCAGAACATTTGGCCATTATGTGTTGTTAATGTGGTCCAAAACGCATGTGGTTGACTATATGTAGTTTCTGCATAAACAAACAAGCTTTGACAGTGCATTTGTGAACGCATGACTCAAATTTAGAGAAAATTACAAAAGAACAACCCAAGTAAAATAAAGGCTATATATAAATCAGTATCACAATCATAAATATAGTGATATTAGCTCACCCGGGTGTCTTTTGAGTAAAAAGAAAGTGGAGACCACTTAAACCAAGAACCGAAACCAATCACCAAACCAAAGGATGCACCAGGAAGACCAGACTGGATCAAGATATATTCTTTTATTATTTAATTATCAAGCAGCGATACAATATATAAAAAAAACTACCGTTAAAAAATATACGATACAAATACAAAACAATCATACAAGTGTGCAGCACGGGACGGCATATAAAAATGAATATATGGATACCCAACCGCACAATAATAATAATTATTTATATATCCGTGCAAGGTAAATATTACCCACAATCGGGGTATATTAGTTCCCTGAAAAATTGAGTGACACAATGTGGAAACAATAATAAAAAATAATAAAAACTCCAAAATTGATGTGCAATATATGCAAAAAAGTGCTGAAGTGCAAATAAATTCAAAGAACACAATTGTTTTAACCATCAGGGTTATTTCCAGACCCTGCACAGTGCTGATAGAGACAAAGTGCTAAATGCTGAACTATAACAGATTTCAGGGAAAAATAGTGGATATTAGTGGATATTACCTTAGGGCACCGCGCCGTCCTGAGTACACGCACAGTATCACTGTAATAAGCGGCACCACATTACCGCTCATACAGGAAGAGCTGCGACGCTGAGAGGATGGCGCCGAGGGAGCCGGGTAAGTATTTTAATGCCAGTGGGCGGGCGCACAGGGGGAGGGAGGGGGTAGATTACTGGGAACTTTATTTTAAACACACAAAAAAACAAAACAATGATTTTTCATTCCTTCTCTCCAGTGAACGCTGCTGGAGAGAAGAAATGAATGGTGCTTCAGCACCACAAGCTGGGGGGACAGCGCTTACTGTAGCGCTGTCTCCTGCATGGCACACGGACTGCACACGGACAGCATCCGTGTGCGGTATGTGTTTTACACGGACCCATTGACTTTAATGGGTCCGTGTGATCAGTGCGCTCCCACGAACACTGACATGTCTCCGTGTTTTCCAAACGGACACACGGTCCGTGAAAACACGCTGACATGTGCAGAGACACATTGATTTTAATGTGTCTACATGAGTCAGTGTCTCCGGTACGTGAGGAAACTGTCACCTCACGTACCGGAGCCACTGACATGTGAAACCGGCCTTAAACTGGTTAAAACACAATGCTCAAATGCTTTTTTCATCCACGTGTGACAGTGGAAAGAAGTTACAGTCTGCTGAGGTCTGCTGTGTTATAAAGCCAAAATGAATAAAACGTTGGCTTCTTCTACTGTGGCTATATTCTCTTCCTTGGCAACTTCAATAACTCTCAAGGAATTATACCGGAGAATACTGCAGTTTTTAATTATGTACAATAAGATGTGCATAAATAATGATCAAATCGCAATTTGTATTCTACAGAAATTCTACAACTTCCACTTCAGTAAATACTTAATGAAAGCTAGAAAGATTGCCTTCTAAAGACGTTCCCATTTTAATGCTTCGGGGCATGAACTTGATTCTCTGCTGTGAAAGATACAGCTTTACTTAAAGAGGTAGCAAGACCTGTATGTAATTATTTCATCATTTTCTTTGCCTCCAAAAAAGTTACAACCCCCCCATATAAAGATTGTAATATCTGCTACTGTGTATCTGAGAAGATGACTCAATGCAATTGTTGAAGACAACCCTTTATAGAGAAACTAGACATCAATATTTCAATTATACTAAGCAGGATGGCAGAAGCCAGATATGAGCCACCCAATAATTATGTTTCCCCAAAATTTGCATAAAACACTGGCTGCTGTGACCTAGTGTGCTACAGTTATGTATAAGCTAAATATAGATCATTATGATCGTTACACTCATCGCAAGTTACGTTTCACTAATCTACATAAAATAAAAATTCTGAAACCTTAAGGGTATGTGCACACGTCAGGTTTTTTTCCTGACAAAATCCTGAGAATTCTGCCAGAAATTCGCGTTTTTTTCCGCGCGGATTTCTCGTGGAATTTGCGCGTTTTTTGCACGGATTTTTTGCGGATTTTTTGCGTTTTTTTTTTCCAAAATGTCAGTTTACTATGAAATCCGCAAAAAATCCGCAAAAAGAATGAGCAAGACCATTCTTTTTGCGGATTGCGTTTTTTTTGCGGAAAAAAACGCATACATCTGCACAAAAAATGCGGAATGCATTCTAAATGATAGGATGCATAATTTGAGCGTTTTTTATGCGGATTTATAGTGTTTTTATAGCGAAAATCCGCAAAAAAAACGCGAAAAATCCGGACGTGTGCACATATCCTTACAGTTTTCCCTCTGGCCACTGAGCCCAATGGCACTTCCTAATCTGTAGAGATCGCTTTTCAGCAATCATCTGATTATAATTGCAGGATTACAATGAAAAAGACGGTCACAGCTCACCTCCTCCCCTTCCTGCACAATGACTTCTACACAGATCACAGAGTATGCGCACAAAACGTTCACAATCTAACACAGGTGTCTGAAACCCGGCTGAGCAAATGGGCAGCAGACAGAAAATTGAATATGACGAACCACATTCTATGAAAAAAAAAACACAGCGTTTTTAATGAAAAAATATTTTCCCATCATTTTTCCATATTTTGTTTAATTTTTTTTTTTTTACAATGTTTTCCCTTTTTCGTCCCCAAGTGGCTCCATGCAGTGGCATTGTCTTACAATTAGCCACATATAATAATTGTAGCCCCATCCTACAATAATATTCCCCATTTTGTAATAATGTCCCACATATTGCAATAATGTCCCCCATCCTAATTTCCTTCCTGCAGTAATGATCCCCTGTTAAATCTGTCAGGGGATGCAGGCTCAAAAAGATTACATCGGACAGACTTAGCACAAGCCACTCCATCTGGCGGATTCCAAAGGAACCCTGTCCTTAAACTCTTAACCTCATAAAGGGATCTAGACTAACAACAGGGTCCACTGGATTGCTTCCATGAAAGGGCTGCTGACCAGAGGTGTAAACTAGAGGCAAAAAGGGTCGCAATGCTGGATCAATACCAAGAAGTCATGTCAGGGACCAAGCCAAGAGGCAAGCAGATGGTCAAAATACAAGCCCAAGTCAGACAACAGGATATACAAGCACTACTCAAAATGACCAGGCATCCTCAATATATCATCAATATTTTTTCAACCTGACCAGAAAAACCCTTAGGCTATGTGCACATGATGCGGATTTGCTGCGGATTCGCAGCGGGTTTTACCGCGCAGAAACGATGCAGAACCGCACTGTGATGTACAGTATAATGTTAGTCTATGAAAAAAAAAAAAAGCTGTGCAGATGGTGCGGAAAACTCAGTGCGGAATTGCTGCGGATTCCAAAGAAGTGCATGTCACTTTTTTTGTGTGGATCTGCAGCGGTTCTGCACTCCTCCATGTTAATATTCCGCAGTGGCCCAAAACCGCTGGAGATCCGCACAAAATCCGCATCAATTCCGCATAAAAACCGCACAAAATCCGCATAAAAACCGCAGCAAATCCGCGGCTGCGGATTCTGCCAGGAGATGCGGATTTTGTGCAGAAAATTCTGCACCTCTTTTCCTACGTGTGCACATACCCTTACACACAGGGAGTTGGCCAGATGATCACTATTTGGTCAGTATTTACATCAGTATTTGTAAGCTAAAACCAGGACTGGGTGATAAATACAGAAGTGGTGACGAGTTTCTTTTATACTTTCCTCTGATTGTTCCACTCCTGGTTTTGGGTTACAAATATTGATGTAAAATACTGACCAAATACTGAATATGTAAACATAGTCTTAAAAAAAAGCAATAAAAACAAAATATTGTTACAAAAGACACCCATAAAGGCAGGGAAAATGCGGAAAACAACCATTGGCAGTCAAGATTCTAAAATTACCAAAAGACACTAAAAAAAGGAAGCGTCTTGTTACAAAACTACAGAGAAAAGGAAACTTTCATGAAGCATCTTCTGCTTGGAAAATAGCCATTTTTGGTTGCCTGAAAAAGACTCTGTGTGCACATAGCCTTACCATAAACTAACGTAGTTTTGTAATTCATGTTTTGTCCAGCTGCACATTTTTTACGGATCAAATAAATTTCTTTGACATATTTCACCTGAAAAAATTGCATGAAATGCAATTCTGGAGTTTCAGTTTTTTTTTTCTCATTACGCCATTTATCGATTGGTTTAATTTATTTTATATTTTGACAGCCTGGAATTTTACAGACAAAGGGGTACAAAATGTGCGTATTTTTACTGGGAACAAGGGGGTGATTTGACCTTTTATGTGTTTTATTATTATTATTTTTTGTTAATTTTTCACTCTTCTTGTTAGTCCCCTTAGGGAACTTGAACCTGTGATCATCCAATCGCTTGTACTATACGTAACAGTGCTACAGTACTGCTGTGTATAGCGAAAATCACAGTCTCCTACTAACGCGAGCTATAGGCTGGCTTTCACAGGACTCCCGTCATGACAAGTACGGAGGTCTTCAGCAGACCCCAGGCTGTCATGGCATCCCTTTGGCACCCTATTATCTCGTCACGGGGGCGCTGATGGCCATATAGAATGATGCACGCCCTTGCCAGAGCACATTAAATGCCCCTGTCAGTGGTTGACAGCAACATTTAACAGGTTAACAGGCGCGGATGGAGCTCCGCTCCACCCATAGCTGTTAGAGGCAGGTGATGGCTAAACAACATAGACATCATCTTCTGCCGGGAAAGATGTTGGCTCGGCTTGCAAGCGCACTGCAATGCCAGGGACCTGACATATGATGTATCTGTACGCGATATGTTGGGAAGAGAATAGAATGACAAAATGGATGAAAATCGGATATTTCATATGCTCAACCACAACCTCTTTGTATACCAGACCAATGCCCAAACTCCATAACCTCCCTATCCAACATCACTGAAGGGGGGCTTAATTGTCTCCTCTCCAAATCGCACCTCACCACCTATGCCCTCGACCCCATCTCACCTCCTCCCCAACCTCACCACCACTCTTATCGCATTCCTAACCCACCTCTTCAACCTATCACTAAATTCTGGCACCTTCCCTTCTGCTTTCAAACATGCCACAATCACGCATATCCTTAAAAAGCCAATCCTCGATCCAACTGCTATGTCCAGCTATCGCCCAATATCACCGCTCCCATTCGCTTCCAAACTCCTGGAGCAGCACGTCCACATTGAACTTTCCTCCCACCTCTCATCTAACTTGCTGTTTGACAATCTACAATCTGGTTTCCGCCCCCATCACTCAACTAAGACAGCCCTGACCAAAATTACTAATGACCTACATACAGCCAACGCTAACGGACAATACTCTGTACTCCTCCTTCTAGACCTGTCCTCTGCTTTCGACACAGCTGACCACTGCCTCCTACTACAGATCCTCTCCTCCTTTGGCATCAAAGACCTCGTCCTATCCTGGAGATCCTCATACCTTTCCAACCGAACATTCAGCGTCTCCCACTCCCACACTACCTCCTCATCCCACCCTCTCTCTGTTGGAGTCCCCCAAGGCTCTGTTCTAGGACCCCTACTCTTCTCAATCTATACACTTGGCCTGGGACAACTCATAAAGTCCCATGGATTCCAGTACCACCTTTATGCTGATGACACTAAGATCTACCTCTCTGGCCCAGACGTCACCTCTCTGCTGTCCAGAATCCCGGAGTGTCTATCAGCCATATCCTCCTTCTTCTCCTCGTTTCCTCAAACTCAATGTGGACAAATTTGAACTCATCATCTTTCCTCCTTCTCATAGATCTTCCTTACCTGACCTATCTATCGCAATCAATGACATCATGCTTTCCCCCATACCAGAAGTCCGCTGCCTCGGAGAAACCCTTGACTCTGCGCTGTCCTTCAAACCGCACATCCAAGCTCTTGCCACCTCCTGTCGCCTCCAGCTCAAAAATATCTCCAGAATCCGTCCTTTCCTCAACCGTCAGTCTACTAAAATGCTTGTGCATGCCCTCATCATCTCCCGCTCCGACTACTGCAACATCCTTTTCTGTGGCCTCCCTGCTAACTCCCTTGCACCTCTCCAGTCCATCCTTAACTCTGCTGTTTGACTAATTCATCTCTCTCCTCGATACTCCTCCGCTTCTCCCCTCTGCAAATCTCTTCACTGGCTCCTATTCCCTCAGCGTATCCAGCTTACTAATACTGACCTAAAAAGCGATCCATAACCTGTCTCCTCCATATATCTCTGAACTAATCTCCCGATATCTTCCCTCACGTAATCCCCGGTCCTCCCAAGGCCTCCTTCTCTCCTCACTTGTTCGCTCCTCACCCAACCGCCACCAAGACTTCTCCGGAATATCCCCTATCCTCTGGAATTCTTTGCCCCAACATCTCCGACTATCAACCACATTCGCATCTTTCATACGGAACCTGAAAGCCCACCTGTTCAGGAAAGCCTACAGCCTGCACTGACCCCGCTGCCTCCTAATCACTACTGAAGCTACCGCCTCACCAACACCGGAGCTCCTGCAACTCTCAACCTACTGTCTCCTTCCCCACCATCCTATAGAATGTAAGTCCACAAGGGCAGGGTCCTCGCCCTCTGTATCAGTCTGTCATTGTTAGTTTGCTTATTGTAAGTGATATCTGTGATTTGTATGTAACCCCTTCTCATGTACAGCACCATGGAATCAATGGTGCTATATAAATAATAATATACTGATCCAGCTCCTACATGTGTGAAGTGTAGGTGTGCTGTTCAACTTTTTTGAAACCCATTGAGTGTATCCTATTTTAATCATCAAAATCGCATCTGGACGGGACCTGCTGCAAGTCTCAAGGCTCTCAGACGTGGATCTGCCACTTTCACAGATGTGTGGATACATCCACAAAACTCTTTGGGTCCGTGTACTGTACAAAAAACTAGGACGGCGCAGACACTGCACACGGATGTTCGACTGCAGCCATATTTAGATGGCCGTACTAACACTTGCTATAAGGACACCTGCAATCTGCCATGCAGACGAGGACAATGTCAGTCACGTCTGTAATTTCAGGACGTGACCGTCCCAAGTCTTCATATTGCCATGTTGCTCACACTGGTCTGTAAATTGCACAATGATTTATTGGTTTGTGAGGAAAATCACCCATGTGCAGTAGCACGGTGCTATAATACGAGTGTGCTCTCTGTATATGCTCCTGTGAACATGCCCTGAGGCAGACCGTAGCCATCAGTATTAAGCTTGTGTGCGGTTACTCGATGCTTCAGTGGTAGTGCTCACTACACTGCGTTTCTACATCAGTAACGGTATAATCATCTTTATTATTATTTATTACCATTCGCTAGCTTGGGGTTCGGCTACTTTAACAAAGACGGGGTTTTTTTTCCCGCCCATTTTATGTGCACAAAATGGCGGCTGCCGCCTCACTCATGAGGCGCCGCACAGGGAGTGGGCGTGGCTAGAGCGGAAGCGAGGCTCGGGGGGCGGGCTTGGCGCCTTGAACGGCAGTAACGTCACGCAGCGAAGGCTCTTTCTCCCTCTTCTTCTTCTCCGTGCGGCCGCGGTGGTAGAGCTGCTGCACGTCTGGCGCCATGCCCCGACCAGGAATGGAGGTGAGTGGCCCGGATGGCCGCGGAAAGAGTCTACGCCGTGTTTTACTGTAGTCATGGCGGAAGCAGGCGGCTGCAGCTGCGTCACATACGGCTAAAGGTTACTGAGGCCTGTCGGTAATAGGATCGGACCGTCTTGTGCCGCCATTTTATAAGCAGAGTACCGTAGCTCTGCGCCGCGGCTCGTTTAGCTCCAGTTATTGAAGACGAGGGCTTGCTGGGATTTCTAGTTCGCTGAGCGGCCGAAACACAAGACAATGCGTCCAACGGAACTACAAGTCCCAGCATGCCCCGAGCACCTCCGCTTGTTTTTTTGCCCATGGGCAGTGTGAGGTGCCGCGGCAATGCGTCCGCTGTCTGGGAGGGAGCCGGGATGTGTCTCGCTGCTCTCCTCCCGCCTCCACGCTGGGGCCTGCAAATGGCGGCCATCATGAGGCGAGGAGAAGGCAAAATGGGAGCCGTGCCGACGTCAGGGATCACGTGCCGAGACCAAGCCGGGAGGGAGGGGGACTTGTAATTAAAGGGCGCGTGTTCGGCGAATTAAAGGGGATGTTCCTATTTGGCCGCGCTGCACAATATGGATCTAGTCTGATGTTATAAAGGCTGGGATGGCGGAGCCGGACTGTTCTGGAGCGGGCAGATTAACCCATTCCTGCTGCAGACAGTTTTTTCTTCCTCGTTCCTGCTGCAGACATTTTTTTTTCCCCTCGTTCCTGCTGCAGACTTTTTTTTCTTCCTCCCCCTTGATGATAACCATGTTGAAAACATAATCACTTTTTTTTTAATTTTTTTTTTTATTAAATTTTTTTTGTGATTTTTGCTCTAAACTTAAGCTGCTTTCACACATCAGGTTTTTTGTTTCAGGCTAAATCTGGCTCTCCGGGAGTAAAACCGGTATCGGGGAAAAAAATAAAAACCAGATCCATTTTTTTTTTCCCCCATTGACTTGTATTAGCGCTGGATGGCCCAGTGTTCCTTCCAGTTTGATCCCGGATCCGGCGTCTGGAAAAAATATCTACTGTAACGTTTTTTCGTCTCCGGGGAAAAAGCCTGAAGCGCCGGATCCGGCTCTTCCGGCCCTTTGCTAGAATGGGAGCCGGAAGGTGCCGGATGCAGAAAATGGCGGATTCGGCGGCCTTATCTGTTTTTTTGAAACAGCATGCTCCCAATTTTTTTTTTTATCCAATAATCTAGATAGGCTAGCCGGATCCGTAAAAAAAAAAACGGATCCGTCGCATCAGTCTTTCACAATCTGCGCCGGATCCTGTTTTTCCAACATTCGCCGGATTTAGCCTGAAACAAAAAACCTGATGCGTGAAAGTAGCCTTAATCTAGCAAATTGGTTTGCCAGGTCAGTATGACTATAGTGATGCAAAAGTGTTTTTATTTTATACATAGTCAAAAGGCACTTATTTACCAGGCTGTTCAACTTACGTTGTGCGTGGGTTTTTTTTTTTAAACCCGGATGCAATGGCCAGAAACACTACAAATGTTTTTGTATTCATCCATAAACTGCGACCTTACCAGTATTTAGGACTGGATTCCAGTTGCTTATGTAGCTCTGACTATGGTGGCCATGGCAAAGCCTTGAGCAATAAACGCAGCATGCACGACTTGCATCCAATTATCGGATCCCACTCGACCATTCTTGTCTGTGGTGAAAATTGGGCCATACTCGGCTGACATCAGTGCGGTCCAGTTTTCCACGGACTGTTGGAATGGAGAATTTATCAGTGTTACTAGCATAGCTGGCCCAATTTTCTGGGATAAGAGAAACTAGCTTTGCGCAGAAGGGAGCTGGCAGTCGTCGACTTGTAGGTACCGTACTTTGATTTGCTTTTATTTTAGTTGAATGTTAATTGGTCATGCCTTTCATAATTTATATACTGTTTTTTTGTTTTTAGGATCACTGGGGGTCATCAGATGATACTGTAAGTATGCATAAAGGGTGTATGTGTTTTATATCATGCTTTGCTTATACAGCACCTTAATTCCACAACACTTACACATCATGAAAACACTATTGACCTGCACCTAAAGCCCCACTGCCAAGGGAAACTAAATGTTATTCCTCCAGGCAGCTTTTGGTTTTCAGTCATGGGGTCACCACTCTGTGGATATACAACTGTGGCTTTAACTGTGGAACTGGCACACTGCCAGGGGAAATTAATACTATTAACCGGCAAAGTAACCCCATTTCTGCGGGGTTTTTTGTTCTAGTGAATATTGGCCAACCCCCCTAAAAGCAAGGGTCTCACGACTGTAGATGATCTTTAATAATAATCTTTATTTTTATATAGCGCTAACATATTCCGCAGCGCTTTACAGTTTTTCACACATTATCATCACTGTCCCCGATGGGGCTCACAATCTAGAATCCCTATCAGTATGTCTTTGGAATGTGGGAGGAAACCGGAGTGCCCGGAGGAAGCCCACGCAAACACTGAGAGAACATACAAACTCTTTGCAGATGTTGTCCTGGGTGGGATTAAACCCAGGACCCCAGCGCTGCAAGGCTGCTGTGCTAACCACTGTGCCGCCCTGTAGATTCTGTCATTTGGAGAAAATATGGTCGATTATACTAATGACACTCTGATCAGGTTGTGACCAATTCTCTTGGGGTGGGAGAAACGAGCACACTATGGAGGAGAGGACTCCTGTGAGTTCCTGGAAATATGGCTGCACTCAGATGTCATCCGAGTGCAGTCTGATTTTCACACAGCCATTAACTTGAATGGGCAAGTTTCATCTGATTTAGGCTATGTTCATATTTTTTGTGAATTTTCAGCTGCATCTTTAGGCTATGTGCACACATCAGGATTTCTCGCAGGAAATCCGCATGTTTTTTGCGGGTTTTTTTTTTTTTTTTTTTTTTTTCCCCCCCTCCGGAGCTTCCCCAATGCAATAATGTATCTGCGAAAAATCCGCAAAATTAAGGAACATGCTACGTTTTTTACGGCAATGCATTTTTTTTTTTTTTCAGAAAAGACGCAACATGTGGACTAATTGCAAAATGCATTCTATTAATAGGATGTGTGGTTTTTTTCACGTTTTTATAGCGCGGGGTGGGGGAATTCAGAACGTGTGCACACGGCCTTACAGTACTAGAAAAGACTGAGATTTCAGAAATCTCATGCACACAGGTTGGGGGGACTCATCAAACACAATGTGTGAGACTTATGAATTACCTTGCAGCATACTGCTTTTTTTTTTTTTTCTTTCCTCCTGCTGAATTGGTATGTGAAGTCGATAGCAACTGTCCCACCACATAATTAGTCCTAGTGTTACCTGATAAAGAAAAGTGGTGAGTGAGCCCTAAGGATTAAACTTTCTCTTTAGGGCTGACTGGATCATGCACTATTATTGTACCCATTCCCTGCAACCATGCTATGTAAATCCCACCAGTCTGGACAATTAAGGGTTTACACTGCTAGTTTGGCTCTCCTAACCTCACTATCAACTTGCTTGCAGAAATAATTGACACTTTTAGTCATTACATGTGTTGAGTTGTTCCATAGTGAACCATGTGGTAATCTGCTAATCGTTTTTTTTTTGTTTTTGTTTTTTTTTCTCTCTCAAACAGGGACATGAACCAAAAGAACCTGAACAATTGAGAAAACTCTTTATTGGAGGCTTGAGTTTTGAGACCACTGATGACAGCCTCAGGGAGCACTTCGAACAATGGGGGAAGCTCACAGACTGTGTGGTAAGTTGTATTTCTTTATCTAAAATAACGGGAGTTGTAGTACAAGCAAGCCAAGATCACGCTAAAGGTACCTTCACACTGAGCAACTTTAGAACGAGAACGACAGCGATCCGTGACGTTGCAGCGTCCTGGATAGCGATCTCGTTGTGTTTGACACGCAGCAGCGATCAGGATCCCGCTGTGCCATCGCTGGTCGTAGCTAGAAGTCTGGAACTTTATTTGGTCGGCGTGATTGGTCATGTTTGACAGCAAAAGCAACGATGCCTGCAATGGTTTTTCATGGAGCTAACAACCAGCGAGAACGATAAGTACGTCACTGGATCGCTCCTGCATCGTTCTGCTGTTGCCGTGTTTGACGTCTCCTAGCGACCTAAACAGCGACGCTGCAGCGATCGGCTCATTGTCTACAACGCTGCAGCGTCGCTTAGTGTAACGGTACTTTTACTCGCATAAATGCCAGTCATTCAAGAACACTTGTCGCTGGATAATTAGTCATAATCCTTGGGCTATGTTCACATGTTGCATTTTTAATGCAAATTAAAACGTGTCTTACAGTACCAGCTAAAGCTGAGATTTCAGAAATCTCATGCTCATAATTTTTTTTTTTCCTGACTGAATTGCAATATTGCAGAATGTCACTTTTTTTTTTTTTTTACTCTTCTATACTGCTAAGAGCAGGTTTTGCCTGCAGAAAAAAACACAGCAAAATGCAACATGTCCTATACTGACCATCAGTCTATTGAATGGCAGTCTATTGAGTCTCATTCAACCAGAGGCTACTGTAGTTGCCATGCTTTGGCTAAGGCTTTAAAAAATTGTATGTAAGGAAGTTAACAATCAATGTATGTCTAAACCGGATATATACTGTATATACTCGAGTATAAGCCCCCCCCCCCCTAATTTTGCCACAAAAAAACTGGGAAAACTTAATGACTCTAGTATAAGCCTAGGGTGGAAAATGCAGCAGCTACCGGTAAATTTCAAAAGTAAAAATAGATACCAATAAAAGTAAAATTAATTGAGACCTCAGTAGGTTAAGTGTTTTTGAATATCCATATTGAATCAGGAGCCCCATATAATGCTCCATACAGTTTAATAGGCCCCGTTAGATGCTCCATATTAAAATATGCCCCATATAATCCTGCATAAAGGGTAATAAGGGCCCCATAAGATGCTCCATAGAGATATTTGCCCTATATAGTGCTGCACAAGTGCTATGGCCCCATAAGATGCTCCGCACAGCCACTTGCCCCTTATAGTGCTGCACAAGTGTTATGGCCCAATACAGATGCTCCGCACAGCCACTTGCCCCATTTGCTTTTGCTGCCATAAAAAAAAAAAATCACATACTCACCTCTCCGTCGCTCAGGACCCCGGCACTTTTACCTGCTCTTCGTGCGGCTCCGTCTTCGGCACTGACATTCAGCAGAGGGTGCACACTGACTGTCACCGCGCCTTCTGACCTGAGCGTCACTGCCAGAGGACGCTGAAGACGGAGCCGCACTGGAACGAGGAGAGGTAAATATCGCGCAGCGCTGCGCTTCCCCTCCCCGCTCCTGGCGCTGCGTCCCTGCTGCTTCCACCGCTGCATCTTCCTGTATTGAGCAGTTACCGCTCATACAGTAATGACTATGCGGCTCCACCTCTATGGGAGGTAGAGCCGCATATTCATTTCTGTAATGAGCGGTACCATGTGACCGCTCAGTACAGGAAGAAGCTGCAGCGCTGGAAGAAGCAGGGACTTCCAGGGACTGCGCCGGGAGCATGTAATTATAATTACATAGCCCCCGCTCTCCCTCCCCTGCTGACCCCCGGGTTTGACTCGAGTATAAGCCGAGAGGGGGACTTTCAGCCCCCAAAAATGGGCTGAAAATATCAGCTTATACTTGAGTATATACGGTACTTAACATTGTTTTTTACCTTTCAATGTTTTTGGTGGGATTTGTATACCATCATCTTTATTGAAGTCTGCATCAGCTAAATTATATTTAATATTTAGGTTATGAGAGACCCACAGTCAAAGCGTTCCAGAGGCTTTGGTTTCGTCACATACTCATGTGTGGAAGAAGTCGATGCTGCAATGTCTGCCAGACCACACAAGGTTGATGGCCGTGTTGTTGAACCCAAGAGAGCAGTTTCCAGAGAGGTATGGTTTAAACGTTCTGGATATGGTATCATGTATATGTGTGTGTGTGTGTATATATATTTATATTATTCTTCCTGATTTGCACCAACTTCACTCTCCCCACCAATTCACCTTCTAGGACTCTGTTCGACCTGGAGCACATCTAACAGTCAAGAAAATATTTGTGGGCGGAATAAAAGAAGATACTGAAGAATACCATTTACGAGACTATTTTGAGACCTACGGCAAGATCGAATCAATTGAAGTTATGGAAGATCGTCAAAATGGAAAGAAACGTGGTTTTGCTTTTGTCACATTTGATGACCACGACACAGTTGATAAAATTGTCGGTAAGTGGATTAGATGTATTTTTCACTAATGGTTTCATTAGCTACTAAATATTTTGTGTGCCTTTTGATCTCTGCAAAACCTTTAAAAGATCTGTGGATGACTTTAGTGCTTTCTCCTAGAGCCCTGTATACAGTGGCAGTTTTCTGCCAATTTCATAGGGAACTATTTTCTAACAGTAGGTAACGTAAGGTACTGATACTTTTTGTGTTTTAGTCCAGAAATACCACACGATCAATGACCACAACTGCGAAGTGAAGAAAGCTCTTTCAAAGCAGGAGATGCTATCAGCCAGTTCCCAGAGAGGTTTGTATTTTATTTACTTGCTTTGTGGAAAGGACTGTGTGGGAGAAGTAGCTAAATACCATTTTGTTTTCATGTTAGGCCGTGGTGGAGGAGGAAGCAATTTCATGGGCAGAGGTGGAAATTATGGAAGCGGAGGAGGAAACTTTGGAAGAGGAGGTGGTGGCGGCAGTGGCTTTGGAAACAGAGGTAAGTTGGACCTTCTGATCATTTTTATAAAAATTAAAACAGATCTGACTCTTCTATGGATATTTTTATTTTTTCCTATTTCATATTTGCAGGCGGCTATGGTGGTGGCAGAGGTGGTTATGGTGGTGGTGGAGGAGATGGATACAATGGATTTGGTGGTGATGGTATGTTTGACCTTACACTGATGCACACAGTTAAATACATAATTTGGAGGCCTAGTTTTTTTTTTTTGTTTTTTTTTTGACTGTCTTCTGAACAATTAAATTCGTCATAGAAGTTCCTGCCCCCCTCCATTAGGCCAGGTTTTTTTTTTTAAGTTCCTTCAGTATTACAGAGCTGCATGTTTTATTTAAGCCATTCTGGTGAAATTCTCTAGGAAACACTAATTGTGTGGGATGATACTGTCTGATCTTGTACAGAATGGTAAATACTGCCTTGTGATCAGGTCACGATTTGACATCTATCACCATTTTATGGTCTAACTAGATCACTGAATAAATTGGGAGAATCACATTTACCTGTCTTTATAAATTCTCTCTAGAGAATGGCATGCATTCTGAATCCGTTCACAAATGCATCCCAATGGTAAGAGTCAAGAGTATTTATCAGCTTTGTAATAAGATGTAGCCTGGTCTTTCAACTACATAATACATCTGGGGATCTGCTTGTAAAGGATTAGTGACCAGGTTTTGCATCACTGTTCTGTAACCCCTGCTGCTCCATAATGCACAGCAAAGAATAAAAAGACCGCAGCACAGAACCTCCCCTGTGTTTCTATGCTCACACACCACGGCATCTCCAGATTTTCTTTTGGTCTTGAATTAGTCATGAAAAACAAGGGGCAGAAACCATTTTGAAGCTACTCCTGCGACTTCATCGTATTTATTTATTGACCATATTGGTGTCTTCCTTTCTTTCCACTTCCACACAGTCCTGACGAAGGGCTGTTCTGTTTTCTGTCCTGTAGTCTTTTGGCTCAGAAACTGCCACCACCTTTCAGGGCTGACGTACAGTATTCTATAATGCTGTTTATCTGTCCCACATCGATCTGTAAGAAGACAAATAACTTTAATTATACTCTCCTTCGGGGGGTGGTCCTGTCACTCTTGTTCTGGCAACTCCCATCTTACGATGCTGTCCTCCTTGGTTTGCAAGAAGGATGTCCTCACGAGAAAACTGACACTACTTGGCCACATTATACATTCACGGCCAGATAGTGTACCCTTTACTTGGTTTTTGTCTTTTCCTTTCTATATTCCCCTACATTTATAGCTGTATATATACTGTGAAATGTTATGCAAAGCCATGTTTATAAATACAGTTCATTGTTCTATTAAAATGATCCATGTGTAACTTGCCACTAAAATTCATGTAAATAAAGATTTGGGATGAAAAAAAGGTGCTTAGTTTGGGTGGCTAAGTACCTGAGCACACATGCCTTGTAATGAATTTGTTGCAACTTATGCCTGGTCACTAAAGACTGGTGTACGCAATGCCAGCCATGATGCTGCTGATGCCGTTCCAGATTGTACTATTGAATAACACCTCTGTTTTGTCTGCTTTGTTAAACCAGGTGGTGGCAATTATGGTGGTGGTGGTGGCGGCGGCCCTGGCTATGGCAACAGAAGTTATGGTGGAAGCCCAGGTTATGGAAACCAAGGTGGTGGATATGGTGGAGGAGGTGGTGGTGGATATGATGGCTACAATGAAGGCGGAAACTTTGGTGGTGGTGGTGGAGGCGGTAAGTAACATTCAAAATTAATGAGAAGCGTGTGCGTATTTCCACAACTTATTATATTTGTTGTACAAATTTACTACTTGTTGCTTTAAAGGGAGGTATCGGGACACTTTTTTTTTTTTTTCTCTAAACAAGATCAAACTGGGAATTGCAACTTGCCTGCTTGTTGGTACTTGAATGCAGTTGTTTTTTTTTTTTTTTTTTTGGAACATCCTGGATATCCTTTAACACAACTGCAAGAGTTTATAAAAGAAACAAACTTGTAACGCCGTTTACATTAAATTGTTAATGTCTTAACATTGTCTATTCTAGGCAACTACAATGACTTTGGCAACTATGGAGGCCAACAACAGTCGAGCTATGGTCCCATGAAGGGGGGAGGAGGAGGTGGCAGCTTCAGTGGAAGAAGCTCTGGAAGTAGCGGTGGCCCCTATGGTGGTGAGTAGTCATAAGCTCTTTCCCTGTGAGCTGGTTGTTGTTTGTGGGGTTTTTTTGTTTCGTTTCCTTGCACATAAGTAAATTTGTATCCCTATAGGTGGCTATGGATCAGGTGGTGGTGGTGGAGGAGGAGGAAGTGGCGGTGGAAGCTACGGAAACCGGAGGTTTTGAGTCTACAACAGGAAAAGGTAACTCAAAATGGTGGTTTTGTCTTGTGATGATTCTCACTGGCTGAAGAAGCACTTGAATAATAATCTTCTTGTCCTATATCATTCAACAGGCTACAGTTCTTAGCAAGAGAGCGAGGAGTTGTCAGGAAAGCTGCAGGTTACTTTGAGACAGTCGTCCATGTGCATTAGAGGAACTATAAAACCTACTACAGGAGCAGCCGATGATCCATAGTCAGAAAAGTTACCGCAGCTTATACAGGAGGCATTTCTTGTTCAGGACTGTAATAGCCTCAGTTTGTAAGCAGTGCAGCTGATGATTAATGCAATGTAGTGTTGATTAGATGTACATTCCTGAGGTCTTTTTATCTGTTGTAGTTTGTCTCCCGTTACCCCATTACATCAGGTATACTGCCCTGTAAATTGTGCTAGTTATAGCAGGAATAAAGAATTGAGAAGATTTTAACCTTAAAAAATTATGTAGTTCAGTGATTCCTCGCCTAACAGGGCAAAAAGTATTGCTCTACCTAAATAAATAAACATGCTTTTTTTTTTTTTATTCACGAGTTAATGTCTGATTATTAAATCAGAGCTGTGTACCTGAACATTTTCAATGGTGCAAGCCTAGCACTAAAATCCATCTACAGGCAGTGGTATTCGTAGTGTTAAAATGGTTAGTTTGTGGGCATTTTCTTTCAATAAAACAAGTTTAGTTTTTCTCCTTTGAGATTGGATGATAAAATAAATGGCGAACCTTTTCTTTGCTTTTAACATAACAAATACCACTTGTCCTAGTGGCACAGACTTGTAGTCTTGTACCTCCTTTTTTTTTTTTTTTTTTTCTGTAGCTAACTTTATGCATTTTATGCATGGTTACCAGCAGTAGTTATTGATAGTATCCAATGTGACAGTACAGGAGACTTGCTGACAAACCTATAATGTGAACTGGGCTCAGTATTGGCCTTTTTTGCCAACTTTTGTTCGTTAAACTTTTTGTTTTGTTTTTCTTTCAACTTTACTTGCCAGGGCTATATAAAACTTTATAGTGATGGACAGGTACTTTATTTGTATAAATAAGCTCCATTGTATGTCAAACTTTCATACAAGCTCAAAACTTCTCCCATGTATGTTTTCTAATAAAAACCGGCTTCTATCTGTAAGCTTGCCTCAATTATTTAGCGTAGCATTCTTCCATGACAGGCCAGCTCTTGCTGCCAAATGGTCTTTTTTAAGGGTATGTGCCACCACAAATAATGGCTGTTGGTGACTGTAATAAGTAGCTGTCCTTTGTATTTGTTGTTTTTTTATCAGCTTCAACCTGATGAGGCTGATGTGCCTGCTTTAAAAGGAAAAAAAGTCAATATGGTTATATAAGTGGATTTTTTTTCTTCCTTTTCACTCCCACCCCCAATCTGATAGCTGAAATGCTTATTTTACCATATTTGATTTTCAAAGCAGTTGTGCCAGCCTCTTCGGGCCTCTATCTTTTTAACAATGAATGGCAGTTTATTTGTGAAGTTTGACTGATCTTTAGGTTAAATTGTGCGATCTCGGTAAAGGTTTAGGTTATATTCTATAACTGTTTTCTATGACAAAACATTTTTAAATTTAGAAGCTAAATAATCCAGATAGCAAAATTTTTACTTTGAAATTGCACAACATTTTTGCCCAATTCTTAGGGCCTTAGTAAGGATTGCTACTGTTTTATTTGTATTGAGTGCAAGCTTACTGCTAGCTCGTTTGCTCTTATTTTTGGTGGTACTGCTTTCAAGACTCAAAAGTGGAAGCATTAAATCTGCATATTGTGGAAAGCTTATAGATGAGTTTTCAAAGGAGCCAACATCAACCTGGTTAATGGCAGAAAGTGATTTGAAACACAACTCTTGTTTAGTTTCCCAGTCACTAGGCTCAGGTTTGACTATTCCTGGCATGTCTTGGGTTTATATTCTGGAGGTTTGCCGCTTACATAAATGGATTTAATATTCTGTCAGCACAGAATGACCAAACGGCATCCTGCCGCTCAGTGCTTCATGGCGAGGTCAATAGTCTAAATACACCTCCCCACCTGTGTTTTTTTTTTTTTTTTTTTTCCCTATTCGGCCCCCCCCCCCCCCCCCCCAAAAAAAAAAGTGCCATCTATTGGATTTAGCAATCCTAAATACATATTGACTCTTGAAATACTTTCCGTTACATTCCTGAATACTACATTAAAGGTTTTTCTGAGAATTCCTCTAGCTGCTATAAATAAATATATATATATATATATATATATATATATATATATATATATATATATATATATAAAAATTTTATTTTTTTTTAAAGCACCACTCCAGTGTTTTTCTCCCACCCCACACCCTGGAGTGGTGCTTTTAATGCACGTCCCCTGCCTGAAACTCTCCTTCCGGCGTTTTTTGCTGCCTGTCTGTCTCTGGCAATAATTGACCTGCCGGTTGCTCCAGTGTTTCATGGAGCTGCGCAGAGGTCACCTTTCAGTACAAGTCAGAGAGCCTTGTGACATGGCTTCTGGCTAGTCAGAAGCTGTGTTCACAAGATGGTGCTGTAGAACCGGAGCGGTGCCAAAAAAACTGAAGACTCTGGAAGGTGAGTATGACAGGGCTTACAATTAAAGCGCCACTACAGTGCTGGGGAAAAAACAAATGCTGGAATAGTGCTTTAAATTGCAGTCATGTGACAATGTCTTTACATTGGCAATCAATTTTTAAGGGCCCCGCCAAACTTTCCCCTTTGAGCTGTACACAGGATGTAATAGTGGCTGCAGAGTGGGTTATGTAGTTTTTTGGTTTCTTTTTGTGCCTCCATTGCAGTTATTGGCAAAGTAATGAGTTATCAAAATTGTTTTCATTGAAGGAATGTACTTCTGATCCCTGTATGATGCTGACCAATGATAAGCAGGGCAGCAACAAAGTAAAGAAAATCCCCTCACCACCACAGCTTACAGCAGATTTCAGTGTGAGATGTAATGATGGGTCTGATCTCCTGGCTCAACCTCCTGCTTGAGTCATTGTGGGGGTGCAGCAGAGTTTGGCGGTGTCACATTACAAACCCTTCTCTCAGCTTTCCTTATTGTCAGTAATCACATTTTATGTTGTGCTCAAGCAACTGCAGTGAGGTCAGAGCTGTCATTGCATCTGGCACAGTCGTGACCTGCCTGCTCTAGGCTAAATCTGTGTGAGATGTGATGACAGCCTGCCCTTCCTGCAGAGTGACTACACGTTGAGCAGTGTGTTGGAGGGGTGGTAACAGCAGTGGTGACAGTGCCGTGAGAGGAGAGCTGATGCAATAGTTTAATGTGACCCAAATAAAATCTGCACCCCCCCTGCCACGAGACCTTGGCCATGGTGGAGACATGTTCTTGCTTTTGAGTGTTGCTGCCTGTTTGGCCAACATAATGGACACTACACACACCAGAGAACACCCACTTAGATTCTACACTTTTTTTTTTTAACTCCTTAGGTACACATTACTTATTAATTTGCAATAAAGAGGGGAAATAAGTAAAATAAATCCACTGTGCTGACTATTACATTGTGTACAGTTAAGTATGAAAGATTTTCTGGAAGGTCCTCTTTACACAGACCACTTTAGATGCTACTCTTAATCTGCGACTTCTATGATCTTGATAAGGACACTTTGACTTGAGGTTCTCCAATTTGCTTTCACTAGGACACCTTGTGATTGCCTAAATTTTGAGTAACTTGTACCATGAAGTAGAAACTTTTTGAACTTTCTCATTGAAATATTTTATTTTTCCGAGCATGCTGCCAACCTGGTAAACTGGTAACATGGTGTTTCAGTGTTAGATTACACTGGAACGTGAGCTAGAAACACTGACAATTTTTTATTTTTATATTGCGATTTCAGCTTCCTCTTCCCTTTATGATAATATTGCCTGCTCAGAAAATCACTCCTTATCTCTGTGGTCCAAGGCTATAGCCAGCCACACACATTAGATGGCTGTCGAATGACTTTTTTGCCAAAAGCCATCTTGGCTGAAGCTCCAAACCTGTTCTGAGAGTCACTTAGGCTGGGTTCACACTGCATTAACAGCAGCCCGTTCAACACATGCGTTATCGGGCTGCTGTTAACGCAGGTACCGATTTGTCATCGCAGTAGCGCAGATAGCCTATGTTCACATTTGCGGTGCTGCATCGGTGACGCAACGCAAACAAACGCATGCAAAACGCATTGTTTTGTGACGCATGCGTCCTTTTTTGGCATGATTTTGGACGCAAAAAAATGCAACTTGCTGTGTCCTCTGCGCCCTGACCCTTGCGCCAAAAAAGACGCATGCACCACAAAACGCAAGACAACGCATGTCCATGCGCCCCCATGTTAAATATAGGGACGCATGCATCGCTGCGCCCGACGCAGCCCCGCAAAACGTTAATGTGAACGTAGCCATAGAGATAACAGATGCTCTATCTGCACTAGCAGTGACAGACCTGGAAACGCTGCAACATGCGTCCCAGGGTCCGTCACTCATTGATGGCCCATTGTGGGTGTGCGCTAATGATGCGTCCGACATAGGAATTGCGGCGGTAATGTGCTACGTTATGCCGCGGTGTAACGTAGTCCATCTAATAGATGCCCATAATGAAGTGTGAAACCAGCCTTTCTGACAAAATGGCTGACAGCTTAGTTTCATCTAATTAGATCTTCATTTAATATTAACAACCATTTATCATTGGGTTCAGCTGATACTGACGGCCCCCATACACAGACTATTTGGGTAAGACGGAAGTTTGTTCAGTGTTGGGCTTGGTGAAAATGGCAAAGTTCTTATTTATATTCTATCTGTCACAGAAAAGGCTAGAGTAATTAAACCAGAAGTGGCACAGTTGGTGACTTAGAAGAATCTGATTAGTATCTGTACCGGATCTTAAGCAATTTGTTAATTTTGGATGACTTTTTTTACAGCTCTGTGAGAGCCTACATTTGACAAAAATAAGATCAAAACACAAGGGTAAGAAAGTGTTTAAGCATAAATTGTGTAGGAAAATGCAGCTAATCTACAGTAAGACTTGGCTTTTATACAATTTTTGGTATAAACTATGGCCCAAGCCAGAGGTGAAAAGTTAATAAAAAAAAAAAACACTGGCATTCCTTCCAAACCTACATACTGAGCGAAGGTACTAACCTTTTACCATTCAATGTAATAAGTTATCCCATATTAATAGGATGGTCTGACTTCTGAGACCCCAAGCAATCCCAAAGACTGGGCTCTAGAAAGTGGTGATAGGAGCATAGGTCGAACATTAACCTTTTCCCGACCTCCCCCGTACTAGTACTGCAGAGGACGCTTCCTTTGTGGGCTCTGGCGGTGAGCCCGCATCAATGCCGGGACATATCGGCTGTTTTCTACATCTGACATGTGCTCGCAATAGCGGCTGGTGGGATCTCGATCGCTCTTAACTAGTTAAATGCCGCTGTCAGACTCTTGCAGTGGCATTTAACAAGCGCTGCCGGAAGTACACGCACCACTGACCCAGTCACGTGAGGGGTCATCGGTGCGTTGCCATCACAACCAGGAGTCTCCTCAACCTCTGGTTGTCAATTGCTATGAGTGACACCCTGTAGTCGGCACTCATAGCAATCCTGTAATTTTGCTGCATAGAGGTCATCTGTGCATCATGTAGCAGAGATCATCGAGTAGTGGATGCTTTTAGCCTCCTATGGAGGCTATTGAAGCATGCCAAAAATAAAAAAATTTTGAAAGAAAAAAAAAAAAAGAATATAAGTTGAAATCGCTCCCCCCCTTCACCCCATTCAAAATAAAACAAAAAAATCAAAAAACATCCACATATTTGGTATTGCGGCGTTCAGAATCTGTCAATAATAAAAAAGGATTAACGTAATGGCTAAACGGCGTAGCGAGAAAAATAAAAAAACCAGAATTATGTTTCTTTGGCTTTTTTTTTTTTTTTTTTGTCACGACATTGCATTAAAATGCAACAGGCAATCAAAAGGACTTATTTGCACCCAAATGGTCAGCTCCGCACACAAAATATAAGCCCTCACTCCCGAGATCACAAAAAATGGAGATGCTATGGGTAACGGGAAATTGTGCAATTTTTTTTTTTTAACCCACTTATGACCTTTGCATTTTCTGCTTTTCAGTGTTCGTTTTTCCCTCCCTTCCTTCCCAGAGCCATAACTATGGCCATGTGAGGGTTTAGTTTTTGCGGTACTAGTTGTACTTTTGAACGACATCATTGGTTTTACCATGTCGTGTACTAGAAAACGGGAAAAAAATTCCAAGTACGGTGAAACTGCAAAACAAAGTGCAATCCCACACTTGTTTTTGTTTTGTTTTTTTTCTTTGCTAGCTTCACTAAATGCTAAAACTGTCCTGATATTATGACTCTCCAGGTCATTACGAGTTCATAGACACCAAACATGTGTGTTATCTTTTATCTAAGTGGTGGGGAAGAAAAAATTCCAAACTTTGCTACAAAAAAAAAAAAATTGTGCCATTTTCCGATACCCGCAGCGTCTCCATTTTTTGTGATCTGGGGTCGGTTGAGGGCTTATTTTTGCGTGCCGAGCTCGAGCTGACTTTTTTATTGATACCACTTTTGTGCAGATACGTCCTTTTGATCGCCCGTTATTGCATTTTAATGCAATGTCGCGGCAACCAAAAAAACGTAATTCTGGCGTTTCGAATTTTCTTGCTACGCTGTTTAGCGATCAGGTTAATGCTTTTTTTTTTTTTTACTTTTTCCATGCTTCAATAGCCTCCATGGGAGGCTAGAAGCTGGCACAACTCGATCGGCTCAGCTACATAGCAGCGATCATCAGATCGCTCCTATGTAACTGAATTGCAGACTTGCTATGAGCGCCGACCACAGGGTGGCGCTCACAGCTAACCGGAATCAGTAACCATGGAGGTCTCAAGGACCTCTATGGTTACTATGCAGAACCATCGCTGACCCCCGATCATGTGACTGGGGTCGGCGATGCGCTCATTTCTGGCCGGAAGCGCCGGTTAAATGCCGCTGTCTGCGTTTGACAGCGGCATTTAACTAGTTAATAGCGGTGGGTGATTCGCGATTTCACCCGCTGCTATTGCGGGCACATGTCAGCTGTTCAAAACAGCTGTCATGTCCCGGCTTTGATGTGGGCTCACCGCCGGAGCCTTGCATCAAAGCAGGGGTTCTGACCTTGGACGTACTATCCCGTCCAAGGTCAGAAAGGGGTTAAAGCAAAGTTTGGAAAAAATTTTCACCTTGAATAAAAAAAGAACCTAGACATATTTGGTGTCTATGAACTGGTAATGACCTGGAGAATCATAATGGCAGGTCAGGTTTGGCATTTAGTGAACCTAGCAAAAAAAGCCAAAGTGTGGGATTTTACTTTTTTTTTTTTTTTTTTGCAATTTCAACACACTTGGAACACTTTTCCCGTTTTCTAGTACCTGATGTGGTAAAACCAATGGTGTCGCTCAAAAGTACAACTTGGCCCGCAAAAAATAAGCCCTCACATGGCCATATTGGTGGAAAAATAAGTCATGGCTCTAGGAAGGAGGGAAGCGAAAAACTCAAAACCGAAAAAAGCTGGGGTTATGAAAGGGTTAATTCATTATAGGAATTGTCTAGGTAAAAGTTATCACTTATCCGAAAGATTGGTTATCCGACCGCTGGGGCTCAGGACTCCTTCTAGTCCTTATGGGCATGGTGGAAAAAGTTGAGCTATAGGAAATTAAATGAGTGCAGATTGAGCTTCATGTCAAGGCCCCCTATTTTGTTCTGTGCGGGTCGTAACAATCAGACCACCACCTATGAAGTTGCCACCAGACCATTTTAACCCCTTAATGATCTCCAATACGTCTTTTTACTGACCTGAGATATAAGCAAATTAGGCTACTTTCACACTAGCGTTGGAATCTCCCCGTCGCAATGCGTCGGAGAGATTCCGACACTAGCGCATTGCACAATGGAGGCAGTGGATGCATTTCTCCGGCGCATCCGCTGCCCCATTGTAAGGTGTGGGGAGGTGGGGGCGGAGTTCTGGCCGCGCATGCGCGGTCGGAAAAAGCGGTCCGTCAGGAGCAAAAACTGTTACATGTAGCGTTTTTTGCTCCCGACGGTCCGCAGAAGCACGACGCATCCGTCGCTCGACGGATGCGACGTGTGGCAATCCGTCGCAAATGCGTCGTCAATACAAGTCTATGGGGAAAAAACGCATCCTGCAAGCACTTTTGCAGGATGCGTTTTTTCTGCAAAACGACGCATTGTGACGGATTGCAGGAAACGCTACTGTGAAAGTAGCCTTACATCCCCATACAGGTGACAATCCAGCAGCTAGCTGCTGCATCCATATCTGTTTAACACCTTAGATGCTGCTGTCAATAGTGACTATATCAAATAAATGGTTAACGGGGTGGGGGATTCCTCTTCATCCCCATCAGCACCCTGAGATATTGTTCATGTGGTCCTGATGTTTGCCATGGCAATTCACAACCAAATATAGTGGCCTTAGGGTATGTTCACACGTTCAGGATTTCCATCCTTTTTTTTTCCTGACTGTTTTTTAAAAAACTGCAGCTCTTGGCAGAAAACGCAGGTCCTTTTTTTGGTCCTTTTTTGGTCCGTTTTTGATGCGTTTTTTGATGCGTTTTTTGATGCGTTTTTTTTATGCAGTTTTCTAGCCAGAGTCTGTGTGTTTTCTAGGAATTTTTTTAGGGTTAAAATGGCTGAAAATACCCTAACCCTACCCCTACCCCTACCCCTACCCCTAACCCTAACCCTAACCCTACCCCTAACCCTACCCCTATTCTAACCTTAGTGAAAAAAAAAAAAAAAAAATTCTTTATTTTTTTTTATTGTCCCTACCTATGGGGGTGACAAAGTGGGGGGGGTGTCATTTACTATTTTTTTATTTTGATCACTGAGATAGGTTATATCTCAGTGATCAAAATGCACTTTGGAACGAATCTGCCGGCCGGCAGATTCGGCGGGCGCACTGCGCATGCGCCCGCCATTTTGCAAGATGGCGGCGCCCAGGGAGAAGACGGCCGGACGGACACCGGGACGCCGGGTGAGTATAAGGGGGGGAGATTAGGGCACGGGGGGGGCATCGGAGCACTGGGGGGGGGCATCGGAGCACTGGGGGGGGGCATCGGAGCACGGGGGGGCGGGATCGGAGCACGGGGGGGCAGCCACACTCCGCCCACGCACTTCCGCCCGCTCCCCGCACTTCCTGCTGCAGCGGTTCTGCACATCAAATCGCAGTAAAACCCGCAGATATATTTTTGATCTGCGGGTTTTACTGCGGTTTGGACCTCACAATGGAGGTCTATGGGTGCAGAACCGCTGCGGCTCCGGAAAAAGAATTGACATGCTCCTTCTTTTTTCCGGGAGCTATTCAGCGCGTCTTTTTTTTTGCAATTTCCGGACCATGTGCACAGTGTGTCCTGTTTTCCATAGGGTACAGTGTACTGTACCCTGCATGGAAAACAGCTGCGGAACCGCAGCGGCAAAACCGCCGCGGTTCCGCGGTAAAAAACGCACTGTGTGAACATGGCCTTAGAGTACCGGCTATATTATTTGTATATAGTGACCTGTTCAGAAGTTAGCAACATTTAGGTGGTAAAATACTTTTGTTTTTCTTCCTGTCATGCCACTTTGCATTAATTCCTGAAAATCAACTTAATGGTAAATTGGCTACCTGACAGCAGTTTTCAATATGTCACGCGGTGCTGTTTTTCAAATGGTATCACTTGTGGGTTTTCCAATATATAGGATCCCCAAAGTCACTTCTAACCTGGGTAAATCGCTAAAAAAAAAATGTTTCCTTGCAAAAATGAAACCTTTTCCATTACGTTTTTAAACATCCTAAAAGGTTAACAAAATAAAATGGCATTCCACACATTGGTCTGATGTAAAGCAGACTTGAGGGAAAATGTTATTTATTAATGTTTTTCTGTGGTATGACTATCTGGATTAGAGATAATCCTTCAAAGAAAGAAAATTGCTAATTTTTTTTTTTTATACCATATATACTAGAGTATAAGCCGAGATTTTCAGCCCATTTTTGGGGGGCTGTAAGTCCCCCTCTTGGCTTATACTCGAGTCATACCCAGGGGTCGGCAGGAGCTATGTAATTATACTCACCTGCCCCTGGTGCGGTCCCTGCATGTCTTTTCTCCGGAGCCGGCAGCTTCTTCCTGTAATGAGCGGTCACATGGTACCGCTCATTACAGTAATGAATATGCGGCTCCACCTCCCATAGGGGGTGGAGCCGCATATTCATTACACCTCCCATAGGGGTGGAGCCGCATATTCATTACTGTAATGAGCGGTAACTGTGACTGCTCAGTAGAGGATGAAGCAGCAGCGCCGGGAAGCAGGGACTACACAGCGCATAGGAGCAGGTGAGTATAACTGGGAGGGGAGCGCTGCGCGATATTCACCTGCTCCTCGTTCCAGCTGCTGCTCTGTCTTCAGCAGTGACGCTCAGGTCAGAGGGCGCGGTGACGTGGTTAGTGCGTGCACTCTGTCTGAACGTCCGTGCTGAAGATGGAGCTGCGCCGGAAATAAATCAGGTGAATATTGAAAGTGCCGGGGGCCTGAGCAATGGAGAGGTGAGTATGTGATTTTTTTTTTTTTTTTTTTTTTTTTTTTTTCTTCCCCCCCCATCATCGCAGCAACAGGAAATGGGGCAAGTGTCTGTATAGAGCATCTTATGGGGCCATAACGTTTGTGCAGCACTATATGGGGCAAGTGTCTTTATAGGGACATAATCAAGGTTTGTGCAGCACTATGTGGGGCAAATGTGTCTATGGAGCATCTTATGGGGCCATTATTAACCTTTATGCAGGATTATATGGGCCATATTTTAATATGGACATTATATGGGGCTCCTGATTCAATATGGATATTCAAAAACACTTAACCTACTGATGCCTCAATTAATTTTACTTTTATTGGCATCTATTTTTACTTTTGACTTTTACCGGTAGCTGCTGCATTTCCTGCCCTAGCCTTAGGCTAGGTTCCCATTGCGTTAATGGGAACGCGCTAACGGACAGCGTTGCACGGCGAAATTAACGCCGTGCAGCGCGTCCGTTAGCGCGCCCATTCACGGCAATGGGAACGCACTTCAGTAGCGCGTGCCATGTTCGGCACGCGCTAGCGACGCGCCGGTGTTTTCTGGCACGCCGCGGACGCTGCTTGCAGCGTCCGAGGTGCGCCCGCGGTCCGTTCCCCGCTCTCGCAGATCGGGGATCTGCGAGAGCGGGGACGTTAACGCGACCCCGAACCGCGGCCCCATTAAAAACATTGCGTTAGTGCAATCCGTTTAGCGCTAGCGGATTGCGCTAACGCAATGTGACCCTAGCCTTATACTCGAGTTATTTTCCCAGTTTTTTGTGGCAAAATTAGGCGGGTCGGCTTATACTTGAGTATATATGGTAATTTGTCACATTTCTGATATTTTTTTTCTAAATACAACATATGAACCTAAATTTACCACTATCATAAATTTTATTATGAAAAAACGACCTAAAAAAATCATTGGGATCTGTTGAAGCATTCCAGAGTTATTACAACAGTGTCACTGATCAGATTTTTTTAAAATGTGGCACTGTCCCTAAGGGGTTAATAGATTTATACAGTAGTCAATTTCAAGCAGTCCCAGGGAATTAATTTTGAGTACATGCTTGACTGGTGCGCCATATATACAGGGCACTGAAGAGGGATCGCTGAGGGTCCCAGTGGGTCAATAGGCATATGGGGATATTTATGGATATGGTGAAACACTCGGTGCACCCTTAAAGGGTTTGCACTATTATAACGAACGCTTTCTGGAGTTTATAGTGGATTTTTATATATATCTATATCAGAATGGAATATCCGTATAGCTAGGCATCCAAGTTACAAAGGTTGTACTTTAAAGGGAACCTGTCACCTGAATTTGGCGGGACTGGTTTTGGGTCATATGGGCGGAGTTTTTGGGTGTTTGATTCACCCTTTCCTTACCCACTGGCTGCATGCTGGCTGCAATATTGGATTGAAGTTCATTCTGTCCTCCATAGTACACGCTTGCACAAGGCAAGATTGCTTTGCGCAGGCGTGTACCATGGAGGACAGAGAATGAACTTCAATCCAATATTGCAGCCAGCGGGTAAGGAAAGGGTGAATCAAACACCCGAAAACTCCGCCCATATGACCCAAAACCAGTCCTGCCAAATTCAGGTGACCGTCCCTTTAACATCCATCTGTTGTGACATGTCTAAAGAACTTTAGCACAATGAAAACCTATGAAATTGTATAAAAGGTTATATAGGATGACATTCACAGCATGTCCTTGTATTAGTTATCCATTTTAGATCTATGCGCGGTCCCAGGTCTGCACCCCTGCTTATCTTCTGTTTTGAAGGGGCCACACCTTCCTCCAAGCACTGGGGACTCCTCAGTGTGTAAATTTGGCCATTGTCTGCATCTTGGCTGTTTGGTAGCAGCTGGTCATGGTAGATGTACCCTCTGTGTGTGTGCAGGGTAAACATTGTCCAGGCCACAGAGTTTGCCCAAGTGTTGTCTTCAACAGTTGGTTTGGGGCTGAGAAGCGGATATTGATGGCTGTATCTATAAGATTTAATTATTGTGATAAAATGTATTATGAAAGGTGCCTTTCTTTAAGTGTTTACTATTTCACAGGAAATGTATAATGTGGTTTATACAGTTTGGACTGCATGGAATGGTCCACAAATGCTAGTGCTATATTAAAATAGATCCTCGATTTACAAAAGTGCAGGGTTCTATACATTCATAATAATAATTTTAAAAAAACACTCATTGCTAAACATAGGACTTTAAACATGATTTTAAGTTATAGGGGCAACATCTGAAGTTTGTTTTTCAACAAACCTAATAAATCAAATTGCACTTTAGTAAATCTAGGTCAAATGGTCCAGAATTTGGAGCCAAACGAACACTTGACAAAGGTTTTCCTGTGCTTTAATTTTGAGATCTATGCCAGTTACTTGGTTCCACTTGAGATGCCTGCCTGTAATAAGTTGGCCATTACTTTTCAATATCGTGAGGATAATCAGTATTAATTAAAGCCCTGGAAAACATTTTTTTTATGACTGTGTTCTTAAACTATCTAGCTCACGGCTTAACAAGGCTGCAATATTAGTTCACTGTTTGTAGTTAAGCATTATGTTCTGTACTAGAAAATGTTAAGCTGTCCTGCCTTATAGACCAGTGGATTACTTGAGACCTTTCTAGCACAGCACCTCTATCGCCATTACGGTATGGACTCAGTCAGCATTATTAAAGGAGTTACAGCAGGAACAAGAGCTGCAAGTTTCCAAGAAGTGAATGCAGGATTTACTATGCTGATAGTGAGGAGCTGCCCCAAGACTAGTTACAGCTGAAATAACGAAGACAGTCTAGGAAGAGTCCAACATCATTTGGAGCCTACTAGAATGATAGCTACAGTACGGCAGGTGTGACAAAAAGCCAATAGGTCTAGCAGTGAGACCTGAAAGCGAGGGCCATAAGAATAGGTAAGGTGTGCTTTCATTCTCTACCCTATACACCGCAGCTTGTCTTATTAGATTGTAATCACTTTAAATTTGCTTCGCAGGAGATTTGGAATAACTTGGAACAGAAAACATGGTTTCTCTGGATTCAACCCCAGCATAAATGAGTAAGTATTTATTCGTCTTGTAAACTTGCAGGGTGTTTTTTTTTTTTTTTTTTTTTTTTTTTTTTGATAAACCTTTTGTGCAACAGCAAACCTGTAAAGCATCTGATTAAAGTGTTAGGCCCACCATATTCAATCTTCAGGAGCACTTGGCTTCCTGCTTTTCGGGGGAGTGGTGTGCTCCTGATGACTGTTTTGTAGCAGTGGTATGGCTAAACTGCTGACTAGAACTGTGTGTTCTGACGCTGCAAGCAGAGACCTATTTTCCTCTGCAGAATTGGAGGAACACTGGGGTTCTGAAGCTCACTGCATCCATCTGGTCAGCTTCAGTCTACAGCAAAGAGCTGGTAAGAGCCAGGCTCCTTGCCTATGAGACCGGCCACACTTATGGACAGCAGAGGTGACCAGTAACCTAGGCAATGAGCAGTAGCCTATAAAATTAAAAACCACTGTTCTGAGTTTTAAGAGGGCAAAATTGATTTTTACAAGCGCATTGCAATGTAAACCTTTTTAACCCCTTTTCGACAGTGTGTAATAGTACACCGATATCAGACTCCCTTCCTTTTGATGTGGGCTGCGACACATGTCGGCTGTTTTGAGCATCGCGATCCACCTGCAGCTAACTAGTTAAATGCCGCTGTCCTGCTCTGACAGTGGCACAAGCTTCCGGCAAGCGTGCCATAAATCCCACCCATCAGCGCCCATGTCACATGACGACAAGAGGTCTCCACTAGACCTATAGTTGTCACTGCTGGATTGCTATAAGCAAGTTCTGATCACCCGCCCTTTCACCCCATTCAAAATTAAAACTAAAAAAAACACACATTTGGTATCGTCGCATTCAGTCGCCCGATCTATCAATATAAAAAAAATTAACCCGATCACCAAACAGCGTAACAAGGAAAAGGTCAAAATGCCAGAATTATCTTAGTACCTTAAGTACACGCCCAACTCAAGATCACGGAACATGGAGATGCTATGGGTATCAGAAAAAGGAGCCAATTTTTTTTCACCACTTAGATAAAAAAATAACCTAGACATGTTTGGTGTCTATGAACTTGTAATGACCTGGAAAATCATAATGGCAGGTCAGTTTTTAGCATTTAGTGAACATAGTAAAAAAAAAAAAAATTTGTGGAATTGCACTTTTTTTTGCAATTTCACTCCAATTGGAAATTTTTCCTGTTTTTCCAGTAGACGATATGTCTCTGAACACTTTAACCCCTGGGCAATTTTTGTTTTGTTTTGCTCCTTTATCCATCAATAAGGTTGCGTGAGAGCTTTTTTATTTTGCTGTACTGTTTGTATTTTGAACTACACTGTTTATTTTACCGTATCGTATACTGGAAAATGGAAAAAAAAAAATTCTAAGTGTGGTGAAAAAAAGTGCAATTCCACACGTGTTACCATGTTCACTTTTTAAAGGGAACCTGTCACCCCCCCAAATCAAAGGTGAGCTAAGCTCACCGGCATCAGGGGCTTATCTACAGCATTCTGTAATGCTGTAGATAAGCCCCCGATGTAACCTGAAAGATGCGAAAAAGAGGTTAGATTATACTCACCCAGGGGCGGTCCCGCTGCAGTCTGGTCCGATGGGTGTCGCGGTTCGGGGCCTCCCATCTTACGATGACATCCTCCTTTTTTTTTTTTTTTTTTTTGTCTTCACGCTGCGGCTCTGGCGCAGGCGTACTTTATCTGCCCTGTTGAGGGCAGAGCAAAGTACTGCAGTGCGCAGGCGTCGGGAAAGGTCAGAGAGGCCTGGTGCCTGCGCACTGCAGTACTTTGCTCTGCCCTCAACATGACAAAGTACACTTGTGCCAGAGCCGCAGCGTGAAGACAAGAGGACGTCATCTGATGAAGATAGGAGGCTTTGGACCGGACCGTGACACCCATCGGATCGGACCGCCCCTGGGTGAGTATAATCTAACCTCTTTTTCTCATCTTTTAGGTTACATTGGGGGCTTATCTACAGCATTACAGAATGCTGTAGCTAAGCCCCTGATGCCGGTGGGCTTAGCTCACCTTCGATTTTGGTGGTGACAGGTTCTGTTTAATGCTAAAACTGACCTGCCATTATGATTCTCCAGGTCATTACAAGTTTGTAGATGCTAAACATGCCTAGGTTCTTTAAGTAGTGAAAGAAATCCAAAGTTTCAACAAAAGAAAAAAAACCTTCTGGGGCTGAGTGCTTATTTTTTGCACGCCGAGATGACTTTGTATCTACCCCAAAATAGTATAAATAATATTTTGATCGCCTGTTGCAATGTTGCTGCGACCAAGACCTAATTCTGTTCTGAATTTTTGTCGTTACTCCTTTTAGCAATCAGATGGATTTTTTTTTTCTCTTAGGGTATGTTCACACATTCCTGATTTCCCTGCGGATTTTTCCGCAGCTCTTTTTGAAAATCCGCAGTGCAAAATCAATGCGGTTTTCACTGCGGATTTTCATGCGGTTTCTTCTGCGGTTTCTTCTGCGGATTCCTCTGCGGGTTTTCAACTGTACTTTCCTATTGGTGCAGGCTGAAAACCGCTGCGGAATCCGCAGAAAGAATTGACATGGTACTTCTTTTTTTCCGCAGCGTTTCCGTGCGGTTTTTTAAGGGAAATTCAGGATCATGTGCACAGCGGGTTTTGTTTTCCATAGGGTTACATTGTACTGTACACCACATGGAAAACTGATGCGGATCCGCAGCGTCAAATCCGCTGCGGAGCCGCAGCAAAAACCGCACCGTGTGAACATACCCTTATAATGTTTTTTGAGACTTGAAGCTGTGACCTTCTGATCGCCTGTACTACACATAGCTGGGCTTCTGCTCTGTGTAAAAGAAATACTTGTCTGCTATGAATGCAGATGCAGATCCCCAGTTATGCAAATCCGTCGGTGCCCCGCGATCATGACAGGAGCCCTGATCAGCGAGCTTAGTGACTAGCTTCCAGTGCCAGCATGTTAAATGCTGCTGTCAAGAGATTGGCATCAGTATTAACATGTTAACAGCCGCGGGTGGATTGTGATTCCACCCATGACTGTTAACCACTTAATGACCACCAATGTCTTTTTACTGGCTTGAGATATAATAGCATCCCCATGCAGGTGACAATCCAGCAGCTGTCAGCTGTACACCATAGCTGACAACTTGCTGCATCAGCCACATTCAGTGTTTTCACCATCCAGATCTGTTTAACCCCTAATTCTGCTGTCAATAGTGACTACATATAAATGGTTAACAGTGTGGGGGCTCCCTCTTTATCCCCATTGGCGCCCTGAGATCATGATTGTGTGGTCCTGATGTTTGCCATGGCAATTCACAGCCAAATAGCGGCCTTAGTCTGCCGGCTATAGTGGACTGTTCAGAAGTTACCGACATTTAGGAGGTAAAAGGTTTTTCATTCCTGTCATGTCATTTTTGCAGCTTGACAATTCCTGACTTGTATAGTTCCCGGTAGCCAACATGACTACAAGTTTGCTGTTTTTAACTAGTCTTGTTTCTGAAATATAATGATGACCACTTTATAAGTGGAAATGTGTAGAACGATAACTTCAGTGTGCATGAATACAATGTTTGTGTTAGAAACCTGTGATTTGGTTACATTCAGCACAATTTATCTTGGTACCCATTTGCACAGCTTTACAGTAAGTATTTTCCTCTTTCAGAAATTTTTAAGGATTTGTTACACCTGGAAACGTCTATGGAAAGGATCTTTAGTGGACCTTCTGGATCTCTTCAGCCAAATACTCTGGTGAGTGTAAGTGTAAAACTGGCTGTACACATTAGATGACTGTCGGCCAAATGATGCTCGGGCTGAACTTTTGGCTGATGCACATCTCAACTGGCACGACCAAGTCGACCAAGCATGCCTGTGTTCTCTGAGAAAACAACCGGTTGAGACATCCGCAGCAGCATATCTCTGGAAGAACAGTGCGATCAGCAGTATGAAATCAGACATGTGTGAATGACCTCTCTCCCCACCATCAGTCGGTCAGCAACCGCCCCTGAAAAAAAATACACCATAGACTGTCAGCCAAACCTGGCTAATGGATGGTTCAGCTGACAGTCCACGGCCGGGATCGCACATACACAAGATACGGCCGAGTCTCGCAGGTGAAAACCCAGCTCTGGCGCCGGCACTCCGGAGCGGAGTGTGCAGCTCCATGTATTGCTGTGCAGCTGCACGCTCCGCTCCAGAGTGTCGGCGCCAGAGCTGGGTTTTCACCTGCGAGACTCGGCCGTATCTCGCGACCTAATGTATGGTAGACTTTAGAAGGGGCTAATCCCTAGTTTCGCATAGCTTTGACTCCTCGCCCCACCCATATGCTCATTTTAGAAAGCAATGTTTTTTGGGTCAGCTTTCTAGTCAATCCTAGAATTTACCTGTAGTTGATAACTGAAGGGCTTCTGGTACTACTTTAAGGCCACCTTACTCCTAAAATAACTGGTCAAAAACCAGAAGTTAGTGGCTTGCTGTGTTCACATGCTGTGGCTTTTTACCACAACAGCCCTTTGCCACAATTGCAGGTGAAATGGCAGTTCCCTTGCAAGATTAAGTGATTGCATGGAATTGGTAAAAAATGCAATGGGTGCACAGGGGGCTGCTGCAGTTAAATCCGTATTACCCTCAACCTTTTTATCCTCTTAATATATTGCAGCATCATATTGTATAGCAGTGTGTACTTATTACTCATTTTTCCTTTCTACCCAGATAATTTTTGTTTATCTATGACCTCACATAACTGAATAACTTAATCCTTCTAAGCTCTATGTTGAAACAGAAGGTCAATTTTTGCTGTATGAGTCATAAGACAGTGCAAAAGTCCCTGATGGGGAGGAGGAAGCAGCTGGGTAAGTAGGTGAAAAAGGTGATGACTAATGCAGGAAAAAGACCACATGTTTCTACATAGAGCAGAGAAAAGAGAGGCATTGGATGTGTAGAAAGGCAAATGAGCAATTGCAAGTACAGTGCTGCATAATATAATTGCAATATATATTAAGAGGCTAAAAATTTTGATGAATGTGCTTGTTTAAAGAACTTTTCAACTGCACCAAAAAGTGGAGTTAAATACCTTGAAAAAGTATAGATGTAAAGACTGGCGCTCAGCAAATGACTGACCCAAGGGTAAGATTTGTATAAAGAGCTGCTGGTGATTGAAGCAGGTTCTGTGTATACCTGCTAGAAAGCAAAGCCTAAAAAAAAACCCTACATACACATGTATGGAGTAGCACGGTGATATATTCTTCTTTTTTTTTTTTTTTTTGTTAAATACCTTGTTACTTGACCTCTCCCAAATCTGACTTGATGCAAAGTATGTGAAATCTCTGCTTACAATCCAAGTGCATTTCTTCATATTGTGCTCCCAAAAGTAACAATTGTGAACATCTATGCTGCTCATGTAGATTCTAATGTGTACTGCTGAAAATACGAGGGGAACACAGAACAAGTCATAAGAAAATAAAGACTCCACAATTCAGCTAAATATTGGATCAAATCTAAAGGTGCTGCCTTTATTTTTACTTAAAGGGAAGGTGCTGCAATTTTGTTTTTGTATTAAAAATAATTGTTTATATAAACAATTTTAATTCAAAATTATTATTTTTAACTTTAATATATTTTTTATTATTAATTATTTTTGCAGCCACAGGGTGCCGCCATTTTGCTTTGCAGCAGTGTAAGAGTCCCAGCACGACACTTACACTGTGCAAATATGGCAGCCCTGGACATAGGAGGCTGCGGTCGGGAGCCAACCCCATAGCTAGCATTATAAACTGCTCTCTGCTCTGATGAGGCCACGCCCCCTGGGCGGTCTCCACATCACAGCAGAGGCAGGAGGTCGGCGCCATCTTGCTTCAGCCTACAGTGGAGTGTACCTGTGAGCTCCACTGTGACTGAGCTGTACTGTTGGAGGAGCAGCTCTATCTGTCTCCCTCACACTGTCAGTGGCCGTTCCCTGTCCTCTGCTGCCTGGTGTGTGGCTGTAATCTCTAGAGAGGGTGAAGGAGTGTTGCCATCTGATGTCCTCTATCAGGAGCTGCAGAGAGGTAACAGAGGGGGATGGGGAGGTTCTGTGCTGCTCCGACCTCTCACTGCAGCTCCTCACAGGACATCAGACCCTGCATCTATCACTATACTGTGCTGAGCCGTGTATCTAATCCTCTCCTGTGTAATATTGTCTGCTGGCCCCTGTATATAATCCTCTCATGTGTGATACTATGCTGAGCCATGCATCTCATCCTGTACTGTGTGATACTGTCTGCTGAGCCGTGTATCTAATCCTATACTGTGATACTTTGCTGAGCCATGCATCTAATCCTCTCCTGTGTGATATTATGCTGAGCCGTGTATCTAATCCTCTCCTGTGATAGTCTGTTGAGCCGTGTATCTAATCCTCTCATGTGTGATACTATGCTGAGCCATGCATCTAATCCTATACTGTGATATTATGCTGAGCCGTGTATCTAATCCTCTCCTGTATGATACTGTCTGCTGAGCTGTGTATCTAATCCTCTCCTGTGTGATACTTTGCTGAGCCATGCATCTAATCCTCTCCTGTGATACTATGCTGAGCCGTGTATCTAATCCTATACTGTGTGATACGGTCTGCTGAGCCGTGTATCTAATCCGATTCTGATATATTATGCTGAGCCATGCATCTAATCCTCTCCTGTGATAGTCTGTGGAGCCGTGTATCTAATCCTCTCCTGTGTGATACTATGCTGAGCCGTGTATCTAATCCTATACTGTGTGATATGGTCTGCTGAGCCGTGTATCTAATCCAATTCTGATATATTATGCTGAGCCATGCATCTAATCCTATACTGTGATATTATGCTGAGCCATGCATCTAATCCTATACTGTGATATTATGCTGAGCTGTGTATCTAATCCTCTCCTGTGTGATACTGTCTGCTGAGCCGTGTATCTAATCCTCTCGTGTGATACTGTCTGCTGAGCCGTGTATCTAATCCTATACTGTGATATTATGCTGAGCCATGCATCTAATCCTATACTGTGATATTTTGCTGAGTCATGCATCTAATCCTATACTGTGTGATACTGTCTGCTGAGCCGTATATCTAATCCTCTCCTGTGTGATATTATGCTGAGCCGTGTATCTAATCCTCTCCTGTGTGATACTGTCTGCTGAGCCGTGTATCTAATCCTATCCTGTGTGATGCTGTCTGCTGAGCCGTGTATCTAATCCTATCCTGTGATGCTGTCTGCTGAGCCGTGTATCTAATCCTATCCTGTGTGATACTGTCTGCTGAGCCGTGTATCTAATCCTCTCCTGTGTGATACTGTCTGCTGAGCTGTGTATCTAATCCTCTCCTGTGTGATATTATGCTGAGCCATGCATCTAATCCTATACTGTGATACTGTCTGCTGAGCCGTGTATCTAATCCTATACTGTGTGATACTTTGCTGAGCCATGCATCTAATCCTCTCCTGTGTGATACTATGCTGAGCCATGCATCTCATCCTATTATGCTGAGCCATGCATCTAATCCTATACTGTGTGATACTGTCTGCTGAGCCGTGTATCTAATCCTATACTGTGTGATACTTTGCTGAGCCATGCATCTAATCCTCTCCTGTGTGATACTATGCTGAGCCATGCATCTCATCCTATTATGCTGAGCCATGCATCTAATCCTATACTGTGTGATACTGTCTGCTGAGCCGTGTATCTAATCCTATACTGTGTGATATTATGGTGAGCCGTGTATCTAATCCTATACTATGATACTGTCTGTTGAGCCGTTTATCTAATCCTATACTGTGATATTATGCTGAGCCATGTATCTAATCCTCTCCTGTGTGATACTGTCTGCTGAGCCGTGTATCTAATCCTCTCCTGTGATACTGTCTGCTGAGCCGTGTATCTAATCCTCTCCTGTGTGATACGGTCTGCTGAGCCGTGTATTTAATCCTCTCCTGTGATACTGTCTGCTGAGCCGTGTATCTAATCCTCTCCTGTGTGATACTGTCTGCTGAGCCGTGTATCTAATCCTCTCCTGTGATACTGTCTGCTGAGCCGTGTATCTAATCCTCTCCTGTGTGATACGGTCTGCTGAGCCGTGTATTTAATCCTCTCCTGTGATACTGTCTGCTGAGCCGTGTATCTAATCCTCTCCTGTGATATTATGCTGAGCCGTGTATCTAACCCTCTCCTGTGTGATACTGTCTGCTGAGCCGTGTATCTAATCCTATACTGTGTGATATTATGCTGAGCCATGTATCTAATCCTCTCCTGTGTGATACTGTCTGGTGAACCGTGTATCTAATCCTCTCCTATGCACTCCTCTCCCCCCCTGCATATCTTTCCCCATTGCACACACAACTCAATGCGTGCGATAACAGGAGCTGCGGGCGTCATGCTGTATTATGGCATTATGTGAGATCTATATGACGGTATTATGTGATCTGTATGGTGAGAATTATATGGTGGTATTGTGTGTGATCTATATGGCGGTATGTCAGAACACTGGTGGTATTATGTGTGATCTATATGGCGGTACGTGAGAACACTGGTGGTATTATGTGTGATCTATATGGCGGTATTATGTGAGAACACTGGCAGTATTATGTGTGATCTATATGGCGGTATTATGTGAGAACACTGGTGGTATTTTGTGTGATCTATATGGCAGTATTATGTGAGAACACTATGGCAGTATTATCTTCAGAAAGCGGACCCATTCTATGGTGGTTCTGGCTGAGCACCTGCACGCGGGTCTGGGGTAATAGAGGGGGCAGCATGACCTCCAGTTAGGTGCAGTCAGGGGAAGGCTGGTGAGGCAGCTGAAGAGAGGGGTCTCATTTTTATCGTTACTATATGGCTACATTTCCTTCCCAGCGTCACCCCAGACTGCGCCTGTCGCCTCGCTTTCACACATTGCCAGGACAGGATGGAGAAGACAGGATCTGAGGAGGGGAATGGGGTCTGTATGAAAAGTCTGGATCAGACCAGGCCATCAATCCGCAGAAATGTTTCCTGGATTTCTGTGGAGCAGACGGTCCATCCATGTGTATAAAAGACAGCGCTCTATGTACAATCCCTGGCTGCTCCGCGCACCAAACAGGGGGCCCCTATAGACCAGCACACTGCTCTCCTGAAATACTCTGTGCTGCTGTCACCCTGCTCCCTCCACCACATATCTCCCAGAATCCTTGCTGCCTGCCATCCTCGGTGACCGTCTACTTGTCAGTATAAGGCTGCTTTCACACTAGCGTCGGTATGGGCCCGTCGCAGTGCGTCGGGCCGACGTACCGACGTATGCTGTGAAAGAAATGTCCGACGTGGGCAGCGGAAGCAGTCTTACGACGTTTCCGCTGCCCCATTGTTAGGTCTGGGGAGGATGGGGCGGAGTTTCTGCTGTGCAGGCGCAGTCGAAAATGGCGGACTCGACGCACAAACAAACGTTACATGTAACTTTTTTTGTGGCGGCGGTCCACCAAAACATGACGCAACCGTCGCACGACAGTTACGACGTGTGGCAATACGTCGCAATGCGTCGCTAATGTTAGTCTATGGGGAAAAAACGCATCCTGCAGACAACTTTGCAGGATGTTTTTTCTTCTGAATGACTCATTGCAACGTACAGCCAACAACGCTAGTGTGAAAGTAGCCTAAGGCTGCCGTCCACTATCAGTATTTGGTCAGTATTTTACCTCAGTATTTGTAGCTAAAACCAGGAGTGGGTGATAAATACAGAAGTGGTGCAGATGTTTCTATTATACTTTTCCTCTATTTGTTCCACTCCTGGTTTTGGCTTACAAATACTGAGGTAAAATACTGACCAAATACTGATAGTGTGACGGCAGCCATACTCTGCAGTCACCAACAAAATGGCTGCTCACTGGGTTCCTGAATATCATCCTCTCTAATCCCTTAGCAAACACCCAGAAGGGGAGGAGAGGAGACATCACACACGTCAGCAGACTCCGCCCATAATTACTGCAGTGCTGTAATGTGAGCTAGTTGTACACTAGGTTTTTCTGAAATTTCAGCAGCTGCTCCCCCTAGTGTTGAAAAGTGGAAATTCCAAAACTTTTCAAATTATTTTTCATATTTTACTAAATTATAAACAAATGATATTTTTTAAGAAAATTTAATCATTAATTCTTTACATTTTTACAATTTCTGAAAATATTTTTTTTTTTATGGCACCTTCCCTTTAAAATCCACTCCTGGTATGGATTTTGGCGACTTATAAACTGCACTGTGTGAACAAGGAGTCGCACAATATAAATACAGCTGTTTACTTATGAAGAGCTCTTGTCAGATGTAATGTTGATTTAAAACTGTACATCCCACCTAACATTGTCAAAGATGAGACGCCTTGTGCAGCAAAATATGAAATTACTCTTAACTTTCTAATTTCTTTTATCTATAGGTCAGACTGGAATTTTCTTGAGTGACAAAACATCTCTGTACCTGGAGAAAAGGGATAAATACATAACCAGCTTCCAACAGTTAAATGAGAAATAAGTTTTATATAATAAAGTGTTTTTTTTTTCTATGTTTCTTTATTAATTTCTTACAAATTGATAAATACATGTTCCTTTCATGGGCACCACACTTTACACACCAAACCTACATGTAACACTTTTGCAATCCTATTATGGTCACAAATCCTAGCTAGCCTGGGCAGGATCGCCTGAATGATCAACATCGAAAGAACTGTTGATTATAACTAAAATCGCACCAATCGGTTAGGCTGGGAGGTGTGACGTGGACGCAGAAATAACTGTATTATGTGTATGTGACACTGGCCTTTAAAAGGAAATTGATTCCGACATCATGAATCAGAGCAGGACTACAGCCAGGTATATTTCCCTGACATGCCACAGCCTCTTAGAGAAAGACATCTGGCATTGATTGTCTATAAACCTAGATTGAAAAGGCAGCTGGAGATCAGTAATCAACCTGCGTAATCTGGTGTTTCCTCCAGATAGCGTCTCTACTGCTGACTGACAGGTTTTCTCAAAAAGAGACTGGGCAGTAACCTGGGCCAGGGAGAAGTGGGTTGTGCAAAACTAGTCCCTTCCCTGGCTGGCTAGTGTCCATTTTAACTACATTATCTGCTATAGTTCTTGTATAGATTGAAATTGTGAATAGAACATTCAGTGGGTGACTGGAGTAGCTGTTTGTATTTTCCGGCGTCTGAGCCTTCCCCATTAGTAAAAGGAGCTCCCTGATTGAGGGTGCCATCCAGTGTAAATCTAGTAGCATGGATGCAATCCTTTGGGGGTGCAGGGTCAGGTCTTAAGTCCAAATCCTGGATCTAAAAGAATAGCTTGCAATACAAAGATTAGTTACTAATGGGGTTTGCTGGGGTAGATGTGGAGGAAGATGCCAACATAATGTTGTCGCCATCTCTGACATAAGGAGGTAGAGTTAAGCGTATTAGGGAGGCTTGGCAAACTTGTTGGGGTGCACCAAATCTAGAAAAGTTGATTGCTGAAGCAAGGCACGGACATTGCCCTCATCTGTTATTCCTTTACTGCCTGCGAAAGCCAAGGAAATGTCTGCTCTATAAGGGCGCAGGATAGGGATATTTTGGTTACCAATAGGAATGGAATTATTGGGGGAACTGAGTTTTTGTGACCGATTGCACTTGGATTGTTGCACAGTATTGTCTCCATGGCAGTATGATAAAGTGGACTGGTACATTTCTGGGAGTGGCTCGTGCACACTTTAAACAATCGCAGCGGTAGGTAGAAATGCTTAGATTTTTATTTAACCCCTTAGTGACCACCAATGTCTTTTTACGGACCTGTGATATAAGAGACTAGCATCCCCTGCAGGTGACAATGCTGTAGCTGTCGGCTGTTCATTATAGCTGACCACATGCTGCATAAGCCACATTCAGTGTTGATATCGACTATAGCCGTTAAACCCCTTATCCTGGAGAGGTGACAAAACAGGACATGGACCCAATTACGAAGGATGCCTTGACGTGGCAATTGGGCTCACATACATTGGCCAATTTATGTGTGAAGTACCTTCCTTTTTTCATAGCGATTTTTGCAGATAAATATTTCATGTGTACATTATATAGCACTTTTTTACTATTTTCTATGGCAGTAATGCATTTTCTATGTTCTAGAACGGGTGGGGAACCTCTGGGCCGCCTGCGGGAAGGTCCCTGGAGTTTGCAATGTCCTGGTGGCAGCCGCATCCTGACGGCCCTTTAACTCCCAAGTGCATGGCACGCAGTGTTCATCACAGCCGCCTGCCCTGCACATGAATGATGTCATCGGGGTTAGTGCCGAATGCTCTCCTGTCCAGAATAGCTGCTAGAGAGGCCAGAGCGATCTGTGCTGGCAGCTCTGAGTCTGCAGGTGATGTGTCCCTCAGCTATGTGCCCACTGTGAACTGTGCCCCTCCTGTGATCTCTGCCCCCGCAGCTATAGTCCCTCGTGATCTCTGTGCGCTCCAGCCGTTCCCCTCCATGATTTCTGTGCCCCCCCAGCTATGTGCCCTCATTTGATCTTTATCCTCCCCCCCACCCCCTGTGATCTTCGTGCCACCCCTGGAAAAGCAAGTGTGAGAAGCAACATGATCAGCATCACCTAACATCACAGCTGCACCAAAGAGAAGCAGCTCCAGCCGTCACATTAAGGGTGAGTTACCGTAATTAACTGACTAAATATACCGGGGTAATTTTCAAGGTGATCATTTTTGTGGTCCCCGGATGATGGTAGGAATTACCAAATGGCCCCTGGCTGGAAAAAGGTTCCTCGCCCCTGTTCTAGAATAATCATTCTTTGTAAACATTGGTGCAACCTTTATCGTTTTTCAAATAATGGCCTTAGGCTGTGTGCACACGCTGTGGATTTTGCTGCGGATCCGCAGCGGATTTGACCGCTGCGGATCCGCAGCAGTTTTCCCAAAGTTTACAGTACCATGTAAACCTAAGGGGAAAAAAAAAACCGCTGGGCACATGCTGCGGAAAATGCCACGTGGAAACGCTGCAGATTATTTTCCGTAGCATGTCAATTGTTTGTGCGGATTCCGCAGCGGGTTTCAACCAGCACCAATAGAAAGTGCTGGTGAAAACCCGCAGAAGAAACCGCAAGAAAATCCGCAGGAAAATTCGCAGCGTGGGCACACACCCCTAGACTGCTGACAATAGCAGCATGTTCAGAAGTTATCAGCACTTAGGTGGTAAAAAATAAATTTCATCTGAAAAGCACCAGAAGGGTTAATCGACCTAGAATCAATTTTGAATAAGTTGAGGGGTGCTGTTTTCAAAAATGGTATCACTTTTGGGGGTTCCAATATATAGGATCCCCCCCGCCCCAAAGTCACTTCAAAACTGAATAGGTTACAAAAAAAAAAAAAAACTACGTTTTGAAAATTTCCTTGAAAAATTACTGCTACATTATTAAATAAATCCCTGTTTTGTCACAGGGTGGACATCACTTCCCTACCACCTCTTTGGGATTAGTGCGTCTAAACATAACACGCATAACGATTTTGTTAACAATATCGTTGCTTTTTGTGACGTAGCAACGATATCGTTAACGAAATTGTTATGCGTGACAGCGACCAACGATCAGGCCCCTGCTGGGAGATCGTTGGTCGCTGGGAATGATCAGGACCTTTTTTTTTGGTCGCTGATCACCCGCTGTCATCGCTGAATCGGCGTGTGTGACGCCGATCCAGCGATGTGTTCACTGGTAACCAGGGTAAATATCGGGTTACTAAGCGCAGGGCCACGCTTAGTAACCCGATGTTTACCCTGGTTACCATTGTAAAAGTAAAAAAAAAAAAAACAGTACATGCTTACATTCTGGTGTCTGTCCCCCGGCGTCAGCTTCCCGCACTGACTGTCAGCGCCGGCCGGCCGTAAAGCAGAGCACAGCGGTGATGTCACCGCTCTGCTTTATGGCCGGCGCTGACACAGTGCAGGGAAGCTGACGCCGGGGGACAGACACCGGAATGTAAGTATGTACTGTTTGTTTTTGTTTTTTTTAACTTCGGGTTACTAAGCGCGGCCCTGCTCTTAGTAACCCGATGTTTACCCTGGTTACCCGGGGACTTCGGCATCGTTGGTCGCTGGAGAGCGCTGTCTGTGTGACAGCTCTCCAGCAACCACACAACGACCTAAACAGCGACGCTGCAGCGATCGGCATCGTCTATATCGCTAAATGTGACGGTACCTTAAAGGGACTCTGTCACCTGAATTTAGCGGGACTGGTTTTGGGTCATATGGGCGGAGTTTTCGGGTGTTTGATTCATCCTTTCCTTACCCGCTGGCTGCAATATTGGATTGAAGTTCATTCTCTGTCCTCCATAGTACACGCCTGCGCAAAGCAATCTTGCCTTGTGCAGGCGTGTACTATGGAGGACAGAGAATGAACTTCAATCCAATACTGCAGCCAGCATGCAGCCAGCGGGTAAGGAAAGGGTGAATCAAACACCGGAAAACTCCGCCCATATGACCTAAAACCAGTCCCGCCAAAATTAGGTGACAGGTTCCCTTTAAGAAGTGTAGCACAAGTAATTAGAGATTAGGAACCTTGGCACAAGAACAGGTGTAAGAAGGCGAGTTGTTTGGGGGTTTTTTGGAGGACTAGCTAGACTTCTTTTCACTACAGTTTCTATGGTGAGAACAGGCTGCTTCTGGGGGAAAGCATGGCTAGAAGCTTAGATTGTCTAGTGTAAACAGGAAGGCAATTAATTTGCTTGGGATGAAGATGGTGAACTGGGCCTAAGTGGGCGTACACGTGTGTGCAATGGTCGCTGTTCAGTTTCCAGTTTGGCAGTCATTTTAAAACCTTATTGCACAGAAGAAGCAGCACCCACATGTTGTGTTTTTTTTTTTTTTTTTTTTTTTTTTTTTTAACTAGCATGTGTCCTGTCTAGGGTTGAGCGAAACGGATCGTTCATTTTCAAAAGTCGAAGACTTTTGGCAAATTCGGGTTTCATGAAACCCGACCCCTGTGCGGGGTCGGCCATGCGGTACGCGACTTTCGCGCCAAAGTCGCGTTTCAATGACGCGAAAAGCGCCATTACTCAGCCAATGAAGGTGGACGCAGAGTGTGGGCAGCGTGATGACATAGGTCCTGGTCCCCACCATCTTAGAGAAGGGCATTGCAGTGATTGGCTTGCTGTCCGCGGCGTCACAGGGGCTATAAAGGGGAGTTCCCGCCGACCGCCATGTTACTGCTGCTGATCTGAGCTTAGGGAGAGGTTGCTGCCGCTTCGTCAGAAGCAGGGATAGCGTTAGGCAGGGTCCATTAACCACCAAACCGCTTGTGCTGTAGCGATTTCCACTGTCCAACACCACCTTCGGTGTGCAGGGACAGTGGAAGCTACATTTTTTTTTCCTCAGCGCTGTAGCTCATTGGGCTGCCCTAGAAGGCTCCCTGATAGCTGCATTGCTGTGTGTACGCCGCTGTGCAAACCAACTGCTTTTTTCAAAGCACAAATCCTGTTGTTCCTTCCTTTCTGCACAGCTATCTTGTTTGTTTGTCCACACTTTTTATTTAATTTGTGCATCAGTCCACTCCTTATTGCTGCCTGCCATACCTGGCTGAGATTACTGCAGGGAGATAGTAATTGTAGGACACTCCCTGTTTTTTTTTTTTCTCCCTAAAAAAAAAGTTGTGGGAGATTAAGATTGGCATTTCTGCTAGTGCCATCCCTGTGTGTGCCATCTCTCACATAGTGGGCCATAGAAAGCCTTTTTATTTTTCTGTTTTTTTTTTTTGTGGGGTTTATAAATCCTCCCTTAAAAAAAAAAAAAACAGTGGGAGATTAATATTGGCCTTTGGGCTTGTGTGCCAGTCCTGAGTGTGCCATCTCTCTCTCAAATAGTGGGCCATAGAAAGCCTATTAATTTTTTTTTTTTTGGTTTCTAAATTCTTCCTGAAAAAATAAAAAAAAAAATCAGTGGGAGATTAATATTGCCCTTTCTGCTTGTGTGCTACTCCTGACTCCTGGGTGTGCCATCTCTCTCTCTCAAATAGTGGGCCATAGAAAGCCTATTTTTTTTTTTTTTTTTTTTTTTTGGGGGGGGGGGGGTTCTAAATTCTCCCTGAAAAAATAAAAAGTGGGAGATCAATATTGACATTTGTGCTTGAGTGATAGTCCTGCGTGTGTGGCATCTCTCTCATTTGGTGCCACCGAAAACTGTGTAACATTGTGCCTGATTTTCCTTGCGGTCTCACCCACCTGTAAAGGGATATCTAAATCATACTGAAGTTATAGCTCACCGTGTAAGTTGCTTGACAGCAACAAATACCGTTACTTTGGTTACGTTTTTAAAACAATGAGGAAGTCTGGTGGAAGAGGTCGTGGCCGTTCATTGTCAGCTGGTAATGATGGTAGTGGTAGTGGAGCATCAGGTGGTCGTGGGGAAAAAAATATTGCACCTAAGTCTGGAGCTGTGGAGCCAGGTTCGTCGTCTGGCTACAGAAGGCCTCGAACGCTCCCTTTTCTGGGAGTAGGAAAACCGCTTTTAAAGCCGGAGCAGCAAGAGCAAGTTTTGGCTTACCTTGCTGACTCAGCCTCTAGCTCTTTTGCCTCCTCTCGTGAAACTGGTAAATGTAAAAGCAGCGCGTCGTTAGTGGATGTTCACGGTCAGGGACAAGTCGCTTCCTTGTCCTCTTCAGCAAAAACAACAGAGAAGGATGTAACAGGCGACACAACGGGTTACTCCATGGAGCTCTTTACACATACCGTCCCTGCCTTAGAAAGTGAAGCAGTTAACAGGCCATGCCCATTACAAGTTGAATCTGACATGGATTGCACTGATGCACAGCCACAGCCAGACTACTATGCTGGTCCTTTGACTCAGACCACAACCTTGCCCTCGTAGGGTACTGATCCAGAATCAGACCCTGATGAGACTATGGTGCCCCGTCACGAACGCTCTACCACCGACTTACACGGTGACAGAGACGAAGTTGCGCACGAGCTAGAGGAGGAGGTTATAGATGACCCAGTTGTTGACCCCGATTGGCAGCCATTGGGGGAACAGGGTGCAGGCGGCAGTAGTTCTGAAGCGGAGGAGGAGGGGCCGCAGCAGGCATCAACATCGCAACAGGTTCCATCTGCCGGGCCCGTATCTTGCCCAAAACGCGTAGCAAAGCCAAAACCTGTTGGAGGACAGCGTGGCCATCCGGTTAAAGCTCAATCTGCAATGCCTGAAAAGGGATCCGAGGCTCGAAAGAGTGCAGTCTGGCATTTTTTTTAAACAACATCCAGTTGATCAGCGCAAAGTCATCTGTCATAAATGTTCAACTACCTTAAGCAGAGGTCAGAATCTGAAAAGTCTCAATACAAGTTGCATGCATAGACATTTAACCACCATGCATTTGCAAGCCTGGACTAACTACCAAACGTCCCTTAAGGTTGTAGCACCCTCGGCCAATGAAGCTAGTCAGCAACGCTACATCCCTTCCGGCAGTGTAAGGCCACCATTTTCCGCACCACCTGCAGTATCTGTGCAGGTTTCTTTGCCAGGCCAAAGCAGTCAGGGTCAGGGAATCACCAGTTTCGTAGTAGGAAACACTGCATCTAGGGCACCGGCGGCAACAATACCGTCTCCAACCGTTTCTCAGTCTGCCATGTCCACCGGCACCCCCGCTAGTTCCACGATCTCCAGCTCTCCAGTCCAGCTCACCCTACATGAGACTATGGTTAGAAAAAGGAAGTACTTAACCTCGCATCCGCGTACACAGGGTTTGAACGCACACATAGCTAGACTAATCTCGTTAGAGATGATGCCCTACCGGTTAGTTGAAAGCGAAGCTTTCAAAGCCCTGATGGACTACGCTGTACCACGCTACGAGCTACCCAGTCGACACATCTTTTCCAGAAAAGCCATCCCAGCCCTCCACCAGCATGTTAAAGAGCGCATCGTCCATGCACTCAGGCAATCTGTGAGCACAAAGGTGAACCTGACAACAGATGCATGGACCAGTAGGCATGGCCAGGGACGTTACGTGTCCATCACGGCACACTGGGTGAATGTGGTGGATGCAGGGTCCACAGGGGACAGCAATTTTGGGACAGTTCTGCCTAGCCCACGGTCTAGGAAACAGTTGGCTGTAGCCGTTCGCACCCCCTCCTCCTCCTCCTCGTCCTGCAGAAGCGAGAGCTCGTCCACAGACCGCAGTCACATAACCACTCCATCCGCAGCTGCCACTGTTGCACACCAGGTGTTCCATTATGGGGCAGCTACTGGCAAGCGTCAGCAGGCTGTATTGGCTATGAAGTGTTTGGGCGACAACAGACACACCGCGGAAGTTCTGTCCGAGTTCTTGCAGAAAGAAACGCAGTCGTGGCTGGGCACTGTAGATCTTGAGGCAGGCAAGGTAGTGAGTGATAACGGAAGGAATTTCATGGCTGCCATCTCCCTTTCCCAACTGAAACACATTCCTTGCCTGGCTCACACCTTAAACCTGGTGGTGCAGTGCTTCCTGAAAAGTTATCCGGGGTTATCCGACCTGCTCCTGAAAGTGCGTGGACTTTGCTCACATATCCGCCGTTCGCCCGTACACTCCAGCCGTATGCAGACCTATCAGCGGTCTTTGAACCTTCCCCAGCATCGCCTAATCATAGACGTTGCAACAAGGTGGAACTAAACACTGCACATGCTTCAGAGACTGCGAACAGAGGCGTGCTGTTATGTTTTTGTGGGAGGATACACATACACGGGCAGGCAGTAGGATGGCAGACATGGAGTTGTCAGGTGTGCAGTGATCGAAGATACAAGACATGTGTCAAGTCCTTCAGTGTTTTGAGGAATGCACACGGCTGGTTAGTGCAGACAACGCCATAATAAGCATGAGCATCCCCCTAATGCGTCTGCTGATGCAAAGTTTGACGCACATAAAGGATCAGGTGTCTGCAGCAGAGGAAGAGGAAAGCCTTGATGACAGTCAGCCATTGTCTGGTCAGGGCAGTGTACAGGACGAGGTACCGGGCGAAGAGGAGGATGATGGGGATGATTATATTTTTAATGAGGAAGCTTTTCCGGGGCCACTGGAAAGTGGTGGCGTGGCAAGGCCGGGTTCTGGTTTTTTAAGGGACACAAGTGACGTAGATTTGCCTGAAACTGCCCCTCAACCAAGCACAATCGCAGATTTGAGAACTGGAACTTTGGCCCACATGGCGGATTATGCCTTACGTATCCTCAAAAGGGACACACGCATTACTAAAATGATGAACGATGACGATTACTGGTTGGCCTGCCTCCTTGATCCTCGCTATAAAGGCAAATTGCAAAATATTATGCCACATGAGAACTTGGAACTAATATTAGCAACCAAACAATCAACTCTTGTTGACCGTTTGCTTCAGGCATTCCCAGCACACATCGCCCGTGATCGTTCTCACACGAGCTGCAGGGGGCAGCAGACCAGAAGTGTTAGAGGGGCAGAAATCAGAAGTGGCGTTGGCCAGAGGGGTTTTCTGACCAGGTTGTGGAGTGATTTTGCTATGACCGCAGACAGGACAGGTACTGCAGCATCAATTCAAAGTGACAGGAGACAACATTTGTCCAGTATGGTTACTAACTATTTTTCATCCCTTATCGACGTTCTCCCTCAACTGTCATTCCCATTTGATTACTGGGCATCCAAATTAGACACCTGGCCAGAATTGGCAGAATATGCATTGCAGGAGTTTGCTTGCCCGGCAGCTAGTGTCCTATCAGAAAGAGTATTCAGTGCTACAGGTTCAATATTAACCGAAAAAAAGGACTCGTCTGGCTACCCAAAATGTTGATGATCTAACCTCCATTAAAATGAACCACAACTGGATTTCTCATTCTTTTGCCCCACCTTGCCCGTCCGACACCTAGCTTTCCTATGAAAAGGTATTGCCTGTGGACTACTCTGAATGACTTTACCAATCTCGTAATTTGCAGCAGCTGATTGTCCAGCATACGACATGTTTACACCTCCCTAAATGGCCAAACTTCCCACACGGGGCCGTGGTATCGCCACTTGGCACAAGCACCCGTGAGAGTGCTGTTTGTCTGAAGAGGTGGGTGTGCCCGCTTTTGGTCTACGGCACTGCCACTAGGTCCCTCATAGTACAATAAAGTGTCTCTGGCGGTGGTGGTGCGCACCCAACGTCAGACACACTGTTGTAACATGAGGGGCCCTGGGCATGTACCGCCGGCCACAAGAGAGTTCCCCCACCCCCAGCTCAAACATTGCTCTACCACTTGCACAATTCTCTCACAGTTCCACCTATGTTTAGTCTATGCGCTGACATCCGTAAATTCCTGCCACTGACAATACCATTGTGTTGACATGTATGATGGTACTTAACATAGTCAGGGGCAGTGTCCTATATTTACCCAAGTAAATACTTTGTGCCAAATTATTAGATCTGAAACTACGCAGAGGAGCCCACCCCTGTACCTAATGATTGCACCCTTTTGGTTTTTCTTTTTCTTGTAATGCGAGATATTAACATGTATTTATTTTTTGGGACTACTAACTGGCAGACACTTATTACAATCGGCCGCCGCTGACAACACCAATGGTGCCCACTGCCTGTGTACCCCTGCAAGACAATTCAAAGTGCCTACAGCCCTAATTTATTATGTTAGGCCTTCGAAGCCTGTCTGCGGTCCCTCCTTCCACTAGGCCTCCACTGACCTGTCTACTGATGCCCGTGTCCCCCTGAAACCAATGTTAAAGTGCCTACAGCCCTAATTTATTATGTTAGGCCTTCGAAGCCTGTCTGCGGTCCCTCCTTCCACTAGGCCTCCACTGACCTGTCTACTGCTGCCCGTGTACCCCTGGAACCAATTTTAAATTGCCTACAGCCAAATTTTATTATGTTAGGCCTTCGAAGCCTGTCTGCGGTCCCTCCTTCCACTAGGCCTCCACTGACCTGTCTACTGCTGCCCGTGTTCCCCTGGAACCAATTTTAAATTGCCTACAGCCTAATTTTATTATGTTAGGCCTTCGAAGCCTGTCTGCGGTCCCTCCTTCCACTAGGCCTCCACTGACCTGTCTACTGCTGCCCGTGTTCCCCTGGAACCAATGTTAAATTGCCTACAGCCAAATTTTATTATGTTAGGCCTTCGAAGCCTGTCTGCGGTCCCTCCTTCCACTAGGCCTCCACTGACCTGTCTACTGCTGCCCGTGTACCCCTGGAACCAATGTTAAAGTGCCTACAGCCCTAATTTATTATGTTAGGCCTTCGAAGCCTGTCTGCGGTCCCTCCTTCCACTAGGCCTTCACTGACCTGTCTACTGCTGCCCGTATTCCCCTGGAACCAATTTTAAATTGCCTACAGCCCTAATTTATTATGTTAGGCCTTCGAAGCCTGTCTGCGGTCCCTCCTTCCACTAGGCCTCCACTGACCTGTCTACTGCTGCCCGTATTCCCCTGGAACCAATTTTAAATTGCCTACAGCCTAATTTTATTATGTTAGGCCTTCGAAGCCTGTCTGCGGTCCCTCCTTCCACTAGGCCTCCACTGACCTGTCTACTGATGCCCGTGTCCCCCTGGAACCAATTTTAAATTGCCTACAGCCCAATTTTATTATGTTAGGCCTTCGAAGCCTGTCTGCGGTCCCTCCTTCCAATAGTTCTTCACTGATCAGACCAATGCTGGCCGTGTACCCCTGGAACCCAGCTGAAAGTGCATGGAGCCTCCTTTTTTTCTTTGTTTTATATTTAGAAAGCCCAGATGAACTACGCTGTACCACGGTTCAAGCTACCCAGTTGACATTTCTTTTGCGAGAAAAGCCATCCCAGCCCTCCACCGGCATGAAAAAGTCTGCACTGTCATAGCACTCAGGCAATCAAACAGTAGAAAGGTGCACCTGACAAGAGACGCATGGACCAGTAGGCATGTCCACAAAAAGTTACGTGTCCATTACGGCGCACTGGGTTAATGTTTTGGATGCATGGTCCACAGGGGACAGCCTACAAAGTCTGTCTGCAGTCCCTAATTCAAATTGTCCTCCGCTGACCACACCACTGCTGCCCGTGTACCCCTGGAACCAATTTTAAAGTGCCTACAACCTAATTTTGTTATGTTAGGCCTACTACGCCTGTCTACGGTCCCTCCTTCCAATACTCGTCCACTGACCACACCACTGCTGCCCGTGGACCCCTGGAACCTATTTTTAATTGCATAGAGCATCCTTTTTTTAATAGTAGGCGTACAAAGTCTGTCTGCGGTCCACTATTGAAATTGTCCTCCACTGACCAGAGCAATGCTGCCTGTGTACCCCTGTAACCTTTTTTAAACTGCAGTGAGCCACATTTTTGGTTTAAGGCCTACTACCTGTGTCTGTCTGCGCCACTCAATACAGCTGTCCTCCTTTGAAAAAAGCAGAGCGTCAATAGTCTTGTTTTCAGCCTCTAGGATTTTGAAAACTGCATTGGGCTACTACTTTGGTAGGGCCTACTAACGGTGTCTGCCGCTCCAAGGTGTGCCCCAGGTTTCCTCTCCATTGCTTCCGACTCTCGTTTAGTAGTTGTTGAAAACTACACTGCATTAGGCCTACAAATTGGGTATGGGGTGTAGAGACGGTGTGTTACACTCCAAGGTGTTCCCCAGGTTTCGTCCACATTGCTTCGATCTTCCGACTCTCGTTTAGTAGTTGTTGAAAACTACACTGCATTAGGCCTACAAATTGGGTATGGGGTGTAGAGACGGTGTGTTACACTCCAAGGTGTTCCCCAGGTTTCGTCCACATTGCTTCGATCTTCCGACTCTCGTTTAGTAGTTGTTGAAAACTACACTGCATTAGGCCTACAAATTGGGTATGGGGTGTAGAGACGGTGTGTTCCACTCCAAGGTGTTCCCCAGGTTTCCTCTCCATTGCTTGGGTCTTCCGACTCTCGTTTAGTAGTTGTTGAAAACTACACTGCATTAGGCCTACAAATTGGGTATGGGGTGTAGAGACGGTGTGTTCCACTCCAAGGTGTTCCATAGGTTTCCTCTCCATTGCTTCGGTCTTCCGACTCTCGTTTAGTAGTTGTTGAAAACTACACTGCATTCGGCCTACAAGTTGGGTCTGGGTTGTAGAGACGGTGTCTTCCACTCCAAGGTGTTCTCCAGATTTCCTCTCCATTGCTTCAATCTTAAAGCTCTTGTTTAGTAGTTGTTGAAAACAACACTGCATTAGGCCTACTAGTTGGGTTGGGGCCTTCTATCTGTGTCTGCCGCTCCTTGCTGTTCTCCTCCACTGAACAAAGCTGTGCCGCCGGTTTACTACTGTTGCCAATTTTGAACTGCATTTAGAATACTTACTGATTTGGGCCTACTCTCTGTGTCAGCCTCTCATTCCAGTTGTCCTCCACTGAACAAAACAATGCCCCCTGGTTAGTCCTGTTACCAATTTTGAACTGCATTTAGCCCACTTTATTCTTTGGGACCATATCTGTTTCCCCCTCATCCTGCCCATTGCCCAGCCGGTGATAGATGAGTCTGCTGGTACATTGACCCATAATGCAACATTCCCCGTGCACGCTACACTGCAAGATTGTGACCCTGCTGAAAGTCAGGTCCCCCTTCCCGCATACCATACCATTTTACACGGGGACAAAGAAGAAGGTGCAGATGAAGGTGCAGGTTCCTTCATCAGGTGGGGGGAGGAATACGCGTTGGCGACGTCACTGGCACAGGGCCCCTCATAGTACGCAAAAGTGTTGCTGCCGGTGGGAGGCGCCCCCGCCGTGCAAACACACCGCGCTACTTTGAGGGGCCCTGTGCCAGTGCCAATGCCAAGGAGTGGGCCCCCCTGCTTGCTCAGGATCACAGCACTTGCAAAGTTGAAATACTTACCTCTCCCTGCTCCACTGCCGTGACGTGGTCCAGATTTACTGGGCACACTAATTACTTGAACCAGCCCTACCCCCCAAAACTTTAGCCAAATGACCCCCAATTTCAAATGCCTTCCAATTATTATAAGCTAAATTACGATTGACAAGCTTCAGTTGCAAGAATGGATGTTTTTGCCAATACAATGTGCTCTGTACATGTTTTCCTGGCCTCTACTCACTGCCGACTATGCTCCCCCATTGACTTGCATTGGGTTTCGTGTTTCGGTCGATCCCCGACTTTTCGCGATAATCGGCCGATTCCACTCGACTCGACTTTTGAGATAGTCGGGTTTCGCGAAACACGGCTCGACTCTAAAAAGGTCAAGGTCGCTCAACTCTAGTCCTGTCTACACAGGCTCTTGAATTGATTTTTAACAATTCAGCATTTTGCTCTCGTCAGGTGCTTACTGGCCGGTGTATAATACAGGCTGCCATTCTGCAAACTGTCATTCCTTATAAATCTTGATGCCCATAATTGATTAAATACTTAGGGCACATTTACACTAAAGTGGGAGTGGACAGGGGTTAACCCCTTAGTGACTGAGCCAATTTTGACCTTAATGATCAGGCCAAAGTGTTGCCATTTTCAAACTTCTAATTTTGTGTCCTCAAATTAGTTATGTCATGCAAAATAGCTCATGAATAACATTTCCCACATGTCTACTTTATATCAGCACAATTTTGGAAACAACTTTTCTTTTTTCTTTTTTTTTGGTTAGGAAGTTACAAGGGTTAAAAGTTGACCAGTGATTCCTCAATTTTCCAACAAAATTTACAAAACTTTTTGGGTTTTTTTAGGGACTACATCAAATTTGAAGTGAATTTCAGGAGCCTATATGACATAAAATACCAAAAGTGACACCATTCTAAAAACTGGATCCCTCAAAGTGCTTGAGGCAACATTCAAGAAGTTTTATTAACCCTTCAGTTGCTTTTGAGAACTGAAGCAATGTGGACAGGCAAAATGAATTTAATGTTTTTCACACAAAAAAATGTACTTTAGACCCTGATTTTTTTCACAAGCGTAACAAGAAAAATGGACCACAAAACTTGTGAAATTTCACCTGAGTATGCAGATACCCCCCATTCCTAGTGGAAATCCACTGGGCGCATGGCAGGACTCGGAAAGGAAGGAGCGTCGTTTGCCATTTTGAATGCAAAATTGTCTGGATTCGAAAGCCCTTGATGTGCCTTAACAGTGGAACCCCCCGCACAAGTGACCCCATTTTTGCAAACCACATCCCTCAAGGATTTTACTCAGGGTCATAGTGAGCATTTTGAACCCACAGGTACGAGACAGAATTTGAGAGACCCTGGAGATTTTCCGAGACTGGGGTGCGCTATGCCCTTATTTCTTGGCAGCGTGTTAACATAGAGGAAGAATAGGGAGACAGAAAAAAATCCATAACATTCATGTATACTAGTGCCAGAAACCTCACCAGCAAGTTGTAGGAATTATAATTTTCTTCTAACATTTCTTTTCCTATCGCCACGACAGCACCCCTACGAGAGAGGGTTTCCGCCCACCTTCCGGACAGGAACCTACAGGATTTAAAGGGGCGGTCCCCCTCATCACTCCAGTTTGGGTTCCTGTCCGGACGGCGGGAGCCTGCAGGGAAATCAGCAGTCTTACCCGGGCCTCCATGCCTCTGCACGGTGTCTTTAGGAACGGCAGAATCGGGGACTCGGAAGCAGCGTCGGGGGTGTCCTGCTTGCAGACCCCCCCATCGTCTGGCCATGCGGAGTGCGTCCCAGGAGTCGGGCAGTGCCGTCCTGGTCCGCAGTTAAGCGCGGTACAGCGTTCACACCGGCGCTGGTGAACCCGGAAGTAGTTCTTACACTTCCGGGGTAAGCCAGGGGAGGAGCGCTGCAGCGTTGTAGAGCGGCGGCTGTGGAATGGAGCGTGCAGCAATGTCCTCAGTAGGGGACGCCGAGCACCCTTATGGAGAGGGAACAGAGCAGCGCAGTAAGAGCGGTAGCGGCCGCTCAAGGAGAAGCAGCAGCAGCGTGGTACGGGGGCAGCAGCGTGCGAGCGCCCCAGCGTCACATTTGGATCCTACTCCTCCAGAACCGGTATTCACAGAATCAGCCTTATGGTGAGTGTTAACAAAACACCTGGTGCTGATATGGTCTGTTATTTGTGCTTTGTTTTAGGGGAAAAAAACAGCTAAATCTAAGCACAAGCAATGTGCTCTATGCACGACTCCAATGCCTGACAGTTATACTAAGAGGCTTTGTCAGGCTTGCATCTGTCAGACCTTAGAAGAGCAAGCCCCCCTTAGGTCATCAGACCTTAGAGCGGTCATCAGGGAGGAAATACAGTTAGGGCCAGAAATATTTGGACAGTGACACAATTTTCGCGAGTTGGGCTCTGCATGCCACCACATTGGATTTGAAATGAAACCTCTACAACAGAATTCAAGTGCAGATTGTAACGTTTAATTTGAAGGGTTGAACAAAAATATCTGATAGAAAATGTAGGAATTGTACACATTTCTTTACAAACACTCCACATTTTAGGAGGTCAAAAGTAATTGGACAAATAAACATAACCCAAACAAAATATTTTTATTTTCAATATTTTGTTGCAAATCCTTTGGAGGCAATCACTGCCTTAAGTCTGGAACCCATGGACATCACCAAAACGCTGGGTTTCCTCCTTCTTAATGCTTTGCCAGGCCTTTACAGCCGCAGCCTTCAGGTCTTGCTTGTTTGTGGGTCTTTGCGTCTTAAGTCTGGATTTGAGCAAGTGAAATGCATGCTCAATTGGGTTTAGATCTGGAGATTGACTTGTCCATTGCATAATGTTCCACTTTTTGGCACTCATGAACTCATGGGTAGCTTTGGGGTCATTGTCCATCTGTACTATGAAGCGCCGTCCAATCAACTTTGCAGCATTTGGCTGAATCTGGGCTGAAAGTATATCCCAGTACACTTCAGAATTCATCCGGTTACTCTTGTCTGCTCTTATGTCATCAATAAACACAAGTGACCCAGTGCCATTGAAAGCCATACATGCCCATGCCATCACGTTGCCTCCACCATGTTTTACAGAGGATGTGGTGTGCCTTGGATCATGTGCCGTTCCCTTTCTTCTCCAAACTTTTTTCTTCCCATCATTCTGGTACAGGTTGATCTTTGTCTCATCTGTCCATAGAATACTTTTCCAGAACTGAGCTGGCTTCTTGAGGTGTTTTTCTGCACATTTAACTCTGTCCTGTCTATTTTTGGTATTGATGAATGGTTTGCATCTAGATGTGAACCCTTTGTATTTACTGTCATGGAGTTTTCTCTTTACTGTTGACTTAGAGACAGATACACCTACTTCACTGAGAGTGTTCTGGACTTCAGTTGATGTTGTGAACGGGTTCTTCTTCACCAAATTAAGTATGCGGCGATCATCCACCACTGTTGTCATCCGTGGACGCCCAGGCCTTTTTGAGTTCCCAAGCTCACCAGTCAATTCCTTTTTTCTCAGAATGTACCCAACTGTTGATTTTGCTACTCCAAGCATGTCTGCTATCTCTCTGATGGATTTTTCTTTTTTTTCAGCCTCAGGATGTTCTGCTTCACCTCAATTGAGAGTTCCTTTGACCGCATGTTGTCTGCTCACAGCAACAGCTTCCAAATGCAAAACCACACACCTGGAATCCACCCCTGACCTTTTAACTACTTCATTGATTACAGGTTAACGAGGGAGACGCCTTCAGAGTTAATTGCAGCCCTTAGAGTCCATTGTCCAATTACTTTTGGTCCCTTGAAAAAAAGGACGCTATGCATTACAGAGCTATGATTCCTAAACCCTTTCTCCGATTTGGATGTGGAAACTATCATATTGCAGCTGGGAGTGTGCACTTTCAGCCCATATTACATATATAATTTTATTTCTGAACATGTTTTTGTAAACAGCTAAAATAACAAAACTTGTGTCACTGTCCAAATATTTCTGGCCCTAACTGTAAGCTATTCCCTTAGAGGTAGCCGCCAGGAAAGGTCAGGCAGGGACATATCTCCAGGATCTAGTCTGTGACTGCAAGAAGGTGAATGTTCCCGCTCCTCATCTCCATCATCCTCAGATGAAGAGGGAAGGCCTTGTTTCTCGGTGGATAACATGGACATGTTAGTTAAAGGAGTCCGAGCTACCATGGGTGTTGCAGAGAGCAAGGAACCAAGGTCCGCACAGGACATAATGTTTGTGGGCTTGTGCCAGAGGAGTCGTAAGGCATTCCCGGTTGTGGATACAGTTAAGTCCCTTATAAAACGGGAATGGGATAAACAGGATAAAGGTTTCCTGCCGTCATCAGCCAAAAGAAGGTATCCCTTTGACGACAATGATCTGGCAGAATGGATGAAAGTCCCAAAAGTGGATGCAGCGGTGGCTTTTACGTCTAAAGCCGGTGCTTTGCCGCTGGAAGACGTGGGCCTTCTGAAAGATCCGTCGGATAGGAAGGCGGACATGTTTTTGAAAAAAGTATGGGAATCATCTGCGGGGGCGTTCAAACCTGCTATCTCTAGCACGTGTACGGCTAGATCCGTCATGGTGTGGATATCCCAGCTGGAGGAACAACTGAAATCCAAGGTGCCCAGAGACAAGATGCTGAACTCCCTTTCGCAAATACGGGAAGGGGTGGCGTATTTAGCGGATGCATCGGTGGATTCTTTAAAATTGGCAGCGAGATCAGCAGGTCTCTCAAACGCTGCTCGCCGAGCCTTATGGCTTAAGACCTGGAAAGGAGATGCCCAGGCGAGAGCTAAACTGTGTACAATACCGTGTAGGGGTGAGTACCTGTTTGGCCCGGTATTGGATGATATCCTAGCTAAAGCTGAGGATAGGAAGAAACGTTTTCCTAAAGCTTTCAATCCTACCTTTAGGAATACCTTCAGGAGACGCTTCCAATACCGAGGACCTTACCATAACCGAGAATGGGAACCGACAGACCCAAAAAAGAAAGGTTCGGACGTTAATGCCTCATCATGTTCCTCAAGAAGAAGAAGAAGAAATTATCGCTAATAAAGATCTTCCAGTAGGGGGCATGTTAAAATATTTCTATGCGCAGTGGGCTAAAATAACTGCGAGCAATTGGGTTTTATTAATAATTAATAAAGGGTTAAAATTAGAGTTCCGGGAAAAACCTTCTGATTTTTATATCTTGAGTGCCCCTAATTCCTTAGACCAACAAAAGGCCCTTGAAAAAGAGGTCCAAATGTTAAGACGGAAGGAAGTTATAGTGGAGGTTCCAAAACATCAGCAGGGGAAAGGGTTCTATTCCCCTTTATTTTTAATCTCCAAACCAGATGGATCCTATCGAACCATCATAAATTTACGGAGATTGAACAAACATCTAAATTACCATGCCTTTAAAATGGAATCTATTAAAACGGCGACTAAACTTCTTTTTCCCAGATGTTATATGACAGTCCTGGATTTAAAAGATGCGTATTACCATCTGCCCATTCACCAGGACCATCAACAATTCCTCAGAATGGCGGTGCACTTAAACGACCAGGTCAGACACTTTCAGTTTGCTGCAATGCCATTTGGTCTATCTATGGCACCAAGGGTGTTTACTAAAGTGATGGCGGAAGTAATGGCCTACATCAGAGAACATGATACGTTAATTGTACCCTACTTGGATGACTTCCTGGTAGTGGGAAATTCGTTTTTTCAGTGTAGTACTCACCTAAATCATGTAATATCTTCCTTACAGGACTTGGGTTGGATAGTCAATATGGAAAAATCAAGATTGGAACCATCAACGACTCAAACCTTCCTGGGTATTCTGCTAGATTCGGAAGAGCAACTATGTTTCCTTCCGGAAGAGAAAAAGCAGAGGATTGTGCACAAAGTCAGTACGGTAACAAGAAGGCCAGATCTGACTTTGAGAGACGCTATGTCCCTTCTGGGATCCCTAACATCTTGCATACCAGCCGTTCAGTGGGCTCAATTCCACACTCGAGTGTTGCAGGCCCAGGTCTTGGAGGCAGAGAGGAGTCTTCAAGGGCAATTAGGCGGAAGACTCCGGCTGTCCGCCGCCACCCTACACAGTCTGAGATGGTGGTTGAACAGGGGACATTTAGAAAAAGGAGTACGCTGGAGTATAGTTCCAGACAACACGGTTACAACCGATGCCAGTCCGATAGGATGGGGAGCTCATATAGGAGATGTTTGGACTCAAGGGCAATGGTCTCTCTTAGAGGCTCAAGAGTCCTCGAATTGGAAAGAGCTCACGGCAGTAAAAAAAGGCCCTACTCAGGTTGCTACCATCTCTGCAGGATTCACATGTAAGAGTCCAGTCAGACAACTCAACAGTAGTGGCGTATCTCAACCATCAAGGAGGTACAAGGTCAAGATCTCTAATGAACACCACCACAGAGATACTCAAAGTAGCCGAAGCCCACTTTCGCTCTCTGTCAGCCGTTCACATTCGGGGAGAGCTCAACACAGAGGCAGATTACCTCAGCCGTCATTCTCTACGTCAGGGAGAATGGGTTCTAAATCGACGGGTGTTCAAACAGATAGTAGACCTATGGGGGTTGCCTGTTATAGATCTATTTGCAACGAGAGAGAACAGACAGACCAGGAAGTTCGCTTCTCTTCGGGTGGCGGGCAAGCCCTGTATAATAGACTCCCTTCAAATACACTGGGATTTCCCTCTGGCTTATGCATTCCCCCAATGTGTCTGATCCCTATAGTACTCAGGAAGATCAGGGAGGAGAGTGCGAGAGTGATCCTGATTGCCCCCTTTTGGCCCAGGAGGGCATGGTTCTCGTTACTCAGGGCAATGTCTGTGTCCGACCCCTGGGTACTGCCGATCAGTCCGGAGCTTCTTTCTCAGGGTCCGTTCAGTCACCCCAATGTGGAATCCCTGCATCTGACGGCGTGGAATTTGAGAGGGAGTTATTAAGGAGAAGAGGGTTTTCAGAGGCTCTCATATCTACCCTTTTAAATAGCCGAAAAGAGGTTACTACCAAGATCTATGCTAAAACTTGGAAGAAGTTCCTTGCCTTCTACCAAAATCCCTTTTCAGGCAAGGTTCCAATTCCGGCTATTCTGGAGTTTTTACAAAAGGGCCGAGAATTGGGCTTGGCGGTAAATACCCTTAGAGTCCAAGTATCAGCTTTGGGGGCGTTATATAACAGCGATGTGGCGGGAAATAGATGGGTTTCCCGATTTATTAGGGCCACTGAACGTAGTAACCCAGTGTATATTCCTAGATTACCACCATGGGATTTAAATTTGGTTTTAGACGCCTTAACAGAACCCCCCTTTGAGCCATTAGATTCTGTCTCCATAAAAAATTTAACTTTAAAAACTGCCTTCCTAGTAGCCCTGACCTCTGCTAGGAGAGTGAGTGATTTACAAGCATTGTCGATAGATCCTCCTTAGGCTAGGTTCACATTGCGCTAGGTGTGTCCGTCTAACGGACTCGTTTCTAAGTAGTAAAAACGCAATGTAACGCACATACTAACGCGCCCATAGACTTGCATTGTCTGACGCATCGTGACGCATCCCTAAATTGGTATGTGTTTGTCACATAACGTTTTTTTTCTGACGGACCTTCAACGCGGCTTGCAGCATTCATTCTGCCATAGAAGGCTATGGCAAACGCAGTCAGACGCAAATCATGAAAAATTTCCAAATAGGACCACACGTTTTAATAGCGTTTGAGGGTGGTCACATGTGGTCATGTGACAGGAAATGTGATTTCGGCCAAATGAGGAGTATCCCACCCACACATTTCTCCTGAGGCCTACTGCACGTGACAGAGTGTTGCAAGAGATCACAGGAAATGTAAGTACATTTCTATATATTATATATCTCTGTATACAACATGGAAGTTTGTAATGTCCGTCGGATGTGTGTGTACCAAACATGTATTGCTTTGTTGCACACAGATGTCGGATACAGATGTCAGCAGCAGCAGCAGCGTGTCTGCAATTTTTTCTTCTCAGTCGGTAGGTTTGCACTTTAAAAAACCACAATAATGTTGTGTGAAACTCCATTGTATTGAGCTAGGCACGTAATAAAAATCATGTTTATTGTTTTATTGTGAATAGGAGTCTTCTGAGCCTGAGGCTGCTAGACCTCCCCCAAAAAAACAGGCAAAAACCACAAAGGTACATAGCACACATGTTGAATTTTTCAGGCATAAATTTATTGATCCAATGAATGTTAACATTATTTAATGTTAAATTAATTTTTTTTACATTTTACATACACAATAGGTTGTGGCACACGGAGGACACAAAAGAAAGAAGGTCCCTAGCCGTCTGTCGTCGCCACAACTGCCAGTGGTAAATATAAAACTAGAAATATTCTATCCAATATTTATCAACAATCTATTCACTTTCTATCTACTATATCTATAAACTATCTATCAACTATCTATCGCTCCATCTATTTGTCTATCTATCTATATCTATGTATCTATCTATCTATACTATGTATCTATCTATATCTATGTATCTATCTATCTATATCTATGTATCTATCTATCTATATCTATGTATCTATCTATTTATATCTATGTATCTATCTATCGCTATATCTATGTATCTATCTATCGCTATATCTATGTATCTATCTATCGCTATATCTATGTATCTATCTATCGCTATATCTATGTATCTATCTATCTATCTATGTATCTATCTATATCTATATATCTATCTATATCTATCTATCTATATCTATGTATCTATCTATCTATATCTATGTATCTATCTATCTCTGTATATATGAATATGGCCATCCAGTGAAATTGACACTATCAACATAACGTTTTGTGTTTACATAGTCCAAGTCAGCGACCAAAAAAAAAAGGATTGTCGTTGACGAAGAGCCATTGACTATTCACAACGAGACACTGATCAACCTTGAGGAAGCCAACCCCTCCATATGGGACCAGAGCGACAGCTCCCACCATGACATTGTGAAGAACCGCAAGTTGTGGGATCAAATTATCTGTCACTTTGATCCCCGATACATGGAGAAGTCGACAACCTCAAAGAAAAAAATTGGTAAATATTGGTGACGTAACATCGGAAAATGTTAAAAAAAAAAAAAAAAAATTTCTATCCTATCAACCTATCCACTTGTTGTCTGCTATCTATCTCTCAATTATCAACTATCTGTACACTATATATCTATCTATCTATACACTATTTCTAAACTATTTCTGATCTAACAACTATCTATCTACTATTTATATATCAACTATCGTAACAAACTATGAACAATTTTTCCTATATCTTAAAACTATCTATCTACTATTTTTATATTTTTTTTTTTTTTTTAATTTAAAGCCGATGCTGTCCATACCCGTTGGAAGTCCATCCGCGATCGCTTTGTCCGTGACTACCGGAACAGTCAGAATGCACCAAGCGGATCAGGTGGCAAACGGGTGACCCCGTATGTGCATTACGACCAACTGCTCTTTCTTCAAAAAACATTGTCTCAGCGCTCGTAAGTACAAATAGGTCTGTGTGCGAGACAAAATTGTTGAAAGGAAAATAATTAATTTTTTTTTGGGGGGGGGTTATACAGCACGATATGCAGTACCACGGCGCCTAGACCGGCAGAGGAACTGGAGCCTTCTCCAGTGGAACCAACCCAACCTGAAGATGTCTGGCATCAGCGAGCCACGATCTGCGGATAGAAGCACTGTTGCTGCAGGTGTGAGTGCCCGGTTGCAATCACAGCGTGGACGCAAGCGAGCATCACAAAAAGATGAAGCTGATGCAATTATCGTCGATGGACTCCAACGGGTAGAGGACATGTGTCGCAGTGAGCTCAAAGACCTGAGGCGGGAAATTACCGAGCTGCAAGCCCGCGAGTCTGTATACTCTGCTAATGAGTGGAAGCTACTTTTCTTATCCTATGTGCCTGTAGCACAAAATATCCCGGCACTAGAAACCTTATGTTTAGACAAAGACTGAACGACCTTCTTGAGGAATTTGTGGGCCCCCAGGAACCCGCTCCATCGGGAACAAGAAGAATGGACATGCCGGCCTACAACCCTCAATATAGAGGCCGGGGTGAAACGAGCGTGGAACCTCATAGACAATGTAGCAGTCCATCATACAGTTGGGCAGACAATATGCCCGTGCAGTACCAAAGTCTTTAGTACCGTTCACTGTCCCCAGCCAGGTGCAATTACCGCGTTGCAAGTTTTGTTTTTTGTTTTTTATTTTTTTTATGTTTTTTGTTGTAAATTTCTATTTTCCTTTTTTTTCATCCCTATGGGATATCATATGTTAAACCTGTGTACCAACAGTTTGTTGGAAAAATCCATAAACATTTAGTAAACTGTTTCAAATTTAAGATTCTTGTATGACTTAAACTTTTAACACAACATAATTTTTTACACGACATAAGGTAACTTTTTACACAACATTAGGTTAAACAACCTAACTTTTTACACGACATCAGGAAGACTTTAAATTTTTTTCACACGTATCTGTCTTGCCATGGAACATGGCCTTCATGTGTGAAGTAATGTGCAAATTGATCACGAATCCTCATTATTTGTGCTGTAGACCGAACTGCATTCGATTCAATGCTACTGAGGTTCGACTCACAATCATCGGGGTCTACCACTTGGGGTTCATGTCTCGCCACAAAATTATGCAGACAGATGCACGCCTTCACAACACGGTCCACATTTTCTGGTTGCAGTTGCATGCAGGTTAGTAAAATCCGCCATTTTAATGTCAAAATCCCAAAGGCACACTCCACATAACGTCTAGCCCGGCTCAAGCGATAATTAAAAATGCGCCTGCTGGAGCCTAGACTATGGCTTGAGTACGGCTTGAGGAGATTTTGTCCTAGTTGAAAGGCCTCATCACCAACTAAAACATAGGGCAAACTTGGGCCTTCGGTCCCCGGAAGAGGTTGTGATGAGGGTATGTTGAAACTTTGGCTGTACAAACATCGGCCCATGTTGGAGTCTCTGAAGACTCTGGAATCGTTAGTCCGGCCATAAGCACCAATATCCACAGCAACAAAACGGTACCTGGCATCCGCAATCGCCATCAATACTATAGAAAAGTATTTCTTATAGTTATAGTAGAGGGAACCACTATGCGCAGGTTTCTGAATCCGAATGTGCTTTCCGTCCACGGCACCAATACAATTGGGGAAATTAGCCACATCCTCAAACTGTTGGGAAATCGCTAGCCACATTTCTGATGTTGGTGTTGGTAGCACAAGTGGTTGCAAGTTGTTCCAAATGGCATCACAAGTTTCCTGAACCAGTTGGCAAATTGTTGACTTCCCAAGTCTAAACTGATAATGCAGTGACGCAAAAGATTCTCCGGTAGCCAGATATCTGTCGACATTCAAAAACAAAAAAAAAAATTTGGATTTTAATGATCATCTAAAGGCTAGTTACAATAGAATATACAATTTCTAAATGAACATTAGGCCACACGATACCGAGATCTAGTCTTTGTCAATAGAATGATAAAAAAATGTATAATTACCTCACAGTCACTACTAAATGTTGCTCCGCACAGATGCTTTCACGAAAAGTGCTGCGATGATGATGTATCTCATCCTTCACATGTGAGAGCAGAACATCAAAGGTCTCAATGGACATCCGTAGATAGCGTTGGAATTTGAAGGGATGATCCCGAAGCTGCACATACAGGGTGTGAAAGGCACCATATGTATTCCGCAAGAAATTCACTTCGTGGATCCAATATCTCCTTTGCGAACTACGCTTTCTCTGCCGAAGTCGCAACCGCATCAAGCGAAATCTGACGAGCTCAGACACAAACATCTTGCTAGCAGAAGTTCACTCAATGCTTTCAAAATGGAGAATGAGTCTGTGCCCACACCCGACAATGACAAAAGAAAAAAAAAAAAAAAAAAGAACAACTTTATTGACAGTGACAAACGCAGCCAAACGGATACTTCGTAAACGGACATCCAAATGAAAAAACGCGATCACATGCGTTAACCCTAGCGTTACCGTGACGACGAATTTCACATATTTTGGCTCCTTTTCTGTACATGCGTTTAACGAATCCGTTTAACGCCATGTACTTGACGCAATGTGAACCTAGCCTTATTTAATGGTCTTTCAGGATAGGGTAGTATTAAAACCAGACCCAGCATACCTACCAAAAGTAGCTTCCAAATTTCAATGAAGTCAAGAAATAATTTTACCATCTTTCTGTGACGATCCGAATTCAGCTGATAAGCAGTAATATCACATGTTAGATGTTAGAAGAGCTCTATTAGAGTACCTACACAAAACAGAACCATGGAGGCAGAGTAGGGCTCTGTTTGTTTCCTTTCAGAATCCAAGGAAAGGGGCGAGTGTAACTAAGGCGTCTATCGCCAGATGGATAAGAGATGCCATATATCTTGCTTATACTGCTAGAGGCCAGACACCACCAGATGGCATCAGGGCCCACTCCACTCGAGCCATGGCCTCATCCTGGGCGGAAAGAGCGGACGTCTCCATAGACGTAATATGTAAGGCGGCAACGTGGTCATCTCCTTCCACCTTTTATAGACATTATCGTCTTGATTTATCTTCAGAGGCCAATTTAGTTTTTGGCCGTACAGTACTTAGTGCTGTAGTCCCCCCCAGGTGATTGATCTTTGAAAATCTCTCGTAGGGGTGCTGTCGTGGCGATAGGAAAACCGTTTTTTACGTACCGGTAATAGGATTTTACGGAGCCACGACAGCACCCGCACATTCCCTCACGTAGTTGATCACTGGTCTCTGCACCCTTTTGGGGAAAGTGTGCTTTTTAAAAAATCACCCTTTAGAAGGTGATGGTATTTAGTAATGTTTAAGTGTATATGTTTATGTACTAACTCAATGGTGGTTGGTGTCCCTTATACTCTGAAACACAAACTGGAGTGATGAGGGGGACCGCCCCTTTAAATCCTGTAGGTTCCTGTCCGGAAGGTGGGCGGATCCCCTCTCTCATAGGGGTGCTGTTGTGGCTCCGTAAAATCCTATTACCGGTACGTAAAAACCGGTATCATGGGATAACTGAAGAATTAATCGTGTATGTAAGGGAAAAAAAAGCCTTAATTGGCAAAGTAATGATCTTCAACTACATAAACAATAAGATTTAAATATAATTTAGATAAAATTGGCCTTTTTTTATTTTTATACTCATCCTCTTCCCCAATCCCCTGATGTCTTTTCTACAGTATTTACATAAGAATGCAAAAAGCTGCTACCAAGGCGATTAAAATCATGAGATGCATTAAAAGGCATAAATGCCCATGACAATGACTTAGCTTTGCCTCTTATACAAGTCAGACCACATTTGGAATTTATTTGTAGAAATAGAAAAATATCCAGTGTTGAGTAAAATTCAGAAGTCTTTATCAGAAAATTAAAAACTTGCACCATTATATATGGGCATAAAAAAAGGTGCAAATCTCGCATACGAATTTCGGAATTTAGTCTTTATTCATTGCAATAAATAAGGATTAAATTCCGAAACGCATTTGCGAGATTTGCACTTTTTTTTTCTCCCCATGTTTACTAGTGCGACTTTATAATTTTCTAATAAAGACTTCTGAATTTTATCAACACGCTGGATATTTTTCTATTTCTGCAAATGGTTTCTTAACTGCGGCACTGCAGGTTTCCTGGCGTTGTATCCATGGAGAAGGTGAGCCGATATTTTTCTGCAGGACAGTATGGACTCCTTTCTAATGACCGTTGTTCAGTGATGACCAGGAGGCATCCTCCACATCTAGAGGAAAGTATGTTTCATAAGCACAGATGGTGATTAACCTGATTGCTAAATGGCGTAACGAGAAAAAACATCAAAACGCCAGAATTACTTTTTTTGTCGTTGCAACATTGCAATAAAATGCAATACCGAGTGATCAAAAGATCGTAACTACACCAAAATTATATCAATAAAAACGTCAGCTTGGCGCGGAAAAAATAAGCCCCCACTCAGCCCCAAATCAGAAAAAATGGTGACAGCACAGGTCTCGTAAAATGGTACCATTTTTTTTTTCTCCCAAAGTTTAGATTTTTTTTACCACTTAGATAAAAAAGAACCTAGACATGTTTGGTGTCTATGAATTTGTAATGACCTGGAGAATCATAATGGCAGGTCAGTTTTAGCATTTAGTGAACAACATGGTAAAAAAAACAAAACAATGGAATTGCACTTTTTTTTTTTTTTGCAATTTCACCGCACTTGGAATTTTTCCCATTTTCCAGTACACGATATGTTAAAACCAATGGTGTAGTTCAAGAGTACAACTTGTCCTGCAAAAAACAAGCCCTCTGGCTCTGGAAGTAAGGGGAGCAAAAAATGAAAATGCAAAATTGCCCGGGGTTAATATGCTTGGATACAGCACTCTGTAAACAGCCGGTTTCTTTAGCAATGACCTTTTGTGGCTTACTCTCCATGTGGAGTGTGTCAATGACTGCCTTCTGGACATCTGTCAGGTCAGCAGTCTTCTCCGTGATTGTGGAGCATACTGAAACAGACTAAGGCCGGCGTCACACTAGCGAATTTTACGGACGTATGAGCGCATAAAATACGTCCGTAAAACACGCCTAACAAACGTCCCAATTATTCTCTATGCCCCTGCTCCTATCTGCCGTATTTTACTGATCAGTATTATACGGCTTTCTACGGCTGTAGAAAATCGCAGCATGCTGCGTTTGTCACCGTATTGCACAAAAAAAACGCCAATGAAAGTCTATGGAAGCCAGAAAAATACGGATTACACACGGACCAGCAGTGTGACTTGCGAGAAATACGCAGCGCTGTTAGAGAGAAAAGTCGGCAATTCAGCGCGGTGTACAGTAAAATCACACTGACAGCTTACAGTAGAATAGGTAGAATAAATGTGTACACATAGAATAGGTGTGTATATATATATATATATATATATATATATATATATATATGTCAGTGAGACACATATATGTATATATATATATATTATTATTTCATACAGCGCTAGATAGCTTTAAAGCCGGTAATTCAATTGCCTGCTTTTGCTATCTCCTTCCTAAACCCGACATGATATGAGACATGGTTTACATACAGTAAACCATCTCATATCACCTTTTTTTTGCATATTCCACACTACTAATGTTAGTAGTGTGTATATGCAAAATTTGGCCGTTCTAGCTATTAAATTAAAGGGTTAAATGGCGGAAAAAATTGGCGTGGGCTCCCACGCAATTTTCTCCACCAGAGTAGTAAAGCCAGTGACTGAGGGCAGATAATTAATAGCCTGGAGAGGGTCCATGGTTATTGGCCCCCCCCCTGGCTAAAAACATCTGCCCCCAGCCACCCCAGAAAAGGCACATCTGGAAGATGCGCCTATTCTGGCACTTGGCCACTCTCTTCCCATTCCCGTAGAGTGGTGGGATATGGGGTAATGAAGGGTTAATGCCACCTTGCTATTGTAAGGTGACATTAAGCCAAATTAATAATGGAGAGGCGTCAATTATGACACCTATCCATTATTAATCCAATACTAGTAAAGGGTTAAAAAAAACACAAACACATTATTAAAAATTATTTTAATGAAATAAAAACAAAGGTTGTTGTAATAATTTATTCTACGCTCAATCCATCTGAAGACCCTCGCTCTGTAACAAAGAAAAAATAATAAACCAACAATATACATACCTTCCGAAGATCTGTAAGGTCCCACGATGTGGTGAGGCGCCCTCTGCTGGTTGTCCTCATATGAACTCGAGCCTGTGAGCTTTCAAGGAAAGTTCCCACGCTCCAGGAACAACCAGCAGAGGGCACCTCACCGCAAATGAAGGTAAATATAGGTCATTGACCTACTTTACCTTCATTCCCCGGGGTTTTGCAGCCAGGAGCAGTGCTGCATTAACAGAGCTCCTGGCTGCAAAATATTTAAACTCCTTCAGATGGATTTACATCGTGGGACCTTACAGATCTTCGGAAGGTATGTATATTGTTGGTTGGATAGAGGAAGAACTGCAGCACCGAAGACCGTGGGACGGCAGGGGGAGCGCCAGGATCGCTGGAAGCAGGTAAGTATGCTTCGGCGCCCTCTCCCCCTCACCCGCCGACCCCACCGCCGACCGTGACTCGAGTATAAGCCGAGAGGGGCACTTTCAGCCCAAAAATTTGGGCTGAAAATCTCGGCTTATACTCGAGTATATACGGTATGTGTCTACTGATATATATATATATATATATATATATACACAGTATATATGGTTTTTTATTTTTTTTTTACACATGGATCCCTTGTATAGCCGTATGTCGGTTTTGCAAGCCTGCAAGAAAAACACGCAGTACGGATGCCATACAGATTACATACGGAGGATGCCATGCGCAAAATACGCTGATACACCCTGCCTACGGAGGAGCTACGGACCACTATTTTGGGGACTTTTCAGCTTATTACGGCCGCAATATACGGACCGTCTTGTCTTACGCTGAGTGTGACGCAGGCCTAAGGGACCTTTTAAACGCTTAGGAAGCCTTTACAGGTGTTTTTTTTTTTGTTAATTTACTGAGATAATGACTTTTTGGGTTTTAATTGGCTGTAAGCCATAATCATCAACATTAACAGAAAGAAACACTTGAAATAGATCACTCTGTAATGACTCTATATATGAGTTTTAATTTTTGTATTGAAGAACTGAAATAAATTAACTTTTTGATGATATTCTAATTTGGTGAGAAGAACCCGTAGATCTGAGGATCTCATCCCAGTACCTAATGGCAGTCAGGGTTCATCTGGATAGCACATGAAGAGCTGTGCGGAACTCCAAAGAAATGCCTCCCTACACCATTACTGACCCACTGCTAAACCGGTCTTGCTAGAGAATGTTGCAGGCAGCAGAATGTTCTCCACAGCCTCTCCAGACTCTGTCAGGTGCACAGTGTGAACCTGCTCTCATCCGTGAAGAGCACAGGGCGCCAACGTTGAATGTACCAATCTTGGTGTTATTTATATAGCACCATTAATTCCATGGTGCTGTGCATGAGAAAGGGGTTATATACAGAGTTATAGATATCGTTTACAGTAAACAAATTTACAATGACAGACTGGTACAGAGGGGAGAGGACCCTGTCCTTGCGGACTTACATTCTACGGGATAATGAGGCATGGAATTCCAGAGGATGGGGATATTCGGGAGAAATCTTGAAGGTGGTTGTGTGGAGGAGAGTAGGTCTTGGAAGGATCGAAGATTACGTGAGGAAAGATATTGGGAGATTAGTTCAGCGATATAGGGAGGGGACAGGTTGTGTATGGCTTTGTAGATCAGTGTTAGTAGTTTGAACTGGATTCGTTGGGGAATTGGGAGCCAGTGGAGGAATTTGCAGAGGGGAGAAACAGGAGTAGCAAGGAGAGAGGTGGATTAGCCAGGCAGCAGAGTTGAGGACAGACTGGAGTGGTGCAAGAGTTAGCGGGGAGGCCACAGAGGAGGGAGTTGCAGTAGTCAAGGTGGGAGATGAGGGAATGCACAAGAGTTTTCGTAGATTGTGGGCTGAGGAAGGGACAGATTCAGGCAATATTTTTGAGTTGGAGGCGACAGAAGGTGGCAAGAGTGTGGATGTGCAGTTTGAAGGACAGGGCAGTCGAGAGTTACCCCGATACAGCTGATTTCAGGTGCGGGAGAGAGCGTGATGCCGTTTACCATAATAGATAGATCAGGTAGGGGGGATACGCAAGATGGGGGAAAGATGAGGAGTTCAGTTTTGTCTACATTGAGTTTTAGGAAGCAAGAGGTGAAGGAGGATATGGCTGATAGACACTCCAGGATTCTGACAGCAGAGAAGTGACATCTTGGCGAGAGAGGTAGATCTGAGTGTCGTCCGCATACAGGTGGTGCTGGAAGCCATGGGACTTTGAGTTGTCCTAGGCCAAGGGTATAGATGGAAAAAAAAAGTAGAGGCCCTAGGACAGAGCCTTAAGGGACCCCAACAGAGAGAGGATGGGATGAGGAGGTAGTGGGAAACGCTAAATATGTGGTCGGAAAGGTATGAGGCAATCCAGGACAGGGCAAGGTCTTTGATGTCAAGGGAAGAAAGAATCTGTAGCAGTAGGCAGTGGTCGACTGTCTCAAAGGCAGGGGACAGGTCAAGAAGGAGGATGGAGAACTGTCTGATAGCTTTGGCTGTGAGTCATTAGTAATTTTGGTCAGGGCAGTTTCGGTGGTGTGGTGGGGGCAGAAGCCAGATTGGAGGTTGTTAAGGAGAGTTAGATGAGAGGTGGGAGGAAAGTTGAGCATGGACATGCTGCTCAAGGAGTTTTGAAGCAAACGGGAGCAGTGATATGGGGCAATAGCTGGGCATAGCAGTTGGGTGAAGGTTAGTTTTTTTAGGATGGGTGTGATGGTGGCATGTTTGAAGGCAGAGGGGAAGGTACCAGAAGATAGCGATAGGTTGAAGAGATGGGTTATGGCTGGAATGACAGTGATATTGGAGAGGGAGGTTATTAGAGAAGGGCAGAGCTCTGGTATCTGGAGTGGTTGGGGTGGTGGAACAGTAAAGGTTTGCCTTTTTTGGTCGATCTTGTTTTTGAAGTAGGTGGCAAAGTCCTCGGAAGAGATGAGGGGGAGTTGGGGGTGGCAAATGCCAAACAACCTGCATGGTGTTGGGCTGTAAGTGTAACATCCCCTTGTGGACGTCGAGTCCTCATACCACCCTCATGGAGTCCGTTTCTGACCGATTGAGCAGAAACATGGATGTTAGTGGACTGCTTGAGGTCATTTTGCAGAGCTCTGGCACTGTTCCTCCTTGCACAAAGGAGCAGGTAGCGGTCCAGCTGCTGGGTTATTGCCCTCTTACGGTCCTCTCCATGTCTGCTATCTGCTCCATGCTCTGGACATGTGCTGACAGACACAGCTATCCTGCTTGCCATAGCTCCCATTGATGTGCCATCCTAAATGAGCTGCACTACTTGAGCAACTTCTGTGGGTTCCTACAGTACATCTAGGGTGAGAGGAATGACAAACTGCAAAAGTAACCAGAAATAATGAGAACAGAGAAATGGTCTGTGGTCACCCCTACAAAACCACTCCTTTATAGGGGTTGCCTTGCTAATTGACTATCTTTTCTACCTGTTGTCTATTCCATTTGGACAACACCAGGAGAAATTCAGTCAGTGTTGCTTCATAACTGGACAGGTTGATTTCACAGAAGTGTCACTGACTTGGAGTTAAATTGTGTCGTTCAAGTGCTCCCTTTATTTTTATTTTTTGAGTAGTGTGTGTATATATTATTTCAAACAATAGTTTATGGGTACTAGATTCTGTGATGGCATGCCAAGCAAGCTTGTCTGATGGTCATATTTGAATAAGGTTTCATCCCCCCCAATATGAAACAATTAGAAGAGGTAGGACCTCTGTCTTCTTTCAACCTTAAAACCATAAAGCCCAAGGCTTTATTCACATGCCTGACTGTTATGTTTTCTTGGATGGAAACCCAATGTTTTGACCCAAACTCGATCACTTCATAGGTGTAAGTCAGGCCCCGCACAGCCAATCCAGACATCTCAGACATAACACTGGCCTTGTGTGAATGCGTCATATCTGCTTGTCATGGTCTGAGTATGGACGGTCCGTGGGTCTCTTTACCCAAACTTGACAGCCTCATATGCATGGTTGGCAAGCTTGGGTCAGGAGATGCAAGGATAGTCTGTGCAATACGGTACGCAGACGGTGACATAATGAAATGTGAATGTGGCAGTAAGGTTTCTCTTCTCCATTTTCTGGGAAAGTCTTTCAGGTGGGCTTCCACAAGTTATCAAGACCAGACAGGCAGAACAAATGAAAAGTTACCATGAGCTGTGTTTGGCATTGCAACTCATCCAACTAAACAGGGTTGATGTAAAATATCAGACACAGGCTCTGGCCAGATGTGGTGCCCTTATCCAACCACCTAACGGGGAGCCTAGGATTTACATCATAGAGTGTCATTTAACATGAAATGACAGAATCTGCAATGTAACTTATGTATAGAGCCTCCAACACAAATATGAGGTCCAGTTTACTCATACAGGTACCAGAATCTTTGGCCTAAGGAAACTGCATGGACTGTTTCAGAGAGGGGAATTACAAAGGTGATGAGAATCTGTCTGAGGCCACGTTCACACCTTCAGTATTTGGTCAGTATTTTACATCAGTATTTGTGAGCCAAAACCAGGAGTGGATCAATCAGAGGAAAAGTATAATAGAAACACGTCACCACGTCTGCATTTTTAACCCACTCCTGGTTTTGGCTTACAAATACTGATGTAAAATACTGACCAAATACTGAAGGTGTGAACATGGCCTAAGGCTGTGGTCACACTGTCAGTATTTTACATCAGTATTTGAAAGTCAAAACCAGGAGTAGAACAATTAGAGGAAAAGTATAATACAAACATGTCACCACTTCTGTATTAATCACCCACTCCTGCTTTTGACTTACAAATATTGATGTAAAATACTAATAGTTTAACAGTAGCCTAAAAATGACAGTTCATTAGTGATGAGCACGTTTGTACTTTGATAAGGTGTGCCAAGAGTGTCTTCGGTGTGCTTGAAAAATATGTTCCAAGTCTGTGCAGCTGCAGGTCTTGAACATATTTTTTGAGCACGCTGAAGACACTGTTAGCAAACGAGCATGATAACACCTTATCCGAGCATGTTTGCTCATCACTACGGTTCATCCTTCCTTCCTTCTATTCATATCCTTCCAGCATCAATAGTTTGTTCTGGCTCTTGCTGGGCACGCGATAGTGTTACGTTATCGATCTCATCATTCCTCCTGTCACAGATCGGGAAAACAAGTAAAATATAAAAATGAAGATGGCATCTGTTCAGAAGCAGACAACTCTGAAACACAGGAAATTGTAGAGTCAGGTAGGAACGTTCAGATGAGAAACTCTTTCCACTAGAACTCTTTAATATTCAAGGGCTTCTCACAAAATTAGAATATCATCAAAAAGTTAATTTATTTCAGTTCTTCAATACAAAATGTAATAACTATTCAATATACGAGTTTCACTAACAGAGTGATCTATTTCAAGTGTTTATTTCTGTTCATGTTGATGATAACCCAAAAGGTTACCCAAAAGGTTATTATGTCAGTAAGTTAGAATACTTTATAACCAGCTTGAAAAATGATTTTAAAATCCAAAATGTTGGCCTACTGAAATGTATGTTCAGTAAGTGCTTGGGCACTTTTTCTACCACAGTTTTTCCTTCCACTCAACTTTCTATTAATATGTTTGGATACAGCACTCTGAACAGCCAGCTTCTTTAGCAATGAGCTTTTGTGGCTTACCCTCCTTGCGGAGTGTGTCAATGACTGCGTTCTGGACATCTATCAAGTCAGCAGTCTTCCCCATGATTGTGGAGCTACTGAAACAGACTAAGGGACCTTTTTAAACACTTAGGAAGCCTTTGCAGGTATTTTTGTTAATTAGTCTAATTTACTGAGATAATTACTTTGGGGTTTTCATTGGCTGTAAGCCATAATCATCAACATTAACAGAAATAAACACTTGAAATACATCACTGTTTAATGACTATATGAGTTTCACTTTTTGTATTGAAGAACTGTTAATTTAACTTGATGATATTCTAATTTTTTTTGAGAATAACTTGTTATGTACACCATACTAAAAAAGGGTACAGATTTGCGGCAGAATTTTACTGGCACAGTCATCTGAATAAAGCTTGCAGATGAGTGCAGGGACAATCCAGTATACATTAATTGATTTTTTTTTTGTGTGAGAACTTTGTGCAATAAAGGTTCTTTAGACTATGTGTATACCGAGTTTCCAGAGTGCTAACTCCCCAAATCTCTATATGGAATATTCTCTAAATGTCTTTTACCCAATTTTAGGGTAGATGTAGGCAAAGAACAGCAAACGTGGTCCATCCTTCATAAACGTTATATGCTAAATATCATCATTAACCACAGGCAACACTCAAGAGTTGGGATGTTTTATTGCATGAAGGAAAAAAAAAAAAAAAAAAACACTTGCAAATTAGATTTTTTTCCTAGTTAAAGAAATTAAGCACCTTCTATAAAATAAGACCCTGCAATACACATGTGGCTTGAAACGAATGATGATGTGTGCAGTACATTTATTTTTGGTAAATATCTGTTAACAAATAAAATTTCATATTTATATAAATAGGATGTATGGTAATATTTACAAGACGGGTACATTCACTCAGTTAAACATTGATACCAGTGAATTAAACCTTAGAACATGAAAGGTTTTCTAGCATTTGGGCTAGGTCTCCACTGCGTTAGCAGATTACCGTAGCTACAATTTGCAGTCATTTTAATCCTTTGTTGTTACCATAATTTGTAGGCAACACTGCATCGCCCTAGCCTTTATTGAAACTGTATGTAGTTGCCTTCATGAGTGTTGAAAGGCCCGCCTTTCTACGGTAAGCGCAGTCATACTGTCTACCTTACAACTAGAACATGAATAGATGTCGTCACCCATCACAGTCTTCATAAATGCTACTTATCATACAAGATAGTAAAGCAAGCCTGCGGACCTAGAAATCTTGTAAAAATAAGGTATTTTCGATTATAGAACAGAGTTACACACTGAAGTGCACACAAACAAATAGATGAAAAAGTTACCAGTTTATGGTACGTAAAGTGCCCATCTTTGCTGTACGGTAAAACATAAAAATTTTCACTCCTAATCCTTCTGCCAATAGCACATTGTGTCAACAAGTAACTGGTTAATATTTCCTCAATCTTGAAACAACCAATTTTATATATCAGTGTGGGGTTTTTTTTTTCCATATTTACAACAATATTTCAATATTGTTATTACACGTAAGTGCTACAGACCCCCAAAAAAGTTAGTTGTATAGTGCTACTCTGTTACAACCCCTTACCCTCAAGTCTATAGAAGCAAGAAAAATATGTATCTTTATTCTAAATCTGCTCTTCCTTAATCTCAATCTTCTTGGCTTTGGGGACGAGGAAGACATTGCCATCTTTTGTCTGCTGAAGAGAGTACTCCTGAGGAGAGTACGGATTGCCGTACTCGTCACGTAATTTGCGGAACACATCCATGTATAAGGTTCCGAGCTGCTTTTTCAGAAGGTGAAGGCTGCTGTTATATTCCCCCTTTTCTGCAAGTAACTTCTCTTTTTCATACTTCAGCTTGTCTAGATCACTTTCCAACTCCACAATGTTCTCCATTTTCCTCTTCCGGCAGTTCTGAGCCGCTACTTTATTTTTGCCGCGCCGGCGTATGTCTCGAATGAGAGCAAGCTGAGCTTCGTTGAACTGATGCTTGGACATTAAGGCATTGAAGTCATCCACGGGAAGATTAACAATTTTATCCACAGAGAACGGTACTTTTAGAGCTTTCGCTCTTTGCTCGTCTCTACTGAAACGAGCTTCCTGGCGACTTATTGACTTGTCTTTTGTAAACGGAGCTTTACTTTGATCCGGTTTAACCGGTAGTTCGTTTTCTGGTGGATTCTGAGCTTCTATGTCAAAGCATGTGTCCAGGGGTACAAGAGGCGAGAGCGCGTAGATCGTGTCGTCTGCAAAGGGCACAGGAAATTTCTCTGCTGGATTTTGTTGCACAGTTTCAATCGTGCTGTCCATATCTTCCATCTCGGAGTCGCTGTATCCATAATGTGGATCTCCATATATAGAGGAACTCATGGACTGGCCAGGCGACGTAGCACATGGACTTGTGTTAATGGAGATCCCTGAATCAGAATCGTTACATTCTGTTGGACTGTTCACATTAAATGCTTTACACGATGAAAAGTCTGTGATATCTATGGGTTCATTTAGAAGTTTAGTGAACGATTGGCCCGAACTGTCCGTCGTCAAAGGCACATTGGTCACTTTGGGATCAACAAGGTTAAAAAGATCATCGCAAAATGATTCTATATTGATTGTTGAATTTGTGTTCACTGTGGGTACATTAGAGTCAAAAGAACCTATAAAGTCATTAGGGAAAACTGGAGCGACGTCCTCTGCTGGTTTTTCTAGGTTCAGCAATGGATTGTGAAATATGTAGTCGTTTGAGGTTTCCGTCATGGAGTCGGAATTTGAATACAAGCTCAGGTCACCAAAGCTGTCGATGTGACTGTTCAGACACTGCTGAAAGAAGAAGGAGGGAATGTTACACATGGCAATGTATTTACACCTTTCCAACATTAACGGGTACATACAATTCAAGATTTTTTGCTATTATTAAATGTGATAAGCATTAAAAATGTTCTGATTAGAAATGAGCGGGTCGCTCAGCACAACCACAGTCCAGGCCGGTGCTTGGCCATGGACAGGTGATCTAAAGACTGGCAGGGAACATGTCACTGCTGCAGCCAATCAGTGGCCAGATAGTCAACATGTCACTGCTGTGACCAGAAATTGGCTGCAGCATTCGAATGTCTAGCCAGAGAAAAAAAAAATACAAAATTGGAGGTGGACCACTGCAGAATCAAAACAGAAGCTACAAGGGACCAACAAGGTGAGTATTGGTGGCGCTTTGTGGGTGCAACATTATGGATGACTTGGATCCATTGTGAGGCCAAATGCATTCTTATAGGAAGCCACTTTCTGCTCCAGCAAAGAGGTTTTGATTTGCCAGTGCGTGGTCCAAGAGGAAGGGAAATTTAGGAGGCCGATTTTGCTATGAAAATTTTTAGTCATAAGCGCCTTTGTCAGAACCCTGAATGAATGGGATCCAACTCCCTTAGAGTAAGTACTGCCTTCAAGTGCCCCCACAAAGTGTTGGTTTGACAATTCTGCCCATTACAGTACATGGAAAAGTAGTTATTTTCTTTCATCTCACAGCGTCCATGAACAAGAACACGTATGAGGTAGAGAAATAAAGGGATTCCCAGTAGAAGATCCACAGGACCAAACTTCAAAGAACAAAAACAATTACAAATATAATAGACCAATTAATGTTTATCTTTATATGAACATGAAAAACACCCAATAAGTGAACTTCACAGACACAATGATGAAAAGCTAACCTGCAGCTCGGGGATAGACAGCAATTCTTCCCACGCTTGGTCAATTTCTTGCACGAGTTCTGTAACGAGGGTAGTGCTCTGCAAACTGTCTGGTATAGGGGGCTGCTGTGCGTTAAAGCCCTGGCTGTTATTGATCTGAGTATTCGGAACCATTGCAGCTTGGAAAGTCATTTCTGGTGCCTGCAAAATGAGTAATAAATCATATAATTACTAAAAGATGGAAGATTTGATACATTCTCAGATCTCTAAATCATGAGTGGTAAAACAAAATGGAAAGTGGTTCCTAACGGATTTTTACCACTTTAGTCAAGGTCATCCCCCATAATGTGGATCACTGGTGATCACAGCTGTTGGCAGATCAGAGATTATGATCTACCATCAATTTTATAAATGAGAATTAAAGCTCTGAGACTGCAAGAACTTAGATATGAGAAAGGTTGTCTCTAATGTTATTCACATGGAACCTGTCATGTTGAATATACTGTAGGAGTATTCAGTATAACTTGTTTTATTTAAATCCCTGTTCCTTTTATTCTTAAAAGTCCAGTGGGCGTTCTTACCCACTGACCCAGTTATACAGAGAAGGCTGGCAATCATTCAGTTGAAACACCCACTTGACTCCTAAGACCAAAATGACCATAATTTGCTACAAAACTATATATTAATCTATTGGCTTCTTATACTCTTTACCATATTGGCTACAGCTTAGGCAGGATGTTCAACGTGACAGGTATTTAAATATATAGGATTTTTCTAGCCTTTAGAATAAAATGTGTAATACAACTGAAATTTTTAGAACTTTAATACAAAAAGGCAAGATTTCTTATCAACCACCTTAATTTTTACCTCATACTGGAATGTATCAGTTAGCATCTTCAAGCACTCATCAAAGGAGAGTTCTTGCTCCAGATGAGATTTACCCTAAAAAGACAGAACAATTCCATTATCGTTAGGTTGCCGCTTATGACAAGTCTTGAAACGTCTTGCTTTAATAATTCGTCTAATTACCTGCAAGGAATCTGTGACGGTTTGTGTATCTACCACAGCCTCCATGGGTGCCGGCTGCTGAACGGGAATGAATTCTCCAGTCTCCTCATCTAGAGCCAGATGGGCGTAATATGCTTTTTCTTGTTCCTTGAGTAGCTGTTCTTGATGCTCCTTTTCGAGCTTCTTTTGCTTTTCCAGCTCATATTCTTTCTGTCTTTGGTTGTAGTCAAAAACTTCACGACCAACACCTAGATCAATGTCTTGCTTCCACAGGATGTCAATGAGATCCATATCCTAAAAAGAACAGTCTATTAAATATCCGGTTCAAGAACCAACACGCACCATTATATACATTTTTATCCATTAAGACGATCTCATAGGGTGCAATGGGGAATGTTTCTCCTTGTGTACCTTGCCCAGCCGGCGTAAGGAGACATATAGGCCATGCAATGCACCTCTTTGAAATTAAATATGGAGAGACAAAGAACAGGAACTCTAGTGCCAACTATTGGATGTTGCAATCCTAAAAGTCAATATCGACCCTTTAAGAGCCTTGCCACATGACTTATTTTTTATCCCAAGTCATGTGGCAAGGGTTTCTAAAGAGTAGATATTGACTTGTAGAATTGCTACCCAATAGGTGGCTCTAGAGCAGGGGTCCCCAACTCCAGGCCTCGAGGGCCGCCAACAGTGCAGGTTTTCAGGATTTCTTTAGTATTGCATCGGTGGTAATGTGATCATCTGCACACGGTGATGATTCCAACCCCTGTGCAATACTAAGGAAATCCTGAAAACCTGCACTGTTGGCGGCCCTCGAGGCCTGGAGTTGGGGACCACTGCTCTAGAGTTCTAGCCCTCTTCCTTTCTGAAGAGGATATTTGTATAGATCTCACGGGCAATAGATTTGAGAAACTTTACACATTTAGATCTAACAACATGTTGTACAACCCCCACACAAGCATTCCCATCTCCATTACACTCAGTGGTAAGAGGATACATTCATGCACTGCTGCCCACCATTGTTTAGGCTGGATGGTAACCTGAAAAGGTAGAAGATGGATTAGGTTACATCTGCTCACAGAATGAGCAGACATAAGAGTTTGTCTAAGAAGCACAATAGTTTGCCATGTTACGCCCATAAGGGTATTATGTAACAGGTCCCCAAGAATTATTCGTAAAACGTCCAACTAAAATCATGTGTGAAGGGCAGAGTTATGCATCCTTGGGTTTACGCCAACACATCGAGTCATCTGTGGCTGTGCGAATGAGCCAGAAAAGTTTTTCTTCCAATGCAAAGAACTGAACAAAGAACATTTAAATATGTTCCTTCTTCATAGAAAAGAATGACAACCATGTAAAGCGCCATGAAATAAATGGCGCTATAATAATAACCAAAGCCAAGAAAGAGGGGTTTCCAGTCTTATCAAGTGATGGATTAACGGCCATGATTCTCACCCACTTGCTGATTGGTAGAGCGATGATTGCTGCGATCTCTTTGGAATTTTGGCCACACTGACCCACTCCCAGCCAGGTACTTTATACAGACTTCTGTATACAGAATTATTACAATTCATGTAGGGCATGGGGATGCAAGTGAGAAGCCATGAGGCACCACAGCCCCCTATACTAGTTTCCAGCAAGAGTACCACTGACAAGACCTACTGGTATAATGTGTAAGCCCGCAAGGGCAGGGTCCTCTTCCCTCTGTACCAGTCTGTCATTGTTAGTTTTGTTTACTGTAAGTGATATTTGTATTTTGATGTAGCCCCTTCTCATGTACAGCACCACGGAATTAATGGTGCTATATAAATTATTATTATTATTATTATTATATATGAGAAAGGCACTGCAGGACCCCAATGTAAAAGATAAGAGATTCCTACGAACCTCTTTATTCCCTAAAACAAATAGAAAAAAAATATGACAAATTCAAGTCTTTATCAAGCTTGATAAAGACTCCATTGTAAGTCGAAACGTTGCTTTTTTATTTAAGGTAATAAAGATGCCATTCCTTTGAAACCAGTTTTCATTGTGTCCCGTGGTTGCTTTGTACTTTTTTTCTTCCTTCCTTCCTTCATCAAGGCTGGTGGACTCTGGCCTTGTACTGCCAGCGCTGCTCCACTGATTGGATGGACTGGATTAACCCAATAATAACGGTGACACTTTTACCCTTTTTGGTTTTTCCATATCCAATCACTTCCTCAGACAAGAAATCCAGTTCCCCTTACTGCGGTTTTAGCCTCCTGAAAGTGACGACGATTGAGTTGTCATGCCGAAAGTAAATAATATTTATTTTTTAGCCAGCTGGAGTGGTCATGCCTTGAAGTCTTCTCTGCTGCATAATTGTACTTACAAAAGGTCATATATAATAATAGATGAAGTGGTGTCAACATCTAAGAAAAACAAGAAGCGAGGGCTCAGATTTTCTGTGCTTTCCCATTATTTAATTCACAAGTCCTTTGTCTTGAGGCGAATAAAAAGGGTCTTATTTTGCCTTTCTTTTGCAATCACATGCATTGTCACATGAGGAACAGACAACAATAAGGAACTACCAGAGGAGCTGCTCGTTTCATTTCCTGTCAATGTAATATTCTCTGGCATACAATGTGCCGAACCTGACCCCGCAGAAACACAAGCTTTCATATTAACAAATAGCTCACATATCAAGTTCCAAGTCTAACGAGCAGTGGAAAAAAAAAATAAAAAATCTTGATATTTTTACCTCCTGTAACATATTAACTATGTTGGATAAGGATTTTATCTAAGCCTAGAAAACATTGTGTAATTTTACTTTTATGGTTAAAGGGAATCAGGAGGATTTCACACACCAAACTATTTGTACGTGTAGTTTGCAATACCTTTACATGGCCAGTCTTTACAAAGAAATCAGCATTTTCTCTTTTGCAAACAAAGCTGAAGATCTGGAGCCTCTGTCACTCCAGCTCCATTCCCCGCTCGGCCCCACCTCTTCCTGCTTGACTTATGACTCCTTTGCCTGAAGTTATTCAGCATGGAAGCCGTTAGTCAAGCAGAAAGAGGCGACACTGGGAGGGGAATAGAGCTGGAGTGACCGAGGCTTCAGATCTCCAGCCTTATTTACATAGCAGTTCAAACACTTGTTTCTCAGTAAGGAAGGAACTGACTGGCCATGTTAAGGTATTGCTCGAATTGTCTTTGAAGGAGCTACATGCACAGACAAGTAGTTTGGGTGTGAAATCTTGCTGACAGATGCCATTTAAGAACATGGAAGGGGTTCAGGTGGTGATGGCGAACTCAGTCGAGGGGTTCAAGAGAGGCCTGGAAGTCTTCCTGGAGCAGAACAATATTGTATCATACAATTATTAGGTTCTGTAGAAGGACGTAGATCTGGGGATTTATTATGATGGAATATAGGCTGAACTGGATGGACAAATGTCTTTTTTCGGCCTTACTAACTATGTTACTATGTAACATGAACACTTGACACAAGAGGCCAGTGGTTACCGCAATTTAAAAAAAAAAAAGTTGCACTATGTTTCAGGCCTTCAATCTTCAGTCATTAAACCATTTTTCAGACCCTCTGATAATTAGTTTACAAACGGCTTCAGTTTCAGAGTTTTCTCATGTGGATGTGTCCCTCGCAGTAATACAGAGACCAAACATCCTAACTTCCATCCCCATGGAGTACACAATGGACGTTCTCATCTCCCTGTACACATCCTGTGTGGTTCACTCATTCTGACAGTTGTCCACCTTTACTCTTAGGCCCGTTTCCCAGATCAGTTTTTTGCCATCAGTCACAATCCGTCGAATTTTGAAAAAAAACGAATCCGGCGACCGATGCCACCAGATTCATTTTTTTCTCATAGACTTGTATTAGCGATGGATAGCCTCACGTTTCATCCGTCGTTCGCCAGATCCATCGAAAATGGTTTGTACGGCGGCTGGAGACAATATACAAAGTAACTTTTTTTGGGTACGTCGAAAAAACAGACAGTGACAGATACATCGCCTTCCATTGTTTACTCGAATGGAATCCTATGGGCGCCGGATCCATCAAATGACGGAATCCGGCAATGTAGTGTGTTTTTTTTTAACTGAGTATGCCCCGATTTATTTAGCCGCTAGTTGGATCCGTCAAAAAAAAAACAAATCCGTTGCATCAGTTTTTCACAATCTGCGTCGGATCCGTCGAGCCAACGGATTGTGACTGACGGCAAAAAAACTGATGTGTGAAAGGGGCTTTAGCTGTCCACCCTTGTTGTCTGCCGTCCCTGCAGACCTGACTGCTTTCTCCGCTCTATTCGGCCATTGGAATAACTTTCCTCTCTCATCGCATACATCCGTTGACGTTGATCCCGCATCAGTTGTTGGGTAGGACAGGTCCTGGACTATTCTTGATGAATGCAGCAATTGGCGGTTAGATATATGTGAACCGACAGAACTGTGGAGTCGGAGTCGTAGAGTTGGGAGTCGGACATTTGACCTACCCACTCGACAGCCCAGAAGTATGATTTTTTTTTTATGTACGGTACATGTTCATGGATTGGACATAAAAAAATCCAAAACAAGCCCAATCGTTCAGTCACATGTCAAAACAATCGTTTGTTTCACTGAAATAGCCAACAACTGTTTGCCATGCTTGAAAATCGGGCGTTTTGGATGACTTGTGTATGAGGGTCCTCAACACTGAGAAAAGAAAAGGGGATACCTATATTCAAGGCATTAGGACAGCCAGCTATGCAACACTATAGGGATTTTTTTTCTATTTTATTTAATGTTGCAGTTTAGAAGCAAATTAACACTTTATAAGAAACAAAAAAAAGCCACAATCAGTGCAAAAGATGTCCAAAGTCTTTAACCATAAAAAGTCAGAGGACGCCATTTCCCTAGGCTGATAGCAACCAGTTATTGAGATAAGCTCTTCAGTGTTCAAAGTCATTGTGGAAAACACTCACAGTGTGAATGGGCTGGGCGACAATCAGTAGAACAAGACCGTGTACATTCCCATCTAGATTCCACAGGTGCAGATCTCATGACTGGTGACAACATACCTATAGTATATACATGAAGTTTGTTTTTTTTTTTTGTTTGTTTTTTAAACTGCGTTCACATCTCTACTAGTAATTTCCATTAACATAAAAGGGCCCGCCGCGTTTCGGCCGTGCATGCTGTGCCATTTTGGTCTGTTATTTTTGGCCAAATCAGCCCAATGGATCCCATAGAGGAAAACAAAACAAAACATGCGAACCTGGATGTCAATATAAAGGATATTGATCTAGAGAGCACAAAAGGTTTATTCTGCAAATTAAATAAATTTAAAAAAAAAAAAAAAAAAACAACTTGGTCTGAACTCAAAATTCACACTCACAACAAACCCACCATACATGATCATGTCACGACTTTACTCCTCAATTCAAATTTTTGTATTTTAAAGCAATGAAAAATTCTTAGAAATCCCCCCACTACTTGGAGCAGTGACTTGGCTCTCGCTGATACACTTTTTCACAGAAAAGAGGAAATGGAATTTTGGGTAATTAGAAGAAAACAGATGCCAGAAGATCCCACAGAGATTACGGACAAGAACATGAGAAATCTAGTTTCAAAGTACAATATAAGCAACAATCGAGAATGAAGCGAGATGCAACTTCCACACAACATCCTTGAGTTTTGGCATTGAGAACATACACGTGTGGGTGTATTCCCGATATCCACGGTAAGGGAATATAGCCGACTACTTCTCTTTACTGTTCACACATCCGCTTCCTCAAATGGCCACCTCCATAGACTTTGTCCAAATTCTTCTCAATCTCCTTATAAAACTTGGAGAGAGTAAAGGCTGCAACTTTTAATGCAAAGGTTTAGAAACTTTCATGGCTCATGGCCGATTACTGCATAGTCCTTAACAGGGTTCTCCAGTGCTATTACCCATCCACAGGATAAAAGAGCCTTGTTCTATGATCAAGGGCAGTTCCAATGGTGGGACCGTCAGACAGAACGGGGCAATTTTACCCCATGAGAATGAAGCAGCACTGCACATGCTCAGCCTCCGCACCATTCCCTGCGGGGCTGCCGAGTGCTGCACTTGCCTTTTTCTGAAAGCCCCATAGTGAATGAAGTTCCACATACTGGCAATCGAGGGGATCCAACTGCTAAATTGAGACCCAACCCCATTAAAAAGGAGAAATCTTACAGTTTTCACATTGGCCACTAGCCATTTTATTTTAACTTACTGTTCTTTAGAAAACAATCACATGCATATTAGCAGCAATAAACTCTCTTGAATTGAAACCTCTAATTAGCGTGTGCAAGGGTCATTGTGAATGGAGGGGGAGCTGGGAAATTTCTTGTTGTGATCGGATGTAATATTATTTTGATTATATATTTTTTTTATTCCCACTGTTCTATAAAAAAAAAAAAGTCTGAAATAGTAAGGTTTCAAAGCGTGCGCGCGTGCGTGTTTATTATTTTTTTATACTAATTGTGATTTGTAACAACAACAAAAAAAAAAAAGAAAAATCACACAAACCTGATTTAAAATTAGGTAATTTTCTGATTATACATTTCCTTTAAATTATATGATAAGGCACCCTTCCAGCCAATATACAAAATGAGCCTAAACATGGATAATGCATTGAGTCCATACTTGATGCTCTCCTTTTCCTTCCCCTAGCTGCTGTATCAGAATGCAAAATGCAAAAATTGTGACCGTCTCCCTCACACTGCAGCTCCACAAGCTGATGGTGATGGATGCGCAGTGTACTCCACTCTCCACTACATTTCCCATGCAGTGTTTCTTTGCTTTTTTAAACAATGCAGAACTTGAAAAAGGCAGCAGGAGGATCCAAAGCAGGGCCCCAGATATGCATCTATATATTACTAGTGTATACAGAATTGGGTACTTTGGATGGAGGGTTTGCTTTAAAGGATGGGGTTGGATGCAATCATCAAAAATCTGGAAAGTCTATTTCCAAGGAAAGCCTTTAGGATCAGGTGCTATCCTTACCACTAAATATACCATATGTATAAAAGATAAAAACAGTGCTATGGTCATGTGCTTTAGGTGGTCTCTGTTCAGCATTAAGATATTTTAAGTCATTTTATGAAAGGGCAGCACGGTGGCTCAGTGGTTAGCACTGTATGGTGGCTCAGTGGTTAGCATAGCAGCCTTGCAGCGCTGTAGTCCTGGGTTCAAACCCCACCAAGGACAACATCTGCAAAGAGTTTGTATGTTCTCTCCGTGTTTGCGTGGGTTTCTTCCGGGTACTCCGGTTTCCTCCCACATTCCAAAGACATACTGATAGAGAGTTTAGAATGTGAGCCCCAATGGGGACAGTGATGATAATGTGTGCAACTTGTAAAGCGCTGCGGAATATGTTAACGCTATATAAAAATAAAGATTATTATTATTATTATTATTATTATTATTATTATTATTATTATTGGGAAAAAATAAATAAGTAGACTGAAGTTGTAGGGTAAGGCTTGCATTAAGTTACATAACCCTTTCCAGAACTGAACAAAATACATGAGATCGGCCTGTAAAATGACCCGACTGTCAATCTGCCTGATGTAAAGTTCCACCTACAAGCTTAAATCGTCACGTACAGAAGTAAACCTTCAGAGACATGCTATGTTATGACAACCCAATAATTAAGTAACAAGCTCCTTCCTTGCACGCTGATGTTTTCACAAGCCTTGCTCATTATTAAAGGCGCAGAGAGACATCATCACGCCAAAACCAGGAATACTTGTTGAAACAATCCTCGCAGAAAGACATGAGAAATCCTGCATAAAAGTACCAGCCTCACCTTCACCCAAGTGTGTAAAGTTGCACTTCTAAAGGAAATCTATTTCTACATCAATTGCCATTAAGTGCCCCCTCCCCCCCGATTCCAGGGATATATAAACTTAGTAGGTTACTGGCTGTAGTTTTGATAAAATCACTTTTATCAGCAGGAGATTATCACTAGAGGACTAGTAAACCCGATTCCATGTAGTCCTCCATATTTATGAGCTTTGTATAACCCCGCCCCTACCACTGATTGGCAGCTGTCTATGCACAGTGTACACAGAGCAGCCAATCAATGGTGTGGGTGGGGCTATACAGAGTTCAGCATTCAGAGAACTGGTAGAACTGCAATAAAACAAACAGGGATACTGTCAAAACTAGAGTAAGTAGCCCAGTAAATGACACATCACTGGAATCAGGGTCTCTGAATCTACATCATGCTGCGCTCACAAGAAGGAGTAACAAACAACCGGTGACATGTTCCCCTTAACAGATCACCACAATGAGAAAGAGTAAATCAAGTCAATGAGACATTTATAGAAAGAAACCATTTTTGTGAGGTTTTGGTTCACCTTGTGGAGATCCAGATGGTGTAGGGAAGTTGTCCAGGAAATGTTTGCCTTGCGAAATGTGGAGACAGTCCGACATACGTATTACAGTATGTGACGGACAGCTGCTTATAGCATCAAATCATATACTGGTAAGTAGATGTGCAATAATGGCTTTAATGACAAGTTCAAGAGTAAACTACATTCTGAGGCGTATATGATAAAGGGTGCACAAGGGTATAAGCCTATACACAAGGTTAGGCTCTGTACGCCCATGGACTATGCATGTCAGATAACAGCTGATTACTTCTCCGGTGTGTGGAGTAAATGTCGTCATTGAAGAATATTACCATTAATAAAGTAAGCAACTTCAAAAGGCATCAGGTACAATTTAACAGATGTTTTACATCTTCGTGTACTTCATCAGAACGCCTGGCATTGTAAGCAGATCCCGCCATGTGGACAGAGTAGCCTAGTAACCTCCGATATACAGTGTCAGCGCGGAATAGAGAAACTCTACATTAGCACTTACGAGCCATACGCTCAGCAAAATATTCGCCGTATGCATAAATTGAAGTAGAGGTGAAAGGAAAATACTGAACATGGCACATGCAGTTCTGTTCCTTTGTTAATGGCACAATTCACCATCAGTGTAAAATAAAATCTAGGAACATAATTAGCGATGAGCGAATATACTCGTTACTCGAGATTTCCCGAGCACGCTCGGGGGTCCTCCGAGTATTTTTTAGTGCTCGGAAATTTAGTTTTCATCGCCTCAGCTGAATGATTTACAGCTACTAGCCAGCTTGATTACATGTGGGGATTCCCTAGCAACCAGGCAACCCCCACATGTACTTATGCTGGCTAACAGATGTAAATCATTCAGCTGCGGCGATGAAAACTAAATCTCTGAGCGCTAAAAAATACTCGGAGGTCACCTGAGCGTGCTCGAGAAATCTCTAGTAACGAGTATATTCGCTCATCACTAATCATAATATCTGATGACTTCTAATGGAAAGATGTGACCTAATAAAATGCACAACCAACTAGAAATTAAGATATTAGGGCTGTATAAAAGGTTATAAGATTTATGGGAATGTCGGCCCTGATTCACACTGCTTGTTATTGCAGGTTAACATTGGATTATTGACCTGGTTTACACGACCATCTCTACCATCCCCGGGTGATAGGTAACAAATAGAATTGATCAAATGTTTTCAAATTCAAAACCTTGCCAGGTTAACCAGTTTTTTTTCCAAGATTTACAGTTAATACCATAAATTAGCTACAGATCACAAGTAGTTCAATTGCCCTGAAAAGATGTGGAACACTGAGGTCCATGTAAGATCATTTAATAATATAACATATTACACTATTTCATATTCAAAAATAAAAAAGGTCCAAAAATTAGCCCTCAGTCATTTGTGATCACGCAGATCGTTCTGTGCAGAACACAGAATCAAGCTGACGGTGTGGCTGTCAGTCGGGAGTTTTTCAACCCGCACAGGTTCACATGCCCGATGAGGGAAGGGATGGGTTCATACTAATTCAATGGTTCTAGAGTTCACAGGCCCCTATAGATTTAAGACTTTACTTGCCAAATTAGCAATTCATTTTTTTTTTTTTATGACAGATTTTTAATGATTTAGGTCCTAATGAATCAGAAACATAATTTGCAAAATTTTTTCAAGTACGGATTTTTCAGAAAAGGGTGTCCCAATATTCAATTAAAAACGACAATGACATGATTTCCTATTTTGAAAACATTTTACAAACACAACACAAAATTGGACCTAATTATAAAAATTATAAAATCTTAGTTGCTAGAAGCTAAAGATTAGGCGTCCCAAATAAAGGACATTGGTAGATAATGGGTTAAGATGTGACAGTAGTTTGTGATAGTATAGTGATGCATCATAAAGTACCAGTATATGGATAAACTAGAATGTCAGAATCATGGCGTCCATTTAAAATATTGACCAGATTCTCAGCAGGATACCAAAAAAAAAAAAGAAGCGCGAGTCATGTGCGCAAACATTCTAGTACCATTGCAGAAGTACAATGGCAATTTTGGCTGCGACACATATGGCCAAGATTTGCTCCACTGCAGAATAATGCAAGGTAATGGGGTTGCATTGTTACCGAAAAGATACTGCACCCGTGACAAGCTGTACACTGCAATGTAGCAGCTACACAACCATTTTTTACTGCGTTTTTTTGAGTCTCAGCCAAAATTGCTATGTAGCCCCAAGAATTGTGTTCAAGTCCTAGCAATGCACTGCGTAAACATTTAATGCAAGTGTCCTCACGTGTAGAAGAACAAACTGGCAGGAAGCTGGTGTGCCCTTGGCACGGGCGCATACCTGCTCATGAAATAGAAAATTACATACTATGTTCTATCCGGGCAGGGATGGAGTGGCGGAAACAAATTATCAGGGCAAATCTGTAATAATATTAGTTTAACATGCAGAATATAATCATTATAAAGAAATGATCTGTATTCAAAACATATTGTAGTAATCCAAGAGTACGACGAAGGGTTCACAGTAGTTTGCTACATACATACACACATATACATACACACAGAGATTTTGTCGTGTTTGCTACCCAATCTGACAGCAGCATGATATAGGGGCATAGAAACCCGAATTCAGGAACGTGTAGTTTACTTTTCTAGGTGCTGTAGTTGTAATTAAAAGCCTCTTTATTTTCTCCAGATTTTCCAGTTCTCTGAATATGGAGCTCAGTATAACCCCACCAACACCACTGTGCATAGGTAGAAAGCTGCCAGTGGTGGGTGGGGGTGTGGTTGGACTACCAGGTGGGAGGCCAAGTAGTCCTCTAGTAATAAAATCACTGTTTTATCAGCAGGAAATTATCAAAAACTACAGCAGCAGCCCAGTAAGTGACACATGGCTGGAATCGAGGTTTCTGCCTCTACGTTATGCTGCTCTCAGATTAGGTAGTAAAAACTTGGTGACAGATATATGGAATATATTTCAACCATTAGTTATCTAAAGAGATAACTAATGGTTGAAATATATTCCATGTTTTCCTTGCAAGAGCATAAAGAAGTCTAAGGTATAATTGGCCAGGTCTTGAGAAACTATGGCACATGTCCACCCAGTTTGAAAAAAAGAAAAAAAAAAAAAAAAATACCCATTCCTTATTGGACCTATGTGAGTAAAGTTTATTGTAATGACAGCCACCATGTCTCCTAAGTAGAGATGAGCGAATATTTCAATATTGGGTTCGGATTCCGATCGCCGTATTTGCAATATTCACAGAACGTCATTGGAGTCAATGGGAGTACAGCTGAGCAAATATGTTCGGAAACGATCAAACAGAAAATCGGCACAAATATGGCACATTCGAAATTGAAGATCGTTTTCCGAACATATTCGCTCATCTCTTCTCCTAAGTATTCTCATTCCAGAGCATAAATTGGACAGATAGCCACTTCTGACTTTCCCATAAACATGAAAATTTGGCTCAGCTGATTATTCAGGTTACTTCAGTTGGGGAGGTAGGCAGCTCGTAGACACTACTGCCACCCCTATAAAGATAGAAAAGGCAGCCCAATTTGTAGGCTCCTTATACCTCCCAACTGGAAATCCCATGGACTGCCGAGAAGCCTCTAGAAAGATTGTCGCTACATCCAGTGAAACTGGTGGGATCTACAGTCTAAGGCTACATTCACTCCATGTGACACATCCTAGTGCAGTCAGTTTTTTCCTTGAAACACACACTGATCCACAGAGTTTCATTAATACACACATCAATCTTAAAAACGGATCCATGTGTCTGGTCCATGTGAATCAGATTATTTCCCATTCTCATCAGTTTTTGCAGATCAGACCCGGTCAGTAAAGTCTATGGAGATCTGTAGAGGACAGACTTTGTACTTCAGAGTTCCATCCAATTTTCTCTTGATCCATTGGTAAAAGTCAATGGATAAAGAAAAACTCAGTCTACCTGCTTCAGTTCTAAAATAGGGATACATTTTTCACAGATCTAAAAATTTACAACTTCACATCTACTGGTTACCGAAGAGTAAAAGCATTACTATACAAGCCTGATATTGACACCTCCATGAAACCTCCAAGTTGTCTGGTGGGAATAGGTATCTACAGACTAGCAATGTCCTCTACCCCTACTACCGCCATACAAAAATCAGATTTTGTTCCACGCGCCCTATGCCAAACTCGACCAGTGCAATTAAAGCCTTACTGGCCCCTTCTGGCTGCCACTTTACTGGCAGCAAGTCACCAAAGATTTACATACATGTAGTAACTCCCTATACAAGGAGACATGGTGGTGACCCGTTTCCAAGGAACAGTCACACTTTACTCCATTTATTTTTTAGCTGTGACAAGGTAACCGGTAGGAGAAGTACTACAGGGTTATAGATTCACAGAGCTTCCAGCGTGGCCCCATCAATAGCTTCCGTTGCATGTAGCAACTTTCTAGCATCCCCATGGAAGTCTTACTTAGAGCCCAAGAACAACATCTCAAAAATATCGGCACTAAGAGTAAATTTATAGAAAAAAAAAAAAAAACTTTCCTATTTGGCGTTTACAACATATATATGGTCAAGTATGGAGGATTTAAAATAAGGAACCGAAACGATGACTGCAAAGGTTACCCAGAAGGGGATTTTCATGACGCCACTGGGCAAAATCCTTTCTATTCCCTTTTTTATGGATTTCACAATTGTAACAAAATAATAAGTTCATTAAATGAATAAAAGTTCCGGATAATAGATTTCAACGTTACTGTAAAATGATGGGATAAAGCAGAGGACAACAAAGTGCAATGACCACAGACTGCACACGGATCTCTAGCCATTATCACGAGCCATTGTACCGTTCCTTAAGATACTCTGATCCTGCTCTACTTCTATGGCAAGTCCTCCAGTTGTCACGCGTGCCTCATAGTATTAATTCATGGGACCTGAACAGAACTTTCTCGTCCGCAGAGCCAGAAAACAGCACCCGACTCAATCAATAAGTATGAATGTCCAAGTACCAATTCCGACCAGTGCCTGATGTCATGTATTTGTAGTCAGAGACCATGAATTCCTTGTGATTTGTGAACTTTATATCAAAGTCATTGAACATTGCTAATAAAGAGCAAAGAAAAGCTGCTGATTACCTACACAGAGATAATTAACTAATGTTTATGTCAGCCATACCCACTAACTTTTCAAGGACTGACCGACCACCCAAATATATACAGGTGTGTAACGAGTCTGCAAACAGCAGAAATCAGGAGAAAGATCGGTGGGGCATACTGGATTTGAACATGCTTGATCCTTATGTCTCATTTTGGCCACTGCCTTCTTCCCCTCTCCCTATTGGGAATATATTCAAGCTCAGCCAAACATACATGTGCAAATGAGGAGGCAGGGGTCTAACCGTAGTCCGCTAAATAGGAGTTTGTCCTACAGCTAATGGACCTTCCATCAGATTAACATCGGCTGTGAAATTTAGGCTAGGTATCTCACTATGAGGCACTGCAGCATTTCATAATACATATACAAGGCACGGTGCGGCTGACCAGTACGAGGCAGGTTCCCGGCTGGCTTCCCTCTGCCCTGTTGACTGACAGTTCTCTCTCTTAGTATGTACAAAGGGAGTGACCCATCGGTCATAGGGAGCAGGAAGAAGCCATCAGAGGGCGACTTTCACCGCAGTGTCTCAGAGTAAAAAACATACTTGGTCGCAGTCGTGCAGCATCAACTGATAACAGGTTCCCTTTAACGCCATTTTCCGTGACCACCTTAGTTGTTTGGGCTCAAATTTGTACGTGTAATTCCACCCTAATCAGACGAAGGTCTTCCTAGTGATCATCTCAAAACCAAATTTTGTCAAGGAGGCTTATGTCACATAACCAAAGTACATATAAGTCCTGGCTTGGTTGCACAAATCTCGCCTCCACCCTGTCCTCCTACCCTTGTCCCATCACTCAGCACCTTACATCCGTGCTGTCCGAGTGCAGGTTCATGCAGCTTAAACTTGACTTTCCTATGCCAAGAACATGGGGCAGTCCTCTGCGTAAAATTGTCACCATAAACTATTAGGTATATTATTATTTTTTAACCAGAACCAGCTCTACTCTTGCTCACATGCCGTGTCCCCATTCTGAAGGCCAAGGTTACAAATCCATCAAGGACACCACAAACCTATTTCTATGATACGTCAAAAGTTTGTCAAAACGAGGAGGTGCGAGTATGGTTCCTTGGATTTAAGATAAAGCATTAAAAAGGAGGCACACATCAGATAGCGGACGAGGCCAATGCAAGTATGCTCACTTCTCCAGAGCGTGAATGCGCTTTGAATCCCGAGACACAAGAGTCAGACACCTCCTCCATACATCTGTGATCTCGTCTACCGGTACTTACCTATACGCAACCTCCGATCCTCACAAGATCTCCTTCTCTACTCCCCTCTTATCTCTTCTTCCCACAATCGCATACACGATTTCTCTCGCACATCCCCCCTACTCTGGAATTCTCTACCACAACATATCCGACTCTCGCCTACCATCGAAACCTTCAAAAAGAACCTGAAGACCTACCTCTTCCGACAAGCCTACAACCTGCAGTAACCACCGATCCACCGAACCGCTGCATGACCAGCTCTATCCTCACCTACTGTATTCTCACCCATCCCTTGTAGATTGTGAGCCCTCGCGGGCAGGGTTCTCACTCCTCCTGTACCAGTTATGTTTTGTATTGTTTAAGATTACTGTACTTGTTTTTATTATGTATACCCCTCCTCACATGTAAAGCGCAATAATAATAATAATAATAATAATAATAATAATCTAAGAAAGGGGTCATCTGCAAATATGGAAGCTCTATAACAGTTTCCCAAACTCCTGTCCTCACGGCCCCCAACATGTCAGGTTTTCAGGATTTCCTTAGTCTTGCACAGATAATGGAAGTATTACAGCATGGTAAACTGCCACAGGTCCTCGCAGGTGTGCTATACTAAGGAAATCCTGAAAATATGACATGTTGGGGGCCGAAAGGACAGGAGTTTAGAGTTTTGAAAACTCTGCTCTATATGCTCCAATGACATTTATGGCTTTGTTCACACTTTGGGACTGTTGATTGCGAAAACTTTGTAATTCTACCACTACTGTGTGAATTAAAAAAAAAAAAAAAAAGGGGTGGGTGACGGTGACTGCAACGTGTGAATGCAGCCTATGGCACACGGAGTCTTGAGAGGAGACTGAGCACAACCTCAGCTTTTGAGGAGGATTTGAAGAGCTTCCGTTTCTGACCAAAAGCTGCGTGCATGTAGCAATTAGTAGTTTCCTAGATTGCATCAATCAGATCTACCAGATCTGATCACGGCCACAGATCAGTTCTGAGAAATCCGATTGCTTGTTTACGTCGATTATTTTATGTCCGGAGATCAGATGAATGGCCATCCTGAGAAGCCTTGTAGCTACACAAAGGATCAGCAGTTTGCAGAATATGGATGAAGTCCCATCATAAATGTGAATACAAGTAGACCAGTTTCCATATAGAAGACCAAGAACTTTGGTGCGTTCTCCAGGAAAGCTCGGATCTCACAATGTGTCTCTGCTCAATCTGCGAACATGTGCAGTATTGTGTAATCTGCCTGTAACGTTACATTATGGGGCAGCTAAATCCAGATGTAGTCAGAAAAAGGAATAAAAGGCCGCCCTTGGCAGAGGGAGTGGAGGGAAGTGCTGCTTGCGCAACAGCCTCAGCAGTCCCAACAACTCCCTGCTGTGCAGAGCTCACACGCACAGGAACAGGGATCCTTCAAGGGGACTGCGGACGGCCGACGAGCACCGACACAGCTTTCCTAGATAGAAAGCTACCTAACATTGTTAGCGGGATCACCGGAAACCAGAGAGGTCCTATAGGCACCCACATATCAATTCACAATATATCATCCCAAACACGACAGTGATACATTGTAATATTCTGATCCATGAATGATATTCTCTCTCTATTCCAATGATTTATTGCATTTAAAGAAGGCACTGACTTCAGGATTAGGTGATCACTTGCTGATCAGTAGGTGTCCTGGAACCGGAACCTGCACCGATCGGCAGGATGGAGGTGGGTTATCCCTTTTATATAAGGGGGCGCCATTCATTCTCTATGGAGCTGCCAGAAAAAGCCAAGCGCAGAGATCAGCAGTTCCCTAGAGAATTTGGCCATGTGCACACGCTGCGGATCTGCAGCAGTTTCCCATGAGTTTACAGTATGTGGAGATCAGACTGAACTAAAACAATCCATCTTGTCTTCTTCCTGAGAAATCTCGCTTACAACAAGATACATTTCTGCTGACTTGACATTTCCTTTTATGGAAGTAATCATGTGTGCATTCCTTCTTTCAATAGCAGCCTTTATTCACCTTCTAGATGATGTAACTTTCTACTGATAAAGACTGGTATAGATTGTTTATGTAAGAGATAGTGAAATATGAGCGCTTGTGCGCATGTCTGTAAAAGAATAATTATTTTCTATATAAAGGGAGGGCAAAGCCCAGAGAGAGAGATGTGCTCCTGGGCTTCCCCTGTACATGATCACACAATACCTTGTTTGCGTGTCATTTACTCTGGATCCCTACCTCTAGTAAGCCAGGGACTGAGAAGGACTTAACATTTCTTTGGCGCACCGAACGGGGACCCGAGATGAGAGTATTTGCTCGAGATTCACCTGCGGATACGGACAATGGAGATCTGGGATAATGGACGGCAAATGAACTGAAAAACCTGGCCAGGTAAGAGACATTATTAGTTCTCTTTTATCTGCCTTGTATTATCCGAAAGATCTCTATGAGCCGTGTCACGCTGGGTTAGTCTAGTAGTGAGTAGATACCTATAAAACTCGGGTTACTATATTGTATAGATTTATGAGTCCTGTCCCTGGCAGTGTGTGAACAGAGTGAAGGTTGTGGTATGTTGTGAAAGAAGAGCAAAAGTGCGTAGAAAAATAAGCCGAAATAGTTGGGGTATAAGCCTTATACACGGAAGTCAGCCTAACTGGGTCATGTGGTTGCGTCCTTTCGGGGAGACCTCCGCCCATGCTTGACTCTCATTTAAGTGCTTAACCTCCTTCATTTCTGGATAAGGTTTGATAGAATGAGCCCAGGACGCGGGTCCATGAGCCTGGGACAAGTATGCTAACTGACACAGAAAGTTTTGTGATCTGTATGGTGTTGCTGGGTCTGTTTGCGTGCATAATAGCACTTAAGTACATTCTGCACATTAGAAAGAATGGAGCAGATCAGCCCTTCAATATTTTAGCTCCCTAGGAGAGAAGGCAACGAGACATCACCTAGGATAAGTGATTGTCCAAACGTCACCTGGGGTAGAAATAGCTAATATTGAAAAAAAAAAAAAAAAAAAAAGAAAAATGGGAAATAAACAGACAAAAACCGTCTTAGGACAAGTGGAAGCAGCAGATATCATACAGGAAAGATGTGGGAAGACAGTCAGAAGTCAGATTAGAAGGGTAAGAGAAAAATTGGGAATTTCAGAAGCACTTATGTTTAGCACTGAATGGGAAAGACTGAGTAAAGAACGAGGTGGAATTATCAAAGACAATGGGTGGGAAGAAATCATACACTGTATGATAGAGGTCTCAAAAACAGCTAAAGAGGAGAATTGGAAGTATGATCCAGACACTTCCAAATGGATTATGGGGAAGGGAAAAAGTTGTGACATAATCCCACCACCTTACCTAGATCCAAAAGCCCAATCATTTGTACCATCTGGAGGAGCAGAAGGAGGAAAACAATTTCCAGCCTTGTATCCCAATCTTGGTGGGGTAGGAGGATGGGTATGTTCACACTGTGGACAACAAAATCCAGATTGGAGAAATGATTGCCTAGTCTGTGGTACACCTAGACATGGCGCTGTACTTGCCCCTGTTAGGGTAGTACCAAGACCCTTTAGGGAACCTGGTGCTGACGGGGTAATGGGAACTAGATATCACCAGACCCGACAGTATTTTCCTTGGTCCCCTGCTGAAGGTATGTCCCTCCTGCATAATGCGCCTGATCCCACTCAATATCCCATCCGATTTGCACAATACATACAACAAATCATGCAGACTCATGCTGGGGTCTGGGCGGACGGGGAAGAATTATGTAGAATGAAAATGTCCCCCGGACTTTTTCAGGAATTATTGACACACCTACAGCCCAATAGACCAGTGGCAGAAGGGGGTGCCTTACAGACAGAAGCATCAGGTACCCAGTTCACAGAGGCATTAATAATTTTCATGAGAGAAAAACAGAGGGAAAGGGGATCTACGGGTGTGATTATGCAGAAATTTGGGCAAAGTATTGAAGAATATAGTCAAGAATTAGAAAATAGCTTTAGGGATGAAGGATTGGATTTGACTGATGCTTCAGTAAGGAGACTTTTTACAAAACAATTAATAGAGGGGCTAGATCCGAAAATCAGAGAAAAATTTAAATCCTCTACTCCAGATTGGAGAACAATTGAACAACCAAATATTGTGAAACAACGATGTTTAGGAATAGTCATGGATATGAGAGAGAATCGTAAGCCTGTTAGAATAGCACAAGCTAATACAGGAGGAAGAGTGAGACACAACTTTCCTTGCCACTACTGTAAAAAGCCAGGTCATTTCCAAAGAGAGTGCAGGAAGAAGTTGGCAGATATAAAGTCAGGCAAATTTGTTCCCAGAAATAACCCTCCCCAAACGGACAACCAGCAGAAATCTACCATCATAGATGGTCCCATAATAGATTCAGATTGACTCGATGTGTTACAAACTTCCCTACCAGCTAGAAGACCTATGATACAGGTGAATGTGGGGGGGAGAGAGATTCCATTTTTGATAGATACAGGTGCAACTTCCTCAATTTTGAATCAAGATTTTCTTCCGAATCCGGAAGATATTTCAGAACAAACAACTTTTGCTGAGGGTTATGATGGGGTAATTCGAACACTGCCATATACTGTGCCCCTAGAGGTCTCATTAGGACCTAAATGTTTTGCATCCAGATTTTTGTATGCCAGAGGTGCCCCAACATGTTTGTTAGGAACTGATGTCCTAAAGAAATTAGAAGCTAACATCAATTTTAGGGAAGATGGCACAGTTATACTGACTATCCCTGATGATGCAGAAACATTAGAACAATATGTCAGAATTCAGGCTTTTGAGGATTATGCTGAAGAAAAAGAGTACACCACAGATCTAGACCTCTCAATGGTCCCAGAAACACTGTGGGCACAGGGTGACACCGATGTGGGACTATTGCATATCTCTCCTGTAAAACTATCTGTGCAACCAGGAACTGTTCTCCCACAGCTCAGACAATACCCTGTGAGTGCCCAGCAGGAACTAGCGATTACAAAACAGATAGAGGGATATAAAGAGAAAGGAGTTTTGGTAGAGATACAATCACCTGCTAACACTCCTCTGTATCCAGTCAAAAAGAGAACTCTTGATAAGAGTTCTATGCCCAAATATCGTATGGTACATGATTTAAGAGAAATAAACAAAGTTCTAGATCCAATCACCCCAGTTGTACCCAATCCTCATACGTTACTATCACAGATACCAGCCAGTTCTCAAGTATTTACTGTAATAGATCTTTCAAATGCATTTTTCTCGGTTCCTTTACACCAAGATAGTTGGTATTTGTTTGCATTTACATTTAAGGGCAAACAGTTGGCGTGGACACGCCTTCCACAGGGAATGATACACTCCCCTACTCTTTATTCAAATGCCCTACAAACAGTCCTTCAGAGGTTTGAACCCGAACCACAGGTAGTAATTTTGCAGTATGTGGATGACCTACTACTTTGCTGCCCAGATCTAGAAACTGCAGAAAGGTCCACTGTGAGTTTACTATGTTTTTTAGAAAAAGAAGGGTGTAAAGTGAATAGACAAAAGCTACAAGTTTGTCAGACCAAAGTGGTCTTTCTAGGTCATTGCATTTCTCAAGGTAAAAAGCATCTTACACCACAAAGAACTGAAGCAATAAGACAGATGAATGAGCCTAGAAATCATAAACAGCTTCGAGCATTTTTAGGAATAGTGTCTCATTGTAGACAATGGATTATACATGCAAGTCAACTAATGCAACCACTGTATGACTGTGTAAAAAATGAACCTTATTTGTTGACAAAAGAAGGTCAGATTTCGTTCCAACAATTAAAAGATGCCCTTGTTTCAGCTCCAGCGTTAGGGCTACCAGACTACACCAAACCGTTTCAGCTTATGGCTGCAGAAGTTGATTCCCATGCTACAGGAGTTCTTACCCAGAAGCATGCAGGGAAACAAAGACCAATTGCATATCTTTCAGCAAGGTTAGATCCCGTAGCTAGAGCAGCGCCAACCTGTGTACGTGTAGTTGTTGCTGTCTCACTATTGTTGGACAAAGCATCAGAAATTGTCCTAGAGTATCCACTCACAGTTCAAACTACACATGATGTTTATGGGATATTAAACCAGGTCCAACCAAAACACATCTCCATGGCCAGACATTTGCGGCTACAGTGTTCTTTGTTGCTCCCCTCTACTATCACATTTGCAAGGCTTCAGACTCTCAATATAGCTACACTGCTACCTCTCGAGTCTGAAGGGGGGAATAAGGACACTGATCCACACGCAAATTTTTTCCCTACAGACACACATGATTGTACAGAGCTCATTTTACAAGAAACGGTAGGCTTACCCAATGTATCCGAAACACCACTTCAAAATCCAGATTTAGAGCTGTTTATAGATGGTAGTAGGTTTGCAGATGACACAGGTAACTTCCATACAGGGTATGCAGTTGTGTCAGAATCTGAAACTCTCAAAGCAGAACCACTTCCACCGAAACAGTCTGCACAAGAAGCAGAACTAACAGCATTGATTGAAGCTCTTAAAATAGCTGAGAACCAGACAGCTAATATATACACTGATTCTAGGTATGCACATGGTATTGTGTTTGATTTTGGAGTAATCTGGAGAGCTAGAGGTTACATGACAGCGTCAGGACAACCTGTAAAACATGCTTCTCTGATCAAACAGATCTTAGAGGCTGCACAAGAAACAAAAGAAGTAGCAGTAATCAAGGTAGCTGCACATGTGAGACTCGACACTAGGGAATCTAGGGGAAATGATAGGGCTGATAAAGCAGCCAAAGCAGCAGCTGTCAAACCCTTACAACAGGTTCATACTGTAAACCCCACAGAAAATACTGAAGATAGACTGAGACAAGCACAGGAAGATGCAGGAGAAGAGGAGAGGGACAGGTGGAAAAAGGAAGGGGCAGAAGAACAAGCGGGAATTTGGAAGAAAGATGGACTAATATGTCTACCTAGAGCCTGGTATCCGATTGTAGTTGGTGGACTGCACCACCCTACTCATGTGTCTGCAAATGCAATGACACTACTGGCAAAGCAAGTCTGGTTGGCTCCAGGTTTTGGCAACTATGCAAGAGACTATTGTGCTGCATGCGCTATATGCCTGACACATAATCCCGGACAGACAGCAAAGACCCCTATGAAGCACCACGTCCGACCTCTCTACCCGTTTCAGCGATTACAAATAGACTTTATCCAGCTGCCAAAAAGTAATGGGTATGAGTATGTGTTGGTATGTGTGGACATGTTCTCGGGGTGGCCAGAGGCCTATCCAGTTCGGAAGGCTTCAGCTAAAAACACTGCTGTAAAGCTAGTTGCCGAACTGATACCCCGTTACGGTCTCCCTGAAGTGATCGAGTCAGATAGGGGTACTCATTTTACTGGAGAAATATTTCAAAATGTACTGAAAATGTTGGGTGTTGAAAGTCAGTTACACACTCCGTATCATCCTCAAAGTTCTGGTAAGGTGGAACGCATGAATGGAACTTTAAAATTAAAAATACAGAAAGCCATGGCTGAAACAGGAAAGCCTTGGACAGAATGCCTTCCACTGGCCCTTTACTCAATACGCAATACCCCAAGGGGTAAGACTAAACTGTCTCCATATGAAATTTTGTTTGGCAGGACTGCCAATTTAGGATGTTATTTTCCACAGCAACTTGTGTTAAATATTGAGTCATTGACTTCTTATGTGCAAAATCTTCAGAAACAATTAACTAAGGTGCATGCACAAGTTTTTGCTTCCCTTCCAGATCCTGACAACACAGAAGGAAGTCACAAGTTGGAACCAGGTGATCAAGTCTATGTAAAAAGACACACCAGAAAGGCTCTAGAACCAAGGTTTGACGGACCCTTCCAAGTCCTGTTGACAACACCTACATCAGTCAAGCTTGAAGGAAAGGCATCATGGATACATGCAAGCCATTGCAAGAAAAGCAGTATAAACTCATGATATTGATGTTAATAATGATAACCTCAACGGAGGCATGGGAAAGACTAAATTCTCTAGCCCCTTTGAACAATAGATTCGTACAACATCATAGAAAATTAGTGCATGACTTGTTAAACAATACACAAACCCTGACAGATTGTTGGATCTGTACCCATTACTTATTGCAAAACAAAGAAAAGGTTGCGAGAGTTAAACGGAAGAATTAATACTAGATTTGATTCTCTTATTGAATACAAGCATGTACATGTGTAATACCAAATAAAGGCTTTGTCTTTGGCCCTGTGGTAATAAAATAAATAAAAGAAAATGTCAAAGGGGGGAATTGTGGAGATCAGACTGAACTAAAACAATCCATCTTGTCTTCTTCCTGAGAAATCTCGCTTACAACAAGATACATTTCTGCTGACTTGACATTTCCTTTTATGGAAGTAATCATGTGTGCATTCCTTCTTTCAATAGCAGCCTTTATTCACCTTCTAGATGATGTAACTTTCTACTGATAAAGACTGGTATAGATTGTTTATGTAAGAGATAGTGAAATATGAGCGCTTGTGCGCATGTCTGTAAAAGAATAATTATTTTCTATATAAAGGGAGGGCAAAGCCCAGAGAGAGAGATGTGCTCCTGGGCTTCCCCTGTACATGATCACACAATACCTTGTTTGCGTGTCATTTACTCTGGATCCCTACCTCTAGTAAGCCAGGGACTGAGAAGGACTTAACAAGTACAATGTAAACCTATGGGAAACGCAATCTGCAGTGCACATGCTGCAGAAAAAAAAAACACATGGCCATACATCGCGTCTGTCGTGCACTGGATCTGTTGTGTTTTGGCGGACCGTCGGCACGAAAAAACGCTCAATGTAATGTTTTTTCGTACGTCGCGCCCGCCATATTCTACTGCGCATGCGTGGCCGGAACTCCGCCTCCTCCTCCCCGGACTTTAGAATGGGCAGCGGATGCGTTGAAAAACTGCATCCGCTGCCCACGCCGTGCATAATTTTCACAACGTGCGTCGGTACGTCACGCTGACGCTTAGCGACGGACCCGTACCGACGCAAGTGTGAAAGTAGCCTTAATGGTTCTAGAAAAGTAAAGGGGAAAAAAAAAAAAACAACATATGGATACTCGCCTCCAGGACTGGCACCTCTACTCTGCACAGTCTCTCCCATTGGTCTCCAAGCATTAACATGCTGTGGAGGTGTCACGTGAACGCTGCAGGCAATCAGCTGAAACATTAGCATCCTGTCCAAGCGGCAGATGGAATGCAAACACCGTGGCCGCTAACTGGCAGCAGCGCTCACGTGACCTCCCAGATTTTAATGTCAAGAGGCCGAGAGGGGAGGCAGAAAAGAATTGCCAATCTGGGAAAGGAGTTAATTCTTTGCATTTTTTGTTTTCACCTCCCTAGGCTTGTGAAGATGTTTTTGAAAGCCCTGTTCACATGCTACAGAAAATTTTTGCACACTGAAGAGAAAATAGCAATAAGAAGCAGATAATTGCTGAACCGACCACTATAGTCCCATCTCTGATGAGTCTCCCCAGCGCCTATTCAATGGGTCCATGAAAAAAACAGAACACACAAAACTGATTCAAGTCCAATATAAAAGTCGTCAGTTTTTCACCGAAGACGTTCTTATAAATAAAGCCGTAGATGAGACGACAAGACATGGACGCTGAATTCTGGACAGTCACTTCCAAGCGGTGGCACCAACCGCCTATCACAGAGGTACGATGGGTTGCCGAGTGTAGATGCCAAACTTTTTCTCTGCCCTGGTAATAACGGACACATTTATCCCATAAGGCCAAGTTCACACTAGGAGTTTTTGCAGGTTTTTTTGTGTGTGCATTTTTCAGGCTTATTTTCAGCTGCGTTTTACAGTACCAGCAAAGTTTATGAGATTTCAGAAACCTCATGCACACAGCTTGGGTTTTTGTCATCAGGATTTCATGCTTTGTATGTTTTTTTTTTTTTTTTTTGCACAATGGAGCATGTCCCTTCTTTCGTGTTTTTCACCAATTTCTGCCAAGAAATCAGGTTTTGCTGCAGAAAAAAAACCCAAAACGCTGCAAAGATAGTGTGAACTTACCATAAAGCAACAAAGAAAATATAGAAGCAAGCTAGATCCTATAGTTATGTACAGACACGTCAGATCCAATCCATAGCGGATGCGATGGCCCAAGGTAGAGGCGGGTCAGGGCCAGCGACAATGTGGGACATGCAGAGAAAAATAACTTTTCATCATAATCCAACACAAATCCTTGCAACTTCCTAACAGCAAACTGATTTGCCCCCTTTATAAACTTTCTGGTTCTTATTAGGGGGGGGGGGGGGAGAAATAAAAAAAAAAATAAATAAAAAAAAAAAAAAAAAAACACACACACTAAGGGTATGTGCACACGTCAGGATTTTTTCTGACAAAATCCTGAGAATTCTGCCAGAAATCCGCGTGCTTTTTTCGCGCGGATTTCTCACGGAATTTGCGCTTTTTTTGCGCGGATTTTTTTGCCGGAATGACCTTTGTCATAGGAAATCCGCCAAAAATCTGGAAAAAGATGCGGAATGCATTCTAAAAGATAGGATGCATAATGTTAGCGTTTTTTTTACCAGATTTATAGCGTTTTTATTGCGAAATTCCGCAAAAAAAAACGCTAAAAATCCTGACGTGTGCACATACCCTAAGTCAATATGGAGCCATGCACATTAGACCGGAAACAATCCCTCCAGGAAAATACAGGGTGTGATATTCAGAGTCCCAGATACTATGAAACTACAAGTCCCAGCAGATGGGGTTGCAGACACACAGGAGCCACAGGTTTGAGACAAGTGCTCCGGATTATCAGTGTAGTCCCCGGAGGGGAATCCTCATTGGGCGCGGAGATGTTGCATGGCAGGAGTAACAACAGGTGTGACCGGTGAGGACTCTTCTGTTTAGGAACTATTGTATTTATAGATTATGATCTCGAGTGATTATATTCTCCTGACCTAATCACTATGGAAATTCATTCAAACCAGGTCATGTCCATGCTCAACCACCATAAAAAATGGCCTCCTTGTGCCGCAATTATGTAAATCCCATGTTGTGTGCAGTGTAAACACGGAGACTTTCCATTTTCATGGTTTGTTTTTACATGTAACTTCTTATAAAGCGAAGCCATGTTGCAGAAGTCAGGACATCATGTAGTTTTATTCTAGCAGTCATTGGGGCACCATACATGCAGATTGTGGAATAGCTATGGGGCCCCACAACATGAGGATTAGTCTCATAAAGGGGGCTCTGCTGCAGCCATCTGGGAAAAGACCAGGCCTGGATTTGTGTGGCCAACGAAACCATGTTGCATGCGACTTTTCCGTTAGAGAAGGTGCGTCAAGACCCATATTTTACACTCTGTCCATAGGTTGTCTGTGGACCCCCAGTAGTAAAGGTAGGGTCCTTGATATGGAATATTCTCTGTCTCAAGAGGACTTCGCGTGTTGTTCAGTGACCAGCACCAAGACTGTGGAGTCGGAGTCACGGAAATTGAGGAGTCGGAGGTTTGTTTTACCGACTCCACAGCCCTGACCAGCACAACCCAGGCTCTGGCATCCTTCCCTTGCAGAGGGACGGACAGCAATATGTGTTAGGTTATTAATGGGCTGTTTTAATTGGACAACTTCTTTAAGGGATTGTCCACAGATTTTTTTTTTTTTTAAAGGATCATCAACTTTGGAACAAATCAAGCTACGACTAGCCTACTTTGCACACCTCATACTAATGAGAAGTCAACAGAGGACATCATGGTCGAAAGAATAGAAGGAACAAGGTGAATAGGAAGACCAGCAGCCCAATGGCCTGATAGTATCAAGATAATGGCGGAGAAGACCCATCTAGGCTTGCACAAGATCAATCTTCCTACAAAGCATCCATCCATCAAGTCACCATGGCTCGAGATTGAGCTGAAGGCCAATAATAAATAATAGCAAATTTAATAAAACAGAAAATAATCAAAAATCAACATTTATTTAGCCCACCACTCCCGGAGACTCTAAAAGCAGCTGCAGCCACGCTCTTTCTCCCTATACTTTGCTGCAGCAATCATTTGCTACATATCCATGTGACCGCTGCCGAAAATCACAGGCCTCATAGGTCTCGTCATACATGTGATAGACGACAGTTGCAGCCAATGTACACCACGTGACTGCTGCTGAAAATAAAAGAGGCACCTGGGGCCCACTTTAGGCTGTTCCTGTAATACTGGGGGTTATGGTAGTTTCTCATTGTGTCATATGGCCTGTCATTTACTGGTTTTTTCTTCATTTTATTTATTTAAATATCTTTGCCAATCCCTTTAAGTCTGGATTCACAGGAGCATATTTCACAGTCCGCATATGGATCACAATGCCCGATCTCGCCGCAAGTCTCACGACTCGAACTTCCAGCCGCACATGAGGTTGTAAGATCAGGTCGGGAGAACCGCTGCCAGCCCAGATATCGCGGATGGTATACCGTGAAATATGCTCATGTGGACCCGACCCTAGCCGGCCTAATGACTATGTGCCAGATCTGGCTCATAAGATGCATAAAAAAACCTACTACAATAAGTTCTTTTGCCAGTAGCACAACTGTCCTTCAAAGAACCTTCAGACTGGTGACTGCTACAAATATCAAAATGTACAATTCTCATCTGTACAGAAACATTTATAACAATGTAACACAAACAGGCGAAAAGGATAATAAAGGAGGAAGACTGGAGACTTTGTTGAATGAATTTACCACCCCCACCCCCCCCACACACACAAAAGCACAAAAACACTTAGTATATATTGGTGCCGTAACTCTTGAACACAACAGTAACCAATATGGCCGCCATCACGGCTCCAGAAGCGGTGGTCACCCAACTTTCCCAGACTCCAGAACTTTTACCAACTTAGGCGTTGATATTTTTGCATCCATATTTGCTCCACGTGTCAGTTTTTACCATCAGTTCGGCATCAATTTTTCTCATAGGCAAAAAAAAAAAAAAAAAAAAAAAAAAAAAGAGTTCCAACTTCTCCCACCCAAACCGCACTCAGGTGACACACGGCATCTGTGTGATTGTCCATGATTATGAGCTATTAGGAGAGTAGATCCAGGATTAGGAGCAACAACTGACATTTCTCCATTTTTTTTTGCAGACACTGGGACTGCAGGAAAACACGGACATGTGAACAGCCGCATAGACGATAATGGCTGCAAGTTCGATCAATGAACATGGACGTAAGGAAAGGACTGAGCAAGGCCTCAACTAAAGGGGTTTTTCTTATTTAAAGAGGAAAGAAACTTTGTAAATATTTTTAAATATACAAAATATAAATAAATAAGTGGAAGAACGATATATAACCGGCAGCATGTTATCAGGTCCTCCCAGCGAGACCACACACTGTACCGTACGCCTGACAGGTCCCCTTCAGCCCCCTAAGGAGCCCCTCAATGACTGTGCACATTCAGTGCCTAGGACAAAATATGCATCTCCAACCATAGAGCCCCAGTATGGAGGAGACTGAGGCCCAGAGGGATCACTGGGAGCCAGGACTAAGAAAACATTAACCCCATCCACCAATTTTTGCCCCCCCACCCCCCCCCCCAAAAAAAAAAAAAAAAAAAATCATAACTGCAAAGTTTCGTGACCACGCAGATTAAAACTTCCACAGTTTCCAGGCCATTAGATCTATATCACACAAAATAATTTGACCAATCAGGTTGTGTTAGATGTGTAAGGAGACAATATGGCGGCGTAATCGCTTTTCAGACGCTCATCGTCCAGTCTGATCATGGCCAGATCTTAGTGCTTCTGTCACTTTATAAGATCTCGCAACCCATCCGCATGAGGTTCTGCAGCATCTGAGGGCAAAAGAAGATCCAACTTCAGGCCGGCAGGTGACACTTCTCATTCTTTTAGAAACTTTTTCACATTCCTCCGAAGAACGCAGAAGAAGCGGAGACGTCACTCTCCTCCGGCATCAGCTCAGATCCTGGCTGATAAAGTATGTGAACCCCCTGTCCCTCTGATCAGCAGACCTAATGACCTGTCCTGTCCGCTTTATTGGGTCAGTGGATCACCGAGTGGATCACTGGGATCACACCGCAGACGTCGCCTGTTCTTGGAAGGATTTCATCATATCCCTTTTTTTTTTTCCGTGGACATTTAAATTATGCAAATAAACGACTTTTCACGCTTCTCTTCGGCAATAAACATTTTCCACGGTCAATTTATATGTGATTGTTTTTTTAACTGTCTTTTATATCTGTGTTTAAATGATTAAAAAATAAATACAAAAAAAATATATAAAAAAAAATAAATAAAAAATGTTGCTTTGGCAGATCAGATCCGATCAATATCGCATCGCAAGGAGCTGTTACGTAACCGTGCTGTCAGCGCCCCACCCCCACCAGGTGACATGTCGGGGTCCGCTCACCTGCTGTGACTGCTTAGAGGGGGGCAGCTCTATTTCCATCATGGTGGCCCCTAGCCCCGGCCGGGTATGCCCTCGGTGAAGTTGTCGCAGTATATCCCGGTGTGTCGTGTCGCGCCTCCCCTTCGTTACTCTTCCCGGACCGGAGACTCTCACTCTGTTCTCAGGACCGTCCCGAACGCTATGACGGGAAACTCCGGGGCGACACGGCCAAAGTCGCCCGTCAAGCCCTCTCAGCCAATCAGTGCGCAGAATCCCTCTACTCTCCGCCCACTGGAGATGACGCAAATCGTCACGATGCTGTGGGCGGAGTCCCGGATCGCTCGCCACCTTTCGGCCACGCCCTCTTTAGTAACCCTTTCACCGCCGGCTGGAAGCTCCCTTCTATTTTTCGTGCCAGGAAAGTTCAGACTCTTATGTAACGCTGCGGATGTAACAGTCTGAATCCGGGTTTAATACAGAGATTTGTGGCAGCGACGTCACCTTTAACTATCACCTTCAGAAATTGAAGTAAATACAGTGAAAAGAAGGTATGCAGAGGTCCAAGTTAAAGGGATTGTCACAAACAGCGCCACAGCTGTGCACAGGTGGTGTGCGGTATTGCAGCTCGGCCCCATTCCGTGATTGCCAATGGTACCAAATGGTCCTGGACAGTGAGCGGGCCTCCACCACATCTGTACTACACTACCAGACGTAAATCACACATGGGGGCGCTGTTTTCAGCAGAACGAGGCCATTTTTGGCAAATCCTGGACAACCCCTTTAACTTCTTAAAGGGAACCTGTCACCTGAATTTGGCGGGACCGGTTTTCGGTCATATGGGCGGAGTTTTCAGGTGTTTGATCCACCCTTTCCTTACCCGCTGGCTGCATGCTGGCCGCAATATTGGATTGAAGTTCATTCTCTGTCCTCCGTAGTACACGCCTGCGCAAGGCAAGATTCAGGTGACAGGTTCCCTTTAAGGAGGCAGGCAATTTTTGTTTTTGCGTTTTCGGCTTTTTCTTCCAAAAACCATCACTTTTTTGCCTTTTAAGACAATCGTATGAGGTCTTTTTTTCCTGTTTTGTCGAAGAGCTGTGTTTCTGCAGCACGTCACTTTTTAGAGTTTTTTTCAGCATTTTTCAACATTGCATAGTGCAAAATAAAAACTGAGATATCAAGATTCACTGCGTTTTTTGGCGCCGAAACCAGAAGAACCGGAATCATATTATTTTTTCATGCACCTTATCAGCATTCACAAGAGACAAATGTACCCTGACAAAAACAGCAATAAAAACCCTGCAAAAACTAAGCAAAAAAAACGCAGAACAAAATAAGCAAAATCAGCTTAAACCTTGCATAAAAAAAAACTCAGCAAAAACGCAACATGTGAACATAGCCTTATGCAAGCGGAGCTTTAGGTTTTATACCAGTTTGGGGTCCATATGACATTTTTATAGCTTTTTTATTGTATTTTTAGGGGGAGATGGGTGACAAAGCAAAAAAACATGGAGAAAAGAAGGGAGGGGATTTACTTTTTATGGTTCTTTTTTTAATTTGTTTAAACTTTTGTTTTTACTTTTTATTGTATTTATTTATTTTTTACCATAGTGATGAGTCTTAAAGGGAACCTGTCACCTGAATTTGGCGGGACCGGTTTTCGGTCATATGGGCGGAGTTTTCGGGTGTTTGATTCACCCTTTCCTTACCCGCTGGCTGCATGCTGGCCGCAATATTGGATTGAAGTTCATTCTATGTCCTCCGTAGTAAACGCCTGCGCAAGGCAATCTTGCCTTGCGCAGGCGTGTACTACGGCAGGCGTGTACTATGGAGGACATAGAATGAACTTCAATCCAATATTGTAGCCAGCATGCAGCCAGCGGGTAAGGAAAGGGTGAATCAAACACCCGAAAACTCCGCCCATATGACCAAAAATTGGTCCCACCAAATTCAGGTGACAGGTTCCCTTTAAAGGTTTATTCTAAAAACAATGTTACCCCCTATCCATAATTTAACTTATTGCTAGTGATGGAGGGAACAGGTGAGTGGGTCATTCATCATCTATGGCGCTGCTGGTCAAAGCCAAGGGCAGCGCCCAGCACAGTCCCATGGAAAAGTAATGGAGCGGAGGTTGAGCCTGCGCACCCCTGATCCATTCAAGATGGGGATCGGCTCTCTTCCAACACACTAGACCTTAAAAGCGGTGTCTCTTATTAGAACCATACCCTGAAAAGGGCAATACCAGGTAATTCCTGAGTGTGCGGCGGTATTCTCAGCGTTCCTGAAGGTGGGTTTTCATGTCTTTAAATTTGAATTGTAAACCTTGCCTCCCCATTCACCCCTCCACCACTATAGCAGGAGCACAGATCACCATCATACTGTGATGAAGTTTTACCCTCATAACGTTACTCAACAAAACACATTATATAAAGACCAATTTAACCAATAATATTTCTAAACAAGGCTCAACTAATACCGCCACACCATGACCACTACAATTACCACTAAATAGTGATTGAATGGACTACTAATACTGTTACTGAGCAAACACCATTATTATCAATAATACCACTATACAACTACAGCCACATAGTGACCAAATAGTACCACAATACTGCTAGTAAAAAACTGCACTTTAGTTATACCAATATTACTACCATACTGTGAAACTATAGCCGTAGATACCACTTTTATTTAGGTGCTCTGGCAACCTCATAAGTGACTGTCATACAGATAAATCCACTGACTCACAGATCACATTTTTCTTTGTTCATTTTTTGTATCTTTTCCATCCAGCCCAGACCACCATGAAGACTTCCTCCACCCGCCTTTAGCACTCCACATAGTAATAGTGTCCAAACGCATTATTAGGGATCATGCATTATACCATATGGGGGCTGCATTATACTCTATGGGGGCTGCATTATACTCTATCGGTGCTGCGTTATACTCTGTGGGGCTGCATTATACCATATGGTGGCTGCAATAAACCATATGGGGCTGCATTATACTCTATGGGGGCTGCATTATACTCTATGGGACTACATTATACCATATGGGGGCTGCATTATACTCTATGGGGGCTGCACTAAACAACATGGGGGCTGCATAATATGCTATGGGGGCTGCATTATAGCATATGGGGGTTGTATTGTACACTATGTGGATTATGTTATACTCTATCAAGGACTATGGGGAGTGCATTATACTATGTGTACTATAAGAGGGCTGCATTATACTCTGTGTACTACATGGGGGCTGCATTATGCCCTATCGAAGACTATTGGGAGTGTATTATACTATATGGGGGCTGCATTACACTGTATGGAGGACTATGGGGAATGCATTATACTATGAAGCACTATGGGGTTGCATTATACTATATGGAGGACTATGAGGAATATACTATACTATATGGAGGACTGTGGGAAGTGTATTATAGTATATGGGGGTTACATTATACTGTATGGAGGACTATTGTGAATGCATTATACTATATGAAGGACTATGGGGGATGCATTATACTGTATGGAGGACTATGGGGAGTATATTATACTATATGGAGGACTATGGGGAGTGAATTATACTATAGATTGTAAGCTTGCGAGCAGGGCCCTCATTCCTCCTGGTATCCATTTTGAACTGTGGTTTTTGTTATGCTGTAATGTCTATTGTCTGTACAAATCCCCTCTATAATTTGTAAAGCGCTGCGGAATATGTTGGCGCTATATAAATAAAATTATTATTTATTATTATTATATGGGGGTTGCATTATACTATATGAAGAAATATTGGGTGTGCGTTATACTACATGGAGGACTATGGGGAGTGTATTATACTATATGGAGGACAATGGGGAGTGCATTATATTGTATAGAACAACTTCAATATTGTGGATCTCGCTCGTCTAACGGCCTGAACTCATGTAAATACAATCAAACTTTTTCTGTGTGATGGTGCAATATGTTAGCATTTGGGGCCCCACTTTAAACTTTTGTCCAGGGCCCCACTTTGTCTAAAACTGGCCCTGCTTATAGGAGAAGCGAGAATAAAATATGAGCAGATACTGTCTGAAGAAGACCTCAACCGTAAAGTCTATGGAGATCCATTAAAACTACGGTAAATGGATGAAAAGTGGAGGACATGCTTTTTACTTTAGTTTTCCATAAGTGTTTTATCAGTTTTTAACTTATTCACTGTTAAACGTCAATGGATAAAAAAAAACTTTATCTCCTTCGGTTCAGCTACATCCAGCATATGTACCACACTGTTCTTGGCTCCAATCCACTACACTTTCTTGGCAAGTTTTCATGAAAGCTGTATATAATTTTTGTAGGTAATGCAATACTGACACAACGTTACGTGTGAGGAGAGTGTAAGGACCTCCACCTAAGCTCAGCAGAATACATTTAGAGCATGCACAAACATATCCATAGTTTCAGGGGAGAAAATAATTGTGATAGCAATCATGCCTAAAGGATTAGGATGTGTGGGCTTGTATCCGTTCTTACCACATCAGTGCACCTGTATAAAGCCAAGTCTACTACTACCTGGGAGTTGGGTTCGAAGACCAGATGATAATCTGTATCAGGAATGGCAGATTTTTCAGGTGTCAGGATATCCTTGAGGATGTGATCTACTAATCAGCCATTCTCCTTTTGCTGCATCCAACTGTTTAATGCTTCCACCAGATAAATTAAACTCATTACGCAGAAAAAAAAAGTAGAACATATGTTGTCTGCATCAGTTTATCTTCATTTTCAGGAACTTTTTTTGTTTACTTCTACAGGTTAAGTGGCCTGAAGCTAAGGGCTCTTTCACATGTCAGTGATTTTTCTTGTACACAGGAGACGATCCATGTTTCATCAGTGTTTTTGATCAGAGTGTCATTAGTTTGATCAGTGATCGTTTTTACCATCAGGCTATGTGCCCACGTTGTTTTCTTTAAACGTTTTTGCGGCGCTTACAAACAGCTTCTTTGAGTAATCCTTCTGGCATTTCTGCTCCTATAGACAGATTTCACTTGACAACAGGCAGTGGACTGATGGGTTTATACAGAAGGGAGACATTTAATGTCCAGCATTTTCTCTCATGTAATTTCTCAGGTGTAAAACATCACAACGTTTAAATAAAGTAAATGGCAAATTATTTATCACATTATCTATGAAATGTGATCAAGTTGTCTTAAAGTCCAGTGGGCATTGTACAGTATTTACCGTATATAGCTATGTTATGGATACTGGTGTATCCTGTTTTGGAAACAATGGGAAGTGTTGAGAGGTAGAACAAAAAACATCAGAGATCCCACAAAGTGCAATCTACTCACTTTATGTAACCCTTTATGTACTTGTGACTGCAGTTACCCTCATATACCACAGACCGCCTATCAAACAATGGTCAAATAGTTGAGATTGGAGAAGGGTCAGAGCAGCCAATAAAATAGAAGACACAAGGATTTTCCCAGGGGCCCAAATTTGAAATAATAATGAAGTTCTGCCAGAATTGGGACTATAGGTCGTGCCCAGGAATGGATAACCTAATCTAAGGTGTAGTAGGGTGGTGGGGGGGATGTAATTTGTTCTTGGGTACATAATATAGTAGTCCTTTTTTTGCCATGGTCTCTGTGTGCAGTATTACAGCAGAAGCTACATTGTAAGGAGGATAAGATATGAACCTGTTTTGTATACTTTTGTAATAGTAAGTTTAAAGGGAACCAGTCATGTAAGAAAAAATGCTATTAACCTAGAGATATGGGGTTATTCTGCAGGTTGATAGCACTCATTGACAGCCTGGCTGCCGGGAAGAATAAAGTTAATTTCAGCCTTGTAGCCTGGCGCTCGGTGCACGACCATACGGCGTTAGAACACTAGTAACCTGAAGATTCCACACGGCCTTAGAACACTAGTAACCTGAAGATTCCACACGGCCTTAGAACACTAGTAACCTGAAGATTCCACACAGCCTTAGAACACTAGTAACCTGAAGATTCCACACGGCCTTAGAACACTAGTAACTAGAAGGTTCTGCACGGCTTTAGAACACTAGTAACCTGAAGATTCCACACAGCCTTAGAACACTAGTAACCTGAAGATTCCACACAGCCTTAGAACACTAGTAACCTGAAGATTCCACACGGCCTTAGAACACAAGTAACCTGAAGATTCCACACAGCCTTAGAACACTAGTAACCTGAAGATTCTACACAGCCTTAGAACACTAGTAACCTGAAGATTCCACACGGCCTTAGAACACTAGTAACCTGAAGATTCCACACAGCCTTAGAACACTAGTAACCTGAAGATTCCGTGCGGCTTTAGAACACTAGTAACCTGAAGATTCCACACGGCCTTAGAACTCTAGTAACCTGAAGATTCCACACAGCCTTAGAACACTAGTAACCTGAAGATTCCACACAGCCTTAGAACACTAGTAACCTGAAGATTCCACACGGCCTTAGAACACTAGTAACCTGAAGATTCCACACGGCCTTAGAACACTAGTAACCTGAAGATTCCGTGCGGCTTTAGAACACTAGTAACCTGAAGATTCCGTGCGGCTTTAGAACACTAGTAACCTGAAGATTCCACACGGCCTTAGAACACTAGTAACCTGAAGAATCCACACGGCCTTAGAACACTAGTAACCTGAAGATTCCACACGGCCTTAGAACACTAGTAACCTGAAGGTTCTGCACGGCTTTAGAACACTAGTAACCTGAAGATTCCGTGCGGCTTTAGAACACTAGTAACCTGAAGATTCCACACAGCCTTAGAACACTAGTAACCTGAAGATTCCACACAGCCTTAGAACACTAGTAACCTGAAGATTCCACACAGCCTTAGAACACTAGTAACCTGAAGATTCCGTGCGGCTTTAGAACACTAGTAACCTGAAGATTCCGTGCGGCTTTAGAACACCAGTAACCTGAAGATTCCACACAGCCTTAGAACACTAGTAACCTGAAGATTCCACACAGCCTTAGAACACTAGTAACCTGAAGATTCCGTGCGGCTTTAGAACACTAGTAACCTGAAGATTCCGTGCGGCTTTAGAACACCAGTAACCTGAAGATTCCACACGGCCTTAGAACTCTAGTAACCTGAAGATTCCACACAGCCTTAGAACACTAGTAACCTGAAGATTCCACACAGCCTTAGAACACTAGTAACCTGAAGATTCCACACGGCCTTAGAACACTAGTAACCTGAAGATTCCACACGGCCTTAGAACACTAGTAACCTGAAGATTCCACACAGCCTTAGAACACTAGTAACCTGAAGATTCCACACGGCCTTAGAACACTAGTAACTAGAAGGTTCTGCACGGCTTTAGAACACTAGTAACCTGAAGATTCCACACAGCCTTAGAACACTAGTAACCTGAAGATTCCACACAGCCTTAGAACACTAGTAACCTGAAGATTCCACACGGCCTTAGAACACTAGTAACCTGAAGATTCCACACAGCCTTAGAACACTAGTAACCTGAAGATTCTACACAGCCTTAGAACACTAGTAACCTGAAGATTCCACACGGCCTTAGAACACTAGTAACCTGAAGATTCCACACAGCCTTAGAACACTAGTAACCTGAAGATTCCGTGCGGCTTTAGAACACTAGTAACCTGAAGATTCCACACGGCCTTAGAACTCTAGTAACCTGAAGATTCCACACAGCCTTAGAACACTAGTAACCTGAAGATTCCACACAGCCTTAGAACACTAGTAACCTGAAGATTCCACACGGCCTTAGAACACTAGTAACCTGAAGATTCCACACGGCCTTAGAACACTAGTAACCTGAAGATTCCGTGCGGCTTTAGAACACTAGTAACCTGAAGATTCCGTGCGGCTTTAGAACACTAGTAACCTGAAGATTCCACACGGCCTTAGAACACTAGTAACCTGAAGAATCCACACGGCCTTAGAACACTAGTAACCTGAAGATTCCACACGGCCTTAGAACACTAGTAACCTGAAGGTTCTGCACGGCTTTAGAACACTAGTAACCTGAAGATTCCGTGCGGCTTTAGAACACTAGTAACCTGAAGATTCCACACAGCCTTAGAACACTAGTAACCTGAAGATTCCACACAGCCTTAGAACACTAGTAACCTGAAGATTCCACACAGCCTTAGAACACTAGTAACCTGAAGATTCCGTGCGGCTTTAGAACACTAGTAACCTGAAGATTCCGTGCGGCTTTAGAACACCAGTAACCTGAAGATTCCACACGGCCTTAGAACTCTAGTAACCTGAAGATTCCACACAGCCTTAGAACACTAGTAACCTGAAGATTCCACACAGCCTTAGAACACTAGTAACCTGAAGATTCCGTGCGGCTTTAGAACACTAGTAACCTGAAGATTCCACACGGCCTTAGAACACTAGTAACTAGAAGGTTCTGCACGGCTTTAGAACACTAGTAACCTGAAGATTCCACACAGCCTTAGAACACTAGTAACCTGAAGATTCCACACAGCCTTAGAACACTAGTAACCTGAAGATTCCACACAGCCTTAGAACACTAGTAACCTGAAGATTCCACACAGCCTTAGAACACTAGTAACCTGAAGATTCCACACCGCCTTAGAACACTAGTAACCTGAAGATTCCACACAGCCTTAGAACACTAGTAACCTGAAGATTCCACACGGCCTTAGAACACTAGTAACCTGAAGAATCCACACGGCATTAGAACACTAGTAACCTGAAGATTCCACACAGCCTTAGAACACTAGTAACCTGAAGATTCCACACAGCCTTAGAACACTAGTAACCTGAAGATTCCACACGGCCTTAGAACACTAGTAACCTGAAGATTCCACACAGCCTTAGAACACTAGTAACCTGAAGATTCCGTGCGGCTTTAGAACACTAGTAACCTGAAGATTCCACACGGCCTTAGAACTCTAGTAACCTGAAGATTCCACACAGCCTTAGAACACTAGTAACCTGAAGATTCCGTGCGGCTTTAGAACACTAGTAACCTGAAGATTCCGTGCGGCTTTAGAACACTAGTAACCTGAAGAATCCACACGGCCTTAGAACACTAGTAACCTGAAGGTTCTGCACGGCTTTAGAACACTAGTAACCTGAAGATTCCACACAGCCTTAGAACACTAGTAACCTGAAGATTCCACACAGCCTTAGAACACTAGTAACCTGAAGATTCCACACAGCCTTAGAACACTAGTAACCTGAAGATTCCGTGCGGCTTTAGAACACTAGTAACCTGAAGATTCCGTGCGGCTTTAGAACACCAGTAACCTGAAGATTCCACACGGCCTTAGAACTCTAGTAACCTGAAGATTCCACACAGCCTTAGAACACTAGTAACCTGAAGATTCCACACAGCCTTAGAACACTAGTAACCTGAAGATTCCACACGGCTTTAGAACACTAGTAACCTGAAGATTCCGTGCGGCTTTAGAACACTAGTAACCTGAAGATTCCACACGGCCTTAGAACACTAGTAACCTGAAGATTCCACACAGCCTTAGAACACTAGTAACCTGAAGGTTCTGCACGGCTTTAGAACACTAGTAACCTGAAGATTCCACACAGCCTTAGAACACTAGTAACCTGAAGATTCCACACAGCCTTAGAACACTAGTAACCTGAAGATTCCACACAGCCTTAGAACACTAGTAACCTAAAGATTCCGTGCGGCTTTAGAACACTAGTAACCTGAAGATTCCACACGGCCTTAGAACACTAGTAACCTGAAGATTCCACACAGCCTTAGAACACTAGTAACCTGAAGATTCCGTGCGGCTTTAGAACACTAGTAACCTGAAGATTCCGTGCGGCTTTAGAACACTAGTAACCTGAAGATTCCACACGGCCTTAGAACACTAGTAACCTGAAGAATCCACACGGCCTTAGAACACTAGTAATCTGAAGATTCCACACGGCCTTAGAACACTAGTAACCTGAAGATTCCACACGGCTTTAGAACACTAGTAACCTGACGATTCCACATGGCCTTAGAACACTAGTAACCTGAAGGTTCTGCACGGCTTTAGAACACTAGTAACCTGAAGATTCCACACAGCCTTAGAACACTAGTAACCTGAAGATTCCACACAGCCTTAGAACACTAGTAACCTGAAGATTCCACACAGCCTTAGAACACTAGTAACATGAAGATTCCGTGCGGCTTTAGAACACTAGTAACCTGAAGATTCCGTGCGGCTTTAGAACACTAGTAACCTGAAGATTCCACACGGCCTTAGAACTCTAGTAACCTGAAGATTCCACACAGCCTTAGAACACTAGTAACCTGAAGATTTCACACAGCCTTAGAACACTAGTAACCTGAAGATTCCGTGCGGCTTTAGAACACTAGTAACCTGAAGATTCCACACGGCCTTAGAACACTAGTAACCTGAAGATTCCACGTGGCTTTAGAACACTAGTAACCTGAAGATTCCACACGGCTTTAGAACACTAGTAACCTGAAGATTCCACACGGCCTTAGAACACTAGTAACCTGAAGATTCCACGTGGCTTTAGAACACTAGTAACCTGAAGATTCCACGTGGCTTTAGAACACTAGTAACCTGAAGATTCCACGTGGCTTTAGAACACTAGTAACCTGAAGATTCCACACGGCTTTAGAACACTAGTAACCTGAAGATTCCACGTGGCTTTAGAACACTAGTAACCTGAAGATTCCACACGGCTTTAGAACACTAGTAACCTGAAGATTCCACGTGGCTTTAGAACACTAGTAACCTGAAGATTCCACGTGGCTTTAGAACACTAGTAACCTGAAGATTCCACACGGCCTTAGAACACTAGTAACCTGAAGATTCCACACGGCCTTAGAACACTAGTAACCTGAAGATTCCACACGGCTTTAGAACACTAGTAACATGAAGATTCCACACGGCCTTAGAACACTAGTAGGCCGGCGTCACACTCGGCGTAAGACAATACGGTCTGTATTTTACAGCCGTAATATGCTGAAAAGTCCCAAAAATAGTGGTCCGTATCTCCTCCATAGGCAGGGTGTGTCAGCGTATTTTGCGCATGGCATCCTCCGTATGTAATCCGTATGGCATCCGTACTGCGAGATTTTCTCGCAGGCTTGCAAAACCGACATACAGATATACAAGGGATCCATGTGCTCAAAAAATAATAAAAACATATATACTGTCTATATATATATATATATATATATATATATATATACTAGATTGTGGTCCGATTCTAACGCATCGGGTATTCTAGAATATGCATTTCCCCGTAGTATATGGACAATGATGATTCCAGAATTCGCGGCAGACTGTGCCCGTCGCGGATTGGTCGAGGCAACCTTTATGACATCATCGTCGCCATGGCAACCATTATGACATCTACGTCGAGACTGTGCCCGTCGCTGATTGGTCAAGGCAACCTTTATGACATCATCGTCACCATGGCAACCATTATGACATCTACGTCAATACTGTGCCCGTCGCTGATTGGTCGAGGCGAATTCGCGGCAGACTGTGCCCGTCGCTGATTGGTCGAGGCAACCTTTATGACATCATCATCGCCATGGCAACCATTATGACATCTACATCGATACTGTGCCCGTTGCTGATTGGTCGAGGCCTGGCGGCCTCGACCAATCAGAAACGCGGGATGTCTAGGTCCTTTATGACATCATCGTCGCTGTGCCCGTCGCTGATTGGTCGAGGCCGCTAGGCCTCGACCAATCAGAGACACGGGATTTCTACGTCGATACTGTGCCCGTCGCTGATTGGTCGAGGCCTGGACCAATCAGAGGCGCGGGATTTCCAGGACAGACAGACGGAAAAACCCTTAGACAATTATATATATAGATATATGTTAGTGAGACACACATATATATATATATATATATATATATATATATATATATATATATATATAAATATTTCATCCAGCGCGAGATAGCTTAAAAGCCGGTAATTCAATTGCCGGCTTTTGCTATCTCCTTCCAAAACCCGACATGATTTGAGACATGGTTTACATACAGTAAACCATGTCATATCCCCCTTTTTTTTTGCATATTACATACTACTAATGTTAGTAGTGTGTATGTGCAAAATTTGGCCGTTCTAGCTATTAAATTAAAGGGTTAAATGGCGGAAAAAATTGGCGTGGGCTCCCGCGCAATTTTCTCCGCCAGAGTAGTAAAGCCATCGCATGCTGCGATTTTCTACAGCCGTAGAAAGCCGTAATACAGATCAGTAAAATACGGCATATAGGAGCTGGGGCATAGAGAATAATTGGGCCGTGTGTAATGCGTGTTTTGCGGACATATTTAATGCGCTCATACATCCGTAAAACTCGCTAGTGTGACGCCGGCCGTAACCTGTAGATTCCACGTGGCTTTAGAACACTAGTAACCTGAAGATTCCACATGGCTTTAGAACACTAGTAACCTGAAGATTCCACGTGGCTTTAGAACACTAGTAACCTGAAGGTTCCACGTGGCTTTAGAACACTAGTAACCTGAAGATTCCACATGGCTTTAGAACACTAGTAACCTGAAGATTCCACACGGCTTTAGAACACTAGTAACCTGAAGATTCCACGTGGCTTTAGAACACTAGTAACCTGAAGGTTCCACGTGGCTTTAGAACACTAGTAACCTGAAGATTCCACGTGGCTTTAGAACACTAGTAACCTGAAGATTCCACGTGGCTTTAGAACACTAGTAACCTGAAGGTTCCACACGACTTTAGGACACTAGTAACCTGAAGGTTCCAAACGGCCTTAGAACACTAGTAACCTGAAGATTCTGTGCGGCTTTAGAACACTAGTAACCTGAAGGTTCCACACGACTTTAGGACACTAGTAACCTGAAGGTTCCACACGGCCTTAGAACACCAGTAACCTGAAGATTAACCCTTTATGTGCAGGATAATTGTGTTTTTGACATGACAAGTTTTTTTTAATTATAAATCATTTTTTACTCTGCAGGGTTCAATGTACAGGGTGGGCCATTTATCATGTTTGATCGCAGTGTTCTGGGGCTTAATGTGCTGGGAGCAGTCCAGATGTCAGCTGTGATAATCAGCTGACACCCGGCCACGCTCTCACCGTGAGCGCGGCTGATCACATATGACGTACTATCCTGTCGGTGTTCATACGGGCCCAGGCCACCTCGACGGGATAGTACGCCAGATGTCAGAAAGGGGTTAAGAGCCGTCCGACCCGGTTCTGAGTACCTCATGGCCCTAGCAGGTGTTGCAGCAGCATGAAGTATTCTTCGTATGTCAGATAAAAATCGCATAGTCATGTGTATAGGTGCCCACAAAAGTTCCCCTGCGGTGCGTGTTTCAAATTTGCAACATGTCAATTTCTCTTGCGGGTATGCAGCATTTTTTTCACCGATTTTCCCCATAGACTAGCAATAGACTAAAAAAAATCCGCAAGTAGAAAATGCGTATAAGAAAACACGCAAAAAATCATGTAATCCGCATATTAACCACTGTATCAATAAAGTTTTATCAAAGCCAAAGATCATTTATTTAAAACATGGCATGCCAACCAAAAAAACAGAAAAATGCAAGTACGGTAACCTGCAGAAAATCTGCAACTTCAAGAACTCTTCATGGGAACTTAACCTTAGGCTGCGGTCAGATGGTTGTAGATTCATCCAAGAGAATTGGATCATACTCTGATCAGAGTGTCCGCATATTGTGATCAAATTCTGCAGCGTGTACGCTATGCGTCAATATACCCTATACCCAGAAATCTGCAGTTCAGCACAAGAGTCTGGCACCTAATTAACCACATTCACCTTTTGCCTTAATAAGCCTAAAAAAAGAGACAAAACACCTGAGCTGGAAAAACAAGTTGTCACTTAACGAAGTCATTGAAAGTTTTGTATTTGGAGACATCTCTAGAAATACTTTTCATTCCAACTGGAGGTTGGTTCTAAGAAAAGTCTTGTTTTTTAAGCCGTATTAACACATACTGCGTTATTTTTAGCTGCTTTATTTTCTGCATATATCCGCACAATAATATGTAATGCCATCTTATCTGATTATTGCTGCTTTTTTATGTGTTTTCCCTTTATTGGATGCGTTTTTTTCACTTTTTTTTTTTTTTTTACAGAAAAGCTGTGATTCTGCACTAAAAACTGATTTTTTTTTAGATTTGCTTTCTCCGGTGCTACATAGAGAACGAAAAGCAACAAAAAAAGTGTCAACAATGTCTTTAGACGCACAGTGGGTATGGGTTTTCATGGAATCACATCAACTTTGCTTGGACAGCGGGAGATTTTCTGCACAAATGTAGCATTTATACTATGTGGGAAGAAGGCCTTAAAGAAGCAGAGATGAGTATGCACTCAGATTGTAAGGCCATATTCACACGTTCAGTATTTGGTCAGTATTTTACCTCAGTTTTGTAAGGCAAAATGAGGAGAGTAACAATCACAGGAAAAGTATAAGGCCGGGATCACACATGCGAAAAATATGTCCGAGTCTCGCATGGTAATACCCGGCATTGCCGCTGTCTCTCTGGAGCGGAGCGTGCGGCCGTATAGCAATACATGCGGCCGCACGCTCCGCTCCAGAGAGACAGTGACAATGCCGGGTATTACCATGCGAGACGTATTTCTCGCATGTGTGATCCCGGCCTAATAGAAACACATCACCACTTCTGTATTTATCACCCACTCCTGGTTTTGGCTGAGAAATACTGAGGTAAATAGCGACCAAATACTGCAGGTGTGAACGTGCCCTTAGAATAAATATACTATTTACTAGCTGTTTTCCATGTTGTTTTATAGCGTTAAAATACTTTATTGATGCCTGTAAAAAGAGGGCTCATTACAGAGGACTTATATTGGAGCAGTCAATAACTAGAACATGAAAAACACAGCTGATGATGTCCATCTGCCCTAGTCTGTGTTGCTCATGCGTCCATGTGTGGGGTTAGTGAAGTATATATCACCTATATTGATATAGCATGGGCCCTATAGTCTGTGTGCTTTCAATTCTATGGATTCTCAGACCATATTCTCTATCGGTAAAATGTGCTCCATGGAGGTCCCACATTGACTGCAATATGTCTTCACATCGCAAACTTAAATTACACGCACCCCGTATGTCTCCATATGCCTCCGTAGCTCATACCTATTAGGCCAAACCTTTCATGGTCGTTTCCAAGGCCTCTTGGCAGAAGTCATGGTAACAAAATTCTGAAGGCTAAGAAGCCATATGAAAATTGATGTAATTAGGTCTCTGGACAATTATCTGGATGAGTAATTGGCCGCGAAGGCAGAAAGAACCATTTACACATCTCTGTTACTCCAAAGTAAAGATTAAGCTTCTTTATCGTAGATCCTGTTATGGCCATAAACTCATAACGCCAGGTTTTTTCCTTGTTTCGCAGGGTAAGATCTGTTGTCTTTTTAGTTATTAAAATGCAAATTTAGTAGGATCGGCATCAGCACACGCTGAGTATTTGGTGAGTTTTTACCTCAGTATTTGTAAGAAAAAAACAGAAGTGGGTGAAAAATACAGAAATGGTGACGCGTTTCTATCATACTTTTCCTCTGAGGCTGGCATCACACTAAGCGTACGAAAATACAGTCCGTTTTTTACGGCCGTAATACGCAAAAATGTTCCCAAACTAGTGATCCGTATGTCATCCGTAGGCAGGGTGTGGCAGCGTATTTTGCGCATGTCATCCTCCGTATGTAATCCGTATGGCATCCGTACTGCGAGATTTTCTCGCCGGCTTGCAAAACGGACATACAATGGATCCATGGGCTCAAATATTCGTTAAAACATATATAAAGTCTACATATATTTATTTATATATATATATATATATATATATATAAATCTATATATATAATTGTCTAAGGGTTTTTCCGTCTGTCTGTCTGTCTGTCTGTCTGTCTGTCTGTCTTGGAAATCCCGGCTCTCTGATTGGTCGAGGCCGCCAGGCCTCGACCAATCAGAGACCGGCACAGCATCGACGTAGAAATCCCGCGTCTCTGATTGGTCGAGGCTGCCAGGCATCGACCAATCAGCAACGGGCACAGCGACGATGATGTCATAAAGGATGCAGAAATCCCGCGTCTGATTGGTCGAGGCCACCAGGCCTCGACCAATCAGCGACGGGCAAAGTATCGAAGTAGATGTCATAATGGTTGCCATGGCGACGATGATGTCATAAAGGTTGCCTCGACCAATCAGCGACGGGCACAGTCTGCCGCGAATTCTGGAATCATCATTGTCCATATACTACGGGGACATGCATATTCTAGAATACCCGATGCATTAGAATCGGGCCACAATCTAGTATATATATAAATCAGTGAGACATATATATATATATATATATATATATATATATATGTGACGCCCAGGAGACCGGGATACCCAGCACCGGACCAATGGAGTCTGTCTCTTGAGGGGGATGTCACGGGTGGCTTGACCCGGTGCTGTGGCCTCAGGCAATGCACAGTGTAAGGGGTATCATGAGGGGACAGGCACTTACTTGATCAGCAGCAGGTTCTCCCAGCGGTGACGATCTCGATCCTGGATAGATGGCTATTGTCCAAATGAAAGACTGAGGCACTGAAACGTTTAACCAGTTTACTTTAACATAAAAGGATTTACAACCAGTCCTGTCACCGGAGTCTGTATGGGAACTCTGAGTTACTTTGACCCTGCCGGGGTCTTCGCCTCTTATTGTGCGCAATTTCTGTGTGGCCCTGCTGCTGTATGTGAACTGGCTGCCGGCCCAATCTGTCCCCTCCGGGTCCTGGTTCGACGGGCAACCCGAGTCCTTTTATCGGTTTACCCCCTCTGGGAGTACCGCTGAACTCTGTGTCTGTTGCTGCATCCGACCCTAGTGAAGCTGATATCACCTCACGTTTTTCCGGTTGCTGTATTATATATAATGAATACAGCCACGGATCCGGTATCCGTCTTTGCGCCTGTTCTGGGTAGTGATTAATGCTACCCGGTTCTCACAATGTCCTTTTTCTCTATCCCTCTTCTCCTCAGGCCGGTGATTTAGGCCTGGTAACAGTCACAGGGCTGTTAGATATTCAACTGTATGACCTCTCACTATCAGCTCCTTGGCCCAACTGCCATTTCTTCTCTCAGACCAGAATGGATCAAGGGGAGTCTCTGGAGCTCCCCCTTCTGGCCGGAGGTGGTAGTGCAGTCTTGCTATTTTAGTATTTGTACTTACTGTCAGTAACTGTTTTTGTGGCAAATACCCCTAGGGGTGCCACATTCCCCCTTAGTTAAGAACGGTACTCCGGGACTGTGGGACAATAACATTTTGAAATAACAATTAATATGTACAGAGTCTTAAAAATGAAAAGTTACAAAAACCACTCAAGGAAACAAAAATAGAGTTCTGTAAAAAGTCACTTCAAATAGCGTCCATTAATACAGTTCTATCCTTGAAGGTATTAGGAACGGCACTGTACTTAGTGTCCAGGAATTTAGTTCCATTTTTCCAACGGAGTTATCAATATAAAGTCTAAAGAAAGTTCAAAAAGAGCAAAAAGCAAAGTTCAAAAAGCAGTCTTTCCGGAGCTTTGATTTAGTGCCTCCGGGCTGATAAAAAGTTCAAGAATATGCAATAAGTTCATACAGACAAGTCTCTGTAGGCACTGGGCTTAAACGTTGCAGACTGATAGCAATGACTATACTACATTTTCTGTTTAACTATATACGGCATAACATATATACAATTCACATTATGAGCTTTATAGTTGGTAATCTGCATACCTGGCCGGTAATTGACCCTGGGTACTACGCTGTGATCTACGTAATAGCGGTGTCTCTTCATGTGGTGTACTACTGTCTACTGCGGATGTAGTATCTGCCCGCTCTGCTAAAGATAATTCCACGACTATGGAGTTGGCAAGTCCACCATGAATGGGATTACTCTGACCAGGAATCTGTTCTTCCTGGCCTGGAACCTCCTGTAGTACGGGGTCAGCCTCTTCCTGTCTTGGGACTTCTGGTATTGGGTTCGGTGTTGGGTAAAAGGCCACCATGGGAACCACTACTGCACCATGGTATGTTAGTAGGGTTTTGGGAAAGTCTCCTATACAGGTGTGATACACTTCCTCTTCTTTTTCCTTTACTGGTTGAACCTGTATGGGTTGAATAACTTCTGGTTCTGGCTGGACAACGTCTGGCTCTTTCAATGCTTCCGGACATAATTTAAGATTGTCTCTTGACACTAGTACAGATGTTAAGCCTCCGTTTTTGCTAATGAGACACATTTTAGGATTATCCACTCTTGTTGGTAAAACTGTGTAGGGTACGGCTTCCCACTGATTGTCCAGTTTATTGGTTCGACGATTTCTCTTGAGCACTTGGTCACCCGGTCTTAATGGGGTCGCTAGAGCATTCTGGTTGAAAGTTCGCTCTTGTCTTTCTCTAGTTTGCTGAAGGCTTCTTTCCACACTCTCTTGCACTTGGCGATACTGCTTTTGCCGTATGATATCCCAATTGGAGTCTTGAACTTCTGCGTCTGGTTTCAGAATTCCCATTTCTAGATCGATTGGTAATTGGCCGGGTCTTGCACGCATAAGGTAAGCTGGGGTGCAGTTGGTGGAGCTCACCGGGACATGATTATACAGATCCACCAAGTCAGGCAATTTCTCTGGCCATTGATTCCTTTCTGTCTCAGGTAAAGTCTTTAGTAGGTCTATTACAATATGATTCATCTTCTCGCATAAGCCGTTTGTTTGTGGATGATAGGCCGTCGTCCGGATCTTTTTGCAACCATACATATTACAGAATTCTCTGAAGATCTCTGATTCAAAGGCTGTACCTTGGTCGGTGAGAACCTGTTCCGGATATCCATGGGGTCTACAAAAGTACGTTTGGAACGCTTTGGCTGCTGTTTTTGCTGTCAGATCTTTTACGGGTACCACTACCAAGAAACGTGAATAATGGCCCACGATGGTCAAGGCATAGACATAGCCGGACCGGCTTGGTGTCAACTTCACGTGGTCCATGGCTACAAGTTCAAGTGGTTGTTTGGTGATTATGGGCTGCAGTGGTGCTCTTTGGTTCTTTTGATCGTTTCTTCTGAGGTTACACGGGCCACAATTTCTGCACCACTGTTCGATTGATTTTCTCATCCCGACCCAATAAAATCTTTCTCTTAGAAGTACTTCTAACTTTTTCCAACCGAAGTGACCAGCACCATTATGGTAAGCTTCGAGGACCATCTTCACATCTTGTTTAGGCACAATAATCTGCCAAACCAATTCATGTGTTTTCGGATTGGTGTATCTTCTACAGAGCTTCCCTTGATACAGGAACATTTTGCCTCTCTCTTTCCAGAGTTGATGCGTCTCTTCTGGGGCATCCTCATAGGGATATGCACTTTGCTCAGTCAACAGTTCCTTCACCAACTTCACAGCCGGATTGCTGTCTTGGGTGTCAGCCCATCTATGGTGTGCTAACGGATTAAAATTCACCTCTTGTTGTTTCTGATAGGTACTTGACTGATGATGTTTTGCCTTGGGACGATGGAAGGCTGGTAGTTCAATTTCTTCAAGCTCCCCCGTTTCCTCTTCTACATCTCTCAAGTGTGGCATCCGGGATAGGGCATCGGCATTTCCATTCTTGCGACCTGCTCGATACTTGATTATGAAGTTGTAATTAGATAACCGGGCTATCCATCGCTGTTCTAACGCACCTAATTTGGCTGTGTCCAGGTGGGTCAACGGATTGTTGTCAGTATAGACAATAAATTCTGCAGCGGCCAGATAGTGTTTGAAACGCTCCGTCACAGCCCAAACTACTGCCAGTAGTTCCAATTTGAAGGAGCTGTAATTTTCTGAATTTCTTTCAGTAGGCCGGAGCTTTCTACTTGCAAAGGCGATGACTTTCTCCCGACCTTCTTGCTTTTGTGACAGCACCGCTCCTAGTCCCACATTACTGGCATCGGTGTAGAGGATGAAAGGTTTATGGTAATCTGGGTATGCCAGAACCTCTTCTCCGGTTAGTGCCTTCTTTAGTTGTTCAAAGGAGTCTTCCCTTTCGTCATTCCACTGAAAAGGAGGGTTTCGGTTTGAAGGTTTCTTCGTCTGCCCTACCAAGGTGTCTTGCAAGGGTGCTGCCAACTTGGTAAATCCTTTTATAAATCTGCGATAGTAACCCACCAATCCCAGGAATTGTCTCACTTCTTTTGCGCTGGTAGGTCTTGGCCAATCCCTTATGGCGCTTATTTTCTCGGGATCTGGTGCTACTCCCTCCAAACTCACGATGTGTCCCAGGTACTGTACCTTTGGCTTGAGAAGGTGACATTTGGATGGCTTGACTTTCATGCCATACCTGGATAAGGCTTCGAACACTTCTGCCAGGTCTATTAAGTGTTGTTCGTAAGTCTTTGAGTAGACGATCACATCATCTAGGTACAGGAGGACGGTCTCAAAGTTCTTGTGTCCGAGGCAGCATTCCATCAGCCGCTGGAAGGTACCGGATGCGTTGCAGAGTCCGAACGGCATGCGATTAAATTCACATAGACCCATTGGTGTGGTGAATGCCGTCTTTTCCTTATCTCTCTCAGCCACAGGGACTTGCCAATACCCGCTTGTTAAGTCTAAGGTGGAAAAATAATTAGCAGATTTCAAAGCAGTTAAGGACTCTTCTATCCTAGGCAAGGGGTAGGCGTCTTTATGGGTGATGTTATTAATCTTCCGGTAGTCTACGCACATTCTCATGGTTCCGTCCTTTTTTTTGACAATCACTAGAGGGGCCGCCCAGGGGCTACAGCTGTCTCTTATTACCCCGGCCTGTTTCATTTCCCTCAGCATATCTTTTGCACATTGATATTGAGCGGGCGGTATGGGTCTATATCTTTCTTTTATTGGGGGATGGTCACCTGTGGGGATTGTGTGTTCTACCCCTTCTATCCGTCCGAAGTCCAATGGGTGTTTACTGAAGACTTGTTCATATTCCGTCACTAGCCTATACACCCGTTTTTGATGGGTAGGTGTTGAATTTATGCCCACGTGTAGCTGTTGGCACCAATCCTCCATTTCTCCATCTGAGCCATTGCCTTCCACCTGACAGGTTGGTTCTAAGGGCTCAATGGTTGTGATGGCATTGTTGTCAACAGTATATAGCTTTGCCATTGTAGCATACCTTGGCAAAGTGACCTCTTCCTCTCCACAGTTCAAAAGTCGTACCGGCACTCGTCCCCGGTGTACCTCGACTATCCCTCGTGCTGTGAGTATAGTGGGCCTGCTGTCGGTGTACACTGGTTCTATTAAGGCTTGATAATCTCGTCCCTTAGTACCAATGGCTGCTCTACACCATACCAGCATTTCTGTTTTTGGTGGGATTACAATAGACGTTGGATCACTTACCCTCACACTGCCGATTTCTCCACCTGCAACTTCTACCTGTTGCCTTAACATCAATACTTTTATTTCCCTCCGGAGAACTCTCTGCTGGTAGGATTGGGCAGTTTCAGCAATTTGCTGTAAGACAGAAATGACTTCGGAAAAGCAGTTCTCTAACACATTCATTCCTATCAATACAGTTGGTTCACAGTTCCGCCGGTCAACATCAACAACAATTATACCCTGTTTCTTCAGTTCTACTTTACCAATCTTTATGGTCATCTCCCTGAATCCTAGTTTCGGTACCAACTTACCATTACTGGCCCATATATCTAGTTCAACATCAGAGGGCCCTTTATCAATATCTGCATCAGCCCGGTACCTCTTATAAAGGATATACGGTATAGATGAAATCTGGGAACCTGTGTCCAGCAAAGCGTTGAGGGGAATTCCGTCCAGCACGATAGGGATAATGGGTCGTCCTCCGATGTACCTGTCGTGCCAGGGTGTTGGGCCTTGAAAGTTCATTCCTGCGAAGCGGCCCGCATTCCCAGGGGATTCCCGTTTAAATCACAATCTCGTGCAAAGTGGCCCGGCTGCTGGCAACGGCGGCAAATGGGCTGTCCATCCGGTTGGTAGCGGTCGCGGGGTCGTCCTCTCCATGTCGGGTATCTCCGGGGTCTCATCCATGGAACATCCTCTCTACAGTTTGCCAACTCCATCTTGTGTCCTCTCATCTCCTGCATGGTTTTAGCCATTGAAGCAACAACATCAGCTAAAGAGTCAAGCTTTTGTTGAATAGCCTCATTAGTACTGGGCCCCAGGGGCTTAGCAATGGCCCCAGACATAGCTGATGTCACTGGCACTCCCTGTTGTTGAGGTGCCTCTGCCATGGGTTGCGCAGGATCCTGATCCCGAGGTGCCTCTGCCAGCTGGAGACGTATAGCGCTCTCCTTTAATTGGGCAAATGTCAATTCAGGGTTCTTAAAAACAAGCATGCTCACATGCCCCCGGTGAGAAGGGGTGTAGAGTCCCTCAATAAATTGATCTCTTAGCAGTTTATCCGCTCCGGTGTTAAAAATGGGTTCAGCCAGTGTAAGTGATTTAAGGGCTTCCTGCAGGTTTAAGGCAAAGTCTCTCACGCCCTCATTAGCTTTTTGTTTGCAACTAAAGAATCGTATTTTAGCTTTGCTGCTGGCCGTGGTTTCAAATGTAGCTTTTAATCCAGCAAATATGCGTTCAACAGTGCCTTTTAGATCAGCTGCCCATGCTGTGACTTCTCGCTTAGCATGGCCACTTAACTGCATCATCAGGAGACTAACACGCTGAACTTCACCCACAGGGAACATGTCAAAATGGGCCAGCATCTTTTCTCTGAAATCGTCAAGGGTATTAGGCTCACCTTCATACATTGGAAGCCATGGGCCACCCGGGGTATATGGCATCAGCACCGGCATGATGGGCGCCACTCCTTGCACCGCTGCGCTGCCGGACTCTCTATTGACACTCTGTCTTTCAGCTGCATTAGCGTTGCCGAGTGCTGCGGCGTCTCCGTGCTGCGACATACTGTGCCCCCTTAGTTAATCCGGACCCTTCCGGTCCTCCGCTTCCGTCGGGATAGTGTAGATTCGTTCCGCTGTGCAGCAGGATCGATTTTCCCCTTGCTCTGATGTCAGAGCGCTCAGCTTGGTGCCGCCCACAATGACACGCCCCCTGCTGCTCCCACCCACCGCGCTCTGTAATGGCGGATTCTGAAGTTTTTCAGTTAGACTGGGGCTCAGGTGATGGCGTAGCTCAATTAACAGTCTCGTGCCTAACGGTTATGAAGTGATTACCTCAGGGGATGGCGGCCATCTTTACTCCATTATAACCAATGGGGAAAAGTCACTTTCAATAGTTTTCAATGGGGAATGGATTTTTCTTTAATAAAGTCAATTTTCAAGATTTTTCATCCCAGTTTTCACAGTTTTGGGCTCCAATCACGGCACACAATACCCGGTATACGGGCTGGCTAGATCCTGTTCGTGACGCCAATTGTGACGCCCAGGAGACCGGGATACCCAGCACCGGACCAATGGAGTCTGTCTCTTGAGGGGGATGTCACGGGTGGCTTGACCCGGTGCTGTGGCCTCAGGCAATGCACAGTGTAAGGGGTATCATGAGGGGACAGGCACTTACTTGATCAGCAGCAGGTTCTCCCAGCGGTGACGATCTCGATCCTGGATAGATGGCTATTGTCCAAATGAAAGACTGAGGCACTGAAACGTTTAACCAGTTTACTTTAACATAAAAGGATTTACAACCAGTCCTGTCACCGGAGTCTGTATGGGAACTCTGAGTTACTTTGACCCTGCCGGGGTCTTCGCCTCTTATTGTGCGCAATTTCTGTGTGGCCCTGCTGCTGTATGTGAACTGGCTGCCGGCCCAATCTGTCCCCTCCGGGTCCTGGTTCGACGGGCAACCCGAGTCCTTTTATCGGTTTACCCCCTCTGGGAGTACCGCTGAACTCTGTGTCTGTTGCTGCATCCGACCCTAGTGAAGCTGATATCACCTCACGTTTTTCCGGTTGCTGTATTATATATAATGAATACAGCCACGGATCCGGTATCCGTCTTTGCGCCTGTTCTGGGTAGTGATTAATGCTACCCGGTTCTCACAATGTCCTTTTTCTCTATCCCTCTTCTCCTCAGGCCGGTGATTTAGGCCTGGTAACAGTCACAGGGCTGTTAGATATTCAACTGTATGACCTCTCACTATCAGCTCCTTGGCCCAACTGCCATTTCTTCTCTCAGACCAGAATGGATCAAGGGGAGTCTCTGGAGCTCCCCCTTCTGGCCGGAGGTGGTAGTGCAGTCTTGCTATTTTAGTATTTGTACTTACTGTCAGTAACTATTTTTGTGGCAAATACCCCTAGGGGTGCCACATTTATATATATATATATATATATACTAGATTATGGCCCGATTCTAACGCATCGGGTATTCTAGAATATGCATGTCCCCGTAGTATATGGACAATGATGATTCCAGAATTCGCGGCAGACTGTGTCCATCGCTGATTGGTCGAGGCAACCTTTATGACATCATCGTCACCATGGCAACCATTATGACATCTATGTCGATACTGTGCCCGTCGCTGAATCAGAAACGTGAGATGTCTACGTCCTTTATGACATCATCGTCGCTGTGCCCGTTGCTGATTGGTCGAGGCCTGGCGGCCTCGACCAATCAGCATCGTCGCTGTGCCCGTTGCTGGCGGCCTCGACCAATCAGAGACGCGGGATTTCTACGTCGATGCTGTGCCGGTCTCTGATTGGTCGAGGCCTTGCGGCCTCGACCAATCAGAGACGCAGGATTTCCAGGACAGACAGACAGACAGACGGAAAAACCCTTAGACAATTATATATAGATATGTATATTTCATCCAGCGCTAGATAGCAGAAAAGCCGGTAATTCAATTGCCGACTTTTGCTATCTCCTTCCCAAACCCGACATGATGTGAGACATGTTTTACATACAGTAAACCTTTTCATATCCCTTTTTTTTCATATTCCTCACTACTAATGTTAGTAGTGTGTATGTACAAAATTTTGGCGCTCTAGCTGTTAAAATAACGGGTCAAATCGCTGAAAAAATTGGCGTGGGCTCCCGCGCAATTTTCTCCGCCAGAGTGCTAAAGCCAGTGACTGAGGGCAGATATTAATAGCCTAGAGAAGGACCATGGTTATTGGCCCCCCTTTCTAAAAACACCTGCCCCCAGCCACCCCAGAAAAGGCACATCTGGAAGATGCGCCTATTCTGGCACTTGGCCACTCTCTTCCCACTCCCGTACAGCGGTGAGATATGGGGTAATGAAGGGTTAATGTCACCTTGCTATTGTAAGCATGGGAAAATATTCTGAAAAGCTCTCAGGCTCGAGTTCATATGAGTTCATCCAGCAGAGGGCGCATCACCGCGACTCGAGGTAACTACAGTACATTCCCCTGCATTCCATTCATCCACCAAGTTTTACAGCCACGAGCACAGCTGCATTAGCAGAGCTCCTGGGTGTAAAATGATTTAACCCCCTCAGATGGATTTTCAGCGTGGGATAAGACTGTAACGACGGAAGGTATGGAATATTGTTGTTTGTTTTTTTTAACTTTGTTTCAGGTGACAAGGGTCCTCAGGTGGATTAACCCTGCTGTTCTGTTGGTCAAAAATGACCGACTTTGAACTTCAATATTCTTTAAAATATTCAAGATGCGGCTCTGAAACCCGTGGCCGACCGACCCATCCTCATTTAAGTCAATCAACCACAAGTTTCAGAACCACATCTTGAACACCCCAAAAATACCAAAGTTCAAAATAGGTCTCCCCAGACCGAACAGAACAGCAGGGTTAAGAGTATAATAAAATATTAAAACACCCTGTGCCTTTATTTCATTAAAATACTTTTTAATAATGTGTGTGTTTTATTAACCATTTCGTACTATTCGATCAATAATGGATAGGTGTCATAATTGACACCTCTCCATTATTAATCTGGCTTAATGTCACCTTACAATAGCAAGGTGACATTAACCCTTCATTATCCCATATCCCACAGCTACACGGGAGTGGGAATAGAGGGGCTAAGTGCCAGAGTAGGCGCATCTTCCAGGCGCATCTTCACTGACATATCTATATATATAATTGTCTAAGGGTTTTTCCGTCTGTCTGTCTTTCTGTCTGTCTGTCTGTCCTGGAAATCCCACCTCTCTGATTGGTCGAGGCCGCCAGGCCTCGACCAATCAGCGACGGGCACAGCATCGACGTAGAAATCCCGCGTCTCTGATTGGTCGAGGCCTGGCGGCCTCGACCAATCAGCGACAAGCACAGCGACGATGATGTCATAAAGGACGTAGATATCCCGCGTCTCTGATTGGTCGAGGCTGCCAGGCCTCGACCAGTCTGCAACGGGCACAGCGACGATGTCATAAAGGACGTAGAAATCCCACGTTTCTGATTCAGCGACGGGCACAGTATCGACGTAGATGTCATAATGGTTGCCATGGCGACGATGATGTCATAAAGGTTGCCTCGACCAATCAGCGACGGGCACAGTCTGCCGCGAATTCTGGAATCATCATTGTCCATATACTACGGGGACATGCATATTCTAGAATACCCGATGCGTTAGAATCGGGCCACAATCTAGTCTATATATATAATTGTCTAAGGGTTTTTCCGTCTGTCTGTCTTTCTGTCTGTCTGTCCAGGAAATCCCGCGTCTCTGATTGGTCGAGGCCGCCAGGCCTCGACCAATCAGCAACGGGCACAGCGACGATGATGTCATAAAGGACGTAGACATCCCGCGTCTGATTGGTCGAGGCCACCAGGCCTCGACCAATCAGCAACGGGCACAGTATCGACATAGATGTCATAATGGTTGCCATGGCGACGATGATGTCATAAAGGTTGCCTCGACCAATCAGCGATGGGCACAGTCTGCCGCGAAGTCTGGAATCATCATTGTCCATATACTATGGGGACATGCATATTCTAGGATACCCGATGCGTTAGAATCGGGCCACAATCTAGTATATATATATATATATATATATAGACAGTATATATGTTTTTATTATTTTTTGAGCACATGGAAAGAACAGGAAAGAAATATATCTTGGTACCGTGATAGCCAGTAGATAGAAAAATATTTAGAGTTGAGAGTCCTCAGTGGTTGATACCTTTTAAGGCCGGTTTCACACGTCAGTGTCTCCAGTACGTGAGGTGACAGTTTCCTCACGTACTGGAGACACTGACACACGTTGACACATAAAAATCACTGCATCTGTTCAGATGTCAGTGATTTTTTGCGGACCGTGTCTCCGTGTTTGGCCGTGTGCCAAACACGGAGACATGTCAGTGTTCGTGGGAGCGCACGTATTACACGGACCCATTAAAGTCAATGGGTCCGTGTAAAACATGTACCGCACACGGACGTTGTCCGTGTGCAGTCCGTGTGCCGTGCAGGGGACAGCGCTACATTAAGCGCTGTCCCCCCCAATGGTGCTGAAGCCGAGATTCATATCTTCCCTGCAGCAGCGTTTGCTGCAGGGAAGATATGAATAATAGTATTTAAAATAAAGATCTATCTTCCCAAAGCCCTCACACCCCCTGTGCATCCCCCCCACCCCCTGTGCGCCCCCCCGCTGTTCAGAAAATACTCACCCGCCTCCCTCGTTGGCCGGCGCTGCTTCCTCTCCTGGCCGCAGCTTCTCCTGTATGCGGTCACGAGGGGCCGCCGATTACAGTAATGAATATGCGGCTCCACCTCCCATAGGGGTGGAGCCGCATATTCATTACTGTAAATGAGCGGCCCCACGCATACAGGAGAAGCTGCGGCCAGACCAGGAAGCAGTGCCGGCGAGGGAACGAGCTGGGTGAGTATTTTCTGAACAGCGGGGGGGAGAGGGGGACACAGGTGGTGGGGGTCGGGTTGGAAGATAGATCTTTATTTTAAATACTATTATTCATATCTTCCCTGCAGCAAACGCTGCTGCAGGGAAGATATGAATCGCACCTTCAGCACCAGATGCTGGTACGTGTGGTACCCAGCATGGTGCGTGTGGTACCCAGTGGGCACACGGGCGGCACACGTGTGCTGCATGTGTGCCACACTGATGTGCCACGTGAGGACATGGACACACGGACACGGATAACTCCAGTACCGTTTTTATATGGTACTGGAATTATCTGGACGTGTGAAACCGGCCTAATGGCTAATTGAAAAGATGGTAACAAATTGCAAGCTTTCCAGACTACACAGGTCTCTTCATCAGGCAAAGACTAAAACAAATTCTGAAGAATCACATATTTATGCACAACATAGCATAGAAAAAAAAAAAGGCTTTTCTATAGAACACCACTGCGTATTTCTCGCAAGTCACACTGTTGGTCCGTGTGTAATCCATATTTTTCTCGCCCCCATTGACTTTCATTGGCGGATTTGTTGCGCAATACGCTGACAAACGCAGCATGCTGCAATTTTCTAGGGCCGTATAAGACCGTATAATACGGATACGTAAAATTCGGCAGATAGGAGCTGGGCCATAGAGAATCATTGTACCGTGTGCAATCCGTATTTTCTGCACCTCTCATACGTCCGTAAAACTCGGTAGTGTGACGCCGGCCTGATTGTTCCACTGTGAAACACGAACCACAGCGTAAAAAAAAATCTCATCCACTTTGCTGGAACTGTAATTTTTAATATGCAACATCAATATCTCATGACAAACTCATTGTGGGAACGTATCCTAATACCTAATGGAGGCCCATGGCAATATAGGACATCATGCTCTATACTTTATCAGGAGAGTCTGTATGTAGACTGGACAACAATTGGGAATGAATGTAAGGGAAGAGTCATTGTGTGAACATACTCTTAAGGTACCGTCACATTTAGTGACGCTGCAGCGATCTAGACAACGATCCCGATCGCTGCAGCGTCGCTGTGTGGTCGCTGGAGAGCTGTCACACAGACAGCTTTCCAGCGACCAACTATCCCGAAGTCCCCGGGTAACCAGGGTAAACATCGGGTTACTAAGCGCGGCCCTGTGCTTAGTAACCAGATGTTTACCCTGGTTACCAGTGAAGACATCGCTGAATCAGCATCACACACGCCGATTCAGCGATGTCTGCGGGAGATCCAGTGACAAAATAAAGTTCTGGCCTTCTAGCTCCGACCAGCGATCTCCCAGCAGGATCCTGATCGCTGCTGCCTGTCAAACTGAACGATATCGCTAGCGAGGACGCTGCAACGTCACGGATCGCTAGCGATATCGTACAGTGTGAAGGTACCTTTAGACAAGAAGCCCAAAATCACCTGGAGTTGGACCTGCAGGTAAGGCCGGGATCACACATACGCGAGATACGCCCGTGTCTCGCAGGTGAAAACCCAGCTCTGGCGCCGGCACTCCGGAGCGGAGCGTGCGGCTCCATGTATTGCTGTGCAGCTGCACGCTCCGCTCGGGAGTGCCAGCGCCAGAGCTGGGTTTTCACCTGAGAGACTCGGCCGTATCTCGCGTATGTGTGATCCCAGACTAATAAGGGATCACTGCAAAACCAGAATGGATTTAGATTTCCTCTTGATGTTGGATATAAAGGAGCAGCAGGTTTTAAAGTTTGGAGGAACTTTCCTGACCCCGCTTGACTAACCTGCTTGTTTAGTCTGCTCAGCAGATACAATGACATTAACTTTAACCTACTCGAGGTAAAAAAGCATGCCAAAGTGTGCTGTAATCACAGGTCACCAGAGTTTTCTTAAAGTATGAAACACTGTGTATCCTTTCAATGTGAGGCGAGGGTTGGAGTCACATTAGCCTATGGCATCGGATGCGAGATGCTAATGATCCCCGGCTCCTGCTCTGCTGCGAGTGTGTGCCCAGTGTCAGTGCTCTGCGCTTCGATGCTGTCGCCTCAGAGAATCTGAGCACAGGTGAGGAGGAGACAGAGAAAATTAATTTCTCGATCACTTCTGCTGCCGGCATCCGCGGGAATCAGACTGCACTTGGTTGACATCCGAGTGCAGTGCAAGGTTTCACCCTCACCCATTGACTTGTATGGGTGCATGCAATCCGAATTTCACATGCAAACACAACATGCTGCATTTTTTTTCAATCCAATCTCTATCTGATTGTAGCTGAAAAAAAATGCAGATGAGTGTATAATCATACAATAACATTGGTCCAAATGCAATCCGATTTTTGTATCAAATTGCATTCGTCCAATTTATTCGTAAGTGTGAGCGATCCCTAAGTTCACATGAGGGTATAAAAAAAAATCATCCAGGACTCATCTGGAAAAATGGCCGATTTTCTTCTCACTTGTCGTCCGTATAGCATCTGTTTTTATGCATCAGCAGTTATTAAAATGTAGCTACTATAAGGTTGTTCTAAATGGGATTTGATTTTTTATTAGACCCATAGACTTAATTAAGGAAAACTTATCTAAGGCCGTTTCGCACATCCTGATATTTCCGGTACCGGAGATATCCGTGTCTGTTTGTCACATCCGTGTGCTGTCCGTGTGTACCATCCGTGTGCTCTCCGTGTGCCTGTGTATTGAAGCAATTTGTTTCAATTTTAACCCTATGACTTTAAAAACGCACACGGACGCCATCCGTGTGCGGTACGTGTTTACACGCACCCATTGACTTGTATGGGTCCGTGTGATCCGTGCTTTCAATCAAAAACAGACATGTCAGCGTGTTTTGCACACAGACACACAGTCCGTGAAAACACACTGACATGTGCAAAGACCCATTCATATGAGTGTACGTGTGTCAGTGTCTCCGGTACGTGAGAAAACTGTCACCACACGTACTGGAGACACTGACATGTGAAACCGGCCTAACATACAGGTCCTTCTCAAAAAATTAGCATATAGTGTTAAATTTCATTATTTACCATAATGTAATGATTACAATTAAACTTTCATATATTATAGATTCATTATCCACCAACTGAAATTTGTCAGGTCTTTTATTGTTTTAATACTGATGATTTTGGCATACAACTCCTGATAACCCAAAAAACCTGTCTCAATAAATTAGCATATCAAGAAAAGGTTCTCTAAACGACCTATTACCCTAATCTTCTGAATCAACTAATTAACTCTAAACACATGCAAAAGATACCTGAGGCTTTTATAAACTCCCTGCCTGGTTCATTACTCAAAACCCCCATCATGGGTAAGACTAGCGACCTGACAGATGTCAAGAAGGCCATCATTGACACCCTCAAGCAAGAGGGTAAGACCCAGAAAGAAATTTCTCAACAAATAGGCTGTTCCCAGAGTGCTGTATCAAGGTACCTCAATGGTAAGTCTGTTGGAAGGAAACAATGTGGCAGAAAACGCTGTACAACGAGAAGAGGAGACCGGACCCTGAGGAAGATTGTGGAGAAGGACCGATTCCAGACCTTGGGGAACCTGAGGAAGCAGTGGACTGAGTCTGGTGTGGAAACATCCAGAGCCACCGTGCACAGGCGTGTGCAGGAAATGGGCTACAGGTGCCGCATTCCCCAGGTAAAGCCACTTTTGAACCATAAACAGCGGCAGAGGCGCCTGACCTGGGCTACAGAGAAGCAGCACTGGACTGTTGCTAAGTGGTCCCAAGTACTTTTTTCTGATGAAAGCAAATTTTGCATGTCATTCGGAAATCAAGGTGCCAGAGTCTGGAGGAAGACTGGGGAGAAGGAAATGCCAAAATGCCTGAAGTCCAGTGTCAAGTACCCACAGTCAGTGATGGTGTGGGGTGCCATGTCAGCTGCTGGTGTTGGTCCACTGTGTTTCATCAAGGGCAGGGTCAATGCAGCTAGCTATCAGGAGATTTTGGAGCACTTCATGCTTCCATCGGCTGAAATGCTTTATGGAGATGAAGATTTCATTTTTCAGCACGACCTGGCACCTGCTCACAGTGCCAAAACCACTGGTAAATGGTTTACTAACCATGGTATTACTGTGCTCAATTGGCCTGCCAACTCTCCTGACCTGAACCCCATAGAGAATCTGTGGGATATTGTGAAGAGAAAGTTGAGAGACGCAAGACCCAACACTCTGGATGAGCTTAAGGCCGCTATTGAAGCATCCTGGGCCTCCATAACATCTCAGCAGTGTCACAGGCTGATTGCCTCCATGCCACGCCGCATTGAAGCAGTCATTTCTGCCAAAGGATTCCCGACCAAGTATTGAGTGCATAACTGAACATTATTATTTGATGGTTTTTTTGTTTGTTATTAAAAAACACTTTTATTTGATTGGATGGGTGAAATATGCTAATTTATTGAGACAGGTTTTTTGGGTTATCAGGAGTTGTATGCCAAAATCATCAGTATTAAAACAATAAAAGACCTGACAAATTTCAGTTGGTGGATAATGAATCTATAATATATGAAAGTTTAATTGTAATCATTACATTATGGTAAATAATGAAATTTAACACTATATGCTAATTTTTTGAGAAGGACCTGTACGTATATAACATCCTAGTATATAGGAAACAGGAAACATATATATATATATAACATCCTTTTATATGGGAAATTAGCGCATGCTGCAACTTTGTTTCACATTCAGATTCAGTAAGTAGGAAAAAAGATCCCTCTCATCTGAACCGTCCAATTGAATAACATTGGTCCAAGTGCTGTCAGGTTTTTCACTGGCCAAAAATATGGTCGTGTGAACTTTGCCTTAAGGTGCAGTCTGATAGATGAGATGGAAAACACATCGGAAAAGATTGAACTCTTATATAGGACAGGTAGAAATGTACGTAAAGAAGAAGAATTCCAGTAAGAGTTCCCATTGACAAAACCATTGCTTATACATCCTACCTACTTCTAAGGTCTCATTTAGATGTCCATGTAAATCAGTCCGATCACGGACCGCAATTTTCCGACTGGCCGCAGGGCGCTCAAACTGATTATGACAGCCCCATAAAGTACATGAAGCTGTGATGCTCCGGTCCGGAGAGACGCGGTCAGTCCATGAATTGTGGTCGGAGATCCAATTTACAAGGATGTCTGTATGAGCCCTTACACTACAGTCCCAATGAAGATTACCATAAACTGAACATTTTTGATAATTTATCTTACCTCAAACATGCAATGAGTAAACTAATCTGTTAAATACATATGTTAGTTGTATTGATCTGCAGGATGATTCCCAGGAACCTATAGAGTGCGGGTATAGATATAGTACTGCTTATTGACAAATACAAATTTTTTTTTTTTAGAAAGTTCCATTATACTTAGGTAAATTTACATAATGTTTTTAAGGGCCCCTTTTATGGTTCAGAAAGGTGTATGGAATTGTATGCTTCAAACATATTGAAGATTTACTAGTCTCTCAAAGCTTCTGAATGTTACTACCACCTTGATTCAAACTCTTAGCAGAACTCCTCTTTTTATACATACGAGCTTTCATAATCACCATGACCGTTTAATTTTTCTTTATAAAGATTTTATCAGAACATACATGGTGGCCTATAGGTAGGAATAATAGGGTACTTATAGTTTGAAATTGGGAAAAATTAGATACAAAGTACTAATCGGTTCATGTTTAGGCTCCTGGTGTTCAAAATGTACTCCATCGATCTTGCAACATTACTGTGTGATGGCGAGTGTGACACTGATTTACTTCTCATGGACAAAACATGAGACAAGGAAGTCAAGAGGTCCGGGGTCAGATGCCAAGAGAGCTAGTCATAAACAGAGGGGTAAAACAAAGGTGTAGTCAGGTCTCAGTCCGAGGCTAAATTCCTGAAAGGTAGCGGATCAAGACAAAGGGATTAGGCAAATGGATAGTCAAAGGCAAGGTTCAAGGATGGGGAGTAAAGGATCAGAAACAGAGCACTGGAAAACAAGGCACACGCGTACCACCGAGCTATAGTGATGAATGACAATAATCAGATGCTGACAGCCAGCTAAATAGCCAGGTAATCACCCAGACCCGGAGACACCTGGAAGAAACCCAGCACGCCCCTGCCATGATTGGCGGTTGGACTGTCACTCAGAATACTCACAACTCAGCACGACCCTGATACTATAGGGCGGTAGAGGTTTTACTCACTAGTTCCAGGACACAGTGAGTGTTGGAATCGTGACATACTGGAACCTGTCCTGACATTACACTGTTATATTGTTACACCATGCCTGAAGAAGAGAACTAAGAAGTCTGGAAAGCTTGCTTTGTAACATCATTTATTTTACTTTTGTTAGCCATTAAAAGGTATCATAACTAGATTATTATTTTGTTTTTCCCAATCTTTTTTCAACTGGCTAACATTGTACCAAAACCATTTTTTCTTTCATCTGTCCTGATATTGTGACACACAAACTGAGGTGAGAACCAAAGTTGGCAAGATGGACTCCTTCAATTTATCCAATTTATCCATTATGTGAGCTTTCCTCTGAAACCCCCCTCCTTTACTACTCTGCTCCTTTCACCCAACCAAAAAGTCCATAGACGTCAAGGGGGGTGAATGTGGCCACCATTCAATGCTGCCAAAAAGGTCTTGTCAGAGTTAGTTCTGAACCGTCAATGCAAAATAATGATATTCTCAGTAAGGCTAACTCTTAGATAACGCGTTTTTTCGGAGTGGTCACAATTGTCAGTGCAACTCTTATCTTATTCTCCTCATTCTTGGACATCTGAGTGAGGATGTCCAGATTTCTGTGCATTAATCACTGAACCTATTGTATCAGATTTATCACTGATACGACTGATAGACATTTTGGTGGAGCAGAGACGTAGACGCCTTGCAAAGCTCCACACAACTTGGCATTTTCAGTTCTCTACTATGTCTTCAAAATCCTCTTTCTTCTTGCCTCCCTGCCATTGTTCTTAATATCTGCAAAATAAAAAGAAATTATACTGAACAATTAAAATAAAAATACCTTGACCCTTACAGTGCTCTATAATTAATTTGGGCACTCCCTCTATAATGTGGTCTGACTGATTCCCATCTGAAATTGCAGTGCAGTCACGATGGGCAGTTCTTCTACTTGGCAACTTTTAGAGATGCTCTCCTGGAAAGTTAGAGTCAGTGGTAAAGCATTTCTGCCACAGCTATAGCTGTCTTTAAATACCCCCCCCCCCCCCGTCTCTTTCACACCTTCACATCCCTTGATGGGTATCACCCACAACCATCCATCTGGAGGTGTATCTTTATAGGAGGTTTCAATGGTGCCCAGGAGATGTTGACTCTTTCGGGAGTCTGGGAATTGGCAAGTATAACACAGTATTAAAGGGTTATTCCCAACATTGAAAGCTATAAATTAAAGAACGGTAGAGGTCTCACTGCTGGGACCCCACTGATTCCAAGAATGGGGCTCTGAAAAGCACAGTGTAGAAGGAGTGGTGGTTGATCATGCATACTGCTGATCCATTTACTCTTATGGGAGTGCCGAAGACCAGTAAAGTGCAGCGCTCAGGTATTTCCAGGGCTCCCATTAAGAATACATAAAGTTAATCATGTGCATGATTGACTACCAATCTCTTCATCAGGGCCTGTTCAGTGCCCCAGTTCTCAACATTAGTGGGGGTCCATGCGATCGAGAAGTCAATCCCTAACCAATAGATAAGAGATCAATTCCAAATCTGTTGGGAGCCTATCGGGAGAGTCCCATACACATTAGACTCTTGGCCAATCTCCTTAATATCTGTGAGTTTGTCTGACTTTAGCCTAATATGTATGGGTGCCATAAGGCCGGCCTCACACTAGCGTGTTTTACGGACGTAAGAGAGGTGCTGAAAATATGGATTGCATACGGTACAATGCTTCTCTATGCCCCAGCTCCTATCAGCCGTATTTTACTGATCCGTATTATACGGCTTTCTACCGCCGTAGAAAATCGCAGCATGCTGCGTTTGTCACCGTATTGCGCAAAAAATACGCCAATGAAAGTCTATGGAAGCGTGAAAAATACGGATTACACACGGACCAGCAGTGTGACTTGCGAGAAATACGCAGCGGTGTTAGAGAGAAAAGCCGGCAATTCAGTGCGGTGTACAGTAAAATCACACTGACAGCTTGCAATAGAATAGGTAGACTAAATGTGTACACATAGAATAGGTATATATATATATATATATATATATATATATATATATATAATGTAATTGAGACACATACAGTGGGGCAAAAAAGTATTTAGTCAGTCAGCAATAGTGCAAGTTCCACCACTTAAAAAGATGAGAGGCGTCTGTAATTTACATCATAGGTAGACCTCAACTATGGGAGACAAGCTGAGAAATAAAAATCCAGAAAATCACATTGTCTGTTTTTTTAAAAATTTATTTGCATATTATGGTGGAAAATAAGTATTTGGTCAGAAACAAACAATCAAGATTTCTGGCTCTCACAGACCTGTAACTTCTTCTTTAAGAGTCTCCTCTTTCCTCCACTCATTACCTGTAGTAATGGCACCTGTTTAAACTTGTTATCAGTATAAAAAGACACCTGTGCACACCCTCAAACAGTCTGACTCCAAACTCCACTATGGTGAAGACCAAAGAGCTGTGAAAGGACACCAGAAACAAAATTGTAGCCCTGCACCAGGCTGGGAAGACTGAATCTGCAATAGCCAACCAGCTTGGAGTGAAGAAATCAACAGTGGGAGCAATAATTAGAAAATGGAAGACATACAAGACCACTGATAATCTCCCTCGATCTGGGGCTCCACGCAAAATCCCACCCCGTGGGGTCAGAATGATCACAAGAACGGTGAGCAAAAATCCCAGAACCACGCGGGGGGACCTAGTGAATGAACTGCAGAGAGCTGGGACCAATGTAACAAGGCCTACCATAAGTAACACACTACGCCACCATGGACTCAGATCCTGCAGTGCCAGATGTGTCCCACTGCTTAAGCCAGTACATGTCCGGGCCCGTCTGAAGTTTGCTAGAGAGCATTTGGATGATCCAGAGGAGTTTTGGGAGAATGTCCTATGGTCTGATGAAACCAAACTGGAACTGTTTGGTAGAAACACAACTTGTCGTGTTTGGAGGAAAAAGAATACTGAGTTGCATCCATCAAACACCATACCTACTGTAAAGCATGGTGGTGGAAACATCATGCTTTGGGGCTGTTTCTCTGCAAAGGGGCCAGGACAACTGCTCCGGGTACATGAAAGAATGAATGGGGCCATGTATCGTGAGATTTTGAGTGCAAACCTCCTTCCATCAGCAAGGGCATTGAAGATGAAACGTGGCTGGGTCTTTCAACATGACAATGATCCAAAGCACACCGCCAGGGCAACGAAGGAGTGGCTTCGTAAGAAGCATTTCAAGGTCCTGGAGTGGCCTAGCCAGTCTCCAGATCTCAACCCTATAGAGAACCTTTGGAGGGAGTTGAAAGTCCGTGTTGCCAAGCGAAAAGCCAAAAACATCACTGCTCTAGAGGAGATCTGCATGGAGGAATGGGCCAACATACCAACAACAGTGTGCGGCAACCTTGTGAAGACTTACAGAAAACGTTTGACCTCTGTCATTGCCAACAAAGGATATATTACAAAGTATTGAGATGAAATTTTGTTTCTGACCAAATACTTATTTTCCACCATAATATGCAAATAAAATGTTTAAAAAAACAGACAATGTGATTTTCTGGATTTTTTTTTCTCAGTTTGTCTCCCATTGTTGAGGTCTACCTATGATGTAAATTACAGACGCCTCTCATCTTTTTAAGTGGTGGAACTTGCACTATTGCTGACTGACTAAATACTTTTTTGCCCCACTGTATATGTATATGTATTAATATGTCATCCAGCGCTAGATAGCTTTAAAGCCGGTAATTCAATTGCCGGCTTTTCCTTTCTCCTTCCTAAACCCGACATGATATGAGACATGGTTTACATACAGTAAACCATCTCATATCCCCATTTTTTTTGCATATTCCACACTACTAATGTTAGTAGTAGTGTTGAGCATTCCGATACTGCAAGTATCGGGTATCGGACGATACTTGCTGTATCGGAATTCCGATACCGAGTTCCGATATTTTTGTGATATCTGAAATCGGTATCGGAGTATGCGGTGCATATGGTTCCAAGGGTCTGAAGGAGAGGAAACTCTCCTTCAGGCCCTGGGATCCATATTAATGTAAAAAATAAAGAATAAAATTAAAAAATATGGCTATACTCACCCCTCCGAAGAACCCTGGCTGTCACCGCTGCAAGCGTCCGCCTCCGTTCCTGAGAATTACAGAGAGTGAAGGACCTTCGATGACGTCGCGGTCAGGTGACCAGTCACCTGACCGCTCACGTGACCGCTCACCTGACCGCGACGTCATCGAAGGTCCTTCACTCACTACAGTCTCAGGAACGGAGGCGGACGCTTGCAGCGGTGACAGCCAGCGTTCTTCGGAGGGGTGAGTATAGCCATATTTTTTATTTTTCTTTATTTTTTACATTAATATGGATCCCAGGGCCTGAAGGAGAGTTTCCTCTCCTTCAGACCCTTGGAACCATACGCACCGCACACTCCGATACCGATTTCAGATATCACAAAAATATCGGAACTCGGTATCGGAATTCCGATACAGCAAGTATCGGCCGATACCCGATACTTGCAGTATCGGAATGCTCAACACTACTACTGACATTAGTAGTGTGGAATATGCCAAAAAAATGGGGATATGAGATGGTTTACTGTATGTAAACCATGTCTCATATCATGTCGGGTTTGTGAAGGAGATAGGAAAAGCCGGCAATTGAATTACCGGCTTTGAAGCTATCTAGCACTGCATTAAGTATAAATTATATATATATATATATATATATATAGGTGTCTCACTGACATATATATATGTATATATACCTGTTCTATGTGTATATATCTACTCTAATGTAACCTGTCAGTGTGATTTTACTGTACTCTGCGCTGAATTGCTGGCTTTTCAAAGGACACCGGTGCGTAAAAATCGGACAGCACTCGCATGGTGCGAGTGATTTGCTTTTTTTTTCTCGCACCCATTGACTTGCATTGGTGAGTCTCGTCCGAGAATCGCAGCAATACGCAGCATGCTGCGATTTTTTTCTCAGTCCGATTTCGGCTGAGAAAAAAATCGCAAATGGAATGTCACAAATTGAATAACATTGGTCCGAGTGCAATCTGATTTTTTATCGGATTGCACTCGTCCGTTTTCCTCGCAAGTGGAAAGGGGCCCTTAGAGTGTAGACTTGCTATCTTTGATTTTTTTTTTTTTTTTTAGGTGGAGGTAGTCTACTTTTTTTTCCCCCAAGGGAAGGGCCACCTAGCTTATCTGATAGCCTTCATCATTAAATGACAAACCACAATGCTAATGTGTCAATAATTCGGTGCAGAAATTGCAGCATTAGAAAAGCTGTAAAACTATTAGCAGGGATGACAGATGTTGTGGCAATAGTCAAGCAGGGATTAGGGAGGTACGGAAATACAAGACAGTCGGATAGGAGAGGGGAAAGCCAACTACAAAAGCACCCTGGTCTGTGAAAAGTGCACCGGCACAACATGTAATGCTGGATAAAGGAGCTGAGAAATGCAATCACTTAAGGCAAAATGAAATCAGGAAACTACATAAATATTGCTTCATAGCTAACGATCATACATCACTATGAGCTTCCCGTGCCTTAAGAAAACACATACGATGTGAGCTAAAAATCTATGTACAACGTGACACAACCAAACACACGTTCCAGTAAAACCTTGGCAGTCTCACCAAGCTTACAAATGTCCTCTATATTATACCACCGCTTTAAGATCATTACTTTCTGTGTTGTGACTTTTGTTGTGAATTCTGTGGCAGAGCTCCCTCCTGTGGTCACAAGTGGTACTTCGGCTGGTTCTCTCTGTGAGCTTCCGTTGGTGGAGGAAAGTGGTACTGCGGCTTCTGAGTTTCCTTCCTCAGGTGAGTGGTGAAGTCGTTAGGTGCTGCTCTATTTAACTCCACCTAGTGCTTTGATCCTGGCCTCCAGTCAATGTTCTAGTATTGGACCTGTTTCCTCCTGGATCGTTCCTGTGGCCTGCTGCTCTGCATAGCTAAGTTCCTCTTTGCTATTTGTTTGCTGTTTTTTTTTCTGTCCAGCTTGTCAATTTGTTTTTTTCTGCTTGCTGGAAGCTCTGGGACGCAGAGGGTGTACCTCCGTGCTGTTAATTCGGTACGGAGGGTCTTTTTGCCCCCTTTGCGTGGTTTTTGTAGGGTTTTGTGTTGACCGCAAAGTTACCTTTCCTATCCTCGCTCTGTTCAGAAAGTTGGGCCTCACTTTGCTAAATCTATTTCATCTCTACGTTTGTCTTTTCATCTTAACTCACAGTCATTATATGTGGGGGCTGCCTTTTCCTTTGGGGTATTTCTCTGAGGCAAGGTAGGCTTATTTTCTATCTTCAGGCTAGCTAGTTTCTCAGGCCGTGCCGAGTTGCATAGGGAGCGTTAGGTGCAATCCACGGCTGCCTTTAGTGTGTTGGAGAGGATTAGGGATTGCGGTCAACAGAGTTCCCACGTCTCAGAGCTCGTTCTTGTTTTTTGGGTTATTGCCAGGTCACTGTATGTGCGCTGACCTCTATGTCCATTGTGGTACTGAATTACTTTTCATAACAGACTTTGGCATTATTCTACTAAAGACATTAAACTTTCCGACGTCCTCTCACCCACCCAAATCCCAGGCAGACTTCTCATTCTAAAGCTGGCTAGATCGGTGATGCGTCCAGATTCGGTGGCCCTGAGCTTCTCCCATACAGCAGAGGCAAAGCTGTCTCTGCTAGGCTCATGGGAGAGCGTTTAGTTCAGACCAGCGGTGTCACCATTCCGCTGGTCTGAACTGTCAATCTTTAGGAGCACACTGTTCCCTCCTCTCCCCTCACGACAACCAGAAAGCCGAGAGGCAGATGACACAACCCCTTTGAAAAAACTTTTGACAATATGCTTAGTTACTTGTAAAAAACATAAACAGCTTTACTTGCCATCCTCAGATCTAGCGCTGTGTCTCCACTGCTGCCCTGGTCTCTGTTGCTTGGCTGCAGAAGTGACATCATCTTGACAATGCTGCTATAAATCACTTACAGGGGTTTTCCCACAAACAAAAATTCATTTTAAAGGTAACCTGTCACCCCCAAAATCGAAGATGAGCTAAGCCCACCGGCATCAGGGGCTTATCTACAGAATTCTGTAATGCTGTAGATAAGCCCCCGATGTATCGTGAAAGATGAGAAAAAGAGGTTAGATTATACTAACCCAGGGGCGTTCCCGCTGCGGTTCGGTCCGATGGGCGTTGCGGTCTGGTCCTCCTATCTTCTTACGATGATGTCCTCTTCTTGTCTTCACGCTGCGGCTCCGGCGCAGGCGTACTTTGTCTGCCCTGTTGAGGGCAGAGCAAAGTACTGCAGTGCGCAGGCGCCGGGAAAGGTCAGAGACAGAGGGCAGAGCAAAGTACTGCAGTGCGCAGGCGCCGGGAAAGGTCAGAGAGGCCCGGCGCCTGCGCATTGCAGTACTTTGCTTTGCCCTCAACAGGGCAGACAAAGTACGCCTGCGCCGGAGCTGCAGTGTGAAGACAAGAAGAGGATGTCATCCTATGAAGATGGGAGGCCCCGGACCGGACCCCGACGCCCATCGGACCAGGACCGCCCCTGATGAGTATAATCTAACCTTTTTTTCTCATCTTTCAGGTTACACCAGGGGCTTATCTACAGCATTACAGAATGCTGTAGATAAGCCCCTGATGCCGGTGGGCTTAGCTCACCTTCGATTTTGGGGGTGACAGGTTCCCTTTAGTCAATAGATCTTGGAATAATAATAAGTTCCACAATTGGATGTGTCTGACCGTGCAGGGACATGGTCTGATCATACCACAACTCCTGAGCATGGGAGTAATCAAAAGAGTATACAGACAGGACAGCCGAGGATCACAGCTGATTCTTTCTTTGAGGGTAAATAGTCTTTAAAAACAGGCAGTGAAATGTTTGCCTCACAAAAATAATCAGCTGTGATCCCATACTATAATGTCTGCATACTTTTTGCTTCCTCCCCTGGCCAGGAGCTGTGGTATGATCAGACCATTTTCCTGTATGGTCAGACACAGCCATTACACAGTACACAGCAGGGGAACATTTATAAGATTATCTCGGCACAGGAACATTTTATTTTAACACATCCAATTGTGGAACTTATTATTATTCCAAGATCTATTGATTAGAATGAACTTTTCTTCTTGAGACAACTCCTGCTTATGTAGACGGCAATAGCCCCTGAGCTCGGTGACTGCCTGCATGGCTGTTGATGTGACATTTGTTCATATTGCCCAAAGTTTCTTGAAATGGGAACAACCCCTTACTTACGTACAAACTTATTAGATAACATTTCTATGCGTTACATCTGTGTATAATCAGTAACCAGCACAAAATGCACAGCTCTCCTATTACTGCGGTATTTATACATGTTTACCTTGGTGACATAAATTTTTTATTGGGCATTGACGAGCACATGCTCTATGTAACAAAAGGGAAAAAAACACATTTTTGCTTTCTAAAAGATCAGTGGTCTCTAATCTGTGGTCCCTCAACTGTTGTGACACAAAAACTCCCAACAGACCATGGTGAGAGTTGTAAGAGCTGCTCTCAGAAATATTGTGGCCTGATTGACCTTTGATGAAGCAACGCTTAGATGGTCTATGTACTTTGATATGACCTGATCTGTATCAGAGAATGTACTAGATAATCTGCCAATCGCTTTATTTTTCACTAAGTTTTTCTCTTCTGGCTGACTGTTGTCAAGTGTAATCTGTCTCTGCAGCAGAGAGGTTGAAACAGATTACAGGAAGAGAAGGAAGGTCTTTCTCTTCTCCTGCTCTCTGGTCTGTCAATCTGCACACTTATATAACAGAGAGTTGTGCTTTCAGTTTGGGACACAAAAAACTATTACTAGTCTGTAACAGGCACAATGATTTCTGGAAAGAGATAGAAAAGAAGTTCCTGCACATATAGTCCTGGCAGAATACTTGTTAGGAATGGATGGCAAAGTATGAGATCAGGGACATTTCCTGGGCAGATTAGTTTAGTATGTGCTTTAAAAGCATTTTTAATGAACGGGATGGGGGGGCAATGTCATGCTTTTCTACAGGTTTTGTATGACGGGTCAAAAATGCCTTTTAAAAGTTTTCTAAATAAAAAACAACACTCGAACAGCCCAAAATGCGCTTATATTTGTAGCAGAGTGTTCCCTTTAATCAGGGAAAGAAGATCACTGGCAATCATCATTCCCCATGGTGTTAAGATCCTGTAAAATCACCCCCCTTATACAGCAGTGCAGCCTATATGGCAGTGCATGGAGGCTATGCGGATAATACTAAAACTGGTGTAGCATGTCTCGATTTTTTTCTGTGGGATTTCCTCAGAATTTGATGGAAACAAATATGGGATTTTCTTAAGCTACATGACCCTGGTATGATTGCAACACCTGCATCTATTGTAGTTACGCCCTTGAGAATGAACACTGCAGCCCATTATTGCCCACTGATTGGCTGCAGTGCATAACAATGTCACGCAAGCCCTGGGAGATCCACCAGTTTAGGAAGTGAGTATCTGTTATTTTTTCATTTTACACTGTGAAATATAGAATTTAAACAGGGATTGTCAGAGTAGTGGACAACCCCTTTAATTAAAGGGTTAGCAAACATTTGGGGATCAATAGAATTTTTTGGATGTTGTAAGTGTCACGACTCTGTTATTGGGTATCCCGGGACCAGGGGGCAACATTCTGGCCCTAACGCTAGGGGAGCTCTAGCAAGCCCTGTTCCCAGGATTACTTCTGATGGTGAAGACGCCGGGGCCACGTACCTTGCTTTAGCTACTGAATCCGCCCTCAGTCTGTACCCCTCCCCCACCCAGGAAAGAGGGGAGTAGTAGTGTACCGTAATACACCAACCAGACTAACCAGACTATCAAGGTAATAAGAGCAGCGATAAAGGAAAATACCAATCATACAAATATACATACAGAGACAACAGAAGTATACAGCGGGGAGTGGAGGATGGAGAAAAAACATAGTAGGAGAAGAAAGAGGAGAGATTAGCACACACCTAAAACCTCCCAACATTCTCAGATAAATCCACCAAGCGCCTTCTGAAACAACAAGCACAAACCACCATCATCTATCCATGCAGCATAAGCTAGCTCTGGCAATGAGTGCTTGCCAGGGCCCAGATTATATAGGAGGTGGGAGTGGCTAACAGTGCACAGATGGGAGCCTTAATGCAGGAAAGTTTCCAGGAGCTCTTAACAGAACAGATTAACCCCTGCACTGCTAAAAGAAGCCTGCACTGTTCAATATGAAGGTGAAATGTTTCTAATCAGACGATGCGGTCTTCTGGCTTCTCTCTGTCGCGGTAAACCCATGACAGTAAGGTTTTGAATGATTGTAGGCTTTTACTGAAATTGTCTTATACATTAATAGGAAAACTATGCCAGTCTCTATCCTACAAGTCCCCCGCGTGTCTCTCTCTACAGATCATATAAGGGTCACATGGGCTATTGTGAAATACCGTACCCATATACAAGTCTGAGCTGGAAACTGTATCGGAGCTCGTACTATACACTGTAAGTCAAATATTTACTAAGTTCTTACAAGTGTCTGGTTTAGGGTGTGTAGAGGATAAAGCACTGGCAGCTATACAGCTATGTCAGCTCAGGTTTATGAGAGGCAAGAATGAAAGGATTATTAATGGAGCAAATCAGTTTATGGTGATTGTGATTTCCATGTGGATAAATGTTTGCACAAAGTTACGTATATTGGTATTTTCTCTCAGAGTAGATTGTGGATCAAATCACATGACTGTAAGGGTAGGTTCACAGGACCGGTGTCTCGTCATCCCAGAAAAACAATCTGACTGGTTTGATCGGATTTTGGTCAGGGAGGCATCAGTTTTTCTCAGACTTGACGAGAAAAAAAAAAAGTTTCCACCTTCTTCATTCTGTGAGTTCATGAAAATCGGACCGCATTTGGATGTGATCCATGTTGTGCCTCATGCCAGGTTTTGTAGGTTGCCCAGCGTGGATCAATGACATTATCTCCCTTGACTTATTTAAGGCAGATAGACACACACCTGTGTCTTTGGATTCAGACTCTAGTGCTCCTTTTTGGGATGCTCCATTACCTGTACTACTGTGTTTCAGTACAGGTGTAGGGGAGATGACCGGGCTGTGGATGCTGACAGGGCACCGGAACCGGAACTGCTGGGGCCAAGCCTACTGTTGCAGGGGGGAAGGAGATTGAGGATGGAGCAGACCCTTGATCTGTGTAGAGGGGGCGTAGGGAGCCAGAGAAGTATAAGAGGGTTTGCGTGGGAAAGGAGATGGGCTTCCCGCCACAGAGAGGAGTCAGTGTGGACCGGCCCTGAGCCACGGGTAGTGATAGGCCACGCGCCAGCGATAAAGGTTGGGTGCAGCAAGGACTCTCAGACCTCGTCGGGCGTGCAGAGAAGCACATGCCGGGTGGAGAATTGCCATGGACGACTCTTGGATGCGCAGCAGTAAAACAGAATAGGGGCTCAGTGGGTCAGACCGGAGACCGCCCGCTGCTGCCAGAAGGAGATCAACTTCTTAGTCAGGGAAGCTGGAAGAACTGAACACCGGCCACAGCCAGCAGCCACCCAACCCAGGAGTACCAGACACCATAGTCACGCTTAGTGAAATTCAGATATATATAAACTGCCACCTTGAGTTATTCTTTCCCTTTGTATCCCTTGGCATTCACCTGATTTATTCCCTGTTACTCCCTGTGAGGAGGTCTATCCCTGCAATAATTAAACCAGTAATTGTTTACCCCTGATACCCTTGCACTGTGCCTCTGTGTCACTGCATCCAATTACCTGTGTTACACAGGTATGCTGGTTTCCACTCCATCTGTTTGTCAGCTTCTGAGTTCCCAGTTAAGGTAGCCTGCCTCCCATCATATTTTTTATTGTCTTAATATCATAGAATCATAGAATGGTAGAGTTGGATGGGACCTCCTGGGTCATCTGGTCCAACCCCCTGCTCAAAGCAGGATTCACTAAATCATCCCAGTCAGATGTCTGTCCAGCCTCTGTTTGAAGACTTCTATGGAAGGAGAACTCACCACCTCTCGTGACAACCTGTTCCACTCATTAATCACCCTCACTGTCAAAAAGTTTTTCTAATATCTAATCTGTGTCTCCTCCCATTCAGTTTCATCCCATTGCTTCTAGTCTTTCTTTGTGCAAAATACAAAAAAGATGATTCTTCAACAATGTGACAGCCCTTGAGATATTTGTAGACAGCTATTAAGTCTCCTCTCAGTCTTCTTTTTTGAAAGCTAAACATTCCCAAATCCTGTAACCGTTCCTCATAGGACATGGTTTGCAGACCGGCCATCATTCTGGTCGCTCTTCTCTGAACTTGCTCCAGTTTGTTGATGTCTTTTTTTTAAATGTGGTGCCCAAAACTGGACACAGTATTCCAGATGAGGTCTGACCAAAGAGGAGTAGAGGGCAATAATGACTTCGCTTGATCTAGACTGTATGCTTCTGTTAATAAATCCCAGAATTGTATTTGCCCTTTTTGCTGCTGCATCACACTGTTGACTCATGTTCAGTCTGTGATCTATTAGTATACCCAAGTCTTTTTCACATGTGCTGTTGCTTAGCCCTATTCCTCCCATTCTGTATATGCTTTTTTCATTTTTATTGCCCTGATGTAGTACTTTGCATTTTCCCTGTTAAAAACTATTTTGTTAGTTGCTGTCCACTGCTCCAGTTTATTTATATCCTTTTGATTCCTCTCTCTCGCTTCTCTAGTATTGCAGTCATCATATTATATAGCACTGTGTACTTATAATTGCTCACTTTGCCTTTTTACCCAGCTAATTCTTCTATTTTCCATTAGGTCTATGACATCACTTTATTAATAACTGACTATCTGAATCCTTCTAGGCTCTATGTAGAAACAGGAGGTAAATTTTCCCTGTATGAGCCATCAGTCACTGCAAAAGTCCCTGGCAGGGGGGGAGGAAGGAGCAGCTGGGACAGGAGTTGAAAAGGGGAATGATAAATGAAGGGACAAGAGACTTCCTGTTTCTAAATAGAGCAAAGAGAAGAATTATCTGGGTAGAAAGGCAAAATGAGCAATTGTAAGTACACAGTGCTAAATAATATGATGACTGCAATATATTAAGAGAATAACAACTTTGATAGGAGGAGGGCTTCTTGAATCCTAATTCCCCACAATTCCACATGACCTCTGGAAGCTGCACCGATGTCTGGGGTCTGTGTGCCTACCTCGACTAGAGGCTTAGCAAATCCACCTCAACTAGTGAGCCCTTACATACAGAGCTCAGCAAAAAGCAAAACTACAGTAAGTAATACATTGCTGGAATCAGTGTCTCTGCCCTTACATCATGGGTCTCTCAGATGGGAAAGCAAAAACATGTTGAGAGATTCCCTATAAGGACAGAATTGTCTTCATCATGATGTATGAACGCATTGATGCAGCTAAATAAGACATCTTGACATAAAGACACTTTCATCATTCAGGTTTCATTACAGAGAACATTGAATTTATCTCCATGTCTCTGAAATACTCCTAGATTAGCAATTATACCCTCCTATGGCCCTTATGGGTACGTGCCCACGATCAAGAATTGCTGTGGTTTTGACGCTGCGTATTTATGCAGTGTCAAAACCACAGTGGCCAGATGATACAGCATAGTGGATGGGATTTCTAGAGGGCACATAGCCTGTAGATTTCAAGCCCAGGGTCCTGGCAAACATCTAGAATTGACCAATAGGTTCCCCATTGGACCAAGTCCAGGAAGGCCACAAAGTACTTCCATTAAAATGCCCTGTGAATGGCGGCACCATGTGATTTGCAGAATGGTAATCACAAGCAAGTTAAAGTACAGTACAGCAATAGAAGTATGCAAAAGATAGGAGCTGTGAGATAAGCAAGGTTAGAAGTGAGAATAATCAGAATCAATTCCAATGTCAAGGTCAAAACTAAGGAAAATGTGTTTACTACATATATAAGTACTACTAATATAGCGCAAACACTTTACTAGGAATTTGGAACTGAAGACAGAAGCGGGCGGACCGTCGTGTCTTGTCTGGAGTCGCCCTTTAATCTCGCCTCCTCTGCCGCTTCTGCAGTTGTCTGATAGTTTTATCAACAAGCAAAAATCATGTAACACTCTACGAATTCCTAGTGACACATAAACAGCTAGAATTGTGAAATATGTCTGTGCAGTGAGAAATGTAAAAACGTTTTTGCTTCTTTTTTTATAAAGTTTATTTGTTTTTTTTTTACAGAACAGAGATGGTTTTTTTTAGTTCCAAGAACGCTGCTGTAAGTTAACACTTGTCATATCAGAAGCCAGAATGTTTTGCAGTTTCTGTCTATCAGATACAGGACGTCCATAGATCGTCAATATTTAAGCCTTCAAGCTCCAATGTGACATTTGGCCATTATTCAGAATAACTGTGACAGTTCTTAGTAATTGGCTGGCAGAGTCCGTTTGATGTCGTAAGTCAAAACTATCCACAAAAACATCTCCCGATGTAATAATTGTTCAACTTTTTTTAATATTTGTATTTTTTATTGATTTATTTTTTTTCATTTTTAACAAGATATAAACATCAGAAGTTGTAACTTAATGATAAAACGTTAAGCCAGTGGTATGAGATAATTATATCTGAGAATTAGGCCATTAATCTTTTTGAGGAAAATAGACAAAATATAGACAGAGACAGAGTATAAACTCATAGAAAAACAAAATTGGAGATATAATTAATCCAATGAATAAAAGATGGTAAATTTTATTGAAAACCTTTTAAAAGTCCAAGATAATGAAAACTACAACAAGAAATCCAGATGTATGTATGAAAGCAGCCAGGTAAATCATATCTATTTACATACGGAAATTAAACTGAGTTAATATGTACCATTCAATACATATAAAAATACAAAAGAAAAAACGTGCCACATTTCGAACCTCTAAGTGTTCTTAGTTAATAATAATAAATAATCTTTATTTTTTATATAGCGCTAACATATTCCACAGCGCTTTACAGGTTGCACACATTATCATCGCTGTCCCCGATGGGGCTCACAATCTAAATTCCCTATCAGTATGTCTTTGGAATTTGGGAGGAAACCCACACAAACACGGAGAGAACATACAAACTCTTTGCAGATGTTGTCCTTAGTGGGGCTTGAACCCAGGACTCCAGTGCTGCAAGGCTGCTGTGCTAACCACTGCACCACCGTGCTGCCCATGTAGCCTGTTTCCAACCGGTTTTATTCCTTTTTCATTATCAAAAAAAGAGAAAAGGATCGAGACAGTCAAAGGAAGTCGAAGAACAAGAGAAAGTTTAGAATAAAGGAAGATGAATGGTGAATTAATAAATTATGTATTTCACAATACAATTATACCTAACATGACCTCATTAATATAAATACATTAAATCAATTCTAAAACTTAAATCCTCTGGTAAAAGCGACTCTGTATGAAAGACACGGCGTGCCTCCCTCATTAGTAAAGTACACTGACAATCACCAACCCTTTATGGTCAATTAAGTCTTATCTTATTAATGGTTTTGCATCCAATTAGTGGCACTGATTCAGGGCAGACATACCATTAGTGCAACCTGAGCAGCCGCACAGGGACCTAAGAAGTGAAGGGGCCACCTCTACTTCTAAAACACATGGAATTGTGCTTTATGATGAACTATTGGACTGCAAAGGGCCCATATACTGTTCTTGCATAGGGGCCCTTTTCTTTCTGTGTCTGCCCATGCACTGAATGTACACTACCACTGCGCTGGTCAGAGAGAATAGCGGCATCATAGGACTTGGATGGACAAGAAGCGGTAGGTAGCAGACAGTCTGCACTATATCCAGCACATTACTACTGCACTGAGTGTGAGTGCTGCTGGGTACACTAGGCAGGGCAGTTATGGTGCTAATGGTCTGGTAGAAGGAATAAGAGGTGACCACCCGGCGGTGACCGCAAGCACGCAATGGTGACCACAGGCACTTGGCGGTGGCCACAAGCACGCGATGGTGACTACAGGCACCCGGTGGTGACCACAAGCGCCCGATGGTGACCACAGGCACCCAGCGATGACCACAGGTGCCCTATGGTGATCACAGGCACCTGGCAGTTTCCATATGCACCTGGCAGTGACCACAGGTGCCCAGCAATGACCACAGGTACCCGGCAGTTTCCACATGCACCTGGCAGTGTCCACAGGCACCCGGGGGTGACCACAAGCACCCGATGGTGACCACAAGCGCCCGATGGTGACCACAGGCACTCAGCGATGACCACAGGTGCCCCTGTGGTGACCACAGGCACCTGGCAGTTTCCACATCCACCTGGCAGTGACCACAGGCACCCGGCAGTTTCCACATGCACCTGGCAGTGTCCACAGGCACCTGTGGGTGACCACAAGTGCCCGATGGTGACCACAAATGCCCTATGGTGACCACAGGCACCCGGCGATGACCACAGGCACCCGGAATTTTCCACATGCACCCAGCAGTGACCACAGACTCACGGCGATGACCACAGGCACCCTGCAGTGTCCACAGGCACCTGGCAGTGTCCACAGGCACCCGGCAGTGACCAGAGGTACCCAGCTGTGACCACAGGCACCCAGCAGTGTCCACATGCACCTAGTGGTGACTACAGGCACCCGAGGGTGTCAGTACTGTGCAGCTCTAGATACTTTATATTCATAATGTTAATGCATTTTTTTAAAATTAAAGTTGCTTTTGAAATATGTTTAATTTCTTAAATTACATTTTTCTTGTGAAGGAGAAGCTGGGGGAGGGAGGGGGTGTGAAGGAATGCCTCATCTGCCTAGGGCAGCAAAAACAGTAGTCCCTGCCCCTTAGTGGCCTTGCATAAGGCAAACAATAATGACGCGACCCTGAATCGAATGTGGACAGATCTTTGTGCTGCTATGTGCAGCCATTCGTGTGCACCCCCCACCCCAACCCACCAACAAAAAAAGTTTTTGTGTTCGTGCAGATATGTTTATCACTTGCCCTATACCAACTCCAAATCATAATCCCCAATTTACTTATCCTCCATGAAAAGTAAACTCAGTTTTTATTCTTAAAGATACAAACAAAAGCGCAGAGAAAAATGAAAAAAAAAAAAGTTGGAAATTGAGACCAAAAATTGTTTTTGTGTTTTGTGTTCATATGGCTGAAGTGAGCGATCTGTCCTGTACAAACTGCAGCAAATTTGTGTGTCGCCTGTGGCTGTAATCACAAAATCAGACTTGCCTTCTTGTCTTCTCAGAATTACAGCTGTTACACTCGTCCTCCCTCCGGCAGTAGTAATTGTGGTTGGAGAAAAAGAAAATTACGTCACTGATCATAATAGCAACCAGTGCGTGCCAAGACGTCTCTAGCAGCGAGAGTCAAGATAATCCTCTCTACAAAGGAGAAGCTTCTTCTAAATGAATTGCCTGTGGGAGAAATTGAGCCTCGCTACGTTTTTTAATTGTTGTGTAAACAAAGAAAAAAAAAATATCTTTATAAACACTGAATTGTCTGGATCTTATGTAACTAATACACTGTGTAAACACGTTTTATTGATAAAGCTATGACGCTTGTTACCTACACAACCACATATTAGGAAAATATCTCAACAGTGCCATGTAGACAGGTCGAAACATGGCATCAACGTGGATCTGGGAGGAAGAACCCAAAAGATTTTCCGAACGAGATCTTTCGTAATTACGGTAAATGTATACTAGTGGTGAATATACAGATAAATACAGGGTCTCCATTCTATAGTATGCGGTGGAGAATGGGATACTTGGCTTGGAGGGAGCTTTGGGTAGGATAAAGATTGTGTGATAACCAAACCAAGCTATCCTGCTGGAAGGGGTAATATGGGGCTGTAGATCTGCACAGGTCAAAATCCTTTGCACAGTTGTAGCGAAAAATGCACACCAACACCCCACACTACCCGCAAACAGTCAGCTAGGCCTTAGTCCCCTTGCACCTGATGATATAGACAGAAGATTGAATCTCATGGTAGAATCAACTTCTACAAATTTACTCCTCATACAGAATCATCCATGAGCTGAAGCTCACATATTACTTATACAGCATCTGCTAAAAGTGGGAAAGTAGGGACTGTCTACTGCAAAAAAAAGTTTATTTTAGTGACCCCTATATATTCTGTACATAATGAGCTATATGTGAGGTCTACCAACAATAGATACACACAATGTATGAATGTTAGGACCTAGTCCCCCCCAGTCTTTAAGCTGGGACCCCTTCTTACAGTGGTAACTTCAATTTGGCACTTTGCAACAAAGGAACCCTTAATATCCCCCATATAGATGGAGACATAAGTAGGCTCCCAGTTCCACAACCTGAATTCTCACAACCCTACCTTCCACCCCAAGTGTCACCATCGGTGGTTCTCCCTTTCTCCTCCACAGTGTTATCTGCTTGTGAGGTCTTCTTTACTCCTTTGTCAACAGAAATAAACTGGTATAATGCTCTAAACGAGGACCCTATGTTTGGGGAATTGATAGCGATCCAAACTCAGGGACCACTATTGATGTCGTCTTCTCATATAAATATATGCCACAGAAGATTGATATAGTAGGAATCCACCTATAAATACAAGTTTCCCCTAAATTTGCACTATATATAGTCCACAAATACAGACATGCTATCTGGGATGTATCACAAATAACTCCCTGACTTTATCTAACTTGACATAAAGTGAGTTATAATGAGAAGGGAAACAGCAAAAAGAATATGATTCATGGATCACTGGTCGGTCGCAGGAATACAATGCTCAGAGCCAGTGGCTTAGAATAATCAGATAGTTTGTACGGTTATGGCCGGCAGCATTTGTTCTGTTCATCATCAGTCACAAAATACTCGATACTGTTTCTTCATTGTAGAGGACAAGATCCAGTAAGACAGAATGGAACACAGAGCAAATATTGTGACACTATTCCAAATGCTTATTCTTAAAATTGATTTATGCAGTTTTTAGTTTATGTTTACATACACCCAGACTTTCTGGATCAGTTTTCTTTTATCTTCAACTGATGACAAATTATATCACAACAGATTCAGTTGTCATCCGGCTTTTTCACCTATTTCAAATGCAAGCTGATGAGCCGGATCGTACACCGTAGCCTGCCATTTTTTCTGATCCAATTTTCGAAGGGTAAAGTAGCAGAACAACTAATGTGTCCGTCAGACAAATATGAAGCATTGGAACCAATAAATATTTGTAAATATTGATATTTTTTACCCTTTCTTTGTGCAGAAATTTTTCTACAATACTTCATGAATTCATGTGTTCAAAACAATTAGTATCACTTACAGGATTGGAATGATTTTAACACACGCACACATCAGATTACCTGTCTGCGTGAACGCAGTTTACAATGCCCGACGTTCTGATGTAACAATCACTGTTCAACCATTCCGTTCACAATCCCTGTCGCAAATAAACACTTGTTTGACATCGTCTAAATGATTATCTGCTCGTGTAAACGCATCCTTTGATCAGTTTCAGTGGGCAGAAACCTGCAAGATTTTAGGACTTTTAAATACTAGGACACATTCCCACCCTCAGTATTTGGTCAGTATTTTACTTCAGTATTTGTAAGCCAAAACCAGGAGTGGAACAATCAGAGGAAAAATATACCGTAATAGAAACACGTCACCACTTCTGTATTTATCACCCACTCCTGGTTTTGGCTTACAAATACTGATGTAAAATACTGACCAAATACTGAGCGTGTGAACTAAATAGTGAGATGACAACTGCTGATAACATTTTGAGCATATGTAGGACTGATGTTGCTTTACAGGCTACAATATGTATATGTTTGATGGATTTTATAATACAGTGATCCACTGTATCACCTCTATGCTGATGACACAGAGATCTACCTGTCTGGGCCAGATATAACCTCCCTACTAACCAAAATCCCACAATGTCTGTGGACCTCCTGCTCTGTGACCTCCCCTTGAACACTTTCGCCACTCCAATCTATTATAAACTCTTATGTCCCGACTAATCCACCTGTCCCCCCCGCTATTCCCCGGCCTCTCCCCCTGTCAATCTCTACACTGGCTCCTCATTGCCCAGAGACTCCAGTTTAAAAGCCTAACCATGACGTACAAAGCCATCCACAACCTGTCTCCTCCATACATCTGTGACCTCGTCTCCCGGTACTTTCCTGCATGCAACCTCCGATCCTCACAAGATCTCCTTCTCTACCTCCCTCTTATCTCCTCTTCCCACAATCGCATACAAGATTTCTCTCGTGCATCACCCCTACTCAGGGACTCTCTACCCCAATATATCAGACTCTCACCTACTATCGAAACCTTCAAAAGGAACCTGAAGACCCACCTCTTCCGACAAGCCTACAACCTGCAGTAACCACCGATCCACCAAGCCTCTGCATGACCAGCTCTACCCTCGTCTACTGTATCCTCACCAATCCCCTGTAGATTGTGAGCCCTCATGGGCAGGGTCCTCTCTCCTCCTGTATCAGTCGTGACTTGTATTGTTTAAGATTACTGTACTTGTTAATATTATGTACTAGATGGCAGCCCGATTCTAAAGAATCGGGAGTCTAGAATCCATATATACTTTATTTATTCAAATGTAAGAATAATACAATTAATAAATAATAGTAAGAAAGAACAAAAATAATAGGCAGTATATGGAGAAAACACCAAACAAAAGTTCAAAATTGGTGTGAAAATGTCACTGAACCACTTCACAACTAAATATATATAGTTTTGGTAAATGGTATTATCATTTTTTTGACGAAATTTGGCAGGAGCTTGAAGAGCAACGTCACTGGGCCCGCCTCCACGCAGTAGAAACTTGCTGTGAGGTAAAAATTCAAAAATCACACCAAAATGGCGGGCGGAGTGTGTCACAGTACGGCACGTTTCTGATTGGTCGCTCGCAGCAGGCGGCAACCAATCAGACACTGGACACTGTTGACGTCACTTATCTCCGGACATTAGCTCCGGACATTAGCTCCGGACATTATCTCCGCACATTAGCTCCGGACATTAGCTCCGCACATTAGCTCCGGACAAAGCCACGGAAGTTGGCACAAATTGCAGGAAGTAGTATTCTAGGCAAATAATCTCCGGACATTAGCTCCGGACATTAGCTCCGGACAAAGCCACGGAAGTTGGCACAAATTGCAGGAAGTAGTATTCTAGGCAATTATATATTCGATACCCCTCCCCACATGTAAAGCGCCATGGAATAAATGGCTCTATAATAATATATAATAATAATCCAAAATATGCTGTGAATACTATCATGGACCCTTGAGAGTTAGCTAATCTATGATGAGTCTGATCAGAATTGCAACCCCCTCTCCCCTCCAAATGAACCTTAAAGGGAACTTGTCACCCACAAAATCGAGGGTGAGCTAAGCCCACCGGCATAAGGGGCTTATCTACAGCATTCTGGAATGCTGTAGATAAGCCCTCGATGTAACCTGAAAGATGACAAAAAGAGGTTACATTATACTCACCCAGGGGCGTTTCCGCTGTGATCCGGTCCAATGGGTGTCACGGTCCGGGTCCAGCGCCTCCCATCTTCTTACGATGACATCCTCTTCTTGTCTTCACACTGCGGCTCCGGCGCAGGCGTACTTTGTCTGCCCTGTTGAGGGCAAAGTACTGCAGTGCGCAGGCGCCGGGCCTCTATGACCTTTCCTGGCGCCTGCGCATTTGCAGTACTTTGCTCTGCCCTCAAGAGGGCAGACAAAGTACGCCGGAGCCGGAGCCGCAGCGTGAAGACGAGAAGAGGACTTCATCCTAAGAAGATGGGAGGCCCCGGACCAGATTGCGACGCCCATCAGATCGGACCGCCCCTGGGTGAGTATAATCTAACCTCTTTTTCTCATCTTTCAGGATACATCGGGGGCTTATCTACAGCATTACAGAATGCTGTAGATAAGCCCCTGATGCCGGTGGGCTTAGCTCACCTTCGATTTTGGGGGTGACAGGTTCCCTTTAATCCATAGCACTGCTACAACTCCAACTATCCCAAAAACATTTTTAATTAGAAACATAATTTTAAACATCTGAGCCCCAATGCAAAATGTGCACAGGATTTCCCAAAGCTATGTGTGATTTATAATTCTGGTGTTTTCTTTGTGAGTTCTATCAGGTACTCAGGCTTGGGATGCAACTGCAGCTTTAGACCCCCCAGTGGCTTACACAGACAGAAGAGGGTCCAGCTGCAAGAACAGTATATGGGCCTTTGCAGTACAATAATGTGTCTGTGACAAAAGCCACTTGGTGCTGTGGAGGTGGTAGTGGCCCCCTTACCTCTGGGTTCTGCACCAATGATGTATTTGCCCCCGCCAACCCCCTATGGCTACACTCTTAATTATAATTAATGATTGTATAAATGCGTGCAGCTTCTCAGGATTACACTTGGCTATTATGACCAGAAATAAGTGATCAAGTGAGAGGAGGTGATATAATAATATAATAAGGGTTTATCTGCCGTTATACGCCTTCTGCTAACCACTTGGTTTCTTTACTTTAGGGTTGACTAATATTATCCCCACATTATTTTGCATCTTTACCTAGTCTGCAGTAAATACACTTTGTATAGCTGTAACTGGACGAGACCTGGCATCAGTTCAGCAGTGATTTGATTTCTTATCAGTTTGTCAACATCGAATTGCAGAAAGAATGAAAAGTTGGTTTACCAAGCTAATTATTTGCAGACATTGATATGAGGCTAGAAAATATACCCATAAATTCCATCCATTTACTTTACATTTTATTGTAACCTCCAACCTAGAAACCACAATACAGTTACATGTGTGCAGTAATAATAACAATAATTTTTTATAATAATAATAATTTTTATTTATATAGCGCCAACATATTCCGCAGCGCTTTACAAATTATAGAGGGGACTTGTACAGACAATAGACATTACAGCATAACAGAAATACAGTTCAAAACAGATACCAGGAGGAGTGAGGGCCCTGCTCGCAAGCTTACAAACTATGGGGAAAAGGGGAGACACGAGAGGTGGATGGTAACAATTGCTTTAGTTATTCGGACCAGCTATAGTGTAAGGCTCAGGTGTTCATGTAAAGCTGCATGAACCAGTATGTAGCAGTACAGACACAGAGGGCTAATACTGCATAAAGTGTATGAGAACATGATGCGAGGAACCTTTTTTTTTTTTTTTATTATAAATAGGCCACACAGGGATCGTTAGGTTAATGCATTGAGGCGGTAGGCCAGTCTGAACAAATGAGTTTTTAGGGCACGCTTAAAACTGTGGGGATTGGGGATTAATCGTATTAACCTAGGTAGTGCATTCCAAAGAATCGGCGCAGCACGTGTAAAGTCTTGGAGACGGGAGTGGGAGGTTCTGATTATTGAGGATGCTAACCTGAGGTCATTAGCGGAGCGGAGGGCACGGGTAGGGTGGTAGACTGATACCAGGGAGGAGATGTAGGGTGGTGCTGAGCCATGGAGTGCTTTGTGGATGAGGGTAGTAGTTTTGTACTGGATTCTGGAGTGGATGGGTAGCCAGTGTAATGACTGGCACAGGGTAGAGGCATCGGTGTAACGGTTGGTGAGGAATATGATCCTGGCTGCAGCATTCAGGACAGATTGGAGCGGGGAGAGTTTTGCAAGAGGGAGGCCGATTAGTAGAGAGTTACAATAGTCCAGACGAGAATGAATAAGTGAAACAGTCAGAGTTTTTGCAGAGTTGAAAGTAAGAAAAGGGCGAATTCTAGAAATGTTTTTGAGATGCAGGTAAGAAGAGCGAGCCAGTGATCGGATGTAGGGGGTGAATGAAAGGTCAGAATCAAGGATGACCCCAAGGCAGCGGGCATGTTGCTTTGGAGTAATGGTGGAACCGCACACGGAGATGGCAATGTCAGGCAAAGGTAGGTTAGTAGAGGGAGAGAACACGAGGAGTTCAGTTTTTGACAGGTTTAGTTTCAGATAGAGGGAGGACATGATGTTAGAGACAGCGGTAAGACAATCACTGGTGTTTTCTAAAAAGGTCGGTGTGATATCGGGAGCAGAAGTGTATAATTGGGTGTCGTCAGCATAGAGATGGTACTGGAAACCAAATCTACTGATTGTTTGTCCAATAGGGGCAGTATACAACGAGAAGAGTAGGGGGCCTAGGACTGATCCTTGAGGAACCCCAACAGTAAGGGGAAGGAATCATTACACATTTATCACTGAGGATAACCATTTGCAGCAGGAGATCTAAAGCCTCGTTAAACAAGGCGAGTCTACTTCTTCAACACAAGACAATTTATCCAGAGACTTTCCTGCTATAAAGTAAACCTGTCAGCAAAAATGAAACAGTATTTGCCTACTGATATATTATTATGCTTTATTACTATACTTTGCTTAATAATAATAATAATCTTTACTTATATTGCGCCAAAATATTCCGCAGCGCTTTACAGTTTAACAGTTTCAAACACAACAGTCATAAGTAACAACGTTAACTATACAATAATTAAAGCAAAATAAAGACGACCCTGTTCGTGAGAGCTTACAATCTACAATGAGGTGGGGGAGATATAAAGCACAGGTGTGTATTTACAATGATGTATTTACAATGATGGTGCAGCCATCTTCAGGGGGTGGGGGATAGATGGAGATAGTGAATGGGCTACACACAAACAAACACAATCATAAAATGACTTTGATTAGTGAACGTGATAGGCCGCTCTGAACAAATGTGTTTTGAGTGAGCGCCTAAAACTATGCAAATTGTGAATGGTCCTTTTCGCTTGGCAACACGGACTTTCAACTCTCTCCAAAGGTTTTCTATAGGGTTGAGATCTGGAGACTGGCTAGGCCACTCCAGGACCTTGAAATGCTTCTTACGAAGCCACTCCTTCGTTGCCCTGGCGGTGTGCTTTGGATCATTGTCATGTTGAAAGACCCAGCCACGTTTCATCTTCAATGCCCTTGCTGATGGAAGGAGGTTTTCACTCAAAATCTCACGATACATGGCCCCATTCATTCTTTCATGTACCCGGATCAGTCGTCCTGGCCCCTTTGCAGAGAAACAGCCCCAAAGCATGATGTTTCCACCACCATGCTTTACAGTAGGTATGGTGTTTGATGGATGCAACTCAGTATTCTTTTTCCTCCAAACACAACAAGTTGTGTTTCTACCAAACAGTTCCAGTTTGGTTTCATCAGACCATAGGACATTCTCCAAAAACTCCTCTGGATCATCCAAATGCTCTCTAGCAAACTTCAGACGGGCCCAGACATGTACTGGCTTAAGCAGTGGGACACTTCTGGCACTGCAGGATCTGAGTCCATGGTGGCGTAGTGTGTTACTTATGGTAGGCCTTGTTACATTGGTCCCAGCTCTCTGCAGTTCATTCACTAGGTCCCCCCGCGTGGTTCTGGGATTTTTGCTCACCGTTCTTGTGATCATTCTGACCCCACGGGGTGGGATTTTGCGTGGAGCCCCAGATTGAGGGAGATTATCAGTGGTCTTGTATGTCTTCCATTTTCTAATTATTGCTCCCACTGTTGATTTCTTCACTCCAAGCTGGTTGGCTATTGCAGATTCAGTCTTCCCAGCCTGGTGCAGGCCTACAATTTTGTTTCTGGTGTTCTTTGACAGCTCTTTGGTCTTCACCATAGTGGAGTTTGGAGTCAGACTGTTTGAGGGTGTGCACAGGTGTCTTTTTATACTGATAACAAGTTTAAACAGGTGCCATTACTACAGGTAATGAGTGGAGGAAAGAGGAGACTCTTAAAGAAGAAGTTACAGGTCTGTGAGAGCCAGAAATCTTGATTGTTTGTTTCTGACCAAATACTTATTTTCCACCATAATATGCAAATAAAATGATAAAAAAACAGACAATGTGATTTTCTGGATTTTTTTTTCTCAGTTTGTCTCCCATGGTTGAGGTCTACCTATGATGTAAATTACAGACGCCTCTCATCTTTTTAAGTGGTGGAACTTGCACTATTGCTGACTGACTAGATACTTTTTTGCCCCACTGTATATGGGAGGTGAAGGAGAGATCGGAGTCAAACATAACACCCAGACAGCGCGCCTGCTGCCGGGTGTTATTATGGTGTCACCCACGGAGAGAGAAATGTCAGATTTAAGGAGGTTAGTAGATGGCGGGCGCAGAAGAGGTTCAGTTTTGGAGAGGTTGAGTTTCAGATAGAGAGTGGACATGATGTTGGAGACTGCAGACAGACGGTCACTGGTGTTCTGTAGTACAGCGGGAGTAAGGTCAGGGGATGATGTGTATAGTTGTGTGTCATCAGCATAAAGATGGTACTAAAAGCCAAATCTACTGATGGTCTGTCCAATTGGGGCTGTGTAGAGGGAGAAGAGAAGGGGGCCAAGGACTGAGCCCTGAGGTACCCCGACAGTGAGAGAAAGAGGAGATGAAGTGGAGCCAGAGAACAGAACACTGAAGGAGCGTTCAGAAAGATAGGAGGAGAACCAGGAGAGAGCAGTGTCCTTAATGCCTAGTGACTGGAGCCTAGAGAGTAGGAGAGGGTGGTCAACAGTGTCGAAAGCTGCAGATAGGTCGAGAAGAATGAGCAGAGAGTGGTCACCATTACATTTTGCTGTCAGAAGGTCATTGGTCACCTTGATGAGTGCAGTTTCTGTCGAATGTAGGGGGCGGAAACCAGACTGTGAAGGGTCTAGGAGGGAGTGAGTGGAGATGTAACTGGTAAGGCGGGAGTAGATCAGGCGCTGCAATAGTTTAGAGATGAAGGGGAGATTGGAGACTGGTCTGTAGTTATTTGTGCAGGATGGGTCGAGGGTGGGTTTCTTTAGTAATGGAGTAATTATAGAGTGTTTGAAGGAGGAGGGGACAATGTCAGAGGAGAGGGAGAGATTAAAGATTGTAGTTAGGTGAGTAGTGACGACTGGAGAGAGAGTCTGGAGGAGGTGTGAGGGAATGGGGTCGGTGGTGCATGTAGTCGGACGAGAAGAAGAGAGGAGCCTGGAGACTTCTTCTGTGATGGGATGGAATGTGGAGAGTGAGCCAGGCAAGATGCAGGGAAGGGTGGGAGTCACTGAACTTGGTGTCTGGGAGCAGATTTCCTGACGGATATTATCTATTTTCTCTATAAAGTGGGAAGCTAGGTCATCAGCATAAATGTCTGTGATAGGGTCTTGTGCTTTTGGCCTGAGGAGGGAGTGAAAGGTATCAAAAAATTTCTTGGGGTTTCTGAATAGTGAGGAGATCAGAGTGGTGAAGTAGGTCTGTTTGGCGAGGTGAAGGGCAGAGTTGTAGGTTCTTGGCATAAATTTGAAGTGGATGAAGTCTTCTGGTGTGCGAGTTTTCCTCAGCACACCTAGTGCATCGCTGGAGAAATCGGGTTTGTGATGTGAGCCAGGGCTGTTTCACTCTGTGTTTGGAGGTTCTGATGGTGAGGGGAGCTACTTGGTCAAGGGTGCTTCTAAGAGTGTCATTAGAGTGATGTACAGCCAGATCAGGACAGGAAAAAGAAGAGATTGGGGACAATGATGAATGTAGGGAGTCTGTAAGTGCGTGAGGATTAATATCATGTAGATTTTTTAATATGTGGTAGGTAGGAGAGTGCTGGAGTGAGCGAGGATTTGTGAGCATGAAGGAGAGAATGTTGTGGTCAGAGAAGGGAAGTGGTGAGTTATCTAGGTAGGGGATTGAACAGAGTAGGACAAAGACCAGGTCCAGGGTGTTACCGTCGGTTTCAGAGGCTAAGAGCTGTGAGAGGCCTAGAGAATTGGTTAGTGATAGAAGCTGGGATGCAGATGTGGAAGTGGGACTGTTAATGGGGATGTTGAAGTCTCCCAGGATAAGGGTTGGTAGTTCTGAGGACATGAAGTGTGGCAGCCAGGTAGAGAAATGGTCCAGGAAGTGGGTGGGTGAGCCTGGGGGCCAGCATATGACCACTACTCTGAGGGAGAGGGGACGAAAGAGCCTGATGGTGTGGACCTCAAAAGAAGGGAATGAGAGTGATGGAGCTGGAGGGATAACCTGGAAAGTGCATTGTGGGGACAGGAGTATGCCTACTCCACCACCATGTCTGTTGTGGGTCTCGGGGAATGTGAGAATTGTAAGCCACCATGGGAAATCGCAGCAGGGGAGAGAGTGTCAGAATCCTGAATCCAGGTTTTCGTGAGGGCCAACAGATTAAGAAAGTTTTTCAGAAAGTAATTGTGTAGGAAAGGAAGCTTGTTACATACAGACCGTGGATTTCAAAGGGCACAATTAAAAGAAGGAGATGAAGGAGTGCAATTAATATTAGTAAGATTACTAAGGTTTCGATGTGAGGTAGGGAAGGGGTTGAGGTTGGTGGATGGTGGACCAGGGTTAGGGGAGATGTCCCCTGAAATCAGAAGGAGTAGGAAAATAAAAAGCAAGTAGTTTTTGGAATTGTATGAAGATTTTTGTGCAGTGTGTTTGGGCAAGATGGGCTGAGGTTTTTCAGGAAGGTGAGAAGTGCATAGGAGCTGTACATGGGAGAGGGAAGGAGTGAGGAGCTGATGTATATGAGTTGTGATGGAGGGGGGATTGGGCGGTGTATGTGGATTGCAAGGGAACATAGGAGGATAGGAATAAAGCACATGGATAGAAGGGAGTGCAGAGTGTTGGTTACCTGACTCCTGCCCTGACTAACTGCCATGGAATAACTGCTGTATCACGATGCTTAGCTTCATGACGCTTTGCTTCTGGGATGCTTGCATGCACCCCCACATGCGTGCACCCCTAAGGATGTTTCTAAATTTATAGTCCAGACTGCTGGGTCAGAAGAGATGGATTGTGGGAACTGGTTGGGGATAATTTGGCAGCTGGGGCCAGCACACCAGGGTTTTTTTTAGATGATCAAAGACATTCAGCCTGGTAACATCTATTTTAACACCTTCCACCAGATAAGATCTACACTGATCCCAGTCATGGATATGCAACAGTGAGTATTAACTACAATGCACCAAATGAATTATACCAATGAAGTAGCAGGCACATTAAAATATGTTTCTAGATGGTAAAGCGGCAGATGACAGACAGCAGACAGCGAATGCTGAGGTGGAAAGTTGTACCATTAGAGTCTATTGCCGGAGATCAGACAGCAAGCAGAGGTGGGAAGTTGTACCATTAGAGTCTAGTGCAGGAGATCAGACAACAAGCAGAGGTGGGAAGTTGTACCTGTGTGAAGAGAGAAGATGGATGTTAGTTCTTTGCCATGGAATAACTGTTGTATCACGACGCTTAGATTCGTGACGCTTTGCTTCTGTGATGCTTGCGTGCACCGCCACCCCTTACATAGTGCTATCATATTCATTACATACATGCATACTTTATTGTCACGGATCCCACTCCGTGGTGTCACTAATTTGTCATGCACTCACTCTCAGTACGTGACTTGGGGGTTGTGCCTGCAAGGGTAAATCTATCTCCCCTCTCTCAGTCCAGCATTCAGCCTCTGTCTTATGCTGTAATGAGAGCATAAATCACACACCGACGTAGGCCACACCCGCTCGTACACGCTGCCACCACTCACCGAATACACGGCGATGAGTCACGGAAATTACTAATACTGTCTACCACTCATACGGATCATACAGTTTAAGACTATGGATTCTTTTAGAACATTCAAGGTTCAACTTGTTAATGTTTTATGCTTTAATACAAAAAGGTTCAGTGCTTACAGTAAGAAAAGGTATAAAAATATGATAATAAAAAGACATACAAATATGCAAAACAGTATAAAATAAACAGGAGAAAACTTACAGAAATGTCTAACTTTGTAGTCTGCTTTCTGCTCTCTGAGGGGGGGGGATGAATATAGACTGGATCACATCAGCTTCCCAGGCTGCTCTCACATGTGAACACGATTCTATGTATACAGGCCTAATTTATAGATTTACCTGGAGGTCAGATTTCTAGACTAGCCCCTCAAGTTAATATCATAATTGCTTGTTTTTGATTGGACCGCGGCCGCTCCCCCCAATGAAAATATTATTTGCTCTGAGATTCCCTGTGTAAAAGTTCTCACAAATAGATAGTGTCAGGTTGTAATTGACATCTCTCTTCAAAGAGCTAGGAGGTGTCAAATGTTTCCCTTTTTCTTGGTTCCCAGCACGACCCTCTGGCAAGAGTGGAAATAGTAGTCTGGCTACTCAAAATATGTATGCTGTGACCTTTGTGAGGCCTGGTGTTTCAGGACAGATGTTCAACTACTGCTAGTTACACATATAACCCTAGACATATGTCACTACACACATATAGATATATACATATTTCACCACAATTATGATTACTGTCCCCATTGGGGCTCACAATCTAGATTACCTATCAGTATATCTTTGGAGCATAGGAGGAAACTGGAGATCCCGGAGAAAACCCACGCAAGCACAGGGAAACCATAGAAACGCCTTGCCGATGTTGTCCTTGGTGAGATTTAAATCAAGGGCCCCAAAGCTGCAATGCTAACCACTGAGCCACTCTGTTGCTCATAGAGCTAATCTGCAAGTAAATAATATGTAAACAAATGTGGATTCTTAATTGGAAGTTCAGCTGCAGGGAGAAAATCTACTATATAATTGTGTAAGGGTCACTTCCGTCTTTCTGTCTGTCCTTCTTTCTGTCATGGATATTCATTGGTTGCGGCCTCTGTCTGTCATGGACTCCAAGTCGCTGATTGGTCTCGCCAGCTGCCTGTCATGGCTGCCGCGACCAATCAGCGATGGCCACAGTCCGATTAGTCCCTCCCTACTCCCCCACAGTCAGTGCCCGGTGCCCGCTCCATACTCCTCGCAGTCACCGCTCACACAGGGTTAATGCCAGCAGTAACGGATAGCGTTATGCCGCGGGTAACTCACTCTGTTACCGCCGCTATTAACCCTGTGTGACCAAGTTTTTACTATTGATGCCTATGCAGCGTCAATAGTAAAAGGATCTAATGTTAAAAATAATTAAAAAAATAAAAAATCATTATATACTCACCTTCTGCCGCCTTTCCCGCTCCTCGTGATGCTCCGGTAACCGCTCCATGCAAGTGGCAGGTTCCAGTGGCAAGGATGGTATGCGACAAGGACCTGCCATGACGTCACGGTCATGTGACCGCGACCTCATCACAGGTCCTGCGCGCCTGCGTGAGAAGGACCTGCCATGACATCACGGTCATGTAACCGCGACGTCATCACGAGTCCTGCGCTACTAACGCTGGGACCAGAAGCTGCCGAGTGCACCGCACACAGGCGACATGACTACAAGGGCTCTCTCGGAAGGTGAGTATATGTTTATTTTTTATTTTTGAACCTGTGACATGTGTGGCTGGGCAATATACTACGTAGCTGGGGATATACTACGTGACTGGCCAATATACTACGTGGCTGGGCAATATGCTACGTGGCTCTGTGCTGTATACTATGTCGCTGTGCAATATACTACGTGGCTCTGTGCTGTATACTACGTCACTGGGCAATATACTACGTTACTGGGCAATATACTACGTGGCTGGGCAATATACTACGTCACTGAGCAATATACAACGTAACTGGGCAATATAGTACCTGGCTGGGCAATATACTACGTGGCTGGGCAATATACTACGTGGCTGGGCAATATACTACGTGACTGGGCAATATACTACGTGGCTGGGCAATATGATACGTGGCTGGGCAATATACTACGTGACTGGGCAATATACTACGTGACTGGGCAATATACTACATGACTGGGCAATATACTACGTGGCTCGGCAATATACCACGTGGCTGGGCAATATACTACATGGCTGGGCAATATACTACGTAGCTGGGCAATATAGTACGTGACTGGGCAATATACTACGTGGACATGCATATTCTAGAATACTCGATGCGTTAGAATCGGGCCACCATCTAGTGAAGTTATATTCTCCCTGCAGCTGCTCGCCTCCAATCAGAGCAGTGCCAGGACTGTAACAGTCAGCGCTCAGTACAGAGTGAGTGTGTTGTGATCAAGTCCCTGCAACGTGATTGACAGCCTGCTCTGATGTGTGTATGCAGTGAGTGTTCTGAGCTGGCTGTCAGTCAAGGTGCAGGGGAGTGATTACAGTGCGCTGGTACTGACTGGTCACAGTCCAGGTGCCGCCCCAATGACAGGAAGAATATGATTTAAATTTCATACCGTATGTGATCCCGATGGGTGTGGACCCACTACTCCACTGGCCAGTTTACCCTGGAGGGACATAACTAAGTGACTACATGGTCTTAACTAGATCCTCTGATGGTGAGGATAGGCTTTGGCAGTGCACAGAGGCACAACAAGAAGCACTGAGGGCACAGAGAGAGACATCGTCAGACCAAGGATACAGCAGTGCTGGGAATGATGCAAGAGGAAGTTCAGCAAGACAATCTGACATTGGGAGGAGTGTTGTGAATTCTGTGGCAGAGCTCCCTCCTGTGGTCACAAGTGGTACTTCGGCTGATTCTCTCTGTGAGCTTCCGTTGGTGGAGGAGAGTGGTACTGCGGCTTCTGAGTTTCCTTCCTCAGGTGATGTGGTGAAGTCGTTAGGTGCTGCTCTATTTAACTCCACCTAGTGCTTTGATCCTGGCCTCCAGTCAATGTTCTAGTATTGGACCTGTTTCCTCCTGGATCGTTCCTGTGGCCTGCTGCTCTGCATAGCTAAGTTCTGCTTTGCTATTTTGTTTGCTGTTTTTTCTGTCCAGCTTGTCTATTTGTTTGCTGGAAGCTCTGGGACGCAGAGGGTTTACCTCCGTGCCGTTAGTTCGGTACGGAGGGTCTTTTTGCCCCCTTTGCGTGGTTTTTGTAGGGTTTTGTGTTGACCGCAAAGTTACCTTTCCTATCCTCGCTCTGTTCAGAAAGTCGGGCCTCACTTTGCTAAATCTATTTCATCTCTACGTTTGTCTTTTCATCTTAACTCACAGTCATTATATGTGGGGGCTGCCTTTTCCTTTGGGGTATTTCTCTGAGGCAAGGTAGGCTTATTTTCTATCTTCAGGCTAGTTAGTTTCTCAGGCTGTGCCGAGTTGCCTAGGGAGCGTTAGGCGCAATCCACGGCTGCCTCTATTGTGGTTGGAGAGGATTAGGGATTGCGGTCAGCAGAGTTCCCACGTCTCAGAGCTCGTTCTATGTTTTTGGGTTATTGTCAGATCACTGTATGTGCTCTGACTTCTATGTCCATTGTGGTACTGAATTGCCTTATCATAACAGAGGAGCAGAGCAGCGAACACAGTGAGTAGGATGGCACCCACTAAACCTGTGAGTCACTGGCATGACACTGTTGCCAAACTTCCATTGAGGATGTTGCATATTTTTATATATGCATTTACGTGCAGATTAGCACTATGGATGCAAATAAATACTGTTGTTTTTTGGGGGCAGACAGGTTTCTTTAATACAAAAGCAAAAAACATTGTTTAGGCCTCATTTAGATATCTGTGTTGCACGTACATGTTTTATTCCCATGGATGGAACACATATCCATTATAATCTATGGTGCTATTCACATGTCCGTGTTTTTTTCACACACCGTGTGTCCATGAAAATCTAAAGGAGACATGTCCATTTTTTCTGGTATCACAGATAAAAAGTACTAATACAATTCTATGGGTCCGTGAAAAGCAAGTACAGAACACAAATGAAATATGTGTGCCATCCATGTGTGGTTTGTGTTTAACATTGCAATAAATAGGAGAAGCTTTGTCATTCACTTATTAATTGTTCCATATGTGAAAATTACTGATGACACACTGGTGGTAAAAACGTACTCACAAACTATACAATGATGGCACACTGATCCAAAACACTTCATGATACCAGCATCATTTTTTCCATATGTGTTTAAACACAGTCGTGGGAATGAGGTCTTAGGCAGATTTCACACATCTCACTTTCAGTGTCTGAGTACGGACCGCAATGTCCAGATCAGGAGCTAATCCTTGGACCGGAACTGATATATGCTGTAGGGATTCACTCTCAGGTAGGCATTAGGTAGTGTTCACACAGGTCATACCGTTTGTTTCACACAGGTACAGTTTTATTGCTTTCATAAAACTCCAAGGGATTCAAAACCAAAAACAGCCTCTTGTTGGCACAAAGGTATCACAGCAAATAAACAGTTCATTTAGCAGGCACATATGCCAGGGCGGGCTCACTTGAACAGATTACAGTCCTTTCTCCCAGATAAAACTTCATACACAGAAGAGTCATGATCCTATCAGTCTCAAGATCACCTTCAGTCCAAGCTTCAGCAGCTTCCAACGCCAAACAGAAGTGTTCAACTCTGGGCACAGTTCACACTGAACAGACTGCAACTCCAACACACAGACTGCTCAGCTTTCCTAGCTGACCCATCCAGTCTCCATTCAGAGAGAAACCCCGATATGCCTATCTCCCCGCTATAGCTCACATTTTGGCTGATCACTCACCAGCAGCACACTCGACTCAGCTCAACATCCAGCAGACTGACACACCAAGGTGAACACATTATTAAATTCTAGGATTTTGTAAAGCAAACAATGCGTTGTAATTTTCAGTTTATATGATAAGTTTATGTTGCCAAAAGTATTCTTGATCAAAGCGAGATTGCAAAATATATACAGAGAAAATTTTATAGATTGGAATAGATTCTATCAATTCTTAAAAATCATGGCAACCAAATAAATCTGCATTGCTACAAACAATTTCTCTGCCAAAAAGCAATCCCATTACTTTATCTGAAGGCTTCAGTCCAGTGCCAGTCCTTGGCTACAGGACAGGATTAGATTTCAATATAATAATGTTGGCATTAGCACAAGACTCTTACAGACAATTGATATATCTTATTGTGTTCAGAGCAATTCCCTGATATATCACTATTACCTTTGTACAAGTGAGAGCAATTCACGTAATAAGGGAGAGAAAGCAATGAGATATAAAATATCTAAAAGCTTCTCTCATCTGCACCATCAACATCTTCTCTCCAGGGAAAGGGAGAAATGTGAGCATTAAGTACTTTACATATAATTCCTGTAATTGTTGACCTCTTATTAAAAAGCTTTACAAATATGTAGTGGGATTGATAGACTCTCACCTTCCTAGTTACAGATCTGAACTAACAGGAAATAAAAACTCAGTTTAATAAGACACTAAGTAAATATATATTGTGCAGAGCTTACATTATACTGTCAATATGCTCCTATAGTATCATCAAGAAGCACTGAATAAAACAACCATATAGTGAAAAGATAATATAGTTATCACTGCCCAATTAAAAGTAAGCTACAGTTCCCATATGATACCACAAAGCAATACCCAGATACAAAGTTGGCAGTCTTTTTATTATTATTATTATTATTATTATTATTATTATTAATGATAATAATTTTCTTTAGAGCATCATTAATGCCATGGAGCTGTAGATGAGAAAGATTTAAATTCATAATAAAAATATAAATTAAAATAAATAAACTAACAATGACAGACTGGTCCAGGAAGAAGAGGGCCCTGCACTTTCAGGCTTACATTTTTCAAGATAATTGGGGAGGAGACAGTAGGTTGGGAGTTTTCAGCACTTCCGGTGGTCGTGAGATGGTAGTGGGGTTATTGCAGTCTGTAAGCTTTCTTGAAGAGGTGGGTTTTCAAGTTCCATGTGAAAGTTCCGAGTGTGGCGGATAATCGAACATATTGCGGCACAGAGTTCCAGAAGATGGAGGACACTCAGGAGAAGTCTTGGAGGTGATTGGGTGAGGAACATAGAAGTGTGGAGGAGAGATGGAGATCTTTGAAGTACAAGAGATTATGTGTAGGAAGATATCGGGAGGCTATTTTGGAGATATATGGAGGAGACAGTAGTTTGAACTGGATATGCTGGGGATTATTGCAATATTATTCATAATAAGCCCTCATTATAGTGTAGAACATAACAAAAGGAATTGCCCTAGATTAGATTAAAGAATGTTTCAATTTTTTCTTAATTTAATTATTGATTAGCCTTCACAAAGTTATGAATTTTTGTAATATCAATTATATATCAACCATACGTCACCTTATTTTGCCTCCTAATTTCCAGACACCATTCTTGGATGCTGTTTTAACTGCTTAGTTCAAGCTGCCTAAGAAACTGCTTTCAACTGCTGCTCAGCAAGAATCCATTTACAAACAATCTGTTAAGGACTTCTCCCCTCAATACCAGAAAGGGGTGCAGAAAGGATTAGAGAGGGAAAGTCTGGTACAACAGCCGCAGATGCCATCAGATAGGATACGGTTCACTGTGCTCCTGTCAGGTGGCAACTGAATAATGATACTGAGAAGCCAAAGGTTAAATGATATATTTAATCACCTTAATGCACTATATACACAACGGTTATACATATACAATGGTCAGATATGCAAATACAAATAATGGTAGCACAAAAGATATAGGCAGATGGATCATGTCAATGACGGGTTTGATGTTCAACCATGTGTGTGCTGGGCCGCAGGGGGCGTGGATTGCCAGCTGGCTCCTAGTTCCTTTGCAGCAAGTTTGTCAACATGGCTCCCACTTTTGAAGTGAACCACAAGCATAACAGAGAGACCACATGGCCTTACACTAGCTTTTATCCCCTTTGGGTCACTCCCCTCCTGCCCTCTTGGCTGAACCTAAATCCCCTCCCTTTGCCTCGAACAGCTAAAAACTCCAAAAGCTAAGATGGGTCATAACTCCTTAATGGACGGTCCTAGGGAGGATGTGTTGGCTGTTGTGAATTCTGTGGCTGAGTTCACTTCTGTGGTCACAAGTGGTATTGCAGTCTCTGGGCTTCCTCCCTCAGGTGTTTTGGTGAGCTCGTTGGCTGCCTTGCTATTTAGCTCCACCTGAGTCTGTCTTCCTTGCTCCTTGTCAATGTTCCAGTGTTGGATCTGAGCTACTGCATCTTTCCTTGGGCCTGCTGCTCTGCTAGATAAGTGCTTCTAGTTTGTTTTCTGTTTTTTCTGTCCAGCTTGCTATTAACTTTTGCTGGAAGCTCTGAGAAGCAAAGGGGTGCACCGCCGTGCTGTTAGTTCGGCACGGTGGGTCTTTTTGCCCCTTTGCGTGGTTTTCGTTTTAGGGTTTTTTGTAGACTGCATAGTTCTCTTTGCTATCCTCGCTCTGTCTAGAATATCGGGCCTCACTTTGCTGAATCTATTTCATTCCTACGTTTGTCTTTTCATCTTGCTAACAGTCATTATATGTGGGGGGCTGCCTATTCCTTTGGGGTATTTCTCTGAGGTAAGTCAGGCTTGTATTTCTATCTTCAGGCTAGTCAGCTCCTCAGGCAGTGCCGAGTTGCATAGGTAGTTGATAGGCGCAATCCACTGCTGCTTACAGTTGTGTGAGGATAGATCAGGTACTGCAGTCTACAGAGATTCCACGTCTCAGAGCTCGTCCTATTGTTTTTGGTTATTGCCAGATCTCTGTATGTGCGCTGATTACTGCACGCTGTGTTGCCTGATTGCCAGCCATAACAGTACAAGGAGCCTTTCAATGATTTCCAATAGAGGGAAAAAAGAAATCCTGACATCATTTTTTTTTCTTAGCTCTGTCTTCAGTCTTTTTTTTCCCCTAGACATTAGAGTGCTTCAGGACACAGCTGTGGACATGGATATTCAGGCTCTGTGCTCCTCAATGGATAATCTCGTTGTAAATGTACAAAAGATTCAAGATACTATTGATCAGAAATCGATGCTAGAACCAAGAATTCCGATTCCTGATTTGTTTTTTGGTGACAGAACTAAGTTCCTGAGCTTCAGAAATAATTGTAAGCTATTTTTGGCCTTGAAACCTCATTCTTCTGGTAATCCTATTCAACAGGTTTTGATTATTATTTCTTTTTTGCGCGGCGACCCACAGGACTGGGCGTTTTCTCTTGCACCAGGAGATTCTGCATTGAGTAATGTTGATGCATTTTTCCAGGCGCTGGGATTGCTTTACGATGAGCCTAATTCAGTGGATCAAGCTGAGAAAAATCTGCTGGCTTTATGCCAGGGTCAGGATGATGTAGAAGTATATTGTCAGAAATTTAGGAAATGGTCAGTACTCACTCTGTGGAATGAATCTGCACTAGCGGCTTTGTTCAGAAAGGGTCTCTCTGAAGCTCTTAAGGATGTAATGGTGGGATTTCCTATGCCTGCTGGTTTGAATGAGTCTATGTCCTTGGCCATTCAGATCGGTCGTCGCTTGCGCGAGCGTAAATCTGTGCACCATCTGGCGGTATTGTCTGAGAGTAAGCCTGAGCCTATGCAGTGCGACAGGACTATGACTAAAGTAGAACGGCACGAACACAGACGTCTGAACAGACTGTGTTTCTATTGTGGTGATTCTACTCATGCTATTTCTAATTGTCCTAAACGCACTAGGCGGTTCGATAGCTCTGCCGTTATTGGTACTGTACAGTCCAAATTCCTTTTGTCCATTACCTTAATGTGCTCTTTGTCATCATATTCTGTCATGGCGTTTGTGGATTCAGGCGCTGCCCTGAATCTGATGGATTTGGATTATGCTAAACGTTGTGGATTTTTCTTGGAGCCTTTGCGGTGTCCTATTCCGTTGAGAGGAATTGATGCTACACCTTTGGCCAAGAATAAGCCTCAGTACTGGGCCCAGCTGACCATGTGCATGGCTCCTGCACATCAGGAAGTTATTCGCTTTTTGGTACTGCATAATTTGCATGATGTGGTCGTGTTGGGGTTGCCATGGCTACAAACCCATAATCCAGTATTGGATTGGAACTCTATGTCGGTAACCAGCTGGGGTTGTCAGGGAGTACATGGTGATGTTCCATTTTTGTCTATTTCGTCATCCATTCCTTCTGACATCCCAGAGTTCTTGTCGGACTTTCAGGATGTATTTGAAGAGTCCAAGTCTGATGCCCTACCTCCGCATAGGAATTGTGATTGTGCTATCGATTTGATTCCTGGTAGTAAATTCCCTAAGGGTCGTTTATTTAATTTGTCCGTACCTGAACACACCGCTATGCGCAGTTATGTGAAGGAGTCCCTGGAGAAGGGACATATTCGCCCATCGTCGTCACCATTGGGAGCAGGGTTCTTTTTTGTAGCCAAGAAGGATGGTTCGCTAAGACCGTGTATTGATTACCGCCTTCTTAATAAGATCACTGTTAAGTTTCAGTATCCCTTGCCATTGATTTCTGACTTGTTTGCTCGGATTAAGGGGGCTAGTTGGTTTACTAAGATTGATCTTCGTGGTGCGTATAATCTGGTGAGAATCAGGCAGGGAGATGAATGGAAAACGGCATTTAATACGCCCGAGGGTCATTTTGAGTATCTGGTGATGCCGTTCGGACTTGCCAATGCTCCATCTGTTTTTCAGTCTTTTATGCATGACATTTTCCGTGAGTATCTGGATAAATTCTTGATTGTTTACTTGGATGACATTTTGATCTTCTCAGATGATTGGGAGTCTCATGTGAAGCAAGTCAGAATGGTTTTCCAGGTACTGCGTGCTAATTCCTTGTTCGTGAAGGGATCAAAGTGTCTCTTCGGTGTGCAGAAAGTTTCATTTTTGGGGTTCATCTTTTCCCCTTCTACTATCGAGATGGATCCGGTTAAGGTTCAGGCCATCCAGGATTGGACTCAGCCGACATCTCTAAAAAGTTTGCAGAAATTCCTGGGCTTTGCTAATTTTTATCGTCGCTTCATCTGTAATTTTTCTAGCATTGCCAGACCATTGACCGATTTGACCAAGAAGGGTGCTGATTTGGTTAATTGGTCTTCTGCTGCCGTGGAAGCTTTTCAGGAGTTGAAGCGTCGTTTTTGCTGTGCCCCTGTGTTGTGTCAACCTGATGTTTCTCTTCCGTTCCAGGTCGAGGTTGATGCTTCTGAGATTGGTGCAGGGGCGGTTTTGTCACAGAGAGGTTCTGGTTGCTCAGTGTTCAAACCATGTGCTTTCTTTTCCAGGAAATTTTCTGCTGCTGAGCGTAATTATGATGTGGGCAACCGAGAGTTGCTGGCCATGAAGTGGGCATTCGAGGAGTGGCGTCATTGGCTTGAGGGTGCTAAGCATCGCGTGGTGGTTTTGACTGATCATAAGAACCTTACTTATCTTGAGTCTGCCAAGCGCTTGAATCCTAGACAGGCCCGTTGGTCGTTATTTTTTGCTCGTTTTGATTTTGTGATTTCATACCTTCCGGGCTCTAAAAATGTGAAGGCGGATGCTCTGTCTAGGAGTTTTGTGCCCGACTCTCCGGGGTTATCTGAGCCGGCGAGTATCCTCAAGGAAGGAGTCATTGTGTCTGCCATCTCCCCTGATTTGCGGAGAGTGTTGCAGAAATTTCAGGCTAATAAACCTGATCGTTGTCCGGCCGAGAAACTGTTCGTCCCTGATAGGTGGACTAGTAAAGTTATCTCTGAACTTCATTGTTCGGTGCTGGCCGGTCATCCAGGAATCTTTGGTACCAGGGAGTTGGTTGCTAGATCCTTCTGGTGGCCATCTCTGTCACGGGATGTGCGTGCTTTTGTGCAGTCCTGTGGAATTTGTGCTAGGGCTAAGCCCTGCTGTTCACGTGCCAGTGGGTTGCTTTTGCCCTTGCCGGTCCCGAAGAGGCCTTGGACACATATTTCGATGGATTTCATTTCTGACCTTCCCGTTTCTCAAAAAATGTCGGTCATTTGGGTGGTCTGTGATCGCTTTTCTAAAATGGTCCATCTGGTGCCCTTGGTTAAATTGCCTTCCTCCTCTGATTTGGTGCCTTTGTTCTTCCAGCATGTGGTTCGTTTACATGGCATTCCTGAGAATATTGTTTCTGACAGAGGTTCCCAGTGTGTCTCGAGGTTCTGGCGAGCCTTTTGTGGTAGGATGGGCATTGACCTATCTTTTTCCTCGGCCTTCCATCCTCAGACTAATGGCCAGACCGAACGAACCAATCAGACCTTGGAAACATATCTGAGATGTTTTGTTTCCGCTGACCAGGATGATTGGGTGTCATTTTTGCCGTTGGCTGAGTTCGCCCTTAATAATCGGGCCAGCTCGGCTACCTTGGTCTCTCCATTTTTCTGCAATTCTGGGTTCCATCCTCGTTTCTCTTCAGGACAGGTTGAGTCTTCGGACTGTCCTGGTGTGGATTATGTGGTGGACAGGTTGCAGCAGATCTGGACTCAGGTAGTGGACAATTTGACCTTGTCCCAGGAGAAGGCTCAGCTTTTCGCTAATCGCAGACGCCGTGTGGGACCCCGACTTCGTGTTGGGGATCTGGTTTGGTTATCTTCTCGTCATATACCTATGAAGGTTTCCTCTCCTAAATTTAAACCTCGTTTTATTGGTCCGTATAGGATTTCTGAGATTCTCAATCCGGTGTCTTTTCGTCTGACCCTCCCAGACTCCTTTTCCATACATAATGTATTCCATAGGTCGTTGTTGAGGAGATACGTGGCACCTATGGTTCCATCTGTGGAGCCTCCTGCCCCTGTTTTGGTGGAGGGGGAATTGGAGTATATTGTGGAGAAGATTTTGGATTCTCGTGTCTCTAGACGGAAACTCCAGTATCTGGTCAAATGGAAGGGTTATGCTCAGGAAGATAATTCCTGGGTTTTTGCCTCTGATGTCCATGCCCCAGATCTTGTTCGTGCCTTTCATGTGGCTCATCCTGGTCGGCCTGGGGGTTCTGGTGAGGGTTCGGTGACCCCTCCTCAAGGGGGGGGTACTGTTGTGAATTCTGTGGCTGAGTTCACTTCTGTGGTCACAAGTGGTATTGCAGTCTCTGGGCTTCCTCCCTCAGGTGTTTTGGTGAGCTCGTTGGCTGCCTTGCTATTTAGCTCCACCTGAGTCTGTCTTCCTTGCTCCTTGTCAATGTTCCAGTGTTGGATCTGAGCTACTGCATCTTTCCTTGGGCCTGCTGCTCTGCTAGATAAGTGCTTCTAGTTTGTTTTCTGTTTTTTCTGTCCAGCTTGCTATTAACTTTTGCTGGAAGCTCTGAGAAGCAAAGGGGTGCACCGCCGTGCTGTTAGTTCGGCACGGTGGGTCTTTTTGCCCCTTTGCGTGGTTTTCGTTTTAGGGTTTTTTGTAGACTGCATAGTTCTCTTTGCTATCCTCGCTCTGTCTAGAATATCGGGCCTCACTTTGCTGAATCTATTTCATTCCTACGTTTGTCTTTTCATCTTGCTAACAGTCATTATATGTGGGGGGCTGCCTATTCCTTTGGGGTATTTCTCTGAGGTAAGTCAGGCTTGTATTTCTATCTTCAGGCTAGTCAGCTCCTCAGGCAGTGCCGAGTTGCATAGGTAGTTGATAGGCGCAATCCACTGCTGCTTACAGTTGTGTGAGGATAGTTCAGGTACTGCAGTCTACAGAGATTCCACGTCTCAGAGCTCGTCCTATTGTTTTTGGTTATTGCCAGATCTCTGTATGTGCGCTGATTACTGCACGCTGTGTTGCCTGATTGCCAGCCATAACAGTTGGCACCATGGGATCCGGCCGGGCCCCTGAGTTGAAACCAAACACAGCTTTGCTACCTGGCTCCTACTAGCCATTCTATGTATCTCCCCACACTATGGTGCTAGAACGGATCGAGACCCTGGAAGGTGTTCGGTCCATTCCAGAGATCTTGAAAATGTAACCGGTGTGTGGCCAGGACGTACGATAAGTCCATATTTTCTTTATGAAATCAAAGCTGAGTCAACAAAAGCAGTTAAACCGCATGGTATCTACAGAGGTCTTCCTGTAGGAGCTTTATATTAGCCAGCTGGTGGGGTGTGAATTTCTTCTCTGAAGCTGAGAAGGCTGGGCCCTCCTGCTGAGCAAAGTGTCCTGTTACAAATGCAGAAAGGACGAAGTTTTTATAATCCCATGCGAAATAGAATACAAAAGGTTGACATGAAATTATATCTCCAATATTCTTCACAGGAGGTATAATTAAAGAATCAAAGTCAGCCGTGGACATCCCAGCAGACAGAAAAGAAGCAAGTAGCCATGGACAGATAACCATATTGCATATAGGACACATACCCACACACAGGTGCACACCTGACGCTTGTTTCGCCTAAGCTTCGGCCAGAGCGAAACATAGCTCAAGCTATGATCTATAGTAAAAATAACATTCCTAGAATAAACTTGAAATGGGAGCACTTTTATCATTCAGACTAATAATTAAACAGGTAAAGCTCAGCTTTTAGTATGGACTCGGGAACGTATAATCAGTTCATGTTATTAACTCAGTGCTCGTCCTTGGTCATTTGGCAGGATGTAATATCTACTACATTCCAATGCAGGCAGTATCAGAAAACTGCATCAACAAATAACCAGCAAGTTAATTATTAAACTTGACCCTTTTATTAATTCAGAAAAGTTAAAGTGTAATCTAGCCATTAGATAATTATTATAAAATAATGATCACAACATAAAACACTCAAGATCATTATTTAAAAAAGTTTTGTTTTTGCCTTGTCAAGAGGTCTAAGTGTAAACTAAGCTAAAGGAGGGGGATCCTCTGAAAGGAACTTTACAGCACTTTTATGGACATCAGATTCAAGCTTTTTCTTAATAATGTCATGAACTTTGGAGGAGGTTTTCTGTGGTCGCCCACTTCTAGGTTTATCAGCTGTTCCATAACCATCTCTTTCTTTCTTTATTATACGTCACAGTTGACTCTTAAAGCAGTTGAATTCCATAGCTAGCTCTTTTTGGCTTTTGCCAGAATAATAAGCTTCCTGACGTCTGGTGATAAATTTGGCTTTGTCTTTGTCATGTTTTAACCAAAAAACTCACACAAAAAAATGTAGGCAAAATTGGACTACCTATGACAAAATATGAAAAACATTTGGCCCAGCAAATATTGAAAACTAACACTTACAGGTATAAAACAATGTAAACAACAATTTTCATCCTTATAGCTGACAACCATTTGCTTCCGGTTTACTAAAATCACCAGGAAAATGGCATCAACAACCAGACAGAAGTGATCCCACTTTTCAAAAAGAAGCTAAACTTTTGGTCGCTACTGTGTCTATCAGTGGTAACATTTTGGGGTACATATAACTTATTAATAAACTTTTACTAACTGTTTCTGAGAACAAATAAAGTATTATTATGACAGATATCAAATTTATATAGTGTAATTTCTTTTTTTTTATTACATTTTTTACAATTAATAAGCTTTTTTTTTAAATTGTTTTGGGGCTGCCGTATTCAGAGAGCCATAGATTTCACAACCTAATATTAGCAGAGCTGAATGAAGGATTATTTTTTGTTTGCCAAGCTGTAGTTTTCGTTGGTGCAATTTTTTGGTAAATGTGACTTTTTGATCACTTTTTATTAACTCTTTTGAACAAAACAATTGCTTTAAAAATAGATATGTACAGTATGTATATTTATTTTGGCCACCATATTCCTACACTCCTAACTTTTTTATTTTCCATAGATTGAGCTGTATATCGGCCAGGACAAGCTGTAATTTTTACTGGTATGATTTGTGGGTGAATACCAATTTTGATCACTTTTTCTTTTTTTTTTTTGACAACCGTAAAATTTCGTTTTTTGCAGTGTTCACAGTGCATTATAATTAACATGCCAATTATACTGTAGGGGTTGATATGATTACATCGATACCCAGTTTATACCTATTTTTCTGTGCTTTATTTTTGTCACAAGAGAAAATCCTTGCATAAAAAATTTTTGCTTTTTTATTGTCATATTGTAAAATCCTCAGTTTTTCATTTTTCTGTTTTTAGAACTAAATGAAGGCTCGTTTTTTGCAAAATGAAACATTTTTATTTGTACCATTTTGGAATACATGTGATCACTTGATCACTTTTTATTTCATTACGTTTAAGCTAAGCTTAACACAATAGTAATTATGGCATCATTTTTCATACTTTTTCTTTTAATGGCATTCACCATATGAGTTGAAAAGTGATATAGTTTTATATAGCAGGTCACTTTATAACACTTAAAAAACATTTATTTTTTTCTTTTTACAGAATGTTATTTTGTCCCCCAAGGAGACTTGGACATGCAATCCTTTGATCGTATCGACCAACACAACCCCTACATGTAACAGACCACTGCCCCTCTTCCATAACCTTTTTCCTCCCCATCACTAAAGAACTATCTCATCTCATCTCCTCTCCAAATCCCACTTCGCCACTTGTGCACTTGACCCCATACCATCCCACCTGTTCTCCAACATCACCACCATGAGTGTCTCAGCCCTAGCCCATTTCTTCAACCTATCCTTAACTTCTGGTACCTTCCCTTCTGCTTTAAAACACACCATAATTTCACCGATCCAGAAGAAACCATCGCTCGACCTGACCTCTATGTCCAGCTATTGTCCCACATGGCTGCTCTCATTCGCTTCCACACTCCTTGAACAGCATGTCAATGCTGAACTTTCCTCCCACTTTGCATCTAGCTCACACTTTAATGACCTACAGTCAGACTTTCACTCCCACCACATCACAGAAACTGCCCTGACCAAAATGTACTAACGACTTGCTTACCACCAAAGCTAAAAGACAATTCTCTATTCTCCTCCTCCTAGACCTGTCCTCAATGCCATCTCCTTCCCCATAATCATGTAGCCCTTTACTATCTGCACCAGTCTGCCACTGTTAGTTTGTTCACCATATTATAAATTTGTATCCTATATGCAACCCCTCCTCATGTACAGCACCATGCAATCAATTGTGCTCTAAAAATAAATAATAATAATAATACAGTGTACACTATTATTAAGCAAATTAATATTTTGATCATATCATCATTTTTATGCAGATTGTCAAACTCTGTATTATATAAACTTGGATGCTTATTGGATGAAGCAGATCAGGTGATGTGTATTTGTGTAATAAGGTGGATGAGGCCCACGGGTACAACGCCCTTTACAGCAGTGTGCAGAATTATTAGGCCGCTTGTTTTCCTCAGGCAAAATTGGCTAAAAAATAGATTTAACTGACTCCCAAAAGTAAAAAATTGTAACATGTCTCATAGAGAGATGTAGCAGAACAGTCAAAAGTTCTGCTGCACATAATCAACAGGGTCGCAAAAAAACATGTTGAAAAAAGAAATCGACATTGACTGCCAAAAAATTGACAAGAATCAAACGTGAAGCGACCAGGAAGCCATTATCATACAGTGCTGTCATATTCCAGAACTGCAGGTTCCCTGGAGACCTCAGAAGTACACGGTGTCCAGTGCTCAGAAACATGGCTGAGGTGAGGGGCTGAAATAATAATAATTATTATTATTATACCACTGAGCAAGACACAGTGTGACGCTCAGTCATTTCTCATGGCCAAGCCGTGAGACAGGGAAGTCGGGAGTCCGAGGTCAAAAGTTAGGAAGGTATGTCATGAACAGAAAGAAGACAAAAGGCGTAGTCAGGTAATGTTCTGAGGTCAGAATGCCAGGAGGATAGCGGATCATAGCAGAAGGGGTTAAACAGACAGAGGGTCAGAACGAGGTCCAAGGTCAGGCAATCAAAGATCTATAAACAGAACGCAAGGCACAGAGAGACAAACCACACAGTAACTGAATGTATGTCTGGCAGAGGTCTGGGAGTAATAGCCCAATTAGGTAGCCTGGCGATCCCCTGGGACAATGAACACCTGAAGACAGCCAGCACCTCCAGTGTCAGATTGGATGGCCAAGCTGTCAATCAACACACTGACAGCATCAGCATGACCCTGCACCAAACCACACTGAGCTGTCAATCAAAGTACTGATAGGTTCAACACGCCCCCTGTACCAAATTGGACTGCTGAGCTGTAAATAACTGCATTCCAGACACACTGATGGGTGTAACCGTGACACACAGAAGTTTTAATCTTTTTATTAATGACCTTGTGGATAGGATTGAGAGTAAAGTATTAGTCTTCCTGATGACACAAAACTATGTAGGATGATAAAATCTGACGTTAACATTACAATATTGCAAAACAATCTGGATAAGATCTCTCAATGGGCAACACTTGGTAAATGAGATTTAATGTAGATAAATGTAGAGTAAAGGTACCGTCACATTAAGCGACGCTGCAGCGATATAGGCAATGATGCCGATCGCTGCAGCGTCGCTGTTTCGTCGCTGTGTGGTCGCTGGAGAGCTGTCACACAGACAGCTCTCCAGTGACCAACGATGCCGAAGTCCCCTGGTAACCAGGGTAAACATCGGGTTACTAAGCGCAGGGCCGCGCTTAGTAACCCGATGTTTACCCTGGTTACCATTGTAAATGTAAAAAAAACCCAAACACTACATACTTACATTCCGGTGTCTGTCCCCTCGCCGTCAGCTTCCCGCACTGACTGTGAGCACCGGCCGTAAAGCAGTGCGGTGACGTCACCGCTGTGCTTTACGGCCGGCCGGCGCTCACAGTCAGTGCGGGAAGCTGACGGCGAGGGGACAGGCACCGGAATGTAAGTATGTTCTGTTTTTTTTTTTACATTTACAATGGTAACCAGGGTAAATATCGGGTTACTAAGCGCGGCCCTGCGCTTAGTAACCCGATGCTTACCCTGGTTACCAGTGAAGACATCGCTGAATCGGCGTCACACACGCCGATTCAGCGATGTCTGCGGGAGATCCAGCGACTAAATAAAGTTCTGGACTTTCTGCTCCGACCAACGATGTCACAGCAGGATCCAGATCGCTGCTGCGTGTCAAACACAACGATATCGTTAGCCAGGACGCTGCAACGTCACGGATCGCTAGCGATATCGTTGTTAAGTTGTTCAGTGTGAAGGTACCTTAATGCACCTGGGACAGAGTAATCATACTGCTGAATATACATTAAATGGGAGTATACTCGGGACTACAGAACAGGAGAAGTGCTTGGGTATTCTAGTTACAAGTAAGCTGAGCAGCAGTACTCAATGACAAGCAGCAGGCGCAAAAGCAAACAAGATTTTAGGGTGTATAAAAAGAGAGAAAATCCTGCGATCCCGTTGTATTGTTACCCCTCTATAATTCACTTGTGAGGCCACATCTAGAATTTGGGATCCAGTTTTGGGCTCCACATTTTAAAAAGGATATTCGGAAATTAGTAACATAGTAACATAGTAACATAGTTAGTAAGGCCGAAAAAAGACATTTGTCCATCCAGTTCAGCCTATATTCCATCATAATAAATCCCCAGATCTACGTCCTTCTACAGAACCTAATAATTGTATGATACAATATTGTTCTGCTCCAGGAAGACATCCAGGCCTCTCTTGAACCCCTCGACTGAGTTCGCCATCACCACCTCCTCAGGCAAGCAATTCCAGATTCTCACTGCCCTAACAGTAAAGAATCCTCTTCTATGTTGGTGGAAAAACCTTCTCTCCTCCAGACGCAAAGAATGCCCCCTTGTGCCCGTCACCTTCCTTGGTATAAACAGATCCTCAGCGAGATATTTGTATTGTCCCCTTATATACTTATACATGGTTATTAGATCGCCCCTCAGTCGTCTTTTTTCTAGACTAAATAATCCTAATTTCGCGAATCTATCTGGGTATTGTAGTTCTCCCATCCCCTTATAAATTTTGTTGCCCTCCTTTGTACTCTCTCTAGTTCCATTATATCCTTCCTTAGAAGTGAATTAGAGTGAATTGTAAGGCGGAAACTAGATTATTACAAGGGATGGAAGGCCTCTCATATGATGGAAAGTTGGAAAAGTTGGGCTTGTTTAGCTTAGAAAAGAGACACCCCAGAGTAGATCTCATTTACAGTGGGGGAAATAAGTATTTGGTCCCTTGCTGATTTTGTAAGTTTGCCCACTGACAAATACATGAACAGTCTATAATTTTAAGGGTAGGTTAATTTTAACACTGAGAGATAGAATATCAAAAATAAAATCCAGAAAATCACATTGTATACAGTAAATTATATAAATTTATTTGCATTTTGCAGTGAGAAATAAGTATTTGGCCACTCTTAATATTTCTGCTATCTCTCTGATGGATTTATTGTTTTTTTTCAGCCTAATGATGGTCTGTTACCCTTCCATTGAGACATTATTTGATTGCATGTTGTAGGTTCACAGCAACAGTTTCCAAATGCAAATGCCACACCTGGAATAATCTATGGACCTTTTACCTGCTTAATTGATAATGGATTAATGAGGGAAAAGCCCATGCAGCACATTAAGGAGCTTTTCAGCTATCTATCCAATTACTTTTGGTCCCTTTACAAAGAGGCAGCTATATATTAATGAGCTCTAATTCCCAATTAGGATGTGAACACCCTCAAATTAAAGCCAAGAGTCTGCACTTTAAGCCCATATTGATTATATAACTGTATCTTGAATATGTTTTAGTAATCAGGTAAAATGTCAAAACTTGTCACTGTTCAAATATTTCTGGACCTAACTGTATATGTAATTCTGATGATGTGCAGGGCAGGAGATAATATTCTTTCAGCTAAAAACATAGCTAATCATCACTCTACTCTTCACTGTCGATAATTGTTGGCCTGTGCTTGTAAAGTTTGTGGGTCCCAGACACTTAAAATTTCATGTACTGGATTTTTATATCTCTGAAGAAACATGCCATGCAATCAAAGCAAATGAAAGGATAGCATGTTGCATTTTTATGCTGGCGGGCGTAGGCTCAATCATTGTCGTTAGTGAAATCTGACCTTGCACTGAACGGAATGGTATTTTGAGCCCAGCTTTCTCCATGGATAGCCACACCTAGAGCTTTATACAAATAATGATTATCTGTTTGGCAGGGAACGTGTAGCACCCACCTCACTTGCTAAGCATTACCCTGCCTGGAAAAATGCGGGCCAGCTCTTTCCATTGTGCCAACTGTATGATATGAAAAATTTTACTGTTCGCAGTCTCAGGAAAAGGTTATTTCAGGTGCTTTTTATTCAAGTAGCTGTATTGTCCGTATATTTGTGCAATAGTAAAAGAATACATAATAGTATAATATCCAGTAAATATTACTTGTACGTTTGAATACCTAATACGTTACATATCTTATTGGTGTAAGGTGACACCTTTATCACTTTCATGTAGTGTCTAGAAACCATTTGTTCACATGCAGGACATCTGTAAATGTTGTAAATTGTTGTCCTATGGACAGACTGTCCCACCTCAGCTGTAGATCTCGGCAGTTCATCCAGAGTGATCATGGGCCTCTTGGCTGCATCTCTGATCAGTCTTCTCTTTGTTTGAGATGAAAGTTTAGAGGGACGACCGGGTCTTGGCAGATTTGCAGTGGTATGATACTCCTTCCATTTCAATATGATCACTTGCACAGTGCTCCTTGGGATGTTTAAAGTTTTGGAAATCATTTTGTATCCAAATCCGGCTTTAAACTTCTCCACAACAGTATCACGGACCTGCCTGTTGTGTTCCTTGGTCTTCATGATGCTCTCTGTACTTCAAACAGAACCCTGAGACCATCACAGAGCAGGTGCATTTATACGGAGACTTGATTACACACAGGTGGATTATATTTATCATCATTAGGCATTTAGGACAACATTGGGTCATTCAGAGATCCACAATGAACTTCTGGAGTGAGTTTGCTGCACTGAAAGTAAAGGGGCCGAATAATATTGCAAGCCCCATTTTTCAGTTTTTGAATTTCCACAAAAATTTAAAATAATCAATAAATTTCATTCAAACTTCATAATTGTATTTCACTTGTTGATTCTTTAACCAAAATTTACATTTGGTATCTTTATGTTTGAAGCATGATATGTGGGAAAAGGTTGAAAAGTTCCAGGGGGCCGAATGCTTTCGCAAGGCGCTGTACATAGTTCATGTTCAGTAAAAATACGTTTAATGTTGTACTTTGGTCTCCGTCAATTGGTTCCCTAACATCTGGTCCTGTCCTGCCCTATCTAGTGGCGCCATGCAGTCAGCAGAGGTCTATCGCCCAGTTAGCAAGAGCAGACACATGCCAGGACCCCCATTTTCATGTATCCTTTGGGGGCATGAAGATGAGAACCTCACCCACGGCTACCACCCTGCACGATGTTACACCATTATGGCATGTGAAGTCAAGACATAACATCGTGCGGCACCCGAGGCCTAGTCAGTATCACACATCAGAGGCCTGGTAAATCCAGAAGTCCCGACCCAGTGTGAAGAAGGCTGAAGAAGATGGGAAGGTGAAAAGAAGAGGCGTGAAGGACTGAACAACGGGCAGCGTGTATTTTTTTAGCATGTTGCTGTCCTTCTACAGTTCAGTAAAATGGTGGCCACAGTTAGTCGCCTTGTTGCTCAATTTTTGCTGACTGAAATCCCCCCCCCAAAAAAATCGGCATTCTGGAGAATTAAAATTTTTGTAACATTTGAGGAGTATTCATTTCCACTGGAATAACTTCTCCTATCTCTGTTCGGCTATGTGCACACGTTCAGGATTTCTCACAGAAAATTCCTGAGAAAAACCGGACATTTTCTGCAAGAAATCCGCAAAAAAAATGCACGCGTTTTTGCCGCGGTTTTGACGCGTTTTTCCCGCGGTTTTGACGCGTTTTTGACGCGGTTTTTTCCAGACACTTCCCAATGCATTTTGTAGTGGGAAATCCGCAAAATTAATGAACATGCTGCGTTTTTTACCGCGATGCGTTTTTTTCGCGGGAAAAAAACGCATCATGTGCACAAAACATGCGGAATTCATTCTAAATGATGAGATGCTTATTGTATGCTTTTTTGGGCGGTTTTATAGCGTTTTTATCGGAAAAAACGCAAAAAAAACGCGAAAAAAACGCAATGTGTGCACACAGCCTTCGCCTACAGTAAGTTAAGCTCAGACAGCTACTGAATTTATTGGACCAGTCATGTCCACAAACTACAGACATGACCGGCTTTGATTGCAGCAACATTTGCCCGTCTGCGTGGGGAGCCAGTTCAGCAGCTGCCTGCTATTTGTATGCATTAGATTGGTCTGTAAATCGGACCAGACTTAAGCATGCTGAAATTTTTTTAACATAGATCTTTGTGAAGAAGCACATAGGCCAACATTGCATCCTTGTGCTGTCCATTCTTCACACGGACTGAGGATACATTAGTGTGAATGTACTATTAGACTGGGTGGCAAAATTTAGACAATCATGTTGAGTTGAAAAACTGCCAGACACCAGTAATAAATCTGCTTCACAAAGTGTCTAGCAAGGAGACAAAATCTTTAAGGTGCAAAAAATGTATAAATGCGTCTAAAATTGTTTTCACCAGAATTCAACAAACTTAATTAAATTAACTCAGATCTAACAACTAACAGGATTTTGATGCAACAGTGATAGTAAACATCCCATATTCATTACCATGTAGATTTGCTTCACGATCCAACTCTATCACATATGGGTGCATGCATTTCTTGTGTACAGATGAGTTTACAGGGAATAACCCTCTAACATAGTAAAGGCTTAGTAGATGACAGCCCCATTTGAAGGTCTATTTCTTATAGAAGGAAATGTCCTGTGTTTGCAGAGTAAGGCTTCTTTCACACTAGCGTCGGGCTCGGCCCGTCGCAGTGCGTCGGGCCGAGGTTACCGACGCTAGCGTTGTCTCCGCCGCACAACGGGTGCAGCGGATGCTGCTTTTCAGCGCATCCGCTGCCCCATTGTGAGGTGCGGGGAGGTGGGGGCGGAGTTCCGGCCGTGCATGCGCGGTCGGAAAAGACGATCCGTCGGCTGCAAAAAAGTTACATGGAACGTTTTTTGCGGCCGACGGTCCGCCACAACACGGCGCAACCGTCGCGCGACGGTTGCGACGTGTGGCAATCCGTCGCGTAATGTTAGTCAATGGAGAAAAAACGCATCCTGCAAACACTTTTGCAGGATGCGTTTTTTCTGCAAAACGACGCATTGTGACGGATTGCAGTTAACGCTAGTGTGAAAGTAGCCTTACAACAAAGATGTTTCGTGTAAATCAATATTTTCCCTCTCTTTTGTGACAAAATGGTTACAGCAACAAAAACATTGATTAAGGGCCTTTTATGGACTTAAAACGTGTAGGTTAAGTGTTTCTTTTCTGTCAGATTTTAGAGTCATTTATTAAGGAAGTGTTATGGACAATTGCAGAGAGACCCAACAAGACTGGCACCAAAGCAGCAAAGGTGCAGCCACAGACGCACTTAGGCGGGCCTTGAAGGGCCGGGATACTCTTCATCCAGCTCCCAGTAAATGAAAGGGGCACTAGACTTTAGCAGAGCCCTTCCCAAGCCTGCTGTCACCGGTCAGCTGGCATCTGGTGATGTGGCTGGAGCCTAGTCGAGAACATTCCTCTTTGAGAAACCCTGGAAGTGTAGCACAAAGAGAAAAGGATGCAAGTCCTAAGACCAACTCTGAAAGAGAGCAACCAATACTTCAAGCACCACTCACCAGAACACATAGGAAATGCAATAAACAGCAAGGACCTGAGCTGGGAACAGGGTTAAATCGTCCACCTGATGCTGGGGGAAATGATAAGGTGTTGAACACCTCCCGATCATCCCCAGACAACCTCTCCCTGCTAATGTGCACAGCAGAATGGACATAATCCCAACACTGCCTAGTACCAGATACTGGAGCATCCTGCGTTGTCGGGCAACCGGGGAACACAGCGTCCCATTTTCCCCGGGCAGAGAAATCTGTGGGAGATACGGCATCCCGCATACCCACACATCTACTATTCCAGAGTGCAACGCTCCATATGATTGGGAAGGTCTTCCTGTGCGAATGGTATCTCCGCCTCTAGGATGATCAGACCCCTTCCTCATAACCGGGGAAAGCTGGCAGTGTACCCTCACAGAGCAAGCAGGACAATGGTGGTGCTTGGGACCGGAATAGTGTAGCACCGGACCTTACCCATTCTTAGGTGGGAGCACAGAACCACAATTCCTAACAGGAAAACCTTTTAACAGCTTCTATTTGCGTATGCTGGAGCAATCTACCTTTTGCCTCATCCATTACTTGGGAATCGGCCCACTCCCTTGTCTGAGCACCGCAGCCAACAAGCCATTATTTGTACTTTGAACTAATGAGTTGATGAATGTCTTGCTTTATAAATGACAAAAAATCACAATATCTCTTTGAGTCAAACAAAATAGCTAAGAAACGTTGTCACCGTGAGGTTACTCTAAGTGCCCACATATACATTAGAGGGAAATCATGCAAAATTGCCAATATCTGAGAAAGACAACAGTTGGAATATCGACATCTGATCCTGATTTGTTTTCTGGGAAGACAAGCCACTGCCAGAGTCGTCCAGCAGCAGCTTTCTCGGCTACTCCAACTGAAAGCAAATTAATGCTTGGCAAACCAAACAGTTCATATGTATTCAGGAGTCAGGAGAGATACTGTAGATGTCTGTTAGTTCAGCCGAAAGCTATCTCATGTGAATGTAAGGAGATGGACATACTGCCCACGTTCCCCCTTGAAGATGTGTGTATTGTTGCAGTATTTCATTGTGTAATGTGTATTGTGATGGGTGTTATTGGTAACAGTGTGGTATTCTGCCCGATAGTAGGGAAAGTTAGAGTTAGTGTTTGGGACTAGCCCGGAGATGGTTAGATAGGGCCCAGTGTGTGCGAGAAGCAGACCTAAGGTCTGGACAGTAAGCAGTGCCGCATAACATGAGTGTCCCAAAGTCAGAGAGACCAAGACAATAAAAAGGAGAAAAGAGACAGCTCTCGACTTTAGAAGTCCAGCTCAAGGATGCCCACAGTGCTGCAGGGATAAGCAGAGAGAAACTTGGAATGATCCAGAGTCCAAATCTTCCATAAAATTAGGAACTTTATTGTATAATTTTAAAATCCATAGGTGATAAAAGTTCCAACCATAAGCATGGAGTCACATACAGGAGCAAACGCATTTCGGATTGTAATCCTTAATCATTTCAATTGCATTGCATCATTTCCAGGACTTAGTCAACCGGAGATGAGCCCTGGAATAGGATGGCTAGCAGTACGGCTCCGAGTTTATTACCTCTGAGAGGTAAAGGGCCAGTATGGGAAAGACAATTTGAGATGAAGAGAGTGCCCCAGGTGGGAGTTCAAAGATGCTAGTAGCAGAGAAGCTAAGTAAATTAGTTTCCTTTGAGATTTGAAGACTCGAAACCGTGGGTTGAGAATAGGACTCTCACTAACTGGACTACAGTACTGAGCTGGGTTGTGTTGAAGGAAGGTGAAAAAGTCAGAGAACACGTGTGTTAGGAAAAACGTTACTGAGATTGTATGTAAAAATGTATTGTGAAGGAAACGTTTACCAAGCTGTGTACCCACTACATTTTGTACATAATCCCTAACAAGTTGTTTTTCAGTAAAAAGTTTATTTTTGTCTGGTGGTCTCCCTCATTGAACTTTAAAACTAATCCTGTTCAACTGAATTGATCCGGTCCTGATCAATCCAAGTCATCGGTAGCATGCGCATGCAAGGGCGTAGCGTCCCATAGCACAAGTTTACACACCCAGCCAGGACCCTCGTATTCATGTAACGTGCCAGGGTGTAATAGGTGAGTACCATGCCTATGGCTATCGCCCCACGCCATGTTACATGTATAGTATAGGCTAGCTGTTTAACTCCTTTCATGGGCAGACCGGATTTCGTGGCTACTATGAAGTTTTTGACACCTATCCCAGAGCAGGCTTGTCACCCTTGCCATAAAGTGATAAAGACCTGTGCAGAACTCTCCTCCTCAGCAGAATTGTAGTGTGAGCAAGCAAGGAAATAGGTCACGGGCCCAAAGGTCATGAAAAGGGTGTGGAGTTGAACAAAAACCAAAAAAAGTTCTGTCCTGGTTGTCAAAACATGGCACCATAATGAGGAACCATTTTCACCTTTGTTGTAAGAGCCCCTCTCTTACGTATTCCGCTGGATCCTCTCAAAGAAAAGTTATCAGAAAATGACCTGTTGTTTAAATCAGGTTGTTGTGTAAATTTAGATTGTGAGCCCCAGTGGGGACAGTGATAATAATGTCTGTAAAGTGTTGCGGAATATGACTGCGCTAGATAATAAAAGGATAATTATCAGATAGAGGACACCGGAGGGGGTCACTCAGAATCCCCCCGATGCCACCAACTGTCAAAGATGGCAGTCATGGGGGTCGTGCAGATCCACCCACTGTTATCTTTGGAGCATACAGCTCTTTGCTGCCTCATATTGTCGGGCAATTAAGCGATTGATCAACATCTACATAGGAGGCTGCAGGCTGTTTCCACTAATAGGTCGGTTTTCAGGAAACTAATAGTGAGCATATGGCATATACACCTCAGATTCCAGTGCATGAAATATATGTATATATCCACAATACAGTCACTGCGAACTCCACGATAACCCAAGACTACTTGCTACAACCACCAGACGTTTATACAGGCTGCCTAGAGGCCTGATTCTGGTAGCGTATGACTTTGGGGTGTGGGTTACAGAACAAAAGGAACAGAGCTATTACATTTTATATTTAATCCAAAGAATTGACAGGTGTTTTAAGAAAAATATACAAAAGGTTTTACAAAGGGGACGAAGCAATACAGCATATACAGTTAAGGTACCGTCACACTATTCGATTTACCAACGATCACGACCAGCGATACGACCTGGCCGTGATCGTTGGTAAGTCGTTGTGTGGTCGCTGGAGAGCTGTCACACAGACAGCTCTCCAGCAACCAACGATGCCGAGGTCCCCTGGTAACCAGTGTAAACATCGGGTTACTAAGCGCAGGGCCGCGCTTAGTAACCCGATGTTTACCCTGGTTACCAGCGTAAAAAAAAACAAACACTACATACTTACATTCCGGTGTCTGTCCCTTGCCGTCTGCTTCCCGCACTGACTGACTGCCGGCCGTAAAGTGAAAGCACAGCGCTCTGTGCTCTGCTTTCACTTTACGGCCGGCAGTCAGTCAGTGCGGGAAGCAGACGGCAAGGGACCTGACGGACACCGGAATGTAAGTATGTACTGTTTGTTTTTTTTTACATTTACGATGGTAACCAGGATAAACATCGGGTTACTAAGCGTGGCCCTGCGCTTAGTAACCCGATGTTTACCCTGGTTACAAGCGAACGCATCGCTGGATTGGTGTCACACACGCCGATCCAGCGATGACAGCGGGAGATCCTGCGACGAAAGAAAGTTCCAAACGATCTGCTACGACGTACGATTCTCAGCAGGGTCCCTGATCGCTGCTGCGTGTCAGACACAGCGATATCGTATGGATATCGCTGGAACGTCACGAATCGTGCCGTCGTAGCGATCAAAATGGCACTGTATGATGGTACGCTTATACAAAATAAAACTGATAAAACAAAAAGAAACTTACTACACTGATCACAGATATGATTTGGCCTAGCGAAGGAAAGCGCTTCATTTGAAAAACATCCAGCGGATGGGAATCAGGCATACACCAAGGTGTATCTCTCTGCAGGAACCCAGATCATAATTTGTCTTGATCTTTTCTCAGCACCTGAGTTACACCCACACACTCCCCCCATGATGACCTCATGTGAGCCGGGTTGTGGGATGTCCTAAGCCCTTCAGGATTTCATGAAATTCCCAGCTTATGGGATAACTCCACTCCTTATAGTTGCTGAAGTTTGAGATCACTGACTTATTTTTTATTGGAATTTTACCTTTTCTCAGAGACCAAACATGACATGGCTGTTGTCAGCGGTCTGTCCACTTTTGATTTTTGGCTTATAGGCAGGGGTTACAGTTATGAAAAAAATGCATCTTCTTCCCCGATTCTTTCTGAATCTGAAAATGCATACCAGCCACGATATTCATAATTTTCTTTCAGAGACATCAAGTCTGGACTGGCTATTGTAGTTATAACATATTCCCTGGAAGGGGGGTCAGAGGTCCTCAGGATGTACTTTCTGAAGAGACAATAGGTATCATGTCTTAACTATTGTCCACTCTACAACTCTTTATCCACGCACAATAGACATCCCCTTTTTCACTGCAGGGTTCCTTTGAACCCAAAAGGAACTGCCTGCCTTTTAATTAGGACGGTTCACCATCCAGCTACACCTAAATCCTTCTATGTCATTTAAAAGGCAGTTCTTGTTTCCTTACTGGAAATCTGCGTGAGAAGAGAGAGGGGGTGAATGCTCCCCTCACTAGGGACTTCACAGATTTTAATATTTTCCATGACAATAATAAATAAATGTATTTTTGAAATTGGCATTTTTTTACATACCACGATCTGGATTAAACATTAAAAATAGAAATGTTTGGAAATTTTCACACTGGTCATTGGGCCTATTATAGACTCTGCCTTTCTGTTATTTCAGGGTAACCACACATACATTAGCAACAATGGTCAGAAGAACAGCAAGGCTGTAATGGAGCTTTAATATAGATTAGATCCTTACCTTTGGTGAAGAAATCCGTTTCGTGTTTTTTCTTCAGTCACTGTTCACTGGGTCTGTCCTCCCTGTCTGTGATTCCCGAACCATCTGCCGACCTCCGGTCTGGGAATAACAGGTCATTGCTGAGATTTCAAATAGAGGAGACATGTTGTTACGTCTGCTGCACATACTTACCCGGCTTCTCCCATCCCTCGGCGCACTCGCGATCCTGTCCCTCGCCGCTCTGCTTCCTCCTTCGCCGGCTCACGGCGTCCGGTCTCTCTGCGCATGCGCGGTCGCGTCGCAGAGCCTTCTGGGAGGTCGCGACCCGGTGGCTCCGCCCCAATATGGCGGCGCTCATCGGGTATTTCTTCCCGGCGTCTTTCCAGGCAAGACGCCTTTGCCTTGTAGGTGCACTGTCTGCCGTCAGTGTCCCAATGCCCTAGGCTCCCCTGTAGCTGTATCTTTTCCCTGCTTAGTGTTCGCTTTGTCTCAGTGTTGTGTCCTGCCTAGTCCCGTGTTCCTGCTGTGTCCTGCCAAGTTCCGTGTTCCTGCTGTGTCCTGCCAAGTTCCGTGTTCCTGCTGTGTCCTGCCAAGTTCCGTGTTCCTGCTGTGTCCTGCCAAGTTCCGTGTTCCTGCTGTGTCCTGCCAAGTTCCGTGTTCCTGCTGTATCCTGCCAAGTTCCGTGTTCCTGCTGTGTCCTGCCAAGCTCCGTGTTCCTGCTGTGTCCTGCCAAGTTCCGTGTACCTGCCGTCTCCTGCCAAGTCCTGTGTTCCTGCCGTGTCCTACATCGTCTTGTGTTCCTGTCATTAACAGTTAAGTCCTGTTTTCCTATTATTCCCCGCCATTCCAATACTCTGTGGTCTCCTTCTTTATCTTGGGTCGTCCCTTTGGCTCTAGCTGTTGTGTCTCCATTCCCCCGAGGTCCTGCTCCTAACACTCCCTGTATAGGGGGTGATTCCATCTGGTCCGCTCGACCCCGGGGGCTCTAGAGTCACGACCCAGTGGGTCCACTCTTGGATTTCTGTCCGAATCCCTACAGTAGGCAAAGGCCATGGACCCCGCTGGGGCCTCTGCTGCGCAAAAAGAGCTACTCTTTTTGCGGGAGAATCAGTCCCGTATTATGTCCTTTATGAAGGCCATGGATTCTCGCCTGTCTACACTCCTGCCCTCTGATCCCGGCAACGCCGCTCTACTCGTTGGCTTACAGCAAGAGCTAGCTCAGCAGCGTGACACCCAGGCTCATATTCTCAGTTATATGTCTTCGATTGACGATCGGCTGCTTTCTATCCAGACAGCCGCTTCTACCTCTGCTTCTGCTTCCCATCCTCCACCCCGCTTGGCTAAACCACCTCGGTACAATGGGGATCCTAAATTCTGCCGAGGATTTTTAAACCAATGCCGTCTTCACTTTGAGCTTCTGCCCCAGCATTACCCAACGGATCGGTCCAAGGTTGCTTTTCTGATTTCCCATCTGGAGGGTGCCGCCTTGGCATGGGTAAATCCACTCTGGGAGCAAGACGATCCCCTAGTCTCCCGGTTGTCTGAATTTTTAGAGACCTTCCGTCTTGTTTTTGACGAACCTGGTCGTCTGGCCTCCACTACGGAGGCTCTATTGTCTCTCCATCAGGGATCTTTATCCGTGGGTCAGTATGCTATTCAGTTCCGCACCCTCTCCTCTGACTTAGGCTGGAACAATGAGGCGTTAGTGGGTGCTTTCTGGCGGGGTCTCTCTGGGCGCATAAAAGATGAGTTAGCTGGTCGGGACACCCCTACGGTTTTGGAGGATTTAATTTCTTTAGCTACCCGTATTGACCTTCGGTTCCAGGAACGCGCCCGGGAGCGGAGATCTCTTCGTCCTTCTCCTGCCACCCGTAAGCCGCTCAGCCCACAGCCTAGAACTTCCTCTCTGGCGTCCGCACCTGAGCTTATGCAAGTGGATCATCTTAAGATGTCCGAACAGCGACGTAAAGAGAGGCGTACTCAGGGTTTATGTTTTTACTGCGGGAGTGCTGCTCATTTATTGCGGTCTTGCCCAGAACGTCCGGAAAACTTCTCCGCCTAGGTCAGGTAAGAGAGGCCTCCCTAGGTGTGTGTGATCCCTCTCAACCCCTCACTTTGTCCGTCCTTTTGCATATTGCTGGCAAGAGCATTTCTTTGGATGCTTATGTGGATTCTGGCGCAGCAGGGAATTTTATCAGGTTGGAAGAGGTTTTGAAATTCTCCGTTCCAGTCAAAACCTTAGAGGCTCCTGTGATTCTTGCATCTGTGGATGGTAGACCGTTACTGGAGACCATTAATCAAGTAACACTTGAGGTGGAACTTCAAGTTGGGGCTCTGCATAAGGAGAAAATTGCATTTTATGTTTTAGCGGGTCTGTCTCATCCTATGCTTTTAGGTCTTCCTTGGTTACGGAATCATGAGCCTACTTTAGATTGGCGCAGTGGCAATATTTTGCACTGGGGAGAGCTTTGTCGGGAACGTTGTCTGCTGCCGGTGCGTCCTGTGGGTTCTTCCTCTTCTTCTCCTTCCTCTTCTTTTCCCGCCTTAACCTGTGTCTACAGCGCTTTCTCTGACGTCTTCAACAAAAAGGAGGCTGAGGGTCTTCCGCCTCACCGTCTCTATGATTGTCCCATAGATCTCGTGCCTGGAACTACCCCGCCCAGGGGAAGAATCTACCCTCTCTCTCCTGCTGAGACACAAGCTATGTCTGAGTATATACAAGAAAATCTAGCTAAAGGTTTCATTCGCAAGTCTTCTTCTCCCGCCGGAGCAGGTTTTTTTTTTGTGAAGAAGAAGGATGGTTCTCTTCGTCCCTGCATTGATTATCGAGGCCTAAACAACATCACAGTGAAGAACAAATATCCTCTGCCACTCATTCCGGAACTCTTCGATCGTCTTCGAGGAGCGCAAATCTTTACCAAATTGGATTTACGTGGCGCTTACAATCTGGTTCGAATTCGCGCAGGCGATGAGTGGAAGACCGCCTTCAATACTCGTGACGGTCACTATGAATACTTGGTTATGCCGTTTGGCCTCTGTAACGCCCCTGCGGTTTTCCAGGAATTTGTGAACGATGTATTTCGGGATCTTCTCTACTCCTCTGTCGTAGTTTACCTGGACGACATTCTCATCTTTTCTCCGGATCTCTCCACTCATAGACGAGATGTCCGCCGTGTTCTGCAACGGCTAAGGGAGAATCATCTGTTCGCTAAGATTGAGAAGTGCGTCTTTGAACAATCCTCGCTTCCCTTCCTTGGATATATTGTCTCAAGATCTGGCTTAGAGATGGATCCAGAGAAGGTTTCTGCTGTCCTGAATTGGCCTCGTCCTCTTGGAACAAAAGCAATCCAACGTTTTCTTGGTTTTGCCAACTACTATAGACAATTTATTCCTCATTTCTCTTCCATTACCAAGCCTATCTCTGCCCTAGTTCACAAGGGAGTCAACTCCAGTCTTTGGACCCCTGAGGCTGAAGAGGCCTTTCAGTCCCTTTAACAAAGTTTCGCTACGGCCCCTGTGCTTCATTGTCCTGATGCTAATAGACCGTTTGTCCTTGAAGTCGACACATCCTCTGTTGGAGCCGGAGCAGTACTTTTGCAAAGATCTTCATCCGGACATTTGGTGACCTGTGGTTTTTTTTCTAAAGCCTTTTCTGCTCCTGAGCGTAACTACTCCATTGGGGATAAAGAACTATTGGCTATCAAGCTAGCCTTAGAAGAGTGGCGCTATCTCCTTGAGGGGTCTCTTCATCCATTCACCATTTACACAGACCACAAGAATCTGGCCTATGTTCAGTCTGCCCAAAGACTAAATCCACGACAAGCCAGATGGTCTTTATTCGATTTGAATTTGAACTCCATTTCCGACCCGGAAATAAGAACGTCAAAGCGGATGCTCTTTCAAGATCCTTTCAGCCTCAGGACATTGAGGACTCTCCGGCTCACATCATTGATCCTGCGAAGATCGTCACTCTAGCTCCTCTAAGAGTGATTTCAACTCCTCCTGGCAAGACTCTTGTGTCTAATCAGGACAAGGAGAGAGTTTTACATTGGGGTCATTCCTCGAAGATCGCAGGACATGTAGGAGTCAAGAAGACACTTTCCCTTATCTCTCGACACTACTGGTGGCCATCTCTCCGAGAAGACGTCACCGAATTTATTGCTTCTTGTTCTTCTTGTGCCAAGAATAAGGTCCCTAGGCAGCTTCCTTCCGGTCTCCTGCATCCTCTGCCTGTGCCTTCCGTCCCTTGGAGTCATATCGCTATGGACTTCATCACTGATCTTCCTTGTTCCTCGAGTTGCTCTGTCATCCTAGTTGTTGTGGATCGCTTCTCTAAGATGGCTCACTTCATCGCGTTGCCTAGTCTGCCTTCTGCTCCTGAGTTGGCAAAAATCTTTTTACACCAAGTCTTTCGTCTTCATGGTTTTCCACATCATATTGTCTCAGACCGCGGAGTACAATTTACCTCACGTTTTTGGAGAGCTCTCTGCAGTCTATTGAAAATTAACCTGGATTTCTCTTCCGCTTATCACCCTCAGTCTAATGGTCAAGTGGAGCGAGTTAATCAAGTCCTGACTACATACTTGCGACATTTTTCCAATGCACATCAAGATGACTGGGTCTCCCTTCTAGGGGAGAAGGGCTGAGGGCTGAGTTCTCATATAATAATCTTCCCAGTGAGTCTTCCTCCAAATCTCCCTTTTTTGTAGTCTATGGTCAACATCCGAGCATTCCTCTTCCTGTTTCTCTCTCCTCGGGGGTACCGGCAGCGGATTTCTTGTCCCGGGAATTCTCTAAGATTTGGAGTGAGACTAAGGAGGCTCTTGAGAGAGCTAGCCTTAATATGAAGAAATTTGCTGATAAGAGGCGTTTGGATGCTCCTCCATATTCTCCGGGTGATAAAGTTTGGCTCTCCTCTCGCTATATCAAGCTCAAAATCCCCTCTTACAAACTAGGCCCTCGCTATATTGGTCCTTTTCCTATCTTGGGTCGCATTAATGAGGTTTCCTACAAACTGAAACTACCTGCCTCTTTACGCATTCCCAATGCCTTCCATGTATCTCTTCTCAAGCCCGCAGTCTTTAATAGTTTTCACTCCGCTACCTCTCCCTCTCTTCAGCTCTGTACTTCTGATGGAATCTTTAATGTTAAAGATATTCTTGCCAAAAAGGTAGTTAGGGGTAAAACCTATTTTTTGATTGATTGGGAGGGATTTGGCCCTGAGGAGAGGTCCTGGGAGCCTCGAGAGAACATCAATGCTCCTCTTATCATGAAAAGATTCCTTTCTAGCCTTAAAAAGAGGGGGACTAAGGAGGGGGGTACTGTTACGTCCGCTGCACACACTAACCCGGCTTCTCCCATCCCTCGGTGCACTTGCGATTCTGTCCCTCGCCGCTCTGCTTCCTCCTTTGCTGGCTCACGGCGTCCGGTCTCTCTGCGCATGCGCGGTCGCGTCGCAGAGCCTTCTGGGAGGTTGCGATCCGGTGGCTCCGCCCCAATATGGTGGCGCCCATCGGGTATTTCTTCCCGGCGTCTTTCCAGGCAAGACGCCTTTGCCTTGTAGGTGCACTGTCTGCCGTCAGTGTCCCTATGCCCTAGGCTCCCCTGTAGCTGTATCTTTTCCCTGCTTAGTGTTCGCTTTGTCTCAGTGTTGTGTCCTGCCTAGTCCCGTGTTCCTGCTGTGTCCTGCCAAGTTCCGTGTTCCTGCTGTGTCCTGCCAAGTTCCGTGTTCCTGCTGTGTCCTGCCAAGTTCCGTGTTCCTGCTGTGTCCTGCCAAGTTCCGTGTTCCTGCTGTGTCCTGCCAAGTTCCGTGTTCCTGCTGTATCCTGCCAAGTTCCGTGTTCCTGCCGTCTCCTGCCAAGTCCTGTGTTCCTGCCGTGTCCTACATCGTCTTGTGTTCCTGTCATTAACAGTTAAGTCCTGTTTTCCTATTATTCCCCGCCATTCCAATACTCTGTGGTCTCCTTCTTTATCTTGGGTCGTCCCTTTGGCTCTAGCTGTTGTGTCTCCAATCCCCCGAGGTCCTGCTCCTAACACTCCCTGTATAGGGGGTGATTCCATCTGGTCCGCTCGACCCCGGGGGCTCTAGAGTCACGACCCAGTGGGTCCACTCTCGGATTTCTGTCTGAATCCCTACACATGTCATTCACAGACCGGAGGCAGGTGGAGGAATAAATGAGGAAGGCAAGGCAGGGAGGTGGGGGCATGGAATAACTGACTGGAGGCAGTGGAGGGGCCGGGGTATCACAGACAGGGAGCAGAATACCCAGTGCACTGAAATCAAATTAGCAGAAAACTTCAAATGATGATTAAAAAAACCCACAAAGTGGATTTCTTCAACAAAGGTATCAATGTAGAAACAAAGAACTAAAGAAAGCAGCACTCACCCCAATTCTTCAGATGTGAACAAGTCCTTTAATAGGCATGGCACAATCTTCCAAACTTGGTACAGTACAGGCTACGGCATGAGAGGGAGGCGGTGCGGGAGGGTGCAGTGACGAGACATTGACGAGGTATCAATGTAATCAGTATTACAGCACCATTACAGCAATGTCTTTACTTTACATTACAAAATCGTGCGGATAGGTTCCCTTTAAGACAGTCACAAGCTCGGACCAAGGTCTGACATGTGACACATTAAAAAGTTCAAAATCACAATTTGGAAGCTACTCCCTTGTAAGGACCCTAAACTTCAAACAAATTTCAAAACTCAAATGCTTTTTCTTTTTTTTTTTAGCATTTATGACATTTACCCCATTTTGCCACAAATTTACAATGATGGACAACTACGGCCAGTGGGGTCAGAGCTCATCCTTTCATAATATTTGCACTATATCTGCCTGTATAGGCTATATTTTCACATACATAAATTGACTGGACACTTATATAATGAGCAAAACATACGTGTAACAAAATAGCTCACTGTCACCTCCTTTCAACTTGATAGGATTTTCAAGGAGAATATATGTCACCACTGTTTTCTTAATATCTTTTTACTTTAACCATAAAATAAGACACCTCCTACAAGAAAGCATAAAAGCGTTCCAACCTGTAAATTTATGAATTGGCCGTTCCTAGTTTTTCTAGGGGGGGTGCTGTATTTACACATCATAAATTGTGTCCAACGGCTTAACATCCTTTGAAGAGAAGATGATCGACCTTCGCGCCCCACCAACCATTTAGTGTCTGTATGTAGAATACTATTTCAAGTGACACTGAATCAAAAGAAATTGTTCACATTTTTTTTTCTTCTTATCTCACAAGATCAGATTTCAGTCTGAATTGTTACTTTAACATGGACACCAGGCAACACATATGGCCCCTTTTTGGTAACACGTTGCCCTTGTTTAATATCCTGCTTTAAATTTTCACCTTCTTTTCAGATAAACTGATCTCATGTAAAAGAAGTCAATAATTATTACAAATTAGTGATTGCAAATTGGTCACTACTAAGGTGATTCCCTTTTCTCCAACTTGTTGTTCACTGCCTGTTGTCAAGTGTAATCCACGTCTAACAGCAAAGATGCAGATACAGGTTACAGGAAAAAGAGCCAGTCTGTCTGTCTCTCTGCTCCTGCTCTTGTGTAAAATTTCATACTGCCATAACTGAGGACCTGAAAGGAAACCTGTCATTAAGTTTTCGCAATAGAAATGAAAGTCACCACCTATAGCTGCTCTATTTTCGCAGTCCATCAGCTTCTATCTATGCCCCGAACTGTCTATACATATGTCAAAAAATGGCATATTTACTTCCGGCATATGGCTTGGTTCGGTTTGATGGGCATGTTTTTGTCATTTCTCAGCGCCTACTCAGTTTCTGCACCTGCCGTCCTCCTGGCTTGATTGATCGATTACCTCCCTGTTCCATACTAGTGCATTATAATTAGTGATACTGATGCCTCCACGTCTTAACACCACCAGGAAACTTGAATTCATAGATCTGTTTTGCCTATTGTCTCCAGGTTAAACCTTGGGTGCGTCTTATAGTAAGGCGCGTCCTATAGTCCAAAAAATATGGTGTACCAAGAAATAACAAATAAGGTTGTAACGGTGGGATGACTTTTACACCTTTTTAATCAAAAACAGTATTTATCAAGTGCCCTATGTTATTTATATGTACTAATTAAGTTTTACTTACTTACAGCAGGAGATTTGCTTATTTTGATTCTATCTTAGTTTTTTCTGGTTAATGGTCAGTGTGAACATGCTTCTATATATTGTATGCATACCAACTTGTACTCCGGTTCATTTTTTTGTTTTACATCAGGTTCTTATACTCAGTACAAACAAAGTTGTATCCTCCCTTTCTTTGAGCTGGGCATTGCAATGCATATAGCTTCCCATGGCTAGGTGTCCACAGTCAGACTTTTGTCCTGCCTGCCCTCATTCACATTGAGGTCGTGGTTGACACATGGTAAGGTTTTAATATTAGAGATAGTATAGGATGGTCCCAATTTGGGTACACCTTGTCGTTGTGGGATGGCTTTTATGCTTTAAAAAAACAAACAAAAAAAACGGTGTTTACTAAGTACCCTATGTTATTTATATACACTATTACTTTTTCCTTACAGCAGGGCTTTTGCCTATTTTGTTTCTATCTTAGGTTTTTTTAAGGCGTAGTATAAGTTGCTAAGGTAAGATGATTCACCCAGTAGGTAAAGAAAACAAATCAAGCCACCATACAATGCCAGAACGCTGAGAATCCGTAGCACAAAAATAACAAAGAAATTACACAAAGAAAATAAGATTGTGGTGGTGAGGGAATAAGGGAATAAGGTGCAAGTGTTGTGATTTATTCCAGCTCTGTATTATAGGAGTTGGTCATGATCGGATGTGAGCAGTGGTTCATTGTGTGTATGGTGGGGAAGGTTGTTGGCTTTGGCGCTTATGTATATGGAGAGGCAAAACTTGGCAACTCCACCTCACATACACTGCCCAAATGATCGAAGTCTGCAAGTGCTGCTTGTTTTGAGTGTCCGCCTGGTGCTGGTTATTCCAAGCGCAGCAGGCCAAATGAGTTTGTCATCAGCTTCTGTACTCTGCATAGGCAGCAACCGAAGAGATGCAAAATTTTTATTTGTTTACTAGATGTGTAACTTGTTATCTAATGTGCAATGTTCCCCAAAGAGATACATTTAGGTTGGCTAAAGCCAAAGATTTTGGAGGGGCCTGACTGACCATCTACTGTGCATTGGGGCCTTCCCACTCACTCCTGACAGGTGGAGGTCTTTAGTTCACCCTAAAGCATGGGTGCATAACATTTTTTGTTCCAAGAGCGACATACTGATCCATTCCGAAGGGCCACAAAAAAATTTAAACAGGCACTTACATGAATGCATTAACACAACGACCGTCAGTACATTAAAGAAGTTATCAACCCCTTAACATTCTGAATGTTTTCCCCATTAGAATAAAAACACCTATACTCATCTCCGGTGCTAGCATTGTTCCAGTGTTGTTGGCACTTGTGCTCGCTGGTCTTAAGTGAGGTTGTTACGTCTCGTGAGCCCTGCATCCATTCAGCTGCTACCTCTTGAAGCTCATCAAGAGAATGCCAAGAGTGTGCAAAGCAGTCATCAAAGCAAAAGGTGGCTACTTTGAAGAACCTAGAATATAAGACATATTTTCAGTTGTTTCACACTTTTTTGTTAAGTATATAATTCCACATGTGTTAATTCATAGTTTTGATGCCTTCAGTGTGAATGTACAATTTTCATAATCATGAAAATACAGAAAAATCTTTAAATGAGGTGTGTCCAAACTTTTGGTCTGTACTATATATGAGTCAATTTTCCCTTTCTCTCCAGGCATCTATGCAGTAGACATTACTTACCTCTTAGGAGATAGAAACCCTTTAAAAAACCGTATCTCATGGTGTAGATGTCCAGATTTTCTGTACATGCTACGAAATACTGTAATGCTGCGCCTGACCGCGACGTGAGAGGTGTTCCCTAAGGAGCGCTGCAATGCAGGAAGCAACAGTGCTCTGGGAGAGGAGACTCGCCGGAAAGCGGTGCAGGCGCCGCAAAGTGACGTGCACGCATGACGGGATGATCCTACCGGCAGTGCGGTGTCTGAACAGACTGGAGAGCAGCGTCAGCATCGGGCCAGAGAGTAGGGGCTGAAAGAGTACAGAGGGTAAGGCAAGAACGTAGTCAGGGACAGAAAAGGGTCAGATGCCAGATGGGAACCCGGTGTCAGAAGGAAACAGCAGAAGAGTAGTCAATAATAAGCCGGGGGGTCAGAGAAACACCAGAAAGAACGGAACGGTACCAAAACGGAGGACAGAAACACAGGTCAGGAAACAGGCCAAGTCAAACACAATAGGTATCAAACACACAGAGGAACAACAATTACCAAGAGAGTAACCTAGGTCAGTTGCTCTAGCCGAGGGAACGGAACTATCGCTGACACTGGTCTCAGATGGAATCAGCACTAAATAGCCGCCCCAGGATCAGAAGGAGGCAGAAATAATTAACCCCAAGCAGACCAGGATGGGACAGGAACAAAACCCCATCCTGGATCATGACAAATACTGTGATCTTTGGACATCTATTAATGATGATGACATAGATATATTTTTCATATCTAAGAATTGTCTATCTAATATACACTGCTCAAACAAAATAAAGGGAACACTAAAATCCCACATCCTAGATATCACTGAATGAAATTTTCCAGTTGTAAATCTTTATTCATAACATAGTGGAATGTGTTGAGAACAATAAAACCTAAAAATGGTCAACATAAAGCACAACTAATATCCCAAGGAGGTCTGGAGTTGGAATGATGCTCAAAATCAAAGTGGAAAATTAAGTTACAGGCAGATCCAACTTCAGTGGAAATGCCTCAAGACAAGGAAGTGATGCTCAGTAGTGTGTGTGGCCTCCACATGCCTGTATGATCTCCGTACAACACCTGGGCATGCTCCTGATGAGGCGGTGGATGTTCTCCTGAGGGATCTCCTCCCAGACCTGGACTAAAGCATCCGCCAACTCCTGGACAGTCTGTGGTGCAACTTGATGTTGGTGGATGGTGCGAGACCAGATGTGTTCAATCGGATTCAGGTCTGGGGAACAGGCGGGCCAGTCCATAGCTTCAATGCCTTCATCTTGCAGGAACTGATGACACACTCCAGCCACATGAGGTCTGGCATTGTCCTGCATTAGGAGGAACCCAGGGCCAACCACACCAGCATATGGTCTGACAAGGGGTCCGAGGATCTCATCTCGGTACCTAATGGCAGTCAGGCTATCTCTGGGGAGCACATGGAGGGCTGTGCGGCCCTCCAAAGAAATGCCACCCCACACCACTACTGACCCACTGCCAAATGGTCATGCTGAAGGATGTTGCAGGCAGCAGATCGCTCTCCACGGTGTTTCCAGACTCTGTCACATGTGTTCAGTGTGAACCTGCTTTCATCTGTGAAGAGCACAGGGCACCAGTGGCGAATTTGCCAATCCTGGTGTTCTGTGGCAAATGCCAAGCATCCTGCACGGTGTTGGGCTGTGAGCACAACCCCCATCTTTGGATGTCGGGCACTCAGACCATCCTCATGGAGTCACATGCAGACACATGCACATTTGTGGCCTGCTGGAGGTCATTTTGCAGGGCTCTGGCAGTGCTCCTCCTGTTCCTCATTGCAAAAAGGCTGAGGTAGTGGTCCTGCTTCTGAGTTGTTGCCCTCCTACGGCCCCCTCCACATCTCCTGGTGTACTGGCCTGTCTCCTGGTGTACTGGCCTGTCTCCTGGTAACGCCTCCAGCCTCTGGATACTACACTGACAGACACAGCAAACCGTCTTGCCACAGCTCGTATTGATGTGCCATCCTGGATGAGCTGCACTACCTGAACCACTTGTGTGGGTTGTAGAGTCCGTCTCATGCTACCACGAGTGTGAAAGCACAACCAACATTCAAAAGTGACTAAAACATTAACCAGAAAGCATTGGTACTGACATGTGGTCTGCGGTTCCCACCTGCAGAAGCACTCCTTTATTGAGTGTGTCTTGATAATTGCCAATAATTTCCAACTATTCCATTTGCACAACAGCATGTGAAATTGATTGCCAAACAGTGTTGCTTCCTAAGTGGACAGTTTGATTTCACAGAAGTTTGATTTACTTGGAGTTATATTCTGTTGTTTAAGTGTTCCCTTTATTTTTTTGAGCAGTGTATATATGTATTATGCGATGCCTTGGATTGATTTTGATATAGAATGTTGACTTATATATGTATATATATATATATATATATATATATATATATATATATATATATATATATATATATCACTTTAGATTAGTGCCTTGTTCCTGGTTGTCCCCCCATCTTGATTTAATAATGTTTGATATAGACTTTTTTTAGCATTACTTGGCCTTTTTTCTTTTTCTGGTTCTTGTTTTTCTGCTGCCGATTGGTCATCACATAGTCCATTATTCACATGTACTTATATGAGGATATATATATTTAAGTATATATATATTTAAGTACACCTTTCATTTGTCCTCCTATAATGCATTTCTGTAAATATTATCTATACATGTGTATTATAATTTGTTGGAATTTTTTTGAGTTTGCTTAATCATAGTAGAGGTGGGATAGCTTTTGATCAAAGGAGCATTTGACTGACAGCTATCTTAGGTCATTGACCACCTTTACAAATAATGGCTGCACAAAACATTGTACATGCGCTGACAGCTTTCCCAGAAGACTTGTCAAACACATGGTGTCCTATAAATAACGCCTTCAGCCACTGAACTAATGATGTCAACGGCATTTGCTTACTGTACCAACAGTAAGTTGATAGCTGCTCTGCCCACGTACCGTGCACGCTCCTTTCATTTCATAGAAGCACAGTATCTAGCAGTAAATCTTGTCTGATAGAACATGGCATCAAGAAATATCTACATGAAGCAAAGCAGCACATGATCTAGTCAGCAGACGTCGGCTCCTGCATGGAAAACTACAAAGAAAGTTCATGAGGCCAGTAACTCATGTCTATTATTATCTACCAGATGGTGGCCCGATCCAACGCATCGGGTATTCTAGAATATGCATGTCCACGTAGTATATTGCACAGTCCACATAGTATATTGCATAGTCAACGTAGTATATTGCCCAGCCACGTAGTATATTGTCCAGCCACGTAGTATATTGCCCAGCCACGTAGTATATTGCACAGTCACGTAGTATATTGCCCAACCACGTAGTATATTGCCCAGCCATTTAGTATATTGCCCAGCCACGTAGTATATTGCCCAGCCACGTAGTATATTGCCCAGCCACGTAGTATATTGCACAGTCATGTAGTATATTGCCCAGCCACGTAGTATATTGCCCAGCCACGTAGTATATTGCCCATCCATTTAGTATATTGCCCAGCCACGTAGTATATTGCCCAACCACGTAGTATATTGCCCAGTCACGTAGTATATTGCCCAGCCACGTAGTATATTGCCCAGCCACGTAGTATATTGCCCAGTGACGTAGTATATTGCCCAGCCACGTAGTATATTGCCCAACCACGTAGTATATTGCCCAGTCACGTAGTATATTGCCCAGCCACGTAGTATATTGCCCAGCCACGTAGTATATTGCCCAGTGACGTAGTATATTGCCCAGCCACGTAGTATATTGCCCAACCACGTAGTATATTGCCCAGTCACGTAGTATATTGCCCAGCCACGTAGTATATTGCAGTCATGTAGTATATTGCCCAGCCACATAGTATATTGCCCAACCACGTAGTATATTGCCCAGTGACGTAGTATACAGCACAGAGCCACGTAGTATATTGCCCAGTCACGTAGTATATTGCCCAGTCACGTAGTATATTGCCCAGTTACGTAGTATATTGCCCAACCACGTAGTATATTGCCCAGCCATTTAGTATATTGCCCAGCCACGTAGTATATTGCCCAGCCACGTAGTATATTGTCCAGCCACGTAGTATATTGCCCAGCCACGTAGTATATTGCACAGTTATGTAGTATATTGCCCAACCACGTAGTATATTGCCCAGCTATTTAGTATATTGCCCAGCCACGTAGTATATTGCCCAGCCACGTAGTATATTGCCCAGTGATGTAGTATATTGCCCAGCCACGTAGTATATTGCCCAGTCACGTAGTATATTGCCCAGCCACGTAGTATATTGCCCAGCCACGTAGTATATTGCCCATCCATTTAGTATATTGCCCAGCCACGTAGTATATTGCCCAGCCACGTAGTATATTGCCCAGTGACATAGTATATTGCCCAGCCACGTAGTATATTGCCCAACCACGTAGTATATTGCCCAGTCACGTAGTATATTGCCCAGCCACGTAGTATATTGCCCAGCCACGTAGTATATTGCCCAGTGACGTAGTATATTGCCCAGCCACGTAGTATATTGCCCAACCACGTAGTATATTGCCCAGTGATGTAGTATATTGCCCAGCCACGTAGTATATTGCACAGTCATGTAGTATATTGCCCAGCCACGTAGTATATTGCCCAGCCACGTAGTATATTGCCCATCCATTTAGTATATTGCCCAGCCACGTAGTATATTGCCCAGCCACGTAGTATATTGCCCAGTGACATAGTATATTGCCCAGCCACGTAGTATATTGCCCAACCACGTAGTATATTGCCCAGTCACGTAGTATATTGCCCAGCCACGTAGTATATTGCCCAGCCACGTAGTATATTGCCCAGTGACGTAGTATATTGCCCAGCCACGTAGTATATTGCCCAACCACGTAGTATATTGCCCAGTCACGTAGTATATTGCCCAGCCACGTAGTATATTGCCCAGCCACGTAGTATATTGCACAGTCATGTAGTATATTGCCCAGCCACATAGTATATTGCCCAACCACGTAGTATATTGCCCAGTGACGTAGTATACAGCACAGAGCCACGTAGTATATTGCCCAGTCACGTAGTATATTGCCCAGTCACGTAGTATATTGCCCAGTTACGTAGTATATTGCCCAGTGACGTAGTATACAGCACAGAGCCACGTAGTATATTGCACAGCGAAGTAGTATACAGCACAGAGCCACGTAGTATATTGGCCAGTCATGTAGTATATTGCCCAGCTACGTAGTATATTGCCCAGCCAGGTTTGTCACAGGTTAAAAAATAAAAAATAAACATATACTCACCTTTCCGAAGGCCCCTTGTAGTCCACGGCAGCTTCCGGTCCCAGGGTTGGTATGAGCACAGGACCTGTGATGACGTCGCGGTCACATGACCGTGACGTCATGGCAGGTCCTTCTCGCGCAGGGCCTGTGATGACGTTGCGATCACATGACCGTGACGTCATGGCAGGTCCTTCTCCCATACCATCTTTGCCACCGGAACCTGCAACAGAAGATGGCGGCCGGCGCGAGCGACTACGGAGGGTGAATATAGCAGTTTTTTTTTTTTAAATTATTTCTAACATTACATTTTTTACTATTGATGCCGCATAGGCAGCGTCAATAGTAAAAAGTTGGGGACACACAGGATTAATAGTGGCGGTAACCGAGTGCGTTACCCACGGCATAACGCGGTCCGTTACCGCCGGCATTAACCCGGTGTTAGCGGTGACCGGAGGGGAGTATGCGGGCGACAGGCACTGACTGCGGGGAGTAAGGAGCGGCCATTTTCTTCCGGACTGTGCCCGTCGCTGATTGGTCGCGGCAGCCATGACAGGCAGCTGGCGAGACCAATCAGCGAATGAAGAACCGTGACAGAAGGACAGACAGACGGAAATGACCCTTAGACAGTCATATAGTAGATACTTCTATGTCAGGTAACTGTTGCTTCACATGCATTATAGATTTATTGGAAAGTTGTAAACTACATTAAACTATAGCTCCTCATCATCATTAGAGATATTTTCATATTATCTTACTTGTTATTTATGGAGTTATTGCAAATCCCATTAACAGAAAGTAAGAGGAATGTTAAAAGGTTATTGTCATGTTATGAAGTTGGTATAGTTAGACAGCATGAAAACAAGCAAGTTTGCAATTGACTTGCTTTTTCTATCTGCTAAAATTCTCCTGTTGTGAGAGTTTATGCTTTGCATTATTTACATTTTTTTCCCAGGAGACCAACCACTAGGTCATGGCTGAACATGTGCAGTAGCCACAAATTTTGGGAGTTATGCTTTTTTTGTGCCTGTTCCTTGCTTCATGATCCCACCTACTCCGAAAAATAATAATTGTTTTTGGAAGGGAAGTGGGGCGTTCGCCCAATTAGGACTTTTGCTATGGGGCCCCATTATTTTTACATACTCCCTTTTACGTAAATAAAGACAGAACAGTACAGACTTTAGAACAACCACGGTGTCAGACCTGATCTTAGATCTGAAGAAGGATGATGCTGCTGAACCAAAACCATCACTCAAGCAACACCTGACCCCAATCAACAAGGAAGTGAGGAGGTCAGGGAGCTGTGTACTCCTGAAGACACATGTTGAGACTAAACCTTATGTTTTGACCTAAATGTTGATAAGAAACATAAAGTATAGCAGGGGCATAGCTGAGGAGAGCTGGCCATGCATCTGTGGAGAGCCGGTCAGATATCTGCTTTATGTATGCAGCGCCCCAGGGTCCTGGTCGTTGCAGTAATGTCACTCTGCCACTAAGGGGAGTGATGTTATGTCTGATTGCACTAAAAGAGTTCACCTGACCAGGTATCACAGTCACACATTACACTTCACACTCCGGCCACCAGGGGGAGCAAAAGGCACTATGTATTAGGCCACTCCTCACACTTTGGTAAAACTGGGGGTTGGATAGGAAGTTAGCTCAGAACGCAGCCTGGGAGAGCTCCAGGGAGGACCTGTCAGGGGTGGGTTCCTGGCAGGTACCTAGCAGAAAGGACAGACAGTTACGGAGCCGCGCCTGCACTACCTTGTGGCGGCATCCTAAGGAAGGACACGAAGCGAAGGATATTGTGGAGAAGTGAGAAACGAAATCGCAGCACAAGGAGATAACCAGTAGGAGTCGTGCCCCGAGATCGGCAACATCCTACTGAGGCGCATAGCCGGTGGCCGGAACGCCGAGGAAGTAACAGACTTCAAGCATTACTTCAAACAGCGGCAGGACAGTTGATTATAGGTTGGCTGTCTACCTTACATCACCTAAGCAGACATAGGGGGCAAAGTTGGAGAGGGGCGTCTCTAGGGTCCCAGAATAGCTCTGAGCCTACCCGTCATACGGGTGCGTCCTAGCCAGATAAACTTGGGGGACGGAGAAGAGAAAGAACGAATACGAAAGTTGTGAAGACTATCCCGAATGCTCAGCAGGGAAGGACTACAACACACAGGCGCTAGTTGGTAGGCACTGATTTCCACCTGCAAAGGGAACTCTGGATGTGCCTTCGGACCGGCCGGACTCAGCCAGCCCAGTTAACAGTGCTCTGGATTGCGGATCCCAAAGTCTTCAGTAAAAAGGTAAAGAGACTGCAACCCTGTGTCCTCGTTATTACCTGCGCCCCACATCATCGCCACCTGCACTACTGGGAAGCCCTGGGGATATACTTCACCCGTGGGAAGGTATACCATCTAGCTGCCATTCCATCACCCCAGCGGACCCCTAAGCAGCGTCGGTCACCCTGACCGAATACCACAGGTGGCGTCACGAACCCTTGACAAACTTTCATCACCCCTTTTATTGGACGCCCCTTAGCAGGGTCACGGACCGGGTCCAGCCACCGTGACAACCCCAGCACCAAGACAGAGAGGACCGGTACCGAGTAACCCGCGGCCCTGCGTCTGGGGGCGCTCCAACTATTTAGTGCTGAGGGATGAGTATAATGTCAACAAGCCAATTTTTACTCATCTCTCCAGGATTCAGCACTAGGCGCTGGGTCCTCTTTCTGTCGCCGTCCATCTCTGTTTCTTAGCGCCTTTGGATGCCATGGCATGAGGAAAGAGACATAGCAAATTAGAAGAACTATACTACATTTCTAATTGGAGGTATTTGCTAATATTATTACACCTACTACATATTGGGATAGGATCTTAGAGATGGGAATAAACACGATAGGTCCAGTCTCACCATAGAACATCCTGTGTAGGCTCCACTAATTCCTCCTCGCTGAATCTCTTCTCCTTCCTTGAGATCTACAATTATGTTACGCCTGTTGCCATTTTCTCAACTCTGCTTCATCTGATCCCCTGATTCCCATTTCCTACTCCTGCTACCTTTCTGCCACCACAATTTCCATTGTTTTATCTGGACCTTTGTGCTGCACCAACAACATCTGTCCATGATGCATAACAACTGCACATCTGGGTCAAGGGTTTTGAGGATCCACCTCAACAGGTGAGACATCACTAACATGAAATATATAAAATGTTATTATTTCTTATGTATATTCCATAATGTGTAATTTACCCACCTTAAGATTGAGCAGTCTGCTTTTCTATCCTTCCCAACCAATTCCCTTTCATGTAACACGTTGACTAGTTATGTAACCGCTTCTTGTATCCTCGCTGTTGAAACTGTTTTATTTTGTGTATTTTTTTGGCATCATTTCAACAAATCCTTACATGAGCATTTGTCCGTACTTGCAATGAAGCTCGCAATTGTCTTTTTTTTCCTTCCTGATCAATTAGTTGCAGAGGAAAGAATTGAACACCAGACATGTGTCACAGGATGGAAGAAGAGAAATGCCTTCTTATCTGACCAAACCTTTGTTCTGTAATCACATTAAGGTGTTTTGCCGCTGATTTAGAGCTGATTTAAAGTCACAGAGGAAAAGGAGACTGCAAATAATTAACATGAAGTTTAAGTATAAATCAATAAACTGAAGGACGGTTATAATTGGCAACATTTAACCCTGATCGTGAACGAATCGTGTGTAACGCAAGCCATGGGCCTTTTATGTACGTATGCCATTATATTGTAAAAAAAAATAATAATAATGGACATCCAGTGATGATATGGACAAGGACAAACATAGAAAATGGGCTCCCTATTAATGTGTGGAGTGGTGCCACCCAGGACAGAAGGCCCTGTTGTGAGTTTACTCCTTCCATAGGTCTTTCCATCACCCTTGGGTCAAAAAGTCCTTGGGATAAAGGACTATGAGAATGAGATCATGTCCACTGCCCAGGAGAGTGACTGCAGACTTATCGATTTGGACCAGACAATCCCTTTAAGAGAAAACTGGTAGTTATGAAGAAAAACAAATAATACAAAGATATTTAGGAAATCCTACAGTTACAGACCATGCAATTGTTATGATGCCCTTGGTAAGAAAGGATCAATGCCCTCGTTGGTCTCATTCTCTATCCTGAGTGGGTAACCTGTAATAGATTTCTCTCTCAAGATGAAATGCATTTTCAGCAATCTCTTCTTTACATTGATATGAAGATTATAAATTTCTCAGAATCTGGAAGGATCGGACAACTCCATTAGACTAAAGTAGGCCAAACTTGCCGGTATCGACAGATTCAGCTGACAGTCTAATGTATTGGTGGCGCTGGCCATCTGGTCTGAGATGTTGATCGTGCGTGTCCGATTTCGGACTGCCGATCGCATTGTCTCCTGGAGGTATGCTGCCACCAATGTGTCAGACTGCGGCTTTCTCATAGAGAACAAAGAAATATCTGGCCGAACCAATGTTCCTGTGTATGGGAGAGTCGGCTGAGATGGCGGTCGGCTGAACGAATGGTCAAAGCATCATCTGACAGCTGTCTAATGTGTTTGGCCGGCCTTACAGTCTTTAGGTTTCTCAATGGTATGACTATGATTCCTTGTTTCCTTTCAAGCCTTAATTCACCTAGTATCTCACTTAGACAGTCCGTTAATCATCAAATGAGTGTTCAGAAGAGTCATAGAATTCATGATTAGGAGTCCCTGCCGGACTCGACATGTGTAGACCCGGTGTCCATATGCTACTATTGGCTTTCAATTTATTTTTCTTTTAAACTTTTCCATTCAAAATAAAATGAGTTTTAATTACATCTTAGGCTAGGTTCACATTGCGTTAGTGCAGTCCGTTCAACGCATACGTTGAACGGACTGCGCCAAGGCAAGTGCCGACTTTGCACAGCGCTAGCGCAGATGGAGCATCTGCTAGCTCCATCTGGGCTAGCAGTGACGGACCCGGAAATGCTGCAGCCCGCGTCTTGGGTCCATCACTCAAATGACGGCACATCGCTAGCGCACGCCCATTGTGGGCGTGCGCTAGCGATGCGTCCGACATTGCAGTCTATGGCGGTGTTAACAGACTATGTTACACCGCATTATGCCGCGGTGTAACGTAGTCCGTTAAACGTACCGCCATAACGCAATGTGAACCCAGCCTTACCTGCAGATGCTGAACCCTTCCCACCTCTCCTCAGCTACTTGCCCAGGAATCGGCCTACAGTTGTCTGTGCACTGCACCCAGAAACAAACAGCAGTATGTCCCTTGGATCGCTGATGGCAATTTTTTCTCTATTTGCTGTTCATAATGAAACCTCGTTCCCGACTATCAGCGCATGTAAAAAAAAAGATAGTGCTCATCTGCTGAACAAGAAAAGCGCTCATTTGTCGAGTAATCAGATCTTTTATGCTGGCAGCATAAAAATCACCATTGGGAGCACATCGCCCCATATATAAACAGTCTTCAGCAAACAGTAAATGAGCACCAACCATTAATAGGCTTTCTGGTCTTCACGGGCCGAAATCAGCTTGTCTAAACATTCCTTGAGTTTTCTTATATCTTGATGTTATGAAAATGTAATTGATTGGTCATTTGTAAAGGAAAAAGCTTTGGTCAAGGATTGACTTGTTGCCTTGCAAGGCATCCATGGTTTCTCCAAATCAATTATTATTAATAATACAAATAATAATAAGAATAATAAAAGTAATAGTAATAATAATAATAATGCACAATTGATTCCATGGTGTTGTGCATTAAAATAAATTGGATTTATACATGGATTCATATTTAGACCCATCCATAAATTGTCCTAAAAGATAACATACAAATACTGTGACTTAAAGTTTGGACTATTACACTGCATACCCCACAATAGTGAAATAATTCCAGTGTTTCCTAAAGTTTTTTTTTTGCTACAAAAAAATATATCAAAATCGGAATAATTTAGACCTTTTTTTGTTCCACAAAAATTCTGACATTTGATGATCTTTTTTAGGCTGTTTGTGCTCTGTGTTTTGTTCTCACTGCGATTGTTCTTTATGACTCAATTTGCACATCCTTGTTTTAGACAAGTTTCTCATTTTTAGGGAAACGATGCACATTCTCATTATGCGTTTGCTGCATTTATGCTTTAGCTTTATACAGCTCTCCAACTAAAAAAACAAAAACACATGGGCTACTTGCAGGCTATGTGCACACGTTCAGGTTTTTTCGCGTTTTTTCACGCTAAAAACGCTATAAAAACTCATTGCGGTAAAAAAAATGAGCATGTTCATTATTTTTGTGGATTTTCTGTGTTTTTCCCGCAATTCTATGCATTTCGGGAAAAACGCACCAAAAACGCGTCAAAAACGCAGTAAAATCGCGGAAAAACGCATGCGGATTTCTGGCAGAAATGTCTGGTTTTTGCCAGGAAAATTTCTGCAAGAAATCCTGACGTGTGCACATACCCGCACAGTGAACAAGTCTGTAGAAACCTGTTCACACCACCAAAGAACTTGAAGACACAAAAGCGGACAGAGAGGTAAAAAAATACTCTGTTGTAAAAAAAAGTCACAGTAAATAAGCAAGTGCTTGTCAAAAAATGAAAAAATACAGGCTATTTAGTTAATACGTTTTTTTTGCAAAAAAAAGTATGTTAAGCTGCTCCACCAATCGCCAAGGTATACCCATAATAGAACAGTCCTATCTAATGTATATAATCCCTATCTGATGTATTTAAAAACCTGATCATCTGTATAGTACCTGTATGAACAGGGTTCAGAGAGAAAATATCCATGTAGAACATGCAAGATGGAACAGCTACAATGCAAATGACCCACAGAGGAGTGGTGGACTCCCCAGTCTTGTAGAAACAAGAGAACAATTATAAAACCAAAAACACATGGGCTACTTGCACAGTGAACAAGTCTGTAGAAACCTGTTCACACCACCAAAGAACTTGAAGACACAAAAAAACGTATTAACTAAATACCCTGTATTTTTTCATTTTTTGACTAGCACTTGCTTATTTACTGTGACTTTTTTGCAACAGAGTATTTTTTTACCTCTCTGTGCGCTTTTGTGTCCTCAAGCTCTCCAACTAAGTGGTTACATGACAAATGAGATTTTAGGACGAGGGAGTCCACAATGCCATGAAGTTGAGTCTTTCAAGAAGTGTTAACTATTTTGAAGTAACTTATGCTACAAGTCACATTTTAATATGAGAATTGTAAAGGTTTGTTTTAAGAATTTTATATAGATATTTATTCTATTGCTCACTTTGCTTCTGTAGGAGAATATTCCAGCAGATGAATGGAGATGGCGCGGAGCTACAGAGTATAAGTTGGAAAAGAAACACCCTTCCATAATTGTAGACACCAAGATAATGGCCACATAATGTGTATCACTAGGTGCCACTCCCTGCCTGAGCTACTGTACAGACATGATATCTATTAACGCTCCTGTGCTATTCAGTCTTGTACAAAGACATGTGTCGAGTGGCTTCTATGGATTTTATCCTCAATGATCCCGTACTAGCCCTTTATTGTTAGATAAATTGCTCTTGCTAAACCGGATTGTGTGTTCTCGACAGTTACGGGACATTGTGATATTTTTCGTTGAAACTCTAAGCTTCCTTTAAGTGTTTTAACGAGTTATTCTAGTAAGCAGTACTGGTATCTGGGTAAAAACTATTTGGGCACCACCTGTGGCTCTGTTCAGTCTGATTTTTTTATTGGTAAAAAGAATGGCAGTACTTCAGGGTATACTGACACTTAAAGGGCTAATCTCATCATCATAAATAGTTAAAATTGTAAAATTACTTTTTGCACTTTTCTTGTTAAAAATCTTCTCCATTCTTGAGAATGAGGATTTTTTTTTAAATCTTATTGTTTACTGCCAATTGCCTGTGTTACTGGCATGTGCTGCAATCTAGCAGCGGGGGCCGAACATGTGCGGCGGTTATACGCTCTTTCCAATACAACCTCTAAGCGCTGCTCTGTAGCTGGATGTGGCCAGCTTTAGTGCCCCTGTGCTCCTCCGATGCTGCAGAGGCCAAGCTACCTCTGTTGGCAGCATCAATAATCACAGAATTCAGGCCAGCGGTGCAATGATGCCACTGGTTTACATGGTGAATCAACAGGAGCACACTGCCCTACAGCAGGCAGAAAGCTGGGAGTCAGGGGAGCAGTGTGCTCCTGCAGGAGGCGCCGAAAAACCTCTTGCACAATAGAAATGTGCCAATGACAGAATGAAAGATGTAACTTCAGCCACTAGCAATCTATGAGCGTGAAAAAATACAGATTTGTAACAATGGAATTTGCAAGAGCAGTAAGGATGCAAAGGATCTAAGGATTTTGATACCATAGATGTGGTCCCACTGTGAAGAATGTGGTCCCAGTTCAAGTTGTCTCTCTTTCCTTTTCCACTGGCGTTCCCTAAGGCTAGGTTCATATTGCGTTAGGGCAATCCGTTAAGCGCCCAGTGCTAGCGGATTGCGCTAACGCAATGTCTTTTTAGGGGTCGCGTTAAACGTCCCCGCTAGTGCAAGTCCCCGATCTGCAAGAGCGGGGAACGGACCTCGGGCGTGCCACAAAAGAACGGCACATCGCTAGCGCGTGCCGAAAGTGGAACGCGCTAGCAATGCGCTTTAACATTGCTGGCAATGGGAGCGCTAAAGGATGCGTTGCACGACGTTAATTTCGCCGTGCAACGCTGTCCATTAGCGCTCACCCTAAACGAAATGAGAACATACAGTTAGGTCCAGAAATATTTGGACAGTGACACAAGTTTTGTTATTTTAGCTGTTTACAAAAACATGTTCAGAAATACAATTATATATATAATATGGGCTGAAAGTGCACACTCCCAGCTGCAATATGATAGTTTCCACATCCAAATCGGAGAAAGGGTTTAGGAATCATAGCTCTGTAATGCATAGCGTCCTCTTTTTCAAGGGACCAAAAGTAATTGGACAATGGACTCTAAGGGCTGCAATTAACTCTGAAGGCGTCTCCCTCGTTAACCTGTAATCAATGAAGTAGTTAAAAGGTCAGGGGTGGATTCCAGGTGTGTGGTTTTGCATTTGGAAGCTGTTGCTGTGAGCAGACAACATGCGGTCAAAGGAACTCTCAATTGAGGTGAAGCAGAACATCCTGAGGCTGAAAAAAAAGAAAAAATCCATCAGAGAGATAGCAGACATGCTTGGAGTAGCAAAATCAACAGTTGGGTACATTCTGAGAAAAAAGGAATTGACTGGTGAACTTGGGAACTCAAAAAGGCCTGGGCGTCCACGGATGACAACAGTGGTGGATGATCGCCGCATACTTAATTTGGTGAAGAAGAACCCGTTCACAACATCAACTGAAGTCCAGAACACTCTCAGTGAAGTAGGTGTATCTGTCTCTAAGTCAACAGTAAAGAGAAGACTCCATGACAGTAAATACAAAGGGTTCACATCTAGATGCAAACCATTCATCAATACCAAAAATAGACAGGCCAGAGTTAAATTTGCAGAAAAACACCTCAAGAAGCCAGCTCAGTTCTGGAAAAGTATTCTATGGACAGATGAGACAAAGATCAACCTGTACCAGAATGATGGGAAGAAAAAAGTTTGGAGAAGAAAGGGAACGGCACATGATCCAAGGCACATCACATCCTCTGTAAAACATGGTGGAGGCAACGTGATGGCATGGGCATGCATGGCTTTCAATGGCACTGGGTCACTTGTGTTTATTGATGACATAAGAGCAGACAAGAGTAGCCGGATGAATTCTGAAGTGTACCGGGATATATACTTTCAGCCCAGATTCAGCCAAATGCTGCAAAGTTGATTGGACGGCGCTTCATAGTACAGATGGACAATGACCCCAAGCATACAGCCAAAGCTACCCAGGAGTTCATGAGGGCCAAAAAGTGGCACATTCTGCAATGGCCAAGTCAATCTCCAGATCTAAACCCAATTGAGCATGCATTTCACTTGCTCAAATCCAGACTTAAGACGGAAAGACCCACAAACAAGCAAGACCTGAAGGCTGCGGCTGTAAAGGCCTGGCAAAGCATTAAGAAGGAGGAAACCCAGCGTTTGGTGATGTCCATGGGTTCCAGACTTAAGCGTCCGTCACACATAGCGACGCTGCAGCGATACCGACAACGATCCGGATCGCTGCAGCGTCGCTGTTTGGTCGCTGGAGAGCTGTCACACAGACAGCTCTCCAGCGACCAACGATCCCGAGGTCCCCAGTAACCAGGGTAAACATCGGGTAACTAAGCGCAGGGTCGCGCTTAGTAACCCGATGTTTACCCTGGTTACCATCGTTAAAGTAAAAAAAAAACAACCGCTACATACTTACCTATCGCTGTCTGTCCTCGGCGCTCTGCTTCTCTGGTCTGGCTGTGAGCACAGTGGCCGGAAAGCAGAGTGGTGACGTCACCGCTCTGCTTTCCGGCTGACCGGCGCTCACAGCCAGACCAGAGAAGCAGAGCGCCGAGGACAGACAGCGATAGGTAAGTATGTAGTGTTTGTTTTTTTTTACTTTTAGGATGGTAACCAGGGTAAACATCGGGTTACTAAGCGCGGCCCTGCGCTTAGTTACCCGATGTTTACCCTGGTTACCAGCGAAGACATCGCTGAATCGGCGTCACACACGCCGATTCAGCGATGTCAGCGGGACCTCAACGATCAAAAAATGGCCCAGGCCATTCCGACACGACCAGCGATCTCACAGCAGGGGCCTGATCGCTGGTACGTGTCACACATAGCGAGATCGCTACTGAGATCGCTGTTGCGTCACAAAACTCAGCGATCTCGCTAGCGATCTCGCTGTGTGTGACGGGGGCTTTAAGGCAGTGATTGCCTCCAAAGGATTTGCAACAAAATATTGAAAATAAAAATATTTTGTTTGGGTTATGTTTATTTGTCCAATTACTTTTGACCTCCTAAAATGTGGAGTGTTTGTAAAGAAATGTGTACAATTCCTACATTTTCTATCAGATATTTTTGTTCAACCCTTCAAATTAAACGTTACAATCTGCACTTGAATTCTGTTGTAGAGGTTTCATTTCAAATCCAATGTGGTGGCATGCAGAGCCCAACTCGCGAAAATTGTGTCACTCTCCAAATATTTCTGGCCCTAACTGTAGCCTAATTTACGCAATCTAATCAAATAAGAGGAAATGACCCCAAACCATCCTTCTTTGCTACTATTAATGGAGTGGACATGTAGTTAACAAAGATGATGCAGGGCTGAAATTAGCTGCTCCATGCTCCTGGATCAGATGGAGACCACATTAAAGGTCCATTTAGATGTTCCAATTTTTGCCTGTTGACTAGTGCCTAACAACTATATACAAGACGACTGATGCTTGTTTATGGTCCCATTCACACAGGCTGACAATATTGTATGGGGAAAGTTAATATGATCATTCTCTCCTTGTACAGCATGCATGGTGTTGGCAGCACAATCCTTGTTTACACGGGCAGATGTGGTTTTTGCGCTGCCATAAACGTTTGTTTGATTATTGTTTTTCGTAAACAGGTTTATATTCTCACCTATAAACCGTAATGACGAGCTTTTAGTAGAGCACATGATTATGTGACACCCCAGGGTCCTGGTAGTGACAGTGGCATTGCTTTCCTCACGGGGAGAGTGATGTCACGCTTGGAAGCAAGGGAAGATCTCTTCTATCAGGTAAACACAAACATGTAACATGTACACATTCCAGGCCAGAAAGGGGAGCTCTAAACCTGGTTTAGGGGGAACTTCCCTATATATACATTCTGGTCTGGAGGGAAAGTCAGTCTGTCAGGAGGACAGAGAAGAGGGCAGTCAGACAGTGAGTGTCGGAAAGACTGAAGGGGCCGTGCAGCCAGAGTTGCTGCAGCTCCTGGAGGAAGAAAATACAGAAGGAAAGTAGATTGTAGAGAGCGTGCAGGAGAGTGAAGCACAGGAGAGTGACAACTGGGGAGGATAGCTGTGACTGGGCTACCTCCCTGCAGAGCGCAGATTCCGGTAGCCGGAAGACCGAGGTTGTGTTGGACTCTAAGAGGCACAGCCGATACCGGCAGGACAGCTGGACTACATGTAACCTGTCTGCCCTTACACCCAGGAGGCACAGTGGCACATACAGCCTGGGTCGTGATGGAGACCCTGTAAAAAGGCTCGAGTCACCTGTCATACAGGTTTGTGTCCCACCTTTATGGAGGACAGAGAGAACGCGGAGGACCTTGATAGAAGCCACAGGCAGCAAGGGACAACACCAAAGCGCTAGTGGAAAGGCTTTCATCTCCACATGGTAATGGGGACTTGCTTCCAAGCCGGCCGAACCCTGTCTGTACCTGTGATCTGGTACCCTGGACTGCGGTTGCCTGAAGCCTACAGTAAGCCAGGTAGAGACTGCAAACCTGTGTCCTCAGTTCTTTACTGCACCACTTACCATCCTCATCTATACACTGGGAGCCCTGGGGACCTACTTCACCTGTGGGAAGTTATACCATCTTAGCTGTCATAACATCACCCCAGAGGACCCCTTTAACCAGCGTCGGTCCCCACTGACCGAATACCACAGGTGGCATCACGAACACAAACTTTATTCACCAATCCCTTAAAAGATCTTTCCCTTTTACTTGAGCGCCCAGGGCAATGGACCTGGTCGCTGCCTTCCCCTTTAAGTACCGGACCCGGTACCAAGTACCCCACGGCCCTGGTGGGCGACTCAACTACATAATTCACAGTATATAGAATGATGTACAATAAAACATTATATTGTGGTACCCTGTTAGACAGAACAATCTATGTAAATACTTTAACTGTCTAACTTGCCTATATTGGCATTGCAAACGTAATTTTTGTGGCAAGCCATTAACCCCTTCCCGACCTTTGACGCATACGCTGCGTCATGAAAGTTGGTGCCATTCCGACCCATGACGCAGCATATGCGTCATGGAAAGATCGCGTCCCTGCAGGCCGGGTGAAAGGGTTAACTCCCATTTCACCCGATCTGCAGGGACAGGGGGAGTGGTAGTTTAGCCCAGGGGGGGTGGCTTCACCCCCTCGTGGCTACGATCGCTCTGATTGGCTGTTGAAAGTGAAACTGCCAATCAGAGCGATTTATAATATTTCACCTAAAAAAATGGTGAAATATTACAATCCAGCCATGGCCGATGCTGCAATATCATCGGCCATGGCTGGACACACTAATGTGCACCCACTCCACTCCTCCGATCGCCCCCCCAGCCCCCCGATCTGCGGTCTGCTCCCCTCGGTCCTGTGCTCCGCTCCCCCGTCCTCCTGCCCGCTCCCCCGTGCTCCAATCACACCCCCCGTGCTCCAATCAAACCCCCCCGCACTCCGATCCTTTTGAGGAAAGAAAAATGATTTTTTATTTTCACGGCTCTGCGTTGTAAACATCTGTGAAGCACTTGGGGGTTCAAAGTGCTCACCACATATCTAGATAAGTTCCTTGGGGGGTCTAGTTTCTAAAATGGGGTCACTTGTGGGGGGTTTCTACTGTTTAGGCACACCAGGGGCTCTGCAAACGCAATGTGACGCCCGCAGACCATTCCATCAAAGTCTGCATTTCAAAAGTCACTACTTCCCTTCTGAGCCCCGACGTGTGCCCAAACAGTGGTTTACCCCCACACATGGGGTATCAGCGTACTCAGGAGAAACTGGACAACAACTTTTGGGGTCCAATTTCTCCTGTTACCCTTGGGAAAATAAAAAATTCTGGGCTAAATAATTATTTTTGAGGAAAGAAAACGTATTTATTATTTTCACGGCTCTGCATTATAAACTTCTATGAAGCACTTGGGGGTTCAAAGTGCTCACCACACATCTAGATAAGTTCCTTTCGGGGTCTAGTTTCTAAAATGGGGTCACTTGTGGGGGGTTTCTACTGTTTAGGCACATCAGGGGCTCTGCAAACGCAACGTGACGCCCGCAGAGCATTCCATCAAAGTCTGCATTTCAAAACGTTACTACTTCAATTCCGAGCCCCGGCATGTGCCCAAACAGTAGTTTACCCCCACATATGGGGTATCACCGTACTCAGGAGAAACTGGACAACAAATATTGGGGTCAAATTTCTCCTGTTACCCTTGGGAAAATTAAAAAATTCTGGGCTAAATAATTATTTTTGAGGAAAGAAAACGTATTTATTATTTTCACGGCTCTGCATTATAAACTTCTATGAAGCACTTGGGGGTTCAAAGTGCTCACCACACATCTAGATAAGTTCCTTTCGGGGTCTAGTTTCCAAAATGGGGTCACTTCTGGGGGGTTTCTACTGTTAAGCCACATCAGGGGCTCTGCAAACGCAACGTGACGCCCACAGAGCATTCCATCAAAGTCTGCATTTCAAAATGTCACTACTTCACTTCCGAGCCCCGGCATGTGCCCAAACAGTGGTTTACCCCCACATATGGGGTATCAGCGTACTCAGGAGAAACTGGACAACAACTTTTGGGGTCAAATTTCTCCTGTTACCCTTTGTAAAATAAAAAATTGCAGGCTAAAATATCATTTTTGAGAAAATAATTTTTTTTTTTTCATGGCTCTGCGTTATAATCTTCTGTGAAGCACTTGGGGGTTCAAAGTCCTCACCACACATCTAGATTAGTTCCTTTGGGGGTCTAGTTTCCAAAATGGGGTCATTTCTGGGGGATCTCCAATGTTTAGGCACACAGGGGCTCTCCAAACGTGACATGGTGTCCGCTAATGATTGGAGCTAATTTTCCATTTAAAAAGCCAAATGGCGTGCCATCCCTTCCGAGCCCTGCCGTGCGCCCAAACAGTGGTTTACCCCCACATATGGGGTATCAGCGTACTCAGGACAAACTGGACAACAATATTTGGGGTCCAATTTCTCCTATTATCCTTGGCAAAATAGGAAATTCCAGGCTAAAAAATCATTTTTGAGGAAAGAAAAATTAATTTTTATTTTCATGGCTCTGCGTTATAAACTTCTGTGAAGCACCTGGGGGTTTAAAGTGCTCACTAGGCATCTAAATAAGTTCCTTGGGGGGTCTAGTTTCCAAAATGGGGTCACTTGTGGGGGAGCGCCAATGTTTAGGCACACAGGAGCTCTCCAAACGCGACATGGTGTCCGCTAACGATGGAAATAATTTTTCATTCAAAAAGTCAAATGGCGCTCCTTCCCTTCCGAGCCTTACCATGTGCCCAAACAGTGGTTTACCCCCCCATGTGAGGTATTGTTGTACTCAGGAGAAATTGCCCAACAAATTTTAGGATCCATTTTATCCTGTTTCCCATGTGAAAATGAAAAAATTGAGGCTAAAAGAATTTTTTTGTGAAAAAAAAGTACTTTTTCATTTTTACGGATCAATTTGTGAAGCACCTGGGGGTTCAAAGTGCTCAATATGCATCTAGATAAGTTCCTTGGGGCGTCTAGTTTCCAAAATGGGGTCAGTTGTGGGGGAGTTCCAATTTTTAGGCACACGGGGGCTCTCCAAACGTGACATGGTGTCCGCTAAAGAGTGGAGCCAATTTTTGATTCAAAAAGTCAAATGGCGCTCCTTCCCTTCCAAGCCCTGCCGTGCGCCCAAACAGTGGTTTACCCCCACATATGAGGTATCAGCGTACTCAGGACAAATTGCACAACAACTTTCGTGGTTCAGTTTCTCCTTTTACCATTGGGAAAATAAAAAAATTGTTGCTAAAAGATAATTTTTGTGACTAAAAAGTTAAATGTTCATTTTTTCCTTCCATGTTGCTTCTGCTGCTGTGAAGCACCTGAAGGGTTAATAAACTTCTTGAATGTGGTTTTGAGTACCTTGAGGGGTGCAGTTTTTAGAATGGTGTCACTTTTGGGTATTTTCAGCCATATAGACCCCTCAAACTGACTTCAAATGTGAGGTGGTCCCTAAAAAAAATGGTTTTGTAAATTTCGTTGTAAAAATGACAAATCGCTGGTCAAATTTTAACCCTTATAACTTCCTAACAAAAAAAAATTTTGTTTCCAAAATTGTGCTGATGTAAAGTAAACATGTGGGAAATGTTATTTATTAACTATTTTGTGTCACATATCTCTCTGGTTTAACAGAAGAAAAATTCAAAATGTGAAAATTGCGAAATTTTTAAAATTTTCGCCAAATTTCCGTTTTTATCACAAATAAACGCAGAATTTATTGACCTAAATTTACCACTAACATGAAGCCCAATATGTCACGAAAAAACAATCTCTGAACCGCTAGGATCCGTTGAAGCGTTCCTGAGTTATTACCTCATAAAGGGACACTGGTCAGAATTGCAAAAAACGGCAAGGTCTTTAAGGTCAAAATAGGCTGGGTCATGAAGGGGTTAAAGGTATCACTTCTAGAATACTGATGTCTTTTTTAGGCAGAAAAGTATTTACACAGTATACAGAAGTAACCTTGCCACAGTCACGTGGTCACTAACGTCTCCGCACATTCCTGGCATGCATTTACTTTATCTGAGTCCCAGCGTTTTCTCAGCCCTTCCCAGGGATAGCCCTGCGCTATTAAAATAATTGGTTTACTTTATGGCGTTCTTTGTATAATTATGATTGACATGTACATAAAAAAGGAGGCACCTTTTCCCCTTTTCCCTTGGCACTTTTGGCAACAGAGTAGCCGTTGGCCACCACCCATCTATGAGAGTCCTAGCAGGATTTCTTTAGAGGATGTATAATTTTCATGTGTACAGATTGTCATGTCATTACTATATTCCACTGACAGCGCGATGGTCTAACTGATCTTATTGAACTTTTTTCTTTGATTTTATATATATATATATATATATATATATATTAGTTTACATGGAGTTTAAAATATTTGTAGTGTAGGGGTTTCGCGATTGGATATGCACAGGCAAAGGGTTTGTATATCAAAACAGAATAAAGTTTATTGTACTTCATAGACTTTACAGCTGTAAGATGAAAACAGCCTTTCTTCAGCACAAAAGGATAACCAAACAGTCCTCTCTCTGGGTACGTAAATCAAACAGTCCTACTAACTTGGCATTATAAGAACATCTGAGGTTGCAGACTATCCACTAGCTCTTTCTCCAGCGTCAGCACAATACTACTACCTGAGCTAGACCAAGGTACGTTTTATTAGGCCAGTAAGACCCAGACTGGAGTATGGGAGCGACCTTTCCCACCCAGGCTGTTTTGGTCGCTCCTAAATCCTGGACCCAAACTCTGGTCCAAATACAAACCATCTCAGTAACACATATCTGCCATCCAGGACCTTACCTCCTGCTTTCTTCAGGAGATGAACTTCCTCCACATGTGGATGATGCTGGCCATATTAATTAAACTTTTAGCAACGGCTATTGAACATTTAGGCCGGCTTCACACTCAGCGTATGAAAATACGGTCCGTATATTACGGCCGTAATACGCTGAAAAGTCCTGAAAATAGTGGTCCGTAGCTCCTCCGTAGGCAGGGTGTGTCAGCGTTTTTTGCGCATGGCATCCTCCGTATGTAATCCGTATGGCATCCGTACTGCGTGGTTTTCTCGCAGGCTTGCAAAACCAACATACCGCTATAGAAGTGATCCATGTGTCCCAAAAAGAAAAAAAAATATATATATACTGTATATATGTCAGTAGACACATATATGTATATATATTAATAATTTTTCCAGCGCTATACAGCTTGAAAGCCGGTAATTCAATTACCGGCTTTTTCTTTCTCCTTCCTAAAACCCGACATGATTTGAGATATGGTTTACATACAGTAAACCATGTCTTCTCTCCATTTTTTTTTGCAGATTCCACACTACTAATGTCAGTAGTGTGTATCTGCAAAATTTGGCCGTTCTAGCTCTTAAAATAAAGGGTTAAATGGCGGAAAAAATTGGCGTGGGCTCCCGCGCAATTTTCTCCGCCAGAGTAGTAAAGCCAGTGACTGAGGGCAGATATTAATAGCCTGGAGAGGGTCCATGGTTATTGCCCCCCCCCCCTGGCTAAAAACACCTGCCCCCAGCCACCCCAGAAAAGGCACATCTGTAAGATGCGCCTATTCTGGCACTTGGCCACTCTTCCCATTCCCGTGTAGCGGTGGGATATGGGGTAATGAAGGGTTAATGCCACCTTGCTATTGTAAGGTGACATTAAGCCTAATTAATAATGGAGAGGCGTCAATTATGACACCTATCCATTATTAATCCAATTGTAGTAAAGGGTTAAATAAAACACAAACACATTATTTAAAATTATTTTAATGAAATAAAAACAATGGTTGTTGGAGTATTTTATTCTACGCCCAATCCAGTCACTGAAGACCCTCGTTCTGTAAGTAAAAAAACATAATAAACCAACAATATACTTACCCTCCGCAGATCTGTAACGTCCAACGATGTAAATCCTTCTGAAGGGGTTAAAACATTTTGCAGCAAGGAGTTCCGCTAATGCAGGCTGCTCCTTGCTGCAAAACCCCGGGGAATGAGGCTAAATATAGATCAATGATCTATATTTAGCTTCATTTGCGGTGAGGCGCCCTCTGCTGGATGTTCATAGATCGTGGGAACTTTCCTAGAAATCATGTCGGGTTTAGGAAGGAGAAAGAAAAAGCCGGTAATTGAATTACCGGCTTTCAAGCTGTATAGCGCTGGAATAAATATCTATAATATAACGCTGGGAGCGTCACTCTGTCCGAAGCCTCTATAGACTGCGCAAGCGTCGGCGCAGTCTGGGCCTCACAGAGCGACGCTCCCGGGAGATCGCGGTGTGCGTTCACACTGAACGCACACCGCGATCTCCACCGCAGAAGCAGGGACCGCCAGGAGGGTATCGGCCTATATTCACCTGTCCCCGTTCCATCACTGAGCGGCGCCATCTTCCCGGTCTTCGGTCTGTGGCCTTCAGTTCAGAGGGCGCGATGACGCGCTTAATGCGCGCCGGCGCCGCCCTCTGACTGAACAGTCACGGCCAGGAGACCGGGAAGATGGCGGCGCTCAGCGATGGAACGCCGGACAGGTGAGTATAGTAAGTGCTGGGGGGGCCTGAGCTGGCGGCGATACCGGCACCTGACCCCCACAGCGCGCCGGTGTCCCCGCCTGCTCAGGCCCCCCAGCACTCGGCGCCGACCGGGTCAGAGGCAGTATGGGGACGCAGGATGGAGCAGCACATAAGGATGGGGACGCAGGATGGAGCAGCACATAAGGATGGGGACGCAGGATGCAGCAGCACATAAGGATGGGGACGCAGGATGGAGCAGCACATAAGGATGGGGACACAGGATGCAGCAGCACATAAGGATGGGGACGCAGGATGGAGCAGCACATAAGGATGGGGACGCAGGATGCAGCAGCACATAACAGTATGGGGACGCAGGATGGAGCAGCACATAAGGATGGGGACGCAGGATGGAGCAGCGCATAAGGATGGGGACGCAGGATGGAGCAGCACATAACAGTATGGGGACGCAGGATGCAGCAGCACATAAGGATGGGGACGCAGGATGGAGCAGCACATAAGGATGGGGACGCAGGATGGAGCAGCACATAACAGTATGGGGACGCAGGATGGAGCAGCACATAAGGATGGGGACGCAGGATGGAGCAGCACATAAGGATGGGGACGCAGGATGCAGCAGCACATAAGGATGGGGACGCAGGATGGAGCAGCACATAAGGATGGGGACGCAGGATGGAGCAGCACATAAGGATGGGGACGCAGGATGCAGCAGCACATAAGGATGGGGACGCAGGATGGAGCAGCACATAAGGATGGGGACGCAGGATGGAGCAGCACATAAGGATGGGGACGCAGGATGGGAGCAGCACATAAGGATGGGGACGCAGGATGGAGCAGCACATAAGGATGGGGACGCAGGATGCAGCAGCACATAAGGATGGGGACGCAGGATGCAGCAGCACATAAGGATGGGGACGCAGGATGGAGCAGCGCATGACAGGATGGGGACGCATGATGGAGCAGCGCATGACAGGATGGGGACGCAGGATGGAGCAGCACATAAGGATGGGGACACAGGATGCAGCAGCACATAAGGATGGGGACGCAGGATGGAGCAGCACATAAGGATGGGGACGCAGGATGCAGCAGCACATAACAGTATGGGGACGCAGGATGGAGCAGCACATAAGGATGGGGACGCAGGATGGAGCAGCGCATAAGGATGGGGACGCAGGATGGAGCAGCACATAACAGTATGGGGACGCAGGATGCAGCAGCACATAAGGATGGGGACGCAGGATGGAGCAGCACATAAGGATGGGGACGCAGGATGGAGCAGCACATAACAGTATGGGGACGCAGGATGGAGCAGCACATAAGGATGGGGACGCAGGATGGAGCAGCACATAAGGATGGGGACGCAGGATGCAGCAGCACATAAGGATGGGGACGCAGGATGGAGCAGCACATAAGGATGGGGACGCAGGATGGAGCAGCACATAAGGATGGGGACGCAGGATGCAGCAGCACATAAGGATGGGGACGCAGGATGGAGCAGCACATAAGGATGGGGACGCAGGATGGAGCAGCACATAAGGATGGGGACGCAGGATGGGAGCAGCACATAAGGATGGGGACGCAGGATGGAGCAGCACATAAGGATGGGGACGCAGGATGCAGCAGCACATAAGGATGGGGACGCAGGATGCAGCAGCACATAAGGATGGGGACGCAGGATGGAGCAGCGCATGACAGGATGGGGACGCATGATGGAGCAGCGCATGACAGGATGGGGACGCAGGATGGAGCAGCACATGACAGGATGGGGACGCAGGATGGGAGCAGCGCATGACAGGATGGGGACGCAGGATGGGAGCAGCGCATGACAGGAAAGGGAACGCAGGATGGAGCAGCACATGACAGGATGGGGACGCAGGATGGAGCAGCGCATGACAGGATGGGGACGCAGGATGGGAGCAGCGCATGACAGGAAAGGGAACGCAGGATGGAGCAGCACATGACAGGATGGGGACGCAGGATGGAGCAGCGCATGACAGGATGGGGACGCAGGATGGGAGCAGCGCATGACAGGAAAGGGAACGCAGGATGGAGCAGCACATGACAGGATGGGGACGCAGGATGGAGCAGCGCATGACAGGATGGGGACGCAGGATGGAGCAGCGCATGACAGGATGGGGACGCAGGATGGAGCAGCACATACCATGATGGAGACAATATACCAATATAAATGCTCGCCACCCGGGCGTAGAATGGGTTCAATAGCTAGTTAATATATATACATATATATATGTAAAACCAGGGATTCAAGCTTCAGGAGGCTAATTTGCATATTCCAGGTGCCTTCTGGGAGAAGCGAAGTCTCCCTAAGCTAGAAGATCGTTGGGTACAGCCGGGACCAGCTGCGTCGAAAGCATCACCAAACCAGGGATTCAAGCTTCAGGAGGCTAATTTGCATATTCCAGGTGCCTTCTGGGAGAAGCGAAGTCTCCCTAAGCTAGAAGATCGTTGGGTACAGCCGGGACCAGCTGCGTCGAAAGCATCACCAAACCAGGGATTCAAGCTTCAGGAGGCTAATTTGCATATTCCAGGTGCCTTCTGGGAGAAGCGAAGTCTCCCTAAGCTAGAAGATCGTTGGGTACAGCCGGGACCAGCTGCGTCGAAAGCATCACCAAACCAGGGATTCAAGCTTCAGGAGGCTAATTTGCATATTCCAGGTGCCTTCTGGGAGAAGCGAAGTCTCCCTAAGCTAGAAGATCGTTGGGTACAGCCGGGACCAGCTGCGTCGAAAGCATCACCAAACCAGGGATTCAAGCTTCAGGAGGCTAATTTGCATATTCCAGGTGCCTTCTGGGAGAAGCGAAGTCTCCCTAAGCTAGAAGATCGTTGGGTACAGCCGGGACCAGCTGCGTCGAAAGCATCACCAAACCAGGGATTCAAGCTTCAGGAGGCTAATTTGCATATTCCAGGTGCCTTCTGGGAGAAGCGAAGTCTCCCTAAGCTAGAAGATCGTTGGGTACAGCCGGGACCAGCTGCGTCGAAAGCATCACCAAACCAGGGATTCAAGCTTCAGGAGGCTAATTTGCATATTCCAGGTGCCTTCTGGGAGAAGCGAAGTCTCCCTAAGCTAGAAGATCGTTGGGTACAGCCGGGACCAGCTGCGTCGAAAGCATCACCAAACCAGGGATTCAAGCTTCAGGAGGCTAATTTGCATATTCCAGGTGCCTTCTGGGAGAAGCGAAGTCTCCCTAAGCTAGAAGATCGTTGGGTACAGCCGGGACCAGCTGCGTCGAAAGCATCACCAAACCAGGGATTCAAGCTTCAGGAGGCTAATTTGCATATTCCAGGTGCCTTCTGGGAGAAGCGAAGTCTCCCTAAGCTAGAAGATCGTTGGGTACAGCCGGGACCAGCTGCGTCGAAAGCATCACCAAACCAGGGATTCAAGCTTCAGGAGGCTAATTTGCATATTCCAGGTGCCTTCTGGGAGAAGCGAAGTCTCCCTAAGCTAGAAGATCGTTGGGTACAGCCGGGACCAGCTGCGTCGAAAGCATCACCAAACCAGGGATTCAAGCTTCAGGAGGCTAATTTGCATATTCCAGGTGCCTTCTGGGAGAAGCGAAGTCTCCCTAAGCTAGAAGATCGTTGGGTACAGCCGGGACCAGCTGCGTCGAAAGCATCACCAAACCAGGGATTCAAGCTTCAGGAGGCTAATTTGCATATTCCAGGTGCCTTCTGGGAGAAGCGAAGTCTCCCTAAGCTAGAAGATCGTTGGGTACAGCCGGGACCAGCTGCGTCGAAAGCATCACCAAACCAGGGATTCAAGCTTCAGGAGGCTAATTTGCATATTCCAGGTGCCTTCTGGGAGAAGCGAAGTCTCCCTAAGCTAGAAGATCGTTGGGTACAGCCGGGACCAGCTGCGTCGAAAGCATCACCAAACCAGGGATTCAAGCTTCAGGAGGCTAATTTGCATATTCCAGGTGCCTTCTGGGAGAAGCGAAGTCTCCCTAAGCTAGAAGATCGTTGGGTACAGCCGGGACCAGCTGCGTCGAAAGCATCACCAAACCAGGGATTCAAGCTTCAGGAGGCTAATTTGCATATTCCAGGTGCCTTCTGGGAGAAGCGAAGTCTCCCTAAGCTAGAAGATCGTTGGGTACAGCCGGGACCAGCTGCGTCGAAAGCATCACCAAACCAGGGATTCAAGCTTCAGGAGGCTAATTTGCATATTCCAGGTGCCTTCTGGGAGAAGCGAAGTCTCCCTAAGCTAGAAGATCGTTGGGTACAGCCGGGACCAGCTGCGTCGAAAGCATCACCAAACCAGGGATTCAAGCTTCAGGAGGCTAATTTGCATATTCCAGGTGCCTTCTGGGAGAAGCGAAGTCTCCCTAAGCTAGAAGATCGTTGGGTACAGCCGGGACCAGCTGCGTCGAAAGCATCACCAAACCAGGGATTCAAGCTTCAGGAGGCTAATTTGCATATTCCAGGTGCCTTCTGGGAGAAGCGAAGTCTCCCTAAGCTAGAAGATCGTTGGGTACAGCCGGGACCAGCTGCGTCGAAAGCATCACCAAACCAGGGATTCAAGCTTCAGGAGGCTAATTTGCATATTCCAGGTGCCTTCTGGGAGAAGCGAAGTCTCCCTAAGCTAGAAGATCGTTGGGTACAGCCGGGACCAGCTGCGTCGAAAGCATCACCAAACCAGGGATTCAAGCTTCAGGAGGCTAATTTGCATATTCCAGGTGCCTTCTGGGAGAAGCGAAGTCTCCCTAAGCTAGAAGATCGTTGGGTACAGCCGGGACCAGCTGCGTCGAAAGCATCACCAAACCAGGGATTCAAGCTTCAGGAGGCTAATTTGCATATTCCAGGTGCCTTCTGGGAGAAGCGAAGTCTCCCTAAGCTAGAAGATCGTTGGGTACAGCCGGGACCAGCTGCGTCGAAAGCATCACCAAACCAGGGATTCAAGCTTCAGGAGGCTAATTTGCATATTCCAGGTGCCTTCTGGGAGAAGCGAAGTCTCCCTAAGCTAGAAGATCGTTGGGTACAGCCGGGACCAGCTGCGTCGAAAGCATCACCAAACCAGGGATTCAAGCTTCAGGAGGCTAATTTGCATATTCCAGGTGCCTTCTGGGAGAAGCGAAGTCTCCCTAAGCTAGAAGATCGTTGGGTACAGCCGGGACCAGCTGCGTCGAAAGCATCACCAAACCAGGGATTCAAGCTTCAGGAGGCTAATTTGCATATTCCAGGTGCCTTCTGGGAGAAGCGAAGTCTCCCTAAGCTAGAAGATCGTTGGGTACAGCCGGGACCAGCTGCGTCGAAAGCATCACCAAACCAGGGATTCAAGCTTCAGGAGGCTAATTTGCATATTCCAGGTGCCTTCTGGGAGAAGCGAAGTCTCCCTAAGCTAGAAGATCGTTGGGTACAGCCGGGACCAGCTGCGTCGAAAGCATCACCAAACCAGGGATTCAAGCTTCAGGAGGCTAATTTGCATATTCCAGGTGCCTTCTGGGAGAAGCGAAGTCTCCCTAAGCTAGAAGATCGTTGGGTACAGCCGGGACCAGCTGCTTCGAAAGCATCACCAAACCGCGCGCCTTACGGCGCGCGAATTTTTGCCTGTAGGACATTATTGCAAGAGAGCTTGGCTGAGTAGATTACACAAGAAGGAAAACACACAGCAAGTCAGCCGGATCTAGGAGCAACATGGCAGATGTGACAACCTACATGGTGAGCTGCAGCATGTGCTACATGTTCACAGATCGACCAGAAGAAGAATCCAATTTCACCTGTCAGAAGTGTAGACTAGTGGCCCTTTTAGAAGAAAAGGTGCGGGGTCTGGAAGAAAGAATAGCAACTTTGAAACTCATCAAAGAGAATGAAGACTTTCTAGACAGAACAGAAGCATCTCTACTGGTCACAGAAGGTGCAAAAAGTGTCAGAGAACCTCCAAAAGCAGATGAGTGGAAGCATGTGACCAAAAGAAGCAAGAAGACCATGGAGAAATCACCAACCACACAACTGAAGAACCGATATCAAATCTTTGTAGAGGATGAAGATGGCACACCTAAGAATGAAGCAATACCAGCAAGCAAAAAAGAAAAGGGCACACAGCAACAAGTGACAGCAAAAAGTACAGCCAAGAAGCAACGAAGAGTGGTGGTGGTGGGAGACTCACTACTGAGAGGCACCGAAGCAGCCATCTGCAGACCGGACATAACTGCAAGAGAAGTATGCTGCCTTCCAGGTGCGATGATCAAGGATGTGACCGATAGGATACCAAAGCTCTTCAGCTCCAAGGACGTCCACCCATTTCTTCTGATACATGTTGGCACCAATGACACGGCAAGGAAGGACCTACCGACAATCTGCAAGGACTTTGAAGAGTTGGGGAAGAAAGTAAAGGAACTGGATGCACAGGTAGTTTTTTCTTCTATCCTTCCAGTAGACGGGCATGGCACCAGGAGATGGAACAGGATCCTTGATGCAAACAACTGGCTAAGACGATGGTGCAGACAACAAGGATTTGGATTCCTGGACCACGGTGTGAATTACTGGTATGATGGACTCCTCGCCAGAGACGGACTACACCTCAACAAACTTGGGAAACACACATTCGCCAGAAGACTCGCTACACTCATCAGGAGGGCGTTAAACTAGAAGAAGAGGGGACGGGAAGAAAAACATTAGACTCGAACAAAGACGACCCAGTAAAACATACTCAGAAGGGAGGTAAGAACATTTCTAAAACAATCCACAGTGAGGAGATTGGAACAAAACAAAATCCTCTAAACTGCATGCTCGCAAACGCCAGAAGCCTGACAAACAAGATGGAAGAACTAGAAGCAGAAATATCTACAGGTAACTTTGACATAGTGGGAATAACCGAGACATGGTTAGATGAAAGCTATGACTGGGCAGTTAACTTACAGGGTTACAGTCTGTTTAGAAAGGATCGTAAAAATCGGAGAGGAGGAGGGGTTTGTCTCTATGTAAAGTCTTGTCTAAAGTCCACTTTAAGGGAGGATATTAGCGAAGGGAATGAGGATGTCGAGTCCATATGGGTTGAAATTCATGGAGGGAAAAATGGTAACAAAATTCTCATTGGGGTCTGTTACAAACCCCCAAATATAACAGAAAGCATGGAAAGTCTACTTCTAAAGCAGATAGATGAAGCTGCAACCCATAATGAGGTCCTGGTTATGGGGGACTTTAACTACCCGGATATTAACTGGGAAACAGAAACCTGTGAAACCCATAAAGGCAACAGGTTTCTGCTAATAACCAAGAAAAATTATCTTTCACAATTGGTGCAGAATCCAACCAGAGGAGCAGCACTTTTAGACCTAATACTATCTAATAGACCTGACAGAATAACAAATCTGCAGGTGGTTGGGCATTTAGGAAATAGCGACCACAATATTGTGCAGTTTCACCTGTCTTTCACTAGGGGGACTTGTCAGGGAGTCACAAAAACATTGAACTTTAGGAAGGCAAAGTTTGAACAGCTTAGAGATGCCCTTAATCTGGTAGACTGGGACAATATCCTCAGAAATGAGAATACAGATAATAAATGGGAAATGTTTAAGAACATCCTAAATAGGCAGTGTAAGCGGTTTATACCTTGTGGGAATAAAAGGACTAGAAATAGGAAAAACCCAATGTGGCTAAACAAAGAAGTAAGACAGGCAATTAACAGTAAAAAGAAAGCATTTGCACTACTAAAGCAGGATGGCACCATTGAAGCTCTAAAAAACTATAGGGAGAAAAATACTTTATCTAAAAAACTAATTAAAGCTGCCAAAAAGGAAACAGAGAAGCACATTGCTAAGGAGAGTAAAACTAATCCCAAACTGTTCTTCAACTATATCAATAGTAAAAGAATAAAAACTGAAAATGTAGGCCCCTTAAAAAATAGTGAGGAAAGAATGGTTGTAGATTACGAGGAAAAAGCTAACATATTAAACACCTTCTTCTCCACGGTATTCACGGTGGAAAATGAAATGCTAGGTGAAATCCCAAGAAACAATGAAAACCCTATATTAAGGGTCACCAATCTAACCCAAGAAGAGGTGCGAAACCGGCTAAATAAGATTAAAATAGATAAATCTCCGGGTCCGGATGGCATACACCCACGAGTACTAAGAGAACTAAGTAATGTAATAGATAAACCATTATTTCTTATTTTTAGTGACTCTATAGCGACAGGGTCTGTTCCGCAGGACTGGCGCATAGCAAATGTGGTGCCAATATTCAAAAAGGGCTCTAAAAGTGAACCTGGAAATTATAGGCCAGTAAGTCTAACCTCTATTGTTGGTAAAATATTTGAAGGGTTTCTGAGGGATGTTATTCTGGATTATCTCAATGAGAATAACTGTTTAACTCCATATCAGCATGGGTTTATGAGAAATCGCTCCTGTCAAACCAATCTAATCAGTTTTTATGAAGAGGTAAGCTATAGACTGGACCACGGTGAGTCATTGGACGTGGTATATCTCGATTTTTCCAAAGCGTTTGATACCGTGCCGCACAAGAGGTTGGTACACAAAATGAGAATGCTTGGTCTGGGGGAAAATGTGTGTAAATGGGTTAGTAACTGGCTTAGTGATAGAAAGCAGAGGGTGGTTATAAATGGTATAGTCTCTAACTGGGTCGCTGTGACCAGTGGGGTACCGCAGGGGTCAGTATTGGGACCTGTTCTCTTCAACATATTCATTAATGATCTGGTAGAAGGTTTACACAGTAAAATATCGATATTTGCAGATGATACAAAACTATGTAAAGCAGTTAATACAAGAGAAGATAGTATTCTGCTACAGATGGATCTGGATAAGTTGGAAACTTGGGCTGAAAGGTGGCAGATGAGGTTTAACAATGATAAATGTAAGGTTATACACATGGGAAGAGGGAATCAATATCACCATTACACACTGAACGGGAAACCACTGGGTAAATCTGACAGGGAGAAGGACTTGGGGATCCTAGTTAATGATAAACTTACCTGGAGCAGCCAGTGCCAGGCAGCAGCTGCCAAGGCAAACAGGATCATGGGGTGCATTAAAAGAGGTCTGGATACACATGATGAGAGCATTATACTGCCTCTGTACAAATCCCTAGTTAGACCGCACATGGAGTACTGTGTCCAATTTTGGGCACCGGTGCTCAGGAAGGATATAATGGAACTAGAGAGAGTACAAAGGAGGGCAACAAAATTAATAAAGGGGATGGGAGAACTACAATACCCAGATAGATTAGCGAAATTAGGATTATTTAGTCTAGAAAAAAGACGACTGAGGGGCGATCTAATAACCATGTATAAGTATATAAGGGGACAATACAAATATCTCGCTGAGGATCTGTTTATACCAAGGAAGGTGACGGGCACAAGGGGGCATTCTTTGCGTCTGGAGGAGAGAAGGTTTTTCCACCAACATAGAAGAGGATTCTTTACTGTTAGGGCAGTGAGAATCTGGAATTGCTTGCCTGAGGAGGTGGTGATGGCGAACTCAGTCGAGGGGTTCAAGAGAGGCCTGGATGTCTTCCTGGAGCAGAACAATATTGTATCATACAATTATTAGGTTCTGTAGAAGGACGTAGATCTGGGTATTTATTATGATGGAATATAGGCTGAACTGGATGGACAAATGTCTTTTTTCGGCCTTACTAACTATGTTACTATGTTACTATATGTGTCTCACTGACATATATATATATACCTATTCTATGTGTACACATTTATTCTACCTATTGGACTGTAAGCTGTCAGTGTGATTTTACTGTACACCGCACTGAATTACCGGCTTTTCTCTCTAACAGCGCTGCGTATTTCTCGCAAGTCACACTGCTGGTCCGTGTGTAATCCGTATTTTTCATGCTTCCATAGACTTTTATTGGCGTATTTCTTGCGCAGTACGGTGACAAACGCAGCATGCTGCGATTTTGTACGGCCGTAGAAAGCCGTATAATACTGATCAGTAAAATACGGCAGATAGGAGCAGGGGCATAGAGAATAATTGTGCCGTATTTTTTGCGAGTTTTACGGACGTAGTTTCTGCGCTCTTACGTCCGTAAAATTCGCAAGTGTGAAGCCGGCCTTAAATGCTGCTGTCGGTCCCTGACAGCAACATTTAAATGAAGTCACAGCGAGTGAGAGCATTCGTCAGGTCCTTTCATGTGATGAAAGGGCACTGATGGGTTACTATGACCTATGAAAGCTGAAGGCATGCTGAAGTACCCCTTCACCACCATCTTGGTCCTCCTTTGAAGCTCATCTATAGGCTGGGTTTCAAAGGAGATCGAGATTTATTGCACGGCATTGCAGTATATAGTACAAGTGGACGACTGCAGGTTTAAGTCCCCTAAGGGGAATAACAAATAAAAAAAAAAGTTAAAAAAAAAAAGATAAAAATATAAAGCATAAATAAATTCAAATCACCCCATCCTTCGCCCCCATTATTTTTTTTTTTCAGTAAAAGATACACATTTGTGGTGTTACCTTTTTCATAAAAGTCAGCTCTTTTAAGTTTAATACATAATAGTAATTAACCTGACCAATAAATGCAATAGCGAGAAAAAAAAAATCAAAACGCCAGAATTGTGGTTTTCTCAGTCACCATATCTCCCTAAAAGATATAAAAAGTGGCTCAATTGCTGTATTTATTCCAATATGATATCAATGAAAACATCAGTTTGCCCAACAAAATAAAAGCTCTCATGCAGCCCCACTGATGGAAAAGTAAAATTGTAACAGGTCTCGGAAAATGGTGACACAAAACAAATTTTTTTTTTTTTTTTTACAAAATTTAGAATTTTTTTCACTCTAAATATGGAAGTTTGGTATTGCTGTAATTATACTAACGTGGAGAATCAGTTTTCCATGTTATTTTTACTATACAATGAATGCTGTAAAAACAAAACCACAAAAATAATGTTGGAATTGCATGCTTTTCACCATTCCACCCCACTTGGAATTTTTTTTCCCGATACTCGCTATATGATTTAGAAATCCATTGGCAGTTTAGATTTTCTAAATATATCTGACTTTAGATTTCCAGGGTTACTGTACTGCTGACCCTTCTTTAGGATACGTCATCAATATCAGAAAGGTGATCAGATGTTTTCAGGCCTGCGTGGCATGATGTGCACAATGTACAGATCCAGGACCTCACTTTTCACTGTGTACTGGCCATTCTCAGATGCTGCAGCTTGGGTATGTGCACGTTGCGGATTTTGCTGCGGATCTGCAGCAGTTTCCCATGAGTTTACAGTACAATGTAAACCTTGGGAAACAGAAAACGCTGTGCACATGCTGCGAAAAAAAACGCGTGGAAATGCAGTGGTTTACATTCCGCAGCATGTCACTTCTTTGTGCGGATTCCGCAGCGGTTTTACACCTGCTCCATAATAGAAAACCGCAGGCAGTGGAATCCGCACAAAAACCCGCGGTAAATCCGCAGGTAAAACGCAGTGTCTTTTACCTGCGGATTTCTAAAATCCGCTGTGGAAAAATCTGCAGAGGTCCATCCTACGTGTGCACATAGCCTCAACTCTTGGTCACTTTCTGCAGCTTCAGTACCTGGTAACACCTACAACATAGTGAACAAAGCTGTGCTGTTCACCTCCATTGAATGGGTACATCTGGACGCCTGAAGCCCCGCTGTGTGTAGCCCAGGCGATCGGATGATCGCAGCTTCAAGTCTCCTAAGGAGACTATTGAAGTCAGCATAAAGTGAGAAAAAAAAGTGTTACCAATATGCTTTACACATCACCTGCAGAAATGTCTGTGCAACTGCTATTAAAGAGCTCTATAAAATGTCAGAAGTTAAACTACGGGGCCGTACTGGAATTCATTAAGGGGTAAAGATGAAGTTGTTTGATGTGAACCTTATTGCAAAGCTGAAACCTTTTTTTTTTCTTTATCAACATGAAGGAGCCAAAGCAATCCTTCATGTAAGGAGAAGGTGACACCTGTTGGCAGAAAGTATTACAGACGAAATCAAGATTATTCAAACTCCCCGTGGCAAATTAGGTTTATTAGCAAAACTAACAAACTTTCTGCTGTCTGCAGTAATCAAACAAGAACAATGTAAACAGCTTAACACAACTGACATAAGTGGTTTCTCCAAATTCACCACAAAATACAATTTTTTATGAAAACTGTGGTCTCTAATTTATTCAACCCCTTCATAAGTATCTTTAGTACTTAAGAGTTCATTTGGCTGTTGTGACCTGCTGCAAACCAGCCAGACACCAGCATATGAGGGACAGTATGGAGAGGGGGCAACATGTGGGGGTCAGTACGGTGAGTGGGTAGTATGTGGGGGTCAGTACGGACAGTGGACAGTGGGCAGTTTGTGGAGTCAGTACAGAGAGTGGGCAGTATGTGGGGGTCAGTACGGAGAGTGGGCAGTATGTGGGGGTCAGTACGGAGAGTGGGCAGTATGTGGGGGTCAGTTTGGAGAGTGGGCAGTATGTGGGGGTCAGTACGGAGAGTGGGCAGTATGTGGGGTCAGTACGGAGTTTGCAATATGTGGGGGTCAGTACGGAGAGTGGGCAGTATGTGGGGGACAGTACGGAGAGTTTGCAGTATGTGGGGGACAGTACAGTGAGTGGGCAGTATGTGGGGGACAGTACGGAGAGTTTGCAGTATGTGGGGGACAGTACAGTGAGTGGGCAGTATGTGGGGGACAGTACGGAGAGTTTGCAGTATGTGGGGTCAGTATGGAGAGTTTGCAGTATGTGGGGGACAGTACGGAGAGTGGGCAGTATGTGGGGGACAGTACGGAGAATGGGCAGTATGTGGGGGACAGTACGGAGAATGGGCAGTATGTGGGGGACAGTACGGAGAATGGGCAGTATGCGGGGGACAGTACAGTGAGTGGGCAGTATGTGGGGGACAGTACGAAGAGTGGGCACTATGTGGGGTCAGTATGGAGAGTTTGCAGTATGTGGGGGACAATGCGGAGAGTGGGCAGTATGTGGGGGACAGTACGGAGAATGGGCAGTATGTGGGGGACAGTACGGAGAATGGGCAGTATGTGGGGGACAGTACAGAGTTTGCAGTATGCGGGGGTCAGTACGGAGAGTGGGCAGTTTGTGGGGTCAGTACAGTGAGTGGGCAGTATGTGGGGGTCAGTACGGAGAGTGGGCAGTATGTGGGGTCAGTACGGAGAGTTTGCAGTATGTGGGGGACAGTACGGAGAGTGGGCAGTATGTGGGGGACAGTATGGAGAGGGAAAAATTAATGTAACAATAAACTAATAAGGTCAATGAATCAAGAAAGCTAACAAATTAACCCTATACCACTTAAGAAATTTGTCAGACAAAATTTAACTTTTAATAAATTCCTCTAAAAGAATATATTCTTGAACCTTTATCTGTTCTGGGTCTAACATTATGTTACATGTGTTATTTATTATAAGAATGTCCGGTGGATTAGCTGAATTATCAATAGGGATTCCCAGGGGCAGCCATCGTAGTGCGGGGGCACCATATCCGCTGACAAGTAGGGTGCCTACCTCCGCTGTTAGGCAGTTGTCTAATCAGCAGGGAACAGTATAGGGAGGTACATTTCAATTCTTTTGCACATGTGACTTTATTAGCGTGATATTGTTCACCGTTTTTGCACATCTTTATCATTGCCGTCTACCTTTATTATTAATCCTTATACGGCGTTCCCTGTCTGTTGCTTTCTCCATATATGCACAATAAGTGGTTGCATGATTCACCAGCATAGGGCCAGCTAGGAAATTTAGGAACAGCTGTCGAGCAGGGGCGCCATCGCTCGTCTGTTTGTTTTAGGGTGCCAACCTCCGCTGTCAGGTAGGTGTTGGATGCAGGCAAATTGGTGCAGGGTGAACACCGCACGGTTGCTTATATGGTGATTGATGGTTGAATATATTCTTCTAAACAGTATTGAGCGCGGGCAGCATGTGGAGGAGAGGGGACAGGTTGTGGGGGACAGTATGGAGAGGGGGCAGCTTGTGGAGAACAGTATGACATGGGTTAGCATGTCGAGGACAGTATGACGTGGGGTACAGTATGGAGAGTGGGCAGCATGTGGGGGACAGTAATAATAATAATAATTTTTTATTTATATAGCGCCAACATATTCCGCAGCGCTTTACAAATTATAGAGGGGACTTGTACAGACAATAGACATTACAGCATAACAGAGATCACAGTTCAAAATAGATACCAAGAGGAATGAGGGCCCTGCAAGCTTACAAACTATGAGGAAAAGGGGAGACACGAGAGGTGGATGGTAACAATTGCTTTAGTTACCATCGGACCAGCCATAGTGTAAGGCTCGGGTGTTCATGTAAAGCTGCATGAACCAGTTAACTGCCTAAGTATGTAGCAGTACAGACACAGAGGGCTATTAACTGCATAAAGTGTATGAGAACATGATGCGAGGAACCTGATTGTTTTTTTTTTTTTTTTTTAATAGGCCACACAGGGATCGTTAGGTTAATGCATTGAGGCGGTAGGCCAATCTGAACAAATGAGTTTTTAGGGTACGCTGAAAACTGTGGGGATTGGGGATTAATCGTATTAACCTAGGTAGTGCATTCCAAAGAATCGGCGCAGCACGTGTAAAGTCTTGGAGACGGGAGTGGGAGGTTCTGATTATTGAGGATGCTAACCTGAGGTCATTAGCGGAGCGGAGGGCACGGGTAGGGTGGTAGACTGAGACCAGAGAGGAGATGTAGGGTGGCGCTGAGCCATAGAGTGCTTTGTGGATGAGGGTAGTAGTTTTGTACTGGATTCTGGAGTGGATGGGTAGCCAGTGTAATGACTGGCACAAGGTAGAGGCATCGGTGTAACGGTTGGTGAGGAATATGATCCTGGCAGCAGCATTCAGGACAGATTGGAGCGGGGAAAGTTTGGTAAGAGGGAGGCCGATTAGTAGAGAGTTACAATAGTCCAGACGAGAATGAATAAGTGAAACAGTAAGAGTTTTTGCAGAGTCGAAAGTAAGAAAAGGGTGAATTCTAGACAATCACTGGTGTTTTCTAAAAAGGTCGGTGTGATATCAGGAGAAGAAGTGTATAATTGGGTGTCGTCAGCATAGAGATGGTACTGGAAACCAAATCTACTGATTGTTTGTCCAATAGGGGCAGTATACAACGAGAAGAGGAGGGGGTCTAGGACTGATCCTTGAGGAACCCCAACAGTAAGGGGAAGGTGAGAGGAGGAACCAGCAAAACATACAGTGAAGGATCGGTCAGTAGTGAGAGGGAGCAGCAAGAGGGTGACAGTATGGAGAAGGGGCAACCTGTGTTGAACAGTATGGAGAGGGGCAGCATGTGGGGGACAGTAAGGAGCGAGGGCAGCATGTGGGGGACAATATGGAGAAGGGGTAGCTTGTGGAGAACAGTATGATGTGGGCAGCATGTTGAGGACAGTATGACATGGGGTAGCATGTGAGGGAGAGTGGGCAGTATGTGGGGGACAGTACAGAGGGTAGCATGAGAACAGTATGGAGAGGGGGCAGTATGTGGGGGACAGTATGGAGAGGGGGCAGTATGTGGTGGACAGTATGGAGAGGGGGCAATATGTGGGGGACAGTACGGAGGGCAGCATGAGAACAGTATGGAGAGGCAGTATGTGGGGGACAGTACGGAGGGCAGCATGAGAACAGTATGGAGAGGGGGCAGTATGTGGGGGACAGTACGGAGAAGAGCAGCATGAGAACAGTATGGAGAGGAGGCAGTATGTGGGGGGACAGTACGGAGGGCAGCATGAGAACAGTATGGAGAGGAGGCAGTATGTGGGGGACAGTACGGAGAAGGGCAGCATGAGAACAGTATGGAGAGGGGGCAGTATGTGGGGGACAGTACGGAGAAGGGCAGCATAAGAACAGTATGGAGAGGGGGCAGTATGTGGGGAACAGTACGGAGAAGGGCAGCATGAGAACAGTATGGAGAGGGGGCAGTATGTGGGGGACAGTACGGAGAAGGGCAGCATGAGAACAGTATGGAGAGGGGGCAGTATGTGGGGGACAGTACGGAGAAGGGCAGCATGAGAACAGTATGGAGAGGGGGCAGTATGTGGGGGACAGTACGGAGAAGGGCAGCATGAGAACAGTATGGAGTCCCTAATCCTAACAACACAACTAGAAATAGCCGTGGGATGTTCCTGACACTCCCTAGACACCTCGTCACAGCCTCAGATATAACTACCCCTAAAGAAGGAAATAGAAAGCTATCTTGCCTCAGAGAAACCCCCAAAAGGAAAGACAGCCCCCAACAAATATTGACTGTGAAAGGAGAGGGAAATGACGAACACAGAAATGAAATTAGATTTCAGCAAAGGGAGGCCAAAACTAAACTAGATAGACAGAGAGCAAAGGATACTGTGCGGTCAGTATTAAAAACTACAAAATCCACGCAGAGTTTACAAAAATGAACTCCACACCGACTCACGGTGTGGAGGGGCAAATCTGCTTTCCCAGAGCTTCCAGCTAGCCTGAATAAGACATAGTGACAAGCTGGACAAAAGAGACAAAATGCAAAGCAATAGAGTCCAAGCAAATGGACAAACAAAACTAGCAAAACTTATCTTTTGCAGACAAGGACTGGCCATATGAGAAATCCAAGGGAAGAATCAAATCCAACCAAGAACATTGACAGCAGGCATGGACTAAAGCCCAGAGCAGGTTTAAATAACAAACCCAGGCAAGGCGATTAGTGAAGGCAGCTGCCACAGCTACCTAACAGAGCAGCAGTTCCACTTGAAACCACCAGAGGGAGCCCAAGGGCAGAACTCACAAAAATACCATTAGCAACCACAGGAGGGAGCTCCAGAACGGAACTCACAACAGGGCAGTATGTGAGGGACAGTACAGAGAAGGGCAGCCTGAGAACAGTATGGAGAGGGGGCAGTATGTGGGGGACAGTACGGAGAAGGGCAGCATGAGAACAGTATGGAGAGGGGGCAGTATGTGGGGGACAGTACAGAGAAGGGCAGCCTGAGAACAGTATGGAGAGGGGGCAGTATGTGGGGGACAGTACGGAGAAGGGCAGCATGGGAACAGTATGGAGAGGGGGCAGCATGTGGGGGACAGTACAGAGAAGGGCAGCATGGGAACAGTATGGAGAGGGGGCAGTATGTGGGGGACAATACGGAGAAGGGCAGCATGGGAACAGTATGGAGAGGGGGCAGTATGTGGGGGACAGCACGGAGAAGGGCAGCATGGGTACAGTATGGAGAGGGGGCAGTATGTGGGGGACAGTACGGAGAAGGGCAGCATGAGAACAGTATGGAGAGGGGGCAGTATGCGGGGGACAGTACGGAGAAGGGCAGCATGGGTACAGTATGGAGAGGGGGCAGTATGTGGGGAATAGTATGGAGAAGGGCAGCATGAGAACAGTATGGAGAGGGGGGCTGTATGTGGGGAATAGTATGGAGAAGGGCAGCATGGGTACAGTATGGAGAGGGGGCAGTATGTGGGGGACAGTACGGAGAAGGGCAGCATGAGAACAGTATGGAGAGGGGGCAGTATGCGGGGGACAGTACGGAGAAGGGCAGCATAGGTACAGTATGGAGAGGGGGCAGTATGCGGGGGACAGTACGGAGAAGGGCAGCATGAGAACAGTATGGAGAGGGGGCAGTATGTGGGGAATAGTATGGAGAAGGGCAGCATGAGAACAGTATGGAGAGGGGGGCAGTATGTGGGGAATAGTATGGAGAAGGGCAGCATGGGTACAGTATGGAGAGGGGGCAGTATGTGGGGGACAGTACGGAGAAGGGCAGCATGAGAACAGTATGGAGAGGGGGGCAGTATGTGGGGAATAGTATGGAGAAGGGCAGCATGGGTACAGTATGGAGAGGGGGCAGTATGCGGGGGACAGTACGGAGAAGGGCAGCATGGGTACAGTATGGAGAGGGGGCAGTATGTGGGGAATAGTATGGAGAAGGGCAGCATGAGAACAGTATGGAGAGGGGGGCTGTATGTGGGGAATAGTATGGAGAAGGGCAGCATGGGTACAGTATGGAGAGGGGGCAGTATGTGGGGGACAGTACGGAGAAGGGCAGCATGAGAACAGTATGGAGAGGGGGCAGTATGCGGGGGACAGTACGGAGAAGGGCAGCATAGGTACAGTATGGAGAGGGGGCAGTATGCGGGGGACAGTACGGAGAAGGGCAGCATGAGAACAGTATGGAGAGGGGGCAGTATGTGGGGAATAGTATGGAGAAGGGCAGCATGAGAACAGTATGGAGAGGGGGGCAGTATGTGGGGAATAGTATGGAGAAGGGCAGCATGGGTACAGTATGGAGAGGGGGCAGTATGTGGGGGACAGTACGGAGAAGGGCAGCATGAGAACAGTATGGAGAGGGGGGCAGTATGTGGGGAATAGTATGGAGAAGGGCAGCATGGGTACAGTATGGAGAGGGGGCAGTATGTGGGGGACAGTACGGAGAAGGGCAGCATAGGTACAGTATGGAGAGGGGGCAGTATGCGGGGGACAGTATGGAGAAGGGCAGCATGAGAACAGTATGGAGAGGGGGCAGTATGTGGGGAATAGTACGGAGAAGGGCAGCATGAGAACAGTATGGAGAGGGGGGCAGTATGTGGGGAATAGTATGGAGAAGGGCAGCATGAGAACAGTATGGAGAGGGGGCAGTATGTGGGGAATAGTATGGAGAAGGGCAGCATGGGTACAGTATGGAGAGGGGGCAGTATGTGGGGAATAGTATGGAGAAGGGCAGCATGGGTACAGTATGGAGAGGGGGCAGTATGTGGGGGACAGTACGGAGAAGGGCAGCATGGGTACAGTATGGAGAGGGGGCAGTATGGGGGGACAGTACGGAGAAGGGCAGCATGGGTACAGTATGGAGAGGGGGCAGTATGGGGGGACAGTACGGAGATGCTGAATGTGGGGATAGTGTGCAAATAACCTAAACTCCGTCTTCCTTTACAAACCACAGCTCCCACACACTGACAGCGCCGAGGAGTTTAGACCCAATAAGTCTCTGGGCCATTCTCCCTGCCGCCCCCCAGCTTGTGCTCTGCAGCCCCCTGGAGGGCGGCCGCCTGTCCTGTTACCTACTTATTCCAATGTGGAAAACGCTTGGAATGTCTTTGGCTCGCCGCAGCACACAGTGCACACAGGGGGGTTCTGCCTACGTTTGGGGGGCGCCTTCTCCCAGATGTTCTATGGGTGATTTCTTACAGTTTGTAGAAAAAAACCTCATACAAGCCACGTGTGACCGGCGTACAGTGGAAATAACGCCCAGCCCTGTGGCCCAGACACGTTTGGGGCAGTCAGCACCGTGAGCCCGGTATGTTGGGGTGCACAGAGCCGGGTCTGTACACGGACACGTCATAGCACGCGCTGTCCGTCCGTCCGTCCGTCCTCCGTGCGCGCCCCCGCTGCTCCCTCCCGTTTCCGGCCGCTCCTCAGACGCCCACACCCTGAAGTGTCAAAACAAAACCGCGCCTCGTCTGGATCACGTGACGCCCCGCCCCCTTCCCTGGCAGGTGAATCCGGAAGCGAGAAGCAGTGAGCGCTGGACACTGTGGTGTTCTGCGGTTGCTTAGTAACGGCCTTCGCGCTGCCTGATGGGAAGCCACGGAGTGCCCACGCTGTGACCTCTCCCCTTGGCCCCCCTCCGCCGCACAACACGGAAGCATGGCGGCCGCCGAGGGCTCCCCGGTGTCTGCTTGTTCTCAGCGCAGGCTGAGGGTCCTCTCCGGACACCTGCAGGCCGGGGCCGCGGCAGACCTGACTGCCAACGAGTGCAAGGCCCCGGCAGCTCCTTCCATCCCTAAGAAGCGGTAGGTGTGTGGGAGGTGGGCTGGGTGCGGTCTGTGGTATCCTGTGCCTGGTTCTGGTGCCGGTGCTATGGTTCTGGTTCCGGTGCCGTGTTCTGGTGCTGGTGCCCTGGTTCTGGTGCCGTGCTCTGGTGCTGGTGCCGGTGCCCTGGTTCTGGTGCCCTGCCTGGCTCTGGTGCCGGTGCCCTGGTTCTGGTGCCCTGCCTGGCTCTGGTGCCGGTGCCCTGGTTCTCGCTCTGGTGCCGGTGCGCTGGCTCTGGTGCCGATGCCCTGGCTCTGGTGCCCTGGCTGGTGCCGGTGCCTTGCCTGGTTCTGGTGCCGTGGCTGGCTCTGGTGCCGGTGCCCTGGCTGGCTCTGGTGCCGGTGCCCTGGCTGGCTGTGGTGTCGGTGCCCTGACTCTGGTGCCGGTGCCCTGGCTGGCTCTGGTGCCGGTGCCTTGCCTGGTTCTGGTGCCGGTGCCCTGGCTGGCTCTGGTTCCGGTGCTGTGCCTGGTGCCCTGGCTGGCTCTGGTGCCCTGGCTGGCTCTGGTGCCCTGGCTGGCTCTGGTGCCCTGGCTGGCTCTGGTGCCCTGGCTGGCTCTGGTGCCCTGGCTGGCTCTGGTGCCGGTGCCCTGGCTGGCTCTGGTTCCGGTGCTGTGCCTGGTGCCCTGGCTGGCTCTGGTGCCCTGGCTGGCTCTGGTGCCCTGGCTGGCTCTGGTGCCCTGGCTGGCTCTGGTGCCCTGGCTGGCTCTGGTGCCGGTGCCCTGGCTGGCTCTGGTGCCGGTGCCTTGCCTGGTTCTGGTGCCGGTGCCCTGGCTGGCTCTGGTGCCGGTGCCCTGGCTGGCTCTGGTGCCGGTTCCCTGGTTCCGGTGCTGTGCCTGGTGCCCTGGCTGGCTCTGGTGCCTGGTGCCCTGGCTGGCTCTGGTGCCTGGTGCCCTGGCTGGCTCTGGTGCCGGTGCCCTGGCTGGCTCTGGTGCCGGTGCCCTGGCTGGCTCTGGTGCCGGTGCCCTGGCTGGCTCTGGTGCCGGTGCCCTGGCTCTGGTGCCCTGGCTGGTGCCGGTGCCTTGCCTGGTTCTGGTGCCGGTGCCCTGGCTGGCTCTGGTGCCGGTTCCCTGGTTCCGGTGCTGTGTCTGGTGCCCTGGCTGGCTCTGGTGCCGGTGCTCTGGTGCCGGTGCCCTGGCTGGCTCTGGTGCCGTGTGATTTCAGGGGATGTATGATGCAGCTGCCACAGGATCTCATTCACAAAAATGTAGAAAAAACCCCTCCAGCTCCTCGTCATTGCTGCCCGTCCATCATCCGTCTTGCTTTTTTCATCACTTTTGTGGCTACAAGCAGAACATGACTGCGATGTGGGTTATCTGGTGGCCTCTTACCCCTGGCTGCACTGAGGAGAGAGATTTTTCTTTAAATATTTACTTATTAAACAACTTTCCATTTTTGCTTTGTATTAATAATCTTCTCGGCTCTCCGGACTCGGTGCCTCTTCGTTTCGCTGTACGGTGTCACTAAGCCCCCCACACGGCTGATTGGGAGTGGATGTGTTGTGGGGTCTGCTCTGTTATTGATCTGCCCTCGTCACCATCGCATTATTTCCTTTCTGATACTTCCCAGTATACCTGGTGAATGAATGAAGTTTCTTGCGGAGCAGTAAGACGGACCTGTTCTGGTACAGGTTTACACATGGGTGTGACCTGATTTTCATGTTTCGTTTTTTTTTTTTTGCTGATTTATGATCTAAAATGTGACAATCCTGGACGTCCCTGTCCCCTGTGATCTGATTAATGCCTCTGCTGATTACCGTATATGGTATGAAATTCATGCAGAATAAAGGGCAGCGCCCGGGGACACAGACACAAGAATGGGCCGTAGGAAACGTTTCTGCAGAACAATCAGAGTTTTACGTGCAGAGGAGTAACAATCGGCACATTATATACAAACTCCCCGGAGACTATAGCGCCAGTTCTGTACCATCCTCACCCGTGTCAAGCCGTGGCAGCCTCACATAGAAAGGCCTCTTTACAGTAGGGCTATTTTACCTCGGTTTTTGGTAATCTAGGGTTACAATTGTAATACTTCACTTTTGGAGATCTGGGCTCTGGTTCCTCAAGTAGTTTTCGGTCTGTACATGTTGCCATTATTTTTTTGTGCAGTAGAGAACGGGCCGTGGATAATATGTTCAGTGGACAGGAAATTAAGCTGCTGCCGGCAATTACTTAGGTGCCGTATCTCCTGTGAAAACGGAATGATTAGGCATGCTGAAATCCAATATGCCCAACCGTTCTTTTCCCTGAGATCTGCTATCGGGACAGATTTGGGGAACCCCATTTTACATCCATAGAGAGGAAAATACTCTTTATATCAAATAAGATTACATTTATTCAAGTCGTTATCATTATGACTGGTTATCACCGCCGCTGTATCAGTAATTGCTCGCTGTAGATAGACTGCTGTGGTTATAGCATGAGATTAGAGAACACCTTGTGTGCCTTTTTCTGTGGTGCCGCATCTGGTCCGTCCTGTCTGCGGTGAATCGGGGACAGCCCTCTAATGTGTGTGTGTGTGTGTGTGTGTGTATTATTTGATTTTTCTCCGGTCATGGAGACTTGTATTGACTTTATACACAAGCTCGAACCTTTCACATACATAGAATGCCATTTTTTATTTTATTCTGAAATAAATACCAGTATAGAAAACTACAAGCGTAAAGCACAGATTACCGTATATGTCTCAATGACCTCCCTATAAGATTGTTTTATTAGTTGTCAAACCAGCTTAAAATAACAGAATTACTGTATGTGAAAGCTGATGTCAGACTGATGCTACTTGTTGAAAATCGCTTTGTACTCGCGTGACACTCGTCCTATATTTCTGGACCTAATTTTTAAACGCAAGCGTAACTCTATCCTAAGAAAACAACCGTATGCAGAGAGAACCACAGTGTGAAAAATAAAAGCCTTATTAACTATTATTGTAGAGAGCATAAAGTGGACCAGCCAGTACATGACACCACATCATAGCAAGAGGGAATGTAGTATAATATTATAGCTGGTTTGTTAAATAGGTAAATGCTGGAGGCTAATGATAACACATGAACGACAACTGAGCAAATACATACAAGGAAGTATTTGTCACGGTAAGGATGAGAAAATCAAAGCCATGTCAAACCAAATCAGAGAAAAGTAATAATGGTTACAAATGCCTCCTGCCGAGGTGTGGCGACAGAACCCAGACGCACGTTTCGGTTACTTGCAGCTTTCTGGGAGAGTCAGAAAACAGGACATCTGTGCATGGGGTAGATGGGTTGATGCAGCCTAAATATAGGCTAAGGTTAGTTGCTTTGTATTCTAAAAAATGAATGAAGAGCAGAACGCCCTCTCTGTGCGCAATGCTGGGTATTGGAGAGATCACTGCTGATTGTCGCTACCCTAACCGCCTAGTGGCACATATTTGTATTGCATATGAGGGCTTGTGGTTTTATTTTTTTATTTATTTTTTAATGGACAAGTGGTAGTCTTTAATGACACAATTCGTTTTACCATGTAATGTACTGAATTTTTTTGGACTGAGCTGAAATGGTGAAAAAAAATAAAATTCCACTATTATATTTTGTGTTTAAGAGAACGGACAGGTTCCATTTCAGTTATTTATTCTGGTGGTCGCCCTTGTTCCTGGAAAAACTGCTAAAATAATATTGCCCGTGGCAACCAACCAGAAAACAACATTTTTGTAAAACAATAGTACAAGCAAAGTTAAGAAACTTTGTGATATAGCTCGCTAAATAACTCTTTATTCAGTTCTTTTCTCTGAATTTGCTGAGAGCTTCCCACGTCCGATCCCGATTGTAAAGTTACTTTGTGTTTTTTATCTTGGGACTTTTTGATTCAAAGCTCCGATATGACACTTTTATGATTGTGGCCAAAAGTTAAATGTATCTATGTGGTAGAATTGAGACCCTGGACCTGTGGCCATGGTGGTAGTCCATGTCTGCCGGCCCTGAGAACGCCTTCCTTCCTATTTACTGGCATTTGAACACCTCTTCTGATTAGCAGGCGGTAACATTTTTCTTTTGTTCTCCTCCTATTTTTTTTTCTGGAATCCCCACAAATACTCATGTTAAATACTGTACGTGTGAACGTGGCTTAATTTTGAACTATAAGCATGTGCTGATTTGTGCAAAAATTTGCAACATGTTCAGACTTAAAGCTTGGGTTTGTCCTGCGGACAAAGTACATGTTTGTAAAGCGCTGTGGAATTAATGGCGCTGTGTAAGTGAGTTAACTTTTTTTTTTTTTTAACAAATCTTGGAACACAAATGTTTCACGGTTTGGATGTGTTTAAAAATGTTTCTTTGCTGAGATACTCTTATAAATGTGACCCTACTGTGTAGTGGCCGTGTCTGATCTTACCACATCTCCTGGGAGGGGGGAATAACAAAGAGTATACAGATATTACAGCACGGGAAAACATTTTGCTGCCTTTTTAAAACCAATGTTTTACCTCCCAGAAAGCAATCATCTGTGATCCCATGCTGTCCTGTCTGTATACACTCTTGCTTACCCCTGTGTTATGGATGTGGTTTGATCAGACCATTTTCCTGCGTGGTCAGACACAGCCATTACACAGGGGCAACTTTATAAGATCATCTCGGTACAGGAGAAAAAACACATTCAATTGTTGAACTTTATTTTTGTTGCAAAATCTATTGATTTAAAATGTACTGTGTTTGTGGAAAACCCCTTTAAGTCTTGCTGTGCTCATTTCTACATTGAACAGTGCAGGTGAAGTTGCTGATATACCCAGTAGGTATAAGCAGACATGCCTCCATCTGCCCCGCGCTCTCGGCAATGAGGAGTTGTGCAGAGCAGGGCTACAGGTGTATGTATACTGGCTGATTTTCATGATCGAGTGTTCCTAGGAATGCCTCTTTCCCAATAATCTACCTGTCTAAAGACAGTAGTGATTAGTGAGCGAGCTTGGATAACGTGTTATCTGGGCATGCTTGTGTCCTAATTGAGTATTTTTGTCATGCTCGAAAAAAAATATTCGAGTTGCTGCGGCTGTTTGACAGCCGCAACACTTGCAAGGGTTGCCTAACAAACAGGCCAAAGAACCCTTATTAGCACATGAGCGTACCCGGATAACACCTTATCCGAGCACACTCGCTCATCAGACGGCCAACAAAGAAGCAAGACGCTATTTCAAAATCATTTTAAAGCCGGCATTGTTCTCAGCAGCACATTAACACGCATTGACTCCCTCTGTGTGATCGGAGTTGTGGTCGGACTGTGTAAACTGGCTACTAAACATCTGGTCGGTGGTCGCTTAACATTTGTGTGCCCGTCAACCTAAATGCATAACTTGATAAATCTGTCGCTGTTGACTACTCCTCTTCATCAACTTTTTGCAAAAATGATGCATATAAAAGAAACATTTACACAAATTACCCATTTTTTTTTTTTTTTAGGCCGTGCGTTATGGAGTAGATAAATCCAATATCCCTGGACACTTGGCAGCATCTCGGTGCTGAGATAAATGAATTAGTGAGTAGCTGAGAGTTTCTAAAGAGACAGAGTTTTACTTTTTACTTCCTCGTTAGTAAATACCGTTAGTGCTACATAGAAGTTGAAGATCATTGCCACTAAGGCAGAGTGGTCGTCTGTAACCCTGCACCAAGGACATGGGAGAGCACATGCAATATTGCCATATCATAGCAGTAATAATCTGATATCACCATCCCTGGGTATGTCTGTTATCGGTGGACATAATCACTTATGTTCACCCAAGCGCAGGATTTTTAGTCTTGGGGAAACCATGAAATATCAACTCGAACTATAGTGTGTCTGTTGTCTAGGATGGTAAAAGTATGCACAAAAATGTCAGTCGTATTGTTCCACCAGGAGGTTCCTGTGTAATAATATGACATAAATTAGAATGCGGTCTTTAACCCTTCATACAATTGTCCGTCCTCTCACCTGACCGGGAGGAAGGGCACCCCTGCATGGGACCCATTACAATATCAAATCCAGAAACTACGTCCATTGAAGATCTGACCGAATTCCTGCAGCGATCTCCTCTGCACAGAATCGTTCTTCAGTCTAAGGCTACGTTCACATTTGCGGTGCGTCAGGCACAACCGTGGCGACGCATGCGTCATGCGCCCCTATATTTAACATGGGGGCGCATGGACATGCGTTGTCTTGCATTTTGTGGCACATGCGTCTTTTTTGGCGCAAACGTCAGGGCGCAGAGGACGCAGCAAGTTGCTTTTTTTTTTGCATCCAAAATCGGCCAAAAATGGACGCATGCGTCACAAAACAATGCGTTTTTGCATGCGTTGTGCGTTGCGTCGCCGACGCAACACACAACAACGCAAATGTGAACGTAGCCTAATCTGTATGGTCTTTCCTTTTTTTTTTTTTTTTTTTTTTTTAGCCCTTTTTGGTTTATACTTTTTTTTTTTTTTTCCTTTTGCGCATGTCGGTTTCTTATCTTTTTGTAATTTCTATAAGTACAACACTTTATTTTTTGTGTTAAATCTATAATACACATGTGTTCCTTGTTGCTTTGAGTACTCACCACCTCGAAGAGGGAGAGTATCGCCTGGTTGTTTTACACTGTGTATGTCAGAGTACGCAGAGGTGCTTGGGGGGGGGGGGGGGGAAGTTGAGTGTGTATGTGTGCTACCCATGGGGTTACCTGTCAAAACGGCACGTGGTGGCAGCATGGAGTGTGGTGTGGGTGTGTGCCCTGGCTGTGGGGCAGTGTGGTTAGTTCATGGTTGGCTTATTGCAGTAGGTGAGTGAGAAGTGGTGTCCCCCATTTAAAGGACTATTTTTCTGCCAAAAGTGCCAAAAATGTTATAAACCACAGTATCATTACGTTTAGTCACAGCAGTGCCATATCATTTACCATATTTTACTCTATGTTGCTCCATTAATTTACAGTGGTTTAGACATCACTGACCCCATTGGGTTCACAAACTACCGTAATATCCCTGTTTATTTTACTGTCTCCAAAACTGTTCATTAAAGGGAGGCTGTCGGCACAAGATGACTGCTGAAACTGTAGTTGCTCGGTACACCTTCCCACTTGTTTTGTTTTCTATCTCTGGCTCTTCTGCCACCTGTAAAATAATAACTATCAATCAACGAAGGCGAGGAGGAAAATAAGTAGGCAGGACGGAGCGCTGAACTGCTTGGGCCGCGGTGAGGGTGCGCTGAACTGCTTGGGCCGCGGTGAGGGTGCGCTGAACTGCTTGGGCCGCGGTGAGGGTGCGCTGAACTGCTTGGGCCGCGGTGAGGGTGCGCTGAACTGCTTGGGCCGCGGTGAGGGTGCGCTGAACTGCTTGGGCCGCGGTGAGGGTGCGCTGAACTGCTTGGGCCGCGGTGAGGGTGCGCTGAACTGCTTGGGCCGCGGTGAGGGTGCGCTGAACTGCTTGGGCCGCGGTGAGGGTGCGCTGAACTGCTTGGGCCGTGGTGAGGGTGCGCTGAACTGCTTGGGCCGCGGTGAGGGTGCGCTGAACTGCTTGGGCCGCGGTGAGGGTGCGTTTGAACAGTCATTTTTTGTTGTGCTCTTTTTTTTTAAAGAATACTTTTTAGATAACCCTTTTCCATACACTCTTTTCAGAGCTGCTCTCTAAGGATGGCTTTCATTTTGGTGAACTTAAAGGGTTATTTTGTGCTGGCCCGTCATTACCTAAACGAGGAACACGGAAGGTCAGATCATTTGCGCAGCTCCTGTCCACAGCTAGAGAACATTGACCTGGACTGTAGACTAGGGTTGCCTGAAGCTATCTGCTCATCTCTAGACCATGCCCATCTATGAAGATAACAGTCCTACTTTATCCCTTGCAGCAGCTGTTGAGAGGCTGATTGCCATTTTGTGAATTTGTAGCCGTAGTTGGTGTTGAGCTCCTTGAGGAGAGTGAAGTCTCATACATTAGGTTTACTTGAAGGGAATCTGTCACCAGGTTTTTGCTACCTAGTCTGAGAGCAGCATGATGTAGCGATATGGACCCTGATTCCAGCGATGTGTCACTTAACCTATAAAATAATTATAGTCAAAATAATCTCAAGTTTTGCAACTGCAAAAAAAAAAAAAAAAAATCTCGGACGTCTTCAGGTTTTTTTTTTTTTTTTTTTTTTTAGTCTGTCCAACTGGCAAACCTGCCATGTAGTCTTCCATATTCATGTTCCCTGTATCGCTCTGCATCCACTTCCAATTGGCAGCTTTCTGCCTATGCACAGTATACACAGAAAACAGCCAATCAGTGGTGTGGGCGGGGTTATACAGAGCTCAGCATTCAGAGAACTGTCAGATCTGCTGTGGATAAAACAGATTTTTATCAAAACTGCAGCAAGTGACCCAGTAAGTGACACATCAATGGAATCTGTACCTCTGCCCCTGCATCATGCTGTTCTCAGATGGGGTTGAAAAAACCTGGAGCCATCAGAGATGACATTTTTCAAAATGTCGCTCTCAGTGTGACCCTAATCCCAGCACAGTGGACTAACTCGCCCGCTTATTTTGCCGAGGGGAGCTGCCCATCATAATAAGAATGTAAAAGGTTATTATCGCAATATCGATCATGGCTCTGAGGCTTAAAATCCCACAGTAAATGCAATTGCTTTGCAGAAATGCTCGCTGCTCTGCGTATTGACCCCCAGTAAACCCGCGTATCGGAGGTTGCCCATGGATGTGTCCTGTAGGTCTTCCATGACTGGTCGTACCGGCTGTTTTCTATAGCGGGTTTCCTTTTCTTACTTTTGCAGTGAGACTTATCTCCACAAAGACAGGGTTTGGAGCTGGATAGGACAAATAGGGGGATAGATCTCATCTGGGAGGTATGGCTAGGTCACTTCAGAGATTAGGACTCCAGGAAGTTAGAAAAATAATAGATGAATAGATTCTGGGATAGCCCCTTTAATTACATAGATAGCGAACCCCCTCTGTAATGTCCATATGTCTTGAAAAGGGCTACATGCCCAGGGGCCGCCTGAGCTATTAAAATGGTACCAACTATGGTGCCCCCTCCCCCATCACTGTCATCTACTGTCAAGTACTTCAGCTTCTAGGTCTGACAGGTGGTAGAGAATATTTATGGTTAATTTAGCCGTGAAATACTTAAGGCCCCGATGTTTGGCGCAGCGCCTGGAGTCTCGCTTTCCTGGCATGGACACTTACAGTAAACAGGACAGGCGAGCCTCATTCCACTGGCGCTCCTCTCATCTGCCGCTCCGACGCCTGTCAGCAAGGAAAGTGAGACGCACGGCCAGGCGTCGTCTTATGGTTAGAATCAGGTTAACAAGGCAAGGAAAGAGCTGACGGAACAGGCTGGTGGTTGTGTTACTACTATTCCTTTATACATCTGACACTTTTTAACTTGTGCTACAGTGGGGGAAATAAGTATTTGATACATCGCCGATTTTGCAAGTTTTCCCACCTACAAAGAATGTAGAGATGTGTACACATCAACTGTGAGAGACTGAATCTAAAAAAATAAAAATCAGAAAATCACATTGTATGATTTTTAAATGGTTAATTTTCATTTTATTGCTTGAAATAAGTATTTGATATAATAGAGAAACAGAACCTAATATTTGGTGCAGAAACCTTTTTTAATTAGAGGTCAGACGTTTCCTGTCGCTGGGAAACATTGAGTTTCAGCTCCTCCAAACATTTTTATTTTTATTCCGTTCAGGTCTGGAGACCGGCTAGTCCAATCCAGGACCTTGAAATGCTCCCTACGGAGCCACTCTGTAGTTGCCCTCGCTGTATGTTTCGGGAAATATATATCTATCTCTATCTCTTATATACTCAAGTATAAGCCGAGCCCCCCCCCCCCCCCTTCAATTTTGCAACAAAAAACTGGGAAAACTTAATGACTCGAGTATAAGCCTAGGGTGGAAAATGCAGCAGCTACCGGTAAATGTCAAAAATAAAAATAGATACCAATAAAAGTAAAATTGAGACCTCAGTAGGTTAAGTGTTTGTGAATATCCATATTGAATCAGGAGCCCCATATAATGCTCCATACAGTTCTTTATGGCCCCATAAGATGCTCCATATACAAATATGCCCCATATAATGCCCCATGCAGTTCTTTATGGCCCCATAGATGCTCCATATAATGCTCCATGCAGTTCTTTATGGCCCCATAGATGCCCCATGTAATGCTCCATGCAGTTATGGCCCCATAGATGCCCCATATAATGCTCCATGCAGTTATGTCCCCATAGATGCCCCATAGATGCTCCATGCAGTTATGGCCCCATAGACATACTCGCCTCTCGTCGCTGCTCCTCAGCGTCCCGTCTCTCCGCACTGACTGTTCAGGCAGAGGGCGGCGCGCACACTTATACGTCATCGCGCCCTCTGACCTGAACAGTCACTGCAGAGGACGGGGCAGCGGAAAGGTGAATTACATACCTACCTGCTCCTTGCACGGTCCCTGCATGTCCCACGGTCTTTTTCCTGTAGTGAGCGGTCACATGGTACCGCTCATTACAGTAATGAATATGCAGCTCCACCCCTATGGGAGTGGAGTCCATATTCATAACTTTAATGAGCGGCACCAGTGACTGCTGAACAGGGGAAGAAGCTGCTGCGCCCGAAGACCGTGGGACATGCAGGGACCGCGCCGGGAGCAGGTGAGTATTTGACAGGCGTCGCTCCCCCTCACTCGCCGAAAAAAAAAAAATATATATATATATATATATATATATATATATATATATATATATATATATATATATATATATATATATATATATAATTTTTTTTTATTTTAATTATTTAGAAAAATAGTTAATGCAAAATTATGCATATAAAATGTATGCATATTCCAAGTTTTTTCCCTTTTATAGTAAAATAATAAGAAAAAAATATTAATATAGAATAATAATTTTTTTTCCTTATAGTAAAAGAAGGGAAAGAAAAAAACGTAGAAATATATCAGAATTATATTGATTCATTGAATAAAGTTGCCAGGTATTTTATTTTTTTTTCTTTTACCAAAAAGTGAACATTGTAAAAACAAAACTCGCAAAAATCAATGGCAGAATCTTTTTTTTATTTATTTTTTTTTATTTTCTATTCCAGCAAAACTTTTAATTTTTTGTTCACATTTTGCCGCACTTTATATGGTGAAATGGATGTTCTAATTGAAAACCACGACTCGTCTGGTTACAATAAAGCCCTCATTTGGCTAGGTCAATGGAAAGAAAAATAGCAAACTGATGGGTTTTGGAAGCATGGGGAGGAAAAACAAAAGTGAAAAATTGTCCTGTCCATAAGGAGTTAAAATATATGTATATCGAGGTATATGGTCTCAGTGCATTCTGCTGCACCCTGGCTCAGTAAGTCTTCCAGAGGCAGTAGCCGGGTATTTTTTTGGATTATTTCCAATAAAAATCACTTCCCTCCAGTTGTGCAAGATCAGTTTTATTTAGGAGCAGCAGCCGGATTATCTCTTAAAGCTACAGTGCACAGTTGTTCCTGTTATATGCACTTCAAGTAGTGCAGTTCTGCACATAATTGCCTATATTTTTTTCCTCTACTCTTCCGTGCCACTTTTTTTTTTTTTTTTAGTACACCCCCCCCCCTTTTTTTTTTTTTTAATATATATTTGTTTACATGATACTGACTAATTCTGGCCTAATTCTTGAACCCAGGAATCTGTGGGTGTAGAGTTTGCACAGATGGGATGAGAGCTGTATGAATGGATGAGTAACGTGTGAGGTTTTGACGAGCAGCGATGAAGCATTTTACGGCTTGCACATGTCTGTCTGCAGAAAATCCAGCAGTGTATAAAGCTCTGCTGATTTGTGACAGGCGAGGGACCATTGATTCCTGGGATGTCCTCATGTGCTCTTCTCACAACATATATTATAGTGCGTGCAGAGATAAGAAGAATGGCCGACACAAGCATCCCTATTGTCCAAACATGGAGAATCCGGAAATAAAGTATGTGAGCGACTCCTGTGTCAGTGCGGCCATTGTGCCTTCATCTATACATAACTGACTCCTTGGGTAAGATCGGCAGGATGGGCCTGCACATCAGCAAGCCTGAACTAAAACCCACAGTCCATATAAAGAAGTGAGGGCTGCATGTAAAATGTCTGCAAGGATAACAGTAAAGGGAACCTGTCAGCAGGATTGTGCACAGTGACCTACACACAGTGTCAGGTCGGCGCCGTTATACTGATTACAATGATACCTGGTGATGGAATCAGTCTTGTGGTTGTTGTGTAATCCTTATTTTCAGTTTTGAGTTAATGATCTGCTCGTGCTCCTGGGCGGCCTGTGGGGGTCTGCATGTGATGCTCCGCTTACATATGCATCTGTATAATTATGACAGGTCATTGATCCTTCACTGACCTGCCCCCTATTTTACATATTGTATAGAATATTGTGGCATTAGAAAAAAATGTTTATTTTCAGCAACATGGCGGCGGTGCATATTCACAGTTGCTATTTTGCTCCAACCAAATGGTGCTGCTTGGCTGTGCTTGCGCTGTAGAATCTATCAGCAAGTAAAAGATGCTATTGCGCATGTGCCGGCGCCATTTTGCTGAAGTTTAATTCCCCCCCCCCGAGCCAATAATATTGTATGCGCTATGTAAAATAGGGGGCAGGTCGGTGAAAGATCAGGGACCTGTCATAAGCCATGCACATGAATATGTAAGCAGAGCACTACAAAGCCCTGCCCATAGTCCACCGCGGAGCACGAGCGTCTCACTAACTAAAGATTAAAGGCAGCAGCCTGACACTGTCTGTAGTCTACTGAGCACAATCCCGAAGACACTTTAAGGCCGGGTTCACACATCTGTCATGGACGTGGTCCATGAGTTGTAGATCGGACATGGTTCCTCTTGAGTTCCACAGACTTGGTGCACAGACAGACGGTGGTATAAACCAGACTGAGATCGGACCGCAGTGTGCTGACTGGCCGGCGGCTCTCCCAACCAGACCATGACATCTGCCTAGAAATACACGTCACGCTCGGGTCGGGAGAGCCGCCGGCAAGTTTGATCTCTGTCCGATCTATATGGCCATCTTGACTGTGTACTATTGGGCATATATGAGGCCATGCTGTTTTGGTCAGGAGACCCGCACCCAGTCCGTGCTTCTCAGACTGTACTTGGACTTTGATGCACGGATGTGTGACCCGGCCTGTGGTTGGGTTCAGACAGCTTTGTTGGGGTCATTTGCTTCTGCCAACTGTGGACGTGTCTGGTCCCGTGAGCTAGTCCGCTTTGTGGACAGGTGCAGGAGCTGCTTGTATTATTCCAGTTTGTTAAATGGACCATTCCAAAAATTGTTCCACATTGAAAATCTGCCATGTGCAGTGGCATACCGGCTGTATAGGATCCAAACAAACAAATATTCTTATTTGCTGCTTGCTCGGCGGCATGTTTTATACAGGGCAGTGATTGGGCGAGAGCGCTTCTGAATGCTAACTTGCTGCTTTTTGTAAATCAACCTTAAAGCCAGCCATATGTCCTAATGGGCATCTGCTAATCACAGAGTAGACCCTCGCTGGGCTCGAGTGGAGGGTCTCTTACAGAGAGCCGCCGTGTAATACTATAAGTTTCTTGCTGGTCACATCTTCTCTTGGCAACCACGCTGGATCTTGGGCAGGCCTCATTTGCAAAAGGAGTGGTCTTATTTTGATGACCCCTTTATACTCTAATTATATATTATACTTATTCTTATAGAATGTCAATGGATTTATATACAATTTGTATGTGTGTATGTACAGTACAGACCAAAAGTTTGGACACACCTTATCATTTAAAGATTTTTCTGTATTTTCTTGACTATGAAAATTGTAAATTTACACTGAAGGCATCAAAACTATGAATTAACACATGTGGAATTATATACTTAACAAAAATGTGTGAAACAACTGAAAATATGTCTTATATTCTAGGTTCTTCAAAGTAGCCACCTTTTGAGCTTCAAGAGGTAGTCACCGGGAATGGTTTTCACTTCACAGGTGTGCCCTGTCAGGTTTAATAAGTGGGATTTATTGCCTTATAAATGGTGTTGGGACCATCAGTTGTGTTGAGCAGAAGTCTGGTGGATACACAGCTGATAGCCCTACTGAATAGACTGTTAAAATTTGTATTATGACAAGAAAAAAGCAGCTAAGTAAAGAAAAACAAGTGGCCATCATTACTTTAAGAAATGAAGGTCAGCCAGTCCGAAAAATTGGGAATACTTTGAAAGTGTCCCCAAGTGCAGTGGCAAAAACCATCAAGTACTACAAAGAAACTGTCTCACATGAGGACCGCCCCAGGAAAGGAAGACCAAGAGTCACCTCTGCTTCCGAGTCACCAGCCTCAGAAATCGCAGATTAACAGCAGCTCAGATTAGAGACCAGGTCAATGCCACACAGAGTTCTAGCAGCAGACACATCTCTACAACAACTGTTAAGAGGAGACTTTGTGCAGCAGGCCGTCATGGTAAAATAGCTGCTAGGAAACCACTGCTAAGGACAGGCAACAAGCAGAAGACACTTGTTTGGTCTAATGTCCATTCCTTGTGTTCTTTAGCCCAGTCGAAATCTGTGCTTTGGTCTGATGAGTCCAAATTTGAGATCTTTGGTTCCAACCACCGTGTCTTTGTGCGACGCAGAAAAGGTGAACGGATGGACTCTACATGCCTGGTTCCCACCGTGAAGCATGGAGGAGGAGATGTGATGGTGTGGGGGTGCTTTGCTGGTGACACTGTTGGGGATTTATTCAAAATTGAAGGCATACTGAACCAGCATGGCTACCACAGCATCTTGCAGCAGCATGCTATTCCATCCGATTTGCGTTTAGTTGGACCATCATTTATTTCTCAACAGGACAATGACCCCAAACACACCTCCAGGCTGTGTAAGGGCTATTTGACCAGGAAGGAGAGTGATGGGGTGCTACACCAGATGACCTGGCCTCCACAGTCACCAGACCTGAACCCAATCGAGATGGTTGGGGTGAGCTGGACCGTAGAGTGAAGGCAAAAGGGCCAACAAGTGCTAAGCATCTCTGGGAACTCCTTCAAGATTGTTGGAAGACCATTCCCGGTGACTACCTCTTGAAGCTCATCAAGAGAATGCCAAGAGTGTGCAAAGCAGTCATCAAAGCAAAAGGTGGCTACTTTGAAGAACCTAGAATATGACATATTTTCAGTTTTTTCACACTTTTTTATATGTGTGAACACCATTTGTTCACCTAACTGGTATTTTAAGGAACAAAAGTTGAAGTTACTAATAACTGGATATTAAAACATAAGGTTTATTGGTTTTTAAATAAAAACATTTACAATTTCAGGAATAATGTACTGGAAAAATAGAGGCAGATCTAAAGTCCCCAATAAATAAATAAATAAATGGCAGCAAATTATGCAGTGACTTCCCAAGCTTTTTAAATTAAAGTAAATGATACCTAAAAAAAAAAAAAAGTGTTAATGCTTATGTAAAAATGAACCAAGAATTACTTTGAAGTGCCAGTGTCAAAAATTGATATTAAGTAAGTAAATTAAGAATAAATATGCAAAGAATAAATAAATAGTTCAAGGTTTTGTTGTTGCATTGGGTGATTAGTAGATTGAGAAGTCATTGCAGAATTTTCTTGCATTTATTTTATTTATTTATTGTGGGCTTAAATTCTGCCTCTATTTTTCCAGTATTTTTTTTTTTTTTCCTGAAATTTTAAATGTTTTTGTTTATAAACCAATAAACCTTATGTTTTAATATCCAGTTATGAGTCACTTCAACTTTTGTTCCTTAAATACCAGTTATGTGAACAAATGGTGTTTATAAGAATGTGAATGGGGCAGGATCCCCAATCTCACGATCAAGGGAACCTTTTGAATGAGGTTGGCCCCTATATGGATATACCCCCTTAGTAAGTGGTGGTAAACTGCTAGGATTTGATAATCGTTGAGGTTTCAACCTCTCGGACCCCACCAATCTTAAATATAGGTTCTTGCATTGGCGCTTTACCGCAGTGGATGGTCAGGAAAACTTCCATGCAGAGGAAAAAAAACTTTAAAGAGCAGCACTGCCGCCTGCTTTATTCTTTGCATCAGTGAACCTCCTGCATTCACAAAAGTGATGGCATATCCTAGCAATGTTCCTTACTTCCTAAGATGCAGGGCCGTATTTGCCACTAGGCACTTGAGGGCACGTGCCTAGGGCGAGGACAATGCGGGGGGTGGCACCTGAGCAAGGTTTTTTTTTTTATTTAAAGTCCTGGGTCACCTCCCGAAGGTGCTGCGTCGGGAGTCTGGACAGAGCCAGAGGGATGTCGGCACGGTGTGGGACAGGTGAGTATGAGGGACGGGGGGGAAGAAAGAGGACGGGGAGCCCGGAGCAGAGCCATGGGAGAAGGGGCGGGTTGGTGGGGGGTGGAGAGATGAGCCATGTATACAGGAGGGGGGGGGGGGGGGAATTATGAGCCATGCATACAGGAGGGGGGGATATGAGCCATGCATACAGGAGGGGGGGATATGAGCCATGCATACAGGGGGGGAATTATGAGCCATGCGTACTGGAGGGGAGGGGATATGAGCCATGCATACAGGAGGGGATATGAGCAATGCATACAGGAGGTGAACGGTGGTGGAATATGAGCCATGCATACAGGAGGGGGGGGGATTATGAGCCATGCATACAGGAGGGTGTGGTGGAATATGAGCCATGCATACAGGAGGGGGGGATTATGAGCCATGCATATGGGAAGGGGGGGGGGATTATGAGCCTTGCATACAGGAGGGGGACGGTGGTTGAATGAGCCATGCATACAGGAGGTAGGGGGGAATTATGATCCATGCATACAGGAGGGGGATTATGAGCCATGCATACAGTAGGGGGGTGGAATATGAGCCATGCATACAGGAGGGGGGGGAAATTATGGGCCATGCATACAGGGGGATTATGAGCCATGCATACAAGAGGGGGGGGGGATATGAGCTATCATAATCATACAGGAGGGGGGGAATATGAGCCATGCATACAGGAGGAGGAGGGGAATATGAGCCATGCATATGGGATGGGAGGGAGATGAGCCACGCATACAAGATGGGAGGAGGGCAATATACAGTATTGAGCATCATGTGGGGTCATTATACAGTATGGAGCATCATGTGGGGTCATTATACAGTATGGAGCATCATGTGGGGCCATTATACAGTATTGAGCATCATGTATAGCCATTATACAGTATGGAGTATCATGTGTGGCCATTATACAGTATGGAGTATCATGTGTGGCCATTATACAGTATGGAGCAGCATGTGTGGCCATTTTACAGTATGGAGCATCATGTGTGGCCATTATACAGTATGGAGCATCATGTGTGGCCATTGTACAGTATGGAGCATCATGTGGGGCCATTGTACAGTATGGAGCATCATGTGCGGCCATTATACAGTATGGAGCATCATGTGCGGCCATTATACAGTATGGAGCATCATGTGTGGCCATTATACAGTATGGAGCAGCATGTGCGGCCATTATACAGTATGGAGCATCATGTGCGGCCATTATACAGTATGGAGCATCATGTGTGGCCATTATACAGTATGGAGCAGCATGTGTGGCCATTATACAGTATGGAGCAGCATGTGTGGCCATTATACAGTATGGAGCAGCATGTGTGGCCATTATACAGTATGGGGCACTGTGTGGCCATATTTATTTTTGTTTATAATTGTGTATGAAACAGTGTGATCAGCAGTGCTAAATGGCTGTGGTTGGGACGTGGATATGGGTGTGACTAGTTGTGAAATGGGTGTGGTCAGATGCGTGGCCTAAAATTTGCTGTGGCGCACTACGTGCGCCGCAAACTTTATACCTCTTTCCCTTCTTCAAAAGTTGGGAGGTATGGTACCACATTTGCCAGATCACGGCAAGTGCAGCAAATCCCATGGGGAATGAATGAGGCCAAACGCAGTGTTGCCGTAAGTGATCCGTTACATGGCAGATGCCTGATCTCCTGCAAAAGGCGACTTTCACATCAGCGATTCTTGCCAAAGTCTATGCCAATAGTGTCATACTCACCATTGAGGGAGGCAGCACTAAAAGTGCCTAGGGCAGCAGAAACTCTAAATACGGCCCTGCTAAGATGGTAGTATATTTCTAACGGTCAGACAAAGTTTAAAGTGAATCTGTCAGCAGGTTTTTGCAATGTAATCTGAAAACAGCATAACTTAGGGGCAGAAACCCTGATTCCAGCGATGTTTCACTTTTAGTGCAGCAGTTATGATACAATCACAGGTTTCTCTGCTGCAGATCTAGCAGTGCTCTGAATGCTGAGCTCTGTATAACCCCGCACGCCCACACCACCGGCAGTTTTATGTGTACTGTATATTGTCAGAAAGCTGCCATTCAGTGTTGGGAATGCGGTTGGACCAGCAGACACGAGGAAACTAGTCCTGTAGTTCTTATCTCCCACTGATAAATCACTGACTATACTGAAACAGCAAAACACAGCCTAGTAAATGATACATCACTGGAATCAGTCTCCGCCCCTACTTCATGCTGCTCTCAGATTCCATTGAAAAAAAACCTCCTGATAAATTCCCTTTAAGATATTCTAGATCTACATATTCTATTGGCTATCGACAATCCATAGTGACCTAATCAGAAGATATTCCTAGAACCTTGGGCACTGGAATCGGGACTAGTCACTTAAACATGTCACATATATTACTTAGATCGTACTTTTCCTTTAAAACAATGGAGACTTGACATAACCAAGTCTAAGGCTATGTGCACATGTATTCTGGTCCACTGCGGATTTTTCCACAACGGTTTTGATAAATCTGCAGGGCAAAACCGCTGCGTTTTTGCTGCAGATTGATCGTGGATTTACCGCGGTTTTTCTGTGGTTTTCACTGCGGTTTTACAACTGCGGTTTTCCATAGGAGCAGCTATAAAACCGCTGCGGAATCCGCAGAAAGAAGTGACATGCTGCGGAATGTAAACCGCTGCGTTTCCACGCTTTTTTTCCGCAGCATGTGCACAGCGTTTTTTTGTTTCCCATATTTTTACATTGAACTGTAAACTCATGGGAAACTGCTGCGGATCCGCAGTGTTTTCCGCAGCGTGTGCACATACCCTTAGGCTACTTTCACACATCCGTTTTTTGCCGTCAGGCACAATCCGGCAAATGACTCCTCCGGATCCGTTTTTTTTCCAATAGACTTGTATTAGCGCCGGATGGCCTTACGTTTTGTCCGTTCTTCACTGGCAAAAATTGTGGAACCGGCGGCTGGACAAAATGGACAGATGAACGTTTTTTGTGTCCGGCGAAAAACCGGACGGCGCCTGTCCGACACTGTCCAGCTTTCCCTAAAATGGAAGCCTATGGCGCCATTTATTTCAATTGCACATGCCCTTTTTCTCGTTCGTTCGTTCGTTCTTTCTCTTTTTTTTTTCTCTCGCTCTCCTCTCGCTCTCCTCTCGCTCTCCTCTCGCTCTCCTCTCGCTCTCCTCTCGCTCTCCTCTCGCTCTCCTCTCTTTTTTTTTTTTTTCTCTTCCACCCCCGGAACAAGAAGTTCAAACTCTATCCCCTGGTTTAAAGGGAACCTGTCACCCCGTTTTTTGAGATTGAGCTATAAATACTGTTAAATAGGGCCTGCGCTGTGCGTTACTATAGTGTATGTAGTGTACCCTGATTCCCCACCTATGCTGAGAAATACATTACCAAAGTCGCCGTTTTCGCCTGTCAATCAGGCTGGTCAGGTCAGGTGGGCGTGGTGACATCGCTCTTTTCTTCCCCAGCTTTCCGTTGGTGGCGTAGTGGTGTGCGCATGTCGCAGTGACGAATCCACTGCGCGCACGTGAAGAAGCAGTGCGCGATCTGCGCTATTACCCCCTGTCATCGGTGGGGGCGGCCATCTTCCTGGGGCAGCGCGTGCGCAGATGTAGTGCTCTGCTGCACGGGGCTTCAGGAAAATGGCCGCGGGATGCTGCGCGTGCGCAGAAGAGATCGCGGCGGCCATTTTCCCAAAGCCGAGTTTGCATCTGATGGCAAAAAACATGTGTGAAAGTAGCCTACATTGTCTGCACCCATCCAGCACGGTTTGCCCAGCCGGCACACAGTCCTCAGTGAAGAGCATCCTGCAGTGACATCTGGTGCCCGCATCCTCGCCTGCAAAATTCCCTCCTCGTCCGGTCCCACATGCGCTCAGCAAGTCTACAGGACTCAAAATGGATGCTGATCTGTTAGCAGTGAAATATAGGGCTGTACAATCCGGCTCGTCTCTGCATCATTGCCTGCGCGTGCGTCTACACATAAATACTCCGAGATTGTTCTTTTGGACTAGAAAGCAAATCTGTTTCGTTTTTTTTCTTTCCCTTTGATACATTACATCTAATTAACACACCATTGCATGTCTGTTTTGTGCTATGGTACAAATTATTAGTAGATAATTGCGCAAATTATCATAGAACTTTTTTTTATTTTTTTTGAATGATTTATGTTTTTAATGTTTCCCATTGATTATAAATCGGCAAAATCTTATTTTTTTTGTATACGTTTATTGTATTTTACTTTGTAAAGAATAATAAAAAAAAAATAAATAAAAAAAAGTGGCTGAAAGTGAATATCCTAGTGTACTCACTCGCGTCTCCATAGGGAGAGACCTGTTGGTCACCTGCTGCGGCGCTGAACAGTGGGATCTTCAAAGTATATTTTCCCTGAAATGCTGAAACTTTTCAGAAAATAATATACCTGGCAGCAGTCAGGTTGCAATTCACACTGCCCGTAATCGCCTGCCGGTTACATTACGATGGACAGGAGAAGCTCTGCAAATTTATTTCTTTATTTACCGTATTTATTTTTGTTCATACGAGAAAATCACAGATGGTAAAAACTGACCAAGTGCTGTTAAAACTCAAAGCATTTATTTTATTTTGTGCATGAGAAAAATCACGGTCTGTTTTTGTATTAAAAAAAAAAAAAAACCTCCATGTGAAAATGTCAAGAATATAATTTCAAGAATTTATCAAATTCTAAAAATACAGAATTTGGATCCATCAGTCATGGCTCTAAAAGGAAAGCTTAGCTCTAGTGTGAATGGAGATTAAAAAGTTAATAAAAATAAATAAATTTCTAATGACTTTTATACAGTGCGAGTGATTCCCACGGTGAGTGTACGATAAGTTTTTGCTGTTGCACAGTTTCTGCAGCTGTTTTGGTAAATTCGGTTGCTTGTATTTTTTCACTTGCATTATTTTTTACATGCTCTTTTATTGCGTTTTTGACACTGCAGTGTTTCTCTTTTTGCTGTGTCCTGTCTTAGATGAAGGTGATTTTGTTTTACTTTCTGATATTTGGCTTTAACAAAACCAGAATGTGGTCTGTGTGCGTTCTTAGTACATTTCCACAGCAGGCATAAGATTTCCATAGATCCCATCCTCTTTGCTGGAGCTGTTTGACTTTTTGTGCATGGTGAAAATAGTCAGCGTCAAGATCTCATTTTGGGAACTTTAAAGAATCACTCCTGATCAAAGTTCTTATCCTCTTAATATATTGCAGTCATCATATTACATGGCACTGTGCACTTACAATTGCTCATTTTGCTTTTTCTACCCTGATAATTCTTCTTTTTTTTTTTTTTTTTTTTATGTAGAAGCAAAGTCTCTTGTCCCTGCATTTATTATCCCCCTCTTCAACTCCTGTCCCAGCTGCTCCCTACTTCCCCCTCTGCCAGGGACATTTGCAGTGACTTATGACTCATGAAAGTAAAATTGACCTCCTGTTTCTACATAGAGCTAAGAAGGATTCAGCTTGTCTGCTTTTAATCATTTGATGTCATAGATTTAATGAAAAAGAAAAAAAATCTCTGTAAAAAGGCAAAATGAGCAATTGGAAGTACACAGTGCTATGTAATATGATTGCAATATATTAAGAGGATAAAAACTTTGATGGGAGTGCTAATTTAAAGGTAATCGGTCAGCATGTTTTTGCTGTGTAATCCAAGAGAGTCATGATGTAGAGGCTGGGACCCTGATTCCAGGGATGTCACTTACTGGGCTGCTTGGTGCATGTTTGATAGAATCCCTGTTTTATCTACTGTAGATGTAGCAGTGCTATGAATGCTGAGCTGTGCGTGTAACCCCGCCTACACCTCTGATTGGCAGCTTCCTGTGTACACTTCAGCAAGCTGCCAATCAGTGGTGGGGGCGGGGTTACACATTAGCTGGACTATCTTGCGCTTGACACTTAGTCCTAATCTTCTGATGATAAAACACGGATTGTATTGAAACTATAGCACACAGCCTAGTATGAGACTGTTTGCTGGAATCTGGCTCTCTGCCCCTACATCATGCTAGTCTCAGATTAAATGGCAAAAACCTTCTGACAGATTCCCTTTAACCTACGAAAAGACCAGATGGATAATGACGGCAGATCCCGCAGTACATTGCATCATATGTTGGATGTAGTAAGGTAAGCGGAGACCAGGCGCAGCAGTAGACATTCTCCACACTTAAACTGTACCCAGATGTTTTACGGCTCCTTTCTTCTTTTGATGCTGAGCCCATAAAGTTCACACCTGCCGCACAGCATCCTTCTGTTTTTCCAGGGAATTGTGGGTAATATTTGGAAAGCTGTACATGTCATGTAGAGATGAAGACTGGCACATGGCGGCTGTTCCTGTTTGTTTAGCTCAGATGAAAAAGCCTGTAAAGAATGTGTGCATGTTCCTCCACTAGGATACACTTGCTGCAGATTTATTGCAAGATTCTATAGAACTGGAAATCCATTCATTTCTCTGAATTGTTGTGTTTGGGTTGGAGGCACAGCATGGATTCTTGCAAGCTGCACTCTGCAGCACGTGCATGTGGCCTTAGCAGCGGACATGCTGCAGAATCTGTCTCCAATCTGCAGGGTAGTAGATGAACAGCAAAGTTATTGAGGCTTCACCAAATCTCATCCACGTGCTGCAGAAACTGACTTGCTGTGCAGATTTTACAGCAACCCCTTTAATATCCATTATAAGCATGTGTGCACACGTTCAGGATTCTTCGAGTTTTTTCGATATAAAAACGCGAGAAAAACGCATACATATGCATCCCATCATTTATAATGCATTCTGCATATGTTGCGTTTTTTTCCGGTAAAAAAATGCAGCATGTTCATTAATTTAGCGGATGTTTGGCAGATTTCCCACTATATTATTGCATTGGGAACCTCCGGGAAAAAATGCAAAATATCTGCAAAAAACCCCCCAAAAAAACGCATGCGGATTTCGTGCAGAAAATGTCCGGTTTTGTTCAGGAAATCTCTGCAAGAAATCCACATAGCCTTAAGGTACCGTCACACTAGACGATATCGCTAGCGATCCGTGACGTTGCAGCGTCCTCGCTAGCGATATCGTCCAGTGTGACAGGCAGCAGCGATCAGGCCCCTGCTGTGCTGTCGCTGGTCGGGGAAGAAAGTCCAGAACTTTATTTCATCGCTGGACTCCCCGCAGACATCGCTGAATCGGCGTGTGTGACACCGATTCAGCGATGTCTTCACTGGTAACCAGGGTAAACATCGGGTAACTAAGCGCAGGGCCGCGCTTAGTAACCCGATGTTTACCCTGGTTACCATCCTAAAAGTAAAAAAAAACCAAACACTACATACTTGCCTACAGCCGTCTGTCCTCCAGCGCTGTGCTCTGCACTCCTCCTGTACTGGCTGTGAGCGTCGGTCAGCCGGAAAGCAAAGCGGTGACGTCACCGCTCTGCTTTCCGGCTCACAGACAGTACAGGAGGAGTGCAGAGCACAGCGCTGGAGGACAGACGGCTGTAGGTAAGTATGTAGTGTTTGTTTTTTTTTACTTTTAGGATGGTAACCAGGGTAAACATCGGGTTACTAAGCGCGGCCCTGCGCTTAGTTACCCGATGTTTACCCTGGTTACCGGCATTGTTGGTCGCTGGAGAGCGGTCTGTGTGACAGCTCTCCAGCGACCAAACAGCGACGCTGCAGCGATCCGGATCGTTGTCGGTATCGCTGCAGCGTCGCTAAGTGTGACGGTACCTTTAGTGTCTACCTAATTACTGTAATTACATATCTCAACTCGTACCTGCTTTCAAGATCTAGGCTTTTATCCTGACTAATCAAATTAATGATTAGCTAATTTCCTTTTTTTTTTTTTTTTTTTAAGCTAATCTGTGCAGTGATGCCATAAATGTAATTGGATGGCTTACTAATAGAACACAGCTAACTTAAAAAAAAAATAAAAAATGAAATATTAATAATAATTCTCTGTATTTTCACCAGTCTTCTCCTTGGCCTAGGTCTGCTATGGCAACTCATCACTATTCAAGTCAATGTATCAGAGCCTAGGTATAGCCCATAGACTACGCTGACAAGTGGCAGGACTTTTTTGCTGTGTTTTAAAGGGAATGTCATGAAAACCCATTGTCTAAAGATGACCTGTCACTTGCTCTAAAAATTGAGTTAAATTCCTTGTAAAAATCCCTGAGCTTCCCTGATTCTGTTGCTCTCTTTTGTTTTGCAGTGTGTTACTCCATTGCAGAGATATTCTCATTTGTTTCTTCGGGAGCACAGCTTGTGAAGTCTCTGCTTTCAGTCCAACTGGGTGTTTCTGCAGAGTCTTCTCTGGAGGCGTGTGCTTTGTATCCTCCCTCCCAGATGCTGCCAATCGCAGCTCAGCAATGTCTGAGACTGCTAGATCAGACTAGTAGTTGGCCGCATTTGGGAGGGAGGTATGGAAGAAGATGGAGACTCCCAGAGAAGATTCTGAAGAAACGCCCAGTTTGACTGCAAACTTGAGATTTCACATACTGCGCTCCTGAAGAAACAAATGTGAATATCTCTGCGTTGGAGTAACGCAGTGCAAAATGGAAAAGAGCAGCAGAATCGGGGGAGCTCAGGGAGTTTTATAGTGTTAGGTCCACTTTTACTACAGTGACTGGGGCTTCTACATGGGGTTATTCTATGAACCCCTGCAGTAGCAAATTTACTCCAAAGTTGTGCATTTTCCTACTTCACCAATGTTGGCATAATCCCATTTTGAAGTCCTGGAAGCAGAGATACGGGGCGCTGTTTGATAGGGTATTCAAACTGGTCTAAATCCGACAACCATCTCTGTGCCTGCAGAATAGACGTGAAGGGAACCAATATCGAGGCACACATTGAAGAATTAAGGCTACTTTCACACTATCGTCGGGCTCGGCCCGTCGCAGTGCGTCGGGCCGAGGTTACCGACGCTAGCGTTGTTTGCGCCGCACAACGGGTGCAGCGGATGCAGATTTTCATCGCATCCGCTGCCCCATTGTGAGGTGCGGGGAGGTGGGGGAGGAGATCCGGCCGCGCATGCGCGGTCGGAAAAAGCGGTCTGTCGGCAGCAAAAAACGTTACATGTAGCGTTTTTTGCTCCCGACGGTCCGCCAAAGCACGACGCATCCGTCGCACGACGGATGCGACGTGTGGCAATCCGTCGCAATGCGTCGTCAATTCAAGTCTATGAGGAAAAAACGCATCCTGCAAGCACTTTTGCAGGATGCGTTTTTTCTGCAAAACGACGCATTGTGACGGATTGCAGTTAACGCTAGTGTGAAAGTAGCCTTAGGAGACCTGCATGACACGTGTCCACTGTGGTTGGATTGACCCATCTTCCCTACAATAATCTGAATGTTTTTCTCTTATTAAATATTGTGTTTTTTTTTATTGCTAAATGGCGAATGCAATAATAGCGGGCACCTCGCAGTTAATCGGCAGAACTCTAATGGCGTCTACTCCTCTCTGTGTATTCCCTACCGGAGGACTTCTCAATGCAGATTTATTTCGCTCTATAGATAGAAAATTGTGTTCTGCAATAAGGCCTTAGAATAAAATAAAAAAATGTCGGTCTAATAAATCGTAAACATGAAATTGTATTCCTTTTCTCTAAATGGGACATTAATATTTGAACATTTCTCACTAAAACCCTAATCTGTCCATAACAATTGAGTACACCCATTCACTGGGAATGGAGATGAATGATGGCCGGCAGTGCATTAACAATTTATGAGCTTATTGAATTGACCTCTTAGGCGCAGAAATGTCCAATAAAACATAATATTAGTTTCTTCCAGACTAAGAAAAGGAGAAAAAGATAAAAAAAAAAATGTTTTTGTTTTTTTCCCCCCGATTTTGCATCCTAATAATCATAATGTGGGTAATGTATCACGCCACGGTCTGGTTTACGGCATTAAACACATCCCGGTTTCAGCGCTGGGCGAAGAAAAGGACAAAGGCATTATTGGTTTATCAGGAATTGTGATTCCTTGGTCCTCCGCCCGCCATTCTGTCTGTGCCCTGTAAGTCCGTCATACTGTAGAAGGGGGAAAAAAAAAAAAATCTTACTGCAGAACTGTTCCAGAACATTAAACCTTATAAAAATAAAAAAATAAAAAAAAGGCAGAAAAAAAAAATCCGCCATCCCCAGCCACGCAGCAGTTTGAAAATGTTCAATCCATTCAGCGCCAGTTGTATTTAATATTTCTCCGATGAACTCAAGTTCAACCCGGCTCTATAATTTTCAGTTTATTTGCCTTCCGCGTTCACGTTCGATAAAACAGTCACTGCCAGTTCCAGCCGGTTCTGGGTAACTGTTTCGTCCCCGGTCAGGCCTGCAGCATGTCGCAGAGCTTTTCGGGCTTTTATATCCGTTCTGGAGCTTAAAGGGTGGGGAACGTTATATGGCTGCAAAAAAAAGGGGGGATGTCTGTCTGTGTGAACTGATTTGCATGGGAGGTGAAATCACTCCGCACATACATTTGCCTTGTAATGAATTGTCTTGTATATTATGTGTTTATGGCTCGCCTTCCAGCCTGCATCTGTTTAGCTCCCTCGCCTGCATGAGCAAAGAGAAGACCACCATTATCTGCCGTGCCACACACAACATGCCCCTTTACAGACTGGCCTTACACTTTAACAAATTCCTTTTGCTCGTTACAGATCGGCCCTTATTATTTTTTTCTTAATTTAAAAAAAAAAAATATATATATATCTATATCTATATCTATCCATCTATCCGATCCATTACACATTCAACTGCTACAGATGATAATTTGGTGTTGAGCAAACGTGCTGAGATAAAGTGTTCTCAGCATGCTCGGGTGCTAACGAAGTCTTCGGCGTGCTCAAAAGATGTGTTCTAGTTCTCGCACCTGCTTGTCTCACGAGACCGCTACGTCATCATCTCGCGAGACCGCAATGCACTCTTGAGACTGGAGCGCGCGAGGAGCATCGGTAAACGCTTCCTGGATCCAGGGGCCAACAGAAGGTGAGTATATAACTATTTTTTATTTTAATTCTTTTTTTTTTTTTTTTTAACAGGGATATGATGCCCACATTGCTATATACTACGTGGGCTGGGCAATATACTACGCGGGCTGGGCACACATGCATGTGTGAGGTCGCACGCATTCAGCAAAGCATCGCATTAGCTAAGCATCAAGTTATAGCAGTTATTCCATGGCAGTTAGTCAGGGCAGGAGTCAGGTAACCCACACTCTGCTCTCCCTTCTATCCATGTGCTTTATTCCTATCCTCCTATGTTCCTTTGCAATCCACATCCACCGCCCAATCCCCCCTCTATCACAACTCCTATACATCAGCCCCTCTATACTTCCCTCTCCCATGTACAGCTCCCATGCACTTCTCACCTTCCTGAAAAACCTCAGTCCATCTTGCCAAAACACACTGCACCAAAAATCTTCTTACAATTCCAAAAACTTCTTGCGTTTTATCTTCCTACTCCTACTGATCTCAGGGGACATCTCCCCCAACCCTGGTCCACCATCCCACAACCTCAACTGCTACCCTACCTCACATCAAAACCATTCTAACCTTATTATTACTTGCACTCCCTCATCTCCTTCTTTTAATTGTGCCCTTTGGAATCCACGGTTTGTATGTAACAAGCTTCCTTTCCTGCACAACTACTTTCTGAACAACTCTCTATATCTATTGGCCCTCACTGAAACCTGGATCCAGGATTCTGACACGGTCTCCCTTGCTGCCATTTCCCATGGTGGCCTACAATTCTCCCATTCCCCGAGACCCAAAAACAGACCTGGTGGTGGAGTCGGCATACTCCACTCACCACAATGCACCTTCCAGGTCATCCCACCACCTCCATCACTCTCATTCCCTTCTTTTGAGGTCCACACCATCAGGCTCTTCCATCCCCTCTCCCTCAGAGTAGCGGTCATATACGGGCCCCCAGGCTCACCCACCCACTTCCTGGACCATTTCTCTGCCTGGCTGCCGCACTTCATGTCCTCAGAACTCTCAACCCTTATCCTGGGAGACTTTAACATCCCCATAAACAACCCCACTTCCACATCTGCATCCCAGCTTCTATCACTAACCACTTCGCTCGGCCTCTCACAGCTCTCCACCTCTGAGACACACAAGGACTGTAACACCCTTGACCTGGTCTTTGTCCGGCTGTGTTCAATCTCCTACCTAAATAACTCGCCGCTTCCCCTCTCTGACCACAACATTCTCTCCTTCATGCTCACAAATCCTTGCTCACCCCAGCACCCTCCTACCTACCATTCAGTCAGAAATCTACAAGCCATTAACCCTCATACACTTTCAGATTCCTTACACTCATCATTGTCCTCAATCTCTTCTTTTTCCTTTCCTGATCTGGCGGTACATCACTACAATGACACTCTTGGAAGCACCCTTGACCAAGTAGCTCTCCTCACCCTCAGAACCTCCAAACACAGAGTAAAACAGCCCTGGCTCACATCACAAACCCGATTTCTCCAGCGATGCTCTAGGTGTGCTGAACGCTTATGGAGGAAAACTCGCACACCCAGAAGACTTCATACACTTCAAATTTATTTCAAAAACCTATAACTCTGCCCTTCACATCGCCAAACAGACCTACTTCACCACCCTGATCTACTCACTATCCAACAACCCCAAGAAACTTTTTGACACCTTTCACTCCCTCCTCAGGCCAAAAGCTCAAGCCCCTATCACAGACATTTGTGCTGATGACCTGGCCTCTCAGTTTATAGAGAAAATAGACAATATTCTTTACTGTTAGGGCGGTAAGAATCTGGAATTGCTTGCCTGAGGAGGTGGTGATGGCGAACTCAGTTAAGGGGTTCAAGGGAGGCCTGGATGTCTTCCTGGAGCAGAACAATATTGTATCATACAATTATTAGGTTCTGTAGAAGGACGTAGATCTGGGGATTTATTATGATGGAATATAGGCTGAACTGGATGGACAAATGTCTTTTTTCGGCCTTACTAACTATGTTACTATGTTATATCCGACAGGAAATCCGCTCCCAGACACCAAGTTCAGTGACTCCCATCCCTCCATGCATCTCCCCTGGCTCACTCTCCGCATTTGATCCCATTACAGAAGAAGTCTCCACGCTCCTCTCTTCTTTTCGTCCGACTACATGCTCTACTGACCCCATTCCCTCTCATCTCCTCCAGTCTCTCTCTCCAGTCGTCACTACTCGCCTAACTACAATCTTTAATCTCTCACTCTCCTCACGCATTTTCCCGTCCTTCTTCAAACACTCTCATTACTCCGTTACTAAAGAAACCCACCCTCGACCCATCCTGCACAAACAACTACAGACCGGTCTCCAATCTCCCCTTCATGTTTAAACTCTTGGAGTGCCTAATCTACTCCCGCCTTACCCGTTACCTCTCCACTCACTCCCTCCTAGACCCTTCACAGACCGGTTTCCGCCCCCTACACTCAACAGAAACTGCACTCATCAAAGTGACCAACAACCTTATGACAGCAAAATGTAACGGTAACCACTCTCTGCTCATTCTTCTCGATCTTTCTGCAGCTTTCGACACTGTTGACCGCCCTCTCCTACTCTCTAGGCTCCAGTCACTTGGCATTAAGGACACTGCTCTCTCCTGGTTCTCCTCCTATCTTTCTGACCGCTCCTTCAGTGTTCTGTTCTCTGGCTCCACTTCATCTTCTCTTCCTCTCACTGTCGGGGTACCTCAGGGCTCAGTCCTTGGCCCCCTACTCTTCTCCCTCTACACGGCCCCAATTGGACAGACAATCATCAGATTTGGCTTTCAGTACCATCTTTATGCTGATGACACACAACTATATACGTCATCCCCTGGCCTTACTCCTGCTGTACTACAGAACGCCACTGACTGTCTGTCCGCAGTCTCCAACATCATGTCCGCTCTCTATCTGAAACTCAACCTCTCCAAAACTGAACTTCTGCTCCCACCATCTACTAATCTCCCTAAGGCTACTTTCACACTAGCGTCGGCCCGTCGCAGTGCGCTGGGCCGACGTTCCGACGCATCCTGTGACAACGCAGCACAACGGGAGCAGCGGATGCATTACTACAACGCATCCGCTGCCCCATTGTGAGTTGTGGGGAGGAGGGGGTGGAGTTCAGGCCACGTATGCGCGGTCGGAAATGGCGGACACAACGCACCAAAAATCTTTACAAGCAACGTTTTTTATTGCCGACGGCCTGCCACAACACGACGCAACCGTAGCACAACGGTTGCGACGTGTGGCAATGCGTCGCTAATACAAGCCTATGGAGAAAAAACGCATCCTGCAAAGAACTTTTCAGGATGCTTTTTTTCTGCAAAACGACGCATTGCGACGTGCGTCGTACGACGCTAGTGTGAAAGTAACCTAAACTTGACGTTTCCCTCTCCGCTGTCTGGGTGTTATGTTTGACTCCGATCTCTCCTTCACATCCCACATACAATCTCTTGCCCGCTTGTGCTGCTTACACCTAAAGAACATCTCTAGAATCCGCCCTTTTCTCACTATAGAAACAACAAAAACCCTCACTGTCGCCCTGATCCACTCCCGCCTGGACTACTGCAACGCTCTATTAATTGACCTCCAGCTCACGCGACTTTCCCCTCTCCAGTCCATCCTTAATGCGGCAGCTTGGGTTGTCCATCTGGCTAATCATTACTCACACGTCCGCTCTTCGCCAGTCACTACACTGGCTGCCCATTCATTACAGGATACAATTCAAAGTACTTGTTCTCACCCACAAAGCTCTCCACAGTGCAGCACCCCCTTACATCTCCTCCCTCATTTCTGTCTATCGGCCTAACCGACCGCTGCGCTCTGCAAATGACTTTCGATTAACCTCTGCACTAATCCGTACCCCCCACTCCCGACTCCAAGACTTCTCCCGTGCTGCGCCAATCCTCTGGAATGCTCTACCCCAAGATATTAGGACCATCCACAATTTGCATAACTTGAGGCCCTCGCTCAAAACACATTTGTTCAGAGCGGCCTATCACATTCAGTAATCAAACTCATTTTATGTTTGTGTGTAGCCCATTCACTATCTCCATCTATCTCCCACCCCCTGAAGATGGCTGGACCATGATTGTAAATACACACCTGTACTTTGTATCTCCCCCACCTCAATGTAGAATGTAAGCTCTCACGAGCAGGGTCGTCTTATTTCGCTTTAATTATTGTATTGTTAACGTTGTTACTTATGACTGTTGTGTTTGAAGCTGTTAAACTGTAAAGTGCTGCGGAATATGTTGGCGCTATATAAATAAAGATTATTATTATTACTATGTGGCTGGGCAATATACTACGTGGCTGGGCAATATACTACGTGGCTGGGCAATATACTACGTGGCTGGGCAATATACTATGTGGACATGCATATTCTAGAATACCCGATGCATTAGAATCGGGCCACCATCTAGTGATTCCATAATTTTTCCCCTCTGCTTGGTTAACCCTCCGTCACATACAATATTCGGACTAACGAGTTCACATACAATGTGCCTGTCAGGTGCCTGCTGGAAAAATACCTATAATATCTAATGTTTGCAATTTCAGTGCTCTAAAAGTGATCAGTGACCTTCATAGGGATGTAATAAAAGAGACTACACATAATCAGTTGCAAAAAAAAACATTTACTTAACATAAAACTAATAACTATGAAATACAAACTTTTCAAAACTCCCGCCAAATAGTCCCCAGTTCGACTCTCTCAAAAAAATGTACAAAGAAAATTTTTGAACACAAACTTAATTTTAAGGTACCTTAAGTACTATTAAAAACATATTCAATCAGAAGTAGATGCTGAGGTTTCCCCAGAAAAGTCACACTTGCAGAGCAAATAGCAAGAATTACACACCATTTTTGCATGTGTCAGGCAAATTGCTTTATGACATTTGAGACATTCATAATTTGAAAGCCTTCTGGTTCCGCTTTCCGTTTGGCAGGTGGTGCATCTCCTTCTTTTGTGAGGTGGTGCAGATGGTGACTTTTCACCATCATCTTCTGGGCGGAACCTTTTGAGCTGAACTTGAAGGCGAGAGGGGATACCGATTGTTTTCACGCTTCTCCTGCGTAGCTCTCCAAGTACTAGTTCATGGGCCAATTTTTTCAGATACAATCGTCTACGGAGTGGTTCAAGCTTGTTTTCAAGATAAATTACTTGTGAATTTATACCACCCAAATTCAACATAGCAAAAAATATGACCATTGGCCAGCGTTTGATGTTTCTGCTGACGTTGAAAGTGGAGCACATCTGATCTGCTGTATCCACACCCCCTTTGGTGGCATTGTAAAATGTAATTATCTCCGGGTTTTTTTCTGCCCCAGTCCCAGGATCGATGGCAGCATCATCATGAAGTGTTGATAGAAGAAGTACGATTTTTTTGGCATATGACCATAGGAAACTAAAGCCTTTCCATTATGGAATGCAAACATACTGCTGTACTGTTGTCTCTCTTTCACACTTACAAACTGTGGCAGCAATTCCCTTTTGTTTTTTCTTACAGTTCCCACATATGACAGCTTCTGAATTTTCAGATAATCAATCAGATCACAACTTGTAAACCAATTGTCAGCTGTAATATTGCGACCCGATCCAAATAAGGGTTCAGCCAGTCTTTTTACAACATCAATGGGTTTGTTGCTCACACAGTAAGGACCTTCTGGTTGTTTTCCTGCATAAACTTCCAGGTTGTAAGTGTAGGTCTTACTGGCATCAACAAGGGCATACATTTTTATTCCATATTTGTTTGGCATTGATGGAATATATTGACGAAAGGCACATCTACCACGAAAACCAGGGAGCATTTCGTCAATAGTGAGATTCTCTCCAGGGTAATAACTTTGTTTACAGTTTACAACAAATCTTTGAAATATATCACGAATTGGAGCAAGTCGGTCATGTATTTTGCGTTCGGTTCGGGTAGTTCTGTCGTCAAACCGAAGGCAACGAATTAGAATCTTGAATCTGTTTATGGACATAACAAGGCTAAATTTTTCAACTCCATCCCCATCTTTACCCCAAAGTTCCTCCAAACTTTGTCTATTTGCCCTATAAGCTCCTGCAAGGTACAGTAATCCAAAAAAAGCACGCAGTTCTATTTCATCTGTGGGCTTGATGGTTCTGTTGCAGATGTACTGGTCCTTTATAATGTCTATATATTGGTTGGTATATGTGACAATAGAGTCCAGAATGTCATCTGTAAATATACTGTTCCAGCATTCAACTGCAGTTTTTGCATTACGTGCAGTTCCTATTACTGCAGGAAGGTGAGTAATAATGTTTAAAGGTTCCCTACGTTTTTTCTGGAATGGCTTCTTGTTCCATTTAGTATTTTTATCTTTTCCAATATAATATGATCCAACTTCTTCATCCTCACCACTGTCACCATCTTGCTCTGTTTCAGAATCCAGGACACATTCTTCCACCTCATCATGAGAATCAATCTCACTTTCCTCTCCTAAATCCTCATTCAGTGTGAGGTCTCTATCATCTAACAGCATGTTTGTTACTTCCTCAACATCAAGTTGTTTGGATAAATTGTACATTTTCCTCTCCATTTCAGCAGATAATCTGAAGCAAGAGAAGGAATATGTTAGGGAACTACTGTATATGCCTGAGCAGCACACTTTCTTTTATAAAATCTCCCTTATTTCTATGAAATATCCTCACATTTTGTGCTATACATTCATAAAACAAGCTAAATAAACTATTGTGATGAATAAAAACATAAAATACCAACCTTACTGAATGTGACGTATTCACATACAATGAGCCTGAGAGATCTGTGCAGCTACAGTTAGGGCCAGAGATATTTGGACAGTGACACAAGTTTTGTTATTTTAGCTGTTTACAAAAACATGTTCAGAAATACAATTATATATATAATATGGGCTGAAAGTGCACACTCCCAGCTGCAATATGATAGTTTCCACATCCAAATCGGAGAAAGGGTTTAGGAATCATATCTCTGTAATGCATAGCGTCCTCTTTTTCAAGGGACCAAAAGTAATTGGACAATGGACTCTAAGGGCTGCAATTAACTCTGAAGGCGTCTCCCTCGTTAACCTGTAATCAATGAAGTAGTTAAAAGGTCAGGGGTGGATTCCAGGTGTGTGGTTTTGCATTTGGAAGCTGTTGCTGTGAGCAGACAACATGCGGTCAAAGGAACTCTCAATTGAGGTGAAGCAGAACATCCTGAGGCTGAAAAAAAAAGAAAAAATCCATCAGAGAGATAGCAGACATGCTTGGAGTAGCAAAATCAACAGTTGGGTACATTCTGAGAAAAAAAGGAATTGACTGGTGAGCTTGGGAACTCAAAAAGGCCTGGGCGTCCACGGATGACAACAGTGGTGGATGATCGCCGCATACTTAATTTGGTGAAGAAGAACCCGTTCACAACATCAACTGAAGTCCAGAACACTCTCAGTGAAGTAGGTGTATCTGTCTCTAAGTCAACAGTAAAGAGAAGACTCCATGACAGTAAATACAAAGGGTTCACATCTAGATGCAAACCATTCATCAATACCAAAAATAGACAGGCCAGAGTTAAATTTGCAGAAAAACACCTCAAGAAGCCAGCTCAGTTCTGGAAAAGTATTCTATGGACAGATGAGACAAAGATCAACCTGTACCAGAATGATGGGAAGAAAAAAGTTTGGAGAAGAAAGGGAACGGCACATGATCCAAGGCACACCACATCCTCTGTAAAACATGGTGGAGGCAACGTGATGGCATGGGCATGCCTGGCTTTCAATGGCATTGGGTCACTTGTGTTTATTGATGACATAAGAGCAGACAAGAGTAGCCGGATGAATTCTGAAGTGTACCGGGATATACTTTCAGCACAGATTCAGCCAAATGCTGCAAAGTTGATTGGACGGCGCTTCATAGTACAGATGGACAATGACCCCAAGCATACAGCCAAAGCTACCCAGGAGTTCATGAGTGCCAAAAAGTGGAACATTCTGCAATGGCCAAGTCAATCTCCAGATCTAAACCCAATTGAGCATGCATTTCACTTGCTCAAATCCAGACTTAAGACAGAAAGACCCACAAACAAGCAAGACCTGAAGGCTGCGGCTGTAAAGGCCTGGCAAAGCATTAAGAAGGAGGAAACCCAGCGTTTGGTGATGTCCATGGGTTCCAGACTTAAGGCAGTGATTGCCTCCAAAGGATTTGCAACAAAATATTGAAAATAAAAATATTTTGTTTGGGTTATGTTTATTTGTCCAATTACTTTTGACCTCCTAAAATGTGGAGTGTTTGTAAAGAAATGTGTACAATTCCTACATTTTCTATCAGATATTTTTGTTCAACCCTTCAAATTAAACGTTACAATCTGCACTTGAATTCTGTTGTAGAGGTTTCATTTCAAATCCAATGTGGTGGCATGCAGAGCCCAACTCGCGAAAATTGTGTCACTGTCCAAATATTTCTGGCCCTAACTGTATATCCTCTCCCCTGAAGCTCTGAAATCCAACTGTGATATCAGGTTTCACAGACCTTCAAGAGACAGGAGACTACCTGGAGGGAGGGGGTTTCCTCACAATCTGGTGAGGAAGGAGAAATGAAAGTAAAAGAGAAGCACCTGTCAGATCAGTTGTATGTGACGGAGGGTTAAAAAAAGTAACCATTACTGACTATCACATTTTTTGTTCTTGATTTCTTTTAGTGTTTCTTTAAAGCCATGAAGTTGCCATTTGAAATGACTGTAGTTTTGTGCCATGTCTGTGAATGAACATCCTCCAAGGCCGGTGACTCCATAATTTTTGCCAGGGGTTGTAGACTGTTCGGAGGGCTGATCCTACTGACATTCCCGTTAATAGCAGCTTGTAGATACATTTCTGGTAGAAATAACAGAGACAAGGAACAAAACTAAGAGATCTGAGAAACAATGATTTTGAAATGTTATTATAAGAAATGTGAATATTTCCATAGCTGAGATGAGGCTTGGGTGACCCGGCTGCTGGATGAAGTGTTCCATGTTGTGCCCTACGTGTCCTCTCCTAGGCCGGCACAGATCAGTAAAGCTCGGACGTCACCGCTCGGGGGGCACACTGTCGCCTCTGAGCTCCGTTATTGAGTAACTTCCTATGTGTTGCGTTTCTTCGCTTGCACGGACCTTTCATCATACAGTCCCTTCCTCCGCTCTCGGCGGCTTCCTTACATTTCTGCCGCATCCACTCCTATGTTCTTATGCTGCTTCTTTAAGGAGGACCTGTCACTTCCACAAATAGTAACATAGTAACATAGTTAGTAAGGCCGAAAAAAGACATTTGTCCATCCAGTTCAGCCTATATTCCATCATAATAAATCCCCAGATCTACGTCCTTCTACAGAACCTAATTGTATGATACAATATTGTTCTGCTCCAGGAAGACATCCAGGCCTCTCTTGAACCCCTCGACTGAGTTCGCCATCACCACCTCCTCAGGCAAGCAATTCCAGATTCTCACTGCCCTAACAGTAAAGAATCCTCTTCTATGTTGGTGGAAAAACCTTCTCTCCTCCAGACGCAAAGAATGCCCCCTTGTGCCCGTCACCTTCCTTGGTATAAACAGATCCTCAGCGAGATATTTGTATTGTCCCCTTATATACTTATACATGGTTATTAGATCGTCCCTCAGTCGTCTTTTTTCTAGACTAAATAATCCTAATTTCGCTAATCTATCTGGGTATTGTAGTTCTCCCATCCCCTTTATTAATTTTGTTGCCCTCCTTTGTACTCTCTCTAGTTCCATTATATCCTTCCTGAGCACCGGTGCCCAAAACGGGACACAGTACTCCATGTGCGGTCTAACTAGGGATTTGTACAGAGGCAGTATAATGCTCTCATCATGTGTATCCAGACCTCTTTTAATGCACCCCATGATCCTGTTTGCCTTGGCAGCTGCTGCCTGGCACTGGCTGCTCCAGGTAAGTTTATCATTAACTAGGATCCCCAAGTCCTTCTCCCTGTCAGATTTACCCAGTGGTTTCCCGTTCAGTGTGTAATGGTGACATTGATTCCTTCTTCCCATGTGTATAACCTTACATTTATCATTGTTAAACCTCATCTGCCACCTTTCAGCCCAAGTTTCCAACTTATCCAGATCCATCTGTAGCAGAATACTATCTTCTCTTGTATTAACTGCTTTACATAGTAAAATATCGATATTTGCAGATGATACAAAACTGTGTAAACCTTCTACCAGATCATTAATGAATATGTTGAAGAGAACAGGTCCCAATACTGACCCCTGCGGTACCCCACTGGTCACAGCGACCCAGTTAGAGACTATACCATTTATAACCACCCTCTGCTTTCTATCACTAAGCCAGTTACTAACCCATTTACACACATTTTCCCCCAGACCAAGCATTCTCATTTTGTGTACCAACCTCTTGTGTGGCACGGTATCAAACGCTTTGGAAAAATCGAGATATACCACGTCCAATGACTCACCTTGGTCCAGTCTATAGCTTACCTCTTCATAAAAACTGATTAGATTGGTTTGACAGGAGCGATTTCTCATAAACCCATGCTGATATGGAGTTAAACAGTTATTCTCATTGAGATAATCCAGAATAACATCCCTCAGAAACCCTTCAAATATTTTACCAACAATAGAGGTTAGACTTACTGGCCTATAATTTCCAGGTTCACTTTTAGAGCCCTTTTTGAATATTGGCACCACATTTGCTATGCGCCAATCCTGCGGAACAGACCCTGTCGCTATAGAGTCCCTAAAAATAAGAAATAATGGTTTATCTATTACATTACTTAGTTCTCTTAGTACTCGTGGGTGTATGCCATCCGGACCCGGAGATTTATCTATTTTAATCTTATTTAGCCGGTTTCGCACCTCTTCTTGGGTTAGATTGGTGACCCTTAATATTGGGTTTTCATTGTTTCTTGGGATTTCACCTAGCATTTCATTTTCCACCGTGAATACCGTGGAGAAGAAGGTGTTTAATATGTTAGCTTTTTCCTCGTCATCTACAACCATTCTTTCCTCGCTATTTTTTAAGGGGCCTACATTTTCAGTTTTTATTCTTTTACTATTGATATAGTTGAAGAACAGTTTGGGATTAGTTTTACTCTCCTTAGCAATGTGCTTCTCTGTTTCCTTTTTGGCAGCTTTAATTAGTTTTTTAGATAAAGTATTTTTCTCCCTATAGTTTTTTAGAGCTTCAATGGTGCCATCCTGCTTTAGTAGTGCAAATGCTTTCTTTTTACTGTTAATTGCCTGTCTTACTTCTTTGTTTAGCCACATTGGGTTTTTCCTATTTCTAGTCCTTTTATTCCCACAAGGTATAAACCGCTTACACTGCCTATTTAGGATGTTCTTAAACATTTCCCATTTATTATCTGTATTCTTATTTCTGAGGATATTGTCCCAGTCTACCAGATTAAGGGCATCTCTAAGCTGGTCAAACTTTGCCTTCCTAAAGTTCAGTGTTTTTGTGACTCCCTGACAAGTCCCCCTAGTGAAAGACAGGTGAAACTGTACAATATTGTGGTCGCTATTTCCTAAATGCCCGACCACCTGCAGATTTGTTATTCTGTCAGGTCTATTAGATAGTATTAGGTCTAAAAGTGCTGCTCCTCTGGTTGGATTCTGCACCAATTGTGAAAGATAATTTTTCTTGGTTATTAGCAGAAACCTGTTGCCTTTATGGGTTTCACAGGTTTCTGTTTCCCAGTTAATATCCGGGTAGTTAAAGTCCCCCATAACCAGGACCTCATTATGGGTTGCAGCTTCATCTATCTGCTTTAGAAGTAGACTTTCCATGCTTTCTGTTATATTTGGGGGTTTGTAACAGACCCCAATGAGAATTTTGTTACCATTTTTCCCTCCATGAATTTCGACCCATATGGACTCGACATCCTCATTCCCTTCGCTAATATCCTCCCTTAAAGTGGACTTTAGACAAGACTTTACATAGAGACAAACCCCTCCTCCTCTCCTTCCTGCTGGAGTCGGGGTGGGGGGGTGGCAGCCTTCCTGCTGGAGTTGGGGGGGCGGCCTTCCTGCTGGAGTCGGGGGGGGGGGGGGGGAGTGGCCTTCCTGCTGGAGTCGGGGGGGGGGGGGGGTTGCGGCCTTCCTGCTGGAGTCGGGGGGGGGTTGCGGCCTTCCTGCTGGAGTCGGGGGGCAGCCTTCCTGCTGGAGTCGGGGGGGGGGGTTGCGGCCTTCCTGCTGGAGTCGGGGGGCGGCCTTCCTGCTGGAGTCGGGGGGCAGCCTTCCTGCTGGAGTCGGGGGGGGGGGGGGGGGTTGCGGCCTTCCTGCTGGAGTCGGGGGGCAGCCTTCCTGCTGGAGTCGGGGGGGGGGGGGGGTTGCGGCCTTCCTGCTGGAGTCGGGGGGCAGCCTTCCTGCTGGAGTTGGGGGGGGGGGGGGCCTTCCTGCTGGAGTCGGGGGGCGGCCTTCCTGCTGGAGTCGGGGGGCAGCCTTCCTGCTGGAGTCGGGGGGGGGGGGGGGGGGGGGGTTGCGGCCTTCCTGCTGGAGTCGGGGGGCGGCCTTCCTGCTGGAGTCGGGGGGGGGGGGGGGGGGTTGCGGCCTTCCTGCTGGAGTCGGGGGGCAGCCTTCCTGCTGGAGTTGGGGGGGGGGGGGGGCCTTCCTGCTGGAGTCGGGGGGCGGCCTTCCTGCTGGAGTCGGGGGGCAGCCTTCCTGCTGGAGTCGGGGGGGGGGGGGGGGGGTTGCGGCCTTCCTGCTGGAGTCGGGGGGCAGCCTCCCTGCTGGAGTTGGGGGGGGGGGGGCCTTCCTGCTGGAGTCGGGGGGCGGCCTTCCTGCTGGAGTCGGGGGGCGGCCTTCCTGCTGGAGTTGGGGGGTGCGGCCTTCCTGCTGGAGTCGGGGGGCGGCCTTCCTGCTGGAGTCGGGGGGCGGCCTTCCTGCTGGAGTTGGGGGGTGCGGCCTTCCTGCTGGAGTCGGGGGGCGGCCTTCCTGCTGGAGTTGGGGGGTGCGGCCTTCCTGCTGGAGTCGGGGGGCGGCCTTCCTGCTGGAGTCGGGGGGGCGGCCTTCCTGCTGGAGTTGGGGGGTGCGGCCTTCCTGCTGGAGTTGGGGGCGGCGCTAATTTTCTTTTTTTCCCCCAGACTACCCTCCAGGTGGATCACCACTAGAAGAACCAAGAGATGTATAGTAAAGTATAGTGGCTCGTGACTTACAAGCCCAGGTGTGGTCAGACAGCAGTGCGATAATTAAGCTGGCGCGCTCTGCCATATGGCGCCATCCGATGTGACCGGCGATGCTCTCGTACTTTCACTCCCCCTTTTTGTTTTGCAGCTGAGAGCTGGGGGGGCAGTGCGCTGTTCCTTACTTTATAGAGCGGCATATAGGGGGCACATGTCCCCTGCACCATTCTGTGCCGCTCACAACCTGGCACTGTGATGGGGAGGCTGTATGAGGTCTATTGTGGGCAACTTGCCATCCTGGTGAACCTACTATTACAGCTAGTGTGGACTATAGCTAATGGCTTCTATTTCGTGCCCTTTGATTCCTGCAGCGCCCCCCTCGGGCACGTATGCACACCCATATGACACGTACATGGCGTCTCTTCAGGATATCCATTGGGCTCGCTCTATTCTCTGTATTCTTCCAGGATAGAATCATCCAGAGACTGCCATGGCGCGAGCTGTCTGCACCTGTGGCCAACTTGTCTCCTCTTTTTGGACTCCATAGGGGAAACCGGAAATAATGTGAATCCCAGGGGTCTTGTCCGGGGGGGGGGGGGGGGGGACTCAGTCTTGGCATGTGCTTGGCTGCCCCTGGCAGGGTGCAGGCAGACAATGTGGCCCCCTCCTTCTTCCCTGACCTCTTCTATTAGGAGGCAGTTAGGACCCCCATTCACCTGTGATGGTCGGCTGATGGGCCCCTGTAGGTGGCGCTATTCTCTGTAGCCCTCGCTGGTAGCACACGCCTGATACACATCACCCCCATATACAGGACTGTATACGCAGCACAGAACAATCACATTGTGCATGCACCAAGCTGACACATCGCTATAAAATAGGAGCAGGAATAAAACCAGACAGAAAAGCCTGTGTGCCGCTAAGTCCAATCCTAATGCATGGTTACAGGGTGAATTTGGATGACTATGCTTTTGCTGAAATAATCATTTTCCTAATCTGCATAATAGGAGGAATATTACACGGTCTTCCTGGTATTGGAGGATATTGTTGCTGGAGCCATGGCCTTCCTTTCTCTGCATCCTCTGTGTATGTGATTGAACAATAAGGCTGTGGGTGGGATCAGCCTGGACCTAGAGGGCAGCACAGGAGGAATGTGTCATGGAGTAATGCTGCCACCTAGTGGCCATTTCATAAAGTAGTATTTTTGTGTTAACTATTGATAGACTAGTTATTTCCATGTGAGCAGGAGACGCTGTAGGTATAAATGACTATAGAAATTAGTGGTGATGAACCCCAAGTTATGATTATTGCAGTCGGTGTATAGACGTGTAGCGCGCTATGAGGTGGGACGTGGCTGATCATGCTCTGCGCCAATCGCGAGCACGCGGCGGCCTGTGTAGGGTCACAGCGAGGCGCAGTACCTTGGGTGACCTTACTCTGTCGCTCGCCATGCTTGTGACATTATTCCTAAGAATAGAACGCCAGTAGCAGGAATCAAAGGCGGCAGTGTCCTCACCAGTCCCAACCAGCCGGGGTATCGCATCAGTAGTCATGCCTTACTGGTTTATATGGACCTTACATTTATCAAAGGGACATGTAAGGGTCCTGACTGCTGATGAGAGAACTATAAGTATCAGCAGGGAGCTGTGGTGTGCATCCTAATCAGAAGTAATGTGCTATATATAGCAGGAAACGAATATATATTCTAATATAGCATTGCATCCTCTGGCGATCCTGTTGCTATCCGTATACCTAAAAGTGGCGATGACACAGTATGTGGTGCCCGCCGTGCTGCGCTCATGGACTGGTGACATATCAGGACCTCCAGCTGCAGGGGTCTCAGGAGGCATCACGTCGTGGTTATACTGCCACCTTGTGTCCACAATTGGACCTTTCCTAGAAAAATAATCTATTGGCAGCAGCAATAAAACCAATGCAAAATAGTTTACAAATGTAAAATTTTTTTGGGGGGCTTGTTTAGCTCTAATGTAATCTGATCTCTATGGAGCGCTTTAATATTTGAAGAAAAAAAAAATCTTTCACAACTAGAATCGTCCAAGTTCCACCGGTGCGACATCTTCCTGTTTGTTCTACTAGAAGAACTACGTTTAGGGGAGAATAGCTCCCATAATATGGCAGCATATAAGACATGAACAGAGGGAAAAAAAAAAAAATATATTATTTTTTTTTAATTTATTTGAAACATGCTGAAAAATAACTTTATACATTGCAGAAAGGATTTTTTTTTCTAATATTTTAATTTTATTATAATCTATATCACACACACAGATACATTTATTTTACTCACTTTTCTATAGCGCCATCATATTCTGCAGATCTTTACCTACCATACCATCACTGTCGCCATTGGGGCTCACAATCTTCATCCCCTATCAGTATGTTTTTGGAGGGTGGAAGGAACCCGGAGGAAACCCACGCAAACACGGGGAGAAGACACAAACTCCTGGGCTCTGTGCGCGGGTGCAGACACCGGTCACTTTCAGGAATAACTATGGCGATTATTTCAGCTGTCGTCTGTACATTCCTGGTCCGGCTGTAGAAACCAGACCTTTTTTCTACTGTTTGTAGGGAAAAAAATGCTGAAGAAGTTTGTACAGAGCATTTTCCGGTAATTTCTGACATTGTCCGTAGCAATACTCCGGGCTGCAGACGGCTCTCGTGACTTTCTAATGTGTCCGTAACAAAATGTCAGTTGCCTGATTTTTGGATGAGAACATAGAGTTCGCAACCTCAAGACTCCAAAACATGTCTGAAATGTTTTGGTTTTTTTTTATTATTATTATTTTGCTTTTGATTTATAATTACAGTTTGTGACTTCTATAGAAAATTCTGACTTCAGTCCAGTATTAACAGATGTAATTTATTTACTACCTTACTAAGCGCCGGTATATATTAATAAAAAATATCCGACATGTGATAATATTGTGTTTATTTAAAAATTATAATAATTGACTTAAAATACACACACGCACACACATACCTCGCTTATTGTGTATGTATATATAATATATATATATATATATGTGTATATGTATGTATATGTATATATATATATATATATATATATATATATATATATATATATATATATACATATATACATATATACATATATACATATATACATACGCATACATACACATATATATATACCGAATCTACTCGGAGGTCTGTGACCGCCTGGGACATGCTGCAATTGTTTTACGCTGTTCCTTGATATGGAGGAGGCACGGCATCCAGGTCCACAGAGGTGCACACATATGTAAGTGTGGACATTTATGGCTTGTACTTTTCTCTCTTCTCCACGCAGACAGGAGCTTCTGAAGTGGAACGGATGGGGCTACAATGATTCCAAATTCACTTTTAACAAGAAGGGCCAAGCTGAATTCACCGGCAAGAGGTAAGATGAAAAAACGATCATTAGCACATGTAAAATCAGATGGAATTTTGATGGAATTTTCCGTGATCTCTTCTTGGTCTTCTACAGACTAAATGTAGTTGATTTCTGTCGGGATCATTATATCTGTAAATTATCTGCTCCATTTTGTTCACCCAATGTATCAATTCGTCACCACGTGCTGATATTCTTGTCCTGTGACCTACAGGATGAGTTCCCCTCATGACCTGTAGATGGTGCTGTAGTATAATCAAGCCTTCCTTTATTACACACCAAACCTTCAAATGGTTAAATTCTGCAGGCGGGCCTATGTAAATTCATAATGAGTCATGTATGACTCTGACCAATGAGGACGCACGTTTATCTCTGGCTGACGCCCACTAATCCATCATTGTAGACTGCTGGTGCCGCCCTCAGTCTGGGATCAGCCAATCGGAGGACACCTCACAGTTGGCGCAGCTTTGTGTAAAGCGAGCATGAGCCACACAATAAAGCATTTTAAAGGGGAGGGGGTTGGAAGGGAGAAGTGGGGGTTTTCCCCTCCAGAATGGATTGTATCAATGTAGAAGAAAAATGAAAGGAGCTGCCATTTACAGGACTGTAACATTATGAAGTCAATGTGTTTAAAGCTCGGAAATGTTTTTTTTTTTTTTTTTTTTTTTTTGTTTGCAAGAATCTAAATCTGAGGAGCAGACGGAAGGAATTGCTTAAATGGTAATCGCCTAATGTTGCTTTCACCATTGCTCCTAATTAAAGGTCCTACATGAGAAAAGACCGCAATGGAGACACTGGGACACAATAATGCATCAGATATTTCAAGATTTTATATACTGTATAATACCCGCTGCAGCTGCTGAGGAACCTCTTCTTTTGAGGAGCTACAATGAGTGGCTGACATGAGGAGGATCTTTTTCTAAAAGGGTCCCGCATCAGACTGAGATAAAATCCGCAGCCCCCGTGGTGATCTTTGTATAATCCGCAGGTCCTGAGACTGCGCCATTTATACTGATGTGACCAAACATTTCCATCGCTGAATTCTATACATATAATGACCTGTTTTTTTCCCCCCCTATGCTTAATGTCTGTGACAGACCTCATCTGCAGGTATAGATGAGCAGTGCCTACGTGGTGCCACTATCTAGCTTAATATTGAGAGTCTGACCTCAAATTATGATGTTCGTGCAAGTATTAATACTAGGGATGAGCGAGCATGCTGGGATAAAGTGTTATCTGAGGATGCTCGAGTGCGAATCGAGAGTCTTCTGCGTGCTCGAATAATATATTTGACAGCTGCAACACATGCAGGAATTGTCTGATAGTTAATCCCTGTAAGTGTTGCGACTGTCGAACAGCCGCGAGACATTCAGCCATAGGGACTAGAACGTGTTTTTCATACAGTTAGCACATGAGCATGCTCAGATAACACCTTATCAGCGCACCCTCAGTCATTGGCAATAAGTACTGACTAACGAGGAGTAAACCTGCCGAAATGTGAATTTGGCATATTTCCTCGCTCTCTTCTCCACCCCGCTTCGATCTGTCGTCTTCACTTGGGTCCGGTCTTTGGTGACATCTTTGGTGTTTACAGATGCCGCAGGAGACCAGATTGAAAGATATAAGGGGAGTAGTTTTTTTTTCTTTTTTTTTTCTTGGCAGTCTCCTAGCCCTCTGCAGGATCATCAGCACATTGGCTGCTGACTATGATTTTGATTGTTTCTTGCAAAGCGAATCAGGAAAAATTTATGGCAAATTTGATTTTCCTCTAATGAATTGGCTCATTTCTTTTGCAGAGTTGTTAATTAGCCTTTGTTTTGAGCTTTTATGTTGATTTGATCCCTGCATGTGTTAAAGCTGTCGAACAGCCGCGAGACATGCAGCCGTGGGGAGTCGAACATATTGTCCGAGCATGCCGAAGATAGTCTATTGGGACTCGAGCATGCTTGGATAACACCTTATCTGGGCGCGCTCGCTCATAACTAGTAAGAAGCGTTTATGGTCCAGCCATTGTATTTCACTGTCCGTGTTGCGGCTGCAGTTCCTGACTCTACCGCAGTCATGACCGGATCTATCAGGATCATATGTACCTACAAGGCTGATCACTCCGGGCGGAGAAGAGATCACACTGGGAATTTCGGCTCTGTTACAGACACGTGGCCTCACTGTAAAATACTGTCACTATGTAGTCGTATGAAAGCGGCTTTTCTCAGAACCTCCTAAACTACCTCCTCTAAGGCTCTGTACACATTGTCATGTTGCGTTTTTGCTCCTCTTTTTTTTTTTTTTCTGTGCGGATTTCACAACACCTGAAGGGTTTCCTGATGACAGCAAAGTGCATGAGAATCCTGAAGTCTGGTGCACACGTTGCTTATTTGCAGATTTGGGGCAGAATAACTTCTTGCATGTCAATTCAGCTACTCATACTAATGAGTGGAGGAAAATCTGCACCAAAAAGACGAGTAAAAAAACACAGCAAAGAACATGCGGTTTTCCTGCCAAGAAATGCAGAAATACCAAATGTTTAACTTGCACATACCCAAGGGAGTATTTCCAAAAGGCAGCTCTCCAGATAATTCCAATGTAAGGTGGATGTTACGGACCTATGTGACCCTGAAGGATATTCTGACACGTCTGGTTGGCCAAGAACCAGTGTTCCCAGTGTTCCCAGTATGATTCGCTGTCACATGTAAAATCTGTGCCGTCCACTAAATCACATGGAATAGAATTGATGGCAGGAATCGATCAGGAAGACGGTAATAGACATGTGCAGATTCCTCAGCCGCTGTCTGTGCTGCCGGTGGCATTGTGTAGGGTATGATCTGTCACCATTGGTCTGCCTTATCTATAGGCCGGGATGACTGATGGGGGCAGCGCTCTGATTGTAATTGCCGCACTTCCCAGCATCCTGGGAGCAGAATTTTCCAGTGTTTACTGCTGGCCGGTGGATCAGCAAAACCACTCAATAAATTATCCACATCTGTTCTTCACATGCAAAGCTGCCTGGTGCTCAGGAGATAAACCCCAGACAATGTTCTGTGTCCACCCCGAGCACCCACCCAGAGACAATAGACCCCCTGGGGGTGGGGGGCTTCACAGGCTGTGTCTCTGCCATACTCCTCTTCATGTTGTGTGTGTCTTCATTAATTAAATGCGTCAGCAAAACCCGAGCGTCCTAAATCAGCTGTCAGACAGGCAAGGAGTAAAGGGGCTGTGTATGGGGGCACATAGGATTTACCGTAAGTGCCCTCAATGTAGCCAAAAATTAAACTATATGGAGCCAATTTCTGCTAATGCTTCAAATTTTCTTCTTTTCGGGATTGTTACCAGTTGTGCAGTGACCATTTCATTTAGCAAAAATCTCCCATCCTCCTTGGACATTTCTGTCCTTCAGAACATCCGGCCATTGGACCTTTCCTGCCCTCTTTCCGAGTCCATTAAAAACTGCCTTTGTGAAGTCCAACCTTAATGTCTTAGTCCTCGCTGATCTACCTCCTCTTTTATCCAAAAATTTGAGGATAGCGCTGATTGCTGCCTCCTAAAGTCCCAGCCACCTTTACTTACTCAACCATTTCCTCCCCGTTGGTAAGAATTAGGTCCAAGATTGCGGATCCTCTTATTGTCCCTTCTACCTTTTCCACCACCGGGATTTCTAAAGCTATGTTTGGTCGAAGATGGGCATTATTATCCAAGGGGAGCAAAGCTGTCTTTGACCAATGTAATGTTTTACAGCAGAAAAGACCCCAAATTTAGAAATGGTATCCATGAATACTGGGAGAAAGATAATAATATTGTGAACAACTAACAAGTCATCTGCCTACAGGGTGATCCGTTCTTCTTTGCCACCATATTTAAAGCCCTTAAAGGGAAGGTGCCACCAGTTTTCTTGTAGTTTTTTTTTTTTTTTTTGTGTGTGTGAAATTAAGCTTAAAATAGTAATTAAAATGTATTCATTCAATGTTTGCACTGTTTGCAAAAATTTCTATATGAAAAAAATATATATTTTTTACAAATATATATAATTTCCACTAGGGGGAGCATTTTCCGTTTTAGACCTCAAGCCGCTATAGTGAGACTTACCAGCTTTACTGTTAGCTGGGAAATTGGGGCACTAACTGCTGACATCACCATTTCCCTCCCCTTTCAGGTGGTCTAGTATCCCTGGGGTAGAATGAAGAGTAGCATCAGAGGGCAGTGCCATTTTGTAGGTGACTGCCCTGTGATCTGCTATCACCAGTAGTTACACTCTCTCTCTCTCTGTCTCTGTCTCTCTCTCTCTCTCTCTCTCTGTCTCTCTCACCCAGATGACATGATTCTCTCACACCCCCCCCCCCCCCCTCCACAAGTTCACTGCAGACCCTCAGCTCCTTATCTTACTGAGGGAGGTGTGACAGCTCCTGCTGGGATAATGCTTACACTATTCCTCCTTGATGTCTTTGCAGTCTCTGATACTCTGAGCTTTTCTCCTGCATTTTACTCCCATCAATCCATGATTTGTTCTGCTGGAAGCAGTACTGCTTATGTTAGCTGATCCTAATGACATGAGACAAGAATCGAGCACAGTCGACAGCCGAGGGCTCCATGAATATGGTAGCAGAACACTCCCAATACTGTGAATTGTGCAGCCCACAGAGGCGTGCCCAGTTCACAGCAGTGACCATTCTATTACTATAGATCGGGTCAGAGTCCGTCTGTTATCTCCTATGACAAGGTGCTGCTATATTATGAAACTGAAAGTGTTGTGCTGCTACTATGAAAGCAAGAGGTCAGCCTCCAGTGCCTTCTTTAAACTCCTATAACTCACAAAATATGTTTCAAATGCAATAAAAACGTGGTTATAACAGCATGTTATGCTACATTACATTGATTTATTAATGATCTACAAACACGGTACTTTCCCTTTAACCCCTTCACGACATGCGCCGTACTAGTACTGCGCATGCCGTGAATCCCCCTTTGATGTGGGCTCCGGCGGTGAGCCCACATCAAAGTCGCAACATGTCAGCTGTTTTGTACAGCTGACATGTGCGCGCAATAGCGGTGGGTGAAATCGCTATTCACCCGCCGCTATTAACCTGTTAAATGCCGCTGTCAAACACAGACAGCGGCATTTAACTACCGCATCCGGCCGGGCGGCCGGATATGACGTCATCGCCGACCCCGTCACATGATCGTGGGTCGGCGATGCATCAGGAAGGTAACCATAGAGGTCCTAGAGACCTCTATGGTTACTGATGCAGGTCTGCTGTGAGCGCCCCCCTGTGGTCGGCGCTCACAGCACACCTGCATTTCTGCTACATAGCAGCGATCTGATGATCGCTGCTATGTAGCAGAGCCGATCAGGCTATGCCAGCTTCTAGCCTCCCATGGAGGCTATTGAAGCATGGCACAAGTAAAAAAAAAATGTTTTTAAAAATATGAAAAAAATATAAAAGTTTATATCCTAAATAAAGCAATAAAAAAAAGCAATAAAAAAAAAAAACCAAACCTACACGTATTTGGTATCGCCGTGTTCAGAATCACCCGATCTATCAATTAAAAAAAAGCATTAACCTGATCGCTAAACGGCGTAGCGAGAAAAAAATCCGAAACGCCAGAATTACGTTTTTTTGGTCGCCGCGACATTGCATTAAAATGCAATAACGGGCGATCAAAAGAACGTATCTGCGCAAAAATGGTATCATTAAAAACATCAGCTCGGCACGCAAAAAATAAGCCCTCAACCGACCCCAGATCACGAAAAATGGAGACGCTACAAGTATCGGAAAATGGCACTTTTTTTTTTTGGGAATTTTTTTCACCACTTAGATAAAAAATAACCTAGTCATGTTAGGTGTCTATGAACTCGTAATGACCTAGAGAATCATAACGGCAGGTCAGTTTTAGCATTTAGTGAACCTAGCAAAAAAGCCAAACAAAAAACAAGTGTGGGATTGCACTTTTTTTGCAATTTCACCGCACTTGGAATTTTTTTCCCGTTTTCTAGTAAAAGACATGGTAAAACCAATGGTGTCGTTCAAAAGTACAACTTGTCCCGCAAAAAATAAGCCCTCACATGACCATATTGACGGAAAAATAAAAAAGTTATGGCTCAGGGAAGGAGGGAAGTGAAAAACGAAAACGCAAAAATTAAAAAGGGCCGCGACTTGAAGGGGTTAATACCCAGGTGTTGTCTGTTACAGGCTAAAGGTTCTACTGCACTAGCAAAAAGCAGTGGCGATAGAGGACAGCCTAAAAAGATCAAAACTCTCCTATATATCCCCATTAGACCTTATTCTAGCGGTCAGGCTCTTGTTCAGTAGAAGTACCCATTGGATAAAATTAGGCCCAAATCCCGTTTCCCTTAGCACGGCCTACATACATTTTCACTCCACACTATCAAAAGCCTTTGTGGCATCTAAGGCGAGAATGGCTTTATTCTTGAGATCAGGCCGTACCTCTTTGTAAATTCAGACATAGCCTTCGTAGGTTAATGGCCGTCAACTTAGATGGCGCGAAGCCGGCATGATCCGTGTGTATTACTGGCGTTCTCACAGAGCTCAACCTATTTGCCAGGATTTTTCCAGAATCTTGACCTTATTCGTTAGTAGTGAAGTGGTTCTGTGTGATTTCCGAAATTCCTTATCTTTCCCTTCCTTGGGTGAGACAACTGTTATGGCCTCATATAGTGATCTTGGCAGTGTCCCCTTGGAAAATGCATCGTTAACCATTTCCAAATAATCTCATAAAACCTCCTCCTCAAATATGTTAAAGATTTCTACCGGGAGGCCATCAGACCCAGGGGCGTTATCATTCGGCATTTCCCTACTGCTAATTGAATTTCTTCCAGGGAAATCTGCAATTCTAAAAACAAACCTCACTTTTTCTCAGAGTTGAAAGTTTAATCCTAGTTGGGTAATCTGCTAATTCTTCTCCCGAGTACTTAGCCGCGGACTAATACAAATTGGTATAAAAACTTTGTAGAGTCTGTAACATTTCAGGAGTCCGGCTGTTAATCCTGCCCTCTCTAGATCTTTTAACCATTGTTTAAAAGCGTTCTCTCTCTGAGCTTGGGCCATATTGACTAGTAAGTGGCCAATAGTTTCTCCCTCCTCAGAAAACTGCTATGTTAAAGGGGTTGTCCGGTCAAAACCGATAAGTCTACAGTCACTGTGTGTGAGTGCATACTTCTGAACCATTCACCCCGGCACATGCACTGTGCACTGCGGGGATTCACCGGTTTCATACCCGGAATGGAGGGTATATATGAGTTATACATACCCCCGGCCAGTGGGCGCAGCTTCCCTGCATACCCTTGTATTGAGCTGAGGCCGGCCAGCGAGCGTGGCCAGTTAGAGGGCGCACCCACTGGCCAGGAGTATAACCTATAGTGCCTGGTCTGAAACCGTCGAATCTTTACAGTGTACAGTGTGCGCACTGGCAGGTTCATTAGTCTGCAGTCACACAGAGTGACTGCAGACTTGGTGGTTTTGGCCGGTCAACCCCTGGGAAATCGCTTCAAGGATACAGCTTTTTCCTTTAGGTGCTGAAGTAGATCCATTATGCCTTCTGAGGGGTTGCCCCTAGTTCAGACTCCTCCATAGATGATGCCATAAATCGGGACATCCCGTGTGTAGCACACTGACCTCTTGAGCGTGGTACTGGAGGATGGAGGCCTAATGGCAAACTGTTCCATCTGTACAGACACATCTGCACATCTCCCTGTCTCCGCCAGCTGGCAGTGTGGAAGCAATCTTGGATTTCGGCCGATACCGGCTCTTCGTCTCCCCTGCTTTTTTTGAGCGCGTCATGACACAACCCAGAAGTCGACTCCCTATCGTCATCTGAGGGTCTGCCTCCAGTAGACGTACACACCTGAAAATGATACACGACAGAGCACACGTTCGCTGTTCACTATAGTCTACGTTCCGGTCTGCGTATGCGTCCTAATATTCACTATAGTCTACGTTCCGGTCTGCGTATGCATCCTAATATTCACTATAGTCTACGTTCTGGTCTGCGTATGCATCCTAATATTCACTATAGTCTACCTTCCGGTCTGCGTATGCGTCCTAATATTCACTATAGTCTATGTTCCGGTCTGCGTATGCGTCCTAATATTCACTATAGCCTATGTTCCGGTCTGCGTATGCGTCCTAATCCCATTTTGCTGTGGATTCGCGCTTAAGCCCCGATGGGACCAATGAATGGGTGCCAGAACGCTATGTGAAATCACATTAACCCATTTATATGAGCAGGTAGGGGATGGGAATCTGAAAAAAATGATACCTTGTTCTCTGTAATCTGATGTGTCATTCCCAAAAAATCCATGTATTTCTTAATATGTAAATGATCTGTTAAGATCTATGGGCCGGACATAGATCTCCCTGAGAGTCTGTCTCCAGAGCTTATTTTACATGAAATAGGGTGTTGCCATTGTGCTGGCGGTGCATGTGCAGCCGCATCTCTTATCCCCCTTGTTCTTAATATGCGCATGCGCCGTCCGCTGCCTTGACTAGCCCGATGTTTTGAGCAGTGGCGATATGTCTTCTCTTTCGCATACACTGTGCAAAGGACCAGAGCAGGAGTGCGCCGAAGACCAGGCTGAAGAGAAGACATATCGTCGCTGCTCAAAACATCTTGCTAGTGAAGGCAGCGGACGGCGCATGCGCATATTAAGAACAAGGGGGACAACTCGAAGATGCGGCTGCACATGCACCACTGGCGCCTTTTTATTGGATGGTCTCCAAGATACACAGCGTTATGGCCACAGTGGATTTAACAAATTCTGGTTTTAAGTTAGTTTGGGTTTTATCAGATTTGTGCAAATCAAATATTTTACTTAAAAATAGATAAACAAAATGTATCTTGGGATTACCACATGTGTTACTCATTTTTAATTTGTCGTAATTTGTCTTCAATACACTAATAATCAGCTGTGTATATCTACATCAATTCCTTATGGGTTGCTTTAAGAGAAATATCAAAGGGATTTCTCTGACTGTATTTTTTAGTAGTCCCTTTATAAGGACCCCTTTCCTACAAGCTAAACTGCAAGAGCTGTCAGCCAAGCTCAGTATTTCATGACTGGCTATTTATGTGGATGGTCTGTGTGTAATCCTGCATTTCCCCAACGATACACTTGATCTATGTGGATTCTGCATCTGATCTCGCACCTGTCAACTTGTCCTCCGGTCCTGAGTTTTCAATAAAGTACAACATGATCGCATTTCAGCTAAATACAGTGCAGGGGATAATGCTGTGACCTTTTATAGAACTTAATAAACACAGAGGGATAATAATTGTAACGGGTTGGATTAAAATTGGACCTATAGGGAAGATGTACTCCTCTTTATAAATTTATTAGTGATGAGCGAAAATGCTAGGACAAGGTGTTATCTGAGCATGCTCGGGTGCTAACGGAGTATCTTCAACGTTCTCGAATAATATGTTCGACTCCGCGACTGCACATCTCGCAGCTAACAGACAATCCCTGCATGTGTTGCGGCTGCTGCGAGATGTGCCGCCACAGGGACACGAACATATTTTTTGAGCACGACAAAGACACACTGTTAGCACATGAGCATGCTCAGATAACACCTTATCAGAGCACGTTCACTCATCACTAATCGTTATATGGATTTTTGATATTCTTGCCAAAAACTTTTTATGAAGGTTTATCAGCATTGAGGCTCATACAGACATCCGGGCAAATTGGTCCCAGCATAGACTGCTAATACACGGACCGGCCGCGACTCTTCCGACCCGAGCGTGCCCGCTTCTTATAGAGCTATGCGGCTGAGACCCTCGGGTCAAGAGAGTCGTGGCCAGTCCTGTGCATCGTGGTCCATGATCGGACCGATTTGCACGGACGTGAGTAAGCGCGGTGCATGGCTACATCCACCAATGTACCTGCTGGAACATTTGGCCGTCTCCTTCACCCGTCCATGCTGCGGTCCCACACATGGAGCCATCCATGCATTCCCAGCGTCGTATTTTACGGCTATAGTGTCCGGCCCGATCACGGGTCTCCTGACCTGGACTAGCAGCCTCATATGCCAGTCTGGGGAGTAACAGACTGTAAAATGGGGTCGTATGAAGGCATCCTGGGGCCGCATTCAATCATTTTCTTTTCTTTTCTTTTTTTTTTTCATGTACATGTTCTACTCCCATTTTTTTAAGCATTTCTCAATGGCTGCCCAGTTTTGAAGACTTGCCTTCAGAATTCTGCAGCCATGATGTGGGTGCCATTTTGGTTACAGCATGGAGACCTAACCTTTTTTTTTTTTTTAGAAAGGTTTTATCATATTCCTGTTCAATAAGAAGTTATATTTTATTGGTGCCTTAATCCCATAAACTGTCCTACTAAGAATGAATTTGCATGCGACAGGTTTATTACAGAAATGTCCGTGTCTGACAATCCCTGCCATTCACCAAGCGCATGGATTTCTGCAATATTTGGACAATATCTCCAACAAGTAAACCTGAGCTCTCGATGAGTTATCACATTTTCCATATTATTGGACAGTAATGGGGAAATACAGTGTTGTGAAAGCAAAGGCTTTATCATCCTTGGGGAAAACAAGAACTGCTCTTCCTCTGGTTGTTCCTCCTGGAAATGTATGACTATATTGATAGCTGGATGTTGGTTTGCCTGTAAAACGCATGAGATTGAGCTGAATGCCCTGCCCATAAGGGTGCAATGAGACCATTATCAAGAGGAATAACAGAGGAACAGCGGAATGCAGATTTTGAAGAAGAGTCTGCAAAATTTCTATTTTAAAGAGGACTTGCCACTTACCATAAATATGTAACTTTTTTTTAAATTCTATTATTAACCGTAGAATGAACCATACAACATACACATTTGCATTCGTCATTATTAAGTATAACATAAAATAAATATGTAACTTTATTTTTTATTTTTTTTGTTTTACACGTGTAAATGCCGCCGTACCTCTGAATCTGGTGCAGTTTTTGTTTTGTTCCTGCGCCTCTCTGGTCCAGAGATACAGCCCCCCTTCTGTGTATGTAAATCTAGTTTTTTTTTTTGTTTTTTTTTTTTACAAATGGGTGTGGCTCTTTTTGACCACATCCAGTTGGCTGATCAGACTAGCTTTATATACAGGGGAGACTGGGTTGTATCTTTGCAACGGACAGGCGCAAGAACAAAACAAAAACTGCACCAGATTCAAGAGAGCAGCGGCATTTAGACCAGTTTAAGAAAGGACATATTTGTGCCGCGTGACGAGTCCTCTTTAACTATAGGAGAAGCTTGTATTAATTTTTGGTTTATTTTGTGCCGTATCTGTTCTCGTCAGTAAGTGTCTCGTCTCAGGACTTATAATTGGTGCGCTCTGATGTCATCATCGTTCTTAATACGTCTCCATTTATTAGATGGCGACTTTGTAGGTCGCCCAACAGCAGTTTGTCTCGTCTTTTATTTCCCGGCATCTCCTTTCTTCTTCCTCCATCCCCAGTAATGAATCCTCACAATGCATCGCCTGGGCGCAGCGCCGGTTTATGTCCGTCAGCCGGCCTGGTGCAGATGCTGTGCAGATTTGTTTGTGTAGCCCAAGTACTTGACTCCGGCAACGTTCATCAGACATGGAGTATTCATTTGATACGGTTGATCGTAGAGCAGAAAAATTAGCTGAAACGGCTCCTTTTTTAGGCAGGACGGTTTAAGTAAACAGTGTCTGTGGGAGAGGGTAATATAATATTTTGGCAGTCTCCTTTATTTTTCTACCTTGCCTTAATAAATCTTCCAGAGCCGGGTCTCCTGACTCGTTCTCCGGTGCGGGGCTGTGGGGGCCATCTCCTACACTATAGACACTCTGTGGGATTTGGGATAACACTTATCGAGGAGAATGATGAGTTTTCGGAGTCGGTACGTTGCCGGTGGCTGGTAATGCACATTTACACTTCCAGTTATCTAAACAGGATTAAATTGGAATTGTGCTAAATAAAAAGTGGTTTGGATGTGTTTGTGTTCATCTCCATTTTGCTTTTGTCCCTGATCCCAGGAAGAGATTTTCCTCCCCCCAATGTCAGCACATTAACCAGAAGGGGGCAGTCTGTCTACCTCATTTTTTTTTTCCTTCTCCATCTCCGATTCTGGTTTATGGACACAGAAGGGGGCTGGCTTAGCTATTGAGCTTTGGTGAACAGACAGCCCCCTACATACACTGGTGGCTTGTTGATAAAGGGAGGGTGAGGAAGGTCTCTAGGGTATTGGTACCAAAGTAGAAGTGGAGGTGCTGCGGCTTTATAGACCATTATGGGTGAGAGTGATAAGACATGTCTGTTTTTTTGCATTTAGTCAGGGTTTAAACTCGCCCATTCATCAAAATGTGGCTTCAGTGTGATTGACAGCTATTCTCCCACAGCACAGGTCCTGCTGTGCCACAGTCTTTTGTACGTCAATGATATCATTTCTCCTGAATTCACACTACATTCACTGTTATACATTTGCATGTTTTTTTAACTGTTAAAAAGCTTATAGGGCTGTGCTTTCTGTTCATATGCATGGGCCCCGATTTATCACAGTTTAGGCCAGAATTTTGGTGTAAAACTGACGAGTAGTAAAACTAAAAAAAAAAAAAAAAATAATAATAATGTAATAATAATGTAGGAGGAGCTTGGTGGAAGGGGTTGTGGACAAGTTATGCTACAAAATTCGTCATATGCAACAAAAGTGGCATTATTTACAACAGAAACTTGTTTCTGGCTCTAATTGGAGTGCATTTTTTATGTTGCCACTGAAAAGCGCCCCATATTTATTAAGAATCACATGCCTCTTAAAGGGGTTCTACAAAAAAATGTAATAAAATGGCCCCCAGCACGTAATTCAAACCGCAGTCTGTCATAGTCACGTGTCAGGCCCCTGTGCGGTATGAAGAAACACCGCTCCCGAGACCTGCCTCTCAACTGACAGAGGAGCTGTATCATAAACATACATATCTGAGTTGTGGCTGAAGCACTGTGACAGGAGAAGAAATGTTGTCTTTTCAGCTAAGCATGGGGGTGGGTGGAGCACTGAGGCTGGGAAAAAATCCTTTGTGCGCAGTCAGCCTAGGAGAAGATTATTTTTTTTCTGATGTCTGTTTCTAACCTCGACTTAGTTACCTGTGCTTAAAATACACCTCTTCTGTCAGTTGAGACACAGTACTCAGGAGCTGTGTTTCTACAAACTTCAGCCCATCCTGACACTTAACTCAATCTGCAGTCCATCCTAGTCATGTCATGTAACGGTGGCCATTTTATTACATTCTTGGAGAATCCCTTTAATGCACCCTTTATCAAAATTGGTGTAAAAAACGGCAGTCTTGATGAATCGGGGACATATTATGTTGCCTGTTTTTTTACTTGTATTTTTTTGTTGTTGTTACGATGGGGATCAGTGACAGATGTATGGACTCGCATAGACAAAGTTGCGTGCCTTTTCAGCACGCCACCCATGGACTTAGTTTCCGTGTGCATATGATATTTCAGCTCCAGATACTTTTATAAATGAACACCTTTATCTGTATCCTATTAATGTTTTATATTTACTTTAAATTGTTTTGCAGGTATAAACTGAGTGGTATGGTGCTGCCCGCATTGCGAGAATGGATGGAAAAAACATTTGGTGCTAGTCTGGATCACAAATCTACCTCCCGAGTAAGTTCAACCATTCTATCCAGCTTTTTTTTTTTTATTTACCGTATTTATTTTTTTATTTTCCCTCTTTTCCATCACACAGACGTTTTACTTGCATGTTATGAAACCTTACCCTATTGTCCCAGAAGTAGGAGAACAATGATCTATGGTCGCTGGATGGGAGGCCGGCATCTCGCCCTACCTGCTGGCATTCCTGGCTATTCTTTTGATTAGCGCGGCGTGATGCACACACATCGCGCTGATAAAAAAAAGCCGCAATATAAGGAGATTTGCAGGCCTCCTGTCCAGCACTCCAATTACTGGCCAGGGTCTTGGGAATTATTTCTTCCATCTCTGGTGGCCGCTTTGGTGGTCTCCTAGCTTTTCGCTGAAGCTGGGCAAGATAGACGTAGACTGTGACGTCCTCCGTTAACCTTTAAGGCCATAGAGCTCTATATTGTACTGTAATGTTACCGACCTGATGGAATCCGGCTGTAACATGGCCTCCTCTGACATATTAGCACTATTGATATTTTAATTCGCTCTCCTCCAATACCTTTTTGATACTTGATGCTTCCCCCTAGACTTTGATGACTTGGCTTTTCCTGGTGCTCCACCACTTTTACTAATGCCGGGCTCTTTGAGGGGTATTGATCTGTTCTTGGAAGTCTCCCATACTCTTCAAGTGCTACCCTCAAGTGCTCTCCAAGTCTAATTCATTCTAGGTAGCAAATTGCGTCCATCGCCCATGTTGTAATCGCCAATGTTTCTTTATTAGGCATCTTTAAATGTAAGCGATGCCCCACCAGCTATTGTAAACGAGGGATTTCTCCAGGACATCAAAGCCATTGGAATTTCTTTTTCTCAAGATGTTGAAGACCGTCTTTTTCGAGCTCACGGTGAGGAACTGTATTTGTATGTGTAGTTTCTAACGATCCGAGAAGCGTGCCAGCGCTACATTCAGAGTGGGCGCTCGGAGCCCCGATCTGGCCATATGTGACATTTCGATATGTTGGGGGACAACCCTTTAAGAAGAAGTAAAAATGAGACCGGTCATTCAACCGCTGCTTCATTGCTCTTCTCTGAGAGATGAAACAGAAGAAAACTTGAAATAAACATATTTTTTTGTGTAGTCTTGATGAAGTTCGGCAAACGTCTAGTATTTTTTCAAGAGTGCGCTGGAGTAAAGTGCGCCAAATTCATTAAGATGTGTGGGACACTTAGAGAATGTCAGCAGGTTTTTGTTATGTAATCTGAGAGTGGTATGATGTAGAGTCAGAGACCCTGATTCCAGCGATGTCACTTAGTAGGCTGTGTGTTGCTGTTTTCAATACAATCAGTGTTTTATCAGCAGGAGATTAACACTACAGGACTGGTTCTCGTGCCTCCTGGTCCAATCCCGCCCCCCCAGAGCTTGTAGTGCACACTGAAAGCAGCCAATCAGTAGTGTGGGCGGGGTTATACACCCCTCCGCATTCACTGCTAGATCTTCAGCAGAGAAAACTGTGATTGTATCAAAATGACAGCAAGCAGCCCAGCAAGTGACACATCACTGGAATCAGGGTCTCGGCCCCTGCTCTCTGATTACATAGCAAAAACCTGCTGACAGATTTATTTTAATAAATATTATGCTTCTCTCACCTGATGTGCACCAGACTAACACATATTCTGCAATTTCTGCACTTTTATGGCATAAACCGCAATGAATTTTCTCGCCTCGCTTGTACACTCTTCCTCTCTGCTAAGCCCACCCATTTGTTTTGATGAATCAGGCGTTTATATGTGAAATGTTTGTGATATATTGGGCATTTATACATGCTGACATTCGAGACTGCACTGTTATATTCACTACTTCTATGTAATGTTTTCCATAGGTCATTGCCTCCACGAGATGTTTGCACTCAGGGAAGGAATGTTCAAAAGAATCCCGGATATTGTTGTGTGGCCACGTAAGTGCTTCCCTGTGTCTCCACTGCATTGCTGCAGAGACCTGTACATGTAGGGGTAATGGTGATTGCAGAATGGTATAAAGGTAGCGCAGTTGTGATATGATTCACTCGCATTGGTAGGCTGAGTACTCCATCCACTTCCGAAATACAAGTGATGCCTTTGAGGCTCCTGAGACGGGTGAGTCTGACCCACTTTCTCCAATTTGTGGTGATGCGATATGTCACTGATAACACTGGGGAGATTACGCAGATCCCACCGCTGCCACCAACATGTCAAAGATGGCAGTCCGGGGGTTCACGTAGATCCCACCACTGCCACCAATATGTCAAAGATGGCAGTCCGGGGGGTTCACGTAGATCTCACCGCTGCTTCCAATATGTCAAAGATGGCCGTCCGAGGGGGTTCACTTAGATCCCACCACTGCCACCAATATGTCAAAGATGGCAGTCTGGGGGGTTCACATAGATCCCACCACTGCCACCAATATGTCAAAGATGGCATTCCGGGGGGGGTTCACGTAGATCCCACCACTGCCACCAATATGTCAAAGATGACATTCCGGGGGGGTTCACGTAGATCCCACCACTGCCACCAATATGTCAAAGATAGCAGTCCGGGGGGTTCACATAGATTCCACCACTGCCACCAATATGTCAAAGATAGCAGTCCGGGGGGTTCACATAGATTCCACCACTGCCACCAATATGTCAAAGATGGCAGTCCGGGGGGGTTCACGTAGATTCCACCACTGCCACCAATATGTCAAAGATACCAGTCCGGGGGGTTCCCGTAGATTCCACCACTGCCACCAATATGTCAAAGATGGCAGTCCGGGGGGGTTCACGCAGATCCCACCGCTGCCACCAATATGTCAAAGATGGCAGTCCGGGGGGTTCCCGTAGATCCCACCACTGCCACCAATATGTCAAAGATAGCAGTCCGGGGGGTTCACATAGATTCCACCACTGCCACCAATATGTCAAAGATAGCAGTCCGGGGGGTTCACATAGATTCCACCACTGCCACCAATATGTCAAAGATGGCAGTCCGGGGGGGTTCACGTAGATTCCACCACTGCCACCAATATGTCAAAGATGGCAGTCCGGGGGGGGTTCACGTAGATTCCACCACTGCCACCAATATGTCAAAGATACCAGTCCGGGGGGGTTCACGTAGATTCCACCACTGCCACCAATATGTCAAAGATAGCAGTCCGGGGGGGGTTCACGTAGATTCCACCACTGCCACCATTATGTCAAAGATGGCTGTCTGGGGGGTTCATGCAGAACCCACTGCTGCCACCAATATGTCAAAGATGGCAGTCCGGGGGGTTCACGTAGATCCCACCACTGCCACCAATATGTCAAAGATGGCAGTCCGGGGGGTTCACGTAGATTCCACCACTGCCACCAATATGTGAAAGATAGTAGTCCGGGAGGTTCTTGCAGAACCCACTGCTGACACCAATATGTCAAAGATAGCAGTCCGGGGGTTCACGTAGATCCCACCACTGTCACCAATATGTCAAAGATGGCAGTCTGGGGGGTTCATGTAGATCCCACCACTGTCACCAATATGTCAAAGATGGCAGTCCGGGGGTTCACGCCAATCCCGCTGCTGCCACCTGTTCGTTAGGGGAAGCAACTCCGCTGCCTCCATTCGATGGGGCAGTTACCGTGGGTATTTGCCCCTTTGTTACTCTCCACCAACTGTCCAGTCCTCTTCTGATCCTTCCGGCTTTCATGAGACCAGGAGGGCTCTACACAAGCTCACGGACGTTGACAGCGTCCTGGCATCACAACGCGCACCGTGGCCTTTGTGACCCCGTCTCTTATCTTTAGAGTAGTCATAACGTAACGGGAGGGGGTTGGGCTCACCAGCAGCCGACAGATTCCCCACAATTCAGCGATTCTCATCCGCTTGTGTAATTACACCGGTGTGGCCCCTGCCTGCTCACTTTCCATGTTCTTCATGATGTCCCCAGTGCTGCAGTGTTTGCCTTCTGATATTACATATAATGAACAGGGGGTAATTAACAACCTAGTTAAGCCTCTTCAGTAACATCGCTTTATGCCCCGCACAAGGTGCGCCTCCTGTCCGTGTGAGATGGGCTGTTAGACATCCATGTTTCTCCAGTGATTAGACAGCGCCAATTAAGCAGAATAGTGACTTCGAGTAGCAATTAGCGGCGTAGTCATTCCAGACAGCACAACAGTAATAGTTAAATATTATTAAACACGCCATTATCACTATTGCTATTTAATTGCACTAGGTTAACTTTACAAATAGCTTTAGGCCCATTCAAAATAGCCAAATTAGTCATTGTACATTAATTAAACCTAATAAAGGCGGTTAAATATTAGCCGGCTTAATTGTATTGCAGTTTTATGCACTTACGCTTGAAACGACTAATTCCTTACATCCAAACGAAGTGCTTACCGGGGATGTTGTAAAGCGGGACGTGACGTGGTCGGTCCCAGGATTTGCTCCGCATCAATCGCTGCATATTCCGAAAGAAAGATCAGGATAGAAGCGAATCTTCAGAGAGGATTTTGGGAAAGAGTCGTGTGCACGAGGTTATGTAAAGTCGAGCATCGTCTAGTATCGTGCTGATAAAATCCTGTGTGATGCCCTAGTTTTTACCTATTCGATGCGGATTTTACTTATTTTTTTGCAAGCTGCTATTCTCCATTAAATCAGTTGCGAAGTGCTTGTAAAAACGAGCAACGTTGCAATTCACCAATTATTAAAAACCCTTTCTGCACTCAAGAATGAAGGGATTTTAATTCCATTGTTTAGTACTCGTTGCCTAGGTTACCAGCCGCCTCTTTAGTCTATAATAGGTGGCTGAAATCCTAGGCACAGAGCTTGTAAGCGCTGCTCTGACGCTGACCTTCGCTGGTGCTTCAGAGGCAAATCCGCCTCGGCTTCCAACATCGGCAAGCATATTGGCCAGCGGTGCAGCCATGCTGCCGCTCCAACCTGTCAATCACTGGGAAGCAGAAAGTCTGGAGGTTGGGAGGGAGGTGCGCGCCCGAAGATAGATCCGGAGAATAACTCTTTAATGGCTCTATAGTTTAGGAAAAATAGATGTATTTCTTTTACCTGTGTATAGGATTCGCACAATTATATATAAATGGATCCAATTTCTTAGCTAAACTTTCTTTTATTGAAATATAATATTTTGAGTTAAGAGACCGTTTCCGTGTCTATGCTTCGTCACGTTGTGGTTTGTAGACATGTACTGCTGATAACAAAAAAATATATACTATGCAAAACTGCACTAAAGGGGGAAAAATCCCACAGCTTTCCATGAAAGTATTTACTAGGGAGTAAGTCACACTACAAAATGAAATATGTCTGGAACCAATCCTGACTTCGAGTGGTTAATTGCACTGGATCTCCAGATTTCTGTAGGAACCAGGGATCTTAATAGACATTTTTTTTTTCCCCCTAAATTCAATATTTATTGATTTTCGAAGGATTTAACAGTGACCATGATAAAGACATAAATCAGAAAGGCGCGGAAATAGGGGCGGAATGCACAGTGGAGGCTAAATCTGGGGGTATTAGAAAGCAAAATAATCCTAAAGGAGCTATCAATTTATAGGAAAAAAAATGTCCTCTAACTTCCCAATGGAGCCGGCGTTACTGGAATCCGGCACGGATCTCCAGCGTGGCCTGCACTTGATACGGGACTGCTGGAGGAGGGGGGGGGGGGGGGGGTATTCCCTTTTTTATTAAAAAAAATGTTGTAGGTGCATATATGCCTGAAAAACATATATCGCACAAGAACTTTACATTCTCCTAATTGCTATTTTGCAACCTCAATGTTGGCTAGTAGTGATGAACAAACGTGCTCAGATAAGGTGTTATACAAGCATGCTCGCATCCTAACCGAGTGACTTCGGTGTGCTCAAGTACCATGGTCGAGTCCCTGTGCTTGCATGTCTCGACAGTGATTGTCTTAACAAACAGGGAATCCCTGCTTGTATTGTGACTGTCGAACAGCAGCGAGACATGCAGCCTCAGAGACTCGACCCGAAGATACTCAGCACCAGAGCATGCTCAGATAACACCTTATCCTAGCACGCTCACTCATCACTAGTAGCTATGTTTCCGGCTATCGATAATCTGCTAAAGACCAAATAAGATTATTGCAGGCAGCTGACCGTATATAAAATAATGAGCATCAGCTACTAAAAGGGAACGGGCACCGTACAATTAGGATTCCAAATTGGGTTTTTCCAAATTTAAAGTAGAAATGTTTTTCTGTTAATGAAAAGTCTAAATTCTGATCAAGGCATAAATCCAATATGTGATTTTTTTTTTTTCTTTTTTCGGTAGATTGTCACGACGATGTGGTCCGGATTGTGGACCTGGCCTGCACACACAATGTCTGCGTCATACCTTTTGGAGGTAAGTAACAATTCAGGCATCAGGTTTTTGTAATCTTTCTATTGTGTGATGAAAATCTGATTTGGGATGAGGGAGGAAAAGTTGTCTGAAAGTTGTCCTGTAGTCGTTTGTCACATTTGTCGTACACAGGTCAGTCTTCTAAGATAGATCTGCCAGTATTACGCACGGTCAATCCACATTAGACGCTGGGGACTTGTTCACACTCTACAAATAAAAATGCTGCAATTTCTAATCCCAGCATAACTAATGTAATTTCCAATATGTCGCCATGCTTCGTTTTGTTTTCCTTCACCATTGTTTTTGCAGCGTTTTCTAACCATTCGAATCAATGCATAAAAACGCAGCAAAAACGCAACTAAAAGTGCATAAAAAAGGCAAGAAACAGTGCGTAATGTACGCAACGTTTTCCCTGCCGATACCAGAGGGTTTCATTTGGAAAGAAAACGATGCATGAACGCTGTGTGAACATACTCTAATACATGGTTCACTACTTTGTTAACTAAACCACCCCAAAAAATGTTTTCAATAAAATGATAAATATTGGGGTCCGATTGTAAACTGTGTGATACATCTGTTGCAGGGGGGACAAGTGTCTCCAGTGCATTGGAGTGTCCTGAAGATGAGAAGAGAAGCATTGTCTCCTTGGACACGTCGCAGATGGTAAGTGGAGCCACAATCCCGCATCTTCAGTGTATGAGATGAAATGTATAGTAAGATGACAAATAAGAGAACGTTGGCATTGTGTTCTCCTATCCTTCCACTTGCGGGATATGTACAAGATCAGTTTACCTTATGAACATGGGGTTTGGACACATTTATTAGTTTTGTGAGGGTTGTATACCCATTTGTAAGTTTTGGGGAGAACACGGCCGCAGGTGTCCCCGTAAAGCCAACGCAGTGACAATGACGCCTTATGAAAGAAGCATCCACGGCTCTCCATAGTGCAGGTATCTGCAAAGCCATCAAGAGGCGTTGGGTCGTGTACTGATCATTAGGAGGATGTGCTGATACGCCAACATTCTGTAAATCAGCCGTAGGTCGATTATCTCTCAGTGAGGGGCCTGGGGGTCCCCCATACATGTCTCCGCCCTAATCCCCCCCATCATTAATTTACTTGCCTCATCTGATACCATGGAAGGTACTGAAACCTCTGACCACGGGGCTCCTAAAGACCGCCGTGTGCCGGGGCGCGGGCCGTGTGCCGGGGTGCGGGCAGTGTGCCGGCGCGCGCTGCAGAAACCAAAGCCACCTCTAGCCATAGAAGAGTTAAGGCTATACCTTGGGTCCGCACATAACAAGTAAGGCTACGTTCACATTTGCGTTGTTGGGCACAGCGTCATTGACGCATACCGACGCATACGTCATGCGCCCCTATCTTTAACATGGGGGGCGCATGGACATGAGCCGGTATGCGTTGTATTGCGTTTTACGACGCATGCGTCATATTGACGCACAGACAGGGCGCAGAGGATGCTACTTGTAGCGTTTTCCCTGCGCCAAAATTCCTGCTCTGTACGATCTTATGACAACGCATGCGTCGCCGACGCTGCGCCCAACAACGCAAATCTGAACATAGCCTTATGCACATACTGCCCTGTAAGGTTCCCCCGTTCCCATTTCAGCCTCCGTCCTGTGCCGGTACTGTCAGGTATCCCACCTACTTTATCACTGTCAATGTTCAGCCTTTCATGAGATTTTCCAGAATTTGATCTCCCGTTCGCAGTGCGATTGCCTACACTTACGCCATGTTTTCCGGGTGGAATAGGCCGGGTCAGTAGAAGTTCATATGTTCTACATGCGGAAAACATCACAGTCCTGAACAAGCTCAATAAACAGCATAAAAGCGCACAAAGGAATCATTCAGCATAGAATAGCATTTTAAAGGTAATTTTGGGTGTTTTGGCTGCCACATCAAGGACCTGGCGTTCCTGACTCTACAGATGTGATTAATCTATTTCATGCGACCTCTCCGAGTATAAACAGATATACGCTGACCGGGGAGCTGCAGTCACTTGTAAACTTCTCAAGGTGCGCTGAGGAGGGCGCCATTATTGGAAGTTATAATTATCCGGCTGAACTTTTATAGGTTCTCGCAGACATTAGTGACAATCCGGTGTCTATTTCTGTATATTATACTGGTTTTCCATAGGATTTTAGCTGTTTTAGCTTGTGTGGCCCGGGATGGTGGGTAGGGGGTGGTAGTGGGGTGCTGCCCTCTACTTTTGCAGCTGCATCCTCTGCGGGACTGTCGGCATCACGAGTCAGCTGTTGTCAATCGGTGGGCGCTTATCGGTACAGCCATCACACAAAACTGATTGAACCGTGAAGGCTGCAGCCAATCGGCACACGCTAATTGGCTGCAGTGGTCATGTGACATCAATGGGCATCTGTGCAACACACAAAGCTGACATCGCTGGAAAGGCGCCATTTTGGGAGTTTTAGGGGGAGATGATTGTTTTTTTTTTTTTTTGTTTTTGTTTTATTACATTTTAAGCAGTAAAGGGAACCTGTCATATCAGATAACTCCATTAATTTGCAGATATAAGGTTAATTTGCTAGTTAATAGTGTTACGAAGGTAGCTTGCCGCAGTACTGAAAGCGCAGCACCCAGGAGAAAAATCATTATTTCTCCCGGGTGCAACCGGCTTTCAGTCATGCAGGCGTGTCCATATCCATTATAATCACCGCACACGACTGAAAGCCGGCAGCTCCCAGGAAAAATAAAGTTCATTTTCTCCTGGGTGCTACGCGTTCAGTACTGCGCCAGGCACCTTCATAACGATATTAACTTGCAGATTAATAGCATCATTGGACATGAGATTCCCTTTAAGAGGTAAAACAGCTTTTAAGATAGGTTTGAGGCTAAAAGACATTTCTGACATATTCTGCAGATATTTCATAAATGTGATGTTAGGTACTTGATTTTTATTACGTGTATATAAAATTACTCTTCAGTGTCAGATTTCTTTTAATTTGTTTTTTAATTCATTCTTTAGAGTCGAATTCTCTGGATTGACGAGAAGAACCTGACGGCACACATTGAATCTGGCATCACTGGTCAGGACTTAGAAAAACAGGTAGCTGTGAATTTTGGAAATGTGGAAACAGTCTGTCTCAATGATGGGGAACATGTCTGTGCTTCGGGGCGGCCTGTCAGCAGTTCTTTCCTTGGTCTCTGTGGCGTAGAGCAGGAACATAGACTCTGTGTTATCAGTGTTAGAAGTTTTCAGTTAATGATATGCAGACTCTGCCTACAGTCCTGCCCCAGAGCACGAGCATATCATTAACTGAAAACTTCTAACACGGATTACACAAGAACCACTAGACTGATTTCTTCACCTCCGGTATCTTTTTAATCCGTGACGATGTCTGTAGTTTACCTAACAAAATCCTGCTGACAGGTTTGCTTTAAGTGCTTTTAATCTATGTGTATTAATAACAATTTTAACTTTTATTGTGAAATCTTACACCCATGGTCAAAATTGTTGACAGAAAAACCCACAATGGTCACAGAAATAACTTGAATCTGACAAAAGTAATAATAAATAAAAGACCTATGAAAATGAACTAATGAAAGTAAGACATTGCTTTTCAACCATGCTTCCACAGAATTAAAATAAATAAATAAACTCGTGAAATAGGCCTGGACAGAAATGATGGTACCCTTAACTTAATATTTTGTTGCACAGCCTTTTGAGGCAATCACTGCAATTAAACGATTCCTGTAAAGGTACCTTCACACATAACGATATTGTTAACGATATCGTTGCTATTTGTGACGTAGCAACGATATCGTTAATGAAATCGTTATGTGTGACAGCGACCAACGATCAGGCCCCTGCTGGGAGATCGTTGGTCGCTGAATAAAGTCCAGAACTTTATTTCGTCGCTGGACTCCCTGGAGACATCGCTGGATCGGCGTGTGTGACACCGATCCAGCGATGTCTTCACTGGTAACCAGGGTAAACATCGGGTAACTAAGCGCAGGGCCGCGCTTAGTAACCCGATGTTTACCCTGGTTACCATGCTAAAAGTAAAAAAAAACAAACAGTACATACTTACCTACCGCTGTCTGTCCTCCAGCGCTGCGCTCTGCACTCCTCCTGTACTGGCTGTGAGCCGGAAAGCAGAGCGGTGACGTCACCGCTCTGCTTTCCGGCTCCCAGACAGTACAGGAGGAGAGCAGAGAAGCAGAGCGCAGCGCTGGAGGACAGACGGCTGTAGGTAAGTATGTACTGTTTGTTTTTTTTTACTTTTAGCATGGTAACCAGGGTAAACATCGGGTTACTAAGCGCGGCCCTGCGCTTAGTTACCCGATGTTTACCCTGGTTACCGGCATCGTTGGTCGCTGGAGAGCGGTCTGTGTGACAGCTCTCCAGCGACCAAACAGCGACGCTGCAGCGATCCGGATCGTTGTCGGTATTGCTGCAGCGTCGCTAAATGTGAAGGGGCCTTAACTGTCAATGAGACTTTTGCACCTCTCGACAGCTGTCATTAAACGAGGGGTGCCAACAATTTTGACCACGTGTGTATGTGGTTCTGCACACTATTGGTAGGATTTCTAGTAGTCATATAGTGAATATACACACATGTGATGTTTCATTATCTATATCTATGGTGCATTTGTACAAATAATTAAATTTTGCTTCTTGGGAGAAAAAAACAAAAGTGCAGAAATGAAAAAAATAGAGGTCCCAATGCCGATGTTGATAAAGGAATAAAGAGCTTGATGAAGTAAAGAATACTCTGCTATTTAGACATTCGTTATTCAGCTTCTTGTGAGTGCAAACCCTTTATCGCATCATTTAGCCCCCCACTGAGACTCCATGCTATCTCCGGCACCCATAGGTTTATTCTTGGCACATTGCGTTGCGTTACCACCTCCCCTTGGTAAGCAGTGAGTACAACCCCTTTACTTCATCATTTACCCCCCAAAAAGGCTCTGTGGTGTCGCTGCACCCATAGGTTTATTCTTGGCAAATTAGTTACGTTACCACCTCCCATTGGGATGCAGTGCCTACATCCCCATTATCTCATAGTTTACCCCACATTAAGGCTCCGTGGTGTCGTCAGCCTCCATAGGCTTATTTTTGCCACATTGCGTTGTTACCACCTCCTTTTGGGAAGCAGTGCATACAACCCCATTATCTCATAGTTTACCCCCCCAATACGGCTCCGTGGGGTTGTCAGCCCCCATAGGCTTATTCTTGCCACATTGCGTTGTTACCACCTCCTTTTGGGAAGCAGTGCATACAACCCCATTATCTCATAGTTTACCCCCCAATACGACTCCGTGGGGTTGTCAGCCCCCATAGGCTTATTCTTGCCACATTGTGTTGTTACCACCTCCTTTTGGGAAGCTGTGCGCATGCAACCCCATTATCTCATAGTTTACCTCCCACTAAGGCTCTGTGGTGTCGTCAGCCCCCATAGGCTTATTTTTGCCACATTGCGTTGTTACCACCTCCTTTTGGGAAGCAGTTAGTACAACCCCATTATCTCATAGTTTACCCCACATTAAGGCTCCGTGGTGTCGTCAGCCCCCATAGGCTTATTCTTGCCACATTGCGTTGTTACCACCTCCTTTTGGGAAGCAGTTAGTACAACCCCATTATCTCATAGTTTACCTCCCACTAAGGCTCTGTGGTGTCGTCAGCCCCCATAGGCTTATTTTTGCCACATTGCGTTGTTACCACCTCCTTTTGGGAAGTGGTGCGCATACAACCCCATTATCTCATAGTTTACCTCCCACTAAGGCTCTGTGGTGTCGTCAGCCCCCATAGGCTTATTTTTGCCACATTGCGTTGTTACCACCTCCTTTTGGGAAGCTGTGCATACAACCCCATTATCTCATAGTTTACCCCCCCAATACGGCTCCGTGGGGTTGTCAGCCCCCATAGGCTTATTCTTGCCACATTGCGTTGTTACCACCTCCTTTTGGGAAGCAGTGCATACAACCCCTTTATCGAATCGTTTACCCCCCCACTAAGGCTCCGTGGTGTCGTCTGCCCCCATAGGCTTATTCTTGCCACATTGCCTTGTTACCACCTCCCCTTGGTGAGTACAATTTATGGGGCTTTCAATAAGCCACATGTTTATTATTTTAGGGACGTATCCCACCTTTCAGCAGCTTTACTAGGGATCTATTCTGGCACTTTATCCTTTCTGTTGCAATATGTTTTGGATTTAGTTTGCTGGAATCGCTCATTTCCTCCAATTCACAAACAGACCGAAGGAAACTATTAGTGTTCTCGTCTGTGCGCGACCCAGCCGTTACTACGCCAGGCTCGCTACTTATCAAAGACCCTCGTAGACGCATACAACCTCGCCTGACACACTTTACTTCTTTTATTGACTTATTACCAGTGCGGAAATTCTCGGATAACCAAAATTGATTACCTCTGATTGATAGCCGGGCATACAGTAAGCTCCAGATCCACAGATGGCTGGCGCTCCGTACCATTTGATGCAAGACTGCTGAGCTTTGAAAATGATTTCAGTGGGACTGCGCGGTTTTGTAGCTGTTTAAGGGCATCTATTCCAACTCAGGTGCCGTGCAGATGGCAAAGCCAAGCTAATATGGAAAAATGAGGAACCAGTGACTATTTAATGTACAGGAATGCATGATCTGCATCGCTAATAGATGGTGCTGTTGCATACAGGAAGCCCGACCAGATGGCTGTACATTAAAACACATCAGTCCTTGAGAGAATTAAGTGCAGGCAATTTGCTCACATTTTGTAAAGGCTGCAGCATATCACATTAGAGGAAAGGGAACGAGAGATTAACGACTTTATTTATTGGATGGATTTAGACATAGTAGTTTTGTGGCGGTGTGGGGTTTTTTTTCTTTTCTTTGCTGTTCACATGTTTTTCATGAATGTTTTGCAAGAACCTTTTCCATTAAGGATTGATTCACATACATCATTCAGATCAAAGTCATTCTTTAGATTAGGCGCAATAATAGAAGGCAGAAAAATCACCAATAAGTAGCAGCTCTTGAGTTTCCTTACATCACTTCTCTGACATTGCTTCCGAAAAATCCAGGGCTTGGAGTATAGGTGACCATACACATTGCATAAAGGATGGCCAAACCCACTGGCCTGTCAATGGACTGTGTAGTTAATGAGCTGCCGGTCAAGGTGGAGCTGAGTTGGGAATAGAGCTGGGGAGGCGCAGGCTCGGAAAAAATGTTTTGCTCATGCCTAGAGTGCTTAAAGGGGTTTTCCTAAGAACAAACGTTAACTGTAATCAATAGGTCTTTGAATAATAATTTCCACAATTGGATGTGTTTAAATAAAATCTTCCTGTGCTGAGATAATCTTATAAATCTTTATCCATGATTTAGATGAACGAATTGAGGGTAAACAGATTAAATTTAACGATGACACAAAGCTAGGAGGGATATCTAATACTAGAGAACAAAGGAGACTAAACTGGATCTGTGGGCAGCAACTAACTGGTTTTTAACAGGGAGAAATGCAAAGTCATAATCTGAGCAAGAGAAATGAAAAAAATCACAGAATGGGAGGAATAAGACTAAGCAACAGTGCGTGTGAAAAAGACTTGGATATAATAATAGATCAAAAACTGAACATTAATCAACAGGGTGATGCAGCAGCAAAAAAGGCAAACGCAATTATGGTTTGCATTAACAAGCATAGAGTCTAGGTCACGTGAAGTAATTATCCCCCTCTACTCCTCCTTGGTCAGGCTTCATGTGGAATACTGTGTCCAGTTTTGGGCGCCACATTTAAAAAAAAACAAAAAAAAAACACCTAAACAAACTGGAGCAAGTTCAGAGAAGAGCAACCAGGATGGTGACCGGTCTGCAAACCATGTCCTATGAGGAACGGTTAGAGGATCTGGGAATGTTTAGCAAAAACACGGCCAACACGGAAACACGATAAGCAATGGAATGAAACTGAAAGGGAGAAGACGCAGATTAGATATTAGAAAAAACTTTTTGACAGTGAGGGTGATCAATGAGTGGAACAGGCTGCCACGAGAGATGGTGAGTTCTCCTTCAATGGAAGTCTTCAAACAGAGGCTGGACAGACATCTGTCTGAGATGGTTTAGTGAATCCTGCATTGAGCAGGGGGTTGGACCCGATGACCCTGGAGGTCCCTTCCAGCTCTACCATTCTATAATGTATTGTTCTACTCTTTTGTGTCTTTCTCCTGCCCAGGAGCTGTGGTATGATCAGACCATGTCCCTGCACGGTCAGACACAGCCATTACACAGTACACAGCAGGGGAACATTTATAAGATTATCTCAGCACAGGAACATTTTATTTAATGTGCAAGTGATTATTATACCAAGATCTGAATTAAACTTTTGTTTGTGTGAAAACCCCTTTAAGCCTCATTTTTAAATGAGTTCAAACGTTTTTTCTATCAAGGAGTCACAGGTTGCATCAGTAAAAGTATGGATGACCGTATCTTTCAGGCACCAACATGACCATATCAATGGTTTTTGGGGGTGGCTGTTTCCCTTAAGTTAGGGCACATTCAGACGTCCATAAAAATCGGTCCAATGTCGGACCACAATGCACGGATTGGACGCGGATTTTACAACCCGAACGTGACAGTTTTCTAGAAATATGTGAAGCTGCTGATCTCTGCTCGGAGATCCGCGGCCAGTCTGTGCATTGCGTCCCATCTGCGACCGATTTGTACGGACGTCTGAATGCGCCTTTAATTGCTTGGTGGTCCTAAAGCATTGGTTCGGTGGGGCTATTCAGTTCCCGCTTCTCCGTAGTTGAGGGGGCTCTTGTCTCTGTAACATTATTTGGATATCATACGTTTTGTAGGGACTTGATGTAGTGCTGTCAACGGGACATTAGCGCTGCAGACAATAACAGACAACCGGGAGCAGCGCTGGAGTCTGCGCTTGGACCAAGGGAGGGGGAGTAAAGCGCAGTTTGTTTGAGCTATCTTTAGCAGTGAATTTGTCTTCGTAAATGTATAAAGGATCCATAAAGATTAATATCTGTCTGATCTGTTCCAGCTTGGGGAGAGTGGTTACTGTACAGGTCACGAGCCAGACTCCATGGAGTTCAGCACGTTGGGAGGCTGGGTGGCTACAAGAGCATCGGGCATGAAGAAGAACATCTATGGAAACATTGAAGATCTGGTAAGACCGTTCCTCTGTTTTCCTTTCCCACGCACAAACTTCTTCTTAAATATAGTAAAGTCATCTGGAGGATATAGTCCACAGAATTTCCTTCCTTTCTGATCTTTTCCCATGTCTAATGGTGTACTAAATACTATTCCCGTGCAGAGCTTGTATTAGGAGAGCACCATGATGATGTCCATGCAGACAGGAGCCCGCCAGGACACGTGTGATCCACTTCATGCCATCAGCTCACACACGTGCACGTTGTTAGGTTTTGTTTGTACCATCTGTGGTTTTATAGATTGGTAAAAATCTTTTCACGTGTCGCATGTTAGTATATATCACTCATTATTTAATACATGAACATGAAAGATCTCCCCTGCTACGTCGGGATTACGACCATTGTGTGGCGGCCTCCGGCTTCACCAAATACCTGATTATTGGATAATGTCTCAATTCTACAGCTACATAGCATTGTAATCGGCTCAGAGATTAATACTTGTCCCGCAGTATGGGGTTTGCATAAATATCATGTTTTAGATTCTCTTCTGTCATGTTGGTGAAAAAATATATATTCTGTTAGTCTTGGTTATATCTACTTTTGAGAAATCTGTATATCCTTCTTTGTAGCTTACCGGGGTCTCTTTTCAGTCTACTGAATGGCAAATCTTCCAGATCACACTGCAGTACCATAAACTCTTATAATTACACTAGATGGTGGCCCGATTCTGACACATCGGGTATTCTAGAATATGTATGTACGGTAGTTTATATATGAAGATTTTAGAATAATACATTGAATACACAGGATTCAGCCGGCCGCAACCAATTAGCGAAGCGTGGTTCAAATCCCGTGCCAATTCGCGGCCGGACTGCGCCTGTTGCTGATTGTTCGTGGCCGGCCACTTAGTATATATAACAGCCCACATAGTAAATAGCACAGCCACGTAGTATATAGCACAGGCCACGTAGTATATAGCACAGCACACGGAGTGTATAACAGCCCACATAGCATATAACACAGCCACGTACTTTATAGCAGCCCACGTAGCATATAACACAGCTCACGTACAGTATATAAAAGCCCACGCACGTAGTGTATAACACAGGTCACGTAGTGTATAACACAGGTCACGTAGTGTATAACACAGGTCAGGTAGTGTATAGCACAGCTCACGTAGGGTATAGCACGGTCCACGTAGCGTATAGCACGGTCCACGTAGCGTATAGCACGGTCCACGTAGCGTATAGCACGGTCCACGTAGCATATAGCACGGTCCACGTAGCATATAGGAAAAATCAAGCACTCAGCATAAAAAGAAATCCCATAAAACCAATCAAAGCAAGGATATAGTTATAAAAAATTGCTTTATTAATTAAATAAAATTTAGACTATACCATACAATAGCGAAACAATGCATATATATAAAAAAATGTATATAAAATGTATATTAGTATATATAATAGTGCCTATAGTTAAACTGGTGTCCATTTATGTAAATCTTGTGTCAATCATATCATACCATATGGCCCATAAAAACACAAAAAAAAGGGGGGGGTAAAAATCGCAACTACTAAAAAACAAATGTGTCAAGTAAAAGCAGAAATCTGCAAAAAATGGGAGTGTAAATATCACTCAATATAAATGTGCAAACAGTGCATACATGTGCAGCAAGATGATACCGCATTAGCGGCGACAAACAATAAAGTGAATGAGCCAATAGGAAATATAAGGGAACACTTACTAATGGTATGTAACTCCAATTCTAGGGACTACCAGTCACTGTCCAGGGCACCCCGACGCGCGTTTCGGACGCACGATCCTTCGTCAGGGTGTGTGTGCACGGTCCACGTAGCATATAGCACGGTCCACGTAGCATATTGCACAGCCCACGTAGCATAGTGCACGGCCCACGTAGCATATTGCACGGCCCACGTAGCATATTGCACGGCCCACGTAGCATATTGCACGGCCCACGTAGCATATTGCACGGCCCACGTAGCATATTGCACGGCCCACGTAGCATATTGCACGGCCCACGTAGCATATTGCACGGCCCACGTAGCATATTGCACGGCCCACGTAGCATATTGCACGGCCCACGTAGCATATTGCACGGCCCACGTAGCATATTGCACGGCCCACGTAGCATATTGCACGGCCCACGTAGCATATTGCACGGCCCACGTAGCATATTGCACGGCCCACGTAGCATATTGCACGGCCCACGTAGCATATAGCACGGCCCACGTAGTATATAGCAATGTGGGCATCGTATCCCTGTTAAAAAAACAAAGAATTTGTTGGCCCCCGGATCCAGGCGAAGCGTTTACCGATGCTCATCGCGCGCTCCGGTCCCAAGAGTGCTACATCATCATCTCGCGAGATCGCAATGCATGGAGCGGTCACCGGAGCGTCGCGAGGAGCGGGAAAGGCCTGGGCTGGATCCGAGGGGCCAACGAACTGTGAGTATATAACTATTTTTTATTTTTTTTATAATTTTTAACATTAGATCTTTTTACCATTGATGCCGCATAGGCAGCATCAATAGTAAAAAGTTGGTCACACAGGGTTAATAGCAGCGTTAACGGAGTGCGCTACACCGCGGCATAACGCGGTCCGTTAATGCTGCCATTAACCCTGTGTGAGCGCTGACTGGAGGGGAGTATGGAGCAGGCACTGACTGCGGGGAGGAAGGAGCGGCCATTTTGCCGCCTGACTGTGCCCGTCGCTGATTGGTCGTGGCTGTTTTGCCGTGACCAATCAACGACTTGGGATTTCCGTGACAGACAGAAGGACAGACAGAAAGACGGAAGTGACCCTTAGACAATTATATAGTAGATTACACCAGTAGTTTCCTGGCTGTACACTTATATTAAACCAATTACACCCTCTTAAAGCGTACCAATGGGCTGTATGCAAGATGATAGGCGCTCATTTAATGGCCCGGGACATGGGATGTTAACAGCTGATGGGAACAAGTTGTTGGTCATACGATCGCACTGGACACACCTTCTCATGTACAATTTCCATAGTCATGAAAATACAGAAAAATCTTTAAATAAGAAGGTGTGTCCAAACTTTTGGTCTTTACTGTGTGTGTGTTTTTTTTTTTTTGTACCAGCATAAACTCTTTGATCATCTGACGAACAGGTAGTTTGCCCGATTTTTGGATGATTACTGTCATATATACACAGGTTCATAATTCTGAATGAGTCCGTTCTCGACACATCGAAATGCAGGGAGCCTGTCGGCCTATGCTGACAGTATACACTAATCCATGGCCTTGTAGGGGATACAGCCGCCATATAAATTGTTCCTTCAATGCTCTAATCGCCACCTCTCTTCTGTGGTAAATGCTTCATTCAATGCATCGCCACACTAGACCTTCAAAGTTTTTTTTTAACCCTGATGAAGCCACAAGTCTAGTGGCGATACATGAGGGAATTTCTCCCTCCCTACTATGCTACAAATTTCAGGTCCTTCCTCTGCCCATTTTCTTATTGTGAATTGTTTTGTGTGTATTTCGTTACAGGTCTTTATCCGTTATAGAGTTTTTTTTTATCAGAATTGTGTTCCATGTACTTATCATCTTTTTTTTTTTTTACTATACAAAGCATTATGTTAGGTATTATTGGAAGATCATTTTTTGTTTAGTGCTTGATAGTTAATACCGTATATACTCGAGTATAAGCCGACCCGAGTATAAGCCGACCCCCCTAATTTTGCCACAAAAAACTGGGAAAACTTATTGACTCGAGTATAAGCCTAGGGTGGAAATGCAGCATTTACCGGTGAATTTCAAAAATAAAAATAGATCATTATTTCCCCATAGCTGTGCCATATAGTGCTCTGCACCGTTCATTATTTCCCCATAGCTGTGCCATATAGTGCTCTGCACCGTTCATTATTTCCCCATAGCTGGGCCATATAGTGCTCTGCACCGTTCATTATTTCCCCATAGCTGTGCCATATAGTGCTCTGCACCGTTCATTATTTCCCCATAGCTGTGCCATATAGTGCTCTGCACCGTTCATTATTTCCCCATAGCTGTGCCATATAGTGCTCTGCACCGTTCATATTGCCCCATATCTGTGCCCCATATATGCTCTGCACCGTTCATATTGCCCCATATCTGTGCCCCATATCTGTGCCCCATATAGTGCTCTGCACCGTTCATATTGCCCCATATCTGTGCCCCATATAGTGCTCTGCACCGTTCATATTGCCCCATATCTGTGCCCCATATAGTGCTCTGCACCGTTCATATTGCCCCATATCTGTGCCCCATATACAATGTTCTGCACCGTTCATATTTCCCCATATCTGTGTCCCATATAGTGCTCTGCACCATTCATATTGCCCCATATCTGTGCCCCATATAGTGCTCTGCACCGTTCATATTGCCCCATATCTGTGCCCTATATGCTCTGCACCGTTCATATTGCCCCATATCTGTGCCCCATATAGTGCTCTGCACCGTTCATATTGCCCCATATCTGTGCCCCATATAGTGCTCTGCACCGTTCATATTGCCCCATATCTGTGCCATATAGTGCTCTGCACCGTTCATATTGCCCCATATCTGTGCCCCATATAGTGCTCTGCACCGTTCATATTTCCCCATATCTGTGCCCCATATAGTGCTCTGCACCGTTCATATTGCCCCATACAGTGCTCTGCACCGTTCATATTGCCCCATATCTGTGCCATATAGTGCTCTGCACCGTTCATATTGCCCCATATAGTGCTCTGCACCGTTCATATTGCCCCATATCTGTGCCATATAGTGCTCTGCACCGTTCATATTGCCCCATATCTGTGCCCCATATAGTGCTCTGCACCGTTCATATTGCCCCATATCTGTGCCCCATACAGTGCTCTGCACCGTTCATATTGCCCCATATCTGTGCCATATAGTGCTCTGCACCGTTCATACTGCCCACATATCTGTGCCCCATATAGTGCTCTGCACCGTTCATACTGCCCCCATATCTGTGCCTCATATAGTGCTCTGCACCGTTCATACTGCCCCATAGATGCTCCACATAAATCTGTGCCGCTGCTGCTGCTGCAATAAAAAAAAAAAAGCCATACTCACCTCTCTTGATTGCAGCTCCCAGTGTCCGGTCCCGGCGTCTCTCTGCACTGACTGATCAGGCAGAGGGCGCCGCGCACACTATATGCGTCATCGCGCCCTCTGACCTGAACATTCAGTGCAGAGACGCCGGGAAGATGGAGCGGCGCCCGGCGGCTGGAACGTGGACAGGTGAATATGACATACTTACCTAGTCCCAGCGATCCTGGGATCTCAATATCTTCCTTCACGTAATCTCCGGTCCTCCCAAGACCTCCCTCTCTCCTCCATTCTTATTCGCTCTTTAGCCAATCGCCTCCAAGACTTATCTCGAATATCCCCCATTATCTGGAATTCTGTGCCCCAACACGTCCCTTTAGTCTACTTTCACACATCAGGTTTTCGCCGTCAGGCTGAATCAGGCTACTTTTGAAAAAAATCTATCTGTTGCAAATTGTGAAAAACTGATGCGATGGATCCGTGTGTGTTTTTTTTTTTTTTTTTGCCGGAACCGACCAGCTGATATCCAGAGAGAGAGAGAGAGATGCTACTGCGGAGCATGCTTAATTAAAAAAAAATGGAAAAGGTTGCCATATTCTTCAATTCACAGATTTGGCGCCATAGACTTTCATTATAGCAAACTCCGGATGCCACCGGAGTCGTCTCTGTCTGTTTTTTCGACGGACAAAAAAAGTTACTATGTCCGTTTTCTCCGGCTTCCAGAAAACACATTTTCGACGGATCTGGCGAAAAACGGATGAATCGTGAGGCCATCCGTCAGAATCCGGCACTAATACAAGTCTTTGCAAAAAAAAATCGGATCCGGTGGCAACTTTTGCTGGATCTGTTTTTTTTTTTTCTTCCTTCAAAATTTGGCGGATTATGCCTGACGGCAAAAACCTGATGTGTGAAAGTAGCCTTATCCACCACAACCTGTAACGACCACACAGCCACCTCCACACCATCGGAGCTACTGCAACCCCCGACCTACTGTCTCCTTCCCCACAAACCTGTCGAATGTAAGCCTGGAAGGGCAGGGTCCTCGCCCCTCTGTATCAGTCTGTCATTGTTACTTTTGTTTAGTGTAAGTGATATCTGTAATTTGTATGTAACCCCTTCTCATGTACAGCACCATGGAATCAATGGTGCTATATAAATAATAATAATAATAATAACGATCCAAAACACACCAGCAAGTTCACCTCTGAATGCCTTAAGAAAAGCAAAAGACTTTTTTGAGTGGCCTTGTCAAAGTCCTGACCTTGAGATTATTATTATTAATGATGATATAATTAGTATTATAGCGCCATTTATTCCATGGTGCTTTACATGTGAGGAGGGGTGTACATAATAAAAACGGGTACAGTAATCTTAAACAATACAAGTCATGACTGGTACAGGAGGAGAGGGGACCCTGCCCGCGAAGGCTCACAATCTACAAGAGATGCTGTGGTTTGAAAGTTGCTTCATACTCTGAAGCCCTCCAATGTGGCTGAATTACAACAGTTCTGCAAAGATGAGTGGGCCAGAATTCCTCCAGAGCGTTGTCAAAGACTCATTGCCAGATATCACAAACACTTAATTGGGTGGCCCAACCAGTTATTAGGTTTAGGGGGCAATCCGTTTTTCACACAGGGCCCTGTAGGTTTGGATTTCTTTTTCCCTTAATAATAAAGACCTTCATTTAAAAACTGCACTTTGTGTTACGTGTTATCTTTGTCTAATGTTTAAATTACTTTGGTGACCTGAAACATTTAATTGTGACAAACATGCAAAAGAATAGGAAATCGGGAAGGGGCAAACTCTTTTTCACATAACTGTAAGTGTGCATGCTTGGATTTGCGGAGCTTGCTTGTTCTGCTCAGAGTTGGGCAGCCATTACAAATCGATAAAGTACATACGTTAAATTGACGGTTGATCTTGATTACGTTATACGTGGTAGTTACTTTAGACTGTCATGGAATCTAACGTGTGAGTTCATTTTCTAAGCAGATTTTGTGCATATTGCAGGGTATGTACGATCCCATGACTTGGGATGTATTTAGTAATACAATTATAAACCCCTTTAGCATTGCTTCACTATACAAGCCTGTGCAGATGGACCCATTGCTTATGCCCAATATAGTTTATTTTATTGGTGTTTCCAGGATCTGAGGACATAAGGGCACCCGTAGAGTCAGATACATTAGACCACAGCAGCACTTTACTTGGCTGCGTTGCTCTCAAAGGGCTTTGTCATGTTTCCTATCATTTTTCATTTTACCTGCATGCCGGCTGTTAAGAATGGAGCGCCCAAATATAGCTCCGTAAAATGCTTAGGTTGTAGACTTTTAAAACTCTTGTGTGTTTAGGTTCGATATATTATGACACGAGAGGCGGCTGTGAAGATTGAATTAATGAAGCAAAAATAATTCCTGGTCCATGCGTGTTAGGCCTATAGGGGCAAGAGTCAAATCAATACACTCCTTTTTTATCACCACATTGAGTTTAGTCGCAGTTCCCATTGTTCCGGAGCGGACACTAGAACATTGCGGCAGAAATTCTGGTTACATTTCTTTTTAATTACTTTACCACTACTGCTCACTAACAGCCCTTTACAGTAATTTGTATCCATTTTATTACTTGTCACTAATATTTTATTCTCTCGAACTTCTCACAAATCAGACTCCTTATGGTTTCTAAATCTTTTTTTTTTTGCGCTCTGGTTCTTCCACTTAGGGTATGTGCCGCCCAAAGGATGACCTTGCGACTTAATTTCTTTACGGTTTACCTACCCTGAAAGTGTTAAAATTTAACGAAAGACTGGACATGTGCTCAGTAATTTAGTTTTTACCTTACTGTACATTATATTACCAAAAAAGAAAAATGTGGTCTTAAAACACAACTTTTACTAGTCTGTTCCTAAACAAAGAGGTCTGTAGCCTCAATAAAATACTGTGAACCAATACACGAGCTCACAAGTATCACATACAATCGATAGATACTTTAACTCCTTGTTTGGGAAGGAAAGACAAATCTATTCATCACACCACGTGAAATGATTGTGACCCAACAGAACGCCCAAATCCCCATCATGGGAAATTCAAAATGGGCTAATTTTATACATGCGTAGTATGCCAAATGCAACACTTATATTTGTGTGAGTTGCAAAAGAAAAAGGAACAATCACACCGGTTGTTGGTTTTCTTTTCTCCTTTAACTGCAACTTCATGGAGTAGGGGTCCCGAATTATCCTTGTCAGTCCCTGTTATTTAGGCGGATCCTGGCACCCCAAAGCTCCCGCCCTTACAAGGGCAGTCCACAGCTAGCCCTGACACTAGCCAGCCCTCGACTGACCCTGTGTGCTTCCCGACGCGTTTCCTCGACACCTTGATTCATCAGGGGAATGGCGCATGTATTCCTTATCAGGAGCAACCGGGCAGCAGCATATCCCTGCACTAGGGATTTCAAAGGCAATGCCATCCCAGCCTCAGAACCAGCTCTCTTATAAAGCAGATTTCATTGGTGATTTAGACATCAAAGCATCTGGCTTAAATTTAGTCAAGCTCATTATCATATTGGGGGGTCATGAAAGATTTTTGAGAGGCTTCCCATTCGTTCCTTATTCATATGGAGGGCGGACAGAGAGATTTACACCGGTATAAAGAAAGTGGGAAAACCATTGAGAGGGGGGGACTGGGACCATGTTTTGCAGAGGTCAGGACACGGCAACAGTGGTCAAATCGGTGATGGTTGTGACTCCATTGCTTCTGGGCTGGTGGAGCACTGGCATGATGGGGAGACTATAGGTGTTATTGTGTTACCACCATCGCTCCCAAGTGTCGTAGTAAAATTTGCCTCTGTTGTGTCGTGCACATCATCAGCATATTTCCAACGGGAAACCTCGCCAAACTTGTCCAGACTTTCACAAAGATGGAGGTGACGTTTTCCCAGTACACCAGACCTTCTCTAGAAGGCGTCGTGCAGGGTCTGATAAATGTCGAGGATTTTATCCCTTGTATGTTGATACTTTCATAAGACGGACTCATTTGAAGGTTTTAAAATGATTAATCAATAGTTGGATCCCAAGGGGAGAGGAGATATTTTAATTGGCAGAGATGATTGAGGGCAATATGGAAGCAATCTTCACAATGAAATGTCTGAACCTTTTCTTCCATGTCTTACATTTGTCTAGGAATTTGCAGTGAATCATTTTGTAGATAAATGACTGTAATACTCCCATGTGTTTCATACCCTGTTCACAATGTTTACTTATTTTATTAAACTGCTATGCTGTTTTCTTTACTAAGGCCAGCCATACATATTAGAAGGGTTTTGGGTGAACGGTTGGGTCTGCCGGCAGCCACCTTGGCCCGCTCTCCCGTACACCGGACCACTCATTTGGCCGAGCTCTCCGGTGTTCTCGGAGAAAGCTACCGCCACACACGTTATGGCATAGTATCTTCACAATACAATGGTAGTCTGACATCTGGCATGCCAGCTAGATATTTACAATATATTGTTCAAGGCTCCCATACACATTACTGTCGAGTCAAAGATGCTCAAAAGGGTAACTACCCCTCCAAAATCCTAAATAAAGCAATGTATAATCTGGTGACCAAAACTAGGCGTAAGATAGTTTGGACAAACTAATATGAACAAAAAAAAGGAGAAAAAAAAATTAAAAAAAGGAAACAACCAATTGGTAATAATAAGCCCACTTTGAGTTCAGTCGGCTTATTGATTTGTTCTTTCCTTTTCTTTGACATTAGTTGCCGAATGCTGAACCTGTCATTAGTCTCATCTTTCTGGGAGACCCAAGACTTAAAATGCATTTACACTGGAAGATTACCATAAATGAGCTGCATTAGATTTGGGCTAAGGTGATTGTGAAGGAAAGGGGAGGAGGTGACCTGTGACATCACCTTTAGTGAATGGTGAATCCTTATGAACCTCTGTATAGAAAGGTGCTATCTTTTGCTGTATTTGTAACGGAAAGAGGTGTTTGTACACAACCGGAAGTATGAGTCTAGTGAAACCAACCAATTACAGCACCTGTAGGGAGGCACAGTCCTAGTTAAAATCATACCTTTAGTTAGATGGAAAACAAGTAGGTGTGAGGGTGCATGGAGTGCCTAGGTCACAGTAAGGGGCCCCTAAATTGTGTTGTGCTTGGTTTTAACAGTCCTTTTTTGCTGACAGATTCCCTTTTAACATGAAAACCTGATTTAAAGAGAACTTGTCACCATAGAAAACACTATTTACCTGCACATATATGGTTGATGTGCAATTAAATAGACTGCCAATGCTTCCTGCCCATCTTACTGAAAGTGCAGCTGCCTGGAGAAATAGAACTTATTTCCTCCTAGTAGCTGCCGGCTTTCAGTCATGTAGTGGCTACAGTCACATCTCGCTATACCGTAAGCACGCCTGACAGCTCGATCTGCACGCATTCACTTCAGAGTACACTGTCAATCAACGTGTCGGGGTGTGCTTACAGCCAAAGCTCACATTATAGTGATGGTTAACTCTTGCTGCTCCATGACTGAAAGCGGACTGCTCCCTGGAAGAAATAAGTTCATTTTCTCCCGTTACCTGCACTTTCAGTACAGCAGCCCAGCAGTATTGTGACACTCTTTACCTACAGATTACCACCTTATATTTGCAGGTAAATAATCATTTTCCAACGTGACAAGTTCCCTTTACACAATTGGTATTTACCATAGAACTTCTTGGCAGATATATTATATCTTGGTACAATATTACACATTTTCACCGTTGCTATATTGAAGCTTGTTAACATTTTCTACAATTCACGTCTCCCTTATTTAATATTTTGCAGGTCGTACACTTAAAGGTTGTAACTCCCAAAGGAATCGTAGAAAAAAGCTGCCAGGGGCCTCGAATGTCAACCGGTCCAGATATTTACCATTTCATTATGGGATCTGAAGGTACGGCCGATATATTGTTTTTATTGGAGGAGGCGCCGTTTAATCTGCGCAGCGCCTGAAGTGTGCTCCTACTTTGTAGTATCAAAGAGTCAAAAGTCCAAGGAGAAAAAGCTTTAAGACTTCACTTTGGTCTGTAGATTTTCCCCCTTCGCTTCTACGCAGGACTTGTCATTTAGGAGCAGAAGAGCTTTTTATTGTAAGACTTTTAGGTTTATTCTCTGGCTTTGCAGTCAGTGTTTTTTTTTGTTGTTTTTTTTTTTTTGTTTGCCACTTTTACGGTAAAAATGAAATGTACTTGTACCATTGTCTCCTGCTTCCATCCCGACTGTTTTACTGCTTTCTGCCCTGATTTCCATAGCAGTCAGTGATTCAGGCTAGGCATATTTGGATAAGGTACATATAATGTCCCAATGTTTTCACCTGTGCTTGCCCGAGGAGAGCTCATGACTCATGATTGTGCTGTGACTGAAGCCTACCCAAATGGGCACTTTATTTCCACAAATGTTGAAATAGTAAGACAAATAAGAAGACTCTAAAAAAAAAAAAAATAAAATAAAAAATAATTACAAAAATGCAGCGATAACAGCGTTAATTCATCAAATGTTATACATTAGTTGCTAATGGTCGCAGTCCCTCGCTCATGCCAGTTTTATCTATGCCCCCTATTTTCAGGGTGTGATGGTATCTTAGTCTAAGGAGTAAAACTTTTCCTTGTGGAGAACACCAAACCGGCGTAACGAGACTTGGAGGCCATGCAATGCTCCTCTAAAGAGGAGATTTGAGTATTTAAATCCCCAGAGAGGAGCAAATCAGGAACTATACCGCCTCGTATTGGATATAGCAATCCTAAAAGTCAATATTGACCCTTTACCAGACCTTGCCACATGACTTAGAATGGTATTTTAGTGTAACCCTGAAAAGCTTGGCGTGAGGTTGTTGTTGTTGTGGTTTTTTTTTTTTTTTTCCCCGAAATGACTATACTTTAAAGAAAAAATAAAATCCCCCTCCCCCTAATATGCTTTTCTTAGAGTTATCTTTAAAGGGGTTGGCCACTACTTTTTCACTGATGGCCTACCCTATCAATATACGTTCATCCGTAGTGTGACACTCTGCACCCCCTATAATGGATCTGTAGTACCTGACCACGGCCAATATAGAAATGACCGGGCTGTGGTCTTTTGGCAGCATCAGAGCGCATCCATCCGGTGCTGTTAACAGCTGATTGGCGGGGTTGCCATGTTTTGTACCCCACTGTTGAGATACTGATTGCCTACCCTTAGGGAAAAGTCACACGGTCGTATAACTCACACAAAGATCACAAGGTTAGAAGGAGTTTGTGGATGGTCTCCGTGCTGCCGACAGGATTTAAGACATACAGTGCCTACAAGTAGTATTCAACCCCCTGCAGATTTAGCAGGTTTAATAAGATGCAAATAAGTTAGAGACTTCAAACTAGAGCAGGATTTATTTACAGATGCATAAATCTTACAAACCAAAAAGTTTTGTTGCTCAGTTAAATTTTTATAAATTTTAAACATAAAAGTGTGGGTCAATTATGATTCAACCCCTAGGTTTAATATTTTGTGGAATAACCTTTGTTTGCAATTACAGCTAATAATCGTCTTTTATAAGACCTGATCAGGCCGGCACAGGTCTCTGGAGTTATCTTGGCCCACTCCTCCATGCAGATCTTCTCCAAGTTATCTAGGTTCTTTGGGTGTCTCATGTGGACTTTAATCTTGAGCTCCTTCCACAAGTTTTCAATTGGGTTAAGGTCAGGAGACTGACTAGGCCACTGCAACGCCTTGATTTTTGCCTCTTGAACCAGGCCTTGGTTTTCTTGGCTGTGTGCTTTGGGTCGTTGTCTTGTTGGAAGATGAAATGACGACCCATCTTAAGATCCTTGATGGAGGAGCGGAGGTTCTTGGCCAAAATCTCCAGGTAGGCCGTGCTATCCATCTTCCCATGGATGCGGACCAGATGGCCAGGCCCCTTGGCTGAGAAACAGCCCCACAGCATGATGCTGCCACCACCATGCTTGACTGTAGGGATGGTATTCTTGGGGTCGTATGCAGTGCCATCCAGTCTCCAAACGTCACGTGTGTGGTTGGCACCAAAGATCTCGATCTTGGTCTCATCAGACCAGAGAACCTTGAACCAGTCAGTCTTAGAGTCCTCCAAGTGATCATGAGCAAACTGTAGACGAGCCTTGACATGACGCTTTGAAAGTAAAGGTACCTTACGGGCTCGTCTGGAACGGAGACCATTGCGGTGCAGTACCTTACTTATGGTATTGACTGAAACCAATGTCCCCACTGCCATGAGATCTTCCCGGAGCTCCTTCCTTGTTGTCCTTGGGTTAGCCTTGACTCTTCAGACAAGCCTGGCCTCGGCACGGGAGGAAACTTTCAAAGGCTGTCCAGGCCGTGGAAGGCTAACAGTAGTTCCATAAGCCTTCCACTTCCGGATGATGCTCCCAACAGTGGAGACAGGTAGGCCCAACTCCTTGGAAAGGGTTTTGTACCCCTTGCCAGCCTTGTGACCCTCCACGATCTTGTCTCTGATGGCCTTGGAATGCTCCTTTGTCTTTCCCATGTTGACCATGTATGAGTGCTGTTCACAAGTTTGGGGAGGGTCTTAAATAGTCAGAAAAGGCTGGAAAAAGAGATAATTAATCCAAACATGTGAAGCTCATTGTTCTTTGTGCCTGAACTACTTCTTAATGCTTTAGGGGAACCAAACAGAATTCTGGTGGGTTGAGGGGTTGAATAATAAATGACCCTCTGAAAAGACTTTTCACAATTTAAAAAAAAAAAAAATAAACAAAGAAATAACATTCTTTTTTGCTGCAGTGCATTTCACACTTCCAGGCTGATCTACAGTCCAAATGTCACAATGCCAAGTTAATTCCAAATGTGTAAACCTGCTAAATCTGCAGGGGGTTGAATACTACTTGTAGGCACTGTATATCCCAGTGTAGTAAAATGATGGTTTATTTCGATGTATTTCGAAGTACAAAGTTACTTCTTTAGGGAAAAACCATATGTATCACGTGGTTTTCCTGAAGAAGTAACTTTGTACTTCCAGACGCATCGAAATAAACCAACATTTTACTACACTGGGATATAGGTCTTAAATCCTGTCGGCAGTGCGGAGACCATCCACAAACTCTTTCTGACCTATTGATGTCTGATGGTCACTGGCTGACCCGTGGATCTGCTGCAGCTGATTTTGTACTATGTGCTGTTTCTACGGATTAAACAGGTGAGTTTAATCTGGGCGTGAAGCTCACTATGTCTCTCGGATAAGACCCTATTTTGCTACCCGATGTTCCAAAAATGCGATAACCTCACATTGTGATCATTGTGGTTTGGTTCTGATAAAGAGGTGTGGAAACCTTGAATCCTGTTGACAATTAACCACATTTATGCTTCACCTCTGTGTGTGATGGCATTTTTGGAACCTTGGACGGCACGGACTTCGAACCACCTTGTTCCTCGTTCATGCAATGTATTCCCAGGTGGTCCTGCTGCAGCCTGCACTTGCTTCTATAGTTGTTGTGACTGTCACAACCCTATCAGGTGAGCATACCTAGAATATCTTACACCACTGGGCTATCAGATAAGACCCTGTTTGCGCTTTTTGCCTCCATTTTTACATTTTGTTTTTAGCAGCTGTTGCTCTCAGGTCTGGAGACCCAACAGCCAGTCCAAGCATTGCAGTGCTTTCTACGTCTGAGTTATACAGCCACGTGACTCTTCCCTAAAGATAGGCCATCAATGAAAAAGTAGTGGGCAGCCTCTAAAGGTACCGTCACATTAAGCGACACTGCAGCGATATAGACAACGATGCCAATCGCTGCAGCGTCGCTGTTTCGTCGTTGTGTGGTCACTGGAGAGCTGTCACACAGACAGCTCTCCAACGACCAACGATGCCGAGGTCCCCGGGTAACCAGGGTAAATATCGGGTTACTAAGCGCAGGGCCGCGCTTAGTAACCTGATATTTACCCTGGTTACAATTGTAAATGTAAAAAAAACCAAACAGTACATACTTACATTCCGGTGTCTGTCACGTCCCTCGCCATCACCTTCCCACACTGACTGTGAGGGCCGGCTGACGTCACCGCTATGCTTTACGGCCGGCGCTCACAGTCAGTGCGGGAAGCTGACGGCGAGGGACGCGACAGACACCGGAATGTAAGTATGTACTGTTTGTTTTTTTTTACATTTACAATGGTAACCAGGGTAAATATCGGGTTACTAAGCACGGCCCTGCGCTTAGTAACCCGATGTTTACCCTGGTTACCAGTGAACACATCGCTGGATCGGCGTCACACACGCCGATTCAGTGATGTCAGCGGGTGATCCAGCGACTAAATAAAGTGCTGGCCTTCTAGCTCCGACCAACGATGTCACAGCAGGATCCTGATCGCTGCTGCGTGTCAAACACAACGATATCGCTAGCCAGGACGCTGCAACGTCACGGATCGCTATCGTTATCGTTGTTAAGTTCAGTGTGAAGATACCTTTAGATCTAGAGCTGCAGAGAATTTCTCTGTTGTATATATTAACTCTTAAAACTCATTGGCGGAATTCAGACTGCCATGGGCAATTGCTATTTAAGACGTTAAAACCATCCTAGGTCCTCAAGTGAGTTACTATCTGCCACTTATGGGCCCTTTCACATGACCGTGAGTTGTGCTGAGCTGTCTGGGCCCATTTACACTGCCCAATGCCATCTGATCGGCTCCATCAATGCCGATGGGCGGTCGTTTAATTGACTGGTAGACCGCTCTTCCATGCACACAGAACGATCGTTAGTACGATTCTTCTGTGCTCACTGGATATCTTGAATATACTTTTCGGTCTACACAAAGCATATTCGCGGGTTGGGCCGACATCCATCTAATATGTGAGGGCCTTTATTAACAAACCCCAAAATTCCCTTTATAATGCAGTATTACAATTTGTGAAATTTTGCTGTGATCATCAAGGCCCAAATGAACTCTAGACAAGAGATGATTAATAATGAGATTTCTTTTCTTTTTGTCATTTTTTTTATTTTACAATTTTATTGTTCTTTTAGGAATCAGCAATTTTTTTTTGTATTTTTTTTTTTCAAATCGGATTTGCCTTCAAATCCATAATTTAAAAAAAAAATGTAAAATTATTTATTTATAACGTTTTTCTTTTTCTCTGTCTTCCGTCCCCATAGGAGAACAACTCAGGTCATGGCAATAATTTTTGATAAATTGCTAGCACTACTATTTTAAGGTGATGAATTAAGAAAGAGGGGGGAAAAAACAACAAGCCTAAGCATTTCTTTGCCTGATCTTGTACATTCTATTTTTTTTTTTTCTTTTCAGAATGCAGAGCGTCCAGATTTATAGCCCTGACAGTTATATAGCGGTATAATACAATTACATCAGTTGTATATCTTACGGCATAGTTATAATGTTCACAGCCTTCTAAATCCTCCTTACAGTTATGGTGGCATTTATAGCCCATTGACCTTGTGGATAATATTTAATAATGTCACCATAACCTTTTAACCCCTTAGTTTTGCAGCTTTTAAAAAAATAAATAAAATGATGTTCATTCTGTGCCGGGTTGTGAGGATGATCGGTTTCGGCTTCTTGCGTGTATTTGTAGATGTATATATCAAATTAATTTGCATTCTTCATCCCATAGATCATTGTGAAATCCACGTGTATTATTCTCCTCTTTCCGGAGGAAAATTGATGTGTATAAATTGCAAACAGCACTCAATAAAGTTCTCTCTCTCATTGTGATCATTTTTAATTTGTCGCTTTCTAACTGCTCTCGTGTGATGCTAGGCGAGCGAGACCCCAAATTAAATCTACAGGAAATATGAGTATGTAAGATACTTAAAGTGCAGTTTAAGAAGTTTAATGTGATGCTTACGGAGTTGCTGGCTAGACCAAGAATGACCCGGAATGCCCTGTACGGACTTTAGTCAGGGTTTCAAAAAGGGCTGCCGAGCTGCTCTTGATATTCACCCCATTATTGTGGGTTGTTTTTAAAGAGCATCTCCAGTCTTTTGCATCTGCAGTGTATGGACGACTGTCTGCAGGCAGTATCTCTGGTATCGACATGTCCAATGTATGATGCTAGCATCTCATGGGGTGGCTCTAACATATTTGACAGAAGACCTAGTTTTAGAAATAATTACTTTGAAGGTATTGGAGAGGCTGGAGACTGTATCTTTTGCAGCAGCATGCGGGTCACAGGCGGTGAGAGAACTTCAGCTCACTGTTGGACGGGACAGAGAAGATTGGCAGGTGTCCTAGATGATAAGGGATGGCATAATTGATAATGTCAAAAATAAATAGACCTCTTGTGTTCTTGCTGTGACAAAGAGGGGATAGGGAGAGAGGAGAGTTTACAGTACCTCCACACTCCGACTGCCCATCATCGTCTCCTCATGCTCTTCCTCCAGCATCTTCACCCTACTCTGCACACACCCGAACTCCTTACCGTGTAGCACACAGATAACCTGCCGTCAGCCATGCCCCGAGGTAAGGATGAGGGTCCCAAGGAGGGACGTACATGTGAGCGCATAGTGGAGGAGGAAACGCCTCACCTAGGTAACATGGAAGACAAGACCCAGCACCATGGACTCGAAGAAATAGAGGATGTCTACCGGAAGAGTAGAAAGGCTGCTGAATATACGGAAAGGAGAGACACACTATTTGAGACAGGACTCTCGAATCCGTTTGTCTCATTATATCAAAACGGGCCCCAGTCCAATGCACAAAAATTCCCGAATATATACAGATTATTAAAATTAAGCGTTTAACAATTAAGTGATCACACAAGGTCAAAGGAATATTTCTCTTGTCCTTGTTTAGAAAAACGAGAACATCGAGAATTGTCTATAAGTTTGGATGAACTCAAGATCTGTTTTTCAGTTTTAGTTAATTTTGCACAATTCAGACAGCAGTGACACCAATGATCGTGACTACAGTTTCTTAATTTACGAAGGAAAGTATGGGTTTTAGCAGAGTATTTACCTGATTGTTCAAGCAGCTTTCCAATACAGTGAACAATAATCCTATGTTTTTCAGACTGAACTTTAGTCATGGGGTCTACAAACATGCAGATATCTCATGAGCTTTAAGTGTCAGTGAGATTTCCCCTTGCATATGTAATCGAGTGTTTTTTTGGCTTAGGGAACCCTTCAGATGAAGGTCCTGATTCATCAAGACTGGTATTTTGTTCCCCAGTGTTGATGAACAGTATGCTGGGCTAAGATGCACTAAGATGTTCACCTCTTAGTGAATTTGGTGCATCTTTCAGCTACAGTGCATCATCGCAAGAAACGTATGTCAGTCATGGATCCAACTTTTGTAATATAAATTTTGTTGAATTTGCAGGATGCACTAGGCCATGCACACCTCCATTAAGCTCTTCTCCCTTTTCAAATCGCTGGGGGAGCTTTTAGAAATTGGGGTAAAACCACCAAAAGTCTACTACGGGTTGCACAAAAATTTTGCTATGTTTCAAACGGTTTTACTCCAAAATTATGGTGGAAAGTGCGAGATACAGCCAGTTAAATTGATCTTGTAGACCATGTTGCAGACCCACCTGAATTGATTGCTTTTTGCTTAAATAAATAGTCGGGAGGATGAACTGGGATGTCCTCCATTATAACTGTGTGACAGGTGCTGTCTAATCATCACCAGTAACTGTGATAGAAGTTTCTGCCCCTAACACATCAAAGAAGAAAAAAAAAGTCTGTATTTATAATTTCCAATAACTGGTTAAAATACCAAATTTCTGCAACAGTGAAAAGATCCAGTGGTACATTATACTGGCTATTCTGGTAATTGAGATTGTGACCCCCCCCCTCCAGTGATCACAGAAGAAGACCATTCTTTACTGTGAGACTATAGAAATCTTGGCTACATGAGTTTGTCTACAAATGGACAAGAGGGGCTTGGATTCCTCTCTTGAAATATGTACCGGTAATATTACAGGTTATGGGCACTAGATCCTGTGATGGGACGTTGGATCCAGGGAACCAGTCTGATTGCTGTACGTGGAGTCAGGAAGGAATTTTTCCTCTAATATGGGGCAATTGGCATCTGCCTCATGATTTTTTTTTTTCTGCCTTCCTCAGAATCAACATTAGGTTATAGATTGAAGTCGATAGACTTCTGTCTACATTCAACCTTAAAACTGTGAAACTTAAAGCTTGGTGCCCTCGGCTTGGTGCTGCACATCCGCCTTTATTTGAATGAAAAAAAAGGTGGAACTACAACACCCGTTGGGGCCATTTTACAGTTGACATAGCGGTGCTGCCCAGCTCCGCAACGGATGACCTCCGTCTCCTGCTCGAATCGGGAACTGCTAATTGGCGGGGGTGCTTGGGGTTGCACCCCCACTGATCTGATACTGATCACCTATCCTAAAGATAGGCCAACAATTTTAAAAGTACTGGACAACCCCTTTAAGGGCTGAAAATGGTGTGTAATGTGAAAAGCTATAGATCCAAAATACTGTGATTACCTTAGTAAAGGAAATGGAATCTAGTGAATCTATTAGCATCAGTAAAAAAGCAAAGTGTTAAGTATTATGTCCTTCATTACTTGGGATGAAAAATCCCAACATCAAAATTTACAGGTCACTATTGAAAATGCTTGGAAACATACAATGTGTAATATTTGTATTTTTGTTTTTATATTTTTGTTACCTGGAATTATTTTTTTTTTATACCAGAATTTGTTTCCTTTTTCTAGGGACTCTTGGAGTAGTTACAGAAGTCACAATTAAAATCCGACCGCTTCCAGAATATCAGAAGTACGGTTCCATAGTGTTTCCAAACTTTGAGCGGGGTGTAGCCTGCTTAAGAGAAGTTGCAAAACAGGTGAGTTCTCCTAAAATTGTTACAGGGCTGTGATACCTTCTAGCTGTAAGACTGTGTTCACACGTTGCGTTTTTGAAAACCTGCTTTCTTGGCAGTAAAGAAGCAACATCCAGAAAACAGGTTGTGCTGAGTGTTTGCCTCGTTTTTGGTGCGTTTTTTTACTATATTTTTGTCAGGGTACATTTGTTTTTTGGGCACGCTGATAAAGTTTAGTGCATAAAAATAAAAAATCTGATTCAACTTCATCAGGTTTTGGCAACAAAAACACAGCAAAACCTGACACCTGTGTTTTGCAGCGTTTTTTGCACTACCTGTTTTCAATGGGTGAAAAACGCTGAAAGAAGTGACATGCTGCATTCTGCAAAAACGCATTCTGAAATCTCATAGAATTTGCTGGTACTGTAAAACGTAGCTGAAAATTTGTATTACAAAAAAAATTCATAAAAAAAGCTGTAGTTTGAGGCTTGGTCCATGCTTTAGATTTTTGTTTTATTGCAGTTTCGCTCCTAGTAATGTATGAGGTCTGTGTGGACATCATTAGCTCATAGTTCAGCTTATTTTCTCTGCCCTCCCAGAGACTGTCCATGCTTTCTCCAAATTGTGGAGATCTGTGTACAACCCCCTCCCTGCTGCTATCTTTTACATTGAGCCACCAATTCATCACTGCGGTTTCTTCAGTTTTTGTGGACTCAAATTGCTCCTTTTTAGTGTTTTTGGTATGTGCGCCTCACTTCCTATATGTTTTTTGCTCCACTTTTAAACTTTTCTCTTTAAATCTGAATAAGGCTTGTGGAGGAGTTTTCAGTTTGCCTCTCATTGACTCAAGAGTGCTTGCCTCCAATGCGCTTCTTCATCAAGACTGGCATGGACAGCCCCCTTGTTGAATTGGGGTACTGGGCTGTGTTCACACGTTGCGGTTTTGCATCTTTTTTTTTTCTAATGCAAATTTTAAGCTGAATTTTCAGTACCAGCGAAGTCTATGAGATTTCAGAAACCTCATGCACACACATTGATTTATTTTCCTGACTGATATGGAAAACTGCTGCGTTTTCGCAAACTGCAGCATATCACTTTCAGTGGGTTTTTTTTAGCGTATTTGCAGCTTTTTTCACCCATAGGAAACAATGGGTAAGTGCAAAAACTCAGCAAAAAGTGCTGGTATCAGTTTTTGCTGCGTTTTTTGGTGCAAAAACCTAAGGAAGTTAAATCGTGCTTCTTTTTGGACCACTAAACTGTATCAACATGCACAAGAGACAAAACGCAGCAAAACTTGCTTATTGTAAGCAGTTTATTTACTGCCAAGAGAGCAGGTTTTGCCTGTAGAAAAAAAAAAAGCAGCAAAACCCTAAGGTGTGAACATAGCCTTAGGGTATGTGCACATGTTGAGTAAATGGGTACAGAAATGTCTGCACCATTTCTGCATCTCTTGGCAGGAAAAGCCCAGCTTTTAGCATGAGTGTTTGATGCCAATGATGAAAAGCAGGGTAAAAACGCACAAATTCTGCACCAAATCTGCAAGTCACAAATACGCAACATATGCATGACACTTCAGGTTTTTCGTTCACTTTGCTGGCATAAGGTATTGCTTCATTGTTCTTGAAAATCTGCATGGCAAAAACGCACCAAATCTGTAACGTGTGCACAAGCAGAGCAGAGAGCCAAATGGAGCAGACACTTTGACCAATTTTTATTTTTATTTCTCACAAGTACTCAACTAGATAAAATGCTGAAGCTCAAAATTGATATAAAGGACTTCAGGAAAACTATTTGAGGTTGTTGTACCTTTTGCATTTAGGAAGGAATTGAAAAAAAAAAAAAAAAAAATATATATATATATATATATATATATATATATATATATATATATATATATATATATATATATATATATATATATATATTGAATGTGCACCTAGTCATTAACCGTTGTGTTAAATAAAACGTTTTAAAGGGAATTTGTCAACAGGTTTTTGTCATGTATTCAGAGAGCAGCATAACCTGGCAAGAGAGCCTGATACCAATGATGTGTCACTTACTGGGCTGCTTTATTCGGTTTTGATAAAATCCCAGTTTTATCTGTTGTAGCTGTAGCAGTGGTCAGAATTCTGAGCTGTGTATGACCCCGCCCATGCCACTGATTGGCAGGTTGCTAACAGTGTACACAAGAAGCTACCAATCAGTGTTAAGGGGCAGGCTTACACAGATTAGCCGACCTCTGTGCACATGAGGACTAGTCCTGCAGTGGTAATCTCCTGCTGATAAAACACTGATTGTGCTGAAACAAAAACACGGCCCAGTAAGTGAAACATCTTTGGAATCAGGCTCACTAGCCCTCTCAGAATAAATATTCAAAACCCACTTATAAGATTCCCTTTAATACTGAAGAAGACTGGACATTTTATAAACTGTGCAAAATTTTCTTAGCGTGATATCCAGTTTATTGGGAAATTGCAGGGAGTTTAGTTGCAGTACCAGCCGCAGCCTATGTTGTTTCAGCCTGTGTAAAGAGGTGCTCTATCAAAATTTTGGTCTATAAAAATATGATTAATGCTGCAGTGAGGGTACAAAAAAAAAAAGTCAAATATATAAAAACAATTTAATCACATAGTGTTTCAGTAATGATCCGAAAATCTCCATCCCAAGTTTGCTGGTTCACGGTTTTAGCATTATCGCACGTGTGGCCGGCCAGGTATTAATTTGACTTCTCTTTATAACGGCACAATCTTTTTTTTCTGTGGCGCTTACTTTCCCTGAATTGAGCCTCATGAAACACCTGGGTCTCGGCATTTGTTCCTAAACTCTTTTACTGCATCTGGCGCCCAAAGAGAAGCAAGCTGTGCCTTTTATGGACTGTGCAAATGCCAAGCCATGCCCCGGTTTTCTTTTTCTTCTAAATTGGGCCATAACCTAGTTTAGTTACCCAATGTGTCGGCCTTTTATTTATTTTATTTTTTTTGCATTTTCAAACTTAACTGTTGAAGATTTAATACACCTAATTGTTTCGTGTGACGTTAAGTAACCGTTTTTAAAGCTCTTGAAATATCAGGCTAATGTGCCTCGAGACATTCACCCGTTTTTCTTGCTACTATATGCAAAGTATAAATCCTACAGCAAAAAGTGACTCCCACTTTTATAAAGATGAAATATATTATTTATTTAAATTAGAATACATATTAATCATGTTACACATACGTATACATAAAATATTTCGGGGAGATATCAGACACTAAACCAGCATGTAAAGGGTAACGTTACAGCGAAATATCGTATCATACAGTCAATAATTAATGAACCTGTTCATAAGGGTGTATTGCCATATAATATACTCAATGGGATGCATTTTAGATAAAACGCACATGCACCAATACATACCTAAATGTTGTTCAATATAGAATAAGATTATTATTAAAATTAAATATTTTTACCCAGACAACAAACAATAGTTTTGTTCCGACGTTCGTTTCGCACCTGCTTTCTCAAGGGGCGGAAGCTAATGTGCCAAACACTCCTACACCCTTTGATCAAATATTAGTTAGACACCTAAACCTAATAGGTGCTTAACCCCGCGTCCATCTCCCCGCGTCCATCTCCTGTCCATATGTGCATGTGTGCATGGTCTCCCCACAATTCACATACACACATGGACAGGAGATGGATGCGGGGTCAGCACTAGTGATGAGCGAACCTGCTCTGATATGATAACTATTTTTTTTTCTGAGCATGTTCGCTAATCATTAGTAGGCACCTATTATGTTCAGGTGTGTAACTAATATTTGAAATTGGCCAAAGGGTGTATAAATGGCGGATATTTTGCCACATTATCTACATCCCCTTGAAAAAGCAGTGTGCGAAACGCTCATCAGGCCACTTCCGTTAAGTGTTGGTCTGGGTAGAAATATTTATTTTAATAATGATTGTCTTATGTCTAGGTGCCTGTACATATGAGTAGATTATATTGCAATACACCCTTTTGATCTGATTCATTATTGATTATAGGATATATTTCCCTGTACCCCATACCCTTTACATGTCTGCTTAGTGTTTCATATTTCCCTGAAATATTATTTATATGTATGTGTAATACGATCTAATATGTTTTATCTTTAAAATCTTTTTTGCTGTAGGATTTTTATGATTTTCATATTGTTATACAACTATTTATTAATTTTGTAAGCTGGTTATCTATATACAAAGTAATACACAAGACTCGTGGTCTTTTGATCTAAATTTCCAGTATTTTATACCGGGTAGGTTATCTCAGAAGGGGTTAAATTGTCACATTATCATAGTGTTTTATTTTCAACCATTCAGAAAAAAGGAAAAATAGAAATTTGTGTGCTTTTTACAGTTGTATTCCAACAAAAAAAACAAAAGCAAAAAACAAACAAACATTCTTTAAAGTCTCTGGGGGTAATCTTTTCTCGCCCAAGATTGGATAGTAAAATTAGTTAGAGACCCATGTGCAGGCAGCCTGTTTCGGGATGGATGCCCCTCATCAGGGAGAGGGTGGCTGGGTGCAGCGCCCCTGAGGCAATGTGTGGAGAACAAGTATCTCCACAGATGAGTCTGTCTGTACAGGACAAGGGTCACATTGCAAGGCTCGGACATTGACCCTCGATGGTACTTGTGAGATCATTTCTTTTTTTTTTTTTTTTTTAGCATAGACTATTGCCTGTGAGACTCCATGCTGAGCTGGTGTCTTTAATGAGAACCAGTACTTCCCCAACACACAAAGTTGTGTTTCTTCTCTATGTATTCTTCCGGTACTATAGGTGCTGGAGCTTCCATTCCCCTCACTTTCAACCATGCGTTGCTGCTTTCAAAGTCCAATAACTTTCCTGTCTGAATTATAACCCACCTCTTTAGCAAACGGCATACTGGCAAAACAATCAGTAGACTGGGATTAGACAAGTATAGACCGGCCTCCACTTCTTGTAATCCTTCTCAGTATCTCTGTGGTCAGAGACTTATTACACTTGACCGCGGGCTGTAGACTGCAAGTCACAAGGAAGGGAGACTCCCCGTGGGCCTGCACTGTGGAATGATTTTTAGGTGGTAAGATTAAAACAAAAAATGAACACAATAGTTATCAGTTTGTCCATGTACCACATTTTCTACCTAATGCAATCACGTTTCCTAAAGTCGTGAGACTCCATAATAAACGCCGGGGGCCGTGTACGGCGTGCGTTGTGTCCAGGGGATGCTGCAGCCTTCACGGCTTATGACAAAGAGAAAATTTATAGTGGAAAAAAAAGTGGCGGTAACAGTACATTAATTAACTGGAGTGTTTAGAGGGGTGAGAGCGCTGATCTGCGGATTCAGAGGATAAAACAAAAATGGGCAGGTATTAAATTAATTTAAGGAGAGGTGACATTAAAGTGAGTAAATAAAGTCACTGGATGGGTTCCTAGCTTGGCCTGGTAGCCGCACGGCCAATAACCAGGAGATTTATGTGTTTGTCCGACGTGAATTTAAAGCCCTGAGTCGAGCAGAGACGTAGAACCGACTTGGGAACAGTTGTAAAATTGTCACCAGCGCTGAACTATTCACAAAGTCATGGCGGCCATATAACACTGTGTGACCAGCAGCGGGTGATCCGCCCTGCAGCCCTCCACATAATACCGCAGATTAACACTCGCGACACCGACACAAAGCACGTAGGAATTTACACTCAGATCGACGCTGGAACGTCTGGAAGTTTTGTCGTTGCCCAGGTGTAATGCAGGAGTAGTTTGACTTTCTCTTTGCCACTGCAACCATTATACCTGGGATCACGGACGATGTCCAGTGGAGTCCGTCTAGTGTACACGACAGAAGCTTTCCTCCTCCCCTTCTTGCCATGATTAATAGCCTGCAGTGTATGCATGTGGACATACCAGCCGGAGAGGTGGGAGAGCACTTATCCCAGGAATACACCACACCATGAGTCCACAGTCTTCATTCAGTGCTTCTGTTAGCCAAATAACATAAGGTGGCCAAAATGGCCCAAAAAATGTTGAGAATGGATCTGTAGCTGGTATATGCTGTCCTTTCATAGGGCTGCATGTTGTCCTGTCTAAAGGGTTCATCTGTGACAAATGGTGATGAGCGTGGTCTGATAAGGTGTTATCTGAGCATGCTTGAGTGCTATCCGAGTGTCTTCGTGTGCTCATATATTATGTTCAGGTCCCGTCTCACGGCTGTTCAACAGCCGCATGTAGGGTTTGTTAGGCAATCCCTGCATGTGTTGTGACGGTCGAACAGCCGTGAGATAAGCAGCCGCGGGGACTCAAATATTTCATTCGAGCACACCTAACTCATCCGGTTAGCACCCGACCATGCTCTGATAACGTCTTATCCGAGCACGTTCATTCATCACTAGTGGCAAACCCTTAAAGAAATATTGGCTAAACCTGTCAAATGGCGCGGAAACAGCAGATTGTCTAATACATATGGGCGTCTAATAACGTATTCCCAAGCTCTGGATAAAGAAAGGTTGGGCACCTTTTACTGTGCAGATTTTTATATTTTTTCTAATTAAAAAATGTTTAAAGAAGTACACATTCCTCTAAAGGGCTTGGTCCAGCCTTCGGCTACAGGTCTGCATTGCTCTGTGACTGCAGACTTGTGAATTCTCACAGCGCGCACACTGCGTGCTGTCAGGATTCTTCGATGCTGACGCGTGACCATAAATATGCAGCTTACCTACATGCAGTCACTGGCCAATTTTAGACATGTGCGATCTCGCTCAATGCAAGTGTAATGATCAAGGCCGGACACCTCTAGTCCGAATGTGGCCCGCAGTATACAACACGCAAACTTGGGGTCACATGACTGCCTGTGGCGGCACCAGAAAATGCTCACAGCACGCAATGCGCACAATGTAAGGATTCACAAGACTTGCAGCCTAAGGCTGAACAAGTTCCTTAGCTGAAGTCTCCTAAATGCAATAGAAAGAGAACAAGAATTTGCAAGTTCCCACAGCTGAGATTTCTGGGAAGTAAATCCGTTTACTGGACTGACCCCCAGATACAATTATCCATTAGCTGCTAATCAGAAGATGTCATACTTGATAGGAGCGCATGTGATCCGGGTTCCGGGCCAGCCTCTATGGACTCCAGCGGTGGCCGCGGCCTGCATCTTATGTCTTCCATTTCTACCTAGGAGCTCTGTAAACAGTCTTGTTATTTGTGTTTTCTTTGCTAGTAACCGACACGAAAACTGGAGCCAAACTGCGTCTGTGAACGTTCAAAGCACATCAAACCTTGTTTTCAAAAATAGTCCCTTCCAGGGTTGTAATGAAAGCGTGACAGGGAAACACGGCCCTCGCCAATAAATCATGGGAGAACAAAGAGTTTGCGATTGTAACCTGGAAGTATTGTGTTCCTAATGTTCTCTGTAGTCCTTCTAGTGATCGAGTAGAGCAGGAGGATCCAGCTATGGGGCGGCCTATGGACGCGGCTTGTCCAGAACCTCAGCGGCATCAGCAGTCTGGGGAATTCTTATGGGCACCTCCCAAATATTCCCCAATATCAGGGAAAAGAGAGATCGGCCATACTGACGTTTCTGATGCCTGATCTTTTCTTCCAGCAGGAGTGACGTTGTTTTCCAGCAGCAATCTCTTCTCTTCCCATCGAGAAAACTTAGTTGCTTGTCTTGGTGGAATTGGCCAACCACTATCTGTCTTACAAGACCACCTTACAGGATACAGACACTTTGGAGGGGGTACTAAAATGCTGTATTTTTGGCTAAAAAGCTACAGTTTTTTTCAATATCGTTTCTTTTGGAACTGTTCGGTTTCTGCAGTCTGATTCTATTATTTTTGTATAGCAGATTGCAGAATGAGTTAACAGCAAATCTGTCAGAGAGCTCACATGACTGCAGGGTCCTGAGCGAGCATCTGGAGTGATTTCTCAAGTTCAAATGTTTTTTATTTTAAGGTACATGTTTGCATTTTTCAGCAGCCTCCATATTTTTTTTTTTTTTTTTATTTAAAATGGCTGGTGTAACATCACAACTATAGCATGTGACTGCCGCAGCCAGTTATTGGGCACAGCGGTCTCGCTTTGGCAGACGGCACAAGACTGCTAAGCCCAGCGGCTGCTGTGGTCCCGTGCTTTTGTGATGTCATCAATGACCGGTTGCGCAGGCAGGCAGTGCTGGTGCGGAAGAGGAAAAAATACGGTGGATGTTCTTATTTTTTTTTTTTTATTAGACAGTTCAAGACTGTTGTCGAAGAATAAGAAAGAAAAAAAATATTCTTTTGCTGTGGACCCCTACACTTCCCTTAGTGGATTCTGAGTGCCTTGCTCTGCAGAGCCTTGTCTCCGCAAGGTCCATAGAAAATGAATGGAGCAGAGGCTGAGCCATGCTCACGTCCACTCTAGTCAAGAGGGCTGCAAAACCAATTTTTTAGTAACCAGAGCCCCAGTTTTGGGATCAGAGGGAATCCTAGTGGTTATTTATACCCTGACCTAACCAGTCAGCCATCCATTAATCTATGGGGCACTTACACTCTCTTCATGCAGTGCTTTTAGTATTGCGTTGTATGGTCGCAGCCTTGAGAATACATCCGATGTCCTGGAAGCTTTCACATATCATTTAGGTTTGAAGACCCTGTGAAATGCCGTCATTAGGGGTGTTAAAAGGAGTGCTGAAAAGGACACGGCGGCGATCAGTAAGTTTGATGTAACCTTCTGTTTATTGGCCATTACAAAGCGCAGCACTGATCAAATTCTAATCCGTAAATTTGGCATATCAATGGATGGCAGAAGAAATCAATTACACGCCAGGCCATCTGCCTGCCACTGACTGATGGCCGAGGAGTCGCACCACACGCAGTAATGCCCTGATCTTCCCACTCATCCTTCTCTGTCAGTTCACCGCACATCCGTCTTACAGTGTCAGTGAACCGGACGTCCAAAATGGCGGACCTTCTGGGTAGACGCAAGCCAAGGGTCAAGCAGACGGCCAAGCAAGATATCGGTTTGTGGAAAATACAATTTTAGCAGCAATATAATTACATCGAAATTTCCTGTTCGGATAGCCCCATGTTAACTCTTCTCATGGGGGAAGCGAACCCACGGCTGATATATAGCAGCGGTGATTGAAGCTGACCACAAGGGTGACGGATGGCCGCCCTTCTTTCCAAAACAATGAACTGAAAATTTTCATTTGTTTTATATGGGAATTTTTTGATGGGGGGGGGGCATAATTTTCTATTTTTGTGTTTGCTGTGATATAATTGCACCTCTTGCTTCATATTACATATCTAATATTAATTTGAGTCCAGTTATACTCAGATTTCTGTGCTAACAGGATGCGCGCAGCCAGTTATCAGGCCTTCCTTCTGATGAGCATTATTGGGTGTACGCACTCTACATAGCAGCTCATTTATACAAGCCTGTTTTATTCTCTTGTACCCTTCCAGATATCCAGAAAAGCAAATCATAAAAATATAGTCCTTTAAAAAAAACAACCTATCAGATCGCACTCTGACCATTGTTATTCTATGGGGCCGTGCACACCAGGCCAGGCCAAAGAAAAATATTGCAGAATACCAGAGTTGGATCTGAAATTCAGATCACGCTCGGCCATGTAAGTCAATTATTTCATGGAAACCATCGGACTGCACTCGGATGATATCTGAGTGCAGTCTGATTTTCATGGACTGACAGATGGGAGAAGATGGAGACTAGTGATAAGCGAATATACTCGTTACTCGAGATTTCTCGAGCGTGCTCGGGTGTCCGACGAGTATTTTTTAGTGCTCGGAGATTGTTTTTCTTGCCGCAGCTGAATGATTTACTTGCGAGGATTCCCTAGCAACCAGGCAACCCCCACATGTACTTATACTGGCTAACAGATGTAAATCATTCAGCTGCGGTGAGGAAAACTAAATCTCCGAGCACTAAAAATACTCGGAGTGCATGCTCGGGGAAATCTCGAGTAACGAGCATATTCGCTCATCATTAATGGAGATTTTTTTTTTTCCCTTCTCATCTTCCGATTTTCATGAATCAGGAGATCACACTATGATCACACTCTGCTAAAACTCTGATCAGCGTGTGGTTATCATGATTGGTCCGAATCTCTTGGATGAGAGAAAATACGCTTGCGTGACCCTAGCCAAAATGTTAGCAATTTTAAAGAAAAAAAAATGGCCTCTGTGGGACGCAGTGGTGACCTATTAAACTAAAAAGAACACTGCTGACAGTCACGTAGGGTACGGAACCACACCTTGCCGTATGTGAGCGAGAACCATTTCATCCTGCAGGGGAGAATAAACGTACAAGTGTTCCAGAAATGCCTTCATGATACCGCAAACTCGGGCACCGATTTCCCCCTCCTGGCTTTTGGCCACATGATGAAGTGCAGAATGGGACCCCCTACCCTTAAAGGGGTTGTCCGGCCTTACGATGTTAAGGCTGTTTTCCAGATATACAGTAAGCAGTGAATGGAGCTGGAATAGCACTATGACGTGGTCGTTGCCAACGGGCTGCTGAGTGTAGGATCCCAACTGATCTGATGGTGATCATCTGTCCAAAATATAGGTCATCAATGTAATAAGACCGGACTACCTCCTATAAGGCCGGGTTCACACCACCATAATTCACCATCTGTATACAGACCACATTGCCTGGACTGACGGTGGGTCCCCTGACCCGAACATACAGCACCTAGGCCATACCTGTATGTCAAATGAGTTGTCTCAAATAAAATGAGTAACCTGATGATCTAATCCCGCAGAACAAATACAAGTCTAAAGCTACATAGAACACGTGGAATTGTGAGCCGGCCCATAATGGGCCTCACCAGCTCAGTGTGTCCTCTTCATTCTGTCTTTCATCAATCCATTAATAAACTCACTAGGTAATAATGATCGGATCAGGCCAAAGATGAGCCATGTGATTGCGAACACGAGACACCGCACTTGGTGACGTGCCGCCGTATAGAAGGCATCAGGACGTATAGCTCTTATAATCCATACGAGCCCCTACTGCCACAAGAATGTGGAATAAAAGGCTGATTGCAAACCAAAATGGGAGAAAAAAAAAAAAAGGGCGTATCGCCGGATGATTAATTGCCTGGACGTTGATTGCAGATAAACGTTTCTTCCCACCGTTGTTCCCAAACCGCCCTGACGTTGATGAATGGCCCGGGGTCTTTAATGAAAGAACAGCTTTGATAGTGCTGATAAACATGTATTTGCTTTATATGTTAAAAATATAAAGCACAGACAAAAAGGACCATTTAGTTTTCCGCTTGTACGCTGCTCATTTCCCTCAGAAGTAGGATTTCAATAAAAAAAAAAAATAAATAAAATTTGACTTTTGCTTTCAGTGTTGCCATTGTATGAAAAAACCCTTAGAAACAACACTTTGGGCATTGTTTTCGGCTTGCAGATACCATGACTTTTTTTTGTAGCGGAGAATGCTTTTTGTGTGTGTATACGATATATATATATTCTCTCACACACACACACACACACAGTATATATAATTTATATTATTTTTTTTTTTACACGGTGAGCAGTACTTTTTTATCTCTATTTATACCATAGGCAATTTTTGAAGAAATGGTTGAGCCCTATTGAAGGGGACCTGGTCAAACGTGGACAGTTTTTGCACTTATCTGATTCCTGCTGCTCTATTGAGAATTGTTTTTTTTTTTTGTTTGTTTTTTTTTAAATCTGCTGTACAGTAGCAGACGTGGGCCTTTTTAAAAACAAAAAAAAAAAAAAAAATTTTTAGTGCTAATTTTTATGGCCTTTTCCAATGGGGCGTTGCTCATAGGATTCTCTATGGGTGTGTATTTAGGCAGCACTGCATGATTACCCTCGTAGCCATGCCCCCTTGATAAAGACCATCAATAAGAGAAAGCCCATATCTCTGAAACACATATATCTCTCTCTCTCTATCTATATATATATACATACACACACATATATATATATATATATATATATATATATATATATACACACATATATATATATACACACACATATATATATATATATATATATATATATATATATCTATCTATCTATCTCTATATATATATATATATATATATATATATATATATATATATATATATATATATATATATATATATATATACCGTATTTTCCGGTGTATAAGATGACTGGGCGTATAAGACGACCCCCAACTTTTCCAGTTAAAATATAAAATCTTCTCAAAAGTCGGGGGTTGTCTTATATGCTGGGTGTCGTCTTATAGGGTGGGTGTGGAGCAATCTGCGGTCGACGTATATAGTGGGGGGGAGTGGTCCTGATGACGAGGTGAGGGAGCGCCTCACCAGGAAGGTGTAAGTGAAGTTGTCAGTGTCTGAGATGCCAGGGGTATGCAAAAAAGAGAGAGCGCGGTGCTGTGCCTAGAAAAACACTCCTCTTTCACTCATCTGGCTCACCCTTGTATCCTATTATCTCCTTCTCTGCCTCTTCTTCACTTACACCTTCCCGGTGAGGCGCCCCCTCACCTCGTCATTGGGGTCGCTCCCCCCACAATATGCGGCGACCGCAGATTACTCCGCATTTGCCCTATAAGACGACACCTGGCGTATAAGACGACACCCGACTTTTGAGAGAATTTTCAGGGGTTAAAAAGTAGTCTTATACGCCAGAAAATACAGTATATGTGTGTATATATGTATATGTATATATATATATATATATATATATATATATATATATATATATATATATATATATATATATATATATATATATATATATAAAATTTATTTAGAATGCACAGGAGAGCAGCGAGAATAAATTAAGAGCAATAACTGGTCACTTTCAGGCCCTCTTTAAAGTGAAAAGGGCTGTGCTACTAGCTAGATATTTGGTAGGTACCATTGTTATCGACGTTGCATTTGAAACAATGGAACCTTGGTTTCTAATCTTGCAGTAAGGCTATGTGCACACATATTCTTGGCCACTTCTGATTTTTCTGCAGGAGATTTCATAAATCTGCAGGGCAAAAACGCAGCGTTTTTGCTGCGGATTTACCGCGGTTTTTCAGCGGTTTTCACTGCGGTTTTACAACTGCGGCTTTCCATAGGGGCAGCTGTAAAACCGCTGCGGAATCCGCAGAAAGAAGTGACATGCTGCGGAATGTAAACCGCTGCGTTTCCGCGCGTTTTTTCTGCAGCATGTGCACAGCGTTTTTTGTTTCCCAAAGGTTTACATTGAACTGTAAACTCATGGGAAACTGCTGCGGACCCGCAGCTGCAGAAATGCTGCGGATCCACAGCAAAATCTGCATCGTGTGCACATACCCTTAGAGAGAATCAGCTGTGTGGGAGAAATCCGAAAAGCAGGCGCTGCCAAGGAAATGGGAGCAAGAATCAAATGGAATGGCCATTTGTGCTAAAAGCTAAAAACCAAAGTCTAAAAACCGGCACGAAACCTTCTCCGAAACACGTTGTGTTTTTTTTAGACTTTATATTAAATCACCATTCCAGTTAATTCTTGCTGCTATTTCCTCGGCAGCGCATGCTTTTTGGATTTCTCCCACAGAGCTGATCTTCTCTTCCTGCTTCACCTGCATAACCCGACTGCAATGGGCTATGTAGGATCGCTATCCCGCAGAGCCACAGCTTACACCAGTCGTGAACAATTAATAAATTGTTCTGGCTAAGTCTTTCCTAGTTTCGTGCCTAATTCTTCACACTTTTGTCAGGCTAGTAGTATAAACTCATCTAGTTACCGGTCTAGTTTGTGCAATATCACGCTTGGGAGCGCCACCTCGTTTTCTCTTCTTTTCTTTTTTTTTTGGTATTTCTAATCATATGTGACAGATAAAGCTGTGTTCCCCCAAATCCAGTTCTCAAGGTCCACCAAAAGATCATGTTCATGATCAAGATTACCTTACCAGTAATTCGGGATTACTGTACCAGTCCTGAAAACCTGATTTGTTGGTGCCTCTTGACCACTGGAGTTGGGGAAAACTGCCTTATGGGGATACTTTTGAATATAAGGGTTAGTTCTGCGTCACCGATGTGGAAGAATAGGAGAGAACGAAATCCAGGAATGCGTTTATTAGTCAACACGTTTCGACGATCCAAACTTCATCAGGACAAACCACTGTATCTGATGAAGATGTTTGGAACTTTGAAATTTGTTGACTAATAAACCGCATTCCAGGATATCGCTCTTCTATTCTTCCATGCCGGCAGCGCAAATGTAACCCTTATATCCTTATATGCAGCAGCCTTGAGCTTTTAGTGGTCGTGGATACACAATCCCACCAGGTGAGCACCATTGCCTTCGGTCTCCCCATTGCTTCTTGGATAAAACCCTATTTGCGCTTTTTGTTATTTCAGTTTTTCCTATTTATTTATTTGATACTTTATATTATGATTATATATTGACTGTTTTGGATGCACTCCTTCTTGCAAAAAGACATAAATGTAAACAGTTTAATGGAAGCGAGTCCCACACAATGTCATGCAGGGATATTACGGGCACCACAGCTGCACCCAGCAGAAATGTGGCTGCACATGGCGTCCCATTCCTGCAGCAATGTTTGGGATTCAAGAGGAAACATAATCATGCATCTGATCATGTGATCGCTGGACAAGGATCACGTTGCACTCTACATTTTTTTTTTAAGTCATACTGACCTAAAAGTAGTTTTGGATAATGAATGTCAATCACTTTATCATTGGTCACATTAGGAGGTCTCCGACACTTAAGCCTCCCAATGGTTGAGGCTTTGTGCCAGTTTGCTTGGTGGTATTATTATTATTGTTTGTTTATTTATATAGCACCATTAATTCCATGGTGCTGTACATGAGAAGGGGTTACATCTGAATACAAATATCACAGCAAACAAAACTAACAATGACAGACTGATACAGAGGGAAGAGGACCCTGCCCTTGTGGGCTTACATTCTACAGGATGGTGGGGATGGAGACAATAGGTCGAGGGTTGCAGTAGCTCCAATGGTGTAGAGGTGGCCGTGTGGTCATTACAGGCTGTAAGCTTCTATGAAGAGGTGGGTTTTCAGGTTTCTTTTGAAGGATAATCGGATGTGTTGGGGCACTTAATTCCAGAGGATGGAGGATATTCGGGAGAAGTCTTGGAGGCGATTGGGTGAGGAGCGAATAAGCGTGGAGGAAAGGAGGAGGTCTTGGGAGGACCGGAGATTACGTCAGGGAAGATATTGAGAGATTAGTTTGGAAATATACGGAGGAGAAAGGTTATGGATGGCTTTGTAGGTCAGTGTTAAGGTACCGTCACACTAGACGATATCGCTAGCGATCCGTGACGTTCCAGCGTCCTGGCTAGCGATATCGTCCAGTGTGACAGGCAGCAGCGATCAGGCCTTTGCTGTGCTGTCGCTGGTCGGGGAAGAAAGTCCAGAGCTTTATTTGGTCGCTGGACTCCCCGCAGACATCGCTGAATCAGCGTGTGTGACACCGATTCAGCGATGTCTTCACTGGTAACCAGGGTAAACATCGGGTAACTAAGCGCAGGGCCGCGCTTAGTAACCCGATGTTTACCCTGGTTACCATCCTAAAAGTAAAAAAAAACAAACACTACATACTTACCTACAGCCGTCTGTCCTCCAGCGCTGTGCTCTGCACTCCTCCTGCTCTGGCTGTGAGCATCGGTCAGCCGGAAAGCAGAGCGGTGACGTCACTGCTCTGCTTTCCGGCCGCTGTGCTCACAGCCAGTACAGGAGGAGTGCAGAGCACAGCGCTGGAGGACAGACGGCTGTAGGTAAGTATGTAGTGTTTGGTTTTTTTTACTTTTAGGATGGTAACCAGGGTAAACATCGGGTTACTAAGCGCGGCCCTGCGCTTAGTTACCCGATGTTTACCCTGGTTACCAGCATCGTTGGTCGCTGGAGAGCTGTCTGTGTGACAGCTCTCCAGCGACCAAACAGCGACGCTGCAGCGATCCGGATCGTTGTCGGTATCGCTGCAGCGTCGCTAAGTGTGACGGTACCTTTAGTAGTTTAAACTGGATCCGCTGGGAAATAGGGAGCCAGTGAAGGGATTTGCAAAGAGGTGAAGCAGGAGTGTAGTTACGAGAGAGATTAGTCGGGCAGCAGAGTTAAGGACGGACTGGAGGGGTGCAAGAATGTTAGAGGGTAGGCCACAGAGGAGGATGTTGCAGTAGTCGAGGCAGGAGATGATTAGGGCATGCACAAGCATTTTGGTAGAGTGTGGGTTGAGGAAAGGACGGATTCTGGAAATATTTTTGAACTGGAGGCGACAGGAGGTGGCGAGAGCTTGGATGTGCGGTTTGAAGGAAAGGGGAGAATCCAGGGTTACTCCGAGGCAGCGGATTTCGGGGACAGGGGAAAGTGGGATTTCATTTATTTTGATAGATCAGTTAGGGAAGATATGCGAGATGGAGGAAAGATAATTAGTTCAGATTCGTCCACATTGAGCATGAGGAAGCTAGAGGAGAAGAAGGAGGATATGGCTGATAGACACTCTGGGATTCTGGAGAGCAGAGCGGTGACATCTGGGCCAGAGAGGTACATGCGAGTGTCATCAGCATGGTATGAAGACCCCCTGCATCGGCAGTCACATATTTATAAAAATCTGCTACGGAAACCTAGTAGCTAGAACATCCTACCATAGACAGACTTGGCCTGTGTTGGTTTTTTCTTCATGCCACCACCGGTCACCCAGTTCCACATTGGTGTAATATCTCTTATTACTGATTTTCGGTTCAATTGTTGGAAAACCCAGCAATCCATGTATATTAGGACATGGCGTGAAGTGACGTCTGCTTGTAGCTTTCTGAAGGAGAACTTGGAGCTGTGTATAAGTTGGGTTAATGTGTGGCCTTAGGACGCAATGTTTGAGTCAGTCTCCGTGCCCAATGACTCACTTGGGGACGAGTTTTGCGTTTTCGTGTTGATTAGAACGCACAGCAAGTGATGCGTACATCCCACCTTTATTAGTGCCCTCTACCAATCTGATATGTAGGGGGTGATAAACCCCCCGCTGTTATATCTTAAGGTGATGGCATACAGCGCGGTGATGGGACCACGTATAAGTGAATGGCCAGAGGCGAAGAGGCTTGTATACAGGTCACAGATTTCATGGCATCTCTTCCATCCTTTTTTCTTGTAGCAATAGACAGGGTTGTATGGATGTAGTTACAGCAATGAATACTTGCACCAACCTTCCCTATCTACATCCGCTGTCATTTGTTCTAGGGATTCGTTGTCTCTTCTGACAAACTAGCTCGGGTTATCTTCCAGCTTCTATTTTCTTATTTTGTAAAAATGCATTCAGTATTATTTATGAGCAAAACAGTGATCTTCCTAGACAAGGTGAAGATGTCTGCAGAGGAGCACTGGTTTATCCTTAAACAGTAAGAACCCTGGCCAGGGCAGTACGTGAAGGCTTTGTATGCCAACTTTGGAAAATGTAAAAAAAAAAATGGCCATGTTGACTGTTCTGGGGTGTTTCCACAACTCTCATAGAAGCAGAAAGCAGCCACATGCGTGTTTGGCCGACTCGATATTCCGACTTCATCATCACCACCGTGCTGGTGTAGAAACAACACTACAGATGTGTCCTTCCTTAAAGTCGTTACCTTTTATTAATGGGCCCAGGATTGACAGTCATCTACTCAACCATCGCCGCTCCTCCATAGTCAGTACCGTGCTCCCCTCCAGTCTGCTGGGATCAACATCTGCCATGGGTGTCCTGACTGCGGCCACTGACTATGGAGCGCAGGAGCAGTCCGGAATTTGAGTTTTGATTTTTTTTATTTATTTATTTTTTTAATCACATCTCTAGCCCATTAATGAGATCTTGTCCAGTGGTGGCCAATCCCATTAGCTTGTCTCTGAACCCAACATATACCAATAGCATGAAAAATAAAATCATGGGCTCATCCGTTGGCATTTATCATTCCCGTAGGCTCCTGTGTTTTAAAAAATAAAATAAACAAATTTGAATTAAATAAAAATGTATACATAAATGTATTCTGGGATTGCTGTAATTGATGCCTGTGCCTGATGCCAACTGCCAGTTGTACACAGCATATAGGATATCTAATATATTAAGCTGAATGTGTGTGTGTATGTGTGTATGTCCAGGATTGGCATCTGCACCGTCGCAGCTACAGCCACAAAATTTTGCACAGTCACACGTCTGGACCCCGAGAGCGTCATAGGCTATGTTGTGAGGCCAAATTTTAACCCCGAGCGTTCCAATTCACCAAACAATTTTGCCCCTATCTACATAATGGGGAAAAAGTGAAAGGAAAAGTGTTGGAGGCAAATTGACAGCTGCCAGATGTGAACAAGGGGGACTTAAAGAATGAGAGCGATGGCGCCAAAGAGTATATACCGTACAGTTGCTAAGGTGGGGCCCCGACATGGGATACTCCCCACACACCACACACAAAATGCGCCACACACTACCACGTGCTTGAACACATATACCACCCTCAGCACACATTTCACCACACATACACCAACCTCGCCACATAAAAGTCGAAACAAAAGTCGCCGCTCAAAACTTGCCACGCGCAAACCACGCCACGTGCAAAACTAGGCTCACGCAAAACTAGCCACACGAGTAAAACTCACCTCATGGAAAACTCGCCACACGCGGAAAAATTGCCACATGCACAAAAGTTGCAACACGTGCAAAAGTTGCCTCACACAAAACTTGCACATACTCAAAACGCACCACACATAAAACTCGCCATGCCCAAAACTTGCTACACACAACTTGCTGCACACAACTTGCTACACACAACTTGCTACACTAACCTGTCACATGCAACTCGACACAAAGTTGCTACACGCATGTCGCCACACAAAACTCATCTCACAAAAGGCGCTACATGCATGTCGCCACATGCAACTCAACACACACAACTTGACACATGAAACTCGCCCTAAAACACACACAAGTCTGGTATTATCCTTCAAAAATAAAAATCTGATTAATAAGCAGACAAACTACAAGAGCAATAAATGTACCACATAGTAAATATGGCAGCTGTGAGTCACATGACCTGTCTATTATGTGTATGTGTGAGCTAATATATACTGCCGGGGATGAGGGCTTCCTGTTGGCTGGGGATTTATCAGGCTGCCAATTTAGCTTACAAATACTGAGGTAAAAATACTGAGCACATAACATGTGAACGAGATCTAATACAGGAGGAGATAACATACAGATATATACTATATACAGGAGGAGATGACACACAGGTATATACTATATACAGGGGAGATGACACACAGGTATATACTATATACAGGGGAGATGACACACAGGTATATACTATATATAGGGGAGATGACATACAGGTATATACTATATACAGGAGGAGATGACACACAGGTATATACTATATACAGGAGGAGATGACATACCACAGGTATATACTATATACAGGGGAGATGACCTACAGGTATATACTATATACAGGAGATGACATACAGGTATATACTATATATAGGAGGAGATGACATACAGGTATATAGTATATACAGAAGAGATGACATACAGGTATATACTATATACAGGAGGAGATGAGACATAGGTATATACAATATACAGGAGGAGATGACATACAGCAGGTATATACTATTTACAGGGGAGATGACACACAGGTATATACTATATACAGGGGAGATGACATACAGGTATATACTATATACAGGAGTAGATGACACACAGGTATATACTATATACAGGAGGAGATGACATACAGCTGGTATATACTATATACAGGGGAGATGACATACAGGTATATACTATATACCGGAGATGACATACAGGTATATACTATATATAGGAGGAGATGACATACAGGTATATAGTATATACAGAAGAGATGACATACAGGTATATACTATATACAGGAGGAAATGACACATAGGTATATACAATATACAGGAGGAGATGACATACAGCAGGTATATACTATTTACAGGGGAGATGACATACAGGTGTATACTATATATAAGGGAGATGACAGACATGTATATACTGAGGGGAAAATGAGAGGTGTGAGGTGAAAATGAAATTGTGCGAGTGCAAAATGAGAGGAGTGAGGGAAAATAGTGGAGTGATCAGAAAATGACAGATGTGAGGTCGAAATGACAAGTGTTAGGGGGGAATAAGAGGAGTGAGGGGGAAAATGAGAGGTGTGATGGGAAAATAAGAGAAGTGAGGTGCTATAACTAACCACAGATATTTACTATGCCCAGGCAATGCCGGGCTCTTCAGCTAGTGTATGTATATATATGTATATATATATATATGTGTGTGTGTGTGTGTGTGTGTGTGTGTGTGTGTGTGTGTGTGTGTGTGTGTGTATATATATACACATATATATTGGACAAAGAAAATAATACAAAAAAGTGGGCTTTAATGCCTGGACGGCGTGGCAACGTTTCGGATTTCCAATCCTTTTTCAAGCAGTGAGTATACAAATGAAGTGGGTATATATAGCTAATACATATGTTTCTTATTAACCATCAATAAAACAATATTCATTTTTCTAACATTAGTGCTAACATACTCTGGATCCTAATAAAGTGCATCAGTGTCCATGTGCATATTTATACAATTACACCGTAAAACAATATCCAGCATACACATTAGGCTGCAAATATCACACAAATATGGTAATGAGCAATTAGAACTAAACAGATGTCCCAATCTAGTATGTAATTAAACAAAAAGTACACTTACAGGCATACCGCCGTTTGTGTGTAAATCTCGGCGTCTTCCTGGAGTCACTGCGCATGTCTATAGCTTCTGACCTAAGACGCATAGCATTGTGGTCAGCGCCTGCGCATTCAGGCTCCGAATACAGAACCCTATAGTACTCACTAAGGGTTATCAAGTGTAATTGGGCTGTAGTAGATTTTCTTGAGATATTTTCATATTTCACTTTCAAGTCATAAAGCGATGGTGTGCTTAAGAAAGTGGCATGACTCTCCACTCCCTCAAGTATCCTTTCCCCATCTTCATTAGTATATGCAAAAACCCCCGAATCAGGCAAAACTTTTTCCATAGCCCACACTGGAAAATATATCAAGTAAAAATTGCACAAAAAATAATAAATCCAAAAGAATAGTACAAAGATAATGTGTGCAAACTGTAAAGCGCTGCGGAATATGTTAGCGCTATATAAAAATAAAGATTATTATTTATTATTTATAAATAGAAGTAGTAGAAAAAATAGTCCGATGCAAATTTCCACAGAACATGTTATAAAGAAAAAAATTAGAACAGCATCATATTACCAAACTTGTGGTGCAAAGCTTTCCAAACCAAAGTCCAAATGGTTCCAAACATACGAGAAAAAAAGGAAAACAGCACACAAAGAAAATAATACAAAAAAGTGGGCTTTAATGCCTGGACGGCGTGGCAACGTTTCGGATTTCCAATCCTTTTTCAAGCAGTGAGTATACAAACAGATGTCCCAATCTAGCCCTGTTTCGTAATACCCACGTAGTTGGGTTGTGTTTGCTAGACCCGTATGGGCTAGTGTCCGGACCATTATACTAATATGATATAATGTAGCATTTAGACATGTATGAGTGCGTCCTATTTCTGCTAGCGCTTAAATTAGCCCATTGAATGAATATTAAGGTCTTTTGGTAATGGGACACTTAAAAGATACTTATGTGGCTAGCGCTGAATTAAACATCAAATTTCGCTATAAATTTGCAGAGTTTTTTTGACATTTCCATTAGGAATTAAGGTCATTCCCTTTTCCAATATGGCGTTGTTGTATTCGGAGCCTGAATGCGCAGGCGCTGACCACAATGCTATGCGTCTTAGGTCAGAAGCTATAGACATGCGCAGTGACACCAGGAAGACGCCGAGATTTACACACAAACGGCGGTATGCCTGTAAGTGTACTTTTTGTTTAATTACATACTAGATTGGGACATCTGTTTAGTTCTAATTGCTCATTACCATATTTGTGTGATATTTGCAGCCTAATGTGTATGCTGGATATTGTTTTACGGTGTAATTGTATAAATATGCACATGGACACTGATGCACTTTATTAGGATCCAGAGTATGTTAGCACTAATGTTAGAAAAATGAATATTGTTTTATTGATGGTTAATAAGAAACATATGTATTAGCTATATATACCCACTTCATTTGTATACTCACTGCTTGAAAAAGGATTGGAAATCCGAAACGTTGCCACGCCGTCCAGGCATTAAAGCCCACTTTTTTGTATTATTTTCTTTGTGTGCTGTTTTCCTTTTTTTCTCGTATGTTTGGAACCATTTGGACTTTGGTTTGGAAAGCTTTGCACCACAAGTTTGGTAATATGATGCTGTTCTAATTTTTTTCTTTATATATATATATATATATATATATATATATATATATATATATATATATATATATATATATATATATATATATATATATATATATATATATATTATATATATATAATCACGTGTAATTTTGATCGATGGCATGAGTTTGTATTGATTTAGCATTGTGACAAGTTCCATGTCTTGGGTGTCCTTCAGACGTCCATTTTTATTCTTGTACATGGAATAAAACGGACCGATATCTGTGTTTCAGATGGCATTATTAGCAGTGTTTGGTCAGTGAGCTTGTTTTTACCATCTGTCGGTAATTCTTGTATGCCCTCCCTCCCCCTCCAGACTGTGGCCACTGTTGGTACAAATGCTCAGGAAATATACACCCAACAGTGGCTGCAAACCCTGTCTGGTGAGTAAAATATGGGTGACATGACTGAAACACTAGAGAGCCGATTCGTCAAAGCGTTTACTGCAGAACGTTAGCATAAAAGCTTTGAGAAGTTGCGGAATGTTTGCGCAATGTGAAGAACTTTTCTTATAAGAGCAGGGAGACGATTGGACGTGGCCGCACTCGATTTTCCAACACATTAAAAGTGCTGATGTATTGTTCAGAAATGTTCTGGAATTCTGGTGTTAAAAGCTTTGAAAAGTCGCAACGTTTTGGTGCAGCTTAGTTTTCACGTCATATTTTTTTCCCAGCTTGAGCAGAGTTGGCGTGGATAGGTGCATGGTCGGGTTTGGCGATCCTCGCTCATCTCTGAGCGACGCACACACCACTCTGCTAAATTTTAGTTAAGCCCCAAATTGTCAAAATTTTATGACTTTACTGAGCTTTTTACACCAAAATTCTGGCGCTCTGATGGATTGGACCCTAGAACATCTAAAAATCTAAATATATATTATATTTATTATTATTATTTTTTAGCAATGGGGTATATACTCACGTAAACCATCTATATATTGCCTTTTTATGTGAATATCATAAATTCTTCTGTGTAATAAGTGGGTTTAGATTTATTAGATTTTTTATTTGTCCTGTTTTTATGATGACATTTAAAAATAATCCTCATTAAACATGGATTTGAAATAAACAATTGTACAGTTGTTCGTTTTTTGTTTTTTTTAAATCTTTTATTGCCGTGAATTTTTTTTTTTTTTGTCCTGTTATATTTGATTTAAAAAAAAAAAACTGCTCCTTTTGTGTCCTCATTGGCACCAGTGCTTATCATAATTTATCAGGGCCCTTGCTAATGAGGTATGAATTACAGGTTCATCATGTATATGTCAGTCCTGGACTCCCTGGCTACGTAAATTAATGGAGCACCATTTCTGTGTTTGTTGTCGGGCGGTCTGTGTATTTGTAGGGTTACATTTCCAGAGCCGTTGATTTATTAGATGGCCTTGCTTCCTTCTTTCCAGCTACATGGCTTATATAATTACAGGAACCCGGGCCGTGTTATGGGTCAGAGAATCAAAGCTCACAATGACCAGCTCTGATTCTGTGACTACCAGGTTTGGTTTGGTGGCACTTAAAAAGCAGCACACGTCCAGCAGGCCTATCCATCACCAGTGACATTAACTTTCCTTCCTGTGTTTGTACATCGGGGCCTGTGCTATATATTAGTTTGGGGTGAGTTTGTCATTACTTGCGAGTAAATGTTAGTGAAACAGATGTGATTCCGCATCCATCTCTGAGTGATGGCTTCCTGACTTTTGATCAGACGGTCTACCATTATAAACAGTGTGGCTTGTAACACATTTTCACGTCTAAGTTTTTGTTTTGGGGAGAACTGTGAACCATGTATGTTGGTGAATCGGTAATCCTGTTTTTAGGTGGTAGATACACTACCGTTCCAAAGTTTAGGGTCACTTAGAAATTTCCTTATTTTTGAAAGAAAAGCATAGTTTTTTTCCAATGAAGCTTACATTAAATGATTCAGAAATATACTTTATACATTAATGTGGTAAATGGCTATTCTAGCTGCAAACGTCTGGTTTGTAATGCAATATTTTCATAGGTGTATAGAGGCCCATTTCCAACAACCATCACTCCAGTGTTCTTATGGTACTTTGTGTTTGCTAACTGTGTAAGAAGGCTAATGGATGGTTAGAATACCCTTGAGAACCCTTGTGCAAGTATGTTAGCACAGCTGAAAACAGTTTGGCTGATTAGAGAACCTATAAACCGGACCTTCCTTTGAGCTCGTTGGGAATCTGGAGCATTACATTTGTTGGTTCCGTTAACCTCTCAAAATGGCCAGTAAAAAAGAACTTTCATGTGAAGCACGACAGTCTATTCTTGTTCTTAGAAATGAAAGCTGTTCCATGAGAGAAATTGTCAAGAAACTGAATATTTTCTACAACGGCGTGTACTGCTCCCTTCAGAGGAGAGCAAAAACAGGCTCTAACCAGAGTAGAAAGAGAAGTGGGAGGCCCCGCTGCACAACTGAGCAACAAGACAAGTACATTAGAGTCTGTAGTTTGAGAAATCGACGCCTCACAGGTCCTCAACTGGAAGCTTCATTAAATAATACACGCAAAACGCCAGTGTCAACGTCTATAGTGAAGAGGCGACTCCGGGATGCTGGCCTTCAGGGCAGAGTGGCAAAGAAAAAGCCATATCTGAGACTGGCTAATAAAAGGAAAGGATTAATATGGGCAAAAGAACACAGACATTGGACAGAGGAAGATTGGAAAAAAGTGTTTTGGACAGATGAATCCAGGTTTAAGGTGTTTGGATCACACAGAAGAACATTTGTGAGACGCAGAACAAATGAAAAGATGCTGGAAGAGTGCCTGATGCCATCTGTCTAGCATGGTGGAGGTAATGTGATGATCTGGGGCTGCTTTGGTGCTGGTAAAGTGGGAGCCTTCCTTGTTCAAAATCCCTTTGACCTTGTATAAATCTATCACTCCATTTTGCAACGCCATGCCATACCCTGTGGACAGCGCTTGATTGGAGCCAATTTCATCCTACAACAGGACAATGACCCAAAGCACATCTTCACATTATGCAAGAACTATTTAGGGAAGAAGCAGGCAGCTGGTATTCTCTGCAATGAATGAATTATCTTTCAATTCATTTGGAAACTCATTTGATTAATAAAAGTATGAGTTTTCATGGAAAGCACAAAATTGTCTGGGTGACCCTAAAATTTGGAACCGTAGTGTATTTATCATGTAAGCCTCTAGAAAGCGTGGTTGTGCCGCTGATCTCGCTGCGTGTCTTCCTGTCTTCGATGATATTGCTTTTCAAGGTGTGCTATGTTCTAAAATAAAATTTCATTCTAAAACTAAAGGGCTATCCCGATCTGTAGAATGTGATATCTTGCTGATCAGTGGGGATCCAACCACTGAGACTCTCACCGATCCTGAGAACGGGGCTCCCAGTGTTCGGACCCCCATCAATGAGTAAGTTATCTCCTATCCTGTGGATATGTGAAATTGCTAAACAACTCTTTAATAAATAGATCCTTCAGTTGTCCTCTTTTGGCAAATTAGAAAATGTTTCAGGCACTTGTTTACCATGTTCTGGGTAAGTTGGGTGGCACTGTCACAATCTATGACCACCTGTTCAGTTTCTATTCAGATTTTCCCAGCATGTGATCCTGTATGATATAGCTAGTCAGGCTTGTCTTTGAGGAAGCAGCATGACAACCACTTTTGGTTGGTTAGGACTGGCGAACAGGTGAACTGGTGAATCCTCCGGTGGGCCACCCATCCGTTACATGGGAAGTGCTTAGCACAGTATACTGGATGCCCTATAGAAGAAAGGCAGCTTCTTTTCATTTATCTAAGAAACAATCTGTAGTTTATTATGTAGAAGTATATATTGAGATGACGTAAAGGAGCAGTAGCAGATTACGTAATGTGCCCAATTTTCAGGACCAGTTGTCTCAACATCGTCACAAGGGCCCCTTCCCCACTGATTATCTTACAGCTTATTCATGTTTCTTTAATTAACCTGTCATGTGTGTATATATAGGAAAAGATTTGTCAATCGTTTGCTGCGGGGTAGGAAGAAGCCGGCTTTGGAAGTTACTGGATTAGTCGGGTCTCTCCCTATTCTCCCTGGACGGCTTTGCATCCAATGTTTACTCCGAATCGCTGCAACAGTTAAAGCACCACTCCAGTGTTTTTGGATTTCTTCTGAGTGCTGAAGTGGTGCTTCTAGTCGAAGTTACCTGACCATAGTCCTATACTTACCCATCGCCATCTTCACTTTCTATCGGTGCCGCCCGTTCCTGCGGCACCAACTTGTGACAGCAACTTCTGGGTGACCTGAAAGTAACAGGTAAAGGTCATAAGCTCTCAATGCAAATCTGAGATCCAGAACAAGACCTTCATAGGCTTGCATTGAAAAGTGACCTCTGGCTCGCTCCAACAAACACTGCAGCGATCCGGTAGGTCACAAACTGCTGGAGGCAATAGGAGCGTCAGCGATAGTAGGAGAAGACGTGATGGCAGTAAGGATAAGACCTTAGATTAGAAGCACCACTCTTAAAGTGGTACTTTAAGAGTGATACATTTATCTGCAATCATATAGCCAGACTCTGATTCATGTTGCCCATGGTTTCGACCTTCAGGACCAGTTGGGAGTCGGAGTTTTCTCAACAGATTGCGTTCTGCAAAAGATAAAAACTTTATTAAGGCTTTGTGCATACAACGTCTTTCAGGCGGAATCCGTCCAATAGCGCTGCAAAAAACGAACATAGTGCCCAGTAGTTTAAAAATGATTTTGCTATGCACATTTTCGGTCTTTTCTACTACTTCTAACCACTAAAGGATTTGGTAACTGTGAATTGCTTAAAAGAAGTAACGTTCAGTCGTCAGATGACTGCAGGAAACCAGTCATCCTGCCACCTCTCCATTCACGTATATGAAAAATGTGCCTGCCGGAAACTTCCAAACATGGGGCAGGTGTAATACACTACTTGCATGTACGTGGGGCCTCAGAATTCACACTTCTGGTGGGCTCTTCAAAAAAAAAAAATGTTCTACTTGGGATCCTACTACTGATATTTCATTATTATTGAAAGAATTCAAAACCGTGGTTCCCGTCAAACTCTGCTTTTTACTTCTTGCCGAACATCATTCACTTGACCGCTGCAGACAGTCATTGAGTGCAGTGATCACGTATTGAAGCCACATGACACATGGTCAGTGAAGGACCTGAGTAGACACTGGCTGGGAACACCGTAGCGTCAGGGGATTGAAGAGGGGGGGCATGTGACGTCGCTGCAGGTAGTCGAATGCTTATTTCCTCTATCCCCCGCACCCCCACAGATCACAGCTGATCACCGGAGGTCTCAGCGACATGGCATCCTGTGATCGGCCATTTAACTTCTTTAACTGCATTGTCTTTTTGAGAAGCCTGATCGGTTTGGAGCAAGGAAAGAGACATGTGGATGATAAAACCATTTTTTGTATTGTTTATTTGTAACATTGCTGGTAGATTAATTTGTAATATCGCCGATTTACTATGGTTAGCTCTATTTATGGATTGTCATGAGGACATGCACATTTTATTATACTTCATTTATCTGCAATAACAGAAAAAAAATAATGAAAAAGGGCAAAATCCATATCTGTGCGGCTCTGGCCTCGTGCTCACGTCTGCCCTACTTATGTAATGTCTGCGCAGGCTGATAACCACAGCGGTGGCCTGTAGGTGAATTATGCAGCGTTTCACCGCAGACCACTGACCCGCGAGTTTCCATTCACAGGGAGCGTGCAATCGCTGTTATCAGATTGTGCCAGGATTACATTTCCCATCCTTTCATCACCTGGTCGCTTTCTGGACGACGTGACACATTTGTCCTTTCAATAATTGGACGTTTTAATTGATAAAAATGAGTGAATAAGTAATTTTATCCAAATATTTTTAAAGGGATTCTTGGACTAAAGTACAGCTTTTTTTTTTTTTGTTTTGTTTATACTTCCGGGATGTTCATACTTTTAATTGCATCTGTTTAACACAAGAAAGATTTATATTATTTAGCTATGACCCATGATAATTTAGACACCCCCCACCCATCCCCCCAAATATTACATGGCACTTCCTGCAACCATGTTACTGCTGCATATAACTCACAAATTGTCGTCTAAGGGGCTCTACTCTTCCTCTGTTCTAACTTTATATAGGAGATTTGTATTTTTTGTTTGATTTGTATATTTAGACCGGATGTGTACAGATTTGAAGACCCAAATAAGCATTGGTTTTTGGGAAGAATAATACTGTAATGCGGTGCTGTACAGCGGCTCATGGAGTATGCACAGGCGCACACTGTTCTGGATATGTAGGCTCTTCGGACCCTATAAGAACCTTGCAATCAATGGGTTGTACAGCCAATTAAAGTTGGTGGTCTAAAGGCAGTCCGGCAGATTAGCTTTCCACTCTCATGCGATATGCAGTCTCTTCATTGTTTACATCGGCTCTTGCAGGTTGGTTTGTAGTTGCCTACATTGTGCATAAAGGGAATCTGTCAGCAGGGTTTTGCTATGAAATCTGAGAACAGCGTGATGATCCTTATTCCAGCAATGTGTCACTTACTGGGCTGTATTTTACTCTTTCAATATAACCAGTGTTTTATCAGCAGGAGATTATCGATACAGGACTAGTTGTCTCATGCCTCCTAGTCCAGCCCCACCACTGATTAGCAGCTTTTTGTCAAGGTACAGTGTACACTGAAAGCTGCACCCAGTATAGTACGGTAAGCAATACCTCACTAAAATCGGGATCTCTGTCCCTAAATCATGCTGCTGTCAGATATCCTAGCAAAAAAGCTGCTGACAGATTACCTTTAAAGGATTATTCCTAAACTCCCCACCCCCAATAAAAAATTATAGTGGATAACTTCCTGATCATTGGGTATCTGGCTTCGAAAACCTGAAAAATTGGGCTCCCTAGCACCTCTGCTCCATAAAAGACAAAGTTATAGTGTCTTGGTGTCTAGATCAGTGGTGTTGGACCCTTATTGATCAGCAAGCTAAGCTTTAAGGGGATATTTGTTGTTTTGGTACTAACCCTTTAATAGCGGTAGTACAAGATATTGTACTTTTTCCTGTGCATTGCAAAAGGACAGTAATAAGGCCTATGCATTGCAAAAGGACAGTAATAAGGCATGCAGGCAAGCATAAGTCATCCTCCAAACTGATGTGCTGCAGCTCTTCAGAGTTTGAGATCTGGCCATCCTGTTTAAAAAAAACAAAAAAACAAAACAAAAAAAAAAAACTAAACCAAACTGGAGTCCCTTTAAAAGTTGACGGATGACTTTGTATCATTGCTTACAATGCCACTGATATCACGTACAAAAACTCTTCGCTCTCACATGATTGGGGTCCCTTGGGCCTGTTTATGGTACAATAATGTTTTCAATAAAAAAAAATATATATACAAATTTTATTTATTTTTTTAGTTTAATATATTATGCAACTACTGTAATGTGATCTAGATTTGTTTTGCCATTTACAGGGGTTGTCCAGGCTCTGTGACTAAAGACTTGCGAATCTTCGCAGCACCCAATATGCACACTGTCGGGATTCATCGGTGCTGGGAGCTGGCTGGTGTGTGGCCGCAATATATGATTTACATACATGAGGTCACATGCCGACTAGATGTGCACGGCCTAACTCAGTACAAGTGAATTGGGTGAGTCCGGACACTTGTAGTCGTAGTGTCACCAAAAGTAAGCAATTCACATGCTCTCCCTGTGTCGGCACCTGAGATTCCTGACAGCGAGCAGTGCGCGCGCTGCGAGGATTCACAAGACTGCAGTCACATAGGTTTGAGCCCCAAGCCTGGACAACCCCTTTAAGTTTGTGGATCTCTGTATAATGCCATTGCCTCTTGTATAATTGCACGTTGGTGACCGTTTTTTGTCCCCCTTTTTCTTGCAGAGATGTGCTCCTGCCTCAATTCGCCTTATGGACAATGCACAGTTTCAATTTGGTGAGTTTGCTTAGTAAAGATTGTGCTGATGTAATGGCGTGAGGGGCTCATGTATCCAGTTCTCAATGTGTCTGAGGATATAATCTGGTAGCAGCGTTTTGCAGAGTGGCGGACTTGTTTTGCAATCAATACCAATCAATATGTAATTATTTTAACCCTCGGAATGTCTTGTTAATATGCCGTCCACTTATCTGAAAACTTCAGTTAGGGACTGAAACCTTAATTAGTGAACAGTCACTGTACTGTATTTGATTGAGGAAGCCAATGGACTTCAGGGAAATAACGCCAGTAATGTATGGGAGAGCACCTAGTTGTCGTCATACATGTAATCTTCATGGGAGGATGTTGGTATATTGTGATGAAGAGCCTGCATTACGACTGTGCTGACCCCCTGCCCTCAGTAGGAATCTGCTAAACCAGCAGCTCGGCTCATAGTGTTGGCCAATAAAGAGGCCCACCATTAAGATCTTCAGTAATTTTTAACCATGACTCTCTCCAACTGCAAATTGCTAAATCCTAACTGTGTAGTAAGCAAACTGTCAGGATTCCACTGTTTCCTGCTAGAGTAGATGGGTCAAGTGACTGCCGGTAAGTGATTTCAGCATAGCCGCAGTCCCCCGGCATCTAGCTTCTCTCAATAGAACAGTGAGACAAACAAAACTATGCTGTTATGTGTTCACCCGCTCGATCAGGAAACAGAATGGAATCCTGACAGTGTGCACCTTACACAGTCAGAATTCAGCAATCTGCAGTCACTTAGTGATTGCAGAAAGTTAGACTGAAGCTCCGAAAACCCCTTTTAATGAAATTTGAGGAATCACCTCTTCAATTTTGAGTGTATTAACAGAAACGCCTCAAAGAGGATCTGTCGCCCCTTCTGACATATCAACGTCATTATTTCATGAAATAATAATTTTGGAGCGTCATTATAATATTGGAACAGGGAAGAGTCAAATTAATGAAGTGGGGTGATGGGTCTGTCTAATGAGATGTTACTTTTTAAGCACGCTTAAAAATGTGAGGGCTAGGTATTAATTGGATTGTCAAGGGTAGTGCATTCCAGAAAACTGGCGCAGCATGAGAAAAGTCTTGAAGACTGAAGTGAGAGGTTAGATTTATGGAGAATATTAGTCTTAGATCAGATTGCAGAATGGAGAGCACAGGTAAGGTGTTAGATGGAGATGATGGAGGAGAGGTAGGGTGGTGCAGAACTGGGGAGAGCTTTGTGTGCGAGACACAGACGTTTATATTGTACTCTGAAGCTGATGGGTAACGAGTGTAATGACTGGCACAAGTTGGAGGCATTGGTGTAGTGGCTGGACAGAATTATGACCCTTGCTGCCGCGTTCAGGATGCGTTGGAGAGGAGAAGGGTTAGTAAGAGGAAGACCGAGAGAGTTACAGTAGTCTAGACGAGAATGAATAAGAGAGATAGTAAGAGTTTTTACGGTTTCAAAGGTGAGAAAAGGTCGGATTTTGGAGATGGGTTTTTAAGGTGTAGGTGACATGAGTGAGTGAGTGATTGGATATGGGGAGCAAAGGAAAGTTCTGTGCCAAAAATCACCCCAAGACAGTGAGCATGGTGCTTGGGACTTATGGATCACCCAAGGAAATTGCAGCATTGGGTTTTGGTAGGTTAGTAGAGGGAGGAAACAAGAGACATTGATTTTTAGAGAGATTCAGGAGCAGAATAATATGAAGAGACCCTGATTACATGGTTGTATCACTTAGTTTACTGGGTGCCACAGTTGTGTCAGAATCAGAGTTTTTTTGATGTATCAAGAAGCAGAGCTCCAAAAGCTGCCTCCTCCCACACCACAGCCCTCTGTGTACATTGTGTATTGACAGTAAGCTGGTAATAATCAGTGCTGGGGGAATGACTGGACCGGGATGCACGTGAGATGTAGTCCTGTAGTGCTAATCTACTGCTAAACCACTAAAACATGAATTGTATTAATACAGCACACAGCCTAATAAGTGGCACATCGCTGAAATCAGTGTCTCAACTCCTACCTCTTGCTGCTCTCCAATTACATAGCATAAACCTGCTGATAGATTCTCTTTAACGACAATCTTAGACTATCACCAACATATTCTGCAGGACTTAACAATAGAACAAGTAACAAAAGATAAGCGATACAAAAATATACATTTGTATTTCAGTTGAATCTCGTCCCTTGTTAAATACTCTATGCTCTTCTAAAAGAGGGAACCTGCCTAGAACAGGGATCAGCAAGCCTTGGCATGCATGCCACAGTTGGTACGTGGGTATCTGGCACCCTGTAAGGTGCAGGCTGTGCAGAGATCCTGTGCAGAGATCCTGTGCAGAGATCCTGTGCAGAGATCCTGTGCAGAGATCCTGTGCAGAGATCCTGTGCAGAGATCCTGTGCAGAGATCCTGTGCAGAGATCCTGTGCAGAGATCCTGTGCAGAGATCCTGTGCAGAGATCCTGTGCAGAGATCCTGTGCAGAGATCCTGTGCTCTGGAACCCACAATACGGGGCACTGCTAAATTGCTCACAGGTGGAAAGTAATGGGGTTTATAGCCACATATGCGTGACTGCTGAAGGAACGACATGAGCTACACTGTTATGGGATGGTTTCTGGTGGGATGACGTCCTGTCTAAGAGTCGCCTAACCCTGCAGCCAGTCCGTTGCCAGTCCTAGCAGAGACCATCAGAGCAGCAGGGATTAGAAGTGGTAAATAACACTTCTATTTATTTATTTTTTTTATGTTTTTTATAAAGAACCCTTTACTATGGAAAATGTCTTGAATTGTGCTTGTGTAGATGGAGGATCCCCAATCGTGTGGATCAATACTTATTCACTGGTTTCACCAGTGATTCGCCGACCAGTGTCTGTCACACTGACTAGTGAAGAAATTGCTGTTTCTGTCCTTTTTTTTTATGTAAACCATTAAAATGATCATCTTTACACAGAGCGGTTATAAAATTCTGGAAGGGTATTCTAAATAAATTCCTATCCCCTGTTAAAAATAATTTATTTTAACCCTGTATCTTCCTGCAATCAGGTCGTTGTGACATACGAGGGAGTGGAATATTGTGGGGTTGATCTGCAATCGTGCCTTACTATATACATATTGAGTTTAGTTAGAATACATCCACATTGACATCATTCACACTCGGGGCATATGCAAAAATTCAGGGGCCCAATAGCGAATATCCACACCTATTCCGCTTATATGTAGTGGACGATTGTAGCAAAAAAGTATTGTTTAAAACAGAAATTCCCCTTGAAAAAAATGCCTTGGGCTGCCAATGGGTGTCACCGTTCACCCTACTCTATCTAACCGCTTAGACGCCAGGGTTACTGTTCACTGTGGCATCTAAGGGTTTACACTGCTGTGATCAGAGCTGGCTTACAAAATCCTCATGACTTAGGTAGTACATGTACAGTAGAAGTCAGGAGAATGGGCTGGGGCCATTTGCTCACAGTTCCATAGTAGTTGCCTGGCTCAATGTCATTGGCCTCCGATTCATACACTTCATACAGACGGACACCTAATGAAGGCCACAAGAGTCCTTTATCCCTGATCGGGCCGGTATACCGTGATATGCCCACCAGTGATCACCTCTAGGGCCATGTAATTGTGACATTATCCCCAATCACAAATTTATATGACAATGAACTGGGTAGATTGATAAATGAATAAGATGCCGCCTCCGTCTTTACATAGTGATTCCAGTATATTGTGCCAAGTACTGCCCATATAAGAGGGTGGTGGCCCACCAGAGGATTCTCCTGTTCTCCTGCCGGCCAGTCTGAATAAAGGAATCTGCTGCACTGCTCAATATGGAGACATCCTGCAAAAAACAACCCATACACTGTGTAGTATGTGTTACTTCCACATGGAGCCTCTGGATAACATATGCCGGTCTATGGCTGTACCGCGGCATGCATTAGGGACATTCACCAAACCCACGTCAGAATAGACCCTAAACTGAGGGTCACTTCTCTCATCTCCACACTACGTCCACCATTCAGCCTAAATGTGATATAACCATGTCCGGTATACAGACATGTGCTGCCACCTTACGTTTTTTCCTCGTTCTGCCCAAGCCTGCTATGTACTTATAAGACGTAGACATCACAATCTTTGGTATTCGGGCAAAGACCAGGAACCTCTGCCAAAGCCTCCTTTTATCTCTGGTCACATGTAGAGCTTCCTATAGGATATTTTATGGGGTATGAATGTCTGTGTTTTGTTTCCCACCAATTCGAGGTCTTACTTGGCATGGCTTTAGCAAGAAGCAGCTTTTACATTTAACCCTTCCATTGTCAGCCTGGCCAGGCTTTTACTTAATGCAACCCGTATAACATCCCAGCCTGACAATGAAAGGGCAGGAACGCATTTACCCCCTTCTAATTCTGCCCCCAAAAATGATTTGAACCTGTATGCTTTCTCATTGAACGTTCATCACAGCCGCCTACTCATTTATATTTGATTTATTTGTGCATGTATGTATTTTTATTTTACAGGGCATGCTCTTAAACCTCAGGTGGCCTCAATTTTTACTTCATTTTTGGATGGGTTAAAAAAATTCTACATCACAAAGGTACAGTTTTTTGTGTCTGTGTGTTTTTAAAACTTTTTTTTTTGTCATGCCGCCAATCAGACGTTGCAAAAATGTCAGTAGCATGTACGTGGGGCGCGTTACTGCTCTTAGCTTCTAGCGGTAGTAAACTACCCGTGACTGAGCATTGAATTCAGAGCATTATCCTGCTGAGCCCGGAAAGGCTTCCTATTAAATGTAGCATCATAATTTTACCAAAGTACTGTTCACCGTGTATGCACCCAGCAGCAGCTCCCCGCACTCCCCGGTGTGTGCCATGAGGCGGACACCGCACGTTGTCCCTGGGTGGAACGTGCACCGTATGCACCGATGACCCTAGATGGAACGCAGGATGGATTAGTGGGTTCTATACCGTAGGTCCCTATCAGTCATGCGGTATTTTGTAGCCTTGTTGCATGTTTCTTCTCAACCTTTCTTGCCATAAGATCCACACCTTGCACCGAGATGGTCACAAGCCATATTCTAGGTGGACACCCTTTTTTTTTTTTAAAGCCTCTTGTGTGCCCCTTTGGGATTTTATTATTCCCTAAATAGCCCCTTGTAAATTATGCCCCATGTGGCCATTTATAACGTTATGGAGGCAATCGTGCCCCATAATAACTTGGGAAAGGAGTTTAAACCTGAGAAAAAGCTCTTCTCAGTTGGCATTCCCCCAAGATGATCTGTACTTAGAAACCGAGAAATATGCCAACTATGTCGGGTTGTGTTAGTTGGAAGCACAACACTGATATCCGGGTAGTGCACCATCTGCAATCCTGGAAGCGTACACCACCAACAAAGGCGGAAAAAGGGAGGATGTGTCACAGAGGTTGCCAATCAGGTAGTTGACCGTTCCTTTAGAATGTAGTAATGCTGGATGTGCCCCATTACCGTAAGTAGAAATGCCACATCTGCCCCCTTATAAAATACTAGATGCTGGCCCGATTCTAACGTATCGGGTATTCTAGAATATGTATGTATGTATGTATGTATATAGCAGCCACATAGTATATAGCACAGGCCACTTACCAAGCAGTATATAGCACAGCCCACGCCGTATATAGCACAGCCCACGCCGTATATAGCACAGCCCACGCACTATATAGCACAGCCCACGCACTATATAGCACAGCCCACGCACTATATAGCACAGCCCACGCACTATATAGCACAGCCCACGCACTATATAGCACAACATAGCACAGCCCACGTAGTATATTGCCCAGCCACGTAGTATGTAGCACAGCCACATAGTATGTAGCACAGCCACGTAGTATATTGCCCAGCCAAGTAGTATATAGCACAGCCACGTAGTATGTAGCACAGCCACGTAGTATATAACACAGCCACGTAGTATATTGCCCAGCTACGTAGTATATAACACAGCCACGTAGTATATTGCCCAGCCAAGTAGTATATAACACAGCCACGTAGTATGTAGCACAGCCACGTAGTATATTGCCCAGCCGCGTAGTATATAACAGCCACGTAGTATGTAGCACAGCCACGTAGTATATAACTGTAATAATGCCCTCTGAGTGCCCCATAGCAAGTAATCGTGCCCCCTTTAGAAATGTTAATCCCCCTGTGGATGCCTATATAGAGTGCCCCTGGCCTGAGCAGACAGCTGTAAGCCCTGCATTGTACTTTAGGGGATTAATTCTGTAACCTTTAGCAGGCCTGTCTCTGCACTACCTACAGGGGGAGGGAGCATGAAATTTGTGTTGAGAGCTGTAACATGCCAAACCACCGGTCATCTGCTAAAGGGGTCATCGAAAAAAGGAAAAAAAAAAGGATCTTTTTGGATCTGGTGGCACTAAAACTGCAACATCAAACACCGCCCATAGGAAAGGATCGCACCAGTACTGGGGGAAATAGTTTTTTTTTTTTTTTTTTCTGATTGTCGATAACTTTTTTTTAAGTCAATACATTAAGCCAACTCCAGGTACATTGACATCCCCCCCCCATTACACTCCCATGTTAATTTGCATGTGGCTTCAAAGCTTAATTTCTCAGCACTGACATTTGGATTTACAATTAGACGGGTATCTTTTTTTTTTTTTTTCTTTTTGGCATATTACTGCCACACTAGGTTCAATTAATATTTAATAGTAATATTGTCCTGCCAATTTCCTTTTTAAGTTTTTTTTTTTGTTTTGTTTTGTTTTTTTTTTTTTTTTAAAAGGTCATTGACATAAATTTGTAGAGTTATATGAAGCTGGAAAAAATATCAGTATCAGCCCCGCGCTACTATTTTTTTTTTGTAGTCTAATAAAGCCTGGAGTTATTCCGGTCACCACCTTCGCCGACACTTTCTACACTCGTGTGTACAAATAATATTTTGAAATCCAAGTCTCATTGCCGGGGACCATTGTACCTTCAGGTTCTGGGTCTGTGATCCCTCTCCTGATTGTAGTGTATGGTCTAGCTTACTGAAGCCACCTACGCCTACAGTGGATCTGGAGGATGCTCGAAAGCTAAGCCGAATAGAGGCATGAGATGGTCAAAAGTAAGAACCTGTTGGCCGACAGCGGATTCCCAGGACTCCACCTCTATGACCTCAGTGGTCAAGGAAATCGGGGTCAACATGCCGATCCCGAGGATAGGACAAAACTTATTTTACACTGGAAATTTCAAACTTTGTTGGAACCCATTTGATTTTAAGAATTATTAAAAAAAAGAAAAAATTGTATCCAAGGGATTATTACTTATAATAACAACCAGTAGTCCCAAATGGAGCGTCCGTCGTTTGTGAAATTCTAGGGACCGCACTACAATTGTAAAGAGTCGATCATAGAATATTTTAATGGACTTAATTAACTATTATTATTTTTTTTAAGTATGGAAAGAAATGTTTATCGACTAATGAGTTAAATTATTTTAATGCGGAAATGTGTTTCCGGTCTTATTATCTAATTAAAGCCTTGTGCAATTCCACTTTACGGTTTTATGTAGAAAGTACAACTAAAAACAGTCAGTCCTGGGAGAAGCCCCTCATGTTTTATTTTTTGGCAGACCATGTAGAACACAGATTCTTCAGGGGTTTCCATGTTCTGATTGAATGTTTAAAGGATAAATGCTGATTAGAGCTGAGTCTTAAAATGGGCCTGACCTCGGAACCTTCATACCAGATGAGGCTGTTGCGTTGACCTCAACAATCTGGCGCATCAGTTCTGTAGAAATTGTGAAGCTTTAGGTTGCTAGATAACCTGTCATTTTACATAATCGCAGCTAAAGGGAACACGAAACCTCCACCAGGAAATCAGGGCACCGTTCAGCGGGTGCAAGAACAAAATTATTAAAGGGGATAGGGATTTGTAAATTTTCGGTTACATTTCGACTAGACGTGCTCAGCTTCTTTCAGGACAAGTGAATTGAGAGAAGCTGAGCACGTCTAGTCGGCATGTGACCACAGGAATGCACATCACATACGTACGGACACATAAGTGCCCACTCTCACAGGGAATCCTGTAGGTGATGTGCTGAGATTTTTTGTGTTATTTTTCTATGTTTAGTATTCTTTTGATGTTGATAAATCATTTATAAATCACATGACTGAAAACCATTAAGAAAGCACTATGAGGATCTCCCCAAATTATATGGTTGTACAGAAAGATATATGGGCTACAAAGTGTTTCTGGAATTTAGCAAATGGTTTAAAGGGTATCTGTCACCAGATTTTTGCCCTCTACACTGAGAGCAGTATAATTTCGAGACAAAGACCCCGATTCTAGTGATGTATCGCTTACTGGGCTGCTTGCTGTAGTTTTGATAAAATAACATTTCTCTGCTGCAGATTTTCAAGCTGAGCTCTGTATAACCCCACCCGCACCACTGTTTTGCCGAATTCTCACTGAAAATCATTATTTTTTTTTATTGCAGCCCCCTTGTCTGATAGGTAAATTCTAAGACCAGAATAGGGTTTCATTAGTCATGTTTCTTAAAAAAAAAAAAAATCGCTCAATGCCTTAAATTCTGCTGCTTTGTTTTACAGTTTAAAGGATTTGATCCAAATCATCTTTGTGTCGCCACGTTATTGTTCGAAGGTGATCGCGAGAAGGTCCTGCAACACGAGAAACAAGTGTATGACATCGCTGCAAAGTTTGGGTGTGTACACAGGGTTTTTTTTATTTCCTCTTTTATGTCTTTTTTTTTTTTTTTGCCTACCGTAATTTAAAGTAAAACAAAAGCCCTGACGATAGATAAGCGGTCTGTAAAACAGTGCTCCATTACAAGGTTATGTGGGTGGCAGCCATATGTTTTTGACAAACTTGACCCCTTTTCATTTTTTGTGTCCGTTTTTTTTTTTTTTTTTGCTCCCCTTCTTCCTAGAGCCATAACTCCTTTTTTATTTTTCCGTCAATATGGCCATGTGAGGGCTTGTTTTTTGCGGGACGAGTTGTACTTTTCAATGACACCTTTTGATTTTTACCAAATAACGTGCTGGAAAGAACACAGGAAAAAAGTTCCAAGGGCGGTGAAATTGCAAGAAGTGATTGCATGTCCATATACTGAGTATGTATGGGAAGCACTGCTAATTTGGAGAAGACGCTCCCTACCAAGTATATAGTTACATGTAAAAAGATTTATGTACAGCGGAAACGGCATCAATCACCCGCCGGTATTTCTCGCACGCAGTGATTTACCAACCTGAACTCCAGTAGCAAAGGAGAATGTGCCGTCAGTAATGTATATCGGACTCCTATGGAGCCGTGTAATGACCTGCTTGTCGGAAGCAGCGCTACGGTTTGTCGTAAGTGCTTTAAATCTGAGAATATGCATATTGTCTCTATTAAGCGTTGTGATGCTCAGGGCATGATTTCTCGCCCAGGCTTTGGAAATGTATGAAACGTACGTTCATTTGTCCTGTGTCACATACACTGTTACAAGGGTGAGCGCGTTCACTCTCTCCTCGCTCCCCTGTATCGGGCTTGTGACACCATCGCTTCATTAATCAACACCATGAGATCAGAGGGAAAAGCATTCAGGGGAGACATTGCTTTGGGGCAAATGGTTTCATTGGTCTACTGTGACCTCCCGGTCTCCTCTGCCTGTTCGAGGGTCTCTCCCAATATCATAAATATAGCTCCCCTTCCCCGCGGAGAGTACAGCTGAGGCCGGCAATGAGCAGCGCCTAATGAATATTAATTGTCAGGAGCCAAGCTCGTTCACATGCTACAGTCCCCAATCAACAAGGTTACTGGGAGTACGGATATGGAATGAATTTATGTTTTATTTTTGCCTCACTTTTATGCTTGTATTCCAATTTTTTTTTTCTTTTTGAGTGCAACACTGCATTTTATACGTAAAATATCATGAGAATTGCGTTGCATAATGATACACAATAATGTTGATAGTGTTCTATGGTTTGGTTCACATCTCTCTTCTTGCGCCAAAATGTTCTGAAGCGCTGATGTTGATTTTATAATATTACACATTTATATCAGTCCCTGTGTCCAGTGGGGCTTAGATACAATGTAACTATTCAGAATGGACACATATACATGTATATACTTTTACACAATACTTTTACACAAGTGTGTGTGTGTGTATATATATATATATATATATATATATATATATATATATATATATATATATATATATATATATATATATATATATATATATATATAATACGTACGGTATATGTACTGTATGTATGTGTGGTATATGTATATATATGTATGTATATATATGTGTATATATATGTGTATATATATATATATATATATATATATATATATATATATATATATATATATATATATATATATATATTATATGATATATATATCTATCTATCTATCTATCTATCTATCTATCTATCTATCTATCTATCTATCTATCTATCTATCTATCTATCTATCTATCTATCTATCTATATATATATATATATACACGCCGTAAGGGCCTGGTGAGTGGTCTATTGTTAACCTTTCTGTAGCCATTTTGATTATTAAAAAATTATTTCTTTCCCCGCACTTCCATTCTTATACTGTATTGTTCAGTCCGCCTCTTGTGTATACGGCCTTTCCATAAAGCAATGTTTTTTTTCTAGTGTTGTCTGCCACTTTCAGGTGTAACTAAATGTTTCTTCCCTGTGTTTTTGTATATCTAAACTCGTAGGTGTCGCCTATAGCTATTTATCACCTTTGTGGATGTTTTTCGGTTTTGTGGTCAGTCGTGTATATTGAATGATAGATATATTTTTTTTCTTTTTCTTTGTGACTAACGACAGAGGAAAGTTAATATTTAATTTTTTTTTTGTCCGCTACAGCTTAGAGTCCTATGTTTTAGAAAGGAAACGGGAGTAATCAAGAAGATTTGATAAATAGTCAATAGCCCACCCCCTGTCACTAATTGTTTTGTGCTGCTACAAAGGGACAGAAAACATTTCACTCTGGTAACAGGCTGAGTAATGACGGGGAGTTTTCTGTCCGTCTTCCTTGATGGATTACATGGCTGATCGATGGAAAGCACAGCAAATAAAATGGCATTTGCTCGGCCAGCCTTTTCTTACCCCCCACCACCACCCCCCAATTTTCCCATTGAGTATCCGAATTTGTCACTCCATTTCGGCCCTGATGGTGTTTCGGCCTGAGCCCATGTTTGATTTTACTTTTGCTACCTTGGCCCATCATTAGGAAATGAGGAAGAAGGGAGTTGATGGATCTGTGTTCAGTGACACCGATCCACAGTTCTTCCCATCCTTCATGTGTAGCCACTTGTACATCATGAAATCATTTGGTGTCACTAAGGGTGAAAGACTGCACGGCGGGTAGGCAATTATACATGAGATCAATCACGGAGAGGCCACACTCATTTCCAGTCTAATTAAGATAATTATCTGTGTTTTTTTTAATACATATATATTTATTTCACATGGTCGCTCTGCGTTCTTGATCAGCCATGTTCCAGCCTCGTTTCAGTTCCATTCCAAGTATTCTTGAATATATACAGATATTACGGCACTCACCCCTGCATAAAATTCAGAGACTTTATTTCCAAATTGATAAAAGTAACAATGTGGTAATGAATGGCATAGTCCTATGTACGGACATCTGCCGTTTCGCCCAGAGCAGGTGCTGCGTCCTGGACCCAGGCAGCACACCTATTTCCACATAAACAAGTGCGCTACCACCGTGGTACTTGGGACCAAGAAGAAGCGCCTAGGTACGAAACGGCTGCTGTCCGTACTGTTGGCGTAGCAGTATGCTGTTCACTATCATGCTGTTACATTTATTTATTTGAAAATAAAATCCCTTAATTTTATACCCAGTTGAGTGCTGCAACTTCTTCTCTTCTACAATACTGTTAAGTGTTTTAGATACTTTTATGCCTCGCTTGTGATGAGAAAAACAGATTTAGCAAAGGGGGCATGGCTAGAAATGCACCAGGATTGCCATTTTGCGTTCATTTTGAGGTACAAAAAAGTGGCGCCAAGTAAGTCAACTTCTTCATGATGGTGTTCATGGCTCTCCCCATTTATAACCATGGTGGACACAAGAACTACTAGCTGTTTTTTTGTCGGTTTTTTTTTTTCTCATTTAAAACAAGATATCTTAAGTTAAATCATCACTATCAGAAAGTAAGAGAAAAAGAAAACGTGTGGGATGAGGTTTTAAATCATGACATTTGTAAGAATCCATCTACATCAGGTGTGATGTGTTCACTGGTATCTGCAAAAGAGCCAACTACATAAAATGTCATCTCTCCTCATCTGTGATCTAACAGAATATCGAAAATATAACTTCTCGCTAAGCCTCGGTTATCAATAATATCCATGGGAACCCGAGCGGTGTCTTAAGGCCCCCATACATATTGGTGTAATGTCGGCTGAACCCACTGATCTGGATGGGGCCGGCGGTCTAATGTGTATGGGAGTGTCGGCCAACTGATGGTCGGGAGAGATCTGACTGTTGATTGTATTGTCCCCTGTATTGGGTTAGAAGAGTCAGTTGGAGTCTTCCTCATAGACTACAAAGGAGAGCTTAGCCGGGGCGAGTTTTCCTGTGTATGAGCGAGTCGGCTGAGATGGCTGTCAGTCGAATGTTCAACCATCTGTGTATGGCCCTCAGATAGCTCTCAGATGATCTAGATAGAACCTTTCTAGTTGGAATCTGAAAGACAGAACGTCATACTTCAGATATGAATAGTTCAACTGAAGATTTCCGTTTCTTAACAATGGTTACTCTGGCATTAAGAACGACTTCTGTATCAGAAGAGTTTTTGGGGAGATTCTCAACACTGCTGGATGGTGGAAAGATGCAATTCATAAATTTAATAGTGGTTTTTATTAATTTCCCCTCGTTTCAAAGTTACAGGCACTTCTTCTTCAGGATGACTTGACTTGAGGGAAGAAGGGATAGCTTCCAAAAAAACAGTGTGCCTGTGCAGGGTCTGTACACATGCAGTGGTGCATTACAGTGGACATGAATGGAAAAATGGAGGTCCAGAAGTGGCAGATCACTGGACTGGGCCACCAGTTATTTAATTTGATCCTGTTTATTTTGTCTTATATTCACAATTACGGTGTCTCTTTGTAAAAATGTAAAAACAATTCACAGGGCGCTTTCAGTGCTGAAAATGAAACATTCAAACTGCTAGAATTTGTATGTACCCCAAAATGGTATGAATAGAACTACAGCTCAACACACTAAAAACATTGTATTCCCTCTGCTCCATTCTGTTAGGAAAATCCCTTACCCATAAAATAGAAGAAAAAATGTGATGTTGTGTAGCCATTTTGTAATATATTTTCTGTTCTATAGCTATGTAAGAAAAATTATAATATTGTAGAATATTATTATACTAGATGGTGGCCCGATTCTAACGCATCGGGTATTCTAGAATATGTATGTATGTATGTATATAGCAGCCACATAGTATATAGAACAGGCCACATAGTATATAGGAGCCACGTAGTATATAGCAGCCACGCAGTATATAACACAGCCACGTAGTATATAACACAGCCCACGCCATATATAGCACAGCCCACGCAGTATATAACAGCCCACGCCATATATAGCACAGCCCACGCCGTATATAGCACAGCCCATGCCGTATATAGCACAGCCCATGCCGTATATAGCACAGCCCATGCCGTATATAGCACAGCCCATGCCGTATATAGCACAGCCCATGCCGTATATAGCACAGCCCATGCCGTATATAGCACAGCCCACGCCGTATATAGCACAGCCCACGCCGTATATGACAGTGGCCACGCAGTCTATGACAGTGGCCACGCAGTCTATGACAGTGGCCACGCAGTCTATGACAGTGGCCACGCAGTCTATGACAGTGGCCACGCAGTCTATGACGGCCACGCAGTATATAGCAGCCACGCAGTATATAGCAGTGTGGGCACCATATCCCTGTTAAAAAATAAATAGTTATATACTCACCCTCCGGCGTCCAATGAAGCTGTCCCGATGTGCGTGCGCTGCTGCCGCCAGCTTCCGTTCCCAGAGATGCATTGCGAAATTACCCAGATGACTTAGCAGTCTCGCGAGACCGCTAAGTCTTCTGGGTAATTTCGCAATGCATCTCTGGGAACGGAAGCTGGCGGCAGCCGCGATCGCATCGGCGGACGACGTAAGTGAGAATAGCAGTTTTTTTGTTTTTTTCATTATTTTTAACATTAGATATTTTTTTTACTATTGATGCTGCATAGGCATCACACAAAGTTGGTCCCACAGGGTTAATAGCAGCGTTAACGGAGTGCGTTACACCGCGGCATAACGCGGTCCGTGCTGCCATTAACCCTGTGTGAGCGCTGACTAGAGGGGAGTATGGAGCGGGCACCGGGCACTGACTGGACGGAAGTGGTGAGGGTCTAATTCTCGGCCGGGCTGTGCCCGTCGCTGATTGGTCGCGGGATTTACGTGACAGACGGAAGTGCCCCTTAGACAATTATATATATAGATAGTGGATTTTGTATCTTCTCCTTGTGTTTGGTGGGTTTCCTCAGGGTTCTCTGGTTTCCTCAAACACTCCAAAGACATACTGAGAGAACATTTAATAATAATAATAATAATAATCTTTATTTTTATATAGCACTAACATTCCGCAGCGCTTTACAGTTTGCTCACATTATCGTCGCTGTCCCCGTTGGGGCTCACAATCTAGAATCCCTATCAGTATGTCTTTGGAATGTGGGAGGAAACTGGAGTGCCCGGAGGAAACCCACGCAAACACTGAGAGAATATATATATATATATATATATAGATATAGATATAGATATATATATATATATAGATATATATATATATATATATATATATATATATATATATATATATATATATATATATATATATATATATAGATATCAGCCTTGCAGCGCTTTTTTGTTTAACCATTTTACTTATTTGTATTTATCTAGCTTATGTATATATATATTAGATAAATACAAATAAGTAAAATGGTTATTCTTATTATATATATATATATATATATATATATATATATATATATATATATATATATATATATATATATATACATAAGCTAGATAAATACAAATAAGTAAAATGGTTAAACAAAAAAATAAGTAGTAAACAGTATGTTATGTTTTTGTCTGGCATTTTGTAATCCTGTAAAACGCTCAGAAAGATGTCCTGGTGTCCTCTGAGCTTTCCCGTTGACTTGCATTGTGACGTACAGAGCATCTTTATGGTGGAGAAAGATTGAAGAATAGTCAGGTCATTTCTTTTAGATGAAGATAAAAAGGAGGGAGATTGCCAGCTCGCCAAATGTAGTCCAGTGTGCATGGAAAGCACGATCCAACTGCTAGTGCGAATTATGAAGAAGAAAAAAAAATTTCCAGCTCCTGGTAAAAATCAATAGAAAAACTTTTTCATCCAAAAATCCAGTGAAATTAATGTCCCAAGACAGTACAGAAGACAAGCGACGCGTTTTGAATGTGACCGTTCTTTGCCAAAGCTTTTTCTTCATTTCTTTAAATGCTTGACGTCCTTAGAAGGCAGAAGTGGTTAAAAGACGCTCAAAAGAATGAACTTATCAACAGGTTGTTTTAATATAGAATTGCGCATGTACATTGTTTTGAGTGTTTAGTTTAGTGCTTTTACAGGCGGTTTTCGGAGAGGACTCGCATGAAGACAGTCGCGTACACATACCCTCAGTCTGTTTTCCTGTATAAAATGGCCATATAAGCTGTGCTGGGTTCACAGCAATGGTTTCCAGCAGAAACATAACTTTATCAGACATCATGAATAAAAGGAAAGTCTTCCGAGCCCCACCTAAAATATATTGTTACATGGTATTAATGGCCCGGAGTGCTTGAAGTCGGACGTCATTGTTTTAAGCATCATAAATGTGTTTGTGTATTCTTTCCCCATTGAAATCCTATGACTTCAGCATGTAACGATTGTGCATAAATATCCAGTTAATCATTGACCATCTTTACAATTGCAGAGGTCTGGCAGCAGGCGAAGATAATGGGCAGAGAGGTTACATGCTGACATTCGTCATTGCTTACCTTCGGGTAGGTCGCATCTATTTTCCTCCCCTCTTTGTCTGGTCACCAGTGTGAATATTGACATATTCTGACCCTAAGGAATATTGAGAGCTTTATAAAGATCCCTTTAAAATTTGCTACACGGCTTTGTCTTTCTTTCAAGCAGATGCTGTCATTTTCTTTTTTAGCTTTTTCTTTTGCCATAGAAGACAAATAAAGGCATATTAGTTCAGGGTATGCAGATGTTGCAGCGATTGATGGGCGAGTGGTCAATTGAGAAGTCAGTGCATTATTTGGTACTTATTCACAATCAGGAGCAGATTCTGGGAGATTTAATGCTCAATTTATTAATGTCTTATCACCTGGCTCAGTTTCTACAAATGTCAATAACGTAATGCACGGATATGAAGGCTTCTCAGAGGGATGCATGAATTGGAACCCGTCATTATGGTTTTACATATGGAGGAAGTGGAATGGCTGATGGGCGGTTTTTCTCTAATAAAAATAACATCTTTTTTGCAGCAATCCGATGAGCCAATCATTAGGAATCTAACTTAGAAGATTTATGCAAATCAGGATTGACAATCCTTTCTTATTTCTTATGTTTCCACCCTGTAAAATATCAACATCTATACTCCACTCCGGTGCCAGCGCTGTTCCAGCGGTGTGGGCACTGGCTCTCCTGGGGATCACGTGACATTGTTACGCGATCCCTGTGGCCAATTGGCGCTGGTTGCACTCTATCCTCTTTTGAACAAATCAAGACATCCGGAGGAATTGCAAGCAGCTGCTCTCACCAAGTCCATATGTCAGTTACGTCCATATGTCCCTGGGAGAGCAAGTGATTACACCGCTGGAACAGCGCTAGCATTGGAGATGTGTGTTTTTACTGGGACGGAAACATAAGGATTCAGAAGGGGTTGTTGTCTGAGTAGTGGACAACCCCTTTAATGGTGCACTGTGTGGCTAATCTACAATCCTCCCCCCCTATATAAACAGAGTGAGGGTCTCCTGACCCTTGTGTGGCTCTCCAGTAAGAAATGAGGTGGCCTACATGAATGCATCCATTTTCATTGGAGTAGTGAATAGCTCAGATGGGGAGAAAGATAAGATGACCGCCATTCAGGAAGGTGGAAGTCCAGGAAAAGCAACCAGCACCGATCAGACATTTATTATATATTCTCTGGATGTGCCATAAATGTTTTAGATGCCAATACCCCATTGAGTTTTATTGCAGCCCCTAGTGTTTAGTTCAATATAACAAAGTGGTGCTCGGATCAAAAAAGTTTGTGCATCCCTAATCTAAAGCAGTGAGTGACACACTACGGCTTTAAGGGATTGTCCAGTCTTTTGCTAACATTCTGACTAGTCATGCATGACCACAAATCATTTCACTTGTATTGAGCGAGGCCAAACATGTCTAGTGGGAATGTGGCCAGAAGTGTTGGAAATCACATAACCAGGGATTCAAGCTTCAGGAGGCTAATTTGCATATTCCAGGTGCCTTCTGGGAGAAGCGAAGTCTCCCTAAGCTAGAAGATCGTTGGGTACAGCCGGGACCAGCTGCTTCGAAAGCATCACCAAACCAGGGATTCAAGCTTCAGGAGGCTAATTTGCATATTCCAGGTGCCTTCTGGGAGAAGCGAAGTCTCCCTAAGCTAGAAGATCGTTGGGTACAGCCGGGACCAGCTGCTTCGAAAGCATCACCAAACCGCGCGCCTGTAGGACATTATTGCAAGAGAGCTTGGCTGAGTAGATTACACAAGAAGGAAAACACACAGCAAGTCAGCAGGATCTAGGAGCAACATGGCAGATGTGACAACCTACATGGTGAGCTGCAGCATGTGCTACATGTTCACAGATCGACCAGAAGAAGAATCCAATTTCACCTGTCAGAAGTGTAGACTAGTGGCCCTATTAGAAGAAAAGGTGCGGGGTCTGGAAGAAAGAATAGCAACTTTGAAACTCATCAAAGAGAATGAAGACTTTCTAGACAGAACAGAAGCATCTCTACTGGTCACAGAAGGTGCAAAAAGTGTCAGAGAACCTCCAAAAGCAGATGAGTGGAAGCATGTGACCAAAAGAAGCAAGAAGACCATGGAGAAATCACCAACCACACAACTGAAGAACCGATATCAAATCTTTGTAGAGGATGAAGATGGCACACCTAAGAATGAAGCAATACCAGCAAGCAAAAAAGAAAAGGGCACACAGCAACAAGTGACAGCAAAAAGTACAGCCAAGAAGCAACGAAGAGTGGTGGTGGTGGGAGACTCACTACTGAGAGGCACCGAAGCAGCCATCTGCAGACCGGACATAACTGCAAGAGAAGTATGCTGCCTTCCAGGTGCGATGATCAAGGATGTGACCGATAGGATACCAAAGCTCTTCAGCTCCAAGGACGTCCACCCATTTCTTCTGATACATGTTGGCACCAATGACACGGCAAGGAAGGACCTACCGACAATCTGCAAGGACTTTGAAGAGTTGGGGAAGAAAGTAAAGGAACTGGATGCACAGGTAGTTTTTTCTTCTATCCTTCCAGTAGACGGGCATGGCACCAGGAGATGGAACAGGATCCTTGATGCAAACAACTGGCTAAGACGATGGTGCAGACAACAAGGATTTGGATTCCTGGACCACGGTGTGAATTACTGGTATGATGGACTCCTCGCCAGAGACGGACTACACCTCAACAAACCTGGGAAACACACATTCGCCAGAAGACTCGCTACACTCATCAGGAGGGCGTTAAACTAGAAGAAGAGGGGACGGGAAGAAAAACATTAGACTCGAACAAAGACGACCCAGGAAAACATACTCAGAAGGGAGGTAAGAACATTTCTAAAACAATCCACAGTGAGGAGATTGGAACAAAACAAAATCCTCTAAACTGCATGCTCGCAAACGCCAGAAGCCTGACAAACAAGATGGAAGAACTAGAAGCAGAAATATCTACAGGTAACTTTGACATAGTGGGAATAACCGAGACATGGTTAGATGAAAGCTATGACTGGGCAGTTAACTTACAGGTTTACAGTCTGTTTAGAAAGGATCGTAAAAATCGGAGAGGAGGAGGGGTTTGTCTCTATGTAAAGTCTTGTCTAAAGTCCACTTTAAGGGAGGATATTAGCGAAGGGAATGAGGATGTCGAGTCCATATGGGTTGAAATTCATGGAGGGAAAAATGGTAACAAAATTCTCATTGGGGTCTGTTACAAACCCCCAAATATAACAGAAAGCATGGAAAGTCTACTTCTAAAGCAGATAGATGAAGCTGCAACCCATAATGAGGTCCTGGTTATGGGGGACTTTAACTACCCGGATATTAACTGGGAAACAGAAACCTGTGAAACCCATAAAGGCAACAGGTTTCTGCTAATAACCAAGAAAAATTATCTTTCACAATTGGTGCAGAATCCAACCAGAGGAGCAGCACTTTTAGACCTAATACTATCTAATAGACCTGACAGAATAACAAATCTGCAGGTGGTTGGGCATTTAGGAAATAGCGACCACAATATTGTGCAGTTTCACCTGTCTTTCACTAGGGGGACTTGTCAGGGAGTCACAAAAACATTGAACTTTAGGAAGGCAAAGTTTGAACAGCTTAGAGATGCCCTTAATCTGGTAGACTGGGACAATATCCTCAGAAATGAGAATACAGATAATAAATGGGAAATGTTTAAGAACATCCTAAATAGGCAGTGTAAGCGGTTTATACCTTGTGGGAATAAAAGGACTAGAAATAGGAAAAACCCAATGTGGCTAAACAAAGAAGTAAGACAGGCAATTAACAGTAAAAAGAAAGCATTTGCACTATTAAAGCAGGATGGCACCATTGAAGCTCTAAAAAACTATAGGGAGAAAAATACTTTATCTAAAAAACTAATTAAAGCTGCCAAAAAGGAAACAGAGAAGCACATTGCTAAGGAGAGTAAAACTAATCCCAAACTGTTCTTCAACTATATCAATAGTAAAAGAATAAAAACTGAAAATGTAGGCCCCTTAAAAAATAGTGAGGAAAGAATGGTTGTAGATGACGAGGAAAAAGCTAACATATTAAACACCTTCTTCTCCACGGTATTCACGGTGGAAAATGAAATGCTAGGTGAAATCCCAAGAAACAATGAAAACCCTATATTAAGGGTCACCAATCTAACCCAAGAAGAGGTGCGAAACCGGCTAAATAAGATTAAAATAGATAAATCTCCGGGTCCGGATGGCATACACCCACGAGTACTAAGAGAACTAAGTAATGTAATAGATAAACCATTATTTCTTATTTTTAGGGACTCTATAGAGACAGGGTCTGTTCCGCAGGATTGGCGCATAGCAAATGTGGTGCCAATATTCAAAAAGGGCTCTAAAAGTGAACCTGGAAATTATAGGCCATTAAGTCTAACCTCTATTGTTGGTAAAATATTTGAAGGGTTTCTGAGGGATGTTATTCTGGATTATCTCAATGAGAATAACTGTTTAACTCCATATCAGCATGGGTTTATGAGAAATCGCTCCTGTCAAACCAATCTAATCAGTTTTTATGAAGAGGTAAGCTATAGACTGGACCACGGTGAGTCATTGGACGTGGTATATCTCGATTTTTCCAAAGCGTTTGATACCGTGCCGCACAAGAGGTTGGTACACAAAATGAGAATGCTTGGTCTGGGGGAAAATGTGTGTAAATGGGTTAGTAACTGGCTTAGTGATAGAAAGCAGAGGGTGGTTATAAATGGTATAGTCTCTAACTGGGTCGCTGTGACCAGTGGGGTACCGCAGGGGTCAGTATTGGGACCTGTTCTCTTCAACATATTCATTAATGATCTGGTAGAAGGTTTACACAGTAAAATATCGATATTTGCAGATGATACAAAACTATGTAAAGCAGTTAATACAAGAGAAGATAGTATTCTGCTACAGATGGATCTGGATAAGTTGGAAACTTGGGCTGAAAGGTGGCAGATGAGGTTTAACAATGATAAATGTAAGGTTATACACATGGGAAGAGGGAATCAATATCACCATTACACACTGAACGGGAAACCACTGGGTAAATCTGACAGGGAGAAGGACTTGGGGATCCTAGTTAATGATAAACTTACCTGGAGCAGCCAGTGCCAGGCAGCAGCTGCCAAGGCAAACAGGATCATGGGGTGCATTAAAAGAGGTCTGGATACACATGATGAGAGCATTATACTGCCTCTGTACAAATCCCTAGTTAGACCGCACATGGAGTACTGTGTCCAGTTTTGGGCACCGGTGCTCAGGAAGGATATAATGGAACTAGAGAGAGTACAAAGGAGGGCAACAAAATTAATAAAGGGGATGGGAGAACTACAATACCCAGATAGATTAGCGAAATTAGGATTATTTAGTCTAGAAAAAAGACGACTGAGGGGCGATCTAATAACCATGTATAAGTATATAAGGGGACAATACAAATATCTCGCTGAGGATCTGTTTATACCAAGGAAGGTGACGGGCACAAGGGGGCATTCTTTGCGTCTGGAGGAGAGAAGGTTTTTCCACCAACATAGAAGAGGACTCTTTACTGTTAGGGCAGTGAGAATCTGGAATTGCTTGCCTGAGGAGGTGGTGATGGCGAACTCAGTCGAGGGGTTCAAGAGAGGCCTGGATGTCTTCCTGGAGCAGAACAATATTGTATCATACAATTATTAGGTTCTGTAGAAGGACGTAGATCTGGGGATTTATTATGATGGAATATAGGCTGAACTGGATGGACAAATGTCTTTTTTCGGCCTTACTAACTATGTTACTATGTTACATACTTGAGGTCATATGATCACCTGTTTCTACCGCCGACACCTGAGGATCCTTAGAGTGTAGTGCGCATGCTGTGAGGAGTCACATACAGTGACTGCAGACTCTAATGTAGCACTCTCATCAAAGTTTTCATCCTCTTAATATATTGCAATGATCATCATATTATACAGCACTGTTTACTTACAATTGCTCATTTTGCCTTTCTACACTGCTAATTCTTCTCTTTTCCATTAGGTCTCTGACATCACATGATTGAAAACAGACTAGTTGAATCCTTCTAAGCTCTATGTAGAAACAGGAGGTCAATCTTTCCCTGTATGAGTCATAAGTCACTGCTTGGAAGAGTGAAGGAGGGAGCAGCTGGGTCAGGAGATGAAGAGGGCAATGACTCATGCAGGGAAAAGAGGCTTCCTGTTTCTACATGGAGCAGAGAAAAGAGAAGAATTATCAGAGTAGAAAGGCAAAGTGAGCAATTGTAAATACACAGTGCTATGTAATATGACTGCAATATAGAAAGAGGAGGAAAACTTTGATGGGAGGAGGTGTGCTTCTTAAAGCAAAAGACCAGACAACCCCATTAAAGTTTACTTGAGCAGCCATTTGCTGGTTCGTTGGTGCAGTAAAGGTAGTTCTGTATTCCCCAGGGTGTGACTGTTATCTACCATAGTATGTTCCCTAGCAGTGGAGGTTGCAGCGCTCGTGCTGCAATATACGGCTGTATGTACAGATGTATGGAGTACAGTGTAGTTACCGCAACCTCACTGGTAACCTCTTTCTTTGTCTCTGCATCCGTTTTATCGTGAATGTATTTCTAACATCCTGTATTTTTCTGTCCTGTAGGACCTCGGCATGGATTATTATCTCATAGGCGAGTCCTTTGAGACTTCGGTTCCATGGGACAGGTAAAGGTTTGAGCAGCACCATTCACATCTCAATTCAGAGATTTAAAATGTTATTTCCATGTGATGACCTAGCGCTATGATACGCCATCACCATATAATCCATGGGACTCCAACATCCAGATAGTCCTGCTAATAATGGCACTGTATGGTTTAATTCCCTGAAAGTAAGCCAAAATGTTAAAATAACTCTCCGTTTTTCTCAAGTGTTTATTTTCCAAGTTTTGTGTAAAGAAAGCATGAACTAAACATTGGATTTTTTTCCCCCTAAATCTAGAGTGATCGACCTTTGCCGGAATGTTAAGGAGAGGATTGTTCAAGAGTGCAAAGAAAAAGGTGTGCAGTTCCCCCCTCTGTCCACGTGCAGGTATGCCTACTTTCCATCGCATGTTGACTTTGGGAATATCGGCGGTTTCCCGCTTACTCTACTACGTGTACTACGCCATGTGCTACTTCTTCTGGGCTCAAGATGCTGGACGTTACCACAATCTCGAGATACTATTATTAAGATGACACTTTTTTTTTTTGTCTTTTTTGTAGAAAAGTACAGTGAAGGGAATAAGTATTTGATCCCTTGCTGATTTTGTAAGTTTGCCCACTGACAGACATGTTCAGTCTATAATTTTAAGGGTAGGTTAATTTTAACATTGAGAGATATAATATCAAAAATAAAATCCAGAAAATCACATCGTATAAATTTTATTATTATTATTTATCATTATAGCACCATTTATTCCATGGCGCTTTACATGTGAGCAGGGGTATACATAATAAAAACAAGTACAATAATCTTAAACAATACAGGTCACAACTGGTACAGGAGGAGAGAGGACCCTGCCCGCGAGGGCTCACGATCTACAAGGGATGGGTGAGGATACAGTAGGTGAGGGTAGAGCTGGTCATGCAGCGGTTTGGTCAATCGGTGGTTACTGCAGGTTGTAAGCTTTTCAGAAGAGGTGGGTCTTCAGTTTCTTTTTGAAGGTTTTGATGGTAGGTGAGAGTCTAATATGTTGTGGTAGAGGGTTCCAGAGTAGGGGTGATGCGCGAGAGAAATCTTGTATGCGATTGTGGGAAGAGGAGATGAGGGGAGTGGAGAAGGAGATCTTGTGAGGATCGGAGGTTACATGAAGGTAAGTACCGGGAGACGAGGTCACAGATGTAGGAGGAGGTTGTGGATGGTTTTGTATGTCATGGTTAGGGTTTTGAACCGGAGTCTCTGGGCAATGGGGAGCCAGTGAAGGCATTTACAGAGGGGAGAGGCCAGGGAATAACAGGGGGGGGGCGGGGGCAGGTGGATTAGTCGGGCAGCAGAGTTTAGCATGGTTTGGAGGGGTATGAGAGTGTTAGAGAGGAAGCCACGGAGCGGGAGGTTACAGTAGTCGAGGCGGCAGATGATGAGGGCATGGACTAGGGTTTTTGCAGATTCTTGGTTTAGGAATGTACGAATCCGTGAAATATTTTTGAGTTGAAGGCAGCAGGAAGTGGAAAGGGCTTGGATATGGGGTTTGAAGGAGAGATCAGCGTCAAGGATTACCCTGAGGCAGCGAGCTTGTGGGACTGGGGAGAGTGGGCAGCTGTTTGCTGTAATGGATAGGTTCGTTGGGGGGGGGGGAGGGTCGCGTGATATGGGGGAAAGATGATGAATTCTGTTTTGTCCATGTTAAGTTTCAGAAATCTAGTGGAGAAGAAGGATGAAATAGCGGACAGACATTGAGGGATTCTGGTTAGTAGGGTGGTGATATCTGGTCCAGAGATGTAGATCTGTGTGTCATCAGCATAGAGATGATACTGAAAACCGTGAAATGCTATGAGCTGTCCCAGGCCAAAGGTGTAAATGGAGAAAAGCAGGGCCCCTAGGACTGAACCTTGCGGGACTCCTACAGATAGGGGGCGAGATGAGGAGGTGGTGTGTGAGTGGGAGACACTGAATGTCCAGTCTGTTAGGTATGACGAGATCCAGGATAGGGCCAAGTCTGTGATGCCAAGGGATGAGAGGGTGTGTAGTAATAGGGAATCCACTGTGTCAAAGGCAGTGGACAGGTCCAGGAGGAGGAGGACAGAGTAGTGTCGCTTGCTCTTGGCGGTTAATAAGTCATTGGTGACCTTAGGGCAGTTTCTGTGGAGTGGTGTGACCGGGAGCCTGATTGTAAGCGGTCGATGGGAGGACAGTTGAAGATGGACGTGTTGTTCCAGTACATTTCAAAAACCTGACCGGCACATCCAAACATAGACTCAGTGTGAACAGGTGCTGAACCTAGAGTCGCCAACTCGTATATAGTTAAGTAAATAAGGCAGCACACTGCGCGCTAGAACATGCAAACTTGAAATACGAAATTTGAACTGCATTACTGCACTAGAAATATGAAAAATGAGAGCGTTTAGCGCATAAAAATGGCCAATTTTATGTGTACCTGGTAGCCCCTTTACGGCATCTCTCTTATACCAGGTCCTACACTTGCCTTACCTCGCTGAGAATAAACGTCTCCATCTGAATGGGTATATGTGAAACCTCTTCCTAGACTAAAATTCTCTCTCTCTGTGGAGGGGTACTGGACCTGCTGTAATTAAAACAATTGGCCATTTTTATGCGCTAAACGCTCTCATTTTTCATATTTCTAGTGCAGTAATGCAGTTCAAATTTCGTATTTCAAGTTTGCATGTTCTAGCGCTGCAGTGTGCTGCCTTATTTACTTAACTATATACGAGTTGGCGACTCTAGGTTCAGCACCTGTTCACACTTAGTCTATGTTTGGATGTGCCGGTCAGGTTTTTGAAATGTATTCTTTAGCCTTCTGATCGTGCACTCCGCCTCCTAGCCACAGGTGTTTTAATTACAGCAGGTCCAGTACCCCTCCACAGAGAGAGAGAATTTTAGTCTAGGAAGAGGTTTCACCTGTACCCATTCAGATGGAGACGTTTATTCTCAGCGAGGTAAGGCAAGTGTAGGACCTGGTATAAGAGAGATGCCATAAAGGGGCTACCAGGTACACATAAAATTGGCCATTTTTATGCGCTAAACGCTCTCATTTTTCATATTTCTAGTGTTGTTCCAGTAGTTTTGAGGCATAGGGGAGAAGTGATATAGGGCGATAGCTAGACACAGAGGATGGGTCAAGAGAGGGCTTTTTGAAGATAGGTGTGATTGAGGCATGTTTAAAGCATGAGGGGAAAACACCAGTTGTTAGTGATAGGTTGAAGAGATGGGTTAGGGTTGGGATGAAGACTAGTGAGGTTTTGGATGAAGTGGGATGGGATCGGGTCAAGTGCACATGTAGTGAGATGCGATCTTGAGAGTAGAGCGGAGAGTCGATCTTTTGTAATGGTGGAGAAGTTGGTTTTGGAGGTGGAGGGCTGGGCAGTTGGGAAGAATGGCTCTGGGGGTTGTCGACTATAACTGTCTCTGATGTTGTCAATCTTCTACTTGAAAAATGAGGCAGTCTTCAGCTGAGATAAGTGGGGAGGGAGGAGGTGCTGGAGGACGGAGGAGAGAGTTGAAGGTGTTGAATAATTGTTTAGGGTTATGAGACAAGGAGGATATGAGAGATAAGTAGGTTTGTTTAGCTGTGGCGAGTGTGGTCTTGAAAGTAGTGAGGGACTGTTGAATGTGATGAAGTGCTCATTGGAGTGGGATCTTTTCCATCTCCGCTCAGCAGCCCTGGAAGCTCGCCTCAGTTCTTTGGTCAGGCTGGTGTGCCAGGGCTGTCTGTTGATTTTGCAAGCTTTGGTATGTGTGAGAGGGGCAAGAGATTCCAAAGCTACAGCTATTGTGGTGTTATATAGAGCGACAGCATCATCCGCATTGTGTAGGGAACTTCTGTCTGTGGGAGGGAGGAGGGATTCAGAGAGTGAGTGTAGATCAAGGCATTTAAGATTTCTGCGAGGGTGTGCAAGTTTGTGGGGTGGGGATTGTAGACAAGGAGTGGAGTGGAAGAGAATGTAAGTAGATTGTGGTCAGGAAGAGGTGAGTTAGAGAGGTTAGATACGGAGCAGAGGCGGGTGAAGATGAGGTCCAGTGTGTGACCATCTTTGTGAGTGGCTGCAGAAGACCATTGAGAGAGGCCGAAGGAGGAAGTGAGAGAAGTTTAGTGGCAGCTGAGAGGGAAGTGTCAATGGGGATGTTGAAGTCGCCCATGATGATAGTGGGGATGTCCGTAGAAAGGAAATGAAGTAGCCAGGTGGTGGTAAAATGGTCAAAGAAGGTGGTAGCTGGCCCTGGGGTGCGGTAAATGACAGCCAGTTGGAGGGGGAGTAGATGCGCACAGAGTGCACCTCAAAGGAAGGGAGGGTAACAGAGGGTGGCAGTGGGATTGGGGTGAAGGAGCAGTTATCTGACAGGAGAAAACCAACTCCTCTGCCATGCTTGCTGCTGGGGTGTGTGAGAAAGGTGGAAGCCACCATATTAAAGTGCAGCAGGAGAGGCTGTGTCAGAGGGGGGGTGAGACAGGTTTCGGTGATGGCGAGGAAGGAAATTTTGGTAGTATCAATAAGATCATGGATGTAGGAAAGCTTGTTGCAGACAGAGCGAGCGTTCCTCAGAGCTCCTGTTAGTGGGACTGGGAAAGTGGGGGCTGGGCGAATGGGTATAAGGTTAGACAGGTTACGGAAATTGGTGATGGAGCGTGGATGGTAGGTAGAACTGACTGTGGGGATGTGGTGAGGAGGACCAGGATTTGGAGAGATATCACCAGCATTGAGAAGGAGCAGAGAAAGTGTTAGCAGGTGGGAGCAGGAGAGGGCATGAGGTGGCCGTCTGTGCTTGGAGATAGGGGATTGTATGTTGAGGAACAGTTCTGAGGAGGAGGTGAGATGGATGGGGAGGATTGAGGAAGAGATGAACAGTTCCTTACTAGGAGTAACATAGTAACATAGTAACATAGTTAGTAAGGCCGAAAAAAGACATTTGTCCATCCAGTTCAGCCTATATTCCATCATAATAAATACCCAGATCTACGTCCTTCTACAGAACCTAATAATTGTATGATACAATATTGTTCTGCTCCAGGAAGACATCCAGGCCTCTCTTGAACCCCTCGACTGAGTTCGCCATCACCACCTCCTCAGGCAAGCAATTCCAGATTCTCACTGCCCTAACAGTAAAGAATCCTCTTCTATGTTGGTGGAAAAACCTTCTCTCCTCCAGACGCAAAGAATGCCCCCTTGTGCCCGTCACCTTCCTTGGTATAAACAGATCCTCAGCGAGATATTTGTATTGTCCCCTTATATACTTATACATGGTTATTAGATCGCCCCTCAGTCGTCTTTTTTCTAGACTAAATAATCCTAATTTCGCTAATCTATCTGGGTATTGTAGTTCTCCCATCCCCTTTATTAATTTTGTTGCCCTCCTTTGTACTCTCTCTAGTTCCATTATATCCTTCCTGAGCACCGGTGCCCAAAACTGGACACAGTACTCCATGTGCGGTCTAACTAGGGATTTGTACAGAGGCAGTATAATGCTCTCATCATGTGTATCCAGACCTCTTTTAATGCACCCCATGATCCTGTTTGCCTTGGCAGCTGCTGCCTGGCACTGGCTGCTCCAGGTAAGTTTATCATTAACTAGGATCCCCAAGTCCTTCTCCCTGTCAGATTTACCCAGTGGTTTCCCGTTCAGTGTGTAATGGTGATATTGATTCCCTCTTCCCATGTGTATAACCTTACATTTATCATTGTTAAACCTCATCTGCCACCTTTCAGCCCAAGTTTCCAACTTATCCAGATCCATCTGTAGCAGAATACTATCTTCTCTTGTATTAACTGCTTTACATAGTTTTGTATCATCTGCAAATATCGATATTTTACTGTGTAAACCTTCTACCAGATCATTAATGAATATGTTGAAGAGAACAGGTCCCAATACTGACCCCTGCGGTACCCCACTGGTCACAGCGACCCAGTTAGAGACTATACCATTTATAACCACCCTCTGCTTTCTATCACTAAGCCAGTTACTAACCCATTTACACACATTTTCCCCCAGACCAAGCATTCTCATTTTGTGTACCAACCTCTTGTGCGGCACGGTATCAAACGCTTTGGAAAAATCGAGATATACCACGTCCAATGACTCACCGTGGTCCAGTCTATAGCTTACCTCTTCATAAAAACTGATTAGATTGGTTTGACAGGAGCGATTTCTCATAAACCCATGCTGATATGGAGTTAAACAGTTATTCTCATTGAGATAATCCAGAATAACATCCCTCAGAAACCCTTCAAATATTTTACCAACAATAGAGGTTAGACTTACTGGCCTATAATTTCCAGGTTCGCTTTTAGAGCCCTTTTTGAATATTGGCACCACATTTGCTATGCGCCAGTCCTGCGGAACAGACCCTGTCGCTATAGAGTCACTAAAAATAAGAAATAATGGTTTATCTATTACATTACTTAGTTCTCTTAGTACTCGTGGGTGTATGCCATCCGGACCCGGAGATTTATCTATGTTAATCTTATTTAGCCGGTTTCGCACCTCTTCTTGGGTTAGATTGGTGACCCTTAATATAGGGTTTTCATTGTTTCTTGGGATTTCACCTAGCATTTCATTTTCCACCGTGAATACCGTGGAGAAGAAGGTGTTTAATATGTTAGCTTTTTCCTCGTCATCTACAACCATTCTTTCCTCACTATTTTTTAAGGGGCCTACATTTTCAGTTTTTATTCTTTTACTATTGATATAGTTGAAGAACAGTTTGGGATTAGTTTTACTCTCCTTAGCAATGTGCTTCTCTGTTTCCTTTTTGGCAGCTTTAATTAGTTTTTTAGATAAAGTATTTTTCTCCCTATAGTTTTTTAGAGATTCAATGGTGCCATCCTGCTTTAGTAGTGCAAATGCTTTCTTTTTACTGTTAATTGCCTGTCTTACTTCTTTGTTTAGCCACATTGGGTTTTTCCTATTTCTAGTCCTTTTATTCCCACAAGGTATAAACCGCTTACACTGCCTATTTAGGATGTTCTTAAACATTTCCCATTTATTATCTGTATTCTCATTTCTGAGGATATTGTCCCAGTCTACCAGATTAAGGGCATCTCTAAGCTGTTCAAACTTTGCCTTCCTAAAGTTCAATGTTTTTGTGACTCCCTGACAAGTCCCCCTAGTGAAAGACAGGTGAAACTGCACAATATTGTGGTCGCTATTTCCTAAATGCCCAACCACCTGCAGATTTGTTATTCTGTCAGGTCTATTAGATAGTATTAGGTCTAAAAGTGCTGCTCCTCTGGTTGGATTCTGCACCAATTGTGAAAGATAATTTTTCTTGGTTATTAGTAGAAACCTGTTGCCTTTATGGGTTTCACAGGTTTCTGTTTCCCAGTTAATATCCGGGTAGTTAAAGTCCCCCATAACCAGGACCTCATTATGGGTTGCAGCTTCATCTATCTGCTTTAGAAGTAGACTTTCCATGCTTTCTGTTATATTTGGGGGTTTGTAACAGACCCCAATGAGAATTTTGTTACCATTTTTCCCTCCATGAATTTCAACCCATATGGACTCGACATCCTCATTCCCTTCGCTAATATCCTCCCTTAAAGTGGACTTTAGACAAGACTTTACATAGAGACAAACCCCTCCTCCTCTCCGATTTTTACGATCCTTTCTAAACAGACTGTAACCCTGTAAGTTAACTGCCCAGTCATAGCTTTCATCTAACCATGTCTCGGTTATTCCCACTATGTCAAAGTTACCTGTAGATATTTCTGCTTCTAGTTCTTCCATCTTGTTTGTCAGGCTTCTGGCGTTTGCGAGCATGCAGTTTAGAGGATTTTGTTTTGTTCCAATCTCCTCACCGTGGATTGTTTTAGAAATGTTCTTACCTCCCTTCTGAGTATGTTTTCCTGGGTCGTCTTTGTTCGAGTCTAATGTTTTTCTTCCCGTCCCCTCTTCTTCTAGTTTAACGCCCTCCTGATGAGTGTAGCGAGTCTTCTGGCGAATGTGTGTTTCCCAGGTTTGTTGAGGTGTAGTCCGTCTCTGGCGAGGAGTCCATCGTACCAGTAATTCACACCGTGGTCCAGGAATCCGAATCCTTGTTGTCTGCACCATCGTCTTAGCCAGTTGTTTGCATCAAGGATCCTGTTCCATCTCCTGGTGCCATGCCCGTCTACTGGAAGGATAGAAGAAAAAACTACCTGTGCATCCAGTTCCTTTACTTTCTTCCCCAACTCTTCAAAGTCCTTGCAGATTGTCGGTAGGTCCTTCCTTGCCGTGTCATTGGTGCCAACATGTATCAGAAGAAATGGGTGGACGTCCTTGGAGCTGAAGAGCTTTGGTATCCTATCGGTCACATCCTTGATCATCGCACCTGGAAGGCAGCATACTTCTCTTGCAGTTATGTCCGGTCTGCAGATGGCTGCTTCGGTGCCTCTCAGTAGTGAGTCTCCCACCACCACCACTCTTCGTTGCTTCTTGGCTGTACTTTTTGCTGTCACTTGTTGCTGTGTGCCCTTTTCTTTTTTGCTTGCTGGTATTGCTTCATTCTTAGGTGTGCCATCTTCATCCTCTACAAAGATTTGATATCGGTTCTTCAGTTGTGTGGTTGGTGATTTCTCCATGGTCTTCTTGCTTCTTTTGGTCACATGCTTCCACTCATCTGCTTTTGGAGGTTCTCTGACACTTTTTGCACCTTCTGTGACCTGTAGAGATGCTTCTGTTCTGTCTAGAAAGTCTTCATTCTCTTTGATGAGTTTCAAAGTTGCTATTCTTTCTTCCAGACCCCGCACCTTTTCTTCTAAAAGGGCCACTAGTCTACACTTCTGACAGGTGAAATTTAATTCTTCTTCTGGTCGATCTGTGAACATGTAGCACATGCTGCAGCTCACCATGTAGGTTGTCACATCTGCCATGTTGCTCCTAGATCCTGCTGACTTGCTGTGTGTTTTCCTTCTTGTGTAATCTACTCAGCCAAGCTCTCTTGCAATAATGTCCTACAGGCAAAAATTCTTCTCCCAGAAGGCACCTGGAATATGCAAATTAGCCTCCTGAAGCTTGAATCCCTGGTTTGGTGATGCTTTCGAAGCAGCTGGTCCCGGCTGTACCCAACGATCTTCTAGCTTAGGGAGACTTCGCTTCTCCCAGAAGGCACCTGGAATATGCAAATTAGCCTCCTGAAGCTTGAATCCCTGGTTTGGTGATGCTTTCGAAGCAGCTGGTCCCGGCTGTACCCAACGATCTTCTAGCTTAGGGAGACTTCGCTTCTCCCAGAAGGCACCTGGAATATGCAAATTAGCCTCCTGAAGCTTGAATCCCTGGTTTGGTGATGCTTTCGAAGCAGCTGGTCCCGGCTGTACCCAACGATCTTCTAGCTTAGGGAGACTTCGCTTCTCCCAGAAGGCACCTGGAATATGCAAATTAGCCTCCTGAAGCTTGAATCCCTGGTTTGGTGATGCTTTCGAAGCAGCTGGTCCCGGCTGTACCCAACGATCTTCTAGCTTAGGGAGACTTCGCTTCTCCCAGAAGGCACCTGGAATATGCAAATTAGCCTCCTGAAGCTTGAATCCCTGGTTTCAGGGAGTAGGGATTAGGGGAGTTAGCAGAAAGTGAAGGATTATAGGGGTGAAAGTGAAGACAAACAGAAACATTGTTTCCAGTGACTGGCCAGTTACCTTCAGTTCCCTTGTGGTTCAATTCTGGTTTTAATTCTACATAATCTTCACACTTATCGGAATCACACTGCAGACTAAAGTCTTTGCAGACTTGAGCCATGCAATATACCCTATATACTCGAGTATAAGCCGAGATTTTCAGCCCATTTTTTTTGGCTGAAAGTTCCCCTCTCGGCTTATACTCGAGTCATACCCAGGGGTCGGCAGAGGAGGGGGAGCGGGGGCTGTCTAATTATACTCACTTGCTCCTGGCGCGGTCCCTGCAGGTCCCTGGTTCCCGGCGCCCCAGCTTCTTCCTGTACTGAGCGGTCACATGGTACCGCTCATTACAGTAATGAATATGCGGCTCCACCTCCCATTGAGGTGGAGCCGTATATTCATTACTGTAATGAGCGGTACCATGTGACCGCTCAGTACAGGAAGAAGCTGCAGCGCCAGGGAACAGATGTACAGGGACCGCGCCAGGAGCAGGTGAGTATAACTGGGAGGGGAGCGCAGCGCTGTGCGATAGTCACCTGCTCCTCGTTCCGGGCGCCGCTCCGTCTTCTGCAGTGACGCTCAGGTCAGAGGGCGCGGTGACGTGGTTAGTGCGTGCCCTCTGCCTGAACGTCAGTGCAGAAGATGCTGAAGATGGACCGGCACCGGAGCGAAGTCAAGTGAATATTGAAAGTGTCGGGGGCCTGAGCGACGGAGAGGTGAGCATGTGATTTTTTTATTTTTATCGCAGTAACAGCAAATGGGGCAACAGTTCCTTACTAGGAGTAGGGATTAGGGGAGTTAGCAGAAAGTGAAGGATTATAGGGGTGAAAGTGAAAACATACAGAAACATTGTTTCCAGTGACTGGCCAGTTACCTTCAGTTCTTTTCTGGTTCAATTCTGGTTTTAATTCTACATAATCTTCACACTTATAGGAATCACACTGCAGACTAAAGTCTTTGCAGACTTGAGCCATGCTCTATACGGTATGTGCTACAAAGTGCATTCAGGTGTGAAGCAGAGGAATGGTCTCTGTTCATTTTGGTCAGAGAATTAAGAGTGGACCAGATGCATATAATCAAGCCAGAGTAAACAACGTCATAAATAGCACTTGGGTAAGCTGGGGTTAGTTGAAAGATTATATACATTTATTTGCATTTTGCAGTGAGAAAGAAGTATTTGATCCCTCTGGCAAACAAGACTTAATACTTGGTGGCAAAACCCTTGTTGGCAAGCACAGCAGTCAGACTTTTTTGTAGCTGATGATGAGGTTTGCGCACGTGTCAGAAGGAATTTTGGTCCACTCCTCTTTGCAGATCATCTCTAAATCATTAAGATTTTGAGGCTGTCGCTTGGCAACTCGGATCTTCAACTCCCTCCATAAGTTTTCTATGGGATTAAGGTGTGGAGACTGGCTAGGCCACTCCATGATCTTAATGTGCTTCTTTTTGAGCCACTCCTTTGTTGCCTTGGCTGTATGTTTTGAATCATTGTCTTGCTGGAAGACCCAGCCATGACCCATTTTTAATGTCCTGATGAAGGGAAGGAGGTTGTCACTCAGGATTTTTGCGGTACATTACTCCATCCATTTTCCCATTGATTTGGTGAAGTAGTCCTGTGCCCTTAGCAGAGAAAGACCCCTAAAATAATGTTTCCACCTCTATGCTTGACAGTGGGGATGGTGTCCTTTCATAGGCAGCAATTCTCTTCCTCCAAACACGGCGAGTTGAGTTAATGCCAAAGAGCTCAATTTTCATCTCATCTGACCACAGCACTTTCTCCCAATCATTCACAGAATCATCCAGATGTTCATTGGCAAACTTCAGACGGGCCTGCACATGTGCCTCCCTGAGCAAGGGGACCTTGCGGGTATTGCAGGATTTTAAACCTTAACCGTAATGTGTTACAAATGGTTTTCTTGGGGACTGTGGTCCCAACTGCCTTGAGATCATTAACACATCCCCCCCCCCTGTGTAGTTTTAGGCTGATCTCTCACCTTCCTCACGATCAAGGATACCCCAGGAGGTGAGATTTTGCATGGTGACCCAGATTGATATTGATTGACAGTCATTTTGTATTTCTTCCATTTTCTTACTATTGCACCAACAGTTGTCTCCTTCTCACCCAGGGTTCTAACGTTTTGTAGCCCTCTCCTTCTTTGTGCAGGTCTATGATCTTCTCCCTGACATCTTTATAAAGCTCTTTGGTGTTGCCTATGTTGTAGAGGTTAGTCTGACTGAATAATTGAGTCTGTGTACAGGAGTCTTTTATAAATGTGACTATGTAAGACAGCTGTCTTTAATGCAGGTAACGAGTTGATTAGCAGCATCTAACTGGTCTGTAGGAGCCAGAACTCTTAATGGCTGGTAGGGGATCAAATACTTATTTCTCACTGCAAAATGCAAATTTATACAATCTGATTTTCTGGATTTTATTTCTGATATTCTATCTCTCAATAGTAAAATTAACCTACCCTTAAAATTATAGACTGCTCTACCTTCCCAAGAGGAATAACAGAGGAACAAGGCAGAGTTCCAACCTTACATTCCTCTTGATGGGAAGAATGTAAGCATTGTCTAAAACGGACATATCAGACAACCTGACTCATCCCAATAAAGGTGTAAAAACCAAAAGAAAAAAAAAATCATGAAATTAAAACTCCAAACTCGCAGTAACGTTTCATGACAGTTCATTTTTTGTACACCCAAAATAACCTTTTGTCGAGTCTAGTAAAAGTAAAGCATTATTGCGCGCCTGTTAATTCCTACGACCGACACTTTATGGGTTTAAAATTAGAATGGCACACCGGAAGGAAAAAAAAAAGTTTTATTCTTTGCTTTATGCCAGCGACGTAACGTTTTTATCTCTCACTGACATGTTGTTTTTACTAGAATGAGCTAAATTAAATTGTTAGCAATTTGGCCCTTAAAAAAACCTCCAAAGCTGTAAACAGGATTGTAGATTTTATTTAGAACTAAAGAAAATAATTGAAGGATGTGGTAAAAAGATGAATAACAGAACTCTTAAAAGCCTCCACATCTGAAGAAATGCCCTTAAAACTTTCTTGGTGGCGCATTGCAAATGTGTCTTTATTATCTATTCCCTCTACACGGGATAATTGCTGGGCATATATCTTCACGCTGCAATGCTAACAAAAACAGGACCTGGGCTGTAAACCAAATTCCTTAGCACTAAAATGTCAAACATATTCTTGGCTTTGTCTTTACATGTTTATGGGGGAGGCTTGGGTTGATTATCTTTTTTTTCTTTTTTTCTGGAATCCCAGGGCAGCATGGAAAGATGTAAATCTTCATATTGTCCCTCTACACTAAGGCCAGGTTATTATGGGTCTTATGTAAACTTTCTGCCTTCATAATGGCCACACACCATCAGATTCAGGAATACTCGCTGCCTCTGTAGCTGATAGGGGTTGTAGCAGTGCCGAAAAATGGTCTATGGAATTTTCGCAGTGTTTTATTATTTTGTACTCCATTTTAACGATGTAACACCGAATCCATGAAAAAGTTATATGCTTTGTCCGCCCTGTTTGTGCAGATCAATGTCTAACGCCATACTCGCACGTCACTGATTTGCCAATGGCAAATATGATGTATAATTTACAGCAGGCTTTTTCGCCTGGGCAGGCTTTTTCGCCTGGGCAGGCTTTTTCGCCTGGGCAGGCTTTTTCGCCTGGGCAGGCTTTTTCGCCTGGGCAGGCTTTTTCGCCTGGGCAGGCTTTTTCGCCTGGGCAGGCTTTTTCCTTGGGCAGGCTTTTTCGCCTGGGCAGGCTTTTTCCCTGGGCAGGCTTTTTCCCTGGGCAGGCTTTTTCCCTGGGCAGGCTTTTTCCCTGGGCAGGCTTTTTCCCTGGTCAGGCTTTTTCCCTGGGCAGGCTTTTTCCTTGGGCAGGCTTTTTCCCTGGGCAGGCTTTTTCCCTGGGCAGGCTTTTTCCTTGGGCAGGCTTTTTCCCTGGGCAGGCTTTTTCCCTTGGCAGGCTTTTTCCCTGGGCAGGCTTTTTCCTTGGGCAGGCTTTTTCCCTGGGCAGGCTTTTTCCCTGGGCAGGCTTTTTCCCTGGGCAGGCTTTTTCCCTGGGCAGGCTTTTTCCCTGGGCAGGCTTTTTCCTTGGGCAGGCTTTTTCCCTGGGCAGGCTTTTTCCCTTGGCAGGCTTTTTCCCTGGGCAGGCTTTTTCCTTGGGCAGGCTTTTTCCCTGGGCAGGCTTTTTCCTTGGGCAGGCTTTTTCTTGGGATTTCTACGGAACATATGCCAGACCATCTATAGATCTGCACTAGGATTTTCTCAACTGATGATCTGCAGGGATAATTTGTTGCATTTATGTGCTGAATTCAAAGAACTAATGTTCATGTGATGCACATTTCAGTTCCTCCATGGAGACGTTCTCCAAAAGCCTCAAAGGAGGAGCAAAACCATTTCCTGTGAACATTCATCTTCTTGTATAAGCGTCGTGCACTTTGTTTCGAGAGACAAGTATTGCCCTATGAAAAGTTGGACACTTGAGATATATCAATATATATACACTTATACATTGCACCTACAGGAGCACTTATGACCCCCCTCCCACCCAGATTCTGAATCCATATATATTAATATGGAGTTGGTCTCCCTCTGTGGCTATTACGGCCTCCACTCTTCTGGGAAGGTTTTCTACAAAATTTTGGAGATGTCCGTGGGAATTTTTTGCCCATTCATCTAGCACCTGATGTCTTTTTAGGGAATTAACATAGGTATTCACATAAGTATAAGCTTTGCCAATGAAGTGTGCTAAGCCAAATAAAGGGTTAATTACCTTAGTCTTATGTTGCTGTGCCACTACTCCGACGCGCGTTTCAACAGGCGTGCCATTCTCTGGTGGAGTTATGGAATCAGCAGAGCGTGGGTGTCTTTTATGCACTCTGCTTCTCAGCACTTGGCCACCCCGCTCTGTAATTTTGCACGGACGCCATTTCATAGCAGAGTTGGTGCAGTTCTTTCTACTTTTTAATAATTTCACTCACAAGTGATGGTGGGATGTTTAGGAGAGAACAAATGTCATGGACTGCCTAGTTACACCAGTGATGTCCTATTACAGGACCGCTCTGGTCTCGGTGAGCTCTTTACCACCGGCCATTCTCTTACAAATGTTTGGAAGGGCAGACGGCACGGTTAGGGCCTGGATTTCATCCACCTGCGGTAGCGGGACTGAACGAAAAACCTGAATTTGTTGATTAATATTGAGGGCTTCTGCCCTTTGCATTGAGTGTTTAGTGGGGGTGTTGGGGTTCGGACCTCCACCGTTCTGTAGGGTGTTAAAGAGGCTGCAGTATATCTAAAGCTTAGAATAAGTTTAGTATCTCTTTAAGTTCTAAGATGTCAAGCTTTGTAACTTTTTTTATCTCCCCGTAGAGTTCCCTGCAACATGTGCCTTTATAGAAATATATAGCAGGACTGAATGTGTGGGGTAGATGTTATGGCTTTTACAGCAGACTGTGGTGCTTGTGTATGACATGTCTCCAAATCTACAAACTCGTATATTTTTATGTGGCATTAATGTAAACTGCACGCTCTGTCCAGTCACCTTCATACTTTTCCCATTACAGTAGAGTCTCATTCAGTGTTTTATTCAGATTATTTCCACTTTAGTTTGAAGACTCTTAAAAAGGACATTGTCTAGTTTTAGGAGAAGAAACTCCAGCTTTGTGCCTAAATTCTGATGACCTACCCAAATCCAGCGGACTCCTTTAAATGCCTCGGTCACCGGGTTCTCATGGCATCCATGAACCCACACAATTGAACGCAATCATCACAATTGGTTGTGAAAGAAGGATAACCCATTTTATGAAACTCATACAATATGTTAAAAAATATATTAACACTTGCCTGTACTTTCACACACAGCCAATAGGAAAGCACATAGTTTTTCCTACAACAAGTTAAAGAGAAAACTATTATGAGAAAATGACCTATTGTTTAAATCAGACTTTTGTTTTTAAAGTGTTTGTAGGGTTTTTTTATTTTTTATTTTGGTAGTGTGTGTGTTTTTTTCCCCTAATATCATAATCTGTAAAATGAAAAATAGAAATTGGAACTCTTACACTTTTCACACTGGCCACTGGGGCTTTTTATGCTCTTAACGTTCTATTGTTTCAGGAAACAACACATGTACATAGACACAATGTTGATCACGAAGGGAGGGAGAAGCAGGGTCAGGTGTGAACTTATTGTGAATGGAGGATCCTGTGTTAGTAACTGGGTATACCGGTGTTTCCGGTCATTGTAATCCTGACTCTGATGATAATGAAACTGCTGAAATGACATAAATTGAGTCTAAAGACGCCCCAGTGGCCACTGTGAAAATTGCAAGATTTCATGTTTTTTTTTTCTTAATAAAGATCATAATGTGATAAAAGAACATTGCCATTTTTGTTAAATACATGTACCGCAAAGAAACTTGATTTAGCCTGTCATTTTCTGATGATGGCTGCTTTTAGCTCACAACTTTCTAATATGTCCATGAACGGTCACGATATTCTGTAACTTGCAGTTCACTGTTTTTTTGAGCAAGTGGTTTCTTTCATTAGCATTTTGCCAGCACTGTAGATGCTGGATCTTGCTTTTCCTCACTTTCCAGCATGCCTTATACCTGCCATTATCTAGTGCACCATTTCCCAAACTCCAGTCCTCATGGCCCCCCAATTGATCATGTTTTCAGGATTTCCTTAGTATTGCACAGGTGATGGAATTATGATCAAGGCATCATGCTCTCAACTGTGAAATACTAAGGAAATCCTGAAACCGTGATCTGAGGGGGATTGAAGGAGGGCAGCAAGGACTGAAGTTTGGGAAACTCTGATCTAGCGTTTTGCCTTCCCTGAAATGAAAGCCGCCTGTCTGTTGTGCCTGTATGATGTTTGACAGACAGGAGCGCAGGAGCAGAGACCGGTCCCACTTCCTGTAACCAATCTCTGCTGATTACTCTTGACAACAGGCAGCGGGGTTTTGTTGTAATGAAGACAACATAATCTTTAATTCTTAGCAGTTTTGGGTCTCTGACTTATTTCGGGCAGTTCTTCAGCTGTGTATTAGCTCTTCCTATACATTTCTTTACTCGTCGATTTCTAACACCCCCTAGATAGGGCTGATTAGACAGCCTGTAGCGCTGACTGTGCCTGCGCTGTATGCAGCATGAATACCGCATATGACTCTTCCCATTTATGAATATGTTTTAACAGCTGGAATTTAATAGCTACTGTACTATTCAATCCTTCAACAAGGGTAATGCAGCGGGTCAGCTATTCATTTTCAGCTCAGTGGATTCCACAAGCAGGGGAAAGACTGAATCCTTTATTCTTGTGCCTGGACTATGCTTGCAGGGATATGTGCATCTCTGTGTATCTGATTTACAGAGCAGCCAGCCCTTTCAATACTTTCTTTGATATTTTTGGCTGAAGGAGTGGTAGAATATAGGATTCTATTGAGGCCGATAAAATCCAAATTCATATTTGACATCTAAATATAGGTGTGTAAAGAAGTGTTTTTCATAGATGGCTATATAGAGCCTGATTATTATTATTTTTTTAAGCAATGTGACTCTTCATCCTGTTTTTCATCCTACTTGAGTGCTGTAAAATTCCAGTAGTCCAACGTCCTGTAGTCTGTTCAATGTTCCACGGTAAGGGGCCCCAGAGAGTCGGACGAACCTGATGATTTTGGCAGGACTGGCTAGCTAAGGCCTAGTTCATATATGCTGAGCACTGCATCGGGGTGTCCATCTAAATCCCCCAAAATAGGGATCCGGACGGAACATCCAACAGAGCCATGTAATGGAGAACACTGCCCACCTTGGATGGGGACACCTTGTAGACATTGCCCAGCATACATTACAGTGTAGATGTGCACCTAACCTGCTGTGTATGGGGGCTTACTCCACCGTAAGGGTAAAGAAGAATTGGGTATGTTGATTTTTAACACTTGATCCTTTCGTTCTCCCGGGAGATAAAACACCACCCAAAGTGTCCGGCAGCAGCGTATTCCCTTCTTAAGAAAACTGAAATTAATATATTGGTGTTCCATCTAGTAATGAGCGAATATACTCGTTACTCGAGATTTCTTGAGCACGCTTCGGGGTCCTCCGAGTATCTTTTAGTGCCCAGAGTTTTAGTTTTTCTTGCCGCAGCTGAATGATTTACATCTGTTAGCCAGCATAAGTACATGTGGGGGTTGCCTGGCTGCCAGGGAACCCCCCACATGTACTTATGCTGGCTAACAGATGTAAATCATTCAGCTGCGGCAAGAAAAACTAAAACTCCGAGCACTAAAAAAATCCTCGGAGAAATCTCGAGTAACGAGTATATTTGCTCATCACTAGTTCCATCAAAAAGTTTTTTGTTTTTTTTAAAAATCTGAATGACTGTCAATAAACAGCTCATGATTGGCACTGTATTTGTCGTTTTATTCATTAAAAGAAGTATGCTTTATTATGAGAAAAAATAATTAATAAATGGAATTTCATTTTGTATTAAAAATAATTACAATCAATAATATATATAAAATGATAATGCATATATAAAAATTACGAACACATTCCCTTTTAAATTTTTTATTTTTTAATAACCCAGTTGCTAACTATGACTGTCATACACATTAGAGAAGTTGTTTGAACCATCCGGTTTCGGTTGGATTTTATTTGTGTGGAGACCTCCTGACCAGTCCCTGACAGATGTTATATTAAGCTTAATTTAATCGCCCACTCTTTAAAAAAAAAAAAAAAAAAAAAATTAAAAATAAGCTGCTGACATTGGAGTCCAGCAGTGATTTTCCTATACAGAACATGTGAACTCTAGGCCAAGTTAGGTGTTAGGCTAGTCTTCACATGCAGCGTTTTTTTTTGCTGCATTTATTTTCTGCAAAATGGAAACTGAGTTTTACGCTACCAGAAAAAAATGAGATTTCAGAAATCTAATGCGCCCGCTATTTTTTTATTATTATTATTCTTTTCCTCACCATATTTATGAAAATCAATTCTTTTATTAGCATTTTTTCATCCATAAAAAGCAATGAGAAGGTGCAAAATGGCTGCATAACCTTTGTGCTTCATTTTTGTAGCACTTCTAGTGAATAAAACCAACTTTATTAACATGTACTGTAGACAGATCACACATGTAATCCACCTAAAAGAGACCGCGATAAATGCAACAAAAAATGCTGCTGTTTGCTACATTTTACCTGCAGCGTTTTCTATTGCCAAGAGTGAAGTTTTGGCTGCAAAAAAAAAAAAAACTTACCGTAAGCAAAAAAGTTGCGTGTGAATGCAGCCATACAGTTTTTGAATTGGGATTTCTTCCTGCATCATTTTCAGAAATGGTGCATCTGTATCCTGCCGCCAGGATGTGCCCTCCTGGACGGTGGCGTGATTCACCATTTCTGACCCTCTGACCTGCTCTAAATAAATCTAGCACTGTTTAGATACAGGAATGTGTCCCCCATGCTGGAGCCCTATGGATTGTGCGAAGCTGCTTTTCTATCCTTAGACAAACCTCGATAACCTGTGACCTCTGATGCTTTACAGCCATCACAGCAGATTCATACCTAGGCCCCTTATTTATTGCTGTGCTTATGGTAGGGGGCCCTGTGTGCACATCTGCCATAAATGATACAAAGGGGGGCGCTGGAGATAGTCCTCCTGTAAATGTACTGTAAATATGGATTATACCCAGATGTGCGTTTTCCTTGTTTTTTGCATTAGTTTATGATTAAAGAGGGTTTTCTTACAACTTTGATGACCGTATCCTTAAAGGGCTTTTCTACTTTTAGCAAAATGGACTTTAAATGGAGAATAACAAAGCCAGCTGGTACTCTCTCGCCCCATTCCAGCCCCCTGCCACTGCACTGCCCATCACCCCTGCAGCCAATCATTGTGCTCAGCGGCTCGTGCCGAGCTCGCTGATTGGCTGCAGTAGTGATGTGTTCTGTAGACGTGATATCCCGATTGCAGTCACAACCGAGACCGGCAGAGAACTTGTCCTGGAGTGTAAGAGAATGAGTACCATCATGGTAGTAAAAGTTTGTGGTCTACTTTGCTGAAAGTTAAAATCCCCCTTTTAAGGCCTCCATACACATTACCCTAAAATCGATCAAAACCACGGATATTAACAGGATAGGTTGACCTTTTAATGTGTAAGGAGGTGATATCGGGGGAGAGAAGGATCTGGCATGCGGTGTTTGAGCTCTTGATCGTTTTGTTCGCCGGGAGATCAGAATAGGCCGTCAGCCCCAGGTCCTTGTGTGTATGGAGAATTCGGGAGAGAAAGTTATTTCTTGATTGATGATTTGTCTAATGTGTATGGGGGCCTTCAAGATAGGGTATACGTCGTCAATATCGGAATGTGGGGCCAAAACCCGGTAACGGGACGCCCTCGCCCACTCATGGTTTAGTGGCCCATCCTAAGGAGGAGCTAGTCAATATTGTAGTGGAAACCCCATTTAATGCAGCAGCAAAAAAACGCAATCAGTCAATAGGGCTGGGCTGCGATACGGATACGGCCCTAGAAGAAAGCGGGCATTTTTTTTATTTCTCGAAAACCCCTTTAAGTGTTTCCCAAGATAGAAAAGAAAGTCAGAGACTCCCCAGGAACGGTAGGGTGGCCATCTCTGCTGTAGAATATTAACCGGCTTGATGTCATCTTGACCGAGGTTTGTCGTACGTGAAGGCGGTACATACATGATGCTTATTTTATGAGTCCCTGTGGTCCACATACAGCCCATACATGTTATTTATCCTCTCTTTTAGGGTGACGCAGACCTACGATGCCGGTGCCTGTGTATATTTCTACTTTGCATTTAATTACAGAGGGATAAGTGACCCCGTTCACGTCTATGAAGAAATTGAGGTAATCTGCTGTGGAGGCCGGCACTAAACCTTCTGGTCATAGAGTATATTTACCATGACGTTTTGTACTTTTCTACTCGTATACAATTTGTTGCATATTTATTACAGTTTGTCATGCTCCACGTGTCAAGAGCTCCTTTTTTAATGGCAATCTGTCTTGTTTTCAATATGGTCCTTATGTGAACTTTACTTTCTATATTAATTGAGGTTTAAATGTAGATGTATTGTGGATGTGATCTGTTCCTGAATATGAGAAATGAGCCTAAGAAGTGAAGCTTCACCCAGTTTATATCTTGTAGAATTAGTTTGGGTGTGGAATTGCAACAATCCAGGTAAATCTACAGTCATGGCCAAAAGTGTTGGCACCCTTGAAATTGTTCCAGAAAATCAAGTATTTCTCACAGAAAATTCTTGCAATTACACGTTTTGTCATACACCTATTTATTTCCTTTGTGTGCATTGGAGCAACACAAAAGAACGGAGAAAAAAAATGGTAAATTGGACTTAATTTCACACACAATCCTAAAAATGGTCCGGACAGAATTCTTAGCACCCTCAAGTTCATACTTGGTTGCACACCCTTTGGAATAAATAACTGAAATCAATCTCTTCCTATGACCATCACCGAACTTCACACCTCTCAAATGGAATTTTGGACCACTCTTCTTTCGCAAACTGCTCCAGGTCTCTTATTTGAAGTTGTCTTCTCCCAACAGCAATTTTAAGATCTCTCCACAGGTGTTCAAAGGAATTTGGATCCAGACTCATTGCTGGACACTTCAGAACTCTCCAGCGCTTTGTTTCCATCCATTTTTGGGGGCTCTTGAAGTATGTTTGGGGTCATTGTCCTGCTGGAAGACACATGACCCAGGTTGCTAAACCAGCTTTCTGACACTGGGCACTACATTGGGACCCAAAATCTTTTAGTAATCTTCAGATTTCATGATGCCTTGCATACAATCAAGGCACCCATTACCAGAGGCAGCAAATCTACCCCAAAAAATGTTTGAACTTCCACTATATTTGACTGTAGGCACTGTGTTCTTTTCTTTGTAGGCCTCATTCCATTTTCGGTAAACAGTAGAATGATTTGTTTTATCAAAAAGCTCTGTCTTGGGCTCATCGGTCTCCAAGACACTTTCTCATAAGGAGTTTGGCTTACTCGTTTACATTTTTGCAAACTGCAGTCTTCTTTTTTTATGTCAGTGTCATTAGTGGGGGCCTCCTGGGTCTCCTGCCATGGCGTTTCATTTCATTCAAATGTTGCAAGTTGCCACTGACACTGATGCACCCTGAGTCTGGAGGACAGCTTGAATTTCTTTCGAACTTGATTGAAGCTGCTTATCTATCCAGACTCTCCTGCATTCTAACCTTTCATCAGTTTTTCTCTGCTGTACAGGACCAGGGAGATTAGCTACAGTGCCATGGGTTGTAAATTTCTTGAATATGTTGGACAAAGGAACATCAAGATCTCTGGAGATGAACTTGTAACCTTGAGATTGTTGATATTATTCAGCTATTTTGGTTCTCAAGTCCTCAGACAGTTCTCTTCTTCTCTTTCTGATCTCCATGCTTAGTGCGGCACACATGGACACACAATGCAAAGATTGAGTTAACGTTTCCCCTTTTATTCTGGTTTCAGGTGTGATTTTCATATTGCCCACACTTGTTACGTGCCACAGATGAGTTTGAAGGAGCATCACATGCGTGAAACGAAGTTGCTTACCCACAATTTTGGAAATGTGCCAACGATTTTGTCCAGACCGTTTCTGGGGTTGCATGTTTTTTTTTTAATCTGTTCTTTTTATGTTGTTCCAATGCACAAAAGGAAAATGAACGTGTCTAACAAAACATGTAATTGTAATAATTTTGTGAAATTCTTACTGTTCTGTAACAATTGCAAGGGTGCCAACACTTTTGGCCATGATTGTATATTAAAGAGGTTGATCAGGAGTAAAAAACATGGCTGTCTTCTTCTGAAAGCACAGGCTGCAGACAGATCTCAACGTCATTAATGTGAATGACGCAGAGCTGCAGTACCACACACAACCTGTTTTAGCTGTTTTTGGAGGAAAGCAGTCATGTTTTGGACAAGCCCTCAAGCAGCTGTTGATCGGCACTCTCTGGATGAACTGTTCTGCATTTGCTTTGTAGTAAACCTATTTTTTTTCCCCCAGTTTGCTGCTAGGGAAGAGATTCTCGCTAACGGTGGGAGCCTTTCACATCACCATGGAGGTAACACATAGTTTTATTTTGTGATCTGTAGAGTCTGCCATTTTATCAAATACAAAATTGTAGTAATTTTAGGAGGCATTGCGGGAGCTCACCTATTATACCTTTTAAAATACACAATTTTTGCTGTTTTTAAGAAACATAACTTTTACTGTCAATGTAGCTGCAATTTCTAATGGTACCATTTTGGTGCACATGCAACATTTTGATCACTTTTTATTGCATTTTTCATAGGAGGTGTGGCAACCCAAAAAATGCAATTTTGGCATTTGGATTTTTTTTCCTTTACAATGTTTAGTATGCAAGTTATACAAATCAGTCATATGAAACTATGATTTCAGCTGGGCTTTATGGAAATAACATCAATGCAGCAAAGGGGCCTTCATTTGTACCCTGCAATCATGTCATGGATGGGGGTTCCAAAGGATGCACAGGAAGAACCATTTTCCTCAAGTGCTGCTGTCAGTGGGTGACAGCGTCATTTAAGAGGTTATCAATAGTGATGAGCGAGGTTACTCGAGATTTCCGAGCATGCTTTGGTGGTCTCCGAGTATTTTGGGCGTGCTCGGAGATTTAGTTTGTGTCGTTGCAGCTGCATGATTTGCGGCTGCTAGACAGCCTGAATACTTATGGGGATTGCCTGTTTGTTAGGGAATCCCCACATATATTCAGCCTGTCTAGCAGCCGCACATCATTCAGCTGCAACGACACAAACTAAATCTCCGAGCACACACCAAATACTCAGAGACCACCTGAGCATGCTCCGATATCTCGAGTAACGAGTATACTCGCTCATCACTAGTTATCAACAACAAAGTTAGCAGTTAGATGCAGATGTCTGCTGTATAACCTACACTGTAAGGAGTGGGATCAGTGAAATTCCATGACTCGTTCCATGAGTTGTGTATCAGTAATGAAGTGTCAAGTGGTAAAGAGCAGTGATGAGCGAACGTGCTCGGGTGCTAACCAAGCGTTTTCGGCATGCTTGAATAATATGTTCAGTTCCCCATGGCTGCATGTGTTGCGACTGTCGAGCAGCCGTGGGGATGTGAACATATTTTTCGAATGCCCAAGCATGCTCGGATAACACCTTATCTGAGCACGTTTGCTTGTCACTAGTAAAGAGGTCTTTCGAACTGTTGTAAAAGTACATCATCAAGAAAATGTAAAGCATATGCCCTTTAAGATTAAGGCAAAAACGTATGCATGGGTTAACAATTAAAAATGTATAAAAAAAGACACTTTTCTTTAGATTTAAAATGTGTGTACACAAACCCCCTAATGGGAATAATCTACATGCCAACTTGCAAATCCATGTCAGAACTATGGGAGTTAGCCAGGGAATCCATTACAAATTAGTCAAATCTGTGTTGTTGTGCCCTTAAAGAGAAAATATTGCTAATCTGGGGCTGCCCTTAAGGTACCGTCACATTTAGCGACGCTGCAGCGATCTAGACAACGATGCCGATCGCTGCAGCGTCGCTGGAGAGCTGTCACACAGACAGCTCTCCAGCGAACAACTATGCGAAGTCCCCTGGTAACCAGGGTAAACATCGGGTTACTAAGCGCAGGGCCGCGCTTAGTAACCCGATGTTTACCCTGGTTACCAGTGTAAATGTAAAAAAACAAACACTACATACTTACATTCCGGTGTCTGTCCCCCGGCGCTCTGCTTCCCTGCACTGTGAGCGCCGGCTGGCAGTAAAGCACAGCGGTGACGTCACAGCTGTGCTTTACGGCTGGCCGGCGCTGACAGTGCAGGGAAGCAGAACGCCGAGGGACGCGACAGACACCGGAATGTAAGTATGTAGTGTTTGTTTTTTTTACATTTACACTGGTAACCAGGGTAAACATCGGGTTACTAAGCGCGGCCCTGCACTTAGTAACCCGATGTTTACCCTGGTTACCAGTGAAGACATCGCTGAATCGGCGTCACACACGCCGATTCAGCAATGTCTGCGGGAGATCCAGCGACGAAATAAAGTTCTGGCCTTTCTGCTCCGACCAGCGATGTCACAGCAGGATCCAGATCGCTGCTGCGTGTCAAACACAACGATATCGCTATCCAGGACGCTGCAACGTCACGGATCGCTAGCGATATCGTTGTTAAATTGTTCAGTGTGAAGGTACCTTTAGTAAAGTACACGTCAGGGTTAAAGCCAAGAGCAATATTTAGCTCTTTCACTGTGAGAGTGGCCATTGAAGATATGGAATCCTGCTATGCATGCCGAGATCCCACAACCTGGACATTTGGGCTTTGTCAGGGAGAATTTGGGTTTTCATATAAAGTTGCCTGACCGGGGCACCAGCCAGGAAATGTCTGAGCGTAGTTACCGAGTGCTATTGGAGGTATGGAAGATGTGGAGACTGATGAATAGGAAGGAGCAGACTATGATTAACATTTAGGAGGGATCAAAAATAGAAAGTTAGGCTGACAGCACAACTGACAAATGGATGCTCGTCCTAATTCCACTGGACCCAAGTGGAAGAGTACATACCATGAATTGAAGTGAATGACCGCATCCAGTCTTTTCACCTGGATGCTGTCCTTCACTCCAATTCATAACATTTAGGAGGGAACAGGGGAGAGTTAGGTTAGCGAGTTGAGGTGATAGTCTTGTCTAAACGGATGTGTTTTTAAAGCACACTTAAAAACATGGGGGCTACCATATATATTCGAGTATAAGCCGAGGCACCTAATTTTGCCACTGAAAACTGGGTAAGCTTATTGACTAGAGTATAAGCGGGGTATGCATTGTCCTTTCATCTCTGTCCTGCTATGCATGGCTCCCCCTGTCCATGTCCTGCTATGAGTGGCTCCCCCTGTTGCTGTCCTGGTAATAGGCTCCCCCGTCCTGTCCTGTTATGTGTGGCTCCCGCCCGTCCTGTCCTTTTGTGTGGCTCCCCCTGTTTGTATGCATGGCTCCCCCGATCCCGCATGGCTTACCCACCCGTCCCATCGTTGTATGCATAGCTCACTCCCCACCCCACCCCACCCGTCCTACTCACCCTCCTTGCGCCGTTGCCGCATCTCCGTTGTCCCAGCACTGCAGCTCTCCTGTGCTGAGCAGTCACGTGGTACCACAGTAATATGAGCTCCAAGCCTAAGAGAGTGGAGATGAGTGCATATTCATTACCTTAATGAGCGATACCACGTGACCGCCCAGCACAGGAAGAGCCGCCGGGACAGATGCAGCAACAGCGCCAGGAGGGCGAGTATGATGTCTTCTATTAACTGGCTCCTGTCGCCGCTGCCCCTCCCCCGCCGGCTTTCGGGACAATGACTCATGTATAAGCCGAGGAAGGCATTTTCAGCACAAAACAATGTGCTGAAAATCTCAGCTTATACATGAGTATATATGTAGATATTAGTCGGATCATTTGGGGTAGTGTATTCCTGAGAACTGGCGCAGCACGAGCAAGAGAAGCCTTGGAGATGGAGGTGCGAGGTTCGGTTTATGGAGGATGTTAGTCTTCGATCAGTTGTAGAGCGAAGGGCACATGAAGGATGATTGACAAAAATGAGGGAGGAGGTAAAGGTCGGTGCAGAACTGTGGAGAGCTTTGTGGGTGAGAGAGATATGTTTGTATTGTATTCTGCAGCGAATGGGTAACCAGTGCAATGACTGGCACCAGGTTGTAACACCAATGCCCCAAATGTAGCCCCAACCGCAAAGAATGCACAAAAAATATATAGATATATTTTTTATTATTTTTACCTAACTAAGGGGGTGATAAAGGGGGGTTTGATTTACTTTTTTTTTTTGATTACTGTGATCGGGTCTATCACAGTGATCAAAATCTCCTATTGGTGCCAGCCGGTAGATCTAGATGGACACGCGGCGCTTGCGCCTGCCATTTTATTCCAAGTAGAAGACGCCGGAGGACAGAGCTGGAGAATCCAGGGATACCGGAGGTAACGGGGGGAGCTCAGGGGACCCCATTTCTCTCTGCTCTGATATGCTAGATCATATCAGAGGAGAGAAAAATGAATGGGAAATCGGAGTTTTTTTTTTTGCGATCGTTATTCGGTGAATAACGGCGATCACAAGATTGAAGACTGTTTAAATTGACCCGAATCATGTTCTCCAGGGTCTCGGCTACCCCCGGTAGCTGAAACCCCGGAGATTTTCCGACGCTGGGAGGTGCTATAACCTTATTTCTCACCACCATTAAAAAGCGGTGCAGAGGAGTAAGTACCATTAACTGCCACCGTTAAAAGGCGTATCGGCGGTCGTTAAGGGGTTAAGTAAAGGGGTTATAATGGCGTGTTTGAATGAAGAGGGAAAGAAAGTGAGAGGTTGAATATTTGATAGGTGGGTAGTGAAATGTGAAGGAATAAGGTCACTGTTGCAGGTTGTAGGGTGAGAAGAAGTGAGAAGTCTCGTCACTTCTTTTTCGATAGACTCGAAGATGGAAAGTGATGCAGGAGGGAAGGAGGTCCAGGCTCTGAGGGGATTGTGCAAAAATGTCTTGACGGATATGATTTCTTTTTTGTAGGAAATAAGTGGCCAGATCGTCAGCGCTTAGGTTGATGATAGGGGTCTGTACTTTAGGCCTTAGGAGGGAGTGGAAGGTTTCTATGACTCGTTATGAATCTTTGGCTAGAGATGTGATGAAGGTGGTATAGTGGACTTGTTTAGCCAGATGGAGAGCAGAGTTAGAAGTTTTGAGCATGATTTTATAGTGGACGAAACAATCTGCTGAAAGTGATTTTCTCCACAGACGCTCGGCACACCTTGAGCAATCGTGTTTGCAGCGTGTGCCAAGGCTGCCATCTATGCCAGGTTGTTCTATGTTGTACATGCTACTTCCTCCAGGGTGCTCTGCAATGTATCATTATAATGTGACAATGCTCAGTCTTGACACAAGAGGATGGAGATGAAAGCTAAAGATATCTGTAGATTTTTCATAGACTGTTGGGTATAGATGGCACGTAGATTTCTGTGTGTGGTAAGTGGGGGTGTCTTGGATGTTGAGACCGTTCTTGACGAGCAAGAAAAGCAGGTTGTCAGCAGAGTGTGGAAGAGGGGAGTTAGTAAAGTCATGCAGTGAGAAGGGTCCTGAGAAGACCAGGTCCAGATTATTTACCGTCTTTGTGTAGGAGCGTTAGTAAGCTGTGGAAGGCCAATTGAGAAAGAAGATCAGAAACAGATGGGAAGAGTGGGTCATCGATGGGGATGTTAAAATACCCTATGATGAGAGTGGGAATATCACAGGATAGGAAGTGTGGAAGCCAAGTGGCAAAATGATCCAGAAACTGACGGGAGAAGCTTGGAGGGCGATAGACAACCGCCACTCGCGGGGAGAAGGGTTTGTAGAGTCTAACAGTGTGGAGTTCGAAAGAAGGAAACCCAACTGAGGGAACCGGGGAAAAGACCTGGAAAGCACATTGTGATGAAAGGAGCAGACCAACACCTCCATCTTGTCTGTTCTCAGGTCTGGGGTTTTGGGAAAATTGTAGCCCACCATACGAGAGAGCAACCGTTGTGGAGGTGTCAGACTGCTGGATCCAGGTTTCAGTGAGAGCCAGAAGGTTAAGGGAATTTGGAAGAAATCTTGGCTGTAGAGGAGTTTATTGCACGTTGACCGTGAGTTCCAAAGGGCACAATTAAGAGACAAGAGAATGCATGCACTGAATGTTTGTAAGATTGGCAGGGTTTCTATCTGCTGCATGATAAGAGTTAGGTATAGTAGTGTATGGAGGCCCAGGGTTGGGAGAGATGTCGCCAGTGAGTAGCAGGAGGAAAAAAGAGAAGTGGTTCAAGGATTTGTGTGAGAGTTTTGTACGCTGTATGGTGGTAGTGGGTGGTTTTGCTTGATTGAGACATGTCAATAAGGCCTCAGTGTTGTGGATGAGAGAGGGGATGATGTGTAGAGACTGTGTAGAAATATGTTAAAGAGCGGTAAAGGTGAAAGGAAATGGCAGCTAGAACATATAAGAAGCGAAGAGATCAGGAGATTAGATGGTGTAGTGCTACTGAAAGAGAAGCATGTTTATTTGCATATCTGGCATATCCTACCGATCTCCTGCCCGGTCCATTTGCCATGTTTAACTGGCGATACGCTTGTAACATTTTGGAATAGAATAAATTTCCCATGTGCCCCAGCACACATACTCTCTTTAAGCCAGAACTGGATTTATTAGACGTGTGTGCTGGGGTGTAGGACCAGTTTGCCTTGTTGAATAAGCAATTAGCAAGAGACCATAGCAGCCATTACTATGCCAGAAAGACAAAAATCCACACTGGACAGAAATAAAGCACAAATCATCAAGCGAAATAAAACTGAAAATTCAGAAGTAAACATTGGAACAATGAGTAATTCACAGATTTGAAATATTGTGAATTAAGTAAGATGTTCACACTTAACAGAAGTAAAGCAAGCACCTTAGTGATTAATCCCTTCTGGTCACTCCTGGGACATTTCTGGAATACTTCAGTTATACATTTCGAAAAGTGCACTTAGAATAACTACAGTCCAAGCCCATGGTCCGAGTCCATGCCCTCTAGATTTATACATCTTAAATAATTACACATGAAAGAAGCCTGAATAGAAGCAAGGAGTTACGGAGAGACAGTTAAGAAATATGAGAATGGAGTAAATTCGCAGACAGAAGTTTGCTACCAACACAGGGAATTGAACAGGAGGAAGACATACTGGCACAAACAGAGACACAGTTGTGAATGGGGTTCAATTAATATGCAGAGTATTGCACATAGGGGAACATACCTGCTTATGTAAAAGATAGATTGTCCAATCAGGAGTGATGGCAATATTGAAGTATATATATCATGAGATTACATTTCTGGAATATTTCTACTATACACTTTGGTAACTGCACTTAGAATAACAGCACTCTGAGCCCTTGGTGATGGGTAATCTTTAAAGGGAACCTGTCACCCCAAAATCGAAGATGAGCTAAGCCCACTGGCATCAAGAGCTTATCTACAGCATTCTGTAATGCTGTAGATAAGCCCCTGATGTATCCTGAAAGATGAGAAAAAGAGGTTAGATTATACTCACCCAGCGGCGATCCCGCTGTGGTCCGGTCCGATGAGCGTCGCAGTCCGGTCCGGGGCCTCCCATCTTCTTACGATGACTTCCTCTTCTTGTATTCCACGCAACGGCTCCGGCGCAGGCGTACTTTGTCTGCCCTGTTGAGGGCAGAGCACTGCAGTGCCCAGGCGCCGGGAAAGGTCAGAGAGGCCCGCGCCTGCACACTGCAGTACTTTGCTCTGCCCTCAACAGGACAGACAAAGTATGCCTGCGCCACAGCGTGAAGACAAGAAGAGGACATCATCGTAAGAAGATGGGAGGCCCCGGACCGCGACGCCCATCGGATCGGACCGCCCCCCCCCCCAGGTGAGTATAATCTAACCTCTTTTTCTCATCTTTCAGGATACATCGGGGGCTTATCTACAGCATTACAGAATGCTGTAGATAAGCCCCTGATGCTGGTGGGCTTAGCTCATCTTTGATTTTGGGGGTGACAGGTTCCCTTTAAGGTTACCGCCTGAGATGCTCGACCACAATTTGAATGCAATATGGTAGTCACACATTCGCATTACTGCTTTCTTCAGTTTAGGGACTCGCGGACAAGGTTTAGGGGCCTTCTAATCAGAAGAGGCGCCGAAGATGCCTGCAGGTAGTATGAAGTTTGTAGTGACCTGGTCTAGGTGCCATGCTGTGCTGTTATGACCACCGGACTACAGTCGTGCAAATCGTTTTGCTCAATAATTTTGCGGTAATTAGTAAGCAAATCGTTGTAGATAAATGCACCTTATTGCCTCAATAGTTATGAGATTACATGCATCCTCTTATGAACATATTCAGGCCTGTAAAGCCAAATATTTTCCAATGATCTAGCATCTAAACCATTATTTTTTAACTGTAGTAAACTGTGTAAGAGGTGACACTTGAATGTCACTAACAGAATCCAGATGAACAATGGCACTCTAACACCGTCTGGGTACTTGCAGCCGGTATAATTGGGAAGACTTTGTAACCCAGACCAAAGTGTTTTGGTTTAGTTAACTCAGCCGTTACAAAAACAAAACGACATTGATCATACAGTACGTGCAGGTTTTGTCACATTAACAACATGCATCGGTTTATTTTCTTTCTGATATATCCATTTAATCCAGATGTTCTCTAGTCAACACGGTGCAGGCTTCTGGATTGGCGTCTGCAGCAGAGTTTTTGTGACGGCAGTAATACAGGCAGCTCCTCATCTGGCGAAATATTAGAATAACGTGAATCTTGAAAAATATAATACAAGTAACTGGGCAGCTACAAATAACCACATTAAAAAAATCAACAGGATTTATCTTATTTCACAATATAAACTGCATACATTAACTAACTAGTAGTGAAGAGCGAACGCGCTCGGATAACATGTTCGAGGCCCTGCGGCTGCATGTTTTGCGACTTTCTAAGGTTTGATGCAATCTCAGGTTACCGTCACACTAGCAGTATTTGGTCAGTATTTTACATCAGTATTTGTAAGCCAAAACCAGGAGTGGGTGATAAATACAGAAGTGGTGCATATGTTTCTATTATACTTTTCCTCTATTTGTTCCACTCCTGGTTTTGGCTTACAAATACTGATATAAAATACTGACCAAATACTGCGAGTGTGACGGCAGCCTTATTCCACCTAGTCTGGTTGACTGCTCCTCAATGTCCCTCCTCCCTGCTGAGAGATCACATTGCTCAGTAGAAGCTGTAAGTCAGGCTGGGTTGCAGAGATTGGATAAAGGAGTTCACTGACTTTTTATCTGGCATAAAAAAAAATTATTAAAAGGGGTGGTCCGTAATGAACATTTATTTTAATCCTAAATGTTTGACTTTTTAATGTCATAACATAATCTTTTCTAATATACATTTAATTAAAAAGTCCCCATTGTTCCCTCACTACACTACCTACCTGCTCTACTTTTTTTTTTTTCTTCTTTTTCTTTTTTTACTACTTTGTGTGATGAAGCTTCAGTTTAGTACCCCCAGTGCATGCTGGGATAGTCAGAGGAGCCACAATCTGGGTGCAGAGGCCATCTTTCCAATTTTGCTTATCTGCTAGGCTAAAATTTCCAACATTTTGAGTGTATCTATCTATCTATCTATCTAGACAGACAGACAGACAGACAGACAGACAGACAGACAGACAGACAGACAGACAGACAGATAGATAGATAGATAGATAGATAGATGAGGCTTTGATTTAAAGAAAAGTTATCTTTAGGACAAAAGTGGTCAGTTTTTGCTCTTATTTTATTCCCACGGCTGACCTGAGACTTTTTTTTATTAATCTGCTATATGGTTCCAAAGATAATCGTATAAAGCAAGAAAAACAGTAAAGACAGAACTTTATTAAGACACCATATACAAGTAGCAAAAATACAGACAGTTAAAAACATTTAAAAACATATACTTTATACAAAAGGCCCATAATAAGGCTACAACCCACACACAGGACTAAACAATTAATGCTAAATACTCTCATGGACAAAGGCGGCTAATACCACCATGCCCACATAGACAGCTCTGCCCCTCTCACAAGTGTATAATAATGATGTCAAAATGTATTATAACAAACTTGAGGTAACAGAGCCCTATTAGTACAAAAAGTGTCCGCATAGAAACACCCAAGCAGAAAAGTAGCGAAGTATACTAAGTCCTGAAGGGTAGGCACACCTCACAATCACTAAGAACTGACGTATATAGGCTGGAAGGCTGTAAATAGTGTGAAGTAATCACAAACCCAAAGCCACCAGAGCACTGAATAAAGATAACAAAGCTGCACATAGACCTAACAAACTGAGCATACCAGGGCACGGTAACCAATGAAACCCAGATGAGATGTGCAGAGCGGGTGTGCAAGCAGACAAAGTCCTGGTTAGGGCTATGCAGAAGCCCAACGCTTGTTGCCACCTACAGGTGGCTTCGTCAGACTACTTTTCTGCTTGGGTGTTTCTATGCGGACACTTTTTGTACTAATAGGGCTCTGTTACCTCAAGTTTATTAGGCCATGTTCACACTTTGTGGTTTTTACCGCGGATCCGCGGCGATTTTGATGCTGCGGGTCCGCAGCAGTTTCCATAGCGTTTACATTAACATGTAAACCCTATGGAAACCGCAAACCGCTGTGCACATGCTGCGGGAAAAACCGCGCGGGAACGCAGCGGTTTACAATCCGCAGCATGTCACTTCTTTGTGCAGAATTGCAGCGATTCTGCACCCATAGGAATGCATTGATCCGCTTACTTCCCGCATGGGGCTGTGCCCACGTTGCGGGAAGTAAGCGGATAATGTGCTCCAGGCCTGGGAAGCATAAATAGTGTAAAAAAAAAAAAAAAAAGAATTAAAATAAAAAATGTTATACTCACCTCTCAGCGCTGCCCGTGGCCGTCCGGTCTTCGGTTTGCTGTGCGAGCAGGACCTGTGGTGACGTCGCGGTCACATGACCGTGACGCCGCCGCGGTCACATGACCGGGACGTCACGAAGGTCCTTCTCGGCACAGCACCTTTGGAACCGGACTGCCGGGTGCAGCGCCCAGGAGATCCGGACATCAGAGGGGGTGAGTATAACCAATTTTTATTATTTTTATCATTACTATTGATGCTGCATATTGCTGCATATGCAGCATCAATAGTACAGGAGTAATCCCGCAGCGGAAACCGCGGAACAAACCGCAATAAATCTGCAGGGATAACCGCAGCGGTTTTGCCTTGCAGATTTATCAATTCCGCTGCGGGATAAACCTGCAGAGCACACCGCAAAGTGTGAACATGGCCTTATAGTACATTTTGACATCATTATTATATACTTGTGAGAGGGGCAGAGCTGTCTATGTAGGCATGGTGGTATTGGCCGCCTTTGTCCATGAGAGTATTTAGCATTACTTGTTTAGTCCTTGTAGCCTTATTATGGGCCTTTTGTATAAAGTATATGTTTTTAAATGTTTTTAACTGTCAGTATTTTTGCTACTTGTATATGGTGTCTTAATAAAGTTGTGTCTTTACTAGTGCCTTATCCATATGTGTGGTGATCCCCTTTTATGAGACCATTCCTGTTTTTCTTCCTTTATATGATTGGCTCGTATGTAGGTCTCGGTGTGATCCCACTGACCGTGGTGCCCCCTCATAGCTTTTTTCAATATGGTTCCAAAGATATGGGTGCTTTTATTTCTTGGAAATTTTTATGTTTTCTTTTAACGAAAGAGTCATGGCTCAGAGGGTAATTAAGCATTAAGCAACACCGCCTAAGGACATGCCTACAGAGTATCCTGGGAGCCGGACCTCCTTATAAAGACCCCAAAAATTGGCACTAAAAAGGCCCATATCTCTGGAACCTTACAGTACATTAAAAAAAAAAGGGCGAGAATAAAATAAGAATGCTGTATGGCCACTTTTGACCTGATGACAGGGTCCTCTTTGAGTTAGCCGTGCACCTTAGATAACCATCATAACCCCCATAACCAGTAGGTGGTCAGCTGGTTCTTCCAGAATCAGAGACTGTATGAAGGCTTACCTCATAGTTTCAGCGCTTATCTAGGGAATATACCCTTATATGCCACTCGCTGGTATTAGGGCCTTTGGTTGGTTAGAGGATTTTATATTTTGCCAACTTCTATCCTTGTAGACAATCTGTGTATCTTCCCAGAAAGACCACTTCATAAAGATCCTGGCTACGAGATTACACAAAGGTACTTGTGTTGTACAAAGGTACTTGTATCTTTTTTGAGTAAAGAGAAAAAAATCTCAGAACTTGTCTTAAAGCTCCAAGTAATTTTCAAAAAGTTCATTGTATTCTGTGTAAGATAGCGCTTACTGCATGTGTTGAGGGTAACCTGCTTAGCAACGGGATTCAGTCACACAGGCACGATTTTCTCCACTAAACAGTCCATTTCAGTTTATTCAGGCATCATAAACCGCATAACGTAAAGTCCACTACATTACATCCATGGAACATAACAAGAACCAACAGTCTGATCCAATAGCAGATACTTCATAAAACACAGCTTCAATCACTTTTCAGACACTACACCCGCCAGTCCTCCTCTAACTAGTTTTCGGGGGTGTTCGTGCCCCGTATCAATGTCTCTACTCACATAGCATTACACGACATTAGATTGCAGTCTCTAAACACGCTGGACCTCACTTCGTCGAGTTACTGTGGGAGACCACACAGTTCATTAACTGACCCTCGTCAGTGCACACAGTCCCCCATACTCTGGGTTACCTTCCAGGAGCTCATGCTCCACACGCTGACTCCTTGTCAGTCCTCGTTCTCAGGGAAACTGCCTAACTGTGATCAATGTTCCGGACCAAGCCTTGCTCACCAGGCCACCCATCAGTTTCAGACCCACTTAAGGACGGTAGCTTCCCCAACGCAGTAGCCGTCACAGGCTCTGCAGGACCATGGCCTCACCTCGTGCTCTTCAGGAATCCGGTCCTACTCCCAAGACCTTCTAACACAGAGGCCATCCAGGTCCACGGCCTCTGTGTGCTATTCAGGACGTCCGTCCACTCATAGGACCGTCCAACACACAGGCCTTCACGTCCATCTAGGACCTTATACACCGACCATTCAGGTCCACACACTCTCCCATGTGACCAGACCTCAGTCACATTATATCACTGTAGCCACCCCTATAGGTGGGAGGTGTGTGTGGTTAATCAGACCTGTCCAGCTCTCCGACTAACCCTGTAAGCCTCCCTTTACAACTACACAAACACTTGTGGGGCTACAGGACCCAAAACCACAACATTACTGGCTTACATCACAGAGGATCTCCTCTACGACATATACCGGCCATTCACAATGATGACGGTCACCGTCTCACTAACACCATTACGCCTCCATGCGTAACCTGAGGAGCACATACAGCGCCCCTAGCTGTAACGGGTCACTGCCTCACATCAGTGATGAAAACATCCACAATTTCTCTCTATGAAGAACTGAGGAAAGTTTTGAAACTTTTGTGGAAGTTACTCTTGAGCAAAGCCTTGACCAGACTGGTCGTCTTTAAGACTTCCAGCTTGGCTCATACATGGAAGGTAATGAAAATTGGCTTTGTTTTAACATGTGGCACGTGAACTTGCTGCTCTGAACTAACGAAATTAAATCCTCTTTATTTACTGACCTTCAGGACGTGGCCTGACATTCTTAGCCAAGCTTTGGAGTTTCGGCAAGAAAAGAGGGCGAAGGGCTGGGGTGGGGGAGGGACAAATATTGATGCTATTTCTCTTGTAGTGTGGGTCCTGTAATTGTGATTAATAACAGTTGCTTTCACTATCTAGAAACAGACAGGCTGGTTTGTCTGCCTACAATCATGCTGTGATAAATGGAGCTATTTTAACTCCAGTTTTGTGTATTAAAGAAAACAGATGTAGTCTAAGACTTGAGGCTATGAGGAAGTATAAATGCTGCTTAACTCCACTTCCCAGCACTTGTTATTGTAAATGAGGAGCCGGTCAGCCCTCAGTCTTTACTGCTGAGGAACCGTGAAACCCCGAGACCGGGACCAGTTTTTATTTATTCATTTTAGTTTAAATTTCAACATCTAAAAATAAAACAAACTTTTTTCTTTTTATTAAAATTTAGTATTAGTATTATCTTTTTTTTTTTTTTTTATACCTTTCTCAGTTTAATTCCCGCAGCTAAAAATGGGTGATGGACATTCAATAATCCAACAAGTGTTTGCCTTGTTACACCGCTCTTATAACTGTGGTGTAACGAACTGTCCCAGCATCTATCGCGTCCGTGTTATGCTCGGGAGAGAGAAAAGAATGACGGTTCCCACTGAAAGACCGCAAGCAGGGTTCGTGAAAAGTGTGAGAAATTAATAGAAAAACTTTATATAATTCCATAAATTAAACTTTATTTCCCTAAACCACATTATTCCTTTAACTTGTTGTATAAACTGTATGTGTCGTGTTTGTCACGCCTCGTGAAACATGGTGTAAAGTCTGGTGGAGATGGTGCATTTTACAGTTTCTCACAACTTTATGTGGGCAGCACGGTGGTGCAGTGGTTAGCACAGCAGCCTTGCAGCGCTGGAGTCCTGGGTTCCGATCCCACCAACGACAACATCTGTAAGGAGTTTGTATGTTCTCCCCGTGTTTACGTGGGTTTCCTCTGGGTTCTCCGGTTTCCTCCCACATTCCAAAAACATACTGATAGGGATTCTAGATTGTGAGCCCCATCTGGGACAGCGATGATAATGTGTGCAACCTGTAAAGCGCTGTGGAATATGTTAGCGCTATATAAAAATAAAGATTATTATTATTTATGTTTTTAATCCTGGGGGGAAAAAAAACATAATGATCTTGTCCTTAGGATTGGAGGTCTGTGTGATGTGTGGGACCCTTCCTCGATTAGCGGTACCGACCTTCTCTCTACAAAAAAATTTGTGAAAGTTGTTCCTCAAAGAACATTTCCATGATGTGATGTATGATGGCTCTGCGAGCTTCTAATTTTATTGATATTCTATAGAATTCTTGTAGGGAAAGTTTTGTTGTATAGATTATTTTTCTTCTTTTCACTTTTATTTTCAAATACAACTTTTAAATTTCATTATGGCATTATATATATATATATATATATATATATTTTGACTGTGTGGTGTCCTGCTCATGTAATGATCATGCAGATAATAGACATCAGATTCCCCCCCCCCCCCGGTGGAATTGTTATTAGTATTATTATAATTATTATTATAGCGCCATTTATTCCATGGCGCTTTACATGTAAGGAGGGGTATACATAATAAAAACAAGTACAATAATCTTAAGCAATGCAGGTCACAACTGGTACAGGAGGAGAGAGGATCCTGCCCGCGAGGGCTCACAATCTAGAATAATATAACGGGTTAAGATATTCTGTTTCCCGGTACAGAACCTGAGCCCAGTTACATAAAAACAACTGCTGGAAAATAACCACTATCATCTGTCTTGTGCTACAATAAAAATAATAAATAGTAACCGTATGGTGGAGCTTTCTGTACATTCATCTCTTAACCATTCATGATCAATGCGTGTCCACCATGAAGGACCGCTGCTCAGGCTGACCTCATAACTACAGAATCCTTTGAAGATTTTTTATAGACTTGTTTTGATTTATTATTCCACCACTTAAGTTGCTGTTTTCTCCTCTTTATCAGCCTGTTAAGATTTTTTGTGCTTGGTTCAAGTGGTGTCAATGCAGTTTAGATTACTTCACAATTGGTGGCTGATGTGTCCCGCGAAGACTCCCTCTCGTCCCCACACTAAACTATTCTCTTTATAGGTATTGTATAATTATATAGCATTCCACAGGGGCAGTTTCCAGTTATGCAAGTAGGTAGTGAAATTTAATATCCAAGACCTAAAAGATCATAATAAATGTTGTTCACTCATTTTCAAACAGGAAGAAGATAACTATTGTATCTGTTAATATAGACCGAAAAATTGGTATAATTTTTAGACTACTTTTGTCCCAGAGTGGTTGGTTTCTTGACCTTTGTTAAGACATAAAATGTTTTCCATTTCTTTTGTGTTTTCTTAGGCAAGGTGAGTTGAGGGCTACGCTTTCTGCTTTTTTTTTTTTTTTTTAAATATTGTGATTGAAGAATAAAGATTTATAATGCTAAAAAATAATCCAAAAATGGAGTATTTTCTACATTGCAAAACTGTCTGCATTTAAGTAGAATTAACACTGATTATGTGGAACTTAAATCCTTTTTTGCACCATTACCTTACTATACCAGAAAAAGCCAAAATATTTTATTTTAACATAAATGAGAAAACTATACATTTTAACTGTGTATTATTGAAGGCATTTTTTTAAATATAATTGTTGGTAATTATATGTAATATTTAACCTACAATTATATTTAAAATATTGCCTTCAATAATACACAATTAAAATGTATATTTTTCTCATTTAATTTTTTATTTATTTTTTATTATTGGTCTTGTGGCATTTTTTTGTTACTGTTGTCCCTTTTAAAAAAAAAAATCTATTGTGGGGGTCTTTGGCTGATGCGTAGCCTTTGACCCTTGCGTGAATTGTTACAGTTGATCTGTGAGTGGTGGACAAGATCTATAATCATTGGCTCGTAATCAATGGGTCCGATAATGAATAGGCTCCAAATAAAAGTAATGACGCTGTTTTCTCAAGTGTTTTTTTTTTGCCTCAAGAGTTGAATGAAGATGAATGGATGTATTAGTAATTTGTATTTATTACTGTTGTCCACGCTCATTATGAAAATGAACCAGTTTCTGGCTTAGCCGGGGTGTTTTCCATGCTTTGTGAGTCTGATCAGTTTTTGCTCACCAGAACATGAAAACATTAGCACTTTTTTTTTTGTTTTTATAACTAATTTTTTTCTTAATTTGTAAATATTGAAAAGGCTTTTCACAAATTATTTTTATTATATTTTGCTTTTTAATTTTTTTAAGTTATTTTTATTTTTTCAATATAAGTTATACGCATTCTACAAATCCTCATGTGCACATTGCATCGGAAATTGACCAGCGCTGCGGATTAAAGAAGCCCTCCCATCAAAGTTTTTATCCTCTTAATATGTTGCAGTCATTACATTATATAGCCCTGTGCACTTACAGTTGCTCATTTTGCCTTTCTACCCAGATAATTCTTCTCTTTTCCATTAGGTCTATGACATCACGTGATTAATAACTGACTAGCTGAGTCCTTCTAAGCTCTATGTAGAAACAGGAGCTCAATTTTCCCTGTAGGAGCCTTAACTCACTACATTAATCCCTGGCGGGGGGGGGGAGAACGGAGAGGAGTAGCTGGGTCACATGGTGAAAAGGGGAAAAAGAAAAGAGTAGAATTAGCTGGGTAGAAAGGTAAAATGAGCAATTGTAAGTACACAGTGCTATATAATGAGTACAATATATTAAGAAGATAAAAGACTTTAATGGAAGTGCTTCTTTAAATATCGTCTGCAATGCAATCTGTGAAATATGCAATAAATCTGTGGCAAATTTTGCGGTGGAAATGCCGCCTATGTGGTCTTACTTTTTAAAACCTCCAGGATATCTTGACACTTAGCAAAGTTATTTCTGAAATGTACACAACTTTTTCAAAATAACCTCTTTCACCTGTATGGAAATTTCTACAACCAATAATGCTGCTTTGTATGTAGACCCGCAAATATTATTCACAAATGTTTTTGAGAGTTCTTGATACAGGAGAGATGGATCTCTGGAAACCTATTAAAAACAGGGCTGATGAATCAAGACTGGCGTTTTTATATGCTATGAGTACATTTAGTTTGTAATTCATGCCTATCGTGTGCCACAAAATTATGATTAATTTGCTGGACTGTGCTCTCAGCACCCCTCTCTCCAATCATCGCCTCTTTCATAAAAAGTAGTTGAACCTGGTTTAAAAACGTCAAATGACTTAAGGTTTTGTTTTTTTGTTTTTTTTTCCAAAAATTGAGACCTTGAAAAAAGTTTTACGCCAGATTTCTAAAGCAAGCTGTTTATGTAGACAAGTCATTTTTTACAGAAAATATACAATCCTGTTATTAATACAAAAAAGTGATAAGGAAAAAAATGCTGCAGAAAATGGTGAAAATAAAGCAAAACTCTGAACATATACTCAGGAATTTTTTTTTTTCCTTTTAACCGAGGCAGAAAAATGTCTTCTCTTTTTTTGTTCACAACGTTTTTGGTTCTGATGGTTTGGAGGAGTTGAGGGTTTTGGGGGGCTTTTTTTCTTTTTTCTTTTTTTTTTTGGTGCAGACTTTTTAATTACCCTACTTTTTTTTTTTTTTTTACCTGCTGCTCATTCGGGATTTTTTTTTTTTCATTTACAAAAAGTGGAAGCAAATTCAAAGTGTTTGTAATATTTTATTATGCAGATTTTGGAGTGGATCCACTTTAATACCACACAAATAAAAACTGTGTGCCCTTAAAGAGTAGCCGTTGTTTTAGTTATAATTTCGTACATCAGTAGTACAGATGAAATTAAGAAACTTTATAATATATCTTATCAGAGAAGTCTGCTTTTTATGCTCATTCATTCTCCAAATTCTTAATGCTCAAGTTAAATCTCTTCAGTTACTAGAGATTCTCCCATTTCTGACCTAGGAGATGACCGTTGGTGCTCATTACATTTCATGGAACTTACAGCGGAATGTCGTTCCGCCTCTAGCTCCTCCCCTCTCCATAGAACTTTAAAATCACCAACTGTCATCTTTTATCTCCGTAACGGTAACTTCTGTTTGCACTAAATACAGATTTTTTAGACTTCAGGTATGAATTGAGAGTGAAAGATCAGTCCAGGAGGGGAAAGAAGCCGATTTCTCTGAGATTTATTTGAAAGTTGCTTCGTTTCACGTTTACTACTGATCTATGAAATAACAATTAAAGCGACGGTTACTCTTTAAGCTTCTCCGCTTCCAGAAATGGAGTCTTACATCCTGCAGTAAAGAGACTTCTTACAACGCTAGTAGAGTACATTGTATTTCTGGTTATCGCAGCCTCTCGGACCACGTCCCAGTAGACGTCCCACAATCCAGAGACCTATCTCACAGCCATCTATGGACGATTTTTGCTCCTTTCCCTTCTTCTCCTTTCTTTGTTTCCACTCTGCTAATCAAATGCACATTACATTTATTCTAGTAAAAGTGTAAACCATAGAAAATTTGACAAGATAGATGTGTAAATTATCACTCTGACAGAACTAATGATGCACTCCAAGCACCTTCTGTTTTCCAGCACTTGGCGAGCGACTTCATTAAATATGCAATGGCCGTTTGGTGGCTGCTCGCACGTTGGTTGCCTTCCTTGTGGAATTGCTGTATTTCCTGAGGTGGATGAGCAGGCAGGCAGGCACGTTGGCGGCTGGACCGCCCGCTGAGGCTCTGATGTACTCCATCTTGTTTGTGCAGTTGTTTGAAGTATTTTCAGGACAATTGCATCTATAACCACAGGACATATTCCCCGCAGCTACGTTCTAGACAGCAGTAAGAGAAACGCAGGCAGATTATGTTCTGCCTTTTACCTACCTATAATAATTCAGCCTATGAGAACCAGAAACTATCTATGGGCTCGTTTATTAAAAGGAAGATTAACATGAAGCCGCGGCGGTGACTTGTATGTGCGGGCGCGATAAATAAGAGATTTATCAAGGATTTTCTGTATGGGATTCCAAAGGATACATAATGAAAATTAGATGGATATTGAATAGTATAAAATCGACACTCCTTGAATATTTTGTAATCACGGGATAAGAGAAAGTATGCAGATAAATAGTGTAAAAAATCAATTTTATTGAAGACCGATTTAAAATAATCTATTCACAAGGAATACCTTAAAAAGAGGGGACACATAGTAAGATCGAAATAGTACCCAGCGCAAGAAAATAAGGGAAAATAGAGGGTGTCTGATCCGACATATATGGTGGAAGTTAATAAAGTGCAAGTGCTGATGATAAGGAGTGCACCCTTACTAGTCCTCAACGCCAGATAAACTAGAGCTAGGTAAAGTAAGAATAGAACGTAGTGATGAGTGAACGTTCTGGGATAAGGTGTAATTCAAGCATGCTCGGCTTTGGCGTGCTCGAATACTATGTCCGAGTCCCCGCAGCTGCATGTCTCGTGGCTGTTCGACAGCCACAACTGGGATTGTCGGTTTGTTAGGTAATCCCCACATGTGTTGCGGCTGTCAAACAGCCACGAGATAGGCAGGCACTGGAACTCAAACATATTTTTCGAGCATGCCGAAGTCACTCGGTTATCAACTGAGCATTAACTGATAGCACTTTATCCGAGCACATTCGTTCATCACTGCAAGTAAGGCAATCATGACAATATAATGATTTAGAGGCAGTGGTACCTAAGTAGATCCTTTTGTTGTCTGTGGGCCTCAAACAACGTCTGTCCCTCCCCCTCTACGACCCCCAGAAGAAGCGAGACGAAACGGTGATGGAGTGGAGGGACACATGCTCTTGGTAGGTATGCACACATTATAACGTATAGGACTATTTGACACATTTTCTTTAATGAAATTAGAAAGATGTGGAAGGGTTTTTCCCACCATGATTCTTTTTATAAAAAATAAAAATTAATAATGGAGCATATTTTAAAGAGTATCTATAACTAATCTATTTAGTTTAAATAAAAGCTTTCAATGATCCAAAGGGGCATGTTCTCCAGGAACAAAGGAAGATAGTTAAAACTTGGCCTTTAGTCACAGGGGATAGAAAAAAAAAACTGGGAGAATGCGCACATATTACAATGCAGGAAAGAAATATATCTTGGTACCGTGTTAGCCAGTAGATAGAAAAATATTTAGAATTGAGAGTCCTCAGTGGGACCACTGAGGACTCTCAATTCTAAACAGTTAGCCATTAAAAGGTATCAACCACTGAGGGCTCTCAATTCTAAATATTTCACATATTACAAAGCATTCTCCCAGTTTTTTTTTTTATCCGATATGATTAAAGGCTAAGTTTTAACTACAGGTCCTTCTCAAAAAATTAGCATATAGTGTTAAATTTCATTATTTACCATAATGTAATGATTACAATTAAACTTTCATATATTATAGATTCATTATCCACCAACTGAAATTTGTCAGGTCTTTTATTGTTTTAATACTGATGATTTTGGCATACAACTCCTGATAACCCAAAAAACCTGTCTCAATAAATTAGCATATCAAGAAAAGGTTCTCTAAACGACCTATTACCCTAATCTTCTGAATCAACTAATTAACTCTAAACACATGCAAAAGATACCTGAGGCTTTTATAAACTCCCTGCCTGGTTCATTACTCAAAACCCCCATCATGGGTAAGACTAGCGACCTGACAGATGTCAAGAAGGCCATCATTGACACCCTCAAGCAAGAGGGTAAAGGTACCTTCACACATAACGATATCGTTAACGATATCGTTGCTTTTTGTGACGTAGCAACGATATCGTTAATGAAATCGATATGTGTGACAGCGACCAACGATCAGGTCCCTGCTGGAAGATCGTTGGTCGCTGAATAAAGTCCAGAACTTTATTTCGTCGCTGGACTCCTGCTGACATCGCTGGATCGGCGTGTGTGACACCGATCCAGCGATGTCTTCACTGGTAACCAGGGTAAACATCGGGTAACTAAGCGCAGGGCCGCGCTTAGTAACCCGATGTTTACCCTGGTTACCATGCTAAAAGTAAAAAAAAACAAACACTACATACTTACCTACCGCTGTCTGTCTTCTAGCGCTGTGCTCTGCACTCCTCCTGTACTGTCTGTGAGCCGGAAAGCAGAGCGGTGACGTCACCGCTCTGCTTTCCGGCTCCCAGACAGTACAGGAGGAGAGCAGAGAAGCAGAGCACAGCGCTGGAGGACGGACGGCTGTAGGTAAGTATGTAGTGTTTGTTTTTTTTACTTTTAGCATGGTAACCAGGGTAAACATCGGGTTACTAAGCGCAGCCCTGCACTTAGTTACCCGATGTTTACCCTGGTTACCGGCATCGTTGGTCGCTGGAGAGCGGTCTGTGTGACAGCTCTCCAGCGACCAAACAGCGACGCTGCAGCGATTCGGATCGTTGTCGGTATCGCTGCAGCGTCGCTAAATGTGAAGGGGCCTTAAGACCCAGAAAGAAATTTCTCAACAAATAGGCTGTTCCCAGAGTGCTGTATCAAGGCACCTCAATGGTAAGTCTGTTGGAAGGAAACAATGTGGCAGAAAACGCTGTACAACGAGAAGAGGAGACCGGACCCTGAGGAAGATTGTGGAGAAGGACCGATTCCAGACCTTGGGGAACCTGAGGAAGCAGTGGACTGAGTCTGGTGTGGAAACATCCAGAGCCACCGTGCACAGGCGTGTGCAGGAAATGGGCTACAGGTGCCGCATTCCCCAGGTAAAGCCACTTTTGAACAATAAACAGCGGCAGAGGCGCCTGACCTGGGCTACAAAGAAGCAGCACTGGACTGTTGCTAAGTGGTCCCAAGTACTTTTTTCTGATGAAAGCAAATTTTGCATGTTATTCGAAAATCAAGGTGCCAGAGTCTGGAGGAAGACTGGGGAGAAGGAAATGCCAAAATGCCTGAAGTCCAGTGTCAAGTACCTACAGTCAGTGATGGTGTGGGGTGCCATGTCAGCTGCTGGTGTTGGTCCACTGTGTTTCATCAAGGGCAGGGTCAATGCAGCTAGCTATCAGGAGATTTTGGAGCACTTCATGCTTCCATCGGCTGAAATGCTTTATGGAGATGAAGATTTCATTTTTCAGCACGACCTGGCACCTGCTCACAGTGCCAAAACCACTGGTAAATGGTTTACTGACCATGGTATTACTGTGCTCAATTGGCCTGCCAACTCTCCTGACCTGAACCCCATAGAGAATCTGTGGGATATTGTGAAGAGAAAGTTGAGAGACGCAAGACCCAACACTCTGGATGAGCTTAAGGCCGCTATTGAAGCATCCTGGGCCTCCATAACATCTCAGCAGTGTCACAGGCTGATTGCCTCCATGCCACGCCGCATTGAAGCAGTCATTTCTGCCAAAGGATTCCCGACCAAGTATTGAGTGCATAACTGAACATTATTATTTGATGGTTTTTTTGTTTATTAAAAAACACTTTTATTTGATTGGATGGGTGAAATATGCTAATTTATTGAGACAGGTTTTTTGGGTTATCAGGAGTTGTATGCCAAAATCATCAGTATTAAAACAATAAAAGACCTGACAAATTTCAGTTGGTGGATAATGAATCTATAATATATGAAAGTTTAATTGTAATCATTACATTATTGTAAATAATGAAATTTAACACTATATGCTAATTTTTTGAGAAGGACCTGTACTTTTCTTTGGTGCTAGAGAACATGCCCTTTTGCATCATTCAGAGCTATTTGACCTAGAAGCCAGGCCAGTAGACACCTAGACCACAGATGGTCTACCCTGGAAGTCTCCTGAGATACTTATCTCTAACACATAAAGGTACCTTTACACTAAACGATTTACCAACGATCACAACCAGCGATACGACCTGGCCGTGATCGTTGGTAAGTCGTTGTGTGGTCGCTGGGGAGCTGTCACACAGACAGCTCTCTCTAGCGACCAACGATCAGGGGAAAGACTTCGGCATCGTTGAAACTGTCTTCAACGATGCTGAAGTTCCCCTGCAGCACCCGGGTAACCAGAGTAAACATCGGGTTACTAAGTGCGGGGCCATGCTTAGTAACCCGATATTTACCCTGGTTACCATTGTAAAAGTAAAAAAAAAAAAAACACTACATACTCACATTCTGATGTCTGTCACGTCCCCCGGCGTCCACAGGGTTAAAACTGCTTTCGGCAGGAGTGCTGCTAATGCACGCGCTGCTGTCGAGAGTTTCTCTGCACTGACTGTGTCAGCGCCGGCAGTAACAGCGGTGACGTCACCGCTGTGCTCTGCTTTACGGCCGGCGCTGACACAGTGGACGCCGGGGGGCGTGACAGACATCAGAATGTGAGTATGTAGTGTTTTTTGTTTTTTACTTTTACAATGGTAACCAGGGTAAATATCGGGTTACTAAGCATGGCCCTGCGCTTAGTAACCCGATATTTACCCTGGTTACCAGTGAACACATCGCTGGATCTGCGTCACACACGCCGATTCAGCGATGAAAGCAGGTGATCAGCGACCAAAAAATGGTCCTGATCATTCCCAGCGACCAACGATCTCCCAGCAGGGGCCTGATCGTTGGTCGCTGTCACACATAACGAGATCGTTAGCGGGATCGTTGCTACGTCACCAAAAGCGTGACGTTGCAACGATATCATTAACGATATTGTTATGTGTGACGGTGCCTTAAGTGGAGAGCTGAATTGACAATTAGTTTTTTAAATAACATTGACTAGCTAGCATGTTCTGCATTGTTCTTTGTGTGTATAACTTTGATGTCACAGATCCAATTTGTTTTGACAAGTGCATAAAATGCAAAATCGGTAACATGCCACCAACCTATTATGTGTTTTATAATAGTGGAGTCGTGTGTGGCACAGTGACCTTTTGGATTTTCACGCACTAGGGCCTGCGTTAAAATGTCCTTTTATGCCCCTTCTGAGGTTGCAGCCCTTTGACCAGATATTACCTAATTGATGACCATGGAATTTTTCACGCTTTCAATTTTTCCTCACTTTTTTCCAAGAACCATGACTTTTATATTTTTCTGTTGACACGGTCTATGTGGACTTGTTTTTTGCAGAGGGATTAAATAGTGAAAGTAAATAAATGGAATTCTGCCATTGTTGTTTTTGGTTTCACAGTGTTCATTATGTGGTGCAAGTGACCTGGAAAAATGATTGTCCAGTTCAGTGCAGTTGTGGCAATACTAAACTTTCATTGTCCGTTTTTTTTTTTTTTTTATTATTATTTAAAGAGAAGCTGTCAGCAGGATTGAGTTCTATAAACTAAAGGCATGGCCATAATGGTGCCGTGATGCTGATTAATTTGATACCTGATGTAAAGGGATGCGCTCAGTGGTTGCTTAAGTTTTCATAAAATGACGTCTTCTGTGCGGGACGTGGGGCAGTGTCATCTTCTCGTTCTCTGCCCCACACCAGCCTCCTCTACTTCTTGTGCAGGTTCTTAATTATTCAGTGACCTGCCTCTTTTTTTAATATTCCTCACCGCCATTATTGTGTGCACAGTGTGAGCCGGCGTCCTGTGTGCAAGAGTGCAATAAAATGGTGGTGGTGTATGCGCAGATCGAGATTTTGGCTCTGAACTGATTTGATCTTGATTTGCTTTTTGTTACCTTGTTTTGTTTTTTGTTTTTTCAAGGTCTTTTTTTTTTTTGCCTTTTTTTTTATGTTTCTCGTACGAATTACCTTTATATTTTGATTAGACTTTTTTTGGATGCTTTAAGACTATTTACATTTTTTTTTTCAAAGCAATTTGAAAAAGTATTCCATGAAATGTCTGTTGGAAACTAGTACACATCTGAGAGCAGCAAGATGTAGGAGCAGAGACCCTGAACCCAGCGATGTATCAATTACTATACTGGGTTTCTGATTAAAACTATTTTCTTTGCTGTAGATCTAGCAGTTCTCTAAATGCTGAGCTCTGTATAAGCACGCCCATACCACTGATTGGCAGCTCTTCCATGTGCATAGGCAGAAAGCTGCCAATCAGTGATGGGGCAGACTTATAGCAAGCTCATGACGATGGAGGATAGTGATATTCTCTCACAGATAAGTGATTTATAAAAATTACAGCAAACAGTCTGGTAAGTGATACATCCCTGGAATTGGGGTTTCTTCCCCTATATCATGTTGCTTTCTGATTAGGAGGCAAAATGCAGGTAATATTCTTTTTTAACTAATGAAATGCCATTTTTATGCTTTTTTCACTTTTTTATTATTTCTGTCATCACTTTTTGCAGTAAAAAAAAAAAATACTCATTATAAGTGTGTGGAATTTTGCCTGGAAAAACTAGTGTGAACAAGGCCAATTAAAGTATTTAACACTTGGCATATATCAAAATTTAAAAGGAAGGAAATAGAAAAATAATTAACAGAAATGTGATTTTTAGATTTGCAGATTAATAATTTACAATTTAATCTGTCTGAATTTTAGTTTTTATAGATTGTGCTTGTTTTTTTTTTGTCCACGAAGGTTTCAATGGCCTCCGCCATTTAGAGCCTCAAACGTAATTTGCACCTTTGCATCGTGTTAAGTGCTGTTTGCCCTTCTAAATTCTCATCAATACCCTGGAGAGTTTGACGGCGATTTGACTTCAACGTTTTGTTTTTGTTTTGGTTTTTTTTGCTTTTTTTTTTTAAACAGATCATTAGATTAAGATTTTAGCTCTTTGGAAATAAATGTGGTTACCATTTCATTATTTGCTAAGCAAGCCCGTAATCCCCGCCTAAGCCTCATCTACATTTTGCAGTTTGCAGAGAGAGCAGGCGATGCTGAATGCAGCCGTCCTTCGGGAATACACCGAACTTAATGAGCTTGATAGTCTGGTGGGCTCAATAAATCAAATAAAGGAAAACATTTCTCATTTCTGAATAAAAGCATTTATCACCCTGTGTTTATTCATTCATGGTCATAAGATTGATCGGCTTCTTGTATCATGAATGTATACCAAAGCATTTTTATTTATTTAATTTTTTCCCCTTTTTTTTTTTTTTTCTTCTCTCTTCTCCCCCCTTTTCCCATTCCTGTCTTCTAGTCGGCAAGTTACGAAAGCAGTGGCTGAAGGAGAGCATTTCACACGTCGGACTAGGAATGCTCCAATCCGTGAAGAATTTCGTCGACCCCAACAATATCTTTGGAAACCGAAACCTTTTATAAAGAAAGCTCGATCTGTAATTCTGTCTTTTGTGTCCAATGTTTTAATACTGTACAGAGATCCCCCGGTGAACGAGAGCGGTCTAAGGAGGCGGAAGCCCGAACTAAGAATGCCACCGAGAGCGAGAATTACACATTCCGCGTGTTGATCAAATGTCCTTTTATCGGAAGACTCTCGCTAAGAATTGGACTTGGCAATCTGTACTAAGGGAGGGGATAGGAGGGGGAGACAGCTTCACTTTTCCCCGACTGCTCTTGACCCTCCAGACATATGTTACATTAACGTGCCCTCGGTTGTCAGGGCTAGAAAATTCACTTTGTCTCAGCCAGCCAGAAATGCATAGCATGCCGCCGTTTAGAGCAAATGGCAATTTCTTAAGCTAGTCAAGCAAGACATTGATTTATCTGAATATGTTTTGCTGCACTAGGCCAATTTTGTTTTTTGTCTTCCGAGAGTAAAGAGTTGACATATTCAGCGAATAAGAGGTTCTGCATCAGCTGCAGTCATTCTAAAAACACCCGTGCTTCCTTAATAAGACTAACAGCCACTAAATAATCGACGTAGGTATATTAATCACCCGAGACTGCTGTTTTACACATGCGTCATTCCAGATATCTCTTATGGTGGCGCTGTTTTTTATGGCTGCAGAGTCAACGACCCTAACACTCTCTCTTTTATTCTACTTCTATTTTTCCAAACTAAAGGAGAAATTCCGTGAATAAAAACAAATTGATAGACAGGTGGAAGTAAATAGGTTGAGAAGAAAGTGAGCGCGCATCCCCTCCCTGTACAATACCCTTGCCGGCAGATAGGCCGCCTTCTGTACTACCTACTTAGTGAGCCAGGCTCTCGTAACAATCTGCAGATCGGATGCACAAAGCGGCTGCTCCTCGTTTCCTTGTCGGAGGGTGGCAGCTGCTCTGTGCAGAAAGCATCCCCATCCAGAGACGAGGTCTGATGCTTGGAAGTGTGTGCAGAAACAGCTGTTCTCCCTGCCTCCTACCAGCCCGTCTCTTGGGAAGAAAACTGCATTAGCACCATCAAGCTTTAAGAAATCTCTTCTTGTGTCATGGAAGGATTTTTTATTTTTTTTTTCTTCCGAGATTGCATTTTTGTTACAATAAATATTTAATACACTTGATTTTTTATTTTGTTTTTTTTTCGGATGGCAAATAAAACTGGAATATATGCCTCCTCACTCATATCCGGCTATACAAAGCGCCATCTCAAGACATGATCATCCCTGCTCCATTATTTCTTCTATGGGGCTCGTTGGAGTTCTTTTCCGAAATGATGGGATTCTACTCTTTTTAACTCCTTCACTACTGCCGTCAGCTGGTCTACAATTCTGAATTAGCCATAATACTTTTTTTTGTACAGAAATGCTAACATCTTCATATTGTATGTTCACCACAGAATTTCACATAAAATTAACGCTTTCACCCAAAACGGCCTCGTTGTCTTTATTTTTATTAGTTTTATCGGAGAGGTGGAAGAGAGGGTAAAAGTTTTACAGCTTGCATTTATTTATCTTTTTGCTTGTATTGTTCTTCTTTTATATAAATGGTTTAGGAGTCAAAGTTAGCGTTGGCAATTTATTACTATTCTATTAATTAGGATATGGAGATCAGTGATGTCACCGAGCATCAACAAGTCAGGATTTTTACAGTCCATATCTAATACCTTTTTTCTTGAGATGGAAAAAGTCAGCTTAAATATAATAGTTTGCTAGAAATGTTTTTTTACATTTTTTTTTAAAATAGTAGATACCCTTCCACAGTCTAAACTGAGCGAACTGATAAATGATATACTTATATAGTAAAATTCCTTAAATCAAGCTTGATGGGTTCTCATAGAAAATTAACAAGGGGGTGGAAAAAAACATCAAGTGATAAAGGGGTTTTGTGTGTTCTTAAAGAGAACCTTTCGCTCTGAAAATGAAGTATAATCTTCCGTCATCCTGTTGTAGAGCAGGAGGAGCTGAGCAGATTGATATATAGTTTTATTAGAAAATATTCAGTATAATCTGGGTTTTATTCATTTAACCTCTGCTCTTTCTGGCACTTTCGGTCCAGTGGGCGGTCCTATCAGTGATTGACAGCTTTACTTATATAAATTGGCATGCAGGGAGGACTGTCAATCACTGATAGGACCGCCCACAGGACCGAAAATCCTTGACAGAGCAGAGCTTTAAATGATTAAAACCCAAGTTATGCTGAATATTTTCTCACAAAAACTATTTATCAATCTCATCAGCTCCCCCTGCTTCATAACATGTCTGCACATTGGACTTTATTTTCATGGTGACATGTTCCCTTTAATAGATCCCAAACGTTATGATTATTTTTTATACAATATCTTTACATTATTCAGAGAACTGTTATTTTGATACTTCGTTTTAGATCTGCTGCATAGATATAAAGGCAGATTTTTACAATTTTTGATGTCTGCATCTGCTACTAGGGGAAGCTACAGACCTTACTGTGCACAAACATTGAACTAAATAATGATGATGTATGCCGTAATCTCCTGAGTTGTCATTCATCGTTTTATTTAAAAAAACAAAAGTTTGGTGCAATATTTTTTACAAGTTCATAGTTTTATTAATGTTTGATCATAGGGGGTTTGTTTTCGGAGACCCCCACCGATCAGAAGAATGGGGATCTCAACGTTTCCCTTGTTAATGTAGTGGTAGTTTGTATTTGTGACCACCTCTATCCACATCTAGAAGTGGTCATTACCTCTTCGTTAACCTTAGAGCTTACGTTCTACTGATCGGTGGATAGGGTGATAAATATTTTTAAGAGAGCCCCCTTTTACTTGGATAGACAAGGGTCCTAATGGCATAGTCCCATAGTACATGTGGTGGAAAGTCACGCCAATAATCATGTTAGGAATGGAAAAGAACCACTATGCCTTAAGAGAGCTAGAATTAATGGCTAAAATAAAGGGTTTATAGAACTAAAGCAAGAAGGTAGTCAAGAGTCGTTAAAAACTTAGAGCGTAAAACAGTAAAATACTCAAAACTTGGTGTTGGCTCCTCAACAATAATTTGGGTGAAATGATGGAAGAGAATAAGGAAAAGGATAATCTAATAAACACCATATTTATCCAAAATCCAATGACCGATGAGATGATCAGAAATACCATGAATTCTAAATTTAATGTTACCTGCTTAACCCAGCAGAAAGTACAGAGCCACCACAAAAAAAGTTAAAATAGAAAAATCTCTTGAGTTCGGATACTATACATCTCAGGATTAGGTAGCACGCAAGAAAGCCAATTATTTCTAATATTTAAGGATTCAATAATTAGTCTGTTCAAGAGGATTGGTGCATAGCTAATGTAGTGCCGATATTCAAAAACCGGTCAAAAACTTAACTCAGAAACTATAGACCCTTGATTGTGGGAGAAAAATCTTTTGAAGGTTTTCTATGGAAAACTATCCTGGAATTTCTCAATAAAAATAACCTAATAACCCAGCATGAACAATTTGAGTGATTGGTCCTAACTCATCTGATCAGTTTCTATGAGAAGGTAAGATCCAGACTGGATTAGAGTAAGCCCGAGGATGTGCATACCTGGATTTAAGAAAAAAAATTGATACAATGCTCTTAAAATAAGAACAATGGGATTAGAGGAAAATATATGTAATTGGGCCAAGAACGGTCTGATGAGAAATAGTGTGGATACCAATGCAGCTCACTCTGATTGGAGCACAATTAATAGTGGGGTACTGCAGAATTAGTATTAGGTGCTTTTCTTTTTAATATATAAATGACCTTGTAGAGGATGTACTCCGTTAAATTACAATATTTGCAGATGATTTTAAGCTGTGTAATGTGATCAACACAAAGGAGTGGAATTTGGGGGAAGCTGGAAATTTGGGCCGAGAAATGGCAATTAAAGTTTCAGAAATGTAAGGTTATGCATTTGGGCAGAGGAAACAAAATGTAGTTATGTACTAAATATTAAAACTGGGTAAAGCTCACTGAAAAAGACTTGTGTATTGGTAGGAAGCAGCAAACTCCACTTTAGTGACTAGTACCAGGCAGCTGCTGCCAAGGCAAATTACAGTGGCTACGGAAAATATTCAGACCCCTTTAAATGTTTCACTTTTTCATTGCAGCCATTTGGTAAATTCAAAAAAAGTTTTTTTTCTCATTGTGCACTCTGCACCCCATCTTGACTAAAAAAAAAAACAATTGTAGTAATTTTTGCAAATGTATTAAAGAAAAACAAGTATCACATGATCATAAGTATTTAGACCCTTTGCTCAGTATTGAGTAGAAGCACCTTTTGAGCTAGTACAGCGATGAGTCTTCTTGGGAATGATGCAACACATTTATCACACCTGGATTTGGGGATCCTCTGCCATTCTTCCTTGCAGATCCTCTCCAGTTCTGTCAGGTTGGATGGTGAACGTTGGTGGACAGCCATTTTCAGGTCTCTCCAGAGATGGTCAATTGGGTTTAGGTCAGGGCTCTGGCTGGGCCAGTCAAGAATGGCCACAGAGTTGTTCTGAAGCCACTCCTTTGTTATTTTAGCTGTGTGCTTAGGGTCATTGTCTTGTTAGAAGGTGAACCTTCGGCCAAGTCTGAGGTCCAGAGCACTCTGGAAGAGGTTTTCATCCAGGATATCTCTGTACTTGGCTTCATTCATGTTTCCTTCAATGACAACCAGTCATCCTGTCCCTGCAGATGAAAAACACCCCCATGGCATGATGCTGCCACCACCATCTTTCAGTGTTGGGATTGTATTTGGGCAGATTATGAGCAGTGCCTGATTTTTCTCCACACATACCGCTTAGAATTATCACCAAAAAGGTCTATCTTCGTTTCATCAGACCAGATAATCTTATGTCTCATAGTCTGGGAGTCCTTCAAGTTTTTTTTTTTTTTTTTAGAAAACTCGATGCGTGCTTTCATATGTCTTGCACTGAGGAGAGCCTTCTGTCGGGCCACTCTGCCATAAATGCCCGACTGGTGGAGGGCTGCAGTGATAGTTGACTTTGTGGAACTTTCTCCCATCTCCCTACTGCATCTCTGGAGCTCAGCCACAGTGATCTTGGGGTTCTTTACCTCTCTCACCAAGGCTCTTCTCCCACGATTGCTCAGTTTGGCTGGACGGCCAGGTCTAGGAAGACTTCTGGTGGTCCCAAACTTCTTCCATTAAGGATTATGGAGGCCACTGTGCTCTTAGGAACCTTGAGTACTGCAGAAATTCTGTTGTAACCTTGGCCAGATCTGTGCCTTGCCACAATTCTGTCTCTGAGCTCCTGGGCCAGTTCCTTTGATCTCATGATTCTCATTTGGTCTGACATGTACTGTGAGCTGTGAGGTCTTATATAGACAGGTGTGTGCCTTTCCAAATCAAGTCCTATCAGTTTAATTAAACACAGCTGGACTCCAAAGGAGTAGAACCATCTCAAGGAGGATCACAAGGAAATGGACAGCATGTGACTTAAATATGAGTGCCTGAGCAAGGGTCTGAATACTTATGATGTTATGCATGAATATTATGATGTTATGCATGTACCTACATTGTGACTATAAATGCAAATATTTTCTTAGAACTATTGTCTCCACAAGGTCTTTAAATGACCAGTGAGGAGTTAGCTGTCAAAATTCACCCTCCAGTCCTTGTGCAGCACCTAACAAAGGGGTTAAATGACAACCAATACTAAAAAAAAAAAAAAATGGAGAGTTTATTATAAGGAGGACTTGGCCTCCCAGTGCACCAGAGGAACTTAACTCTGCATAATTATGTAAATGCTGAGATCCCAGCTCACAATAATTACCATATATTGAAGCAACATTACTTCAATGCGAGTACATCTATCACTGTATAGTAGTTAAAAGAGCATTTTATGATCCATTTTACTCAAAGGGGAAGGTGTCATCAGAAAATAACCTATTGTTTATATCTAGGTTTGTGTTAACCCATTATCTACCAATGTCCTTATTTTGGGACGCCTAATCTTTAGCTTCTAGCAACTAAGATTTTATAATTTTTATAATTAGGTCCAATTTTTTGTTTGTAAAATGAATGTTTTCAAAATAGGAAATCATGTCCTTGTCATTTTTAAATGAATATTGGGATGCCCTTTTCTGAAAAATCCGTACTTGTAAAAATTTTAATTTGGAAAGTAATGTGTTAAACGTGTAAATGTATACAGTACTGTGCAAAAGTTTTATGCAGAGACTGAAAAATTGCTGCAAAATAAGAACTTTCAAATTATAGAAGTAGAAGTAATGGGAGAAAGTGTGGTTTTGTTCTGCGCTGCTGAATCACTGAAAATCCGAACGTGTTTAATAAATGTGGTTTTTATTCAACGCGTTTCAGAGTTCTAAGACTCCTTCATCAGGAACACCACAAAATGTGACACAACATAAAGACTTTTCAGATCTTTAAATAGACAAACAGTTCAAATTCCTTCGCCAATGCGGTCACCGGATAGACAACGTCAGAATTCAAGAGTAGGACACATGATATGCTTCCAAATCAAATGATAGAATATACAGAAAAAACTATAACCGAATTATCAATATAGTTGTATTATTTTCTTTCATTTATAGTGCCTAGAAAGGTTTGACCCAAAAATACAAAGAAGAAAGAAAAAAGGCGAGAATCGGGACGGGACTCATGACCTAAAAACAATACATGGGAATCTTCACCCGATGCAGCCACGACCTAGCCACACCAAAGAGAGGAACTCTGCTTCTGGATTTTTTGGGGACCATAGGAATATATATAAAAAAAATACTAATAAAAATATAAATCTACAAATTTTTTTAAAAATGAATAATTTAGAAATAAATGATTTGTGATTCAATAAAACATGAATTTAAAACTGCTTCTAACTATTGGGAGAATACATTAATCACCCAAATATATTGGAAAAAATGGGGAGAGAAAAAACTTTTTAAGCGGCATTTATAACTCATTAAAAAAGAGAAAAAATATATATTCAGATAAAATAGGAGGTGAATAAATTATAATGAAGCAATTAAAAAATTTTTTTAGTACAGGCAACTTTTCATCCGCTAGCATGTTTTCAGAGAGGGGATGACGACTTCTATATATAAGCGGCCGTACACTGACTTATTCTTGGGTGATTAATGTATTCTCCCAAGAAAAGTGAGAAGCCGTTTTAAATTCATGTTTTATTGAATAACATCATTTATTTCTAAATTATTTAAAAAAAAAAATCTGTAGATTTATATTTTTATAAGTATTTTTTTTTTATAATCCTGTGGGTCCAAAAAATCCATAAGCAGAGTTCCTCTCCTTGGTGTGGCTAGGTCGTGGCTGCATCGGGTGAAGATTCCCATGTATTGTTTTTAGGTCATGGGTCCTGTCCCGATTCTTTCCTTTTTTTTCTTTCTTTGTATTTTTGGTTCATACCTTTCTTGGCACTATAAATGAATGATAATACTACAATTATATTGATAATTTTTAGCATTTTTTCTGTATATTCTATCATTTCATTTGGAAGCATATCGTGTCCTATTTTTGAATTCTGACGTTGCCTATCAGGTGACCGCATTGGCGTCAGAATTTGAACTGTTTGTCTATTTAAAGATCTGAGAAGTCTGTATTATCACAATTTGGGGAGTTTCCTGATGGAGTCTTAGAACTCTGAAACGCTTTGAATAAAAACCACATTTATTAAATACGTTCGGATTTTCACTGATTCAGCAGCGCAGAGCAAAACCACGCTTTCTCCCATTACTTCTCTCTAACGGCCGGTTTCTAGTGGACCTGTGGATCTGCTGCAGCGTATTCTCTCAAAGCTTTAATTTAGCTATATCCGGTGAGCACACTTCAGTTGTATCAACCGCCTATATCTCGGATAAGACCCTATTTTTGCTCTATTTCCTCCAACAGTATTCATTGGATCTCCACTGGCAGCACAAATTTATAGAAGTTTTAATAGTTTAACCACAAAAGATCTGTGGTTGTTCCTCCAAGATGTTTGGGACAATCTCCAAAAAGAACTGATACTTAGATGCTGATTTGAAGGAAAAGGGCGGTTACCTGCGCTATATTGATGTTTTAGATTTCTCTTTTGTTCATTCACGTTGCATTTTGTTAATTAATTTAAAAAAAAACTATTAAAACTTCTAATTTTTTTAAACAATTTTTACTCTATTCTTATCGGTTTTTTTGTCTATCTAGGGTTTTTTTTATTTTTCATATTACAAGCTGTATAAATATAAAATGTTGCATTTTTTACACTTATCCATGTTCACATGTTCAGTATTTGGTCAGTATTTACATCAGGATTTGTAAGCCAAAACCAGGAGTGGGTGATAAATACAGAAGTGGTGCATATGTTTCTATTATACTTTTCCTCTGATTGTTCCTCTCCTGGTTTTGGCTTCCAAATACTGATGTAAAATACTGACCAAATACTGAACGTGTGAACATTGCCTAATACTCGACTCTATATAAGCAGCCGTATGGTCAAGGGCAACAATAGACTGACTCATTGAGTTTTATATGAGCAGTTCTCTAGACAAGTCCTGATCTGTGCAAAGGCCATTGTGAAGGGAAGGGGAGGCGGTGAGCTGCAATTTTCTTTTTGGTCACAATTTTCTTGTAATTTGATGCAATGATTCTGTATAAGACATAAGAGAAAGATGCTCCCTATTAATGCAAATAAATGATAAATGCAAGAGGGATTACATTATTATTTTTTTGTGCAGTGCACACTGCTTTATGATCCTTCGCATCCTAATGGTGAAAAATCTCGAACCACATGTTGGACGAAGGGTAGATTGGACTATGAATGAAGAAAAGAGTTAGGGTGAAACGACAACTCAGTGATCAGCATTGTGTGTCATGTAAGGCCAGCTCATCAAAAGAGCTGCAGTTGCCCAGAGATGGGTTGTACTTCACAGAACTCCAGTCTGACAGTCACATATAACTGAAGAAGCTGTAAATCGATTCCCACCATTACTAAATTGAAGAGCTTTGCAATTTTCAGATAGAGATCGGAGGCTGGAATTGAGGTCTATCCTCTTCAGCGATGAGTCTCACTTTTGTTTTCGATGCAATGATAACCAGAGATTGTTCTAGAGGCACATGGGCGATGCTTAAAAAGCCCATCGTGAGAGAATGCCACCCCAGTCCTACGTCCATGATTATGGTGTAGGGTGGCATAATGTACGGTAGCCGGGCGCCTCTAGTCTCCATTCGAGGTATTAACACTGGCCATTGGCACTCCGCTTCTTAGTGATACATGTGGAGAAAATCGGGTAATGAACATCAAAAGAATTCCCGACACTCACCTAAGTTTGATGCTACTTATTTATTTCGGCATTGAAGAATACAACATTTAGTCAGTACACATTTCAGCTCATCCCAAGCCTTTATCAACAACCATGTACACTTACAGCTCAATGTTACATTGATTTGGTGATGGACACAGTGGTATGGCCATTTCTTTAATGTGCGTTTTTTCAGCTACGTTGCTCATGCTTCGGTGACCAGCCTGCATGGCCTGAATATGCCATTTAGATTCCCCCGACTTGTCTCCCATTTATCATATCTGTGACATCATTGGACTTGTGGTTTCCTTAACACAGATATGCATGTTCTGGTGGCCGAATGCCTCCTTAAAGACCTTTTGTATTTCGGGATTAGAATCCCACTGTGATGCAACAGAAATATTGCCTGTAAAAGCCTGGTCACTATCTTTCCTGATCAGTCATATAACACCAGACAAGAAGTCAGACAGCCGCCCACAAGACCTGAAAAGATGAAGAACCACAAGTGTACATGGTATCATCTCGGCAGTATCTTGTAGGTCGTTTTCTGTCATTTTGAACTAATAGAAGGTTTATGGCTTGTGGATCAGTCAACGGGTTAAAAAAAAATGAACAGCACACAGCTGCCAGGCGTTCCTCATCCACGTGATGTCAGGTTTTTTTAATGTATAGATTTTTTTTTTTCATACTGAATGTAAAATCTGATGTACTGGCCAAAAACTGATGAAAATCAGATCAAAAAAGTGTTTATTCTTGTTTGCAAAAAAAAAAAAAATGTAAGTGTGAAACTGGTCTTACACAACTATGAAAAAAACACCCAAGTATTTGGGTATACCATGAAGAACTGTCAGATCAATTTTTAGGAACTTTACTCATGCACTGCCAACATAAAACAATTTGTCACAGAAAATTGGATACTGGTGAAAAAACCCACAATATCCTTGTAAACAGCAGTACTAAATAGACCTAGCAGGTTAAGTCTTTATACACTCCCTCCAAATTATACAATAATGTCTGTATGGATCAATGATACTCTGAGGATCAGTGTGCTCATTAGATGCTTCAATACAAAATATAAGGTCAGAGGCTATTCATTATGGCTATGTACGTGTATTGTTTCCTAAAACAACAGGAAGTAAGAGTCTAAAAGTCCCATTGGCAGTGAGAAAAAAAATTCTATTTTTTAATTATACTGCAGCTTGTGATGTAGAAAAAAAAGTACATTTGACACAAAAACCTGGTTTTCTAATGATAGCGTTTCTTTAACCCCTTATCGACATATGACGTATAATTACATCATATGCTGGATCGCTGACCGTTTCTGAGCCTACATCTTTGCCAGCAGATGATGCCAATCGACACCCACACCCTTGCACAGCTGAATTACCTAAAAATTGAAAACGTTACAGTTCTCGGAAAATGGCGTCACAAGCAAAGTTTTGTATTTATTTATTTTACAAATTTCTGATTTTTGTTTTCACCACATAAATTAAAAAAAAATCTTTGCATGTTTGGTATCATCGTAATTGAATGGCCTGGAGAAGCATATTTCAAGGTAAATCGTTACCGTATAATGAACGCTGTAAATGAAAAACTAAAAGCTTTTCCAGAATTGTGCTTTTTTCGCTATTTTGCTTCACTTGGAATTTTTTTCCTCCACTTTTACAGTACATCGCATGATAAAAAACGATGTAATTCAAAAGTACAGTTCGTCCCACGAAAAAAGAAAACATCCTCACACGTCTGTGTTGACCAAAAAGTATAAAAATTATGAGGAAAATCGAAAGCACAAAAATGAAAAATCGCCTGGTCGGGAAGGGGTTAAGTTTAATTATTTGTCCCTTTAATGTTTAGAACACTTATGTCCTTGACTTTAGTAATATGGAAATTACAATGGAAAAAGACCTGAGATCACAGCTTGGACTGCTGCCTATATGCCTCTATTACAGCCCATACATAAGGATTTGCCTCACTGTAGCTTTGTGGCTGTGAATGTAAATGATAAAGGATTGTTGTAAAATACATGGCAAATGCTATAATATTGTGTAAACGTATTGTATGTATTCATCTGAAATTATACCAGAAAGATTAATAAAACAAATACTAATTATATCATCTTGCTCAGCAGTCGGCCTGCAGAAATCCAGTATTAATGGATAAGTGAATACTAATTAATTTGGCGTGCGGAGTATGATGCAGTGAATTAGCTGAGAGAACAGGGACAAGAATTACATATCTGGAGGGTTCAGTTCAAAGGAGCTGATGTCCCTCAATGCAGTAGGACAATACTGGAAAAGTACTAGTCTAGACGTCCATTCTGGCTATTGCTACTTTTGGGCTCATACCGCCTGAGCCACGTATGTGTAAGGGTGGTGAACTGTGCTGCAGTGTTCCTACCACTGAACACACCAATCACGTGTGTGAATAGTGTCCTGCATCTTTGTATATATTGTGTCATGCGAATAGTGTTGTACAGTATAGGGTGTGTTGTGTAGGACATAGTGTTTAGGGATAGATAGTTAATGGTAGTTTATGTAATAACATTAGAATAAGATTGTGTTTAATGGAAAGGGCTTATTGTTACGGCAAGTGACTGCTTCCTGTAGTTAGTTGGGAATTTGAGTTTAAAGTGTAATGTGAGCAGTGCTGCCATTGGGGTGATCCACATTAAAAGGAGACTTAAGGACAGGGATAGCAAAACCCTAAAGAAGAGGTGACCGTTTAGTCACAGTGGCTTCCGGAGGAGGCAGCCTTGAATAAGATGCAGAGTCACAAACTTGCAATGGACCTAATCACCTAATCAGGACTGAGTTTGTGGGACTGGTGAGGGTCTCAACCAGTAGAACCAGGGTGCCAGTAGTGGAAGAAATAGGTTGCGGAGCCGCTGAGGAAGTAGAAAGGCTTGAGCAGGACTGTGGCATTCAGGCTGGTTGTAGCAATGTAGGTAAAAAAAAACAGTGTGCCTGCAGAGCCCTGGACTAGAACTACAGAGGAAGTATTGGGTGTAAGAGAAAATGCTTTATATCTTTGAGGAAACGTCCATAATACTTTGTACCCTCTATCCTTTTATATTACCTTTGTTAATTTATTGTTCATTACAGATTTTATGTTTGAATGACGGTCTCCTTTACTTTATTGAACTGTGGAACCTGTGGTCCTGGTGAGCCCACACCGCCTGCTACATGCAGCATGCACGGGCGTGATGACCTCACAACACAAGTCCACACTCAGCCGGGTCCCACACTTTCATGCAGTGCCAAGGCGTAAAAGAAGAAGAGTGCCTCTGTCATGGCTACTGCCTCACACCAAGCTACATATTCAGCCAAGAGTGGCCATAAATTTAGTGTGTCCCTAGCCAAAGAAGAAAGCTTGGACGTGGATGCTGTGACTACTGCTGAAGTGAATGAACTAGTATATTTTATGTTAAATTCAAGCTGGCGATTTACAATGGGAATCATGTCAAAGGCGGCCATAGCCTTAAAATTGATTGTCATATTAGAGGCAACCCCTTTCAGTTTAGCCCGGTCCTCATGGACCTTCTCTCCCAGGCAACCTGTCCTGGAATTTATGGATGGTTGGGAACACTGAAACGCCTACTTTTGTGTTTGTAGAAGTGTACGTCTTGGAGTTCGTGCATGGAGACCTTCATAAGGGAAAAAAAAGACCTTGATGTGCGTTTCGCTGTAAATACAGCTTAATCAGGAGGAAACGGGTCAGTGGTTATCTCCTGGTGATGATAGTGCAGCATTATCTATGCAATCATGTCATTAGGCAATATATCTTTGAGTTGATCGTAGGAATTATTTTCTTCCTTTAGAATTTTTATTCACCGGTTCATATATATTACTCTTTGCTCCAGGCTTATAGAGGAGTGTCCCCGAGTGTGGCCGTGGCGGACATATCATTGATGCAACCTCTGCTGTCACATAGAGGGCCCAAGAGGTAAGAGGGCCCTATTGCCAACTCCAAAGCAGGTGAAACTGTGCATTATGGTGACTTATTAGACTGCAAAGAGCCCATTTGTTGTCCTTGCACAGGGGCCCTCTTCCGTCTGTTTCCGCCAGTGGATTATGGACTACCCATCTATGGCCACAATGTCCTAAATGGAAGTCTATCCTTTTAAACAAGCGTACAAATTCTGAAGATACATTACCTTTAAGTAGATTCTGAATATATCAGTGGTTTAGCGCACACCTGTCAGTGAGTAAGGAGGAAATGTTAGGTGATTAGAGACCTACTAAATCCCCAAATCTCATCTCTCTGTATGCTGGCGAGTGGGTGTTATCGGCTCATGGGTAAAGGCAAATCCTTTCAAATTTATCATCTCCGCCATTGTATGAAGCATGGTGTAAATGGTATTATGTGGATTAGCCTTTGAGCAAAACTCCGCTAGGTAAGCTCTGAGTATGGAGGGAAAAAAAAGATAAATTGCGCTTTTCTGCATAACATCCATTATAAAGTGTAATGTATGCCGGCTGTGCACAGTCAGACCATTAGATGCATCGCAGGATTTTAGTGACATTAAGGACCACAGGAGCCCATAAGCCTATAAGAGGGTTATTATTTACTGCAGGTAGACTGATCTGTTATCGCGCACGGCTTTTATGTTACAATAACAGATTAAATCAGAAATTAAACGTGCCATTGCTTCCTCTGTCAAAACCATCTCTGTCCTCCGGCCTATTAATCTCACTCACCAGCCGGCAGCTATGGATGTCCCTCTCATTAAATCTCTCCCTCGTCCTAGTGTTGTTCCCTCTGCCTACATTTTTCACTGAGCTCTATACCGGTTATTAATATGGATCTCGAAACCAAGGGAAGGAGACCGGGATCTGATCTGAAACTTTCAGACACCAAGGAGATAAATCCACTTGGCGAAACGTTTTAATGCAGAAGGATTTCTTCATATTATCAGACTTTGTACAAAAAATAGGAATGATAAAACATAAAATATAATAATAATAATAATAATAATAATTTTATTTATATAGCGCCAACATATTCCGCAGCGCTTTACAAATTATAGAGGGGACTTGTACAGACAATAAACATTACAGCATAACAGAAATACAGTTCAAAACAGATACCAGGAGGAGTGAGGGCCCTGCTCGCAAGCTTACAAACTATGGGGAAAAGGGGAGACACGAGAGGTGGATGGTAACAATTGCTTTAGTTATTCGGACCAGCTATAGTGTAAGGCTCAGGTGTTCATGTAAAGCTGCATGAACCAGTTACCTGCCTAAGTATGTAGCAGTACAGACACAGAGGGCTAATACTGCATAAAGTGTATGAGAACATGATGCGAGGAACCTTTTTTTTTTTTTTTTATTATAAATAGGCCACACAGGGATCGTTAGGTTAATGCATTGAGGCGGTAGGCCAGTCTGAACAAATGAGTTTTTAGGGCACGCTTAAAACTGTGGGGATTGGGGATTAATCGTATTAACCTAGGTAGTGCATTCCAAAGAATCGGCGCAGCACGTGTAAAGTCTTGGAGACGGGAGTGGGAGGTTCTGATTATTGAGGATGCTAACCTGAGGTCATTAGCGGAGCGGAGGGCACGGGTAGGGTGGTAGACTGAGACCAGAGAGGAGATGTAGGGTGGTGCTGAGCCATGGCGTGCTTTGTGGATGAGGGTAGTAGTTTTGTACTGGATTCTGGAGTGGATGGGTAGCCAGTGTAATGACTGGCACAGGGTAGAGGCATCGGTGTAACGGTTGGTGAGGAATATGATCCTGGCTGCAGCATTCAGGACAGATTGGAGCGGGGAGAGTTTTGCAAGAGGGAGACCGATTAGTAGAGAGTTACAATAGTCCAGACGAGAATGAATAAGTGAAACAGTCAGAGTTTTTGCAGAGTCGAAATTAAGAAAAGGGCGAATTCTAGAAATGTTTTTGAGATGCAGGTAAGAAGAGCGAGCCAGTGATCGGATGTAGGGGGTGAATGAAAGGTCAGAATCAAGGATGACCCCAAGGCAGCGGGCATGTTGCTTTGGAGTAATGGTGGAACCGCACACGGAGATGGCAATGTCAGGCAAAGGTAGGTTAGTAGAGGGAGAGAACACGAGGAGTTCAGTTTTTGACAGGTTTAGTTTCAGATAGAGGGAGGACATGATGTTAGAGACAGCGGTAAGACAATCACTGGTGTTTTCTAAAAAGGTCGGTGTGATATCGGGAGCAGAAGTGTATAATTGGGTGTCGTCAGCATAGAGATGATACTGGAAACCAAATCTACTGATTGTTTGTCCAATAGGGGCAGTATACAACGAGAAGAGTAGGGGGCCTAGGACTGATCCTTGAGGAACCCCAACAGTAAGGGGAAGGTGAGAGGAGGAAGAACCAGCAAAACATACAGTGAAGGATCGGTCAGAGAGATAGGAGGAGAACCAGGAGAGAACGGTGTCCTTGAGGCCGATGGAGCGGAGCATAGTGAGGAGGAGCTGATGATCCACAGTGTCAAATGCTGCAGAGAGATCCAAGAGAATTAGCATGGAGTAGTGACCATTAGATTTAGCTGTTAGTAGGTCATTAGAGACTTTAATGAGGGCAGTTTCAGTAGAGTGTAAAGAGCGGAAGCCAGATTGAAGAGGGTCGAGAAGAGAGTTATCTGAGAGATAGCGGGTAAGACGGGAGTGGACCAGGCGTTCGAGGAGTTTAGAGATGAAGGGAAGATTAGAGACAGGTCTATAATTAGCGGCACAGTTTTGATCGAGGGATGGTTTTTTAAGTAATGGATGTATGATGGCATGCTTAAATGAGGAGGGAAAAATACCGGAAGTGAGGGAAAGGTTGAATATTTTTGTTAGGTGAGAGGTGATAGCCGGGGAAAGGGACTGGAGGAGATGTGACGGAATGGGGTCACTGGTGCAAGTGGTCGGGCGCGAAGATGCAAGGAGCCTGCTTACTTCTTCTTCTGTAACTGCTTCAAAGTCAGAGAGTGAACTAGATGCAGTGGGGGAGGGAGGACAGTGCATGGTATGAAGAGATTGGGAGATGATTTCCTGTCGAATGTGGTCAATTTTTTCTTTGAAGTAATTGGCCAGATCGTCAGCACGGAGATCCGTGGTTGGGGCCTGCTCTCTTGGGTTGAGTAGGGACTGGAACGTGTCAAAGAGACGTTTAGGGTTATTGGACAGAGAGGTGATGAGGGTGTTGAAGTAGGTTTGTTTGGAGAGGTGAAGGGCAGAATTGTATGTCTTTAGCATGAACTTATAATGGATGAAATCTTGGGGTAGATTAGATTTTCTCCACAGACGTTCTGCGCACCTGGAGCACCGCTGCAGGAAACGTGTTTGCAGCGTGTGCCACGGTTGTTGCCGTCTGTGCCGAGTTGTTTTATGTATAGGAGGAGCAGCTTCATCCAGGGCACTTTGCAGGGTTTCATTGTAATGCTTCAATGCAGAATCAGGACATAAGATGGAGAAAATAGGGGCCAGTGAGGACTGCAAGTTCATCATAAGTTTCTGGGTGTTAATGGCCTGTATGTTTCTATAGGTGTGGAAAGTGGGGGTGACCTGAGCGGGATGGCAGTTCTTGATAGAGAATGAAAGAAGGTTGTGGTCAGAGAGCGGGAGAGGGGAGTTTGTGAAGTCATCCACTGAGCAAAGTCGGGAGAAGACCAAGTCAAGGGAGTTTCCATCTTCATGTGTTGGAGAGTTAGTATGCTGCGAGAGGCCAAAAGAGGAGGATAGAGATAAAAGGTGAGAAGCAGATGGGGAGAGGGGAGAGGCAATGGGGATGTTGAAATCACCCATGATAAGGGTAGGGGTGTCACAGGAGAGAAAGTGTGGAAGCCAGGTGGCAAAGTGATCCAGGAACTGATGAGAGGGACCGGGAGGACGATACACCACCGCCACTCGCATGGAGAAGGGGACGTAGAGTCTGACCACATGGACCTCAAAGGAAGGGAAGACAAGTGAGGGTACTTGGGGGATAACTTGGAAAGTACATTTGGGTGAAAGGAGCAGACCAACGCCTCCACCTGCTCTGTTGTCTGATCTTGGGGTATGAGAAAAGTGCAGTCCACCATATGAAAGAGCAGCAGCAGCGGTGGTGTCTGACTGCTGGATCCAGGTTTCAGTAAGAGCCAGGAGATTAAGAGAATTAGAAAGGAAGAAGTCATGAATGAAGGAGAGTTTATTACACACAGAGCGAGAATTCCAAAGGGCACAATTGAAAGAGACAGCAGGCATGCAGGGAATATTAATAAGGTTAGAGGGGTTTCTGGGTGTAGCAATTGGGAGGTTTGACTGGCTATAACATGGGGGGCCGGGGTTTGGAGATATGTCTCCAGCGACTAGGAGAAGGAGGATCGAAAGAGTGAGCAGATGGTTAAGTGATTTGTGAGAGCGTCTCTTGTGTTGGATGTTGGGACTGAATGGATCTGTGCTGTTAAGCAATGTGAATAGAGCATGAATGCTATACATAGGAGAGGCAAGGACAGAGGGGCCGATATGGATGGAGTGTAGAGAGTTAATGCAAGGGCGGTGAATGTGAGTGAATGCAGCAGCCAGAATATAGATTATACAAATAAATATGGTGAGTATTTGTGCTGTTTCAAGTGAATATGGATTAGATTTTGTTTTTCTTACCTGTCTCCTGCCCTGTCTAACTGCCATGTTATAACTGCCGAGTACTTAGAAAAAAAAAGTACTTTGAATAAAAAATACACGAATAACAGTGCACGAATGCACCCCTGCACGAATGCATCCCCAAGCTACATCTACATTTATAGAAGGCTAGCCCTTAGATCTCTTTTTTTTTTTTTTTTTTTTTTTTGTGTTAAAGCTCGTTAGCAATCAATCAAACTCAGTTGAGACAACAGGACACAATAAATGTAGTGATCAGATAAACAAATGTCCAGGTCTACATGGATCATAAAGCACTTTGAAACAGTTATGTGATCTCTCTGAGTAAGGACATGCAAAAGTGAGTTAAATATCTATAAACACAAAGGCATAATAGTATGACTAACATATATAGATACATGCAGGATTCAATGCCGAAGATAGAATGACTCAGATACCATCCAAGCTGCTTGCTGTCAGGGACTGGAGCAATAGACATGCAGGATATTTCAGCTCAGAGAATGAATGATATGTTTACCTGTATGAAGAGAGAAGAGATGCTTGATTATATTCTGCCATGTTAAAATACACAATAGGAAGATTATGGGTAAACTGATAACGTCAGACGATGTAAAAAGAACATTGTTTGGGGGGTATATGAAGAAGGGACTAGCTGGAAAGGGTCCTAACACCCATTCTGCCTGGGAAAATACAATCTGTACAATATGAACCAGATCTATTAGACCTGATGAGCTTGGTGTGTTTACTTTGAAAATCCATATAAGGATACTCATCTTACCAAGAGGTAAGATGAGTATCTCGCCTCAAGCGAGACGGGGAACATCAAATTGCTGCAGTGGGTGCAATATTTTCATTGTATGGGGGCCATTATTGTATGGGAGCCAAAATTGGGTACCTTGTCATTGTATAGGGGCCACAATGTGGAACATTATCATTGCATGGGGGGCCATAATAAGAGATATTATTGTATGGGTGCCAAAATAAGAGATATTATTGTATGTGGGCCAAAATTGGGTTCATACAATTGGGGACATTAGCATTTTATGGGGGCCACAAAGGCTGCATTATCAATGTATGGGTGCTGAAATGGGGGCCACAGTAGAGCACATTATTACAGTATTGGAGCCACATAGGAAGTCATTTCTACTATGAAGATGTTGCAAAGGGGAACAATACTACTGTAACATTTATTTTTGGTGATATGATTTCCGAGGCGGGAACAGAAGTTATGTACAATTATTGTGTAGGGCACTAGGACAGCACTATGGCACTTTTCATCATCATACTGTACAGTGTAGAAGTGGGGAGAATTGTGGAGGGTAATCTTCAAGCTATCGGCCGTAAAGGTATATGTGTTTCATTCCGCGGAGATGAGTCGTGGCTGGAAGAAGTCATAGCGGTCTGTGCTGGATAAAGAAGAAAAGACCAAAATAAATGACTTCAATCATTTAGCCTAATTCCACAGGCAATTGGCAGTTCACGCTGCGAGCGCTAAAAGGAAGCGATAATCAAACGATTTGTAATGGATGATCATGGTTACTACTGTCTATGATAGTACACTGGGGGATTGCACACACCTTGGCTTTATTTTTCTGACTGATTTAGAAAACTGCTGTGTTTTTACAGTCTGCAGAGAGTCACTTCTTTCGGCATATTTGCAGCATTTTTTTCACCCATAAGAAAGAATGGGTAAGTGCAAAACTGCAATAAAAAAGCACGTATCAGCTTGTGCTGCAAAAAACTTTAAGGAAGTTGCTTCATGATTTTTTTTTTTTTGGGGGGGGGTCACTAGTTTATCAGCATGAACAAGAGACAACAAAAACAGCCAAAGCACAGCAAATACGTAGCAAAAACACGCAGCAAAACTGCTTTTTTTGTAACAGCTTCAAGCAGGTTTTGCCTATAGAAAAAAACGCAGCAAAAATGCAACGTGTGAACATAGCCTTAGATGATTTGTACTGTGTTTCTAAATCATTTTGCTCATTGAAAATGCCGGATCATTGGGTATTTTACTGTTAATTTGGCGTAGGGAGCATTGTTACTAGTCACTAGATTAGCAGGAAGTTTGGACTCATTCTGGATTTTAAACACAATATTTCAATATATTAAGAGGTCGCCATCGTTCACCCCTTTACCTTTCATAACCAGAGGACCCCTCGCTTTAATGTCTACATTTATTCTCAAATGATCAAAATCTTAATTTGCTCAGTAAGAAAATGAGAGAATCGTCTGATGAACATGTTCCGGTCTAGTGCTAGATCCTGTGTTTCTGTAATACAGGAACCGCAAATGATGATGAAACGTAACGCTGGACTCAAACCTTTCATAGCGCAGCCCCGCGCCATTAACACGTTCCACCACATGGATTTCCCACAACCAGAATTCATCAAACCTAATTCAAATATACAAACCAAACCAAAGAATAATTAGATCGGAGTTGCCATGCACCTCAGACAAACACAGACAGATTCATTTAAACAGCAATAACTTACATGTAACGCAAATGTTTAGAAGGATTTAATTATTTAAAGGTGCAGTCACTTGCACTTTTCTTTAACAAAATGTTAATGAACAGATAGTTTATGACTCCAGGACTTCTAGAAACTATTGCTGAGTATAGGTAACTTCTGTTCATGAAGTGTCGAAGCTGTATTACACAGGGATTGGCAACATTGGAGACAAAGAAAGGTTCTTTTTTTCTAAGCCAATAACATTTTATTGATATTTCATCAAACACAGGGGGGAAAAAACTTACCGTAGTAAAAAGGAAGACTAACAACATAAAAAAATAAGAAAATAAATTAGAAAATAATAATATGGAAGATTTCCACCTGTATACTGATGTAGCGCTAACCAAATGTATACAATGCAAAAGAAAAGAGGAATATATAAAAGATTGGGTACACATCCTACATTTCAGAAATCTCATGAATCTTTACTATAAAGCCTAGCTAAAACAAATAAAAACATTTAAAATGTGCACATTATGCTAGAACCTGAAAATATACTACAATAAAAAAGGTTCTTAAAAAATGACCTCAGTAGGTAGCAAATTATACTAATCAATGTTCAAGTATAGCTGTTGGATGACCATTTAAGAGGACCCAACTCTTGCTCAAAAAATTGAGTCAAAGACCTTTAAACATCCCTGAAATCCCTTGATTCTGACTGTCTTTTCCATTTTCAAACATGTCACTTCATTGCAGAGATATTCACAGTTGTTGGTTTTGTAGCGCAGCATGTGAAATCTCTAATTTGCAGTCCAACTGTACGTTTCTTCAGAGTCTTCTCTGGGAAAATGCGCTTTCACCTCTCCCTTGCAGATGCTCTCAATCACAACTTAGCTTCTGCTAAACCAGCTGCTGAGATGTGATTGACACGTCTCCAGAGAAGACTCAGAAGAAACGCCCAGTTGAACTTCAAGCAGAGATTTCTCATACTGTTCTCCAAAAAGCAACAAATATAAATATCGCTGCAATGGAATAATGCACTGCAAAACCCCCAAAAAGCTGCAGAATCAGGAGAGTTCATGGATTTTTACATGGTATGTAACTAAATTTTGTTGACCAACTGACAGGTTATCTGTAATTTGGTCAATAGCTATTAGTGCAATACCATCAGGGAGACGTCTGATTGGCTTCAAATTTATTCTGCAGCAGGACAACGATCCCAAACATACAGACAATGTCATTAAGATCTATCTTTAATGTCAAGAAGAACAAGGAGTTCTGGAAGTGATGATGTGATCTCCAGAGAACCCTGATCTCAACATCATGGAGTTTGTCTGGGATTATCATGAAGAGATAGAAGATCTCTGGTCAGTTCTCCAAAATGTTTGGAATAACCTCCTTGCTGAGTTCCTTCAAAAACTGCGTGTAAGTTTATAGAAGATATGATTAAATATTGATTTAATTTAGATTTATTTCTGTTAGTTAACTAAAACTATTAACGTTTCTATTTTTTTTTAAATCATTCTTACTTTGCAGCACGCTTGCTTAAAAACAGGACTGTACATACGATCATATTAATAAACTGAAGCATTATATTGCCAAAACGCAAACCTTGTCAGTATTGACCTTCACCATAGTTTTTACATGGGAAAATCCGGAACAGAAGACGCCGATCCATTCTTAAAATTCCTTTCTAGGACACTGCAACAAAAACATCTTCATGTAAGAAAGAGGAAAGTACCAACCAAACAATATAATATATTATAGCACTAAGAATATTTAGCTAAGCAAACTAAGATGTATAATACATAAATTATATGTAGATGGTCAAATCAAAATGTATGTATCTAACGAATCGTGTTTAGTTTTCCTTTTTTAAGCATTTCCTTTATTTACTGAATTTGAAGTCATCTTCTTTTCCCCCATTTATTGCCGTAATTGTCCGATGAGCTATGTAAAGCTAACACCATGAGACAGAAAAATGTTCAAAATCATTTAATTTAATAGTCAACCAGACGAAAGCAATTAGGAAGCACATGTTAATTGACCTCATTCCCCTCCTAATACGTGCCGTTTGTTTTCTCTTGTACACACATTATATATACATTATCACTGCTCATAAGGTAATATTTATTGCACTATACAAAGGCCGCGCAGAGTCAGATGTTTCTTTTCGGCATACGCTGGTTTCCCGCAGAGCATGTGCAGTACAAACACTGAGCACCTGTACAAATAGAGGGTGATAAATAAAAGCCGTTTACATGGACCTAACGGCACATGATGGGGAAACTATCTTCGCCTGACTCATGGCCACTTGTACAACCACTGATTGATTGTGATCATTTAAGAGCTTTTAGATTAAGATGCGGAAAGCAAAGCGCCGATACTAACAAACAATATAATTTGTCTATAGAGGTGCTTCATTTTTTTTGTCTCTGAGCAAGGCCGGTTTTAGACAAAGTGGGGCCCTGGGCAAAAGTTTGTAGCAGGCCTCCAAATGCTCACATATTGCACCATCCCACAGACACATTTACGTTATATTTACATAGGGTGAGTTCATGCTGTCGAGCTCGATTGACAATATTGAAGTCTTTCGGCGCCTGTTTCCTGACCTGTTTACACAGGATGAAGAAGAATGATGCGGCAGAACGATGGCTAACAGATCAGTCTGTCTCCTTACATTATCATGTTATCAGCAGCACCTCCGCAGTTTGCATCGGACGATGTGCTGCTGAGAACAATGATTTTTGTTCCGGTATAAACAATCCAATCACCCAATGAATAGGCAGCATTTTGCTCATTCATTGAGTGATTGCTAATGTTTACACCTATGGACTCACGTCTGTGCTACTGGTATTTATAAATGTGGGTGCTAAACGTACACAGTAACACACATGTATACACATGTATATACACATAGCGCACATACATATACATAGAGCACATACATACAGATACATGTATACACAGAGCACAAATGTACAGGCACGTATGTACATGTAGATATATGTATACAGAGAAACTACATACAAATGCATGCATACATGGAGCACATACACACAGATGCATGGACAGAGAACATACATACCGCACATGCATGGATGGAGAACATACATACAGAGACATAGCATAATGGACCCCACACAGGCCTTCAAACAGTATAATTGGCCTCCACACAGCTCTATAAACTGTATAATTGGTTGCATAAAGTATGATGGCCCCCACACAGTGCTATATAAAGTATAAAGGCTACCACACAGCTCTCCATATAGTAAAATGGCCTTCACGTAGCCGTCCAAATATTATAATGGCCTTCAAATATTATGATGGCCCTCCAAATATTATAATGGCCTCCACATAGCCTTCCAAATATTATAATGGTCCCCACACAACCTTCCATATAGTATAATGGGCCCCATACAGCCCTCCAAATATTATAATGATCCCCAACATTGTCTTCCATATAGTATAATGCACCCCCATAGTCCTCCATATTATAATGGGCCCCATAATCCTCCATATAGTATAAAGCATTCCCCATAGTCCTCCATGTAGCATAATGCACCCTCCATAGTCCTCCATTCAATATAATGCCCTCCCAATAGTCCTTCATATAGCATAATGCACCCCATAATCCTCCATATAGTATAAAGCACTCCCCATAGTCCTCATACAGTATAATGCACCCCATAATCCTCTAAATAGTCTAATGCACCCCATAGTCCTCCATATGGTATAATGGGCCCCATAATCCTCCATATAGTATAAAGCACTCCCCATAGTCCTCATACAGTATAATGCACCGCCATCATCCTCCATGCAGTATAATGCACCCCATAATCCTCTAAATAGTCTAATGCACCCCCATAGTCCTCCATATAGTATAATGCACCCCATAGTCCTCCATATAGTATAATGCACCCCATAGTCCTCCATGTAGCATAATGCACCCTCCATAGTCCTCCATTCAATATAATGCCCTCCCCATAGTCCTTCATATAGCATAAAGCACCCCATAATCCTCCATATAGTATAATGAACTCCCCATAATTTTCCATATAGTATAATGCACACCTCATAGTCCTCCATGTTGTATAATGCACTCCCAATTGACATCCACACAATATAGTGCACATCTATAGTCCTCCATACAGTATAATGCACACCCCATAGTCCTGTGGAGCCTGCACAGTATCACCTGGCAGCAGTAAAATGACGGCTGCGCTTGCACAGTAGCATCTATTGCAACACTATAGATGCTGCTGCATATGTGCCCTAGCTGGCACCATTTTGATGAAGGTATATTTTTTTATCCCGCAACACTATAGGCATAATGTTTTACTTGCTAGTGCACAGGTGCCGCTGCCATTTTTCTGAATGTAATTTTTTTATTTTGTAAACACACCATAGTATATGCAGTATGTAAAATAGGGGGAAGGTCCGTGAAGGATCAGAGACCTGTCATGAGCCATGCAGATGAATAAGTAAGCAGAGCACCACATAAAGCCCTGCCCACAGGCCGCCCCGGAGCACGAGAACCTCATTAGCTGAAAACTACCAATAAAAATTAAACAACAACCACAAGATGGATTTCATCAACCAAGGTATCATTTTAAGCAGTATAACGGTGCCGATCTGACCCTGTGCATAGGTTACTGAGTACAATCCTGCTGACAGGTTCCCTTTAACTGTACAATCGGCTGAAACAACTTTAATTTACTTGTGAAGTACGCTTTAATGTATGGATTTACTGACTTGTCCTCTCATTAAAGAAGATCCTAGGTAAAAATCCATCTTTCTGATGATACTTGCCCTTTTAAAGAGTAGAGACACATTTGTGATGAAAACAAAATATGTTAGTTAGGCGATTACATACTTTTACATGGGGGAAATAATGATGACTTATGAAATATAAATATTTCTAACAAATCACAGTAAAATTCAATTGACTGGTGTTACTTTCACCCATCTTCACGTACGCAACATTTCTTACTTTGACTAACAAATAACTGGAGAAACTTTGTGTCACAGTTTTGCAACCTTGATTCAGTTTCAGTTCTTTTTTAGGATATATCTGGGACTTTATGAAAGTTAAAGAAAAAAAATGTGTCTAAGTACTAACAGGCAGGTAGTTGCTACCTACTTACGTGTTGTGCACGGCCCCATTCTTTCCCGCTACAGCATGATTCAACTGCCTCTGCTGATGTGACGGGATGGGACTTCTGGTGTCATTCTGATTGGCAGTCAGCTCCGCCAGTTAGGCAGCGGGAATTCAGCTTTCAATCAGAATGACGTCAGAAGTCCCGCTTTGTCAACAGACGGAGACATGAGGTCAGCAGAGGCAGCTGAATCCCCAGCAGGAGCTGTCTGTAACCGCTGTGTGCCGGGGAAGAACAACACCGGACACATTAGGTAGGTAGCATCTACCTGCCCGTTGGTGCTTAGGCATATTTTTTGTTTTTCATAAAGTCCCGGAAACCCCTTTAATGAGATATTGTTCTTCTACTGTTGTAAGTCAACTTTAGTGTAAGTAAGATTAGAAGTTTCAATAAATTCCCATTTCTCCATCTCTATTAGTACAAGGTAGAAGGGCATTATCAGGGTAGCATCCAGTAATTCTTCTCTAACACAATAGAAGAAGAAAAGTCCAATCCGCCCATTTTCATAGAACTAATAATATTATGTCTGCTTTACATGCGCCTCATCCTCTACTATAACAGTTAATTGGGTTTTCTACCTTTAGAAAAGTGGATCCCAAACGACTCCAGTAATATAAAATATCAAAGACATATACAGCAGTACTCACCCTTTCGCTACTCCCGGGGTTGGTTCTCTTCTGTTGCTCCAGTCTAAGAGCCCAATTTGCCTTTTATCGAAGTATTTTAATCTTGTTGTATTTGTTGATATTTTCTGCACCAAATTCTTCAAAGTTCTGCATGTTCATAAAATTTGCACAAAATTAAAAACTTTATTCCGGCTTTCAACCTGTTTTTAGCTCAAAAGGTGTCATATTCCACTAAATGTCATAAAATTTGCGCCAAAATACCTGTTGTCTATAAAATTACTCTAGGGGTGGATTGGAGTACATTTTCCCAAAGCTGAGACCTTTTAAAACGTTGATGAACATTACAAAGAAATAGGCAAACACATTAAATAGACTTAATTAGAAGATTAATTAGGTGCAAATGAAAAAAATCATAAAAACTAGAGAACAAAAAAAGAGGTGCAAATGCAATACTGAATCGGGTTCTAATTGGTTTGGCTGCAGCGGTGATGGCACGTTGGGGGGACGGTGAATACGATCTGTCCTTGTCATTTTACATTTTTGGAATTGTTTGGGGTCCACTTTTCTAAAAGTGGAAAATTCGTTTAAGCTCATAGCAAGCAAGCAGATATTACTTACATACTTCACATAAAAATTTACATACAGTGATATTTCCCTGATCTCTATTAAGAGATTACTTCCTTTCTGATACTGTGTGCAAATGTTGTGGCTGATGCGTTTTTGTACCACGGCCACAACTTGTGAACACAGTCATAGTGCACTTCCAAACTCTAAAAGTATCCAGCTTTTAATTCCCAATGTCTTTAGTGGTAGAAAACTCTGCTGCCATTTTTTCTTTTTGACAAGTGCAGTTCTTCTATTCACTACAGCTTAAGTTATAGCATAAGTTGTGTAATAAATCCAGCTGCCATCCTCCGAGAGCTACTGGCCAGGTAGGACTGTCATGTCTTGATAAGTGACCTGCACACACTCATTTGTTTTCAGCTTTGCCACCAAACTCTTTTCAGAAGTCTTAATAGAACCTCAAGACAGAAGAGTCCATCAACTGCTTCTAAGCCGTAATCCAACACTGGGCAATTAGTGCTGCACCGTTACTGTACAAGAGCCCAATTCTCATTGTTTCATAGGAAGCTTTGATTTCAATAAACAAGTACCGTAATATCTTCATTATTCTTACTGTAAAAATAGTTTTTTTGTGTGCACACAATTGTTTTTGACCTAATGTATCTCCATATGCCTCAAAAAAGGCTTTCCATGCTTACTGCATTTCCACTTCATCACGTGCCATATAATAAAAGCTCGGCTTTTTCCAACATCTCCATAGAGAATGAATGGAGTGGTGATTGTGAGTGCGCACTGCTGCTCCATTCTAACAGGAATAAGGCTAAGTTCACACGTTGCATTTTTGCTGCGTTTTTTTTTTCTGCAGGTAAAACCTGCTTTAAGCTGCTACAAAAACAAAACCAGTTATGCCGCGTTTTTTATGCATTTTTTTGCCTGTGTTTTTGTATCTTGTGCATGCTGAAAAGTTTTCTTCCGCCAAAAAAACATGATGCAACTGCCTTAAGGATTTTGCACCTGCGGGTTTTTTCTGCGTTTATGCTGCATTTTTGCACTTACTCATTACTTTCTATGGGTGAAAAAATTCAGCAAAAATGCTGAAAAACTGCTGAAAGAAGTGACATGCTGCAGTTTGCAAAAACACAGCAGTTTTCCAAATCAGTCAGGCAAAGAAAACCAATGTGTGTGCCTGAGATTTCTGAAATCTCATAGACTTTGCTGGTACTGTAAAACGCAGCTTAAAGGGAACCTGTCACCTAAATTTGGCGGGACAAGTTTTTGGTCATATGGGCGGAGTTTTCGGGTGTTTGATTCACCCTTTCCTTACCCGCTGGCTGCATGCTGGCCGCAATATTGGATTGAAGTTCATTCTATGTCCTTCTTAGTATACGCCTACGCAAGGCAATCTCCGCCCATATGACCAAAAACTGGTCCCGCCAAAGTCAGGTGACAGATTCCCTTTAAGATTTGTATAAAAAACACAGCAAAAATGCCACATGTGAATGTAGCTTAAGGGAAAGTGCCTAGTTCTGATTATCAGCGGGGCCCAGCGGATGGGCACTCACTGAGCAATATATTATCATCTCTCTCATGGATAGGTGATAACTTCTTTCACCAGAGAACCTCCATGAAGGGAACCTGTCATCAGGATTGTGCTAAGTAAACTACAGACACTGTCAGGTGGGCGCTGTTATACTGATTAAAATGACACCTGGGTAATGAAATCCATCTTGTGGTTGTTGTTTAATCTGTATTTGTAGTTTTCAGTTAATGAGATGCTCGTGCTTTGGGGCGGCCTTTGGGTGGACTGGGTTGGGATGTGGGCGGGGCTGTGGGTGGAACTGTGAGCAAGTCTTTATGTGGTGCTCTGCTTAGATGTTCATCTATATGGGCTTATGTAAAATAGGGTGCAGGTCAGTGAGGGATCAGTGATCTGTCATTAGCCCATACAGATGTATAAGTAAACAGAGCACCACATAAAGCCACACACACAGCTCCACCCACAGCCCCGCCCTCATGCCGCCCCAGAGCACCAGAATTTCATTAATTGAAAACAGCAAATACAGATTAAACAACAACCAGAAGAAGGATTTCATCACTCCAGGTATTATTTTCCCTTAGATAACTGTATGATTGTTGTACTCACATGCCAGGAGTCCTCAAATAGTGCCAACTCAGCTGTACTGACTTGTAATAAAAGTACAGGAGAAACAGAGTTGATATTCTCTGAAATTTTGTATTAAAGGGACTCTGTCACCTGAATTTGGCAGGCTCTGTTAGCGGTCCGATGGACGGTGTTTTTTTATTATTATTTTTTCGCTGTTTTTCCGGGACATAGTGCGCCGGCGCATGCGCACTAATGCTTTTCGGCTTTGCCCGCAGTTGGGCAAAGCATACTGCACGTGCGCAAGGCGAGATTGCATTGCGCACGCGTGTATTACAGAGGAAACCTAATCAAATTCAAGACAATATTGCGACCAGTGGGAAAGGAAGGGGTGCATGAAAGAAAAGAAAACACCGCCCATCGGACCGCTAACAGAGCCCGCCAAATTCAGGTGACAGAGTCCCTTTAAGTACAATGCAGCAGGTGGAAAATGTAATCCCAAGCAGAGAAGGATACATGTGCATCCAAAGATGGCTACAGCAAACTGATAATGACGAAGAAGGGTGGAGCAAGGGCTAACATCATCAACTACAGGAGAGATAAAGGGACAAACGTCAGAGGGCAAGCTTCTCCCTAGCAACAGCAAAATTAAATGCATAACACAGAAAATACACAAGTTGTTCCCATTCATGGGACACAACAAGCCCCGTTCAACAGATTGGTGCAGATCACACCAGACCCCCCCACTACAATCAATAAATTATCACCAATCCTGTAGGCGATAACTTGTTTTCAAGTTATCATCTGTTATTTTTAATCTGTACAATTGCAGTCCGGTATAATATTCTCTGAAACACTCATTTCAGAGAAAATATACTTTGAGGATTTGGCCGGGGACCACAGCTGGAGACCAGTCTAGTCCGGTCTTGTCCACGGCTGGCTCTTCCCAGCGCCACTGCAGACGATTGACCGGTCTCTCCCTATTAAATACCTGCCAATCACATGCAGCAGTGCTGGGAAGAGTTGACTGCAGTTGACAACAAATCTTGAAAGTATGTTTCAGAAAATAATATAACTGTCTACTATCATGCAACCAGGATTTGATTCATGCTGTACGCGGTTTACCCAGCATTAATTTCCGTTCAGGTTTCCTTTAAAACCAGCTTGAATTTTCTTGTACAGGATTTCCAATATGGAGGGAATAACATTTAGGCCCACAGATCTATATAGTATGTTAGCCTACACAAGGGCTTTCTACAATTTTCAAGTTTTAAAAAGTGAAAAATGAAATATGTCGTACGTTCAAGATGACCGACCTTTCAATGGCCGACGTGCTAACACTATCCAGTTAGTTCTGATTGCAACCTAATCCCTATAAAAAAGTTAATCTTTGCAGATTGCATCACAAATAGTCTATAGAACGTCTTTTAGGATGCTAATGAAAAGAAGTAATTAATTGTTCAGTCCCAACTCTCCATACATCATATCAAGGACGTTGCCGTGATAAATTGCAAAGTTAATAAATCTTTAGACTAAAAGCAACGTTCCTTAATCAGGGATATAATTTAATGTCCTGTCATCAAAATGTTTCAGGTACCATGATTTGTGTACAGGCTTTGAGGATCATGCAGGAACTTTACAAGACACAAGATGGGGCTTTTAAACACACAACACTCTTCTTATAACCTATAGAAGAGTCAATAGTCGAGAAAAGCCAATGCTTTAAAATTTGAATTTGCCTGCTTCAGCTAATTATTCAAAAATATTCAATTTGTAGCAAATCAATTGCCGTGAAAAAACATGAATAACATGTCACCTAGGATTGCATCCAACCCATTTTAAACTCTTTCACACCAACATAGCCTTAGCAATGTTAAAGTAACCTTAACATATATGGATGGGAAAGAGATGGTAACCGTCCTTCACTTTTGTGCTGACACAAGCACACTATCTGTAGAATTTGTTCACGGTTTTATGTCTTTCTATTCCTATCACTTTTGCTGAGGTGTAACGACCTCTCACTATCCAGATTCACCCCAAAATGGCAGCTACATTCCTTTCTTTTTCTTTTTATACAGTCTATGACAGTCTTTCTCTACTGGCCCTGCTATATACAGTATTTTTTTAAAAGAAAGTTTCAAAGCTTATTGGGAAGCCTGCCTGGCCACGCCTGAGGTCATACCAGCGTTCTCTGGCTGATGCAATCTTCTGCAATGCATAAAATGTTAGTGACCATTTCCTACGGAAGCAAAAGACAGAAGAAGTGTTCCACGTGAAGGACACCCCAAATCAGTGAAGAGAGGAGGGGGAGGTATTACACTGACCTAAGATGGTTGTGCAGACCAGACACAACACTGTGAACAGACATTAGAAGCCAGGAGTGCTGTAGCGTTGCAGCACCTTCCACCCACCTCTGGTGTGTAACATAGGAGCCGTGTCAGAGGAGAGTTAAGGGGAGAATTCTATTTGGCTCAAGATAGTGATATTACAGATTATCAGATGGAATTCCTGTTAAGGGGCATTGACTTCATACTTAACCATAACATCTTTTGTTTTGAGGGTGTGACCTACCGGCAGATAAGAGGCAACGCAATGGGGACAAGATTCATGGGGCGATTTGAGTCTCTTTTTATTGGGTGGTCCCTCCTGCCGGTGGGTGACATACTCTTTTACAATAGACTTATTGATGATTTGATATTAATCTGGACTGGTACATGGGTTGAGGCTCAAATCTTCATAGACAATTTGAATAAAAATGCATAGGGGCTTGAATTCACACCAACATGTATGGAAGACCATGTAGATTTCCTGGATCTAACATGTCCAAAAATGCTGAGGGGGAGATATACATGTCCACTCATTTCAAAAAGGAGGATGCCAATAGTTATCTAAACTACACAAGTAGGCATCCCCACAACTGGATAAAGAATGTGCCATATGGACAATATTATAGCATTCAAAGAAACTGTACAAGAAATGAGGATTTCCTCAAGGAATCACGCATTTGAATAGGAGATTGAGGGAGAAAGGGTACCCTAAGGGGATTCTTAAAGATGCCTATAATATAATTAAAAATCTCCACCAAATGGAGTGCCTAAACAAAATGAGGGATAAGGAGATGGAAAAGAAAACTTCTAAATAATTGGTTAAGAATCGTAAGTGTATGTACAGTCTTGCAACCACGTTCAGTAGATCACATAGGGTTGTTAGGAATGTATTAAAAAAAATATTGGTTCATCCTGGTGAACGATCTTGTCCTCTCTGTAGACTTACCCAAGAACTCCAGTATAGTATTTAAGAAGAATAGGAGTATTAAAAATGACATCGCCCCTACCAAGTCAGTGGTTTGGAGAAATCCTCCAATTCCATTGCATCATCCTCTGAACATAGGTGTGGGAATGTAAAATGCATTTGTTGCACCTCGTTGAGGCATGGTAGTAATAATTTCCAGTCGAGAGTGATGGGGGAAGATTTAATGTCAACCAATATCTGACATGCAGCACGCCCTTCGTTGTCTACCAGTTGGAATGTGATTGTGGTCTTCATTACGTGGGATGAACTATCCAGCCCATTCACAACAGAATGGACAGCCACAGTTATAATATGAAAAATGGAATAACTAACCACAGTCTGTCTAGACACTTCCCAGAGAATTTGTACCTCACAATTCTGGAGCAGATACCTGAGACCAGTCCAGATTGCTTACAGAGGCGAAACAATGGAAAATCCTTCTGGATATTGAAATTGGCTACTTTACATCCAGAAGGTTTAAACCTCAGTGTTGAACATACACATTAATATAATTTTGATATTAAGGAATTGTATCTATATATATAATTGTCTAAGGGTTTTTCCGTCTGTCTGTCTTTCTGTCTGTCTGTCTGTCCTGGAAATCCCATGTCTCTGATTGGTCGAGGCCGCCAGGCCTCGACCAATCAGCGATGGGCACAGCATGGCGACGATGATGTCATAAAGGTTGCCTCGACCAATCAGCGACGGGCACAGTCTGCCGCGAATTCGCCTCAACCAATCAGCGACGGGCACAGTATCGACGTAGATGTCATAATGGTTGCCATGGCGATGATGATGTCATAAAGGTTGCCTCGACCAATCAGCAACGGGCACAGTCTGCCGCGAATTCTGGAATCATCATTGTCCATATACTACGGGGACATGCATATTCTAGAATACCCGATGCGTTAGAATCGGGCCACAATCTAGTTTTACATATTTGATTAATCAACCAATTAATCACATCACTGCTGGTTTATTTTTTAAGCCCTGAGATAAGTGTATATTCCATTACCCTTATTAAGGAGACCGATAAATCCGAGAAACGCTTTGTGCCTCATAAACATGTTTACTGACCTGGCTAGTCTCATGTATCTGAGCATGGTACCCTGGGAAATCCACCCACTACTCCCATATAATCTCCAGTGACCAATTCTTAAAAATTGGACCCAAATTAGATTTGCTTCAAATCAATCTTCTCATTTCTAGTACCTATTATTAGAAGAATTGTGAAAGAAGCCAGGCAGATATATTTAAAGAGTAACTAGATTTGGGGTTAACTTCTGATCTGTGTGCAATTAACCCTTGGCATGGTTGCTGGTTATTAAACCTCCTGAATTCATGTTCTCCACTGCCAGTTATAAGCTCTGCTTGACCTGGTTAACATGTGTTTTATTCCTCTGCCCGGATAAGTTGATTTCTGTTGTTTGACCTCTGCCAGTATTTTAACCAGTCATCTACCTGACGTTCCATCTTCTGTTCCAGACTTTCTGGCATTGACGTGGCATCCTCAAGATCGTCTACTGGACTGTTCCATTGGCCATCAATCTACTACGTGAACAAAACCCAGGGTCTCCTGTCTGACTCCAGATAAGTGTGCTGGGGTTAAAGGGTGAAGGCTACAACAACCTTTGTGATCTGGTAAAAAGAGTGGCTAGCGCAAAGCCTGTCCCGTGAAGTGCTATTGAGAGCACCCAGGCTACTGCACACAATAGCCCTGGGACAAATTTATATAAAGGTTGCCCAGAATTTGCCCATGTGTTGGTGGTGCAGGATCTTTTTCTGCCACCATATATTACGCAGAATAACTTTTCCTACCAGCCACCTCTCGGCATACGATCTCTCTGTAAATAAATTGTGCAGAGAAGCTTTTCATTTATCTCCCAGATTGCTCCTAATGCCAGTTTATTACATTTTTAGCCAAGCTTACTCCATAAAACTTGTAATTTTATTATATCTTTTTGTCCTTTTCAAACTTTTTTTAATCTAATGTAACTTATAGTAAGAATGGTTCAGATGACCGCCAAGAAGTTCATCTATACGTAATGAAGCTCTTCATATGGACCACATGGTTTTGTGCAACCATAATAAAGTATATTACAAAGAAAATGAAATCTTATGATATCTTGTAAGCACATTCCTATATTTTTAAAACAAATATAAGAGCTATTTCATATTTCATCTTTCTCACAAAGTAAAGAAGTCGTAGTCATTTCATTACATGTAAGGGTGACAATAGATATAAAACATGCCCATGGACGTCCACAGCCTGTTTATATACAGAATAATATTAGTTTTGCAGAATTCTATACTAGATTCAATATCCTTAATTCACATGGATCTGTCAAGTAGTCCATACTAATCATATCCAGGTTGCCTCACAAGCTATAGAGTTCCCCTGTCGGCTGGTAATAAGGAGAAATATGTGTTCGGCTGTAACAGTGGATTGTGTTGGTCAAATCCATGAGGACGTCTGCACCTGGAGATAATGTGAAATACCTACTTATATTATGTTCCAATTATTGGATATTACCGTTGCTCTATTATACTGTAATACATTTGGATGGCATTCCCTGAAATTTGACTAGGAATACATTATCATCAGTTACTAAATTAGAGATTGCTATTTTTTTGTTCTTTGTGCTATAGTTTTAAGGGGGCTTCTATAGTTTAGAAAAGTGGTCCCCATGTGATCTGATAGTATGTTAAAAAGAGAAATACAGATAGTACTCGCCCTTTCCAGGTCCAGAGCTAGCTCTCCACCACTGCTTTCATCTGTGTTCTGGCTGCAGCGGTAAATGTCACAGCACGTGAAGCGCCCACAAGTGCTAGGGGAACTCGGTACCGGGTCCTTCGGTTCTCAAGGGGGATGTCACGGTGGCTGACCCGGTCCGTGGCCCTCGGGAGGTCCGTTCTAAATGGGGGAAAGGTCTTTAAAGGGATAATGTTCGTGACGCCACCTGTGGTATTCGGTCAGGGTGACCGACGCTGCTTAGGAGTCCACTGGGGGGATGTTATGGCAGCTAGATGGTATACCTTCCCACAGGTGAAGTGTGTCCCCAGGGCTCCCCAGTGTGTAGATGGTGGATGGTGTGAGGCGTAGTGAAGAACAAAGACACAAGGTTGCAGGCTAGGTGAGAGGCTCTGGACTGAGGTCTAAGGGGTAACGTTTCTCCTTGCGGAGAGTGACATACCAGCTCTGGCTTGTCAAGGTAAGGAGGCTTATTTGCCGTGCAATGCTCCACTGGGAAATTTAATATGCAAATTGCCTCTTCAGAGAAAAAGTGGACTTGAACTCTATAGCACCACCTATTGCAATTAAAGGGGCACTCAAATCTAATAAAAATCATAAAAGTTTAGTTATTCTTTAGCTGTTATTCTATAAGGATTTGACCTTGCGTCTGCAGCATTGACTCACCTGATCTGTAGAGTTTGAGGGGTTGACTCACTCAGCTGCTTCCCAAGGTAGACACAGGAACGCTTCCTGTGGTAAATCACTTGCTGGTTTATTGTGGAACTGCGTAAACCATAGCTGGGTTCAGCAAAGTAAACATGGCCTTTCTGACATAACAGCCAAACAAAAAGATAACGTATAACAAAGTCCAACTGTCTGAGGGATTCGCCCTCTCAGACCATCCTGTGTCTTCAGCTCCACCTGGAGCCACTTCAGGAGTCTTTCCTCTACAAACACAACACACAGACTGCCTCTCAAGTCCAGTCATCACTGTGCCACCACACAGGTCCTGTTAGCACATGGCTGTGCCGACTCCTCAGGTGGAGATATGGTGGACATCTTCCCACCCTATTGATGTCCACCTAAAACCAGCCCATGTACGCAACTTTAATTCAACCCTCACAACATGTAGTGTGCTGGAGGAAAATACTCTGGTTTAACTTCACTGATACCATTTTGCGCAGTGACACATATCTCCCCTCATATACCATGCCAGGGACCCTGTCACAAGAGATAAAGCTATAAATAAATGATAATTTATTGTGGGTTACTAACAATGGCAGAAAGTGTGTCCTAAAACGAGCTCATGTTATGCTGCTTTTTCAAATTGCCATGCTTTTGTGGGACATTTTTGGTGTTTCTTACCCGGTCAGAAACTACACAAAGGAAGAAGGCTTCTAATGCAGCGCGCTGCCTCCCAGCAAAGAATTCCCCAGACTTATAAGTCCTTTAAAACTCAATTTTGAACATATGAAGCTATGCCAGGTATTTCTTGCTTAATAAAAAGTGAATTTATCGTACACCAAACCAATTTAAAACTGTGACCTGTAACGCACATCCTTAATTACAAGAACAATAAGTGAATTAGTTTATTAACGCAGTGAGAAGGAGCAGTGACCTCCCTGACAAATGGCAAGGTGGAAATAATTAATCTGGTCAATTAAAAAAGAAACAGACAAATTAAGAAGCCTGAGCTGTCAGTGTGGTGCAGTAAGTTAGTGAGCAATGACCTGAGAAAGGTGTCTGTTTATTTAAATCTGCCCCTATTAAAATCTCTGCAGTTGGAGAGGTGCCTGCAATGCATTGAGGGATGGGGAATAGTGGATAATCACTGCTGGATGGAAGGAAAGAAGCAAAGATCCTTCAAAGGGAGGTGATGGAAACAAAGGCTGAAGCTCTTGCAGTATTTGATGAAAAATTGTATTATAATGGTGTTGCATATACTGTAATGGGATAGTTCAAAACCATCCAAAACCTAAGGGTATGTTCACATGTTCCTGATTTCCCTCCTTTTTTTTCAGGACTAAAAACCGCAGCTCTTGGCAGAAAACGCAGGTCCTTTTTTTGGTGCTTTTTTGGTGCGTTTTTTGATGCGTTTTTTGATGCGTTTTTTGATGCAGTTTTCTATGCAGAGTCTGTGTGTTTTCTAGGAAGTTTTTTAGGGTTAAAATGGCTGAAAATACCCTACCCCTAACCCTACCCCTAACCCTAACCCTACCCCTAACCCTACCCCTAACCCTACCCCTAACCCTACATCTAACCCTACCCCTAACCCTACCCCTACCCCTAACCCTACCCCTAACCCTAACCCTACCCCTAACCCTACCCCTAACCCTACCCCTAACCCTACCCCTAACCCTACCCCTAACCCTATTCTAACCTTAGTGGAAAAAAAAATTCTTAATTTTTTTATTGTCCCTACCTATGGGGGTGACAAAGGGGGGGGGTGTCATTTACTATTTTTTTTTATTTTGATCACTGAGATAGGTTATATCTCAGTGATCAAAATGCACTTTGGAACGAATCTGCCGGCCGGCAGATTCGGCGGGCGCACTGCGCATGCGCCCGCCATTTTGCAAGATGGCGGCGCCCAGGGAGAAGACGGCCGGACGGACACCGGGAGGCCGGGTAAGTATAAGGGGGGGAGATGAGGGCACGGGGGGGAGTCGGAGCACGGGGGGGGTGGCATCGGAGCATGGGGGGGTGGGATTGGGGCATGGGGGGCAGCCACACTGCAGCGGTTCTGCACCACAAACCGCAGTAAAACCCGCAGATATATTTTTCATCTGCGGGTTTTACTGCGGGTTTGACCTCACAGTGGAGGTCAATGGGTGCAGAACCGCTGCAGTTTTGCAAAAAGAAGTGACATGGTACTTCTTTTTTACCGCGGCTATTCAGAGCGGCTTTTTTTCACGATTCCCGCATCATGTGCACAGTGGTTCCTGTTTTCCATAGGGTACAGTGTACTGTACCCTGCATGGAAAACAGCTGCGGAGCCGCAGCGGCAAAATCGCGGCGGTTCCGCAGTAAAAAACGCACTGTGTGAACATGGCCTAAAGGAAACACACTTTTTACGCGTCCAATTTATTTTTTTTTTACGTATAGCACGTGAAACATAGTCATTGCCCTTCTCATATGTCCCCAAAAAAGAAAACATGTGTGGCACCTCTGAGGGTCCAGTCGCCACAGAGATACTGCACCTCAGCCAGAGGTGTGGTACTCTGCTCTCGGGTAAGGAAGGGGCACTATCCGAGACCCACACTAGCATCCAACACCACTCCAGGCCAGGGGATCTGGGCAGACCCTATTGAGGGAGGGCCCCATCTCAGGCTGGAGGGGGAACTAGGTAGAGAGTGTGGGTGGAGAGCGTGACAGTTGATAAGAGTTAGGAGTCGGAGAGAGGAGTGAGAGGAGGTGTCAGAGAGGAGCTCAAGTGAGGAGAGGTCCTAGGGGCCAGGGAAGTGAGGAATCCACCCTTGGCACCCGAATCCACACCGACCGTAGTCGGGTGGAGGAACGAGGTCGCAGTGGGAACCGGCCCCAGACTAGTGGAGGAACTGCAAGTCTCAGCTAGCAAACCGGAGGCTGTAGTATCTGCATGTGCAGAAGGGGTCTCGGAAAAATGCACCCCAAATTACTTGAGAGCTAGCTGGACCACAGACCCAGAGGACACAGCACCCGGCTGGTGATTGTACCTGAGAACTGTGAGTAAAGTGAGAAAACTGCACCCTGCTATGTCCTCAGAATTACTACTGCGTCACCTGCCCTGCACTACAACAGTTCATCATTGACTTTAACACTTTAACTGCCCTGGGGCCTAGCTCTACCCGTGGAGGGCTGTAACATCTCTGCTGCATCACCAACTGCCCCAGTGGACCTGAACCGCAGCGTCGGCCATTTCCTTATTGCCGAACACCACGGGTGGTGTCACGAACTAACCCCCTATAAACTTTATTTCCCTTTCACTTTAATTTTATTGGATGCCAAGGGCCACGGACCGGGTCACTGCTGCCTTGACAAACCCCTGAAGAACTGTCGGACCCGGCCCGAGTACCCCACGGCCCTGGCGGGCGCTCCATATGTCACTAGCTGGTATTTAAGATCCATGCACACCAACTGAAAGGACGGTGCATTTTGATAGACTACCTAATATATTCTATTACTTTCCTCAATTAAGGATAACTGACACATATGTGACAATATTTATTTGATTTTTAATAGAAAAGTTTCTTGATGACCTTTGTTGGACATTATTTTGCAGTAGTTGCGACTATATGATACTATATGACTATAGCATTGTCATTCATTGTATGCACATGTGACGCTTGTGCATACGATCACAATGCTATAATTACTTCTTGTTTATCACATCCATGTTCATCAATTTGCAAGAAGGGGTTAACTTAATCTCTCAGATATATGTGGGATTTCTGTATATTTATTATCGCATTACAGTATTTCACGCTAGAACTTCATGCCAAACATTTTAAAGATCGAGAAGTTAATTTGGCAACTACTACAAACCTAGTGACAAGTATATAAATAACTGGGATGAGTGAGTGCCACCCAGAAGCCTGCAGGAAATTTACATTGGACTGTGGCGCTGAGGCAAAGAAGAATATTTTGGAACAGAAGCCAAATGATTAAAAAATTGGGTCTTGGTACTTGGCAAACAAAATCATGATGAGAAAATGCAACAACTATGCCAAAGTAAACCTAAGTCTTGTATCTGAGGCTGTGACCTGCATGTGATGCAAGCTCTGGTTACTGGGGCCTGTTTTTACATGATGGGGTGTGTTACTGACTCTGCATGCGATACATGACTGACGTTGTTACCATATGTTTGCAACAATACAGGTATTGAGTAAATATCTGCCACTAGGAATAAGAATCCTAAAATTGGTTCCTATATTCCTTAATAAAAAAGTGCATAAATTTGACGGAAGAGAACCAAGAATTTTATCCAAGTGTGTGTAATACATTCTTATATCGGTCAGAGGTTTAATTGATCCAAAGCTTTAAACACTATGAACATCTTTGATATGATTTTTTTTTTACTTTTAGTGTATAAAATTGCAACCTACGTTCCTTCATTCATTTTCAGGCCACTTGATATGCTGACTGATCCAAGTTTCAGATTTTTTCTTTTGTAGGAGTGTCTCTGTCTGAAATACAGGCTGGATGTGACCTGGGTATTCAGGGTGCTGCTGTGTTCTCTTGCCTTTATGTATTAGTACAGATCATATACTATACTTATTTCTACAGCCTGTTTTCTGTGCCCTCTGTGATACTCTCACCTGCCCCTGACATATCTGTGTACAAGCCCTTTTTCCTACTGCTATCTCTAAAGCCACGTTCACACATTCAGTATTTGGTCAGTATTTTACATCAGTATTTGTAAGCCAAAACCAGGAGTGGGTGATAAATGTAGAAGTGGTGCATATGTTTCTATTATACTTTTCCTCTATTTGTTCCACTCCTGGTTTTGGCTTACAAATACTGATGTAAAATACTGACCAAATACTGCGAGTGTGACGGCAGCCTAACACTGAAAAAATGCTCAGGGAATCACAGAGCGGTCAGGAGCACAAACACTGAAGGATTTGGAACATCTCTGCAATGTATTCTTCTAGATAAAGAATTTAAAGCCCAGTTAGACCAGATGATAATCCTTGGAACACTTGTTTCCGTATTATCAGCCTGCACTACCAGCTTTTTTTCCTTTCCCTGCCGATCACCAGCTATTGAATGACAGTTCACTCTTCTCTCAGTGCTATTTCTCCGCTGCACAAGTCCTGTCATTGCTAGGGCTAGTTTCATCAGAAGGGACGTCATAATGAACTCGCTGTGCAGGGAAAACAGGTCACTGAGAGAAAAGAGTGACTGGTCAAGATGACTATACTGCTGACAGCTCCTTTTTAAATAATTTTGGATGTTGGTAGATTGGACTTTTTGAACATGGTGATACCAAATATTTTTATTTTTAATTATTTAAATTGTTCTTTATTTTTAATTCGGCAAGGAGATGTGAGTTTTTTTTTTCAATATTTTTAATGACTCTTGTTTTACTTTCACCTTTATTTTGTTTAGTCCCCTTTGGTGATCATTTAATGGCTTGTACTATATACTGCCAAACTATGTAGTGAAATTCATGTCTTCCTGTTAAATCTGACCTATGGCTGGCTTGCATAGCTTTACCAAGACAGAAGCCACGGAGCCATTGACAGGACATTGTTGGCAGGTGAAGGTGCACCAACGAGATAGCGCAACGTAAGTGCCACTAGCTGGCTCCGATCGCTGCTGTTAGAGGCAGGTTCTGGCTGTACAACACAAGCGGCACCTGTCATGTACAGTGCGGGCTCATCTCCAGATGCTGGACATGTAAATGGGTTAAATTCCCAAATTTCTTATAATTCTCCTATAGGGGCCATGACTTATGGATTTAACTTTTTTTTATAAGGAACTTAGTGAGCAAGTTATAGACCACTGGCTGGAGATAACAAGATGTTACACTCAGGGTCCTGTGAAAACCAAATGCTCTAAAACCAGATGTGGCATTTTATTGGCATTGAAATGAGTCCATCACTTGTAAGAGGCAGGTTGTTAAACTTCTACCCAATATAGCAGCACTAAAGCGGAATGGCTGAGCATTTCCCACATGCGGCGTCTCATGATTGTTCTGAATAATGACTTTGTTGAAGACAAGAGGTGGAACTCTGAAAAGATATAAAACGTGTATTATAGATAGCGCAGCCATTTCTCTGAGACGGCGGGTGTATATCAGCTTTAACAGTCCTTCTTAGGAATCATTAATATTGGTGTTTATTGATTTTCACATGCACGTTTCTGGGAAATTGGTTAATTTGGAGATTTACACAGTAATCAGTTTGTGAAAACGAGACACCTTTTAATAAATTTGAGAAATCCTTTATGAATATTTCCTCTTAAATGCCAATTGTGAAAGTTTTCACCTTCTCCATTCATGATTTATCAAACCTTTGACTTTTACTATACTGCATTGCGGGCGTACAGATGGTAGACATTGGCGAAGTTCATTGCATTCACCATATTTGCTTTTTTTAGTTTACTACTCTTTTTTTTTTAGTTTGCAGTAAGAAACTTAAAAAAAATAACACTAATTACAACACTTTTAGCATCTAATATAAAAACTGTCATGGTAATGACTAATTACATTTAAGCTTTTTGGGAGCAGAAATGACACTTTTCACTTTTACTGTCTTCATATGCAAATAGTCATATTTCTGTAGTTGAAAGGGGATTTGCAGAGATATCAAAGAGAGAGCTCTTCACTGGATGCTATGGAGCAGCAGGTCACAGCAAAGCTGGGAGTGACTGTTTTGAAGGGTCTACCTTATATAAAAGCCTCCTAACCTAATGAAGACCCCAGACCAGATTGTGTACTTCCCCTCCACGCGCCATTTATCACACCCATAGGCAGGGACGGACACACCATTGGGGCAACGCTTTTCCTGTCATCCATGTGTAGTGTGGTTTCTGTCACTCTTTTCCTGTCATCCATGTGTAGTGTGGTTTCTGTCACTTTTTTCCTGTCATCCATGTGTAGTGCAGTTTCTGTCACTTTTTTCCTGTCATCCATGTGTAGTACAGTTTCTGTCACTCTTTTCCTGTCATTCATGTGTAGTGCGTTGTCTGTCACTCTTTTCTTGTCATCCATGTGTAGTGTAGTTTCTGTCACTCTTTTCCTGTCATCCATGTGTAGTGTGGTTTCTGTCACTCTTTTCCTGTCATCCATGTGTAGTGTGGGGTCTGTCACTCTTTTCCTGTCATCCATGTGTAGTGTGGTTTCTGTCACTCTTTTCCTGTCATCCATGTGTAGTGTGGTTTCTGTCACTCTTTTCCTGTCATCCATGTGTAGTGCAGGGTCTGTCACTCTTTTCCTGTCATCCATGTGTAGTGCAGGGTCTGTCACTCTTTTCCTGTCATCTATGTGTAGTGCAGGGTCTGTCATGCTTTTCCTGTCATCCATGTGTACTGCGGTTTCTGTCACTCTTTTCCTGTCATCCATGTGTAGTGTGGGGTCTGTCACTCTTTTCCTGTCATCCATGTGTAGTGCAGGATCTGTCACTCTTTTCCTGTCATCCATGTGAAGTGTAGGGTCTGTCACTCTTTTCCTGTCATCCATGTGTAGTGCAGGGTCTGTCACTCTTTTCCTGTCATCCATGTGTAGTGCAGGGTCTGTCGCTCTTTTCTTGTCATCCATGTGTAGTGCAGGGTCTTTCACTCTTTTCCTGCCATCCATTGTGTAGTGCGGGGTCTGTCACGCTTTTCCTGTCATCTATGTGTGCTGCGGGGTCTGTCATGCTTTTCCTGTCATCCATGTGTAGTGTGGTTTCTGTCATGCTCTTCCTGTCATCCATGTGTAGTGCAGGGTCTGTCACTCTTTTCCTGTCATCCATGTGTAGTGCAGGGTCTGTCACTTTTTTTCCTGTTATCCATGTGTAGTGCAGTTTCTGTCACTCTTTTCCTGTCATCCATGTGTAGTGCGAGGTCTGTCACTCTTTTCCTGTCATCCATGTGTAATGCCGGGTCTGTCACTCTTTTCCTGCCCTCCATGTGTAGTATTGGGTCTTTCCCTCTTACCTGTCATCCATGTGTAGTGTGGGGTCTTTCCCTCTTACCTGTCCTCCATGTGTAGTAGGGGGTCTTTCCCTCTTACCTGTCCTCCATGTGTGGTGAGGATCTGTCACTCTCTACCTGTCATCTATATGTAGGAAATCCCTTCATGTGTTGCGGCTATTGAACAGTCACGAGACATGCAGGTGCAGGGACTCAAACATATTTTTCAAGCACACTGAAAACACTCGGTTAGCACTTGGGCATGCTCAGATAATTTGTAAACCAAAAAAGGAAAAACGCCCTAAAATTTTTTTTATTATGTCATCATAAAATCATAATATAAATAGAACTACCAACACCACTGATGGGTCTGGGCGGGGAGATGCTACAGCCGGCGTGTTACAGGAACTCTTAATAAAGAAAATTATTCCTGGCTAGATCCCTATCAGGACTCCTAATGTACTGAAATCCTTCCTGACAGTGGAGGTTGGCACCCTACAATTCGACTTGGCGCCCCCACTCAACATGGTGTGTATGGTGTTGGGGTGTGGGCGTGGGTAGTTGCTAGGGTCCGATTAGGGCCAGAAGGGACAGCCGACGTTGAGTGGGGGCGCCAAGCTGGCAGTGTCCGCCTAAATGGACAGAGAGAGAGGACCTTGTACAGAACCCCAGGCAGCAAGGGACTGAGAACACAGCGCAGTAAGGAAGGCTTCCAACCCCACCTGGCTAGGGGAATTCCGAATCGCTTCCAGGCTGTCCGGATTCCAAAGACCACCTGTAACCTGTACCTGAACTGCATCACTAAAAGGTAAAGAGACTACAACCTTGTGTCCTTTAGTTCTTTCCTGTCCTCCACCGTTAACCATTACTTTTACCAGCTACACCGGGAGCCCTGAGGACCAAGCTCTACCTGTGGGTAGCTATACCATCTAAGCTGCCAAGCCATCAGACCCAGAGGACTCCTTTAAGCAGCATCGGCCACCCCTGGACGAATACCACAGGTGGCATCACAAACATTACTCTTCAGACTTTATTTACCATTAAGAAAAAGAACCCAGCACTCAACTGATGCTTTAGTGCAATTTTAATCGTAGTAGTACCCAATAAACGTTTCGGTCCTTGAATGGACCTTCGTCAGTAACGTACTGTAGAATAATAGAATAGACCGTATGGTCATAGGGTACAAAAAAGCAGCGTCTTATGTGTGAGTCAGATAGGAGCGGTACTGAGGAGACCGAGCTGGATGGTGGTGCTGTCAGACGCGGTGTCCACCGCTAGTGGTGGACACCGCGTCTGACAGCACCACCATCCAGCTCGGTCTCCTCAGTACCGCTCCTATCTGACTCACACATAAGACGCTGCTTTTTTGTACCCTATGACCATACGGTCTATTCTATTATTCTACAGTACGTTACTGACGAAGGTCCATTCAAGGACCGAAACGTTTATTGGGTACTACTACGATTAAAATTGCACTAAAGCATCAGTTGAGTGCTGGGTTCTTTTTCTTTATAGTCTATGAAGGTGTGGGAACCTAACCTAGCACCATTCTTCTCCAGTAGTGCACACGGTTTTTGTATCTTTTATTTACCATTACACTTTAACCCCCTTTTATTGGACGCCTAGGGCCACGGACCGAGTCACTGTCACTGCGACACATGCCTTAAAGAAGCGGACCGGTACCGACTCGAGTACCCCATGGTCCTAGCGGGCACTCCACATAATCAATATTTCAGATGTTTTACATACAGTGGAGGATGTTAGTTTTAGAGCCTAAAAACCTGCTTACAGGTCCCCTTTAGCTTTACACACTGCAAGTGTGTAAATGTCTCCATAAAATGTGGTCTAAGGGGCAGAGTTCTCCTTGAGGAGAGTGACATCCAGGCTCTAGCATGCCAATGTAAGGAGGCTTATTCGCCGTGCAATGCTCCTCCAAGATGCTGCAACTGACACAGAACTTCCATCACAGTGCCTTTGCTATATGCAAAAACAACAATTCCAATAATCTGATTATATAAGGAAATTGCTGAAAATGCAATCCCATAAAATAGTTATTGGAACTAACACAGCCGAGCATCACTGCAACCCATTGATATTATTAACAGTTACATTTTAATGGAGATTGCTTTATCCGACAAAACGATTTCCCCCCAGGGATGACGGTAATGGATGCACTTTGCATAGTGATGCTAATCATTTCCAGAATGAATAAACACCTCCGGAGTTATTTTCGAATACGCTACATCCGAGCTATGATGAGGTGAGGTTTTATGTGCTGGGTCTGTCCTATTGGTCCCTGTTTTATTGTACAGGTAAAACGGTAAAAAAGACAGGAAATGTTACTGTCCATTGTCCTTATATCTTGTGGCAGTGCATTCTTGTGATCGTCTTCTCAATATATTAATTAGATCTTAGAGATGAGCGAATCTTTTGAATTGGATATTTTCCATCTTCATCATTTTTTTATTAAATTTAATTTGCATATAATTGATTTGCTGTGAATCAAAAGTACTGCAATGCCCTCGAGGTCTCCTAGCACTGTATCCAATTTTTAACACGACAACAGCCTTAGCCATGTCAAAGTGACTTCAACATCTATGGCTATGGGAATACATATGGTAACCATTCATTGCTGTGCTGTCACACACTGTCTGTACAGTTTGGTCAGTGTTTTATGGCTTTCTAGCCTTACATCCTTGGCCAACCTGTGACATCCTCTTACTATCCAGACTCACTACAAAATAGCTCCTGCATTCCCTTCTGCTATATATTTTATGATCGTCCCTCCTGATTAGCTGAGCTATACTGTGTGGTGCGATAGGCCATGCCGAAGGTCATGAGAGCCTTCCCTGGTTGGTAACATATTCTGCAATGTGTAAAAATGGGGATGGACATTTTTGGCGATTCGCATGTAGCAACAAATAGATTCTGTCATGTTCCGCAATTTGGGAATTATTCTGTCATACACACAGCCAACCAATAACTAAGCATTTTTCAGTCTTGGTGGGCATGGTGTTGGTCACATTGGCAGCTGAATGCTTTTATTATGCCAGTGACAGCCATTCAGAAACTCCAAGGGGTTCTCACTAGGGTGCCTGCCAAAATGGTTCACAGAAGGGTGCCGGCTCCTATAGTTCACAGAAGGGTGCCGTCTCTTATGGCTAAAAGAAGGGTGCCAGCTCCTATGGTTCAAGGAAGGGTGTCGGCTCCTATGGTTCACAGAAGGAAACTGTCTCCAATGGTTCACAGAAAGGTGTCGGCTCCTATGGTTCACAGAAGGATACTGGCTCCTATGTTTGACAGAAGGATACTGGCTCCTATGGTTCACAGAAGGATACCGCCTCCTATGGTTCACAGAAGGGTGCCGGCTCCTATGGCTCACAGAAGGGTGCCGACTCCTATGTTTCACAGAAGGATACCGGCTCCTATGGTTCACAGAAGGGTGCCGGTTCCTATGGTTCACAGAAGGGTGCCGGCTCCTATGGTTCACAGAAGGATACCGGCTCCTATGGTTCACAGAAGGATGCAGGCTCCTATGGTTCACAGAAGGGTGTCAGCTCCTATTGTTCACTGAAGGATACCGTCTCCTATGGTTCACAGAAAGGTGTCGGCTCCCATGGTTCACAGAAAAATACCGGCTCCTATGGTTCACAGAAGGGTGCCGGTGCCTATGGTTCACAGAAGGGTGTCGGCTCCTATTGTTCACTGAAGGATACCATCTCCTATGGTTCACAGAAAGGTGTCGGCTCCTATGGTTCACAGAAGGGTGCCGGTGCCTATGGTTCACAGAAGGGTGCCGGTTCCTATGGTTCATGGAAGGGTGTTGGCTCCTATGGTTCACAGAAGGATACTGTCTCCTATGGTTCACAGAAAGGTGTCGGCTCCTATGGTTTACAGAAGGATACTGGCTCCTATGTTTCACAGAAGGATAACGGCTCCTATGGTTCACAGAAGGATACCGGCTCCTATGGTTCACAGAAGGGTGCCGGCTCCTATGTTTCACACAAGGATACCGGCTCCTATGGTTCACAGAAGGGTGCCGATTCCTATGGTTCAGAGAAGGGTGTCGGCCCCTATGGTTCACAGAAGGATGCAGGCTCCTATGGTTCACAGAAGGGTGTCGGCTCCTATTGTTCACTGAAGGATACCGCCTCCTATGGTTCACAGAAGGGTGCCGGCTCCTATGGCTCACAGAAGGGTGCCGACTCCTATGTTTCACAGAAGGATACCGGCTCCTATGGTTCACAGAAGGGTGCCGGTTCCTATGGTTCACAGAAGGGTGCCGGCTCCTATGGTTCACAGAAGGATACCGGCTCCTATGGTTCACAGAAGGATGCAGGCTCCTATGGTTCACAGAAGGGTGTCAGCTCCTATTGTTCACTGAAGGATACCGTCTCCTATGGTTCACAGAAAGGTGTCGGCTCCCATGGTTCACAGAAAAATACCGGCTCCTATGGTTCACAGAAGGGTGCCGGTGCCTATGGTTCACAGAAGGGTGTCGGCTCCTATTGTTCACTTAAGGATACCATCTCCTATGGTTCACAGAAAGGTGTCGGCTCCTATGGTTCACAGAAGGGTGCCGGTGCCTATGGTTCACAGAAGGGTGCCAGTTCCTATGGTTCACGGAAGGGTGTTGGCTCCTATGGTTCACAGAAGGATACTGGCTCCTATGTTTCACAGAAGGATAACGGCTCCTATGGTTCACAGAAGGACACCGGCTCCTATGGTTCACAGAAGGGTGCCGGCTCCTATGTTTCACACAAGGATACCGGCTCCTATGGTTCACAGAAGGGTGCCGATTCCTATGGTTCAGAGAAGGGTGTCGGCCCCTATGGTTCACAGAAGGATGCAGGCTCCTATGGTTCACAGAAGGGTGTCGGCTCCTATTGTTCACTGAAGGATACCGGCTCCTATGGTTCACAGAAGGATGCAAGCTCCTATGGTTCACAGAAGGGTGTCGGCTCCTATTGTTCACAGAAGGATACTGTCTCCTATGGTTCACAGAAAGGTGTCGGCTCCTATGGTTTACAGAAGGATACTGGCTCCTATGGTTCACAGAAGGGTGCCGGTTCCTATGGTTCACAGAAGGGTTCCGGCTCCTATGGTTCACAGAAGGGTGCAGGCTCCTATGGTTCACAGAAGGGTGTCGGCTCCTATTGTTCACTGAAGGATACCGTCTCCTATGGTTCACAGAAAGGTGTCGGCTCCTATGGTTTACAGAAGGATACTGGCTCCTATGGTTCACAGAAGGGTGCCAGCTCCTATGGTTCACAGAAGGGTGCCGACTCCTATGGTTCACAGAAGGTTACCGGCTCCTATGGTTCACAGAAGGGTGCCAGCTCCTATGGTTCACAGAAGGGTGCCGACTCCTATGGTTCACAGAAGGTTACCGGCTCCTATGGTTCACAGAAGGGTGCCGGTTCCTATGGTTCACAGAAGGGTGCCGGCTCCTATGGTTCACAGAAGGATACCGGCTCCTATGGTTCACAGAAAGGGTGCCTGCTGCTATGGTTCACAGAAGGGTATCGGCTCCTATGGTTCACAGAAGGATACTGTCTCCTATGGTTCACAGAAAGTGTCGGCTCCTATGGTTCACAGCAGGATACTGGCTCCTATGGTTCACAGAAGGGTGCCAGCTCCTATGGTTAACAGAAGGATACCGGCTCCTATGGTTCACAGAAAGGTGTCGGCTCCTATGTTTCACAGAAGGATACCGGCTCCTGTGGTTCACAGAAGGATACTGGCTCCTATGGTTCACAGAAGGATACTGGCTCCTATGGTTTACAGAAGGATACTGGCTCCTATGGTTCACAGAAGGGTGCTGGCTCCTATGGTTTACAGAAGGATACCGGCTCCTATGGTTCACAGAAGGATACCGGCTCCTATGGTTTACAGAAGGGTGCCGGCTCCTGTGGTTCACAGAAGGATACTGGCTCCTATGGTTCACAGAAGGGTGCTGGCTCCTATGGTTCACAGAAGGGTGCTGGCTCCTATGGTTTACAGAAGGATACTGGCTCCTATGGTTCACAGAATGATATCAGCTCCTATGTTTCACAGAAGGATATCAGCTCCTATGGTTCACAGAAGGGTGTCGGCTCCTATGGTTCACAGAAGAATACCGGCTCCTATGGTTCACAGAAGGGTGCCGGCTCCTATGGTTCACAGAAGGGTGTCGGCTTCTATGGTTCACAGAAGGGTGCCGGCTCTTATGGTTCACAGAAGGGTGCCGGTTCCTATGGTTCACAGAAGGGTGCCAGCTCCTATGGTTAACAGAAGGGTGCCGGCTCCTCTGGTTCAATGAAGGATACTAGCTCCTATGGTTCACAGAAGGGTGCCGGCTCCTATGGTTCACAGAAGGGTGCCAGCTCCTATGGTTAACAGAAGGGTGCTGGCTCCTATGGTTCACAGAAGGGTGCCGGCTCCTATGGTTCACAGAAGGGTGCCGGCTCCTATAGTTCACAGAACGGTGTCGGCTCTTATGGTTCACGGAGGGGTGCCGGCTGTTTGTGATAGATCCATCGCAGATGTCCCTTCCATAGTATTCTATGTCAGAATTGTCTTCATGTCATCTTATGGTCAACAATGGCAATTGCCTATCGCCTATTATTTGTGCATAGCCACAATAATTTCAGTCTTGTTATTAGCCTTTTTTAAATCTTCATACTTCTTTATTGTTTGTGACTGTATGAAATTCCTCCTAGAATGTGATGCCCATGGCGAAAATGTATTCGAATATTTTATTGATACTTTGATCTCATGATTAATTGGGAGATTGTTGTAATTAAAATTGTAACTTTTGTCACTGCTCGCGATAATGGAAAGCTTCCTTCACATGCTTTTTATACAGACGCAGTCTACCATTAATCATCGTAATGCAAATTAAAGGCACATTATAACAATAGACCATGGGAAATTAGTCCGACATGCATACGGTGGATTCTATCATGCACACACTATACATGTTTATACAGTTTTGCACATGTTGACTCATATATCGTACACTTTTTACAGATACAGTATATCTATTTGTGCAAAAAAGGTTTATATACATACCGTATGTACACACACATGGATCAGCCATAATATTAAGCCATTGTAAGGGGAAGTTACGAATGGATCTCTCAGTAGGTTGCATGTGTTATGTAGCAGATGAATAATGAAATTAATGTGTTGGAAGCAGGAAAAAAAGGGCAACTATGTGGGGCTTTGATAAGGGCCAAATTGTGACTTGAGGACAGAGTTGTCAGAAATTGATTTAGATTTATCTTTTGTTATTTTTAGCAAATAAAATATTAACATTTTTATTTTTGAAAGGATTCCTACATTGTAGATAGATAGACAGATAGATAGACTTTTCATTGGTCCCTTAGAACCAGCTCACCAATGGAATCTCAGTTAACCCATTCTGCAGCCAGCCATAGATAGTGCAACATTTTTACTAAAACCCAGCTGCAAAATTTTTTTTAGGCAAAAAGTACATACATTTAAGAAAAAGAAATTGCTGCCAATGACGCACAATCCCTTTAATCCTCAAAGGACACAGCCATATGATGAAGTTTCTATGGACCTCACATCCTGCCAGCACCTTCTTCAGGGTGGTTTTGCACATTGTTTTTTACACATTTTCTGTGCCATACGAGTATATTGATGTTATGTCTGCACCAAACCTACCGTGTGCGTTTCCTCACTTTTTAGTCACACACAGCCCGCCCCCGACCTAAGAACTGGTAACTTATACATCCCCAATTAGTTACTGCAATGGTTAATAATACTGGGACTATCCCAGGGTTTATCAGCTGGATTCATTTTCTGCTATTTAAACATATTTTTGCAATTAGATTTGGCTGCTAAACTTCACAACGCCGAATCAACTTTGCTTCGGGGACTTTTTGATAAATTGCTTTCCTATATCTTTTTTTATTGCAAAACTTTGACTTTCTTTCCAGTTCTGTTAGTCTCCCCCCCCTTTTTAATTTTTGTTTTACTTTGGCAATCATCTTGCCTCTGGCCTGCCGTTGAATCAACATTTTCTGCAGCACGGTACAAATAACAGACACTGAAGAAATGACAGACTGTAAATTAAGATTGATGTTGTGGGCAATGGAGACGCAGAACAGTAGAGCTGGGAGTTTTGGATACCATATTGTCTGGCACTTGAGAAGATATTGTTGGTTTGGTAGGGGCTCAGCTACAGGAGGCTTCCATTAACCGTGTGAGAATGTCGTGGGAGGATGGATGGAGTATCCACTACTTCTATTTTTCTTATGTAAAATTAGTTTTCTTTTCTCGAAGTTGCTCTTCTGAGAAATAGTTGTTTTGGTTCTGGAACAATGGAGCTGAACTTGTAGATATTGAGCTTTTCTCAGCTTGTTCTTTCAGCAAAGTCCAGTGAATTATTATGAAAGTTGTGGTTCTATATCAGCAGTAAAATCATGGTTGTTGCATACAAAGGACTATCAGGTTGATTTCCCAGGATGTAACTAGAGTAAGCCCCTAAAAGGCCCTTTACAAGAAGCAATGATCAAGGAAATTATGCTCAAAAATATAACCATCAGAATGGAAATGATGATGTTCTGATCACCAATCAATGACCTCAATGGTCAGCCAAAACAGTGATCAGGATATTATCATTCCTAGCTTGGTAAAAACCCAGCTGCGGGTTAATATAAAGAAACACTTACCTCACTCACTCCCCTTCCCGGGGTGAACTGGTGAGTCTCCGCCGCTTCTCCCGGTGTCTGGCATTGGCTTCAGCGCTGATGTCATGTGGACAGCCAGTCAGTGAGCTCAGTGGCTCCACCAGTGTGGATGAAATACCCCATTCAGAGTCACTGAGCTCACCGATTGGCAGCCACGCTGTTGATGTGATGTCAGCAGTACAGCCAATCACCCCAATGGTGGAGACTCATAGGTGGACTCGGGGATGGTGAATAAAGCATGGGATATTCATTTAGTGAAAGAAGAGAGCAACACCTTTAAGATCTTATGTACATGGTCATTTTACAACTATGTACGAGTTTTGAGTAATTTGTATCTGCAGTACGGTAACCCCATAAGTCTATAGGGCATAAGTGAACCACCATATGTCACCAACTTCATTCAAGGGCTTATATAGATTTTGGGGAGGAAAGAAAGTGCCATTTTCGATTGACCACTTATTGCTTCCAGTGCTTCTCGGGAAGAATACATTCTAAATACGACGTATCACAGAGCCATTTTATAACATTAAACTATGGTACACACCAGCTAAATGTCCAAGTTAGGCCAGTTTGATACGTCCGACATTCATGGTCCGTGTACTGATCACGATCTCCAGATCAGCAAAGTGTCTTCTGACCAGGAGTCGATAGATACATAGGCTTACGAGTCTGAGTTCGTGTTGGAAGGCTGGTTGGCCATGGTCAGTCATGTGAATTTGGCCTAAAATGGAGAACAATGGCCAGGAAAAAAAGCATGCTAAACAATATAATGAGCGAGCTCCTATCATCAAATCCAATTTGTTAAGGCCACATAATTTGAAACATCCTCCTCCAAAAGAGTCTAAAGACTCGTCACGTGCCCCCCTTCACCAAAACTGACAATTTGAAAGAAGGGGACACCACTAGATATTATGGCCTGGAGACAAGTTTCCTTTGATGTTTCCACCAGTGTGAATTGAGTCCATGTACATTGAAGAATGAAAATATGAGCTGCTTTTTAATGGTATAATTCCAGCATGGTCTACGATAGCACATTTCAACAAAATTAGATGTTTTTGTGTCTAAAAGATCCCATGGATATTGGTGGTTTATTTCTTTGGCAGGAACCACTTTCAATTATCCTGCTATTATTCTTCGTATTTCTGCCTGTTCCAGAACATTTCTGCAAATCCTCAAGTGACAGTGTCCAGACTTTTCTGTTTGTACAGTTGTTTGATTAATGCACCTTTACTAAAAGTAGTTGTAAACTTTGAATTGTGTTCTGTCCTTAACTGCATGTCCAATGTAGGATTGTTTTTTTCTTATGCTTCGGATGAAATCAAATCCAAAATATTGTTTACATGTAAAATCATTTTGTAGCAATTGACAATATGTGTGGATATTTACTGCTGCAATTAAAATTATTCAATCCCCATTGCAAATTAGGTTTATTAGTAAATTTGGCAAACTTTCTGTTGTTTGCAATAATTCAATGAAACTCCAAGCGTGAGAACGGCATTTAAAAGACTTCCAACATGGCGGCATCACTTCAAAGTCTAATTCCACCCCCCAACCCTCTCTAGACTTCCTCACATGATGTGTTTGCAGGTTGATGATGGGTTGACATGGCAGAAACTAAAAAATTGGAGTGTCGACTTCATATGTATAATTAATTAACATCACTTTATTTGACACAAAAGTATTAATTGCACAAATCAAAAATAATCAAAACGAGGTGAACATAAGGAAGATATAGTATCACCCTGAGAATGAGAACACATGGGCAAAAAGGATCATCAGTTAATGTGCACAGATCAAGGTTTAGGGCAAATCATAAATAGGGGAAAGTAGTTCAGTCTGCATAATAGCCTAACTCGCCACTCAGATGAGTCCCATAGATATATATGCTAGTCAAGAAAACATCAATAAAGCGCATGTGCATATGGCATGACTCACCAATCATATGAGTACCATAATGCTTATCAACTACCAACAATAACAGCATGCTAGCAAAATACATGCACATATATAAATCATACTGGATGAAGCTTACCCATGATAAAGTGCAAGTGCAAAATCCCAGGCGACAGCCTCAACGTGCATTTCGCTTTAGCTTTTTCACAGGGCTATCAAATGGTATTACTCTCAGGAGCTTTATTTGTCTAAAATTATTAGTCTCCTGTAAACTGCAATATTGTAATATGTTGTATAGGCGATCAAGAGATAGCAGGTTCAATATATAAAAGATATGCAAGATATAGATAACAGTTTAAAATACTCATTTCCAAAAACAAATAAAAATAAATTATGTGCATATAAATACATATGTATGTGGTTATACTCGCCTGTGCCTTGTCTTTGTAAGGAGGTGACACACAAGAAGAGTCTGGGGGCGGTTACCTTCTCGGCTCTGTGCCTGGAACCATTGAACTGTGCTGTAGGTTCCCGAGGGGGCAGACTTAGAGACTGGGACAGGAAGGAAGCGTGCAGAGAGCGGGAAAGGCACAGGTGCAAGGGATAGAGCAGCGTTCAGAGCAGGGTGCAGCTGCGCTCCGGGAGAGAGAGACCTCCCGGTCTGAGGACAAATACAAGGAGACTGCCCAGAAAGACTGCATCTTGTGAGTACATGAAAGCGGACTCTGTTGTGACTGGAGAGGGTCTCTTTGAGACCCGTGTAGAGACATTGGCCCGTGGAGAGACTTTGACCCCCTGGTCCCCGTGGTACCAGTACAGAGACTGTGATTCCTAGTACAGAGACTTAACCATGCAGAGCCCCTGATTCCTGGTACAGAGACTTAACTGTGCAGAGCCCCTGATTCCTGGTACAGAGACTTAACAGTGCAGAGCCCCTGATTCCTGGCTGTGCTGTAAAGCTAAAGACTCAGAGTCTGTGCATACCACATTAACTCCCGAAAACCCAGGCAGCAGGCTCCTAGAGACTACTCAGCCCACGGACAACAGAGGGACAACAAGTGCCACTGTTTCTCGGCACCTACGTTGGAGAAGACGACCCTTCAAGCAAGTCCTCATCAGACTGATAAGTGTTTTTTTCTCAAGAAATCTTGCTTACTTCTGTTACATTGTTTTACTCCCATATTTTTGCACTGTTTTGTTGCTAGTTATTTCCTATTGCTTCCTCCCTGCGAGGAGAACCTGATTCCCGTTATTAAACCCCTCAACTGTTGGTCTGTCTGTTCCGTTGTGACATACCCAGTACCTGCATACTACTACATTTGGCGTAGTTGGCAGGATGTCACACGGTAGCGCGGACAGGGCAGACCAAACAGCTGGGGAAGTTCCCAGGTCTAGCATTTCCCTGGGAGCCATGTTGAATAATTTGCCACGATTCACTGGGAACAATGTGATGCTGTGGAGTTGGACGGAGCGTATCCGGGGAATGATGCAGATGCATCCCATGACACCAGCCCTGGAGGCAGAAATTGCATTGATGGCCCTGGAGGGGGAGGCGCGGGATTCTGTCATGCATAGGTCCCCCCGGGAGAGAGATACCCTGGACAAAGTGCTGCGCATACTTGAGGAGACGCATGGGGAACCCCACTGACATAGGGGAACTTCGCATGCGACTGTTTCACCGGGTACAACGGGAGGGGGAGACCGTGACCCAATTCATGAACGCCCTACAAGAGCTTCACACTGCTATCAGATGAAAGAACGGTGTAGGGGTTGGGTCAGTTGATGTGGTGCTCAGAGATCAGCTGGTGATGGGACTGCGTGACACAATGATGAAACAGGCACTGCGAGAGCGCATGCGAGTAAAGCCAGACATGACTTTCTCTGAGGTTGGCAGTGAGGTGCGTATGCGAGAACAAGAACAGGGAGTGACAGGGCTGGTGGGAAGGGTGCAGAGCGGGGAGGTTACCACCACCGCAGGCAATATCCCCCAGTGGGTGGAGGACCTGATAATGGAGGTTAGACAGGTCCGTGAAGAAATGGTGACCTCCAGAAGAACTCTGGCAGAAGGGCCCAGTACCTGCATGCTATTACATCTTGAATGGCGGATAGGAATGTGCAGTTTTATGCACAACCAGAAGATTCTATGTCCCATTGTATGTCTGGATAGTAAAAATCATTCGTAATAAGGACCCTAGTATTACTTGCTGCCTTTTTAATTTGTTGCAGCATTTCATCCTCTACCTGTTCAGCTATATTAGGAGGCTTGTAGCAAACTCCAATTAGCAGCTTTCCATTATTGCCATCCCCATGTATATATACCCACACCGACTCTACACTGTCGCAGCGCCCCCTAATGTCATCTTTGAGCGCAGGTTTTAAGTTGGATTTAAGGAAAATACACACCCCTCCACCTTTTTTTTAGTCTTTCCTGTCCTTTCTGAAGGTAGTGTAACCCTGTACATTTGTCATCCAGTCATAGCTTTCATCCAGCGAGGTTTCCAACACGTGCTTTCTGATACGTCCTTTTAACATGCAGATCGTGCAGCTAACATGTTGTATTTTACATTCTGTACATATAACCAGATAAAATATGTATGTTGAATTAAAATTGATGTATGATTTATGCTTTAACTAATAACAGTGGCAATTTAAAGTAACTCTTTAGTTGTCTGTATATGCTGACATCCCTTTACAAATTTTGTGATCACATTCAAGACAGCCCTTAAATTGGTTACCCCCTTTCAGAGAACTTTCTGCTATAAGCTGCAGGAGTTATAAAAAAACACCCACAAACTCTTACCTTTCCCGGGTGCACATTGTACAGTGATAAGATCCTGCGGTGGTCTAAGAGGCAACTTTTCTCCTTGTGGAGATTGACATACCGGCTCTGGCATGACAAGGTAAGGAGGCTTATTCGCCGTGCAATGCTCCTCTGGGAAATGTAATATGCAAATTGCCTCTTAGTAGAGGAAGAGGACTATAACACCACCTGTTGGAAGCAGCAATCTGACAAGTCACTATTGATCCTTTAACGAGCCTTGCAATAAAGCCAAATAAGAATTTATTCATCAACAAACTGCAGCAAGTTCAAATCAGAGCGACCAGAATGGTGACCGGTCTGCAAACCATGTCCGATGAGGAACAGTTACAAGATTTCGGAATGTTTAGCTTGCAAAAAAGAAGACTGAGAGGAAACTTAATAGCTGCCTACAAATATCTCAAGGGCTGTCACATTGTCTGGGATGATTTAGTGAATCCAGCATTGAGCACGATGGACACGAAGACCCAGTTGGTCCCTTCCAACTCTTCCATTCTATGATTCTATGATTCTAAGAATCTCAACTTACAGACATGGTGTTTCGGGATTTTACCGCTCATCAGTGCAAAGTATGAGAACTGATTTGGTTACGTGAGAGGCTCTGGACTGAGGTCTAATGGGTAACATTTTTCCTTGTGGAGAGTGACATACTGGCACTGGCATGCCAAGGTAAGTAAGGTTATTCACTGTGCAATGCTCCTACTGAGCACACGTCGGAATTAACAACTGTCACATGCTCAGTACAGCAGCAGTCCCTGAATCGGGCATCACTGATGACACTTTGTTTCAGAGTGACCAAAGCCTGTGCCCCCGATGACAATTGAGTATTTCAGCATGCACTAGGAGCTCTCATATGAGGCGTCAAACAGGAAGAAGGTAAAAAAAATAAAATATAGCAATTAGATAGTGTAATGAGGGAACGATAGGGAATTTTTCATTAAATTATATTAGAAAAGAGATTAGATTATGACATTAGACATCAAATAGGATTAAAATGTTCACGCTCGGACCACCCTTTAAGGGGTTAATGGAAAATTATATTTTACAAATCTTAAAAGGTTATCCCAAAAATATATTTATTTTTACTGGGATTGCCAGGATGCTGACTGATGGGACCGGCCAGCAATCTCAAGAACAGGGCTTTGGGACTCAAGAACGGCTCCATATTGAATGAAGTAGTGGAACGGATGGTAACCTCTGCTCCATTCATTGTGTATTGCACTGCCTGAAAAAGCCAAGTGCAGGGGTCAAGCTTGTGAATCTTCTCTTCATTCTAGAAAGGGCTCAAAAGAAGCCTTGGCCTCAGGTTCTAGAGCTACATTCTCTGAATCACGGGGGTTTCAACAGTCAAGACCCCCAGTGATCAGTAAGTTATACCCTAATCTATGATAGGATGGAGGATAATAAGGATGTCAAACCACATAGAATAGAGGGTTGGTGTATGAGAACTTAAGAGGATTGATCAGGATTTGAAAAATATGATTGGCCTCTTAAAAATGAGCGCTACACCTGTCTTCAGGTTGTGCCTGTTATTGCAATGATCTTAGCGTTCTCCAGTTGTTACTCTTAAGCTATTAAATTCTGCTGTAAATCACTAATCGAGGCATTTAGGCCTCTTTCACACTTCCGTCTTTTTCCTCCCTTCGAAATCCGTCGAGTTTTGAAAAAACAGGGTCCTGCAAAAAAATTTGCAGGATCCTGTTTTTTCCCATAGATTTGTATTAGCGATGGATTGTGACGGATGGCCATCCGTTTCACTGGATCCAGAAAATATCGGTCCATCGGGCAGAGAAAATGTTCAGAGGAATTTTTTTTTGCACGTTGGAAAATCGCTCAGCGACGGGTCCTGCGCTGTCCGTCGCTGGCTACAATGGAAGCCTATGGACGCAGGATCCATCGCTGACCGTCAAACAAAAGAATCCAGCGACGTATCCCGTTTTTTCACTCTGAGCATGCCTCGAAGAATTTTCAAGTCATTGAAAAATATCTCCCTCTCCCTCCCTCTCCCTCTTCCCTCCCTCTCCCTCTCTCTGTCTCCCTCCTTCCCTCTCCCTCCCTCCCTCGCTCTCTCCCTCTCCCTCCCTCCCTGTCCCTCTCTCTATCCCTCTCTCTCTCCCTCCCTCCCTTTCCGTCTCTCTCTCCCTCCCTCCCTCTCCCTCTCCCTCCCTTCCTCTCCCTCTCTCTCTCCCTCCCTACTTCTCCCTCTCCCTCTCTCTGCCTCCCTCCCTCTCTCTCCCTCTCCCTCCCTCCCTGTCCCTCTCTCTCTCCCTCCCTGTCCCTCTCTCTCTCCCTCCCTCCCTCTCCCTCTCTCTCTTCCTCCCTCCCTATCCCTCTCTCTCTCTCTCTCTCCCTCTCTCTCTCTCTCTTTCTCTCTCTCTCTCTCTCCCTCTCCCTCTCTCTCTCTCTCTCTCTCGAAATTTCTCCATTGAAATTCAGGCAATAACACAAACAACGCAACCGTCAAAACACTGGATGCGTTACACATGTTTTTCACTATTTCCGCGACGTCCGTCGATACGTCACAACAACGCATTACGACGCCTGCCAGCAGATGGAAGTGTAAAAGAGGCCTCATAAGCTGCACCATCCTGCCCAGGGGTGATCTTGCGTATCGATGGGCTGCCATCATTACCTGCAGAAGACAACTATGGCTGAATTAAAAAAATAAAACTAATAAAATACAACCAGACCAAGAGGTCTCCTAGCACAGAGGGAAAGGGGCATGCAACCATTCCCCTCCACGCCTCGGGATCCCTTGATCTGCTTTTCTTGCATTGGTTTAATTTTTGCTATCACTTTCTTTTACTCATGCTATCTCATAAGTTGCTTTATGCATTTTTGAATGTTTTTTTCCCCATCTTATTAAATATACGTTCTCAGGAGGATCCTAGGCTGCTTGTTACTGCTTTTTTGTTGCATTTGAAAGAAAAGAGTGCAGCCCAATGGGTGCCATTGTAACTTATATGCTCTTTTCAACCATTTTTAAAAGGTTTGGTCTTATATGAGCCGTTTTGTAGTTTTATGATAGGTTTTGTGGTGTTTTCATTTTACCTGCATCCTTATCACATCTGATTTCCTTTTGCATGGCTCAGTTACTATATAATGAGCATTATTGGCACTTCTTCACATTTCTCTGCAGAACTCAACAATTTTGAAAATCAACAAGTGGAAAGAGAAGAGGTCAGGAGCAGGGGCAAGTCTGTCTTTCTTTTTTTATTATAAATAATCAAACAACAGTTGATTTAACATAAAATTACCGTATTTTTCGGGTTATAAGACGCTCCAGATTATAGGACGCACCCCAAATTTTGATATGAAAAATAGGATAAAAACTTTTTTTTAAAAGATGGTGGTGCTTCTTATAACCCATGCATCTTATTGCTTACTGGGGGTGGTGGCTGCGTTGAAGCAGGGTCCAAGAGTCGCTGCTGGAGGAGGCAAGAGTGGAGCATTGCTGCAGGCCGCAGGCTGGGATGAGGGGGTGTTCGGATGTGTGGCGCGCCACTGCGGGTGTCTGATACTGCGGGTGGTGTGCCGACATTTTGTGAAAGGCCAGAGCCCTCGCAGTTACATGGTTTCCTATGCGGTGGACTCCGAGAAAATGGCTGCCAGGGGCCGCACATGCGCAGATGGAGATCTTGGCATCAAGATTTTGGGAGATGAGATATCAGTGCTGGGAAAACAGGAAAAAAAATTCCAAGTGGGGAGAAATTGTGAGAAAAAACCCCATAATTCTGACATTGTTTTTTAGAGATTGTTTTTAAGGTGTACATAATGTGATAAAAATTACCTCGCAATACATTTCTCCTCATCAGTACGATTACAGTGATTCAAAAAAATGTCCAGTTTTTTTAAAATATTTTGGTGGTGAAAAAAAAAATCAGAATTAAAAAAAAAAATTCTGGATTTTCTTGCCATTTTCCAAGACCAGTAAAGTTTTCATTTTTCAGTTGATGAAGCTGTGTGATGGCTTACTTTTTGAAGGGTGAGATGACAGCTTTGTGGATATCATTTTGGAATAGATGTGACTTTTTGACCGCTTGTTATAGCCTTTTTTGTTGTATTGCAGTGTTTTTTTTTTACTTTTGACATTCTTGATTTTTTTTCTATTTATGGTGCTTACCAATTGGGTTAATTATTTTTACATTTTGATAGATTGGATATCTTTAATAAAAGGCGTTGATTTTAACTTTTTTTTTTTTTTATTTTTTTTTTTATATTTTTTAAAACTTTTCACTGTACTTGTTAGTCCAGTTAGGGGACTTGAACCTGCGACAATCAGATCGCTTGTGTTATATACAGCGATGCATATAGTAAAATTATGGTCTCCTTGCAAAACTCGACTACATAGCTGGGTTTTAAGGGAGCTCTGTAAAGATATGCATCTGGGTCTTTAACAGACTCTTGACTGTCATAACAACCCACTGGTGATGCGCGATCATGTCACGGAAGCCATCCGTGATTGTTAGAAGCAAGTCCTAGCTGTATAACCCACAGCCATCACCTGCCAAGCATGGGGCGTTCACTCCGTGAGCCCGATCCATAGACTAGCTTCTGACTTGCACCATACATACACGGCGGGTGTCATGAACGGGTTAAGGAAGTGGCGTACACTTTTTTTTTTCCAACCAGGCGTATCTCAATACCTGAAGCGGATAAAAACTCTCAAAAGACTGAAGAACTGACAGAAAACTGGTTTTACAATGGAAGTGAATAGGAAAAGTCTTTCAAGTTTTTTTTAGCAATATTTTAGGCAGCTTATGGAGCATACCTGCTCAAAAACTACATACCCACATACCCTTTAGGAATGGATTAGAAATATTATGGGTATGTTCACACTGAGTTTTTGGAGCAGAAACTCCAAGTTATTCCGAAATAGTTGCATTTCTGTTTCAAAAGATCAGCAACAAAAAGTAAAAACCTCAGTGTGAACACACCCTAAGAATTGCGCAACTAGCACTAGATATCGAAAACCAGTGGAACCTTCTAAGGGTGAAGATAATGAAGGAACTGCATGTAACACTAGGAGGCCTTATTGGGAGGTCTAATGCCTTTAATGGAAATGTGTTACATGTTTAATATAAGATAAAGTACAATAATTTCTATACCTACTGATGAGAACTTACAGGACAATTGCTCCAGAAATGATCCTACCTGTTCTTTCAGTGTATAATATATGTGCTCAAATCGCTCTTCTGCTATAGATTATAGAAAAATGTGGGATGAGGAGGACGAGACAGTGGATGACACCATCAGAAACGGAGATGTAAGGGAGAGAAGACTGAGGAGGCCACGCATGGGTAAGGCCTCTTTCACACTTGTGTCGTGTGGCATCCGTCGTTTTGGGAAAAAAACGGATCCTGCAAATGCGTTTTTTCCCATAGACTTGTATTAGCGACGGATCGCGACGGATGGCCACACGTCGCGTCCGTCGTGCACTGGATGCGTCGTGTTTTGGCAGACCGTTGGCACGAAAAAACGTTACATTGCGCGGTCGGAACTCCGCCCCCTCCTCCTTGGGACATAGAATGGGCAGCGGATGCGTTGAAAAACTGCATCCGCTGCCCACGTTGTGCACAATTTTCACAACGTGTGTCGGTACGTTGGGCCGACGCATTGCAACGGCCCGGTACCGACGCAAGTGTGAAAGACGCCTAAGTCATTATTTACATCATAATATTGGAAGATAACAATACCCAATGTTCATTATACACTTTGTGGGAAAGTTGGCAACAAATGGGAAGTGACAAATGTAGATTCCGAATGTGCAGGTGACACAAAATTCGGTTATCCAGCAGGACACAATATATATCAGAAGTAAATGTTTGTCAACATCAACGAGATGTTATTTTATATATATGTAATCTAGCCCCTGGAAGTAGTCATGTGAATGGGCCACCCTTTGAACGTTGGGGTCCAGCTACAGGAAATTTTGTGTTGCTGGTGTGTGTGCGACATTGTACCCAGATCTGCTGCTTCCATCGTCAGTCCCATTGCACTTAGTGCAGTCCTGCTGCCGTTAACCATTTCACTGAATAAGCCAGACCAGTCCGTTAAAACAATGTCCATTTAATATTCCGCTAAACTGGTGAACAGTGGATGACATTATCCTTCTCCATCTTCCACACAATACACCAGCTCCATTCTCAGAGTTACAGTTTTCACTTTGTTCCCTGCACTGTGAGAATTCAGAGGCCTGCAGCCACGTATAGTAACTGCAGATTTTCATCTAAAACCTGGACGCACCCTTTAATTGTAAAATCAAGACCTGCAGCCAATCCTAACAGCGTGTAATATCCTCACTGTCAGGATTCAGCTCTGCTTGCTGGTTCTAGCAGTCATCACATGGCCACTTCACTTATATGCAATTTTCATACTTACGCTGTTATGTGACAACGAGCTTCTCTTCCTGCTTCTCTCAGTTTTTCACTGAACATTGAATTAGGGAGAACAGCTCGTCGGCACAAGACTAAGTGTGCAAATCGCATATCTATGTGCTTGGGGGGCGTCAAATTGAATTATTTCCCCGGGTGCCAGAAAATCTAGCTACACCTCTGATGAACAGAAAATCGCCAGTGTGAAGGGGGCTAATAAAAAAAAGTTTCTCCCCCGTGTGGTTGTGGTTTGTCCTTATGAAGATGTTGGATAACCTCGAAACGCGTTGTCGAATAAAACCGCATCTACACTCCATTTGGTTTTTCTATTGTGTATTGTAACTCCGGCAGCGCGGCTTTGCACCTAATTCATCCTACAGCATTTCAATTAAAAATTCTTGTAATTTTTTCTATCAGATTTAGAAAAACTGCGGGCCTGGGAGGAGTACAAGAACCTGGAGTCCACTGGAGGTCCCTGTAAGTACTATGCACCTTCATAATTATTTTGGAAACCCCAGGGACAGATTGGCTGCCTGATTACACAGAGTTCACTCAACTTTACCCAAATCTTGCATATATATATATTATTCAAGATTGCCTGTCCACGTCTGTCCTCCTTTCTACTCCTCTTTTCTCATGACCTACTTGGGTGCACCATTGAACAGACATTTATGTTATACTAGATGGTGGCCCGATTCTATCGCATCGGGTATTCTAGAATATGCATGTCCACGTAGTATATTGCCCAGCCACTTAGTATATTGCCCAGCCACGTAGTATGCTCCATGCAGTTATGGCCCCATAGATGCTCCATATAATGCTCCATGCAGTTATGGCCCCATAGATGCTCCATATAATGCTCCATGCAGTTATGGCCCCATAGATGTCCCATATAATGCTCCATGCAGTTCATTATGGCCCCATAGATGCCCCATATAATGTTCCATGCAGTTATGGCCCCATAGATGTCCCATATAATCCTCCATGCAGTTATGGCCCCATAGATGTCCCATATAATGCTCCATGCAGTTCATTATGGCCACATAGATGCCCCATATAATGCTCCATGCAGATATGGCCCCATAGATGTCCCATATAATGCTCCATGCAGTTATGGCCCCATAGATGTCCCATATAATGCACCATGCAGTTATGGCCCCATAGATGCCCCATATAATGCTCCATGCAGTTATGGCCCCATAGATGCTCCATATAATGCTCCATGCAGTTATGGCCCCATAGATGTCCCATATAATGCTCCATGCAGTTATGGCCCCATAGATGTCCCATATAATGCTCCATGCAGTTATGGCCCCATATAATGCCCCATGTAATGCTCCATGCAGTTATGGCCCCATATAATGCCCCATATAATGCTCCATGCAGTTATGGCCCCATAGATGCCCCATATAATGCTCCATGCAGTTCTTTATGGCCTCATTGACGCTCCATACAGCATTGTACCACATGTAATGCTGCTGCTGCAATAAAAAAATAAAAAATCACATACTCACCTCTCGTTGCTGCTCCTCAGCGTCCCGTCTCTCCACACTGACTGTTCAGGCAGAGGGCGGCGCGCACACTAATACGTCACCGCACCCTCTGACCTGCACAGTCACTGCAACATGACGGGAAGACGGAGGGGCGCCCGGCGGATGGAACGCGGACAGGTGAATATGAAATACTCACCTGCTCCTAGCGCTCCTGACGCTGTCCCTGCCTGTCCCATGGTACCGCAGCTTCTTCGCGTCTGCGCGAGAAAGACCTGCCATGACGTAAAGGTCACATGACCGTGACGTCATGGCAGGTCCTTCTCGCGCAGGGCCTGTGATGACGTCACGGTCACATGACCGTGACGTCACGGCAGGTCCTTCTCGCGCAGGTGCGCAGGGCCTGTGATGACGTCGCGGTCACATGACCGTGACATCATGGCAGGTCCTTCTCCCATACCACCGGAACCTGCCGCTTGCATGGAGCATAGCGAGGAGCGGGAAAGGCGGCGGAAGGTGAGTATATAATGATTTTTTATTTTTTTTATTATTTTTAACATTAGATGTTTTTACTATTGACGCTGCATAGGCAGCGTCAATAGTAAAAACTTGGTCACACAGGGTTAATAGCAGAGGTAACGGAGTGAGTTACCCGCGGCATAACGCGGTCCGCCGGCATTAACCCTGTGTGAGCGGCGACCGGGAGGGGAGTATGCGGGCGCTGGTCAGTGACTGCGGGGAGTAAAGAGCGGCCATTTTCTTCCGGACTGTGCCCATCGCTGAATCAGCGACTTGGATTCCATGACAGACAGAGGCCGTGACCAATGAATATCCGTGACAGACAGAAGGACAGACAGACGGAAGTGACCCTTAGACAATTATATAGTAGATTAACCCCTTCACTCACCAGAGATTTTTCCTTTTTTGCGTTTTTGCTTTTTTTCACTTCGTTTTTCAAGAGTTCTAACTTTATTTTTATTTTTTTGTAAAAACAGAACTATATGAGTGATTTTTTTGGGCAGGGTGAATTGTAGTTTTTATCGTACAGAGTACTGAAAAACGGGAAAAAAATTGAAAGTGTGATGATATGGGGAAAAAAGCATCTCTTCCATTGTTACAAAGTTTTGTTTTTATAGCATTCCTTGTGTAGTAAAAATTACCTGGAAACATGAATATCCATGTCAGTATGATTCCGGTGATATAAAACTAAAAAAAATTGGGAATTTTGTAAAAAGTAATTTGGTTTGTGCTGCTATTTTCTGGAACTTGTAATTATTTTTTATTTTTCTGTCGATTGAGCTGTGTGAGAACTTGTCTTTTGCATTTCAAGCTGACGATTTTAAAATACCTTTTTTAATGCCTTTTAACAGCGTCATTTAAGGGTACTTATTCCTCAGCGCTGCTTTTTCCTATTGGTTCATTTTGATCACTGTGATAGACCCCATCACAGTGATCAAAATAAAACAAAAAAGTTAATCAAACCCCCTTTATCAACCACTTAGTTAGGTAAAAATGATAAAATAAAAAAATGTATTTATTTCCATTTTCCATTAGGGTTAGGGTAGGGCTAGGGTTAGGGAGGAGCTAGGGTTAGGGTTGGGGCTAGAGCTAGGGTTAGGGTTGGGCTAGGGTTAGGGTTGGGCAATGATTAGGGTTGAGCTAGGGTTAGGGTTGGGTCTGGGGTTAGGGTTGGGGCTAGAGCTAAAGTTAGGGTTGGGGCTAGGGTTAGGGTTGGACTAAGGTTATGTTTGGGCTAAGGTTATGTTTGGGCTAGGGTTAGGGTTGAGGCTAGGATTAGGGTTAGGATTGGGGATAGGGTTGGGTTAGGGTTATGGTTATGGTTGTGGTCATAGTTGGGATTACGGTTAGGGTTGGGATTAGGGTTAGGGGTGGGTTAGGGTTGGGGTTTGTGTTATGGTTATTGTAGGGATTAGGGTTAGGGATGTGTTGGGGTTAGATTTGGAGTTAGAATTGGGAGATTTCCACTGTTTAGGTACATCAGGGGGTCTTTAAACGCGACATGGTGCCCACCATTGATTCCAGCCAATTTTGTGTTCAAACAATCAAACGTTTGCTCCTTTCTGAGCCCTACCATGCGCTCAAACAGTGGCTTTACCCCACATATGGAGTATTGGCATACTCAGTAGAAATTGCACAACAAATTTTGTTTCCTGATACCCTTGTGAAAATGGTTCCAAAGTAAATTTTTTGTGAAAAAAAGTAAAATGTTCATTTTTTCGTTCCACATTGCTTTAGTTCTTGTGAAGCATCTGAAAGGTTAATAAACTTCTTGAATGTGGTTTTGCGTACCTTGAGGGGGGCAGTTTTTAGAATGGTGTCACTTTTGGGTATTTTCTGTTATATTATTGACCCCCAAACTAACTTCAAATGTGAGGTGGTCCCTGAAAAAATGGTTTTGTAAATTTTGTTGGAAAAATGAAAAATCACTTGTCAAATTTTAACCCTTATAATGTCCTATCAAAAAAAAAAATTATGTTTCCAAAATTGTGAAAGTTGACATGTGGGAAATGTTATTTATTAACTATTTTGTGTGACACCACTCTCTGATTTAAGGGTACAAAAATGAAAAGTTTGAAAAATGCAAAATTTTCAAACTTTTTGCCAATTTCTTTCTCCATAAATAAACACAAGTTATATCGAAGAAATTTTACTGCTAACATAAAGTACATTATGTCACAAAAAAAAAATCTCAAAATCAGTGGGATACGTTGAAGCGTTCCAGAGCTATAACTTCATAAAGTGACAGTGGTCAGAATTGTAAAAACTGGCTTGGTTATTAAGTACCAAATTGCATCTGTCACTAAGGGGTTAAAAGAGAAAACATTTTGAACCCTTTTTATTGCAATTCTAGCTTTTCGATTTTTTGTTTTCATTATGGTGTTGACTGTTCAGGATAATTAATTTAAAATTTTGATAGATCAGACTTGTACAGACGTACCGATAGCAAATATACTTTTTAAAAAAAAATGTTTTATTTCTTTATTATTAAATGGCGAAAAAGAGGATGATTTGAATTGTTTCATTTTTGGTGGGTTTTCTTTTATATTTTTGCAAAACATTTTTTAGGGGAACTGTACCTGTGATCAAACAGACTGGAATTCACTGGAGGAGAAAGAAGGCAGCTGTAGTGACTTCAACAGACCGCTGACTGCCATGACAACCCATCAGACCCCGTGATCACATTGCTATTTCAATATCGCTGTCAGTATTTGACAGCGGCACATAAATGGTTAAACAGCAGCAATTGGAGATAGCTCTGGTCACTGATAATATAGGACGTGAAGTACAGCTGGCAGCTCCAGCGTATGGTACGGGCTCAGCTCCTGAGCCCGCTCCATATACCGACACTCAACATTTGACATACTATCTTGTTTAGTAGGAGAATGTAATAAGTAGTGAAGTAACATTGGCTTTTTCTTGCAACCCTAATGCTAAATAGTAAAATAAATCAAAAGTCTATCACCATCGTCGAGCCTATTTATTGGAAGTGCAGAATTTGAAGAATCCTCGGTCCTGAAGGATTTGTGTATTTTTTTGCTTGTAAGATTACAGTATGAGTTTTGATTAAAAACTTCTTCCAGTTCTGTGGGTAACTGGGTTGTTATGCCACTTAGCATACTGTATCTACAGGGTGAGTCTGCGTAACTATGTGTATGTTCACTTAACAGCTGGCAAGAAGAATTAGAATAGAAAAAGAAGACTTCTGTATAAAATAAAAATAAAAAAAAAACAAGAAAAGCAAAAGCACCACCAAAAGAAAGTGGGACAAAACATGGACATGTGTTTACAGAATCAGGGCATCGTGGATGGTCAACATTTAATAGGGCTCAACCACTCGCCATTTAGGACCATACCGGCAGCGTTCTTGACCACAAAAGTATCAGCAGCAGAAATAAATTCATAATAACAACATACAGTAAATAAAGTGGAGCAGAAAAAAGAGGGTTTTCTTTATGTGTTTAGGGGATAAAATTTCTCCTTGAGGAGAGCATCAAGCTGTTATAGGGAAATGTATAGTCTAAGCAATGCTCTCTGGGAACAGATATGCACATAGCCTTTTCCTAGAAGAAAAAAAAAGTTGTCTCTGTAGTGCCATCTATTGAAGATAGCCACTGTAAGGCCGGCGTCACACTAGCGAGTTTTACGGACGTATGAGCGCTGAAAATGCGTCCGTAAAACTCGCAAAACAAACGTCCCAATTATTCTCTATGCCCCTGCTCCTATCTGCCGTATTTTACTGATCAGTATTATACGGCTTTCTACGGCCGTAGAAAATCGCAGCATGCTGCGTTTGTCACCGTATTGCGCAAATAAGACGCCAATGAAAGTCTATGGAAGCCCCAAAAATACGGATTACACACGGACCAGCAGTGTGACTTGCGAGAAATACGCAGCGCTGTTAGAGAGAAAAGCCGGCAATTCAGCGCGGTGTACAGTAAAATCACACTGACAGCTTACAGTAGAATAGGTAGAATAAATGTGTACACATTGAATAGGTATATATATATATATATATAATGTCAGTAGACACATATATGTATATATATTATTATTTCATCCAGCGCGATATAGCAGAAAGCCGGTAATTCAATTACCGGCTTTTGCTATCTCCTTCCTAAACCCGACATGATATGACACATGGTTACATACAGTAAACCATCTCATATCACCTTTTTTTTGCATATTCCACACTACTAATGTTAGTAGTGTGTATGTGCAAAATTTGGCCGTTCTAGCTATTAAATTAAAGGGTTAAATGGCGGAAAAAATTGGCGTGGGCTCCCGCGCAATTTTCTCCGCCAGAGTAGTAAAGCCAGTGACTGAGGGCAGATATTAATAGCCTGGAGAGGGTCCACGGTTATTGGCCCCCCCTGGCTAAAAACATCTGCCCCCCAGCCACCCCAGAAAAGGCACATCTGGAAGATGCGCCTATTCTGGCACTTGGCCACTCTCTTCCCATTCCCGTGTAGCGGTGGGATATGGGGTAATGAAGGGTTAATGCCACCTTGCTATTGTAAGGTGACATTAAGCCAAATTAATAATGGAGAGGCGTCAATTATGACACCAATCCATTATTAATCCAATACTAGTAAAGGGTTAAAAAAAACACACACACATTATTAAAAATTATTTTAATGAAAAAAATCACAAAGGTTGTTGTAATAATTTATTCTTCGCTCAATCCACTCACTAAAGACCCTCGCTCTGCAACAAAGTCAAAATAATAAACCAACAATATACATACCTTCCGAAGATCTGTAAAGTCCCACAATGTAAATCCATCTGAAGGGGTTAAAAAATTTTGCAGCCAGGAGTTCTGCTAATGCAGCGATGCTCCTTGCTGCAAAACCCTGGAGAATGAAGGTAAAGTAGGTCAGTGACCTATATTTACCTTCATTTGCGGTGAGGCGCCCTCTGCTGGTTGTCTCTAGATCGTGGGAACTTTCCTAGAAAGCTCACAGGCTCAAGTTCATAAGAGGGCGCCCTCTGCTGGTTGTCCTCATATGAACTCGAGCCTGGGAGCTTTCTAGGAAAATTCCCACGCTCCAGGAACAGCCGGCAGAGGGCGCCTCACCGCAAATGCAGGTAAATATAGGTCATTGACCTACTTTGGTATTTGGTCAGTATTTTGCATCAGTATTTGTAAGCCAAAACCAAAGCTTACAAATACTGATGTACAATACTGACCAAATACTGCTAGTGTGACGGCAGCCTAATGGTCATTTCCACATGACTTAGGACATACAGCTAAACTTAAGTCCATAAAAATTGACTTTTATTCCCAGAGCCATAACTGTTTTATTTTTTGGTCAAAATGGCTGTGTGAGGACTTGTTGTACTTTTGAATGACATCATTGGTTTTACCATGTCATGTACTCGAAAACTGGAAAAAAATTCCAAGTGCAGTGAAATTGCAAAAAAGTGCAATCCCACAGTTGTGTTTTTTTTTTTTACCACCCACAGTTGTTTTTTTTACCATGTTCATTAAATGCTAAAATTGACCTGCCATTATGATTCTCCAAGTCATTACGAGTTCATAGACACCAAACATGTCTAGATTCTTTTTTATTTAAGTGGTGAAAAAAAATCCAAAGTTTGTTAAGAAAAACAAAATTGCGCTATTTTCCGATACCCATTGCGTCTCCATTTTTCGTGATCTCCGGTTGGATGAGGGCTTATTTTTTGTGTGCCGAGCTGATGTTTTTAATGATACCATTTCAGCGTGGATGTGATCTTTTGATGGCATTTTATTTCAATGTAGCGGTGACCAAAAAAATGTAATTCTGGCTTTTTGACTTTTATTCTCGTTACGCCGTTTAGCAATCGGGTTAATTCTTTTTTATATTGATAGATTGGGCGATTCTTAATGCAGCAATACCAAATATGTGTATGTTTGATTTTTTTATTGTTTTATTTTGAATGGGGCAAAAGGGGGGTGATTTAAACTTTAATATATTTATTTATTTTTTATATTTTTTAAAACCTTTTTTTTTACTTTTGGCATGCTTCAATGATCTCCATTGGAGACTAGAAGCTGGACTTGTCTGATTGGCTCTGCTGCATGCAGGCGATGATCAGATCGCCTGTATGTAGCAGAATTATTCACTTGCTATGAGCTCCGACCACCAGGCGGTGCTCATAGCAATCTGGCTATGACAACCATAGTGGTCTGCTGGAGACCTCTGGTTGTCATGCCAACCCATTGGTGATCTGTGATCAAGTGACGGGGGTCACCGATTGGCAGGATTTCTGACTCGCTTTCCGGAAGCGCAAGTTAAATGCTGCTGTCAGAGTTTGACAGCGGCATTTAACGGGTTAACAGCCGAGGGTGGATCGTGATTCCAAACAGCTGACAAGTGCCGGGAAAGGTGTGGGCTCAGCGCCAGAGCCCACATGAAAGGGAGGGATTCTGGCTTCGGCGTACTATTACACCCGTTGTCAGAAAGGGGTTAAAGATTTGTGTAATTTCTTCTATTAGATTAAGAAAAATTAAGAAGAGACTGGAGGGAATATGAGACCCCGGAGTCTGCTGGAAGCCCCCATAAGTATTTTCCCCCTTCATTCTTATTTTGCAAACACTGGTGAAAAATCAGCTTCCGGATTACACAGAGTTCAATCAGTTTTTTCACATCTGAATGGTTAGTGGTCATCCACATTACAGGTGTTGCTTTGGATCCTATCTTCAGGAGCAGACCACTCCCTTGTCTTCCGACTTCCTGGTCGCTGGGAATAGGTGTGCTCCTGATGACTGATAATTTGGGCTGGCAGCATGACTGAGCTCTTAGTCTCTCCGAAGTTGCAAGTAAGGGCAGCTTTTCCCTCTGCAGCATCGGAGAAGTATAGAGGTACTAATGTTCTCCGGAACTTCAGAGCAGCGCTTTCAGGTTGGACTTACGGTTGAGTGCTCCTTGCTTAGGAAAATGATCATCTCTAATAGACTAAGGTTGGCTACTAGTGATGAGCGGACGTGCTGGGATAAGGTGTTATCTGAGCATGCTCGGGTGCTAACTTAGTGACTTCGGTGTGTTCGAAAAATATGCTTGACTCCCTGCGGCTGCATGTCTCGCGACTGTTCAACACCCGGAAGACATGCAGGGATTTCCTGTTTGTTAGGCAATCCATACACATCTTGCTGCTGTCCAACATCCGTGAGACATGCAGCCGCGGGGAGTCGAATATATATAATTTGAGCACGACGACGTCACTCGGTTAGCACCCGAGCTCGCGCAGATAACACCTTATCCCAGCACGTTCGCTCATCACTAGTGGCCACCCTTTGCAATGAGCTATAAACTCTAGAATGAAAAGTCCCATCATTCTTCCAAATGGAAGGGATTCTTAATGAGAGATAAAATGCAAAGTTGCTTATTTTTTCCAATTTTACTCATTTAGTAAGATGAGGCAACAACTTTAAATATTATTTGTTACGTACATTGATTTTGTATCATGGGAGGATATAATGTGCAGTAATCTAAAGTGTGATATTTGTAGGTTTTACTTCTCTAATGCAACCGGTTAAATTTGCTGCAAGTATGTATGAAGTTTGCAAGTAATACACGTAGATTTTCTTGCAGATCCTACAAATCCCACAAAACAATTTTCAGTAGAATTTTACAGTGACGCATGGTCATAGCTTTGAGGCTTCTATAAGCAGCACTTACTGATCGTGACCCTGAATATTTATTATGGTGTTATGATCTGCTGAGATCCTAAGTTAGGGCTCGTGCAGACGATCATTTTATCAGTCAGTGTGCGAGTCTACAAAATCGCATTGGGCTCAATGTTATTTTATGGGGCCGTGCACATGTTCGGATCTTTCCTCGGATAGTCTGCTGGAAGAAAAATCTCTGCATGTCCAATTTTGATCTGATATTTGGATCACACTCGGCCATGCAAGTCAATGAGTTCGTGGAAACTGTTGAACTGCACCCGGTCGGATGACATCATGTCCACTCAGTCCGATTTTCATGAACTCAGACAATGGAGAAGATGGAAATATATTTTTCTCCATCTTCTCATCTGTGAGACATTGTACTCACATTCTGATCAGAGTGTGATTGGATAATTTATCTGATTTTCTCGATGACAAAAAATACACTCCTCTGTACCTAACCTAATACAAACAATAATACAAAAAAAACCCAGAATTTAGGATTGCGTCCCAAAACACTGTCTGGTGAGTAACAGCAGCGGGTGCAGAGACTCAAATGGAATAGTGATACCTAGCTGTCAAATCATTCATACATTGCCTGGAGGAACAAGAGAGGGACATCACAGAATTGTAAGAAAAGATGCCACTAAACTGTTATTTTATGTAACATATTAACTAAAATCGACATGTCAGTGAGGGGGGTAATAATAGATTGGCTTAATACTTAATAATAATATTAATTATAATACATAACAAATGTAAGTTTTATACAGCTGCACATTACTGATACAGTTAGGACCATATATATTTGGACAGAGACAGCATTTTTCTAATTTTGGTTATAGACATTACCACAATGAATTTTAAACAAAACAATTCAGATGCAGTTGAAGTTCAGACTTTCAGCTTTCATTTGAGGGTATCCACATTAAAATTGGATGAAGGGTTTAGGAGTTTCAGCTCCTTAACATGTGCCACCCTGAATTTAAAGAGACCAAAAGTATTTGGACAGATTCAATAATTGTAAATAAAATGTTCATTTCTAGTACTTGGTTGAAAACCATTTGTTGGCAATGACTGCCTGAAGTCTTGAACTCATGGACATCACCAGACGCTGTGTTTCCTCCTTTTTGATGCTCTGCCAGGCCTCCACTGCCGTGGTTTTCAGTTGCTGTTTGTTTATGGGCCTTTCTGTCTGAAGTTTAGTCTTTAACAAGTGAAATGCATGCTCAATTGGGTTGAGATCAGGTGACTGACTTGGCCATTCAAGAATATTCCACGTCTTTGCTTTAATAAACTCCTGGGTTGCTTTGGCTTTATGTTTTGGGTCATTGTCCATCTGTAGTATGAAACGACGACCAATCAGTTTGGCTGCATTTGGCTGGATCTGAGCACACAGTATGTCTCTGAATACCTCAGAATTCATTCGGCTGCTTCTGTCCTGTGTCACATCATCAATAAACACTAGTGACCCAGTGCCACTGGCAGCCATGCATGCCCAAGCCATCACACTGCCTCCGCCGTGTTTTACAGATGATGTGGTATGCTTTGGATCATGAGCTGTACCACGCCTTCGCCATACTTTTCTCTTTCCATCATTCTGGTAGAGTTTGATCTTGGTTTCATCTGTCCAAAGAATGTTCTTCCAGAACTGTGCTGGCTTTTCTAGATGTTTTTTAGCAAAGTCCAGTCTAGCCTTTTTCTTCTTGATGCTTATGAGTGGCTTGCACCGTGCAGTGAACCCTCTGTAGTTACTTTCATGCAGTCTTCTCTTTATGGTAGATTTGGATATTGATTCACCTACCTCCTGGAGAGTGTTGGTCACTTGGTCGGCTGTTGTGAAGGGGTTTCTCTTCACCATGGAGATTATTCTGCGATCATCCACCACTGTTGTCTTCCGTGTGCGCCCAGGTCTTTTTGCATTGATGAGTTCACCAGTGCTTTCTTTCTTTCTCAGTATGTACCAAACTGTAGATTTTGCCACTCCTAATATTGTAGCAATTTCTCGGATGGGTTTTTTCTGTTTTCGCAGATTAAGGATGGCTTGTTTCACCTGCATTGGAGAGCTCCTTTGACCGCATGTTTACTTCACAGCAAAACCTTCCAAATGCAAGCACCACACCTCAAATCAACTCCAGGCCTTTTATCTGCATAATTGAGAATGACATAATGAAGGAATTGCCCACACCTGTCCATGAAATAGCCTTGGAGTCAATTGTCCAATTACTTTTGGTCCCTTTAAAAACAGGGTGGCACATGTTAAGGAGCTGAAACTCCTAAATCCTTCATCCAATTTTGATGTGGATACCCTCAAATGAAAGCTGAATGTCTGAACTTCAACTACATCTGAATTGTTTTGTTTAAAATTCATTGTGGTAATGTCTATAACCAAAATTAGAAAAATGCTGTCTCTGTCCAAATATATATGGTCCTAACTGTACATTCTGTATATTAAACTGGTTTGAACAAGATCCCAAGAAAACTGATTTCTTGCTCTCCGCGTCTTCTGAATGATCCCATATCATTCTCCAGCCTTAACTAATAACATCCAGTGCTTAATAACCTGAGTACGTGTAATTTAGATTGCTTTGTACTGTCTCTGCTCCGATTAATGATGCATAGCGCATTTCATATCATTCCACCTGGATTTCGTACTGCACGGAGGAGAACTCAGGACCTCAAACATATAATTGTGTTAGTGTAATGTATCATTAATATTTACAGCATTAATGGATATTCGTGGCAATCTCATGAAAATGAGAATGTTTATCGGAGCACATATGTGACAGTGATTTACAGTAGATTTATACCGTATTATGTTTTTCATTAGTGAATGACAATTAGAATATGGAGTGGATTTCGGGGAGAAAAGTCCTTTTCTATGACCTCTGCTTTATTAGGTTACGCTACATTTAAAGGCAATGGGAATAGGTTGAAGGTAATATTTGTTTGAATTTGATTGATTTAAAGGTAAACTACCCTACATATACCAAGAAATGTTATATAGCTAATCCCGTCAAGGACAAATATGTTAATGTCATAAATCCTTTATGTATTATTTTGTGACCATAAATTTTTACCCATATGTTTATAATAGGACCAAGTCATCATTGCTTTAGCGCCTTTTTTTTGTCAGTTACGATAAATTATTTTATTTTCACCTTATTTCTAATTTAATTTGTTCCTCATTTTAAAAGGGGTTTTCCACTATTTTTTCAACCCCTCTTCAAGTAATATACTCCCCCATGTAAATTAATAGCAGCTATGCTCACCTCCGGATCTCCTGGTGTCAGATCTCCCGGGCTCGCGTGACATTATGTCACGTGAGCCCTGCATCTTATCAATGGGTCACTTCATTCCTTCTCCCTTAGAATTAAACTGATTCCCTGAAGAAGTGAGAACTGCTGCTCTCAGACATCCTCCAGATATCAGCTATGTCTGAAGGAAGTGAGAGTGAATCGGCCCATTAGAGGCTGATGATTGGCTGCAAGGCTCAAGTGAGACCCGGTGCCCACAGCGCTGGATCGGCACCAGAGGTGAGTACCGGCTGTTATTATTTTACATAGGGAAGTATAGCAATTAGTGATGAGCGAGTGTACTTGTTGCTCGGGTTTTCCCAAGTACACTCGGGTGGTCTGCGAGTATTTGTGACTGATCAGTGATTTACTTTTCATCGCAGTGGCTGAATGATTTACAGCTACAAGACAGCTTGAATACATGTGGGGATTCCCTAGCAACCAGGCAACCCCCACATGTACTCAGCCTGGCTAGTAGCTGTAAATCATTCAGCTGCAGCGATGAAAACTAAATCTCCGAACACTAACAAATACTCGGAAAACCCGAGCAATGAGTAAACTCGCTCATCACTAATAGTAATTTAGAACTGGTTGTTTAAGTCATGGACAACACCTTAACAAGTTAACTTTACCTTATTTCATCAAGTTGTTTTATGGGCATGGGGTTTGGTTATCCAAATTCTTCAAGCTAATTAATTATGACATTTTGAAATGACTCAAAATGTTTGCACAATTGTACATCTGTACCTTCGTAGAACTCTGTAAAATCTAATTTTTTTTTGCGCTGATGAAGACTAACGTGTTACATTTTAAAGCTTATTAAAAGGATTGTACGACTTTTTCCTCTAAGACGGCATGACAAAAAAAGCAAAAGAGCCAAAAAATAAGCATATTTGAATTTTTGCCAATTCATCAACTATTCTGCACCAATGTATAGACAAAAAAAGACTTAAAGGAAATGTCCACTACTTGGACAACCCCTTCTCCTTCCCCATGTTTGGCCCAAATAAAATAAAAACACTTAGACTCGTCTCCCACGAGTGTTTTTATTTTATCGGGGTCAAACATAGGGAATGAGAAGGGGTTGTCCTAGTAGTAGACCACGCCTTTAAAAAACACAAATGATGACTAATACATAATTATATTCCTTGGAGATTTATTCCTTACACTGAAGCTGGGATTCATCATTTGCAATTTTTTTCAAGTTTGTGTTCTGTCCTACTTTCTTTTTTTTGTGCTGTTGCGCTCCTCCCTCATGTGCTGCGCTCCTCCCTCATGTGCTGCACTCCTTCTTCATGTTCTGCGCTCCTCCCTCATGTGCTGAGCTTCTCCCTCATGTTCTGCACTCCTCCCTCATGTGCTATGCTCCTTCCTCATGTTCTGCGTTCCTCCCTCATGTTCTGTGTTCCTCCCTCATGTTCTGCACTCCTCCCTCATGTGCTGTGCTCCTCCCTCATGTTCTGCGCTCCTCCCTCATGTTCTGCGCTCCTTCCTCATCTGCTCTGCTTTTCCCTCATGTGCTGCACTCCTCCCTCATGTGCTGCGCTCTTCCTTCATGTGCTGCGCTCCTCCCGCATGTTCTGCACTCCTCCCTCATGTTCTGCGCTCCTCCCTCATATGCTGAGCTCCTCCTTCATGTTCTGCGCTCCTCCCTCATGTGCTGCGCTCATCCCTCATGTTCTGCGCTCCTCCCCCATGTGCTGTGCTCCTCCCTCATGTTCTGCACTCCTCCCTCATGTTGTGCGCTCCTCCCTCATGTTCTGCGCTTCTCCCTCATGTGCTGCGCTCCTCCCTCATGTGCTGCACTCATCCCTCAAGTTCTGTTCTCCTCCCTAATGTGCTGTGCTCCTCCCTCATGTTCTGCGCTCCTCCCTCATGTTCTGCGCTCCTCCCTCATGTGCTGAGCTCCTCCTTCATGTTCTGCACTCCTCCTTCATGTTCTGCGCTCCTCCCTCATGTTCTGTGCTCCTCACTCATGTGCTGTGCTCCTCCTTCATGTTCTGCGCTCCTCCCTCATGTTCTGCGCTCCTCCCTCATGTGCTGAGCTGCTCCTTCATGTTCTGCGCTCCTCCTTCATGTGCTGCACTCCTCCCTCATGTTCTGCACTCCTCCCTCATGTGCTGTGCTCCTCCCTCATGTTCTGCATTCCTCCCTCATGTGCTGCGCTCTTCCTTCATGTTCTGCGCTCCTCCCTCATGTGTTGCGCTACTCTCTCATGTGCTGCTATCCTCCTTCATGTTCTGTGCTCCTTCCTCATGTGCTGCGCTCCTCCCTCATGTTCTGCACTCCTCCCTCATGTTCTGCACTCCTCCCTCATGTACTGAGCTCCTCCTTCATGTTCTGCACTCCTCCCTCATGTGCTGCGCTCATCCCTCATGTTCTGCGCTCCTTCCTCATGTGCTGTGCTCCTCCCTCATGTTCTGCACTCCTCCCTCATGTTCTGCGCTCCTCCCTCAGGTTCTGTGCTCCTCCATCATGTGCTGGGCTCCTCCCTCATGTGCTGGGCTCCTCCCTCATGTTCTGCACTCCTCCCTCATGTGCTGTGCTCCTCCCTCATGTTCTGCATTCCTCCCTCATGTGCTGCGCTCTTCCTTCATGTTCTGCGCTCCTCCCTCATGTGTTGCGCTACTCTCTCAAAATACAATAGAGAAAAAGAAAGCAGCACAGCCTAATGACGAGAAACAGAGTGGAATCACTGAAGGAACCATTGAGCCTAAAACATATGGGGAGGTGCTCACGTCTGAAGCACAGCAGATGTATACCAATCGAAAAGTAAAGAAAGACGTGGCAACACTCACCGATCCTGTGAAGCAGATTCTGCCCTTTATTTAAGCAATGGTGAAGCCGTGTTCACGGCACGGGGGAGAGAGAGAGAGAGAGAGAGACAAGAGGTGAGCGGGGAGAGGACAACAGCCGTTTCGCGCCAACACCGGCACTGGTCCCGTAGAAGCGCCGGTGTTGGCGCGAAACGGTTGTTGTCCTCTCCCCGCTCACCTCTTGTCTCTCTCTCTCCCCCGTGCCGTGAACACGGCTTCACCATTGCTTAAATAAAGGGCAGAATCTGCTTCACAGGATCGGTGAGTGTTGCCACTACTCTCTCACGTGCTGAGCTCCTCCTTCATGTTCTGTGCTCCTCCCTCATGTGCTGGGCTCCTCCCTCATGTGCTGGGCTCCTCCCTCATGTGCTGCACACTTATCTGTGATCTTTTGAGCAATCGGTGTTGGGATCAGGGCCACCACTGATCTACAGGTGTGAAAAGTGCCTTTAAAATAAAAAAGACAATTAAAATTTAGTTACTCTTTTAGATTACGTTCCCACAATGAGTATTTGGTAAGTTTACTAACATATTTGTTGCATTTTTTACTCTTTTTGGTGTGTCATGCTTTAAATAAAGCTGCTTTGTTTTGTGTTTTCGTGCGGTCACCGCTCACCTCAAATTGCCGCATGTGCACGCATCCGCATACAACGCAAGTGAGGCCGTACTTGGCCGCAGGCCATAAAAGGGAGGACGACATGACAGGGTTGAGAGGGATTGAAGAAGCTGAGGTTATAGTGACAGGGAAGTACTGCAGGGGTTAATTTATGTCAATAAATTGGGCCAGGCGTAGCTTAGGGTGAGGGGTGGGAGGTGAGGTAATGGATAGCAACTTAAATAACAGGAACCATCTTAGCTGGGCAACCATTTTAGGTTCCCCTTCACAGTGATCCAAATTGGTGTGGAATGTCTTTATTTGGGTCACAATGTGGAATGAGGGTTGGGTGATCAAGAGTAAGGGGTTCATCGTTAAGAAATGGAAGATAGGGTAAAAACGCTGATGAATCTCGAATACCCAGTTGTCATGTCCCTGCGTACCCAATGTTAAAGATAGGTAAGCAGGGCAACGCAGGATGCAAGGAGAAGTAGGCAGAGCGCAGGCAGGGCTTCAAGGAGGAAGAAGGGAGGAAGTACGCAGCCCTCCCGAAGGCAAGTATGAAACCATCCTTACCTATATAGCATAGAATGATTATACAAAGCTTCATTGCCGTACGCAGGGGATATTGTTGACGACTTGCTGATTCAGTGACAACCTGCTTTCTCTCATGCTATTATTTAGCCAATTTAGGTCTTAAATTAGTTGTCAGAGGAGTAAATAATTTTCACAAACTGCAATCAAAGTAATTCTCACCTCATCAGCCCTCACTGCTCCTGTTCCTACATCCTGTCACAAGATTATGTGATATCTGCAGCCAGTCACTGGCCTTAAGGTACCTTCACACTAAACGACGCTGCAGCGATTCCGACAACGATCCGGATCGCTGCAGCGTCGCTGTTTGGTCGCTGGAGAGCTGTCACACAGACAGCTCTCCAGCGACCAACGATGCTGGTAACAAGGGTAAACATCGGGTTACTAAGCGCAGGGCCGCGCTTAGTAACCGGATGTTTACCCTGGTTACCATCCTAAAAGTAAAAAAAACAAACGCTTCATACTTACCTTCCGCTGTCTGTCCCCGGCGCTGTGCTTCTCTGTACTGGCTGTGAGCACAGCGGCCGGAATGCAGAGCGGTGACGTCACCGCTCTGCTTTCCGGCCGCTGTGCTCACAGTGAGTACAGAGAAGCACAGCGCCGGAGGACAGACAGCGGAAGGTTAGTATGTAGTGTTTGTTTTTTTTACTTTTAGAATGGTAACCAGGGTAAACATTGGGTTACTAAGCGCGGCCCTGCGCTTAGTAACCCGATGTTTACCCTAGTTACCAGCGAAGACATCGCTGAATCGGTGTCACACACGCCGATTCAGCGATGTCAGCGGGAGAGCCAGCGACCAAATAAAGTTCTGGCCTTCTAGCCCCGACCAACGACATCACAGCAGGATTCTGATCGCTGCTGCGTGTCAAACTGAACGATATCGCTAGCCAGGACGTTGCAACGTCACGGATCGCTAGCGATATCGTTTAGTGTGAAGGTACCTTAAGTTGTGATCTGCTACAACCTCTTTTAAAAAAAGCTGTTCAGGTGGAAGTGCAGTCCAATCTGCATCAGCATGCAAAATGTTATATAGCAGCAGGAGCTAAGCAGAAATCTCTAAATGTTTGCTTGTGTTTTAATTATCTGGGTTTAAGAGTCCAGTGGGAGGTTCTACTCAGTGATTGACAGCTATCTCTGTATATGTAACCATACAGAAAAGAATCACTGAGTGCCGTCGCCCACTGAACTACTAAACCCAGAAGGAATGGGGTTTCCTTTAATAAAATATAAAATCGGTCTCATTCAGACGTTCATTTTTCTGGTTCATGAAAATTATGGAGACATGCCTGGAAATCACTAACATCTAAATGAATTTGTCATGACCAGAATAATATGATGATAATCCATTCCAGAACGTTTTGATAATCCAACACTTAACAGGTTCCATCGTTGCCATATTAAAGAAATGTTCCTATATCTACAAATATAATGTACTTGATGGGGTTATCTCAGGACAAGCATTAAAGACATATGACTAGTGTGTGCTATCAATGGATCAATGTCCTATTTCAGTGAGCCCCAATGATTCATAGAAGAAAGTGGTAGTGTAACTAGGAGAGTACAGTGCTATTAGGTATTCTGTCAACATTGCTCGACTTTAGCAGATTGACTATACAGCCTCTGGAAACAGCAGAAAGGATCCAGCAAAAGAAAAGGTGTCACGGCCTTTTCCTAGTGCTCTTGCCACTTCGTTCTAGTGATTGGAAGCGTCACGGTCATTGGATTCCATTAACTGGACTTTGGGAACTGTATCAACAAACTTTGCAATAGTACAAGCAAATAAATTTTGTTTCTTTCTCTACTTATAAGCCACTTCTCCTTCAAGCATACCCTCTTCCACTGCCTGAACTCACCACTAACTCTGAAAAACATCTCAACTCTATCATTCTTAAGATGTGACAGACAGCCATCACAACAAGGTGTCAGATTGCAGCTCCTATTATACTCTGTGGAGACAAGAATGGGATGAGGAGGAGCAGATTGTGAAGAAAAATAGAGAGAGACACAGAAAAATCTTGCTGAGATTTCTCACTCTCTTTTACTTCACCTCAGAGCTGGATTCACAGCAACACTGCTCTGTATTCTGTATATTTTCCTCCATGCTGTTGTTCCTGTGTGTGTGCTAAATAACCAATGAAGAACAGGAATCTATACTTGTGTGCTGTGCTTTGTGTGGGACACTACGTAGCAACTAATCTCCACCCAGAAGCTTAGAGTCAATTGTATATTTAAAGAAACAGAACTGGAAGCAATGGGTTAATCTGTGCTGATGTAACGTTCATCCTTGTAAAGGGATGCAGATCCAAGTTTAATCGTCAACTATTTCAAAGTTTTCAAAGGTTCTCGGAAGAAAAGATCTGAATGGCACCAGGAGCTATAGTGCACCTCAAGGCATACAACATATGATCCTTCAGGACTAAAAACACCGGTTGCATTTTGCTACTGGGAAATGGTGCTTCACATATAATAGCCAAAAGATAGTCCATAGAAAATAACAAGAGAAATGTGGCACTCACCCAGTTTGCAGTGAAGTTGATGTCTTTTATGACATGGACCCGTAGACGCGATGAGTGCGCGAAACGGCAGTCGTCCTGTTTTTCACTCCCCGCACCCTGACTTTTTACCTGCTGATTCCAAGTAAATGTCTGTAACCTCGATATGGTAAAATAAAAGACATCAACTTCACTGCAAACTGGGTGAGTGCCACATTTCTCTTGTTATTTTCTATTTCAAAGTTTTAATAACTTCTTCATCAGGACAAACCATGATATAGACTAATGTAACAGGTGTCCAGTTACAAACGACAAGACTTTGTTCGGCTGTAAGTTTATATAGCTCTTTCCTAGGACTTTGCACATTATCCATGATACTGTACGGTGAGCGTATCACGGTGTGTTTTGCGTGGCATGGGCTTTGTACAAGTTTCTATGTTTGGATCCTTTGGATGAGCAGAGGGTTATGAATGTCTCTGCAGCTCATTACCTATAACACTGCAGTTACGACATTAATCTCTGTCCACGGATTCTGATTCCTCCACAACCAAATCACTCAAGTGCTACGAAAACCACTTGCCCTTTTTCACAGATATTTCTCTTCTTGACAGAGAGGTTCTGATACGTGGCCATTTTTATAGCTCTGCTGTAAAATACCAGCTGTCTGACACGCCAGTGACTCTTACAGAATGGTGCTGCTGCGTTCGGCTTCAGCTGAAGATTTATGCACGTTCACAGTTTTGTTATACCGGTGATATTAATATTTATTTGCATTCCTGCTGTTCCTTTTATGCTATTTCCTACTGCAATCATTTTATAACGGGGGTTATAGGCAAATTCTTGAGCTGGTCGTCTCTAATATAGATGTGTAATAGAGGTGGACAGTTTGATATTTGGTTTAAGTTCCTTTCCTAATCATTTATGGATATTCCATAGAATATATCATCAATATTTGATAGAAAGGAGACCAAGGCATGGAGAATGGGGATCCCTTGACTCCCCAAACAGAGGCGGACAGTAGCAACTACGTCCTGTAAGAGAGAACATCGAAAAGTACACCACTGATGTGGCCACCAGTAGGTTGGGGGTCCTAGAGGAGGAACATCATCTGTAAGATAAAGGTTTGTGATTATGTTTGCAGTCTATGATGGGACAACTAAATAAAAAAAAATTGCTAAATAAAAGAGATATTCCAAATTTGCTAATCACCCACCGATCAGGGCTCTGCAAAGGCCAGACGTGCACCACCACGCCATTCATTTTGTATGGGACTGCCAGAGAAAGCCCGCTACTGCATTTTCCAAACAGTCCCACAGAGAATAAATGAAGCGGAGGTGGACATCCCCAGCCACCTCTCTCGTTTAATGGGAGAGTGGTCAGAACCAACCAAACAGATAGGTGATAACTATTATAGATGGGTCTAAGCCTTCAATGAAGCACATGTGGTTCCTAATAACACTCAAGACTTTCAGCTAAATACAGATGGTATTGGATGATTACCTATATGTCACATGTTCATACCGTCTAGCTTCTTTGATAAGTTGTAAATAAATTTTCAATATATCCTATTTACAGAGCTTTTTGTACTGAAGAGCAACACATAGAGATGACCCCCATGACTATCGCTGCTGACTCCAAGACCAAATCATGGACCAGGACAACCCCTTCTTGATCTAAATGTTTGACGCCAATAAAACAAAAAAGCCTATACTCCCCTCCCATGCCGGCGCCGCTCCAGAAGTTGGTACTCTCATTCCTGGGCTTTCGTGTGGTTTTTATGACACATGGTGCCAAGTGCCCAATCAGCGCTGGTGTCGCTGTCTCTGCCTTCGTACGAATTGAACATGAAGAGGAAATCCGGGCTGAAGCTGGTCTTGGACTTCCTCGTCCTGCTCAATTTGACAGGAGGAGGAGACAACGACACCAGACACATGTCATAACAACCGCACAGGAGCTCCGAGTGCTGACACCACTGGAACGGCATCGGCATGGGAGGTGAGAATAAGCTTTTTCATTTTATCGGGGCCAAGTGTTGGGTATGAGAAGGGGTAGGGAACAACTTCTTTAAGAACTAATTGTTCACTTGCTGACAAATATAGGCCCGCAATATTAACTTCTACTAGTTTTTTTGTTATTGATGATCAACATTTATTATTTTTTTATTTATAAAATATGTGAATAGGTATTAATTACAAGATAGACTGCATCAGAAAATGCAATCTATGGGCCTCCTGTGGGAGCTCTTCAATTAAAAAATGACGAAGCTCCGCTAAAATTTCCTTGGTTCTAGAAAAAAGATAAATAAGAACTTCAAAGAAGTTCGAATGTCATATTTACAACACACTGTAAATGAAGTCACTACCCTCCATGTTTGTATATCTTTAAGAACATAATTTAGTTAGTGATAAGATTCATTTCTCATCTTAAGCATTAGCTGATTAGTTTTCCAAATTAGTAATTATATCCCTTCACAAACCTATATATTTTAGTAAATTATTGCTGAGCACGCTCTGATAGATGGCTTTCTTGATTTGCAATGAACCCCCTACGAGTCTTAAATAACTTATAATTGGTTCCTATTTAATTGATATTACAATCACTTGTAAATTACATATTACTTATTGACTTTGAGCATAACATTTTATAGCTTTGGCATTAATTTGATTTCTCATAAATTAAAACAAATGTAAAGACAATGTCACCTATTACAGGACAGGTTCAGCATTTTCACTTGTAGACCAAATACGGTAGATTTAGGAAAAAATTAATGCAAATATTGGTGAGAAATGTTTACATTTTTCACAAGTTTTGACCAAAGTGTGATCTCTGTGAAAAGAGATTGTTAACTTCACTTTTCAACTCCCCCGAGACGCGGTACTTTTGTTTTCATTTCTTCTTCCGTGCTTTTCAAGAGCAATAACTTATTTTTATTTTTCAGTGGGATGAGTTGTACTTTTGAATGAAACCATTGACTTTACCATAAAACGTGCTCAGAAAAAGGGAACACTGATTCTAAGAACAGAGGAATTGGAATTTGGTAAAAAAAAACAGCAATTCTGACAATTATTTTGACTTTTTAAGGGAACCAGTCAGCTGATTCATGCAGTCCAAACCAGAAGCAGCCTAAATTGAAGCTTGCCTGCACGATCGCTCCTGCATTTCTGAAAATAATATTGTTAGAAGATCCGGTCAAGGACTCGAGACCAAAGTATTATGGTGCCGCCCCGGGCCGGCTTCTTCCTGAGTGTGATTGATGGGTCTTTTGGCATAGGAGAGACCTGTCAATCATCTCTAGCAGCACTGGGAGAAGCTGACCGGGGATGGTGCTGGACTAGTCTCGTCTCTGACCATGATTACCTGGCGGATCTTCTAACTACCGTATATTTTTGCTGAATTGCCGCTACAGTAAGGAGTTAGGTGCTCCTTCTCTGAACTCTGCACCTTCTTTGTACTCTGTTTCCTGCTGTCAGAGACTTGAACCAGTATAATGAAACCCTTTGCGATTGCTTTTGCAAGGATGGGATAGTATTTATTATATTTCCAGAACTTTGTTTCTTAGCAAATCAAGAGATTGCAGCAATACCCTGAATTTTGCATTATGTGTTGGAGGTTTTGTCCTGTATCTGCATGGGAATTTGAACCCGAATATACAGTAAGACCTTTGTCTTTGCAAACTCGTTTCTACTGTTCTTTTTTTGCAGTCTTACTGTTACTCCAGTCCCCTCTAGTGGTCCAGCCATGAAGCTGAGCCAGGCCGCAACACGGACATTGTTCGGTACATCCTCCCAATGTGCAAGGCATTAGTAGGGAACTGCAAAGCAGCCATGATAATTATTGTTATTAATATTTTTTTTTTATTATTCATAACGATCATTTATTAGTTTTTAAATTGTGGAACATAATTGCACTCTTTTATTACATTTTATTTACTTTTTCTGTCTTTTTGTTAGAATTTTTTTTTTACAATAAAAAAACACATTGGAATACTTTTTAACCTGTCAAGTGGTCCGCATGGGTGGAGGGGGCTCAGAAGCTCAGCTGTAGGCGCTATAGGCTGGGCTTTATAGGAGACAGAGATTTTCATTACATATTGCAATACTGTGGTTTTGCTGTATACAGTATAAGAGATCAAATGATCATAGAATGAAGTTACCTAAGGGGACCGATAAAAATTATGTAAAAATAAAAAAAGTTTAAAAAAATATGTATAAAATTAAAACCTCCCGCTTTCCCCTATTAAAGGAAGTCTCCCATCAAGTTTTTCCTCCTAATCTGAGAGTAGAATAATGTAGGGAGAGAAACCCTGATTCCAGTGGTTTGTCACTTACTGGGACGCTTGGTTTTGTTTTGACTGCCAGTGTTTTATCAGCAGGAGATTATCAGTTGAAGACTAGTTGTCTCCTGCCATGTAGTCCTCTTGCTCTGTGTAACCTCGAACCCACCAATGATTAGCGGCTTTCTGCCTATACACAGTGTGCACAGAAATGCCAATCAGTGGTGTCGGCAGAGATGTACAGGGCTCAGCATTGTGAGAACTGGTCGATCTACACCAGATAAAATTCTGATTTTATAAGAAAAAGTAGCGAGCAGCCCAGTGAGTGATACATCGCTGGAATCAGAGTCTCTGACACGGGTCAGAAGACCGGAGAAAAGCTTGATCCAGGTAGATGGTGCCTATACCTGTGCTGCTGATGAAGATTCCAGGAAATCACAAGTTCCATAGAAGATTTTTTATTTATACAAGTTTTTAAAGTCAACGCGTTTCGAAGTCACACAGGACCTGTTCCTCAGGACAAAACCTAATGGGTGTCAAGTCAGGTCCAAACAGTTTTATACACAGTCTTTAAAAAAAAAAAAAACCTGCCAAACAGATCACATGACGTGTCAAAGCTCTTGGGTGACGGCTTTAAAATAAACAATGAGTAATAGTTTAAAAAGATAAAAGGACTTGGAACATATTGATAATATGTGAGTGTGACAAATAAAATAAGCAGAATCGATGAAATTGGAAACAAAATAAAATAAAAACATTCATATTGTTAAAAGTATTAATAAGAAGGTGTTTATATGATGACCCTTATTTTCAGTAGCATAAAACTGGGATTTATTTTTAAGGTCAACATGAAAACCAGTATCAATCGGTATTGTGGAATTTGCATGTGTTTTATCTTTATTAATAATAAAATGACGCTTCAAAGCAAGTTTTCTGATGAAAATTTGAAGATCTAGGAATAGATCAAGTTTTTTGGTTGAAAGGTGGGGTAAAAAGATAAGCCTTTTCTAAGAATTGGTCTCAGTTTCAGTGAGTTGATATTTTGATAAATTAAAAATGTTGATCGTTTTCATTACTTTTTATGGTCTCACTTTGACAATCCCAAGCTTACTAATTCAATTCCCCAGTGGCAGCCGGCATTGGACATTACACCCTGATCTTGGGAGCTCATTGAATACTAGTTCACACCCCATACAGGGTAACATTAATGAAGTAACACACCGCCATTTATTAATACTTTTTTAACGCTATGAATGTTTTTATTTTATTTAGTTTCCAGTTTCATTTATTCTGATTATTTTAATTGTCACACTGCCATATTATCAATATGTTCCAAGTCCTTTTGCCTGTTTAACCTAAATAAAAACATTTTTATGGATCTTCTCAATATCCTGGAATCTTCATCAGCAGCACAGGTATAGACACCATCTACCTGGATCAGGCTAGCGCTGAGATAGCGGTTTCAGATACTAGCAGCTGCTAAAAGCAAAAGGCAACCAGAGGACCTATGGCCGCCTACACTGCTCACTAAACTGTGCCATGACTGCCTAAACTATGTAGCCCCGGCCATTACAAACATATCCTCTAGAAGCATGCTGAGTGAGGCCACAAGTCTTGTATGCAGGCTTTTCACAGCAATGCTTCAATCTGACAGCAGCCCTGTCCCCTGCCTGAACTGCATGGCCCACTGCGTCTACCTGTGTGTGCCTGTGTCTTCCTGTATGTGCCTGTGTCTGCCTGTATGTGACTATGTCTGTCCGTGTGTGCCTATGTCTGCCTGTGTGTGCCTGTGTCTGCCTGTGTGTGTCTGTGTGTACCTGTGTCTGCCTGTATGTGCCTATGTCTGCTGGTGTGTACCTGTGTCTGCCTGTATGTTCCTGTGTCTGCCTGTATGTGCCTGTGTCTGCCTGTATGTTCCTGTGTCTGCCTGTATGTGCCTGTGTCTGCCTGTCTGTGCCTATGTCTGCCTGTATGTGCCTGTGTCTGCCTGTCTGTGCCTATGTCCACAAGTGTGTGCCTGTTTCTGCCTATGTCTGCCTGTGTGTGCTTGTGTCTGCCTGTGTTTGCCTGTGTGTGCTTGTTTCTGCCTGTGTGCACCTGTTTCTGCCTGTGTGTACCTGTGTGTGTGCCTATGTCTGCATGTGTGTGCCTGTGTCTGCCTGTGTGCATCTGTCCGCATGTGCGTGCCTATGTCTGACTGTGTGCACCTGTGTTTGCCTGTGTCTGCATGTGTGTACCTATGTGTGCCTGTGTCTGCCTCTGTCTGCCTGTGTGTGCTTGTGTCTGCCTGTATGTGCTTGTGTCTGCCTGTGTGCACCTGTTTCTGCCTCTGTGCACCTGTGTGTGCCTATGTCTGCATGTGTGTGCCTGTGTCTGCCTGTGTGCATCTGTCCGCATGTGCGTGCCTATGTCTGACTGTGTGCACCTGTGTCTGCCTGTGTCTGCATGTGTGTACCTATGTGTGCCTGTGTCTGCCTGTTTCTGCCTCTGTCTGCCTGTGTGTGCTTGTGTCTGCCTGTGTGCTTGTGTCTGCCTGTGTGCACCTGTTTCTGCCTGTGTCTGCCTGTGTGTGCTTGTGTCTGCCTGTGTGCACCTGTTTCTGCCTGTGTCTGCCTGTGTGCACCTGTTTCTGCATGTATGTGCCTATCTGCATGTGTCTGCCTATCTCTGCCTGTGTGCACCTGTCTGCCTGTTTCTGCCTGTGTGTGCTTGTGTCTGCCTGTGTGCTTGTGTTTGCCTGTTTCTGTCTATGTCTGCCTCTGAGACTGTCTGTATGTGACATCATGTCAATAAATATTACAGTTTTGGTAAGATGGTTTACCTATTTCTTTATGTAAAATTGTATTGACTCTTATGCATGCTCGTGCAGGTATATTTGCTGCAAATTTACTAAACCTGTAACTGAGTTAATATCAAAATTGTGGCATCTGTTAAGCTACTGCAGCTCAGATGAGCCATAGACAACTTTTTAAAGGGAGCCTGACAGGTGATACATGCTGCCGAAAACCATGGGCAGCATGTATCAGCGAAAACCATGGGCAGCATGTATCAGCCAGTGGCTGTACAACACAGCGATGTATGATTGTCCTGAAGCGCTGCAGCCGGGGACTGAGCCGCACAGAAGATTAGTAGTACAGTCAGGTCCCTGACGGCTTTTTCCCTCCCACTAACAATGATTGACAAGTCCCTGCTTAAGTACCGGTGTACGATTATAGCAAAAACTAGAAAGCTAATGAGTGCAGCGCAATAGGATCTTATCCAGGTTAAAAAGGAAAATAAAAAGCAGATTCTGCTCACCTTAAAGGGTTGTGAAAGTCACCACCCCTGTGTTAGCTGAAGAAGCTGGCTGCTGCAGATCCACACAACTACATAACATGAAATTGGAAAAAGGTATTGATAAACCCGCACCCTTTAAGGTGAGCATAATATACATTATATTTCCCTTTTCAACCTGGATAAGATCCTATTGCGCTCATTATCTTTCCAGATATTTGCTATAATTGTCGGTTTGTGGTTTATCCTGAAGAAGCATCTGTGCTTAGAAAAGCATTGACAAATAAAAACTGCATTGGTCTCCTACTACATACTGTACTACTGGGAGTACGGATTTATCCCCATCTTTTTCCATTTTCACATTACGTGCACAAATAGGCAGAGTCTTGTCAATCACTGTCAGCGGGCAGGGAGGAGCCATCGGATCCCGCCTGTATAATAAGTGCACAGCGTGGTTTGTGCCCTGGCAGCCATTAAAAGTGTGTTTTTCTCTGAAACACTGCAGCATTTTCCTGAAGCGTCTTCTCTGTTGTCATTTTTGTCGTTTTGGTCAATTGGATGTGGTTTTTGATGCACGTAATTTTCTTTTTTACAATGAAGGTGGATATATTTCATTGGATCGAAGAAATTGTAGTTTTTGTGTTGTAACCTCTTACATTAAAAGGGTTGACTACTACTTGGACAACACCTTAAATGCTGTAGTTCCTCCATTAAAAATGAAAAAATAAAAAATGAGGCACAGTAGCTTTCACACTTCACTAGGGCAGAACAGGTCATGTGCAGTAGAAATGTCACACGGGTGCCTGCAGAGTCAGTGCCAACATTACAGGAACGGTGCCGGACCGCTTTCGGGTGGTGAATATATTTACTTTTTTTCACTTTACATATAGCATTTAAGAAGGGATTGTTCAAGAAGTGGAGAACCCGCTCACATTCTATCAGTATCTCCTTTATATATTTTGTTTCTCTTTTTTTGGGGGGTGGGGTGAAAAAAAGCTATTTAAAAAGCTATGGTGCGATATAAAGGGCCATACTGTGTAACTTTCATGAATTTTATGTAGCTTGCATGCAAGTAGTGTTAATTGGTTTTATTGATACAATGCTTTAAGTTTGATGAATACGGCACATTTATGAGGACAGCATAGAATTTTTATGCTCAACACTTTTCTTCCAAACATTTTAACTTTGTTTTGGTTTTGTTACTCTATCTGTGTAGCAAGCTTAATACTGTTATTGTGTGTGTAGCAAACATCAGTCTGTTACCGAATATATCTAATAACTTTGCTGTGTTTAGCAAATTTATGTAGTAAACTTGGTTTTGTTACATTTTATATGTTGTAAGCTTGATTTTGGTTCCATATTTATGTAGAAAATGTTATACTGGTTCCAAATCTAAATAGTAGGCTTGGTACTATATCTATGCAGTAAGTTTAGTTCTGGCACCATAAATATTTAGTAAGCTTGGTTCTGATATTGCATGCTTAGTTCTGGTATCATATCTATCTCGTTATCGTGCTTCTGGTACATTATCTATGCAGTAAGTTTGGTTTTTACATATTGTATGTTTGGTTCTGGTGCTGTATCTATGTAGTAAGCTTGGTTCTAGTACTATATGTAGTGAGCTTGAGTCAAATTTTGTACGTTTAGTTCTAGTACCATATGTATGTTTTTGGTTACTGTTCTCAATAATAATCTTGATCCTGGTATTGTATGCTCAGTTCTGGTATCATATCTATCATCTATCCTGACTCCAGTGTCTAGCCTTGATGCTTTCATTTTCAGCAGTGTGTGCTGGGTTTCTTAAATAAGTAATCAAACTCCTTTGACATCATCTTCTTTTTAAGACCAGCTCAAGTAGAGGTCACGTGCTTAGGTTGGTATCAAGTAAAATTGTTCAAAGTTGCCACAAGTTGTCAGGTGATTTCTTCTTTTTCACTTGCCTTAGCTCTAGCTAGGTTACTATTCACCTATGTTACTCCAAACTTCCATGGCACAACCAGCATTATTTCAAAAGTAACTCCAGCTTGCTTGTCCATACCTTTCAGCATGAAAGATACCAACTTCTCGCAACTGTTCTTGGTCCGGTTCACACCTGGCCTCTGCAATCAAGGTAACACATCTCTTCAAACGAATCTTCAGTTTTCCTATACTTCCTCTTTCCTGCAGTTAACCATTTCCTTGCTACAAGTCTCAGCTTGCATACGTCGGTGAAAATAAACTATTGCCCTGTATTAACTTCTCTGCTACTTTTGTCTTTAACCATTACGCTGCTGGAAGATACCAGACTGCATTCCTGTGATTAACTAATTCCCTTTCAGAATATACCAGTTCAATATATAATCGCTGTTCCTGTGTGTATCGGCACACCTGGCCCTGCTGGATCTGTGTTACCCGCTTCGCTTATTGGGTTGGCTGTCCTGTGAACCCTACTGTTCTGGTCTTTGCTGATCTACTTGTTATATGTCATTACCTTCTCCGCTGCACCATCGCTTCTATCCCGTACTGCTTACCCTGGCCTACAGCTAATAGAAACCATCTCATCAAATGAGCCCTTAACAGTGTCTATGTAGTAACTAGCTCTGGTACCGTATCGATGTAGGAAGCTTTTACTAACAACCCAATCAGGTATTAGGGCTCTGTGTGAGTTAAGCAGGTTGAAGACGGACCATTATTAAAGGGCTGGTAATGTATTCTTGACCTTCAGGATTAAATTTGCCAGCCAGCTCCTGGGCGTCTACATATTATCCTAATCCATTCATCTTTGATCAATTTTCAGTCCTTAAGGCTGGTGATAATTTGGTATTCTGCAGATTTCAAATGGAAAGAGCACCACAATACAAGAATCCGCTTAACTTCCACTGCATCACTAGTACATTTAGATCGTTGAGCTCCACAGTAATATTCCATCTGTCACCATAGCCGTCGTGGCCTCTGGCATCATCCACCACCCTGGCATTCATTTTATCTACATATTCATCCCCACCCCTGGTTTGAATCATTCTTTCGTTAATTAACAATCCAAAATAAAAAAGTCTCAGTTGTATATACATTCAGCCTGTTATTCGTTGGTCAGCAGTAAATATGAATGCAAATCTCCAAGCTGAATATTTTGTTCTACAGTCACCAGGATAATTTCACGTTACTCCATTTCTTATGCCAGTACAAATTTGTAATAATGTAGAAAGCTGGGCATATGGAGTGAGTTGGTACAGCACTGTCTGCTACATATTCCCCTATATTATTTTTCTCTGCACTGAACTGGCTTGGAAACATAACATTTTGCAGAGACAGATGGAATGCAGTTAGTTCCCAAACTAAATGAATGAATAAATGTACAAACTCCAGGTTGTTATTGGCACAGAACGTTGGACCAGTCAAGCTGCTCTGCTTTTCTTAAAGGGAAATTGCAGCTTTAACCAAAAGATTTGGGTCGAATTTTCATAGATCCTACCCTAAAAGTTGAACTTATCTGTCATCCTCATTATATTTGGTGAGAAAATAGGAATATTCTGGAGATGGCTTTGCCTTAAAATCAATGTGTTGAATACCAAAAAATAGCATACGCTCCTCCCAGACCCCGACGCAGCTCCTCCACTCTAAGCACTGTGACCCCCAATGAGCTCTTCACAACGTCTAGGTCACGAGTGCTGAAGCCTATCAATGGCTGATGGGCTGCAACCTTCAGAGTTCCATCAAAATGGATGTCCTCTCTAATGGATCTGTGAAGGTTCACGAGATCAGGGAGAACAGCACTCAGAGCGGAGGAACGACGTCTGTCAGGAAGGTAAGTATTTGTTATCTTATTCAGCACATTGGTGGCATCCAAACTGGATTGTCCAGTACTAGACAGCTCCTTTAAGTTCTGACTTAAAGGGGTTGACCATTACTTATACTTTACGGGCTCAAGGTGGGCAATGATGACTTCACACTGGGCTAATTAGAAGAGTTGGAAGGATAGTTTGTAGCGGCAACTACTACAACTCCGACACATGGATTACAGAGGAAGCCATTTTCGCTCCTAGTCTTTCTGGAGTCCCCTCAAGTGAGGAGGAGGAAAATACATCAGGACAGAGACACCTTGCCAAAATTTAATATCGGTGGACCCCACATTTACTTTGGAGGTATTTCCCTGATTGTGAGTCATAATGAATAGATTATGCTTACAAGACTGATCAACAAAGCATGAAGACAATGTCCAAGTTAAATTACCATTTTTTGCTCTGGAAACAATAATGTTTAGAAATGTGGCGACTCTTCAAGTTGCGTCTCCATCTGGTGGGTTGCCTGTGTATGTAGGGCTCCCAGACAGGCAGGCAGGCCTGCAGTTACTTTCACTCAACTACCTGTGTTATTTTTCTACCAATAGTACTCTATAAAAATGATGTTTATGTCATCTGAATGTGTCTAGGAAAAAAGGAGCTGTTGCATGAGGTATCAGTGCTCCAAGTAAAGAAGGCTTACACCGCTCCCTTAACCACCAGGTCCTCATTCAGACTTCAGTTCCAAGCTGTAAATGCTGGACCAGGCCCTGATACCTCATGCATGGCCCATGGCTGACTGCTGCTGTGCGATTAGCAAATTTCTACTGTGGGTCAATTAATGGCACTTTTCATAGTGTCTACCCCTAATTTTAGCTGTTTTGGAAGCTTTTTGTTACCCCTTAATGTGTTATGTATATGTTTGGTTTGGCCTCCCATTGAAGTTATTGGGCTTTGGGTACGTTCGTCGAACCGTTTGGTAAACATGTTTAGCAAACATCGGGATGTGCGTCGAACAGAACTGAACCTTGAAAGGTTCGCTCATCTCTAATGACAGATTACCTTTAACTTTGAGTTCCATAACAGGGTATTGGAAAAAAATTTTTTTTTTAATGAAACAACCCCTCAAAAAATTTGGCAACAATGTAACTATATGGACTCCAGATCAATACAGTAATATTTTTTATTATAATTTCTATGAGAAAAAGAACAAATAAAAACATAGTCATAAATGTCATCTTCAAAACATGCTGCTTAAAAACAAGACTGAATATAACAAAGTACAATCTAACATAAATGGTGGTGTAGAATCTGAAAAAAAAAAGATAAACTTAGTGGCACGATAATAGCCGGAGATTGTAATATACCGTGACCACAAGTCGGGTTACGTTGGAAAAAGTAGGAGCACGTTAGATAGTTATGAGAAATGCATTGTATGTGTGTGCAGAACAGGAATACACACACGTGTATAATTATAATCAAGGTGTACAACAATATAACTATAGAACTAGAACTTGCAATGTCCGACATGCAAAATAGAACATACATTCAAACTCAGACTTAAGGGGTCCAAATAAACTTGCAAAAATAGAATTCACGTATTGAGAATAGTGACATTCAAGAGTGCAACACTGGCACCCACCTGTGAGAAGTATCCAAAGCAAAATATAGTGTAGGTGACCGCCGTGACGTTCTCACTTATCCTCTTCTAGTTGCTATTTCTACAGAAGGTATGAACAAAAATTCCTAATATAAGTGAAATCATAGTAGTGTGCATGCACTGAGGAGGTAGCCAATTTGTGCACTGACCAGATATTCTTAAGAATTATGACTGGTGTGTAAAGGAGTTGATAAAGTAGTAAAGTAGGTCCAAGCTAATTTTTATTTTCTTTGTCAGACTTGAGGGCTTTACAACTGGACAGGACTAGATGTGAACAAATTTCCCCAAAATCCGTCAGCAAATTTGATTCAGTCCTAATTAAATTCGTCTGAATTGAAATTGTTGTAAAAAGATGTTTATTATGTTCTCTCCAGACTCATTAGTAGTAGGCCTCATTCAGACGTCAAGTTTTCACAAGCGAGTTCTACCGGTTGTTTTCATGTATAGAACTAGTAGCTGTTATAGTCTACTACAGGATAGTTAACCTGTCCGTGTGTTTTTGGGTACTGTGTAGTCCACACAGAATCATGGAGAATTGTCTGATCTTCATCTGGTTCTGGTTGCAAAATTGCCAAGGCAAGCTAATGACTCGGTAAAAAAAATTGGACAGCCCTCGGATGCCATCCATGTGTTGTCCATTTCACAAGGACTGTTAATAGGAGAATCTTTACAAACCTTCAACATTTTTTTTCCAAGAAAACCTGATGAAACTCTAACGAAACTCAGATGTGAAAAACTGACACAATGACCAAGCTCTGATGACACTCCTATAAAAACCATAAAACGTGGACCGTTTTTGTTTACGAGAAAAATCACTGACATCTCATTAAGTCCTAATAAACAAAGGGCAGGAAAGGAGTTAAAAATGATACAGCCTTGCTGCCCTAGGCCAGCTATGCACCTGACCTGCCACTGCAGCTCCCCATTAAGTCCTCCGCTTGCTCCCTCCGGTCATTCTTCACTCTTTGGATCTTCATGGTCACATATGAGCCTAACGTTGGAAATTCCAAAGAGCAAAGAGAGTGAGCGGAGGTCTGTATACTCTTTTATTGTTTTTTAGCCTATTCCCTAAAGAATAAAGATTCCAAAGAATTGCTGCAGGCTACACAACATATTTCTGTAATTGTGCAGGGTCCCCAAAAATTGTAATGCATTTGATTGGCTACAAATCAATTCACTGATCACTTTACAAGGCCATTAATAACCAGTAAAAATGTCCCTTCCATAAATTTTGATTTTTAATTATAAAACTGATAAAAGGGGGTTGTCTCATCATTAGTTTCCAGGAGTGCACTGCTTGACAGTCACCCGGCTTTTTGCTTGCCTGGGCCGGTGCACTCTGGCTTGATTGACCATTTAGACCACCAGCATCACTATGCTGTTGGCCCGAATTGTGTGCTCTCCGATGCTACAAGCCGAGGCACCTTTCCCTCTACTGTGATAGAAGAGCACGGTGACAGTGAAATTGGCCAGATCCAGCGATTCTGCCAGCTTCAGAGCAGCGCTTACAATCTCTATGGAAAGGAGCTTGTAAGTAATGCGCTCATTGACTATGTAATAAGCTGTAAGCAATAGAATTAAAAATCCCTTCATTACTGACATTGGAGGTTTTTTTAAACAAGCAAATTGTAAAGTACGGTAGCTTGCTTTTACAAGCACTTTGCAATTTTACCCAATGAATATACTGAAATTAGCACTTTAAGCTTTTTTAATGGGATTCTAAACTAAAACAGGAATACATCATTAGTGAACTGTGGGCAGCTGATTAAACTAACATTTTGCGTGTTTGATAACATTTATTACAATATTACCTGACTTGCTTAGCACGGGACGTTTTAACTAATACTAAGGGACTTATCAGCTAAGAAGACAAGGGTTTGGTTGCATGCAGCTGATCATGCTGAGACTTTCTGCTGGGAACGAGGCAGAAAGAGCTGCTTCATTTACAGTCTATACACTGAGCTGTTCACGTGGCTGCTGCAGACTACACACAGTGAGATAAAAGGGCAATAAAGCCTGACAATTTTGCATTTGTGATTGTGATCTTTTTGAGCTTAAAGGGAACCTGTCACCCTGTTTTTTCAAGATGAGATAAAAATAGCGTTAAATAGGGGCAGAGCTGTGCTTTACATTAGAGCGCGATCTGCGCTATTCTGCCGTTTATCGGTGGGCGCGGCCATCTTTGTGAGGCCGCGCGTGCGCAGATGGTACTGCTCGGCTTCCCGGGGCTTCAGGAAAATGGCCGCGGGATGCCGCGCGTGCGCAGATGGAGATCGCGGCGGCCATTTTCCTGAAGCCGAGTTCATCGATAAACGGCAGAATAGCGCAGATCGCGCTCTTTTCCTTCATCTGCGCAGTGGATTCGCCAGTTGGGCATGCACAAACCACTACGCCACCAACGGAAAGATGAGCAAGATCTGGGGAGAAACAGCGCTGTCACCATGCCCATATGACCAGACCAGCGTGAGTGACAGCCCAAAACGGCGACTTTACAAAGGTATTTCGGCAGCATAGGTTCACAAAATACACAAATGTAAAGCACAGCTCTGCCCCTATTTAACGCTATTTTTATCTCATCTTGAAAAAATGGGGTGACAGGTTCCCTTTAATATTATAATCATTAAATCAAACCTGTCACAAGTTTGGCCGATACGAGATACGGCCATCACCTTTCCTGGGTGATATACAGCATTCTATAACTCTGTATATCTGCCCCCAAACTGACCTGCAAGAGAAGAAAAATAACTTCTATTATACTCACCTGCGGAGCGGTCCGGTCCGAGGGGTGTCGCTGGTCTTGGTCCGGTACCTCCTATCTTCTTACAATGTCTGTACTCTTTATTGCTTAGTGTGGACTATGTCATCCCCACAGTCACCCCGGCGTCGCGCTCCTCCGCAGGCGTACTTCTCTGCCTTGTTGAGGGCTGAGTAAAGTACTGCAATGCGCGTGCGCTGGGGCTTTTTGACCTTTCCCGGCACCTGCATGCTACCGGACCAAGACCAATGATACCCCTTGGAATGGACTGCCCCACAGGTGAGTATAATAAAAGTTATTTTTCTTCTCTTGCCGGTTGGGTTGGGGGCAGATATACAGCATTATAGAATGCTGTATATCAGCCCTGAAAGGTGATGGCCGTATCTCATCTCAGTCAAACCTGGTGACAATATTATATAATTAATACCTATAGCCTTATCTATAGTTATATGCTGTGTGCGGTATCTGATTGACCACAAATCTTGCTAATTCAATAATAACACTCGGGCATACAAATATAGTTTTATGTCTAGCTCCACAAAAAGTCTCCCATCACATGTGCACAAAGATCTTACAGGGACCCAACTAAAAGGTAATAGATCTTTTTGGAGGAAAAAAAAAAGCAAAATCCAAACTGTGCTGTAAATGCAATGTGACTATTTTTCTAAGCTAATAGGCACTGATGGCTGCAGTTGAGAATCTCTTGCGATTTCTAAAAGTGGCTTTATTAAGGACTATTGAATGTCTATACAAAGAGTGCAGATCTCAAATTGGAACATATTTCTAATGTTAAAAAATGGCGGACGTCAGATTCCTTTTCACGCACACAAATGTGTTCCTGAGCTGAACGGTAAGCCTTACAACCTTATATTTGCCTTCTGCCGCATGCCATGGGCTAGATTCTTAAAGGGAACCTGTCACGTTGTCCATGCAGTCCGATCTGTGGTCGGCACGGCATAGAGATGGAGAAGCTGAGCAGAATGATATATAGGTTTGTTGGAAAAGATTCAGCCTAACTTGTACAGATTCGTTAAATTCCTTAGTGATCACATGCATATGAGTCCAGTGGGCGGTCCTACTCAGTGATTGACAGTCTTCCCTGTATGGCTGTGCATGCAGAGGAAGATGTCAATCACTGAGTATTATCGTCCATTGGACTCGTACATACAAGCACCAGGGATTTCAATGAATAAATACAAAATGTACTGAATCTTTTCCAACAAATGCATTTATATAATTCTGCACCGTGCTGCCCACAGATCGGACCGGATGCACAATGTGATTGGTTCTGTTTAAGTCATTTCTAGTTCTCAGCATCTCCGTGCTGCTATCAGTTTGCGGGGGATGAGCGGATACATAAGACACTTGAATGAACACACCTTGTAGCAAATATAAAAGTCATACATTTTTTTGGACTTTAGATACTCCATGTTAATATGTTGTAACCGGTACAATAGACTGTACACCAAGGGAACAAATAAGGAGAATTTCACCCAACAATATAAATAAGATGTGGCACTGGGTTAGTCAGAGACGATGGCGCTTTGTCAGGCGCTTTTTTCTTGTGATAAACTACAGGTAGTAAAAAAATGGTGGATGTCGACAGTGTACAAACAAATTCATAAAAATGTATAATAATGATAATATATATGTTTCATGTATACACATATTTACATAGTATAAAAAACAGAATCAAGACATACAAGAACCATGCCGTATAATAATAATAATGTGATTCATCCAGTGTTCATCGACTGCAAAATAATGTGTCACAACTGCAAACAATAAAAGAAAAAAATTCTAGATAATTTAGGTACACAGTCTACGCATAATGTTTCTATCAACTTTCCCCAGTAGGGTGGATACAAAATACCATCGTATAACCAATGTATACTGTACTTTATAGCAAAAATATATCTATTAAATTTGATTGGGCGCGTTATTCTATATTCTATAATATGCTCAATAGCGTGCTGTTGGTTATGTTAGTGACAATAACCTGGTAAATTACCCTAAAACACAAGATTTCCCAGCAAAAGTAAGGCATTTCCAACCCAAAACTTACAGGTATAACAATCTTTATTCATCAAAATCCCATACATTTTAATCAAATGTAAAACGACATAAAATACAACATAAAAACCCAAACTAAGACTTGTAATAAAGTAATTCACACAAAGGTAAATTAAGCCTAACCTCAATTGGGAGATTGTATTTTCATAAGAAACTACCCTATCATGCAAAAATACATGACACATCAAAAAAGACACCAGCAGATATAATCCATGTGGGTATTGCGATCACTATGCGTATCGCTGGTTCGATGGTCTTCCTCAGTGGGTTACCCCTACTTTATAATCTCCAAACAGGAGGGATTTATCTTAGTGTCTATGTGGGAGCCAGATGACTTTATTATAAGTATTGGCTTGGGGATTATGCACTTTTTATGTGTGTTTTAGTATTATTGTTTTTGAATCCATTTATAGTGGATAAACATGTATAGCTTTTGGGTTTTTGATGAATAAAGCTTTTCGTGACTAGTTTTGTGTTGATGGACCTTACTCTTGCTGGTCTACCTTGGTCTTTAGGGTATAATATTTTAGTATTCACACCAGCTATTTGTTGACTCCCTCTTATCTTTCTGACTAGATTCATGCATTATAATGCCAGTCTAGATTTAATGATTAAAATAAATTACTAGATGTTCAAGAAAATCATTGGCTCACCGGACACAACAGAGGCATGTCACAAGGATGTGCCACCAATGTCTGATTGACAGCGGTGTGATCAACATCGTATCCATTAATTGCTAAAACAAAAAAAGTACTGTAACATCTGGGTTCTCGATGGCTTGATTTGGCTTTTTTCATAGGCATATATACGGCCATTTTAGCGGCCAGCCAAACTGCTTCAAGTAAGCCAAGGAAAATTCCTCAAGAGGACAAGATGCTTCTATAAAGACTGAGCGGTAAGAAAAGACATCAGGGGTATATATCCTAGCAATCGTAGCTACTAACATCTGTAAAATGGTCAGCGCCATTAATAACTGTATTGTCTACAATCCATCCCAAGGGATGGTATAAACATGAACATGATCATGATTTGATCTTGACTCTTGGATCCGTCCTACCACATGGTTGATGTGCTTCTTCCAACATAGAGATGTAGAATATTGTATGATGATGTTTCATGCCGATAGGGTCACGTTCTCCTAGAGAAGGCAAAGCCTGAAATGGCTGTTGATTCCTTAGTGCCAGTAACCAACAAACTATCAATAGTTGATGTGGACACTGAACATTTTGGAAAAGACTCTCGGTTTTTATAGGACTAACATTTAAAAGAGAGGGCTACTCAGTCATCAGTGGACAGACTTATGTAGCAAAGCAGAACCTATTACTCTCAACCTTCCTGACAGGAAACTGTCATCATATGTACAGCCCCTAAATGGCCACCATTACATTATCCAAAATGGTAATAGGTTTCACTCTCTGATGTCAATCTATCTACTGCCCCTTAGATTATATAGGAAAAAATAAAGTAGTTAGAAAGTAGTGAATGCTACCTGTTAAGAGTCTGGTGGACGGGATTAGCCTCCACAGGAGTCATACAGCTCTGGTTTGTGATTATCAGCCAGCTTCCCTTGCAATCGGTGCTTACACGCTGTAGTGCCTTGATGATGTTGGAGCTAGCTCGGTATTACGTATCCCAACCTGTATGATGTCAATCCAGCCGGTGACTACAATGAACAACTAGACCGCCAACATGACTCTCCAGAAGTAGCACATGCAAAATTAGAACTTTATTTTTTCCTTTACCCTACGAAGGATATTTCAAAGTCATCTATATATTCAGAATGATATAGTAGAGGTTGTATACGTGATGGCATTTTCCCTCTAAAGGGGTTGTCTGACATTAGGAATTAAGGCCTGCATTTTTTCTCAAAAACAGCGCAGCTCTGGTCCATGGGTCGTGTCCAAAATTACAGCTCAGCCCCATTCAAACCAGATAAATTGAATACTGAGAAGATGTGATCATGGTTTGCTTATAAATATATGGGGTCAATTTATTAAAAATGTATCTAAAATATCTAAGAAATTGACTAAGAATTCTTCTTTGGTGATTCACTTTTGTTGAGGTTATCTAAAGACATGGCTATGATAGAATTCTGTATTTTATGATAAATTGTAGGGTCAGTTTTTTATATAAGATACAGTTAGGTCCATATATATTTGGACAGAGACAACATTTTTCTAATTTTGGTTATAGACATTACCACAATGAATTTTAAACAAAACAATTGTGGTGCAGTTGAAGTTCAGACTTTCAGCTTTCATTTGAGGGTATCCACATTAAAATTGGATGAAGGGTTTAGGAGTTTCAGCTCCTTAACATGTGCCACCCTGTTTTAAAAGGGACCAAAAGTAATTGGACAGATTCAACAATTTAAAAAAAAATATTCATTTTTAGTACTTGGTTGAATACCCTTTGTTGGCAATGACTGCCTGAAGTCTTGAACTCATGGACATCACCAGACGCTGTGTTTCCTCCTTTTTGATGCTCTGCCAGGCCTTCACTATGGTGGTTTTCAGTTGTTGTTTTTGTGGACTTTTCTGTCTGAAGTTTAGTCTTTAACAAGTGAAATGCATGCTCAATTGGGTTGAGATCAGGTGACTGACTTGGCCATTCCAGAATATTCCACTTCTTTGCTTTAATAAACTCCTGGGTTGCTTTGGCTTTATGTTTTGGGTCATTGTCCATCTGTAGTATGAAACGGCGACCAATCAGTTTGGCTGCATTTGGCTGGATCTGAGCACGCAGTATGGCTCTGAATACCTCAGAATTCATTCGGCTGCTTCTGTCCTGTGTCACATCATCAATAAACACTAGTGACCCAGTGCCACTGGCAGCCATGCATGCCCAACCATCACACTGCCTCCGCCGTGTTTTACAGATGATGTGGTATGCTTTTGATCGTGAGCTGTACCACGCCTTCCCCATACTTTTCTCTTTCCATCATTCTGGTAGAGGTTGATCTTGGCTTCATCTGTCCAAAGAATGTTCTTCCAGAACTGTGCTGGCTTTTTTAGATGCTTTTTAGCAAAGTCCAGTCTAGCCTTTTTATTCTTGATGCTTATGAGTGGCTGCACCGTGCAGTGAACCATCTGTATTTACTTTCATGCAGTCTTCTCTTTATGGTAGATTTGGATATTGATACGCCGACCTCCTGGAGAGTGTTGTTCACTTGGTTGGCTGTTGTGAAGGGGTTCCTCTTCACCATGGAGTTTATTCTGCGATCATCCACCACTGTTGTCTTCTGTGGGCGCCCAGGTCTTTTTGCATTGATGAGTTCACTAGTGCTTTCTTTCTTTCTTACAATGTACCAAACTGTAGATTTTGCTACTCCTAATATTGCAGCAATTTCTCCGAAGGGTTTTTTCTGTTTTCGCAGCGTAAGGATGGCTTGTTTCACCTGCATGGAGAGCTCCTTTGACCGCATGTTTACTTCACAGCAAAAACTTCCAAATGCAAGCACCACACCTCAAATCAACTCCAGGCCTTTTATCTGCTTAATTGAGAATGACATAACGAAGGGATTGCCCACACCTGTCCATGAAATAGCCTTGGAGTCAATTGTCCAATTACTTTTGGTCCCTTTAAAAACAGGGTGGCACATGTTAAGGAGCTGAAACTCCTAAACCCTTCATCCAATTTTAATGTGGATACCCTCAAATGAAACCTGAAAGTCTGATCTTCAACTGCATCTGAATTGTTTTGTTTAAAATTAATTGTGGTAATGTCTATAACCAAAATTAGAAAAATGTTGTCTCTGTCCAAATATATATGGACCTAACTGTATATATGTGCTTTACCATTGAATGAAAAGAGAAGAATTGGCGGCTTGTAATGGAGACAAGTATTAATACGATCAATGCATTGGTAATGAGCGACGATGACTGTGGTTACCCATCTTGGACCTTCATGTGTGACTACTTTGACCTATCAAATATTAGGCTCCACTTCTATGGTCGTACATTGGGATGATGCTTTAGCTATTACTGACAGGGCAATATTGATTCTAAAATAAGGTTTTTTAAAAAAAAGAAAAAACAACAACCTATAGCCAATAATAAAAAGGAGGTAGACAAAGTTTTGTGTGAAGCTACTCTGACCCATTATCATTTATGTAACTGACAGGTAACAGTCGCATCTCAATGTAGTGTAACAGATTAGAAGACTCAATATAATACAGGACATTTAAATCATATTGTACATGGCATGAGATCGTGATATCATTTCTACAGTATAGCTAAACATTATGCATAAACCTAAAACAAAAAAAAATAGAACAAGAAAATAGCTAATTTGTTTGAAATCATAGAATTTATCTGCATAGTTTGTTTTTTTCTTTGGGCAAACTGGAAATAAGCTGCCATTGGAGTTTCGCGTTCATTTTTGAAGTGGAAAAAAGATTTAAAAAAAAAAAGCAATGTGAATTTACGAGAAGCATGGTTTCGGAAATAATGCATGTACAAAAGTGAACGAAAATACACCAGGCACGCACAAACATCGTTCTGTGTACTTACATGGAGGTGCATACACTAAATAAAAAAAGTATTACTCATTGTCTGCTTTAGCTTAGTAATGAATGATGATATTGTGCATTTGTGTAAGGTGCTGCATGGGTTAAGCTTAGGCTGAGGTTTACCGCTGTCCCATCCACAATGCAGCAGCAGCTAAAATTTTGCAAAGCTTGAATGTGAACCATTTATAGTCTCAGACAGCAAAATTTCCAAGAGGCTCCTCGCTTCACCATTACCACAATTTCTTCCGTCCTTATCTTCAATCCACTGAGCATCCAGGCAAAAGCCAAGCCATGGCCATTATCTCTCCATCTATAAAAGCATGGCTGCGCTAACTTAATTAAACAGCTAAGCTTATGACAGCCTTTTTAATGTAACTCTCACATGTAGCAGAAGCTCTCTTGCAGGCTTAAGTCTTTAGGAGACACTCTACAGGTGGCTGAGGTGAGGAAGCCGGAGTGGGGAAGGAGGTGGTGGAGGAAGAGTTGCCTTGTGTCACCAATCTGTTTTGGTGGAGTTCTTCCCACTTGGAGCGATTTGTGGTCACGGAATCCAGCATAGGCTTTAGTTTTGCATTCATTTTCACAAGTGTCTGCAAAGTATAGAAAATTACGTATTAAATGAATAGCAAGAAAATTAACAAACTTTAACAACTGGAGCAAGTTCAGAGAAGAGCGACCAGGATGGTGAGCAGACTGCAAAGTATGTCCTACGAAGAACGGTTAAAGGATCTGGGAATGTTTAGGTTGCAAAAAAGAGGAGACTTAATATCTGTCTGCAAATATCTGAAGCTCTGTCACAGTGTAGAGGGCAATGGAATGAAATTTAATGGGAGAAGATACAGATTAGATATTAGAAAAAACTTTTTAACAGTGAGGGTGATCAATGAGTGGAACAGGCAGCCACGAGAAGCGGTGAGTTCTCCTTCAATGGAAGTCTTCAAACAGAGGCTGGACAGACATCTGTCTGAGATGGTTTAGTGAATCCTGCATTGAGCAGGGGGTTGGACACGATGACCCTGGAGGTCCCTTGCAACTCTAACATTCTATAATTCTATTATTCAAATAATATTTTTTAATTTATGTAGCGCCAATGTATTCCAGAAAAATATAGACATTGTCATGGTCACGAACACAAATCGCTCACGACACACATGCCTTGGACTATAAAGGGGATTCTGCTTCCCGCTCCCTTGTCCACTCACCTATCACAATTGGTTGACAGTGATCTAAGCGCACCCCACAGCCGCTGCTCACATCTGCACCACACTTTTTGCTGCAACCACTCTCTATTTTGATAGACGCCTGCACTGGATCACACACTAGCACACATGCCACCCAGGTTTAGGTTTAATATACAAAAAAATGTACAGTGCTTAAAAAAGTTACAAAAGGTGAAATAATAAAAAGACTTACAGTATAAAAGAAAATGTGTAAAATACAGATATGTCTTACAAATTGGATTCGTGACAGCTTCTGGTGGAGGAGAACGCTGCAGGAAATATGGAGAGATCTGCAATACTCGCTGTTTGAAACTAATAATCCTTACATGACATGTTATAAAGGGTCTCACCAGACCACTTACTCCTCCCTCCACTGAGGTAAGACAAGGGCGGATGATTATATTCAATTTTAATGAAGTTTTAGCCCTCATTTCTGCTTGGGGTCATATTTTTCCCCAGAAACCTCCTAGAAAAACAATATGGCTGTCATCTTACTGTATCTTTCAAACATTCTATACATACCACACATGACTACAATTTATCTATAAATCAGGGAGATACTGCATTCCCATGGGTTGGCAGCTACCAAAAATATGATATGAAAAATATTGTACTTCCATTGCCATGTTAGGTCTCTGATATGGAGACGTACCGTCTACTTTAGGGGCACTTATCTTGAAGTTGCATTAAGTAGCACCTCTTTGGTAATGACAATGTGCACAGTCAAAGTTTGCCCTTCCAACAACTATCAGCTACTTGATAATTACGCTCTATACACACTCCGTGTCTGCTTTCCACCTGATAACCTGCTTCAGTGACCTGTTCACAGCCGGGGGTGCGGGGTATGTGAAGCGGTGATCCAATGCCCCCGCCTTTGATCTGCGTAACTCATAACTCCCTTTATCACTTTTTCTAATGGGGCATACAATCCGAATTTCGATTCAACCAATTAGTATGCTTTTTTCAAGAGTGGGAGAAAACGAGTGTATACTCACACAAAAGGGGAATAATACAAAAACTTTGGTAACATTTGAACCCAGGAGTCATCACTGCAAGACAACAGTGCTAACCACTGAGCCACTACTGTGCAATCTGTGGCCATCAAATGATCTGTTCTGATCAAGATTCGAGCAAAAAGATTCACAGGACCCTTGTCCAGCAGCCATGTCAGTAGTCTGTGGGCTTCAGATCAGAGCCCGATAAGTCTCCTCCTATCTGCTGGCATCCGTGTTGTCTCGTCTGATTCGTAGACCTGGCTTGGCATCACCATGGACCAGTGTTCTGCAAATGTTTTTACTCAGCCCTAGTCTGATCTCTTTATGCCTAAAAAATTTTTTATACTACATTCCTGTTTTTCCTGGGGGAAGCCATATATCTGAGAAATGGGCTGGTAAAGGAGGCAACTCTGTTCAGTAACCCATGTCCCAAAACTGTCTCTTAACTTTAGGCATTATTTTTTTGCCAAAAAAACCCACACTTGACTAAGCTATTGACCTGGAATATGAAATAGTAGCTCAATGTGTCAAAAACCAGACTATCTATTTAAGACCCCAAAGTCTACTATGTATATCATATAAATCCTGCGTTAAATTATACATATGGGTTTACCTCTTTACATTTACAAGTTAGACCTTGTTCATACTGCATTTTGTAGTGCATATGGGAAGTATTTCTGAATCCCCCTTAAAATGGGAATCAGACAGAACTCCCAATGAAGCCATAGACATCAATGACAAAAACAGAGCTCAAATGGACTCCATTTGTAATTTTTGTCCTACAGTATCCTTCTATACTAGAAGAACGTAGTCTACTCTGGTTTTTTGCTTGTGCGAAAAGATGGATTCTGCTCAAGCAAAGCACAGAGTCCATATGAACTCCTTTTGTGTCACTACAGTCTATGGCTCCATTTTTGGGGATTCCTATGGAACCCCTGGACACACTGCATAAGCACAGTATGAACATCATCTTAAGGACCTTCAAGATCAGGAATATATTTTATCAAGCAGAGATCGTTCTACAAATGACATTATATTTCACTATAATGGTCCTATATCTCGTATTTAATTTCCCTGAAATGCTAAATATATGAAATAATTTATTTTATTGTAAAATTGCTTAGGTTATTTCTGATGTAAGAGCTTAGATGTTCACCGTGCTCTGAAAAAAACTCCATTCATCTTACCAGATGGAGTTTTTATTGTTCATTCAATAACATATTACTGCCTAATTAATGGTGGAGTAATGACTTGATAAATTGTCATTAAATACCAGCACAGCAGAAAAGTGATGTCAGGTAAAATCGCTAAAAACCTTGAAATGTAGAGATGCCACAATTCTTCCACTGTACGCTTACATACTAGTCTAAAGCAAACTTCTGTAGAAGCAGAAACCATCACTCATGGTCTTCACGGCTCACAGGTCAGATGCCATAATTTGGCAAAATGAACAAGTGCTCAGTGGCAACAAATAGACATCACACACATAATTCAATTTATTATTATTATTATTATTATTTATTATTATAGCGCCATTTATTCCATGGCGCTTTACATGTGAGGAGGGGTATACATAATAAAACAAGTACAATAATCTTGAAAAATACAAGTCACAACTTGTACAGGAGGAGAGAGGACCCTGCCCGCGAGGGCTCACAATCTACAAGGGATGGGTGAGGATACAGTAGGTGAGGGTAGAGCTGGCCGTGCAGCGGTTTGGTCAATCGGTGGTTACTGCAGGTTGTAGGCTTGTCGGAAGAGGTGGGTCTTCAGGTTCTTTTTGAAGGTTTCGATGGTAGGCGAGAGTCTGATATGTTGTGGTAGAGCATTCCAGAGTAGGGGGGATGCACGAGAGAAATCTTGTATGCGATTGTGGGAAGAGGAGATAATAGGGGAGTAGAGAAGGAGATCTTGTGAGGATCGGAGGTTGCGTGCAGGAAAGTACCGGGAGACGAGGTCACAGATGTATGGAGGAGACAGGTTGTGGATGGCTTTATATGTCATGGTTAGGCTTTTGTACTGGAGTCTCTGGGTGATGGGGAGCCAGTGCAGGGATTGACAGAGGGGAGAGGCCGGGGAATAGCGGGGGGACAGGTGGATTAGTCGGGCAGCAGAGTTTAGAATAGATTGGAGGGGTGTAAGAGTGTTAGAGGGGAGGCCACAGAGCAGGAGGTTACAGTAGTCAAGGCGGGAGATGATGAGGGCATGGACTAGGGTTTTTGCAGATTCTTGGTTTAGGAATGTGCGGATCCGTGAAATATTTTTGAGTTGGAGGCGGCAGGAAGTGGAAAGGGTTTGGATATGTGGTTTAAAGGAGAGATCAGTGTCAAGGATTACCCCAAGACAGCGGGCTTGTGGGACTGGGGAGAGTGGGCAGCCGTTTACTGTAATGGATAGGTTCGTTGGGGAGATCGCGTGAGATGGGGGAAAGATGATGAATTCTGTTTTGTCCATGTTAAGTTTTAGAAATCTAGTGGAGAAGAAGGATGAAATAGCGGATAGACATTGAGGGATTCTGGTTAGTAGGGAGGTGATATCTGGTCCAGAGATGTAGATCTGTGTGTCGTCAGCATAGAGATGATACTGAAAGCCGTGAGATTCTATGAGCTGTCCCAGGCCAAAGGTGTAGATGGAGAAGAGCAGGGGTCCTAGAACTGAACCTTGCGGGACTCCGACAGATAGGGGGCGAGGTGAGGAGGTGGTGTGTGAGTGGGAGACGCTGAATGTACGGTCAGTTAGGTATGATGAGATCCAGGATAGGGCCAATTCTGTGATGCCAAGGGATGAGAGGGTCTGCAGCAGCAGGGAATGGTCCACTGTGTCAAAGGCAGAGGACAGGTCCAGGAGGAGGAGGACAGAGTAGTGTCGCTTGCTCTTGGCGGTTAATAGGTCATTGGTGACCTTAGTTAGGGCAGTTTCAGTGGAGTGGTGTGACCGGAAGCCTGATTGAAAGCGGTCGAAGAAGGAGCAGGAAGATAGATGGGAGGACAGTTCAATATGGACATGTTGTTCCAGTAGTTTTGAGGCAAAGGGGAGAAGTGATATAGGGCGATAGCTAGATACAGAGGATGGGTCAAGAGAGGGCTTTTTGAGGATAGGTGTGATTGTGGCATGTTTAAAGCTTGAGGGGAAAATGCCAGTTGTTAGTGATAGGTTAAAGAGATGGGTTAGGGTTGGGATGAAGACTGTGGTGAGGTTTGGGATGAAGTGGGATGGGAGTGGGTCAAGTGCACAGGTGGTGAGATGCGATCTTGAGAGTAGAGTGGAGAGTCCGTCTTCTGTAATGGTGGAATTACAGAATCAAATCAATTTCATTCATTGATGCTATGAGATGTGTATAATTTATAAGTTGTCTAATCTGTGAACCATCAAAAATTCCTGTATTCAGTTTTATAATCTATTTATATAATTACCGTACCTTAACTTGTCTGTCATCCACTTCCGTCTGGACGTCCTCGAATTCCACAATCCACCGCGCCGCACCGGAAGTATGCCAACTGCCATATTGGAATACCCAAGTGATGGGTATTCCAATATGGCACCCGCTGGTGTTACCCTTGCACAGTACCACTAGGGGGTCATCGCCGGACCCCCGCTGCTGGGACTCCCACACCGCAAGAATCCCACACCGCAAGGACCCCTCCCCACCGCTGGGATCCAGGCCGCTGCTGGGATCCAGGCATGGGTAGGTGGGTGAGTGCTTGGGGACGAGAGTTTCTCAGTGCTGCAAAGCCTGCCCCCATTGGGACGTCACCACCCTCCCGATGCGATAGCATCGGGCCTCTATCTAGTAGGATATAATAAATAAGAAACCTTGTTATGACATCACGATTCTTCAGCGGACTAAAATTTTATAAACTCAACCATACCTAAGAAACTAGAGCTGATGGGGCTATCCAATTCAATTTTCTGAATTTGGTTGTGGGGGGGGATGCTGTGTTATTAGCTAATTTATTTATTTGAGTGAAATACATACCATATATCTCACTAATTGATCAACAAAAATTAACAAATCACATGATTATGATTGGCCGTCCCACTGTGATATTCAGAATTTTGAGAAAGGCAGCAGCACTATATATATTATCTCCATAACACGTTACTTTTACAACTTTAACAAAGTATAATTCCTTATTACGTCCTCATCACTGGAGAGAATGCCGACCACTACCGAACACCTAAACGGATTTTCAGCGAGGAGAGGTCAGGCATTCATTTATCTGTATGCCTCTTCAGATGTTATGCTCACAGCATAAATGAATAAGATGAGATTCTTTGAATTCTATCCCCTAGTTCCTTTTGTTCCATATAGTGGTGCCCTGAAGCGCACAATCTTCTTTTTTTTACACATTAAATTCTGTACGGTCACTAGCTGTGTTTGCTGCCTGTTGCTGACAGATTAGTGATGAGAAACTAAAAATGCTGCTCTTTTGATGCATATGGCAGACTATTATCTTCTGCCATATGCATCGACAGAACAACATTTGCAGCTTCACATCACTGATCTTTCAGGCACCAAGCAACAAACACAGTTCAGCTCTGCACTACCCAGTTATTACAAGCTCCATTGTGGATGCATGTAGGGGAACTGAACTATGCTACAAACTAGCTAACAATTAACACTACACAGTGTAACGCTGGTGGGTGTGGATCCACTGTGCAATGGACCGGGCTTATCCTGGAGCGGAATAACTAAGTGATTACGTGGTATTCACTATTTCTTCTGTTGGTGAGGATAGGCTTGGTTGCAGGTAGTCACCAAGTTCCACTCCAGGGCAATCCCCGAGTCTGCATCAAATGACCAGAGGGTCAGAGACACAGGTACGAGGTACAGGAGGATGAAAGCAAAGATGTGGTCAGATAATCCAAGCTCAGGGCAAGCAGCACAGGTTTAATATATGTAGCTGAGGTCAGGAGCGGAGAGATGAGGGTAAATGGTAAAGGAGTCGATCAATACTAGGTAAGACAGAACGAACATGCACAAACAAGAGCTAGAGACAAGTTACTAGGAACCTACATTCAGGCAAGAAATGGTGGGTGGAGCTGCCCAATAAACCCTCTGCTGCCTTGGGATTGGCTATTGAAACCAAAATCTGCAGTACACAAAATAGTTAAGTTCCTTCAAAGTTTCGCCATGCCTCCCTATAGCCAGGTGGAGACTCATCAGCAGCAGTAGAATGCAGCAGAGCTGGAAATGCTGCAAGAGGCAAATCAGCAAGATAATCCGTGACTGGGAGGAGCAGAGCAGTGACCGCAGTGAGTGGGACGGCGCTTACTGCCGGTACAAGGCACAGGTGTGACATACAGGCAGCTGTACTGATGTAGATGATGGAAAATAAAATACGAAATCGTCCAGGCAGAGTACCATACAGAAGCAGAGAGTGCAGTGACAGGATAGAGTGTATTCTAAAGGTAGAATACACAATGTCAGTGCTGGAAGCAGATCACAGCTATGCTGGCAGGAAGCCAGCTGATAGAGACTGCAGTGTGCATGATTGACCATAAGCACTGGAACAACATGATGGTTCTAATGGCAACTGGAGGCTCATCCCTTTTTCGGACAATATGTGCAAAATGGAGCAGATTTAAAAACTAGTTATATTGGCAGAAATGAATAAATATATGTTCACATTATCATAAGACAACATTATGATTTTGAAAACAACCCTCTAAGTCCAACTTATGGCTCCTGTCAGGTAGACATATCTACAAAGGATTCATCTGTTGTTTAGGGCAGACAATGATTTAGTTTCTCCAATATGATCTAATTTTCTATTTTTAAATAATTGGGTGTGTATTCAAAGAAATTTCCCCTTATGACTATCTTAAAGTCTTGACTAGAACAATTAGAAACCAAGAAAATTCAAATAAAAATCAATGGAACGGTTCAGCAAATATACATTGTAAACCAACAACAAATACATTGTGACCAATCAAAAACTACAACCTACATAAATCGTACTCTGCAGCTGTCCAAGTTCAAACCCTTTCATTTTTATGACGATATGCGCACAACCCGTCCTATTATAATTGAACATTACAATTGAAACGCCATGAAGAGGAACGTATAAGCAGATAACTGTGTTTTAAAACCAAGTACACAAATTAGAATGACCCCTTTTTTTGTACCTAAAATCTAATTAAAAACTCATTTGATTACTACATCTCTAACTCCGCTGTACTTATTAAATTTCTGTAATCAATTTTCTTTTATGAAGCTTCTGGGAAATTATCTGAAAAGCAACACATTTTTCTCTTCCTTGGCATGTTCTTGATCATTTACTGAATTATGTTTCTAGCACCTGCTTGGGATCTCAATTAATCCTCGAGTTTACTTCTAAAGCCATTTAAGTTTATTTGAGTTTGGTCCAATCGGCGTTCTCGAATGCCTCGCTCTATGCCTACGGTTTTACATTTCATTTTGCCATTTGTTGAGTGGCACGCATATTGATGTATCATTCGTCTTTTTAACGGCGTGCCTTATGTATTGTCACCGTATTGAGAGATTTTTTACAGTACAATTCGTCATATGATCCATTAGTAAAATAGCATCTTTATACATTTACATTACGCGACTTCACAACCTTGCCTCTTGCTATTAACGGAATTTAGGTTGGATGAGTTGTGAGATGTTACATAGAAAAGTAATAGAACAAAAAGGCTGCTTTGCAAATTACACATTTGGGGGAAGTGTCCTTATTACTAATCTGTAGGCTTTATGATTGCATTCTGTGACTGATTTCTGCCCTTCTGTGCCAGTTACCATTGGCACGTTTTGCGGAAGAACTGACCGCCCTGCAGTATTTGGCAGACAGACATGTTGATCGCTTAGTCTAATAATGGTACCTCTTGCTAACTTAGAACCGTTGGATGTTTGTGTAATAAAATGTCCTGTGGCCTTGGGTAAATGAAGTGACCCTGTAAAACTTATACTGAGTTTTGGCCTTGAATCAGGGCAGACGGCCGACGAGGTAAAATCTAATGCCGATCACCTAGGGTATGAACACTTTACAGCAAACTGTGCTATTAAGAAGAATAAAAACCCCAATGTCTTCACACGTTTCAATAAGACACCATAAATTCTAGGATAATGTATAGTGATGTAGAACTATTTGTTACACCCTTATACCCCCCAAAGACCTTGGGCTGGCACCTTGGTATTCACCCTCAAGAGGTTTAATTAAATAAACTTGAATGAATTTTCCTGTTAACTGTGTCTTTTCTACTGTAACATGTAATACTTTGTAAAAATGCGTAAATATCCCAATAGTCATCTGTAGATTAAATTTGGGCTGAAAAAAAAATTTAAAAAAGGAAGGAAGGATCCAGCGATGGGCAGAGGTGGCTAAAAAAAATAACTTTTATTGAAAAGCTATTAAAATGAGTAACACATATTATCGGGCACTAACACACTGTTAGGAACGATTGGGGTTTATGGGGTATCTATATAGAGGTAGCACCTCTGGTGGAGTGCTTGCCGTGTCCTTTTTGGACAGCTCTTCCATCTTTGGTCCTCATCTGATGCTCAACTCTCACCTGCACCTCCAAGTAGCTGCTAGCATGCGGCAGTGGGTACACCCCGAACACCGCCTCGGCAGGCGGGCCAGACCAGGTGAGGGTAGCTGTTGGGTTTCTTTGAGACCTACAGTGATTTTCAAGGGTTTGCCTACCCTTGCATGTGAAGATTGGATATGGCAGACTGTGCAGAAGAAACCAAGATTCAACGGACAGACAAGTAATTTCCAGCACTGCGTTGTGGAGCGCTGAGAGGGCGCAGCGAGGCACATATAGGACACTGCTGGCCATCCACTGCACCCTGACCTATCTCCAGTTGTCTCGCCTAGTTCTTGCCACTGGGGCTCGATAGGTACGGGTGAGAGAGTGAGGTTGACGACTGCGCAACTCCTCCTCACTTTAATCCAAGTCAAGCGCAAGTCATGACTTCAAACACTGCGTATCAAAAGTCCTGTGGCGATGGGAGAGTGGCAAAGCAGCAGGTGTGGAGTCACTGGAAGCTGTAGTCACGAACCTGCATGCAGGTGGCCGAGGGCATATGGTCACTCTCCACTGGACCGAAGCAGCAGTGGAGTTCGGCAGCCTCCTGGGTGTCTGAGCAGTCCTGTTCAGGATCACTCTGCTCACTTCCATCGAGGACGGGGCTAGAAAAGGTGCCTCAAACATAGTCTACTTCATTTCACCAGACCAGCCTACCGCAGCTAGCGGGTTTCCCATATAGCGGTCGACACACAATAAAGAAAAAGAAAATGATCGCACTCAACCTTGGCACATGGAATGTGAGAACTCTGCTGGATAATACCAAGGCAGACAGACCAGAGAGAAAAACGGCATTGGTTGCTCGGGAGCTAGCTCGTTACAAGGTTGATATAGCAGCTCTCAGCGAAACACTCCTGGCAGACAAGGGTCAATTGACAGAGCATGGTGTTGGATATACATTCTTCTGGAGTGGTCGAGGCAGCACTGAAAAACAAGAAGCAGGCGTGGGATTTTCTATCAAAACTCATCTTGCTTGTAAACTTACATGGCTTCCGGAGGGCATCAACGACCGTATGATGACATTTCAGCTCCCACTTACAAACAAGAAACACGTGACTCTGATCAGTGCCTATGCTCCCACGATGACTAATCCAGATGACATTAAAGATAAGTTCTATGATGAACTTGACACACTTATTTCAGCAATACCACAGGCAGACAAGCTCATTATACTTGGAGACTTTAATGCCAGAGTGGGAACAGACCATCAAAACTGGGAAGGGGTCATTGGGAGACACGGCACTGGCAAGTGTAACAGTAATGGCCTGCTGCTCCTCAAGATGTGTGCCACACATGACCTTGTCATCACCAACACTTTATTCCGCTTACCCACACGCAAGAAGACATCATGGATGCACCCACGCTCGAGGCATTGGCATCTCATTGATTACATCATTGCCAGGAAAAGGGACGAGATGGACTTTAGAGTGACGAAGGCCATGTGTGGTGCAGACTGCTGGACTGACCATCGCCTCATTATGTTTAAGTGCAGGCTCCGCATCCTGCCTGCGAGGAGACCCCAAGGGCAGAAAACGACAAAGAGGCTGAATATCTATAAGCTGCAAAATAAAAGAATTGCAAGGGAATTTGCCAATGACCTTGATGGCAGACTGTTAAATATACTACAGGCAGAGGAGATTGGTGTTGAGTAACAGTGGACAATTCTGAGAGATGCTGTTTATAATACTGCTCTGGAGCATCTCGGATCAGCAGCCAGAAATAATCAAGACTGGTTCAATGAAAACGACGAGGAAATAAAGACACTCCTAGAAGAGAAACATCAGCGGTATAAGGTGTATCAAAATGACCCCACGTCGTTAGCTAAGAAAGGTGCCTTTACCAACATAAAAAGAAAGGTACAACTCAAGCTACGCGAGATGCAGGTAATCTGGTTTAGCAAGAAGGCCGACGAAATTCAGGGCTATGGAGATACCCATGACCAGAAACGCTTCTACGATGCGCTCAAAGCTGTATATGGACCCCAGTCATCAAGCTCTTCATCTCTGCTTAACGCAGATGGAACTAAGCTGCTGACAGAAAGGAAGCAAATTCTGGAACGGTGGGCTGAGCACTTTAATAATATTCTTAATCGTCCTGCCAATATCAATGATGAGGCTATTGCTCGCCTGCCCCAGGTAGAAATCAACAAGGAGCTTGATGTTCTTCCAAGTGGAGATGAAGTCAGGAAAGCAGTAAAACAACTTTCTTGTGGAAAAGCACCCGGAAATGATGCTATACCTGCTGAGGTATATAAAGCTGGCGGCCCTGTTCTGATGCAAACGGTAACCAAACTATTCCAATATATGTGGACAAAGGAACAGGTTACACAACAGATGAAAGATCCCAGTATAATTCACATATACAAGAGGAAAGGTAATCACCAATCTTGTGACAACCATCGAGGCATCTCCCTTCTGTCCACTGCAGGCAAGATATTGGCTCGTCTCTTGCTCAACTGCCTTTTACATCACCTTGAGCAAGGACTATTACCCGAAAGCCAGTGTGGTTTCCGTGCTAAATGTGGAACAGTAGATATGGTCTTTTCAGCATGTCAACTTCAGGAAAAGTGCCAGGAGCAACACCGTGACCTTTATGTAACTTTTGTTGATTTGAACAAGGCTTTTGACACAGTCAGTAGAGACGGCCTGTGGAAGATCATGGCAAAATTCGGCTGCCCGAGCAAGTTCATCTCAGTCATCCGGCAGTTCCATGATGGCATGATGGTGAAGCTTCTGAACGATGGAGACGTATCTGAGGCTTTCCCAGTAACAAACCGCATAAAACAAGGCTGTGTGCTTGCTCCAACCCTGTTCAGTATGCTGTTGTCTGCAATGTTAAGTGATGCCTTTAACAACTGTGAAGATGGAATCCAGGTTAGGTACAGGACTGATGGCAAGCTTTTCAACCCAAAACGCCTGAAGGCGGTTACGAAAATGCATGAGACTGTTATCCGTGAATTACTATTTGCTGATGACTGTGCACTTAACGCTAGCACGGAACAGCAGATGCAGCATGAAATGGACTGTTTTTCGCAAGCCGACAGTTTTGGTCTCGAGATCAACATTAGAAAAACCGAACTCATGTATCAACCGGTTCCAGGAAAACTGTACAAGGAGCCACATATCACGGTGAAGGAGCAAAACCTCAAAGCAGTCGATAACTTCACCTACTTAGGCAGCACACTTTCCCATGAAGTAACCATAGACGCTGAGGTTAGTAACAGAATCGCCAAAGCCAGTGCTGCCTTCGGGAGACTGCGTAAGAACGAAGGGGACTCAGCCTTACCACCAAGCTGAAGGTCTACTGCGTGGTGGTCCTTACCACACTTCTCTATGCTAGCGAGACCTGGACAGTGTACAGCCGGCATGCTAAACAGCTTAATCATTTCCACATGAGTTGCCTCCGCAGACTCCTCCACATCAGGTGGCAAGACAATGTCCCGGACACTGCAATTCTGGAACAAACTGGGCTCTGCAGGGTTTACACTCTCCTGCTGAAAGTCCAAGACAGGTGGGCTGGACATGTGGTCAGAATGCCTGACAGCCGACTACCGAAACAACTGCTGTACGGAGAACTGTGCCAAGGAAAGCGAGCAGTTGGGGGGCAGAAGAAGCGCTATAATGACAGTCCAGCAGAATAAGTGCTATAAAGACTGCCTTAAGGTGTCTCTCAAAAACCTGGAAGTCAACACCAATGAATGGGAAGAGCTTGCCCTGGATCGACCAGGTTGGCGGGGCAGGATCACCTCAGGAGCACGTGCAGCTGAAGATAGGAAAATCTGTGACACAAAAAGAAAGCGTGCTGTACGCAAGGCACAAGTAGAATCTGGTGTACTGACCCCATCTACTTCCTTATGTCAAGTATGTGAGCGAACCTTCAGGGCCCGGATTGGACTCATCAGCCACCTCCGGACCCAAAACTACTAATCCTCTTGCTGACCCTGAAGTCATGGTCATCTTCGAAAATGAAGGAGGAACATCAGGAAAGATCAACACGTTTCACCCTAAGTCTTAGTCATGATATGACAAAGACTTAGGTCAAAATGCGTCAATCAATAAAAGCTACCTCCACCCATTGCTGGATCCTTCCTTCCTTTTTTCTATATATTGTGGCTGCTCACCTTGATCCATGCTGGGCGTTTGTCGTCACCGGGGAGAATGCACACACATGCTTGTAAGCTGACTTTCTAATATTTTTCAGTTATCCATGAAAAAAAATTGGTCCAAATATAAAGTGCCCTAAAGAGACTCTGAGGTTTATCTAGACCCCATAGCATAATAAATGGATGGAAGGGAAGGGGCTAAAAAATAATGAACATTATATACTTACCTGTCCCAAGCCCATCCCTCAACTGACCTTACACCTTCACAAGGTGTTTCATGATGATATTTGGATCTTTCTGCTCTTTCCAGCAGTGCTGAGGCCTGTGATTGGTCTCACACAGTCATAAGGGGTAACAAATGTAATTGACGTCAATGATGTGTATTGATCCACATGGTAACATGGGGGGCGACACATGTCACTGACATCAAAGATGTGAGTAAACCCCTATGTGACAGTGTGAGGACAATCAAAGGCCTCAGTTCTAGAAGGAAGTGTGAGAAGACTGGTGTGGAGGACCCAGAGGCTGTGGTGAGTATAACACCTATTAATTTTTAACCCTCAAAAGAAGACAGCAAAATGGTGGCTGGACGGTAGCAATTTTGATGGATTCTTGCTAATCAAATCCCCCAAATTTTGGATTCTCTAGAATCTGAAATCCTTGAAAAATTAATTATGAAATAAATTCACTTAACTCTACTTGTAACATCTAGCGATACCATAGGATATGTCATCGATGTCTGATCGATGGGGTAGGTGGGGATATGACTGCATCACTGGTATAGAATGACATTTTGTTGCACCAATATCGCTGCCGTGCATGATAAAACTGTGTCAGGATAATTTAGGGTCTCTGGAGAATGGACCACTAAAATGAGGATGGACCACTAAAAGGATGGACCACTAAAATGAGGATGGACCACTAAAAGGATGGACCACTAAAAAGAGGATGGACCACTAAAAGGATGGACCACTTAAAGGATGGACCACTAAAATGAGGATGGACCACTAAAAGGGTGGACCACTAAAAAATAATTTTCTGTCTAATTGCTTAAGGTCTGTCTGTGGGACCTCAACAAATCCTTAGACTGGTGGGACCACACCACTGGTGTGTGGCACCGATAGGGCATCTATGCAGGGTAAGCTTTGTCTGGATCAGTGGTGATCCCGGCAGTTTGATAGGCAAGTTATGTCACCCCTATTTTTGATGGTAAAACACTTTTACAGCTCTTGGCTCTTCTTTTAATATTCTAAAACTATTCTTAGCCTAATTGGATTCCAATAACATCGATTCAAGTCAAATACAACTTCACTTGAGTAGATGATCTCCTAGGAGAAGCATTTTTTAATTTGGTGCGAGATAGGCTTTAGTTAAGTAAGTTATTGTGGTAGGTATCTGGGACACAGTGGAAAGTACAGGGGTATGGTGACTGGTAGAGACGAGCCACTCAATCAGTAATTTGTCCCTTGAAAATGCTTTGAAGGAACCTACATAGAGTAGTTCTATTCAATGTGTAGTGGCAGCTGCCAGGTACTGCCCAACTGCACTCATGAAAAGTAGTATAGTAACTCCATTCAAAGTGTTTACATCCAAGCACTGCGTGAGCACATAGCAGTTGATCTGTGAGGTCGCTAGGTGTTGGACCTCCATCAGTTTGATAGTGATGACCTGTCCTATGTAAAAACACTGAACGGAGCTGCACTCTGCAGTTCCCTTTCAATGCGTAGTTTCCACCGCCGGGTACTGCAGAACCATCCCTATTTATAATCATTTTTCTCAATTTCAGCCAGATTTTCTTTTTTTTTTAATAATAATAAAAGGTTAAATCTAAAGATGGTAGCTGAAAATGTTTCTCCAATTATGGGGCAGTAGAGAATATTTTTTTTTTTAGAATAGTTAGAAAGTACAAAACATTTGAGCCAAGCTTTGTTGTGAAAGTAAAATATTCTGCATAGTGATCACATCCTTCTTCAATGATTGCAGCAGTAAATATATCACTTAGACAGATTTTGTTCAGGCTCTTGCAATTAATTTTATTTAAAAATAAGGTTGGACTATACGACAACTGAACGTTGTATGAAAATAATGGCGAAACCTCAATTCTAACTCACAGGCCATCTTCTATAAGAGTAGTGTAAAGGCTTTCTAATGTACTTACAGCATAACTAATAAGTGATTGGACTTGTGGTTTGGGAAGGCTCCATGTCATGTAGCATTAATGCTATTTCACCATTAAGTCTTTAACTTCTTTGGCTACATCGTACGGGCTGAGCTGTTATTTTACAGTGACTGCGCCCTGTACTTGGACGGAGCTTCGGTAATATTATAAAAATGATTCGCCTGTCATGACCAGTTATATATCTTCTTAATCGTCCCAAGTCTAAAAAATTGACTGTTTCCATGTAGCCAACAGGTCATACGATGAACTATGATACTGTTTTATGTTGTTTTTTTTGTGGAGCTGCCATTAAGGTAAGTGTCACATTTTCATTCTTCAGGATCGCAACACTCTCCTGCTTCCTACTACCCAACGGGCAATGCGATGACAATTTGGACCAGGCACCTGGTTTTGTTGTTGGCCTGAGCTCTGCAGAGGATTATCAAAGGAGCATAGTGGCGTTAACGAAGGCCAGATCCAGTGATCCATCCAGCTTCAAAGCAGCGCTTACAAGCTCTATGCCAGCCAAGAGCTTGTAAGCGATATACTCCGTAGCTGAGAGACTGGCCGCCAATGTCTGACTGCAGAGGTAGCCGGGAACCTTGGCAAATGAGTATTAAACCACAAAAACTTCTGCTGAACAGAAAGTCTTTTTAATGACAAGTCAACGGCAAAGTTGCTAGTTTATACACGTTTCTATATGACGGGACAATTCAAATCAGTTTCTACAGAATTATGTAACTTTTATACACAATTATAACTTGTGCTCCATATAATTTCTTTTTTGCTGTAAATTTACATTCATATATTTTGTCTTAGATTTATATAATCTGAGGCTCTAGCCTGGGCCCCGCTAATCTACTAAACTGAATTCTGTTACCTCTTATCTATTACTCCACATTGTATGTAAATCAGTGAAAGTATTTAAAGAGTAAAGGTACCGTCACACTAAGCGACGCTGCAGCGATACCGACAACGATGTCGATCGCTGCAGCGTCGCTGTGTGGTCGCTGGAGAGCTATCACACAGACACCTCTCTCCAGCGACCAACGATCCCGAAGTCCCCGGGTAACCAGGGTAAACATCGGGTTACTAAGCGCAGGGCCGCGCTTAGTAACCCAATGTTTACCCTGGTTACCGTTGTAAATGTAAAAAAACAAACACTACATACTTACATTCCCGGTGTCTGGTCAGGTCCCTCGCCTTCAGCTTCCCGCACTGACTGAGCGCCGGCCGTAAAGTACAGCGGTGACGTCACCGCTGTGCTCTGCTTTACGGCTGGCCGGCGCTCACCAGTCAGTGCGGGAAGCTGAGGCCGGGGGACATGACCAGACACCGGGAATGTAAGTATGTAGTGTTTGTTTTTTTTTACATTTACAATGGTAACCAGGGTAAATATCGGGTTACTAAGCACGGCCCTGCGCTTAGTAACCCAATGTTTACCCTGGTTACTAGTGAAGACATCGCTGGATCGGCGTCACACACGCCGATTCAGCGATGTCAACGGGAGATCCAGCGACAAAATAAAGTGCTGGACTTTCCCCAGTGACCAACGATCTCCCAGCAGGGGCCTGATCGTTGGTCGCTGTCACACATAATGATTTCATTAACGATATCATTCAGTGTGACGGTACCTTAACCGTAGGTTTAAATTTTATTTAATAAATCAATAGTACATATGGAAATAAGCAACTTTGTAATATATCTTATAAGGGAAATCTGCTAATTCCTCCCCTTGAATTGAATCCATATTCAGCGAAGACAGATCTTCCCATTACTGAGATAGGAGATGACAGTTGGTGCTTTTAAAATCCTATGGAGAGGGGGAGGAGCTAGAGGCCGACACAGACAATCTGCTGCAAGTTCTACTAAAACAGTTACAATTCTCCATAGAACTCTATGAGCACAAACTGTCATCTCCTATCTCACTAATGGGAAAATCTGTATTCAGTGTAGACAGATTTTACCCAGGCATTGAGAATTTTGAGAATGAATGATCAGTTCAGAACAGATTTCTCTACTAAGACATATTACAAAAATTCTTATTTTCTATTGGTTTGTGAAAAAAGAAAATTATAACAATTACAAATGACTCTTCAAAGCCCACTAAGGCGAGATGATAATCGGGAACGTGTTAGAAATCACCCAACGAATTATCAAAGGAGTGGATCGTTAAAATAATTATTCTCGGCAGCACATCTTGGTGATGTCCTGCCAATAATGATATTCTATATGCACAGGACGACTGCATTAATGATCGTTCTGTGCACACAGAATTCTTACATCAAGTTGAATTACGAGTCTTAAAGGGGCTTTCCATGATTAAATGTTTTTGTTCTATGAGTTTGGGGAGCTTAATAATAACAAAAGTGTCTATACTACTCCATAGTTTCTTCAGCGACTCCTCTCTGCTGCTGCCCTTTGTCTTTGCTGACTGGTTACAGCAGTGACATCATGACTATACCTCGGAATTCATGTCAATGTAGATGCCATAAGCCACTGAGTCCAAAGAAGCATTATAGTATATGGTACAAGCGAGCAAATGATCACAGGTTCAAGTCACCTAGGGTTTCTAAAAAATAGAAACTGTTGTAAATAAAAAAATAAAATATCAAAATTGATGTGTTTTGATCACTGCACAACCCAGAAAAACAAACAAAAAAAACCCAATATATAGCGTCAATCAAAACTACAACTTGTTCATATGGCTATGTTGATGACAAAATATAAAAGTTATAATTCTTTCAAGAAGAGGATGAAAAAGTTAAAATTGTGCTCTTAAAGGGAATCTTTGAGCAAAATGTTGCTATGTAATCTGACAGCATCCTGATATAGAGGCAGAGACCCTGATTCCAGCTATGTATCACTTAATTTATTGGGTGCAGCAGTTGTGAAAAAAAACCCTTTTCTCTGCAGGAGAGCTAGCAGTTCTCTGAATGCTGAGCTCTGTATAACCCCGCCCACAGTACTGATTGGCAGCCACTTGTGTAGATTGTATATTGACTGAAAGCTTCTAATCGTTGGTGGTGAAATGGTTGGACCAGGAGGCACGAGACATCTAGTCCTGCAGTGATAATCTACTGCTGATAAAACACTGATTTTATTGTAACAAAAACACAGGTGAGTAAATGACACATCGCTGGAATCAGGCTCTCAGGCCCTACATCATGGTTCTCCCAGATTACATAGCAAAAAATGATGACAGATTTAAAGACTTATAGGGAACAAAGCAGAACTTCTAGATAAATATGTCACCAAATGTGTTATTCTCACAGATGGAGGAAGAAGACTATCATGTTAACAATTGCTTTGCAGCAATTATTGGTAAGAAATCTGACCGACATAGCTACACATAAATGCAGACTGGATGAATATGCTCTCTTGATTTATTTTTCATCTGATCCACAAGTTACCAGTGATAACATTTTACACTGAACTTTGTTATTTCAGAAAGAACACACGGAATCTAATCTGGTTTCAAAATGTTTCAAATATTTCAAAATGTTTTCAGATTTTTTTTTCCCTGAAATATGGAAACAATCTGCTTGAACTTTCTAAAAAAGAACAAAATCATCATTAAACTCTGAAGCGGTGTAAAGAGCCCCGGTAATCACAATTACCTCTGGAATAAGCTGTGACAAGTTCTCCAAGCTTATAAGAAAGAATGTAAACGTCCATCCATATAGACCGATTCGTTGCTACATCTTTCACTATATATCCATTTTTTTACATTACGTTGGTTGATATGTAAAGATACCAACTAGAGGACAGCAAGACAACACAAAGTTATTAAAGGGTTGTCCGAGACTTTAAATTGATGTCCTATCCTTAGGATAGTTCATCAATATCAAATCGGTGAGGGTGCGGCACTCCCGACAATCAGCTGTTCACGGTGGCGACTGGATGTGATCATCATGTGCTCAGTTTCGTCAGCTGTATAGTGGCCGCAGCAGGGTACTGCAGATCGACTTCTATTAATTCAAATAGGATCAGATGTGTAGTAAACGATCGCGGCCACTATACAGTTGACGAAGTTGTGCTGTTCTGGTCCACAGCTGAGCACATCATGCTCTTACCTGGCTGCCACTGGCACCATTATCAGCTTGTTGGCATTGCTACCGGGTGTCACAACCTCACTCATCTGATGATAATGGCCTATCCTAAGGACAGGCCATCGACATAAAAGTACTGAACACCCCCTTTAAATATAGGTAAATATTCAAACAACCCATGACAGAATGAAAAAAAAAAACTTAACTAAATGTCTCGTCAAGAAAGTGGTTTTATAGATGCAAGTATTAGAACTTATAACTAAAAGGTTCACAGAATGAAGCTGAAAGTTTCTAAAAAGACTAAAAAAGTACATGATAGCAAACTTTAGTTTAGTAAGCAATTTACTGTGTGGCCATGTTATAGCCTTCAAAAATATGTTGAAATGACTCCACTGAGGGCTTTTCACAGGGAACATTTACTTTTTCTTCTGAAGTGCCCAGTGTCAGGTCACAGCACAGGAGTGAGAAAACATTGCCTTTCCTTTGTGTTATAAGCCGAAAACAATGAATAATTCCCAAAAATATAAATTAACTGGATACCTGTCACAAGTTTGGACAATCCAGACACTGACATAACAACCACACTTACATGTGTAAAACCAAATAAACATTTAGGCTATTCTATTTACATGTGCATTATATACTATATATACGTTTACAATATAACATCACAATGCATGACGTTATATATTGCTTTCAGGATTGGGTAGAACAATCAAAAATATCATTACAAACATAATTATTATGCGTCACTGCTTCTAACACTACAGTCTCTTTCCCAGAAACTAATTGTCTTCAGTGGGCGGTGATTGAAGCAGTGTGAGTGATACCAGCACCAACCCCTGATGACATTTCATTTGAGAGTGGTGATAGAAGCAATATGAGTGATACTAGCACCAACCCCTGACGACAATTCATTTGAGAGCGGTGATAGAAGCAATATGAGTGATACCAGCACCAGCCCCTGTCAACAATTCATTTGAGAGCGGTGATAGAAGCAATGTGAGTGATACCAGCACCAACCCCTGATGACAATTCATTTGAGAGCAGTGATAGAAGCAATGTGAGTGATACCAGCACCAACTCCTGACGACAATTCATTTGAGAGTGGTGATAGAAGCAATGTGAGTGATACCAGCACCAACTCCTGACGACAATTCATTTGAGAGCAGTGATAGAAGCAATGTGAGTGATACCAGCACCAACCCCTGACGAAAATTCATTTGAGAGCGGTGATAGAAGCAGGGTAAGTGACAGCAGCAACGCTCCTCAGCATCTATCACCACCCTCAAAGGAATCATTATCAGGGTGTGGCACTGGTGTCACTCACACTGGAGTCACCCTACCCACGTACAGTGACTATGCTCGTATAGAGCTTAAAGATAGGTATTTGTTAAGGGCTTAACAGGTATTGGACCACCTCTTTAACTAAAAATAAACTAAATCAGTTCCCTAATCTAATTTTTTAATGCATTAATGCTTTGCAGCAGTTGTTTCACAACTGCCTAACATTTTTTGCACAGTGGAGTATATGCATATATATATATATATATATATATTTCTATATGTAAAATCCTTTTCGGTTGAACCTTTACATTGTGAATTGAGCGACACCTGAATATCCGCAAAGCTCACTGTCTCTCGGCTGATGAATTAGTCTGCATTGCACTCAAGGGTCCATCCATATATTAGGGAAAGATTAAGCTTCCACGGTGCGTGTCCCAGGCAGGAATCTGCAGTGTTTTAATTCACAGTCCTGCTGTTTTAACAAGTCGTGCCCAGAAATGTATTGGCCTCCTCCTGAACTTTATTCCGCTATAAAAGTAGTTTGATTTAAGCAGTCAGCCGACTCACGATGCATACAAAATGTGAGGTGCTATAACTTCTGCAATGAAACACGAGGAAGTGAAGGAAATGTTGTAAACCACTAATTAATTATTGAATGGACATTCGTAGTGTTGAATCGAATAATACCGTACAACGGAGATTGCTGGTATCAAGGATTGAGGTGCAGAAATATGCAGCGTAGTACAAAAAGTAACTGAAACCCCGTGGAAAATACAAAACATAAGAAGTAATTAGATAAGAAAGATTAAAACAATTCTAATACCTCTACAAGATTGATTGAAACTAAGCAGTTAGCTGTATGCAGCAACTAATAAATGGACAATTTATTTTTTTACCTAGGTACAAACTTTTGGCAGTTTGGTTTCATTAAATATTTTGCACCATATGTATTCTATACCCTCTGTATTATTGGGTGCAGAATGAGTTAACTAAGAATCCATAAGTAAGCTCTTCTAACAGAGAGTTTGTAAAGCTCTTATCTGTATTTTCTGGCTGATTTATGATGAAAGTTTACTTGTCTTTTGATGTGGTTTGTGGTCATAAATCAGCATAGAGGAGTTCAGTAAAAGACAGATAAAAGTTACAAAACAAACCTCTGTCAGAATGAGATCACTGATGGAATCTTAGGAAACTTTATTCTGCAGCCAACAATGGGTGAGAAAACAGACAGCCTTATAAGTTAAATGCTCATTGCATTTTTTAATGGAACCAAATAGCAAAACTTACTTTTAGCCCAAGAATACATGCAATTAAATGGGTTGTCAAGGGCCATATTTTTTTTTACTATGAGCCTACAAACTAACAGGCAGGTAGTTGCTAACAGAGGCAACTACAGTGGCATGTAAAAGTTTGGGCACCCCTACTCAAAATTACTGTTATTGTGAGCAATTAAGCAAGTTGAAGATGAAGTGATCTCTAAAAGGCCTAAAGTTATAGATTACACAATTCCTTTGTTTTTTAGGGCAAAAAATATATTGTCATATTTTACATTTTAAAAATGACAGAAAGGAAAATGGGCCAATGCCAAAGTTTGGGCACCCTGCATGGTTATTACATAGTAGCACCCCCCTTTTGCAACTATCACAGATTGTAAACACTTTTCAATACCCAGACAAGAGTCTTTCAATTCTTGTGTGAGGGGTTTTCATCCATTCTTCCTTGGAAACGTCATCCAGTTCCTTGAGATTCCTGGGTCGTCTTGCATCCTCTGCTATCTTGAGGTCTAGCCAAAGATTTTCAATGATGTTCAGATCAGGGGACTGTGAGGGCCATTGTAAAACCTTCAGCTTGCGCCTTTTGAGCTGGTTGTGGATTTTGATGTGTGTTTAGGATCATTATCCATTTGTAGAAGCCATCCACTTTTCAACTTCAGCTTTTTTACAGATGGTGTTATGTTTGCATCAAGAATTTATTGAAATTTCATAGAATCCATTTTTTCCTTTAACCGTGAAATGTTCCCCGTGCCATTGTCTGCAACACAACCTCAAAGCTTGACTGACCCACCTCCATGCTTAATGGTTGGCGAGATGTTCTTTTCCTAAAATTCCTTTTTTCTCCACACATACCTTTGAATATTGTGGCCAAAAGTTCTATTTTAACCTCATGGGTTCACAGGACTTGTTTCCAAAATGTAGTCCTGGATAACCCCTTTAAGTAAAAAAAAACATTTACCCTGAAAGTGTCTGTATCTTTCAATGTGACTCATTTTTTATGCAAATTTTCAGCTGCTTACAGTCCCAGCAAAGTCTATGACATTTCAGGAATCTCATGCACATACCTTACTTTTTGTCATCAGTAAAGGTACCGTTACACTAAACGACTTACCAACGATCACGACCAGCGATATGACCTGGCTGTGATCGTTGGTAAGTCGTTGTGTGGTCGCTGGGGAGCTGTCACACAGACAGCTCTCTCCATCGACCAACGATCAGGGGAAAGACTTCGGCATCGTTGAAACTGTCTTCAACGATGCCGAAGTCCCCGGGTAACCAGGGTAAACATCGGGTTACTAAGTGCAGGGCCGCGCTTAGTAACCCGATATTTACCCTGGTTACCATTGTGAAAGTAAAAAAAAAAACACTACATACTCACATTCCAATGTCTGTCACGTACCCCGCCATCAGCTTCCCGCACTGACTGTGTCAGCACCAGCCGTAAAGCAGAGCACAGCGGTGACGTCACCACTGTGCTCTGCTTTACGGCCGGCGCTGACAGTCAGTGCAGGGAAGCTGACGGCGGGGGTCGTGACAGACATCAGAATGTAAGTATGTAGTGTTTTTTTTTTTAACTTTTACAATGGTAACCAGGGTAAATATCGGGTTACTAAGCGCGGCCCTGCACTTAGTAACCCGATATTTACCCTGGTTACAAGTGAACACATCATTGGATCGGCGTCACACACGCCGATCCAGCGATGACAGCGGGTGATCAGCGACCAAAAAAAGGTCCTGATCATTCCCCAACGACCAACGATCTCCCAGCAGGGGCCTGATCGTTGGTCGTTGTCACACATAACGACATCGTTAGCGGGATCGTTGCTACGTCACAAAAAGCGTGACGTTGCAACGATATCATTAACGAAATCGTTATCTGTGAAGGTACTATAACTTTTTTTGCTTTGCATGTTTTTTTTTTCCCACAATAGAGCATGTCACTTCATCCATGTTTTTTTGAGCGCTTTTCACATTCAGATTGACATGAATGGGTGCTGAAAAAATGCTGAAAATCTGCAGCAAAAACACAGGTACCAGGTTTTGCTGCCTTTTTTGTGCCAAAACCTGATTATGCAGAATAGGAGGTTTTTTGTGCGCTAAACTTTATCAGCATTCACAAAAGACAAATCTAGCATGCCAAAAATGCAGCAAAAATGCAAGAAAAATCAAGGAAAACATGCTTTTTTCTGCAGCTTCTTTTCTGCCAAGAAATCAGGTTTCGCTGCATAAAAAATACCGAAAAATCGCCTAATGTGAACTTACCCTTACCATAACTAAACCCTTTACAATACCCACTGTCCCCACTATAAGCTTTTAGTTAAAGTGACATTCCTGTATAAAAGAACCTTATGGGTGACGTGTGATTTTACTTATTACGTATTGAGATTGTGTCTGTCTTGCATATTCCTTTAGGCAAATTCACACTTGGCGGATTCTTTTTCATGTCTGCAACATGTATGAAAATGTCACGGTTCATCTATAAGAGAGTCGGGGTGAAATCCGCAGTGAAACCGCAGCATAATCCACGTGATAGATGCAGATTTCTCCTTCGCCTCATTGGGGGACACAGGACTGTGGGTGTATGCTTCTGCCGCCAGGAGGCTGACACTAAGTAAACTTAAAAAAAAAAATTAGCTCCTCCTCCATCGTATACACCCTGACACTGGCTACCAGAGACTCCAGTTCATGCTTAGTGTCTCAAGGAGGCACATCTCTGGGTCCTGGATCGATGGACCCTATTTTTCAACATCTTTGGATTGAAGGGGCGACGGACCTTTTTGAGGGTCCGATCTCCCCAAACCATCAACGGGCAAGTACGTGCGATTTTCTCCACGTATCCTTCCCCGCGACGTGGCAGCGACGCTGCAGCGTGGTCCGGCGGCGCGCGGCGTTAGGATCAGCGCTGCTGTCCCCCCAGAGGCATCGGCTCTGCCTGGCCGCTTCGGGCGTGGAGCAGCTTCCTGGAGCCGGGACTTCCGGCCATCGGACCGCGCTGTGGGGCTCCGCCCCTTCCGGCGCGTCACTTCCGGTTCCGGCTCTCCTCGCTCTAAGGGGGGAAAAATTGAGGCCCCGGCTTCGGGCCTGCTCCAGGCCGCAGCATCGTTTGGCGGTCCCTCCCCCCTAAGGCCTGCTATGCATATAAGACAGTGCTTTTGGGCTCAGCATCATGCTTTGAGGATCCATCTCGGTACTCGTGGGGACACAGGACTGGGGTAAGTGCTTCTCCCTCCATCTGGCTGAAGCATTCCTTTTTTGCCAGTCTCTGGCCCTGGGTATAGCATTACGGATCATTATGTCTAGAAGGGTTAAGACTCACACGGTTCTTTTTACCAGTTGTGTATCTTGTAGTGCCCTTTTTCCGCACGCCCAAAGTAATCGCCTCTGTGAGGCCTGTGACCCTGAACATGTCCAGGAGCCCCCCCCTGCCAGTCCTCCAGTAGTCTCTCCGGCTCCGGTCCCTCAGCCAGATGCTGTGGTAGCTCCTCCGGAATGGGTCACGTCCTTGTCACAATCCATGGCGTCCCTTACTGAAGCGATCAAATCACTGCAGACCCCGGCGGTCGGGACCGGTAATCCGCCTGTCTCAGAGAGGGCCTCGGAGTCTCAGGAGTCTGCGGCCTGCAGGGGGCGCGCTCTCACTCGACAGACGCATGGAAAGCGGATTCGCAAAGCGTCTCCCAGGCACTCAGGTGCTTCCGCATCCTGGAGTTCCGTATCTCGCTCTCCTTCCCCTGCAGAAAGCGGTGAAGTTGAGACTGACTACGAGTCAGAAGGGTCTCTTAATTTTGATAAACCTGGGTTTCAGGAGTCAGTAGACAGCTTAATTGAAGCTGTCAATCAGTCTTTGGGGATAGAAGACGAGCTCGTCTCTTCCTCTGATCATAAGGTCTCATTTAAGCGGTCTAAACGGGCCCATAGGGTTTTTTCCTCTCCTCCTGAGTTCGAGGACCTCATTAGACGCAATAGGGAGCACCCGGACAAACGCTTTTCAGGGCAAAGAGCTCTGAAGGCTAGGTATCCTTTTGCTTCGGAACTTTGTAGTGATTGGGCAGAAAATCCTTCTGTAGATCCTCCAGTGTCCCGTTTAGCCTCTAACACGTTACTATCTCTCCCTAATGGCTCATCGATTAAGGATCCTACGGATCGTCTTATAGAGAGCTTGGCTCGTTCCGTCTTTGAGGCCTCAAGCTCAGCACTTTTTCCTTCTTTTGCGGCAACCTGGGTTGCCAGGGCTATGATATCTTGGTCTGACTCGTTATCTAAGGCTCTCCAGGAAGGTAATGTGTCAGCAGAATTGGCTGAAATGTCTTCTCAGGTAGCTATGGCCGGTAGCTATCTGATTAACGCATCTCTGGATGCGGCAGATTGTGCTTCCTCGGCTGCTTCTAATGCTATTGCCATCAGAAGGGCCCTTTGGTTAAGGTCCTGGCGGGCTGATTCTACCTCTAAGAAATCTCTTACATCCCTGCCGTATCAGAGTGGTCGTTTGTTCGGAGAAAAGCTGGAACAGCTCATTTCTGACTCCACAGGAGGGAAAAGTAAATTCCTTCCTCAGCAGAGGGCCAGACAGCCTTTTCGGCGCCATTTTCAGGCTCTCTTTAGAACCTTTCGCTATGTCAGATGGGCCCCAGCATCAGGTTCTCCTGCGCAGGGTCGGCCCAATCAGGACCGAGACGGTCGGACCCCTTATTCGGCCAGTCAGGGGTGAAGAATGCGTCCCCAGTCTTCTAGATCTAGAGGATCTAGGACGCAAAGATTTTCGGCCAAGTGACTGGAGGCCTCTTCCGGGCATCTCCAAAAGGGTAGGCGGACGTCTACTTTTATTTCGCCAGGTCTGGCTTCAGGTAATCCACGACCAGTGGGTGGCAGAGCTCATATCTTCAGGTTACAAAATAGAGCTGGTCTGCCTTCCTCCTCCCCGGTTCTTCCCATCCCGTCTTCCCAAGTGCAAATCTCTTCGTCAAAGCTTGTTCAATTCCATAGAGTCTCTCCGTATCAGCGGTGTCATTTCTCCTGTTCCAAAGGAAGAAAGATTCCAGGGCTTTTATTCCAATCTTTTTGTAGTGCCCAAAAAGGATGGAGCAGTGAGGCCTATTCTAGATCTCAAACTCTTAAACAAGTTTGTCCGCGTTCGACACTTTCGGATGGAGTCTCTGCGGTCGGTCATCGCCTCTCTGGAAAAGGGAGAATTTTTGGCCTCAGTAGACATTCAGGATTCTTATCTTCATATTCCCATCTTTCCGCTCCATCAAAGATTTCTCCGGTTTGCCGTAAACAATCTACACTTCCAGTTCACGGCATTACCTTTCGGACTGGCTTCCGCTCCCAGGGTGTTCACAAAAGTCATGTCGACTGTGGTGATCTGCTGATCAAGGGACCGACATTTCAGTCTTGCAAGGAAAATGTCGACATCACTCTGGACACCCTTTCCCGTCTAGGTTGGTTGGTAAATTTAAGGAAGTCATCTCTACGGCCGTCTCGAAAAATCTCTTTCTTAGGCATGACCTTCGACACCTCTCAAGCCTTAACTATCCTTCCCCAGGACAAGGTCCTAGCCCTTCGGCGGGAAGTGAGGAACCTTCTACAACCATACCCTCATACGATTCGGTCTGGGATGAGGGTGTTAGGAAAGATGGTTGCAACCATAGAGACGGTTCCGTTTGCACAGTTTCATCTTCGACCCCTCCAACGTGCAATCCTATCAGCATGGAACAAAAATCCTCTCTCTCTCAACCGCAATTTTTGGTTGTCTTTTCAGACCAGACAGGCTCTCGCTTGGTGGCTAAACAGCTCATCTCTTCTCAGGGGGAAGCCCTTTCCCCCAACCAATTGGCTAGTGGTCACAACAGATGCCAGTCTCCTGGGTTGGGGAGCAGTGTTCTTCCATCACACAGCTCAGGGACGCTGGTCTCCTCGGGAATCAGAACTCCCCATCAATATCTTAGAGATTCGAGCGGTCCGGCTAGCCTTGTTACGTTTTCACCATCTTCTGGCGGGTCGCCCTGTCCGGACTCAGTCGGACAACGCTACAGCGGTAGCCTACATAAATCACCAGGGGGGCACCCGCAGCAAGGCAGCCATGCAGGAGGTAAAACTGATTCTACTCTGGGCGGAGAGAAATCACTCTGTGATCTCAGCGGTCCACATTCCGGGCGAAGAAAACTGGGCGGCAGATTTCCTAAGCCGTCAGGGTCTAGCCTCCGGGGAATGGTCTCTCCACCCCGAGGTATTTTTGCAGATATGCCATCTTTGGGGAACTCCAGACGTGGATCTAATGGCGTCCAAGGTGAATGCCAAGGTGCCCAGTTTTGTCTTTCGGTACCGAGATCCCCAGGCTATCGCCGTGGATGCGCTGGTACTGTCTTGGAACCAATTTCATCTCTCTTATCTGTTCCCTCCTCTGGCACTGCTCCCGAGAGTAATCAAGAAGATCAAATCAGAGAGAGTGCCGGCCATCCTGATCGCTCCGGATTGGCCACGACGGACCTGGTATGCAGACCTGGTACAACTTCTAGCCGGGGTTCCTTGGCGGCTCCCCGATCGGCCAGATCTTCTATCTCAAAGGCCGATCTACCACCAGAACTCAGAGGTCCTACGTTTGACGGCCTGGCCGTTGAATCTTGGGTTTTAACTCAGGCTGGTTTTTCTCAAGAAGTGGCTGATACCTTGATCAGTGCACGTAAGTCCGTTTCGGCCAGGATTTATTATCACACTTGGAAGGTGTTTCTTTCCTGGTGTAGAGAACGCGGGCTGCCCCCTTTGCGTTTCTCCGTTCCTAACATTCTAGCCTTCCTTCAAGCAGGTCTGGATTCTGGGCTGGCTCCGAGTACCCTTAAAAGGCAGGTTTCGGCTTTATCAGTACTTTTTCAACGCAGGATTGCTCCTAATCGTCAAGTCAGGACTTTTTTCCAAGGAGTCGCTCATAAGGTCCCTCCTTATAAGACTCCTTTGGAAGCTTGGGACCTTAATCTGGTCTTAAGGGCTTTACAGGACGCTCCTTTTGAGCCTCTTCAAGAGGTTTCTTTGATGTTTCTCTCTTGGAAAGTTGTATTTTTAGTGGCCATAACGTCCATAAGACGGGTATCGGAGCTGGCAGCTCTTTCTTGTCGTCCTCCTTTTTTGCGATTTCATCAGGACAAGGTGGTGCTCAGACCAGCTCCATCCTTTTTGCCGAAGGTTGTTTCATCATTTCACATTAATGAAGATATTGTTCTGCCCTCTTTTTGTCCGGCACCTACGCACTGTGTAGAAAAGGCTCTCCATACGTTGGATCTGGTGAGGGCTCTGAGGAGGTACGTTTCCCGTACGGCCCCCTTTCGCCAGACGGATGCTCTGTTTGTCCTTCCACAGGGTCGCAGGAAGGGATGCGTGGCTTCAAAATCTACCCTGGCCAGATGGATAAGGGCGACCATTCAGGAGGCTTATCGCTCCATGGGCATGACGGTTCCGGCCGGAATCAAGGCTCATTCGACTAGAGCAGAGGGGGCTTCCTGGGCCGTTCGGCACCAGGCCTCAGCAGAACAGGTTTGCAAGGCTGCGACCTGGTCTAGTCTGCATACATTTGTCAAACATTATAATGTCCATTCCCAGACCTCTGCAGATGCAAGTCTGGGTAGAAGAATTCTTCAAGCGGCAGTGGCGCATTTATAGACAAACATTATCTGGATGTCTTTTTCTGGTGAGTGATTTTTCCCACCCAGGGACTGCTTTAGGACATCCCACAGTCCTGTGTCCCCCAATGAGGCGAAGGAGAAATAGGGATTTTTGGTTACTCACCGTAAAATCCTTTTCTCCAAGACGCTCATTGGGGGACACAGCTCCCTCCCTGGTAGCCTTATGGCTGCTTTGGTTATATCTGATTACATTAGTCAGTAGGATCTTTTCTAGACATAAAGTTTCTGTATTTATGCTGTTATATTATTTTTTGTGTTTTCTTTTGTTCTCCTACTGCTTTTTGCACCAAACTGGAGTCTCTGGTAGCCAGTGTCAGGGTGTATACGATGGTAGAGGAGCTAATTTTTTTTTTTAAGTTTACTTAGTGTCAGCCTCCTGGCGGCAGAAGCATACACCCACAGTCCTGTGTCCCCCAATGAGCGTCTTGGAGAAAAGGATTTTACGGTGAGTAACCAAAAATCCCTATTTCGCTCTTGATTTTCTGCAGGATCCGTGGTGGAATAATGTTACATCATTATTTGTAAATAAACTGCTGTTTGTTGTTAAAGGGAACCTGTCACCCCGAAAATCGTGGGTGAGGTAATCCCACCGGCATCAGGGGCTTATCTACAGCATTCTGTAATGCTGTAGATAAGCCCCCGATGTTACCTGAAAGAGGAGAAAAAGGCGTTATATTATACTCACCCAGGGGCGGTCCCGCTGCTGGTCAGGTCGGATGGGCATCTCTGGTCCGCTGCGGCGCCTCCCATCTTCATTCCAAGACGTCCTCTTCTGATCTTCAGCCACGGCTTCGGCGCAGGCGTACTTTGCTCTGCCCTGTTGAGGGCAGAGGATGGTACTGCAGTGCGCAGGCGCCGGAAAGGTCAGAGGCTCGGCGCCTGCACACTGCAGTACTTTGTCTGCCCTCAACAGGGCAGAGCAAAGTACGCCTGCGCCGGAGCCGTGGCTGAAGATCAGAAGAGGACGTCTTGTAATGAAGATGGGAGGCGCCGCAGCGGACTGGAGACGCCCATCCGACCTGACCAGCAGTGGGACCGCCCCTGGGTGAGTATAATATAACGTCTTTTTCTCCTCTTTCAGGTAACATCGGGGGCTTATCTACAGCACTCCAGAATGCTGCAGATAAGCCCCTGATGACGGTGGGCTTACCTCACCCGCGAATTTCGGGGTGACAGGTTCCCTTTAAAGTTTTATTTTTGGGCTCATTTTGCTCCAGTTTAACGATGACCAAAGGCAATGGCCACATGATTGTGTCAAGAAACAATATTTACATTTCACAAGAAACAATATTTACATTTCACAAGCGATCTTATGCTTTAAGGATTAAGTCTTCAAATACAAGCTGCCAGAACGGATTCTCGGGAGCATTTATATTGAGCAGTAATCAATGCTCTTAAGGAATCTTTTCCTGTGGTATTAATCTCATATCCAGAGCTCCTCTTTCCTGCTCTACCTGGCCATATCCAGCATTGCCACAGGATTCTAATATGTTTAAGTCTCCTTTGAAGCTGAAGTGCTTCATCCATCATTGTTTTTACTTCCTTTCTGATGCAGTATATTTTGCTATTTGTCTTTCCTGAAAATAGAAAGGCAATATAGTCATCCATTCATCATCTTTTCAATGTGTCTTCCAGTCTGTTTTCTTTGCTGTCTTTTCCATCTTAACTTGTCTGAGTTGTTATTCATTTTATCTCTCGTGTGTGCGTCTCAGTTTGTGTCATTTTCATTGCAGAAATCATATCCACCTTTTCCTGTCACACCGGACTATATTCATGGCAAAGGCGCGTTCTTCGAGAGCGTAGTAAAGAACAGGCGCTCGCATCATATATCTTTTTTTCCCCCTTTCTTTCAAATGGTTCATGTCACCGGAGATTCCATCATTTTTCAATGTGGTTTCTACATTTATTTTTATGCCTTATATCAGAAGGTGGAGAAGCAATGTAAAATGCATGATTTTTATAAAGTAGTGGAGTCAACACAGAGTTCCGGGACCGTATAAATGCATATGGCCGCAATGATGACATGCGTCAGAACGATATATCTTGATTTTAGGGACTGTATTGTTTTCGGCATAAGAAATTCATTTTTACCCTTGATGGAAGGAAGTTTCAAAAGGCACGCGTTTATAAAGCAATATCGTCTACAGCAGGGGTGGGTAATTGATTTTACGAGGGGCCACACGAGAGACAATGACTGTTGTGGAGGGCTGAACCAATAGGCTGAAATCAATACTGCTCAATATTAATATTAACATATTAATTATGATTATTATTTTATATTAATATTAATTGTATCACTTAATATTGAGCAGATTTAAGTATGCTGGCATCCCCCTATCTACTATATAATGGTCTAAGGGTCACTTCTGTCTGTCTGTCCTTTTGTCACGGTTATTCATTCGCTGATTGGTCTCGCCAGCTGCCTGTCATGGCTGCCGCGACCAATCAGCGATGGGCACAGTCCGGAAGAAAATGGCCGCTCCTTACTCCCCGCAGTTAGTGCCTGTCGCCCGCATACTCCCCTCCGGTCACCGCTAACACAGGGTTAATGCCGCGGGTAACGCACCGCCGCTATTAACACTGTGTGTCCCTAACTTTTTACTATTAACGCTGCCTATGCGGCATCAATAGTAAAAAATGTAATGTTAAAAATAATAAAAAAAATAAATAAACCTGCTATACTCACCCTCCGTAGTCCGCTGAGACGCTCCCGCCGGCCGCCATCTTCTGCTGCAGTTTCCGGTGGCAAAGATGGTATGGCAGAAGGACCTGCCATGACGTCACGGTCATGTGACCGTGACGTCATCACAGGTCCTGCGCTCTGATACCAACCCTGGGACCGCAAGCTGCCGTAGACTACAAAGGGCCTTCGGAAAGGTGAGTATATGTTTATTTTTTCACCTGTGACAAACCTGGCTGGGCAATATACTACGTAGCTGGGCAATATACTACGTGACTGGGCAATATACTACATTACTGGCCAATATACTACGTGGCTCTGTGCTGTATACTACGTCACTCGGCAATATACTACGTCACTCGGCAATATACTACGTCACTGGGCAATATACTACGTTACTGGCCAATATACTACGTGGCTCTGTGCTGTATACTACGTCGCTGTGCGATATACTACGTCACTGGGCAATATACTACGTAACTGGGCAATATACTACGTGGCTGGGCAATATACTACGTGGCTGGGCAATATGCTCGTAACTGGACAATATACTACGTGGCTGCGCAATATACTACGTAACTGGACAATATACTACGTGGCTGGGCAATATACTACGTAACTGGGCAATATACTACGTGGCTGGGCAATATACTACGTGGCTTGGCAATATACTACGTAACTGGGCAATATACTACGTAACTGGGCAATATACTACGTAACTGGGCAATATACTACGTGGCTGGGCAATATACTATGTCACTGGGCAATATACTACGTAACTGGGCAATATACTACGTGGCTGGGCAATATACTATGTGACTGGGCAATATACTACGTCACTGGGCAATATACCAAGTGGCTGGGCAATTTACTACGTGGCTTGGCAATATACTACGTAACTGGGCAATATACTACGTAACTGGGCAATATACTACGTAACTGGGCAATATACTACGTGGCTGGGCAATATACTACGTCACTGGGCAATATACTACGTAACTGGGCAATATACTACGTGGCTGGGCAATATACTATGTGACTGGGCAATATACTACGTCACTGGGCAATATACTACGTGGCTGCGCAATATACTACATGGCTGGGCAATATACTACGTGGCTGGGCAATATACTACGTGGCTGGGCAATATACTACGTCACTGGGCAATATACTACATGACTGGGCGATATACTACATGGCTGGGCAATATACTACGTGGCTGGGCAATATCCTACGTGGCTGGGCAATATACTATGTTACTGGCCAATATACTATGTGACTGGGCAATATGCTACGTCACTGGGCAATATACTACGTGGCTGTGCAATATACTACGTGGCTGGGCAATATACTACGTGGCTGGGCAATATACTACGTGGCTGCACAATATACTACTTCACTGGGCAATATACTACATGGCATGGCAGGGCAATATACTACGTGGCTGGGCAATATACTACGTCACTGGGCAATATACTACGTATCCTCTCTCTATACAACATGAGGCTTCACATAGCCCCCTTTATACAGTATCGGCCCTCACATATCCTCTCTATATACAGCATGAGGCTTCACATAGCCCCCTAAATACAGTATGAGCCCTTACATATCCTCTCTATATACAATATGAGGTCTCACATCTCCGTTCTATATACAGTATGGGCCCTCACATATCCTCTCTCTATACAATGTAAGGTCTCACATAGCCCCCTAATTACAGTATAAGCCCTCACATATCCTCTCTATAAATAATATGAGGCCTTACATAGCCCCCTATATACAGTATAGGCCTCACACATCCTCTCTATAAACAATATGAGGCCTTACATAGCCCCCTATATACTGTATGGGCCCTCACACATCCTCTCTATAAACAATATGAGGCCTTACATAGCCCCTTAAATACAGTATGGGCCCTCATTTATCCTCTCTATATACAATTTGAGATCTCACATAGCCCCCTAATTACAGTATGAGCCCTCACACATCCTCTCTATATACAATATGAGGCCTCACATAGCCCTCTATATACAGTATGGGCCCTCACATATCCTCTCTATATACAATATAAGGCCTCACATAGCCCCTAAAAACAGTATGAGCCCTCATATATCCTCTCTATATACAATATGAGGCCTCACATATCCTCTCTATATACAGTATGGGCCCCACATATCCTCTCTATATATAATATGAGGCCTCACATAGCCCCCTATATACAGTATGGGCCCTCACATATCCTCACTATATACAATATGAGGCCTCACATATCCTCTCTATATACAGTATGAGCCCCCACAAACCCTCTCTATATACAATATGAGGTCTCACATAGCCCCCTATATACAGTATGGGCCCCACATATCCTCTCTATATACAATATGAGGCCTCAGTGGTTGATACCTTTTAATGGCTAACTGAAAAGATGGTAATAAATTGCAAGCTTTCGAGACTACACAGGCCTCTTCATCAGGCATTGACTACCTGATATAGACTATGCCTGATGAAGAGACCTGAGTAGTCTCAAAAGTTTGCAATTTGTTACCATCTTTTCAGTTAGCCATTAAAAGGTATCAACCACTAAGGACTCTCAATTCTAAATATTTTTCTTTCCTCATGTGCAGGCATTGCAGGATCTTAGTTATTCATGGTCACGACCATTGATATAATGACAGTTAGATTATTAGATATCTAGTTGTTAGTGGTCGCAACCATGGATACCTAAGGACCTGCAATGTCTGTACATGAAGAAAGAAACATAGCAAATCAGAAAAACTATACTACTTTTCTAATTGAAGATATTTGCTAATATTATTATTATTATTACACCTACAACATATTGAGATTGGATCTTGGAAATGGGAATAGCCCATGCTTTACTTTTATTAGACCATTAAAACAAAAGTGAACATATAAAATGCAGCAACTTGTCCTTGCAAGTCAGTGGGGCACTAATCTTAATCTTAATTAAAAAGGAGGGACACAACCAAAGTTAAGGGTCCTAAAAAACTCCAGGTCCTCATCTTGGGGCCCCTACATCATTTCCAGTATCTCAATTCTTCCTGATAGACACAATAGTCAACATTAACATATATAATGGGACAATAAAAACTTGGTCCAAGGCGTGGCGTTCTTAATTAATGATGCTATGCCATAGAGGGGGCATTTAACATTAGTGTCCAAACAGGGGTATTTAGGTAGTGCGTAAAATTCTAACTGTTCGAGGACATAAGGTCACTCCTTACAAATTATTGTGCACACTGACAATTAGGCCCATCCAACTTTCATAGGATGGCCGAAGCTTGCACCGAAGCATTGGCCCGTCATTCAAAGGGGATGGTAGCACTGCAGTGTAGCAGCTGTTATTGCATGGTTTGGGCCATTCTTTGTGGGCCATTCTTTTTGTCAGTATAGAGAAGTTGCTTTGACAACACTGATCCTCCCAGTAATGAGTTGTGGGTGGCACATGTGGCATCACACACCTCCTCATGGGAGTGACCTGTACAAGCCACCTCATTGGTTGGAGCAGAGGGAGTCTCCTCCTATCTCAAAGCTAACAGGTTAATCTGTGTCCTTCTCGGTTAGTTGGAACTCTGTGATTGGTCCCTGGGCATGCTAACCTATTACAAGGTGGCTGGGAATTGGCAACGGGGCAGATGCAAGAAGGTTTTGCTGAGAAGTTGGGATATAACATGAGGTACTGATGACAGCAGCATTAGAACACACTGCTATGCCATACGTTAAGCGATATATCTGAAGTCCCACATAGTGTGATTTATTGTGGGTTTTCCAATGTGTCCACAAAAAAGTATTATCTGTCCGTGATTTTTTGATAAGCTGTCCAGAAAAAAATAAAAAGTCAAGTTGGCAACCCAGATCCCTACAATTGGCATGGAACTGACCAGAAAGTTAAATGGTGCATTACCATGCTGATTGATAACAATTTATAAGGCATAGCGGGTGTCTTTGATGCTAATATGTACTGCAATCTGTAGTGAGCGCCATCGTGCCCTTGAATCGTTAGAATATCCCCCACTACCTAAATAGCCTTGTTGATACGCTAATGTTAATTTTCCTCTCTAAGGCTGTGTGCACACGATGCAGATTTGGTGCAGAATTTTCTGCAGAAAATCTGCACTAAATCTGCATCTCCTGGCAGAATCCGCAGGTGCGTTTTTTATGCGTTTTTGATGCGTTTTTTATGCGTTTTTTGTGCAGATTTTACCAATGGATTTCTATTATGGAGGGGTGCAGAAACGCTGCAGAACTGCACAAAAGAAGTGACATGTACTTCTTTGAAATCTGCAGCGTTTCTGCGCAGATTTTTCTGCACCATGTGCACAGCTTTTTTTTTTCACATTGATTTACATTGTATTGTAACTCACAGTGCAGTTCTGCAGCGTTTCTGCTGCAGAAAAATCTGCTGCAGTTCTGCACTAAATCTGCATCGTGTGCACATACTCTTAAGGTACCGTCACACTAAGCGACGCTGCAGCGATACCGACAACGATGTCGATCGCTGCAGCGTCGCTGTTTGGTCGCTGGAGAGCTGTCACACAGACAGCTCTCCAGCGACCAACGATCCCGAGGTCCCCGGTAACCAGGGTAAACATCGGGTTACTAAGCGCAAGGCCGCGCTTAGTAACCTGATGTTTACCATGGTTACCAGCGTAAACGTTAAAAAAACAAACACTACATACTTAGATTCCGTGTCTGTCCTCCGGCGCTCTGCTTTCCTCTGCACTGTCAGCGCCGGTCAGCCGGAAAGCAGAGCGGTGACATCACCGCTCTGCTTTCCGGCTGGCCGGCGCTGACACAGGATGCAGGAGGAGTGCAGAGAAGCAGAGCGCCGGGGACAGACAGCTGAAGGTAAGTATGTAGTGTTTGTTTTTTTAACGTTTACGCTGGTAACCAGGGTAAACATCGGGTTACTAAGCGCGTCCCTGGTTACCAGTGAAGACATCGCTGGATCGGTGTCACACACGCCGATCCAGCGATGTCAGCGGGAAGTCCAGCGACGAAATAAAGTTCTGGACTTTCCTCAGCGACTAACGACATCACAGCAGGATCCTGATCGTTGGTCGCTGTCACACATAACGATTTCCTTAACGATATCGTTGCTACGTCACAAAAAGCAACGATATCGTTAACGATATCGTTATGTGTGACGGTACCTTAAGGCATAGCATCCCAATAGTTCAGTGTTGTTTTCACTTAGTTAACACTATTTTGATCAAAAAGTGTCAAAGTCATCCCACACCGATAAGGTGACCCAATCGGGATGGTTACACCTTGAGAACAACTTGTCGTGGATGGATGACGTTTATACTTTTTTGATCAAAATAGTGTTAACTAAGTCCCCTATGGAGGGCATTAAACTAGAAGAAGAGGGGACGGGAAGAAAAACATTAGACTCGAACAAAGACGACCCAGGAAAACATACTCAGAAGGGAGGTAAGAACATTTCTAAAACAATCCACAGTGAGGAGATTGGAACAAAACAAAATCCTCTAAACTGCATGCTCGCAAACGCCAGAAGCCTGACAAACAAGATGGAAGAACTAGAAGCAGAAATATCTACAGGTAACTTTGACATAGTGGGAATAACCGAGACATGGTTAGATGAAAGCTATGACTGGGCAGTTAACTTACAGGGTTACAGTCTGTTTAGAAAGGATCGTAAAAATCGGAGAGGAGGAGGGGTTTGTCTCTATGTAAAGTCTTGTCTAAAGTCCACTTTAAGGGAGGATATTAGCGAAGGGAATGAGGATGTCGAGTCCATATGGGTTGAAATTCATGGAGGGAAAAATGGTAACAAAATTCTCATTGGGGTCTGTTACAAACCCCCAAATATAACAGAAAGCATGGAAAGTTACTTCTAAAGCAGATAGATGAAGCTGCAACCCATAATGAGGTCCTGGTTATGGGGGACTTTAACTACCCGGATATTAACTGGGAAACAGAAACCTGTGAAACCCATAAAGGCAACAGGTTTCTGCTAATAACCAAGAAAAATTATCTTTCACAATTGGTGCAGAATCCAACCAGAGGAGCAGCACTTTTAGACCTAATACTATCTAATAGACCTGACAGAATAACAAATCTGCAGGTGGTTGGGCATTTAGGAAATAGCGACCACAATATTGTGCAGTTTCACCTGTCTTTCACTAGGGGGACTTGTCAGGGAGTCACAAAAACATTGAACTTTAGGAAGGCAAAGTTTGAACAGCTTAGAGATGCCCTTAATCTGGTAGACTGGGACAATATCCTCAGAAATGAGAATACAGATAATAAATGGGAAATGTTTAAGAACATCCTAAATAGGCAGTGTAAGCGGTTTATACCTTGTGGGAATAAAAGGACAAGAAATAGGAAAAACCCAATGTGGCTAAACAAAGAAGTAAGACAGGCAATTAACAGTAAAAAGAAAGCATTTGCACTACTAAAGCAGGATGGCACCATTGAAGCTCTAAAAAACTATAGGGAGAAAAATACTTTATCTAAAAAACTAATTAAAGCTGCCAAAAAGGAAACAGAGAAGCACATTGCTAAGGAGAGTAAAACTAATCCCAAACTGTTCTTCAACTATATCAATAGTAAAAGAATAAAAACTGAAAATGTAGGCCCCTTAAAAAATAGTGAGGAAAGAATGGTTGTAGATGACGAGGAAAAAGCTAACATATTAAACACCTTCTTCTCCACGGTATTCACGGTGGAAAATGAAATGCTAGGTGAAATCCCAAGAAACAATGAAAACCCTATATTAAGGGTCACCAATCTAACCCAAGAAGAGGTGCGAAACCGGCTAAATAAGATTAAAATAGATAAATCTCCGGGTCCGGATGGCATACACCCACGAGTACTAAGATTACTAAGTAATGTAATAGATAAACCATTATTTCTTATTTTTAGTGACTCTATAGCGACAGGGTCTGTTCCGCAGGACTGGCGCATAGCAAATGTGGTGCCAATATTCAAAAAGGGCTCTAAAAGTGAACCTGGAAATTATAGGCCAGTAAGTCTAACCTCTATTGTTGGTAAAATATTTGAAGGGTTTCTGAGGGATGTTATTCTGGATTATCTCAATGAGAATAACTGTTTAACTCCATATCAGCATGGGTTTATGAGAAATCACTCCTGTCAAACCAATCTAATCAGTTTTTATGAAGAGGTAAGCTATAGGCTGGACCACGGTGAGTCATTGGACGTGGTATATCTCGATTTTTCCAAAGCGTTTGATACCGTGCCGCACAAGAGGTTGGTACACAAAATGAGAATGCTTGGTCGGGGGAAAATGTGTGTAAATGGGTTAGTAACTGGCTTAGTGATAGAAAGCAGAGGGTGGTTATAAATGGTATAGTCTCTAACTGGGTCGCTGTGACCAGTGGGGTACCGCAGGGGTCAGTATTGGGACCTGTTCTCTTCAACATATTCATTAATGATCTGGTAGAGGGTTTACACAGTAAAATATCGATATTTGCAGATGATACAAAACTATGTAAAGCAGTTAATACAAGAGAAGATAGTATTCTGCTACAGATGGATCTGGATAAGTTGGAAACTTGGGCTGAAAGGTGGCAGATGAGGTTTAACAATGATAAATGTAAGGTTATACACATGGGAAGAGGGAATCAATATCACCATTACACACTGAACGGGAAACCACTGGGTAAATCTGACAGGGAGAAGGACTTGGGGATCCTAGTTAATGATAAACTTACCTGGAGCAGCCAGTGCCAGGCAGCAGCTGCCAAGGCAAACAGGATCATGGGGTGCATTAAAAGAGGTCTGGATACACATGATGAGAGCATTATACTGCCTCTGTACAAATCCCTAGTTAGACCGCACATGGAGTACTGTGTCCAGTTTTGGGCACCGGTGCTCAGGAAGGATATAATGGAACTAGAGAGAGTACAAAGGAGGGCAACAAAATTAATAAAGGGGATGGGAGAACTACAATACCCAGATAGATTAGCGAAATTAGGATTATTTAGTCTAGAAAAAAGACGACTGAGGGGCGATCTAATAACCATGTATAAGTATATAAGGGGACAATACAAATATCTCGCTGAGGATCTGTTTATACCAAGGAAGGTGACGGGCACAAGGGGGCATTCTTTGCGTCTGGAGGAGAGAAGGTTTTTCCACCAACATAGAAGAGGATTCTTTACTGTTAGGGCAGTGAGAATCTGGAATTGCTTGCCTGAGGAGGTGGTGATGGCGAACTCAGTCGAGGGGTTCAAGAGAGGCCTGGATGTCTTCCTGGAGCAGAACAATATTGTATCATACAATTATTAGGTTCTGTAGAAGGACGTAGATCTGGGGATTTATTATGATGGAATATAGGCTGAACTGGATGGACAAATGTCTTTTTTCGGCCTTACTAACTATGTTACTATGTTACTATGTATTTACATGTTGTAGTGCTATTTAATTATTACAGGGTATATGCTTTATTTAGTTTTTTTATTTGGGCATTATCTGCGAAATGGCCACAGTGTGAACGAGCTCTTACACATTGTACGTATACCAACTTACACTCCAGCTCATTTCTTTGGTTTTCCATTATGTATGAGACAAAGTATTTATTATCCCATTATAGACTTTATTGTTATCTGTCTTATTTAGGATGTTGTGTCTATTAGGGAGGGTATTGGGATACAAGGACATATATAGGCACCCTGAAACACTAGGCCCCTGGATTGTTAGAACATATAATAACTAGTGATGAGTGAGTGTACTCCTTGCTCGCTCGGGTTTTCTCGAGCACGCTCGGGTGACCTCCGAGTATTTGTTAGTGTTCTGGAGATTTAATTTTCATCGCCGTGGCTGAATGATTTACAGCTACTAGCCAGCCTGAGTACATGTGGGGGTTGCCTGGTTGCTAGGAAATCCCCACATGTATTCAAGCTGGCTAGTAGCTGTAAATCATTCAGCCATGGCGATGAAAACTAAATCTCCGAGCACTGAAAAATACTCGGAGACCACCGGAGCGTTATCGGGAAAACCCATGCAACGAGTATTCTCGCTCATCACTAATAATAATAACCCAAATGGTTACATCTGGCATGTGGATGGAAACAAAGACCAACATTGTCAACTGGAGCGTCAGTCTCAGAATGATGAATGGATAAGGTCTGCCTATTTCAGAATTAGTCAACAAGGTGGAGTTTGAATATGAGGTTTGACCAATCACATTCACTGTTGTTCAGCAGTGCGGGTGGGGTCATATGACTGATACCAGCGTATCGTGGAAGCTGCTAAAAATGCTAACAAGACTGGAAATGGGACATTACGTGTAAAAAATTATCCTTATAAAAGTGCAAGAGACATTTTACAATATAATTCTACAGTACAATCGATTTTTATCAAAAATGAGAACAATTATATTTTTTTAAGAAAGCTTTTTTTGAAAGGTTAAAAAATAATAAATTGTTTTCCTTTGAAACATAATTTATAAGATATGTGAAAAATATTAAAAGTCACATAATATATCTAACAAAAACAAATGAGACGAATTGTTACGTGTGTCTTACTCTACAATGAATATATACTTTATATAACAAAAAAATAACAAAACACCAAAAAGTCACGCTTTTTATGTAGGAGAAATTACACAGCTTGATAATGTGACATCAGCCTTCCAATTTCCCTGAAGGCATTAACAACACTGACTTTCCAGGTCTGCTGCTGTGTTTTCCTTTTAGCTGAGCATCACGCTAATAGCTGCACAGCATGGAGCAGGGACTGCAGAGGAGAGGAGGCGCTGACATCAATACATTCCCTTAGGAAATCCTGGTAGGACAGGAGAGGTTTGTTGCTCTCAAATTTGCCTCAACTCAGAATGTGGGAGTTTGTGATCTCCTCCATGATCTGACCCATGTTCTGCCCTCTCAGCAACTAACAATAGCATTTTTTACATTTACGGCAAGCTGCAAATGCATAGAAATAAAAAAACAAACAAACACAATACATTTATTGTGAAGAACTGACATCCTGAACCCTTCCTAAAGATATTAATTGTGAATCTACAGAAATAGCAGTAGAGGATGAGACATCTCTAATTAGATTGTAGGTTATGATTATTATAAATTCAGTATATCCATTATCTATCTAATATCTAGCTATCTATCTGTCTAATATCTATCTGTCTAATATCTATCTATCTAATATCTATCAAACATCTATCTATCTATCAAATATCTATCTATCTATAAATCTATCAAATATCTATCTGTCTAACATCTATCTATCTGTCTAATATTTATCTATTATCTTATATCTATCTATCAAATATCTATCTATCTATCTATCTATCTATCTATCTATCTATCTATCTATCTATCTATCTATCCATCTGTGATCTACCTTTCCAAATGAAACCCTCTATGGAAATACCAAATGTTCATCATAGATTACATATCTTCTATCATCAATGTATCTATCTCCTATCTATCTATCTATCTATCTATCTATCTATCTATCTATCTATCTATCTCCTATCTATCTATCTATCTATTATTATTATTAATTATTTATATAGCACCATTAATTCCATGGTGCTGTACATGAGAAGGGGTTACATCTGAATACAAATATCACTTACAGCTAACAAAACTAACAATGACAGACTGGTACAGAGGGAAGAGGACCCTGTCCTTGCGGGGTTACATTCTACAGGATTATGGGGAAGGAGACAGTAGGTCGAGGGTTGCAGTAGCTCCGATGGTGTAGAGGTGGACGTGTGGTCATTACAGGCTGTAAGCTTCTTTGAAGAGGTGGGTTTTCTGGTTTCTTTTGAAGGATCCAAATGTGGTGGATAACCGGATGTGTTGGGGCACAGAATTCCAGAGGATGGGGGATATTCGGGAGTCTTGGAGGCGATTGGGTGAGGAGCGAATAAGTGTGGAGGAGAGAAGGAGGTCTTGGGAGGACCAGAGATTACGTGAGGGAAGATATTGAGAGATTAGTTTGGAAATATACGGAGGAGAAAGGTTATGGATGGCTTTGTAGGTCAGTGTTACTAGTTTAAACTGGATACGCTGGGAAATTGGGAGCCAGTGAAGGGATCTGCAAAGACGGGAAGCAGAGAAGTAGCGAGGAGAGAGTTTAATTAGTTGTGCAGCAGAATTAAGGATGGACTGGAGGGGTGTGAGAGTGTTAGAGGGTAGGCCACAGAGGAGGACGTTGCAGTAGTAGAGGCGAGAGATGATTAGGGCATGCACAAGCATTTTGGTAGAGTGAGGGTTGAGGAAAGGACGGATTCTATATTTTTAATATTTAATAATTTTTGAGCTGGAGGCGACAGGAGGTGGCGAGAGCTTGGATGTGCAGTTTGAAGGACAGGGCAGAGTCCAGGGTTACTCCGAGGCAGCGAATTTTGGGGACAGGGGAAAGTGTGATTTCATTTATTTTGATAGATAGATCAGGTAGGGAAGATATGCGTAATGGAGGAAAGGTAATTAGTTCAGATTTGTCCACATTGAGCTTGAGGAAGCGAGAGGAGAAGGAGGAGGATATGGCTGATAGTACTCTGAGATCCTGGAGAGCAGAGAGGTGACATCTGGGCCAGAGAGGTACATCTGAGTGTCATCAGCATATAGATGGTACTGGAAGCCATAGGACCTTATGAGTTGTCGCAGGCCGAGTGTATAGATTGAGAAGGGTAAGGGCCCAAGGACAGAGCCTTGAGGGACTCCAACAGAGAGGGGGTGATATGAAATAGTATGAGAGTAGGAAACGCTAAATGTGCGGTTGGTAAGGTATGAGGAGATCCAAGATAGGGCTAGGTCTTTGACCCCAAAGGAAGAGAGGATCTGTAGTAGCAGGCAGTGGTCAACAGTGTCGAAGGCAGAGGACATGTCTAGAAGGAGGAGTATAGAGAATTGTCTGTTAGCTTTGGCTGTAAGTAAGTCGTTAGTAATTTTGGTCAGGGCAGTCTCAGTGGAATGGTGGGGACGGAAGCCAGATTGTAGGTTGTCGAAGAGAGAGTTAGATGCAAAGTGAGAGGAAAGTTCAGCATGGACGTGCTGCTCAAGGAGTTTGGATGCAAATGGGAGCAAAGATATGGGGCGATAGCTGGACATAGTGCTTGGGTCAAGGGATGGCTTTTTGAGGATAGGCGTGATTGTGGCATGTTTGAAAGCAGTGGGGAAGGTACCAGAAGTTAGTGACAGGTTGAAGAGATGGGTGTCGGATGGGATTAGTGTGGTGGTGAGGTTGGGGAGGAGGTGGGATGGGATGGGGTCAAGTGCACAAGTGGTGAGGTGTGATTTGGAGAGAATTGAGCAAGCTCCCCTTCAGTGATTTTGGAGAGGGAAGTTATGGGGTTTGGGCATTGTTCTGGTATACAAAGGGGTTGTTGTGGTTTGACGACAAATATTTGCCTTGTTTGGTCGATCTTATTTTTCAAGTGCGTGGCAAAGTCCTCGGCAATGATTAGGGAACTCGGAGGGGGCAGTGCCGGGCGGAGGAGGGAGTTAAAAGTGTTGAACAACTGTTTGGGGTTGTGGGATAAGGAAGATACAAGGGTTGTAAAGTAGGCCTGTTTAGCAGAGGTGAGAGCAGATTTAAAAGCGAGTGTTGCCTGTTTGAATGCAGTGAAATCGTCTTGTGAATGTGTTTTCTTCCAACGCCATTCTGCAGTTCTGGATACTTGCCGGAGCTTTTTAGTGATGTTATTGTGCCAAGGTTGTCTATTGGTTCGTCGCACTCTGCTATGCATGACAGGGGCGACCATGTCGATAACTGATGCAAGAGTGACATTGTAGAAAGCAGTGGCAGTGTCTGTGTCTGTGTCGTGGAGTGAAGATATGGATGCTAGTGGTAGGATAGAGTCAGAGAGTGTGTGGGTGTCTAGGTGTGCGAGGTTTCTGCGTGGGTGCTCATGTTGCTGGACATGGGTGACAGATGAGGAGGACAGGGACGAGAAAGTGAGTAGATGGTGGTCGGATAGAGGGAGAGTGAAGGTTGTGAAGTTAGATAGGGAGCAGAAACGGGTGAAGACAAGATCTAATGTGTGTCCGTCTGTGTGGATGGCTGAGAAGGACCACTGAGTAAGTCCAAAGGATGAAGTAAGGGACAGGAGTTTGGAGGCTGCTGACTGGTGGGTGTCAATGGGGATGTTGCAATCACCCATGATGATGGTGGGAATGTCAGCAGAGAGAAAGTGAAGTGAAGGAGCCAGGTGGAGAATTGGTCAATAAAGGCAGTGGTCGGGCCCAGAGGTCGGTATATGACGGCCATTTAGAGGTTGTAGGGGGAGTAGATCTATCTATCTATCTCTCTCATATCTATCTATCTATCTATCTATCTATCCATCTCATAGATAGCTATAGAAAAAATGGAAGCAGCATACCATCATAGTGCAAAAACAAGTAGCTTTTAATAGCCCATCATGCGACATTTCGACTCTGTATGTGTTCTTTGGCCCTGGTGTGGCCGGTCCTGTACCCAAAGTCCCCTGGTCCCGATGCGGCCAATGCATGAACATTGTCCCCTAATTAATGAGTGGCTAAACCCTGATCCAGTATCCTAGACCAGCACTGACCATTACAGATAGTGTCACAAATATGGAACTATTTTTATACAATTTTTATACAATTTTCATACCTTCTTTTTTTTACCTGGCATGGCGCTCCACATTTACTTACCTCATAGAGAGGAAAACAAATATTGTCAATCCATTCTAACTGCAATCTAGGAAGCTCGTCTTTTCTGTTGCGATCGAAAATGGCCTGAAAAAAGAAGTTAGACAATAAGACTATGTTCACATCTGCATTCCTTCATTATGTTTGTCTGTTCTGTTTTTAAGAAGAGGCAAACAGAATTCATGTCCAAAATGAATCCATTACATTGATGCAAATGGGAGTAGAGGGGCCCCATTAACTACCATGAGCTCTGACTGTTTTCCATTATGCACCAGTTTTTAGAACAGAAAAAAAAACGTTTTGCATTGTTATAAAAACTGACATACATTGGAATCCGGATGGACTTGACAACAATGAATGGGAATCATCTGCTTCTATTTACATAATTAATGCTATGGATTCATTTTGAACATGAAAGGGCTTAGGGGTTGTCCATTTTCAGGGAGTTTTTTTTCTTAAATGTATGTAATTGGGGCTGAAAATATTTTTTGCCATTGGGTTTAATTCAAAATTTTGTACCGTTTGAATGAGTCAACTGAGAATCCATTAGAAAGCTCGCTCTGATGATTTTTTTGGGGAAAGTTTGCAATTCTTTAATCTGTCTACTTCTGATCTCATTGCAGTTTATTTATAATCACAAATTACAACAAAGCTAAGTGTGAACCTGAAACAGCCAAACTATTAAAATTTTGCATCAGTTTGGTTTTTACAGGCTGTTTCCCTGCATATTTAACTTTGATGTAGTCTGTGGTCGTAAATCAGCTTAGAAGAGCTCAGAAAATAGATAATGGATTTATAAACTCTACTATCAGACTGTCAGAATGAGCTCTCTGATGCATTCTCAGCTACCTCGTGGTGCAACATTTTTAATGAAATCCAATTGCAACATTTTTTTTAGCCCTAAGCAGATCAATTGAGTGAAAAAAAAGTCCTCTACCCCTTTGATTTCACTTTTTTGTTCCTAAAAACAGAAAAAAACAAACGGAATGTCTGAATGAAGTTGTGAACATAGCCTAAACTATAAAACGTCAAACACAAGCATTCTTTTGTTTATTCATTTATTGGATCTTATTTATAGATTGCGGTAATCCCTTAATGACCAATGACGGATATATCCGTCATGGAGCATGTCGTGGTTCAGAACAGGAGTCTGCCCATCACTGCTGTTAACCTCTTAAATGCCACTGTCAATTGCTAGCTGGCCCGGAGGTTAGTTCAGGTGGCCATTGGCTTTACTACAACGTGGTCGCAGGGAGCTGATGGGTTGCTATAACATCTGGGGGCTGCCTGAACGTCCCCATGCCTGTCATATGATCACTTCTGCGATTTCCAGTCTTCGGCTGTGCGTCATAGAAGACAGTGATTTTTACTATATACAGAAATACTATAGTATTGCTGTATGCAGCAGAAGCGATCAGACCATCGCAGGTTCAATTCAAACAAACAAATTAAGTACAAAGTAAAGAATAAAACCTGTCCACAAAAGTCTGATCTGATCTGATGTGCTTGAAAATCGTACTGATTTAGGATCTCAAATAATATGTTTCTTTTTTAATTTTACTACTAGGCTCTGTCATCTGTAGTCCTGCCTGTGATTCATCATATGTCAGAAGGAATCAATGATTTTGTGTCCTTGCACTTGTATGTCCTCTAGTGCTGCACTCACTATAGAGTACCTGTAACCAGACTGCACAGCACCACACTCCTCACTCAACTTTTGCCTCACTTTGTCCTTACACAACTCGCTCTTTAAGGCCGGTTTCACACGTCCAGATAATTCCGGTACCGGAGTTATTCGTGTCCGTGTGTCCGTGTTCTTACGTGGCACATCAGTGTGGCACTCATGCGCTAGTCATGTGCCGCCCGTGTGCCGACTGAGGACCACACAGACCGTGCAGGAGACAGCGCTACAGTTAAGCGCTGTCCCCTGCTTTTGGTGCTGAAGCCGGCATTCATTCCTTCTCCACAGCAGCGTTCGCTGGGGAGAAGGAATGAAAAATCAAGGTTTCTTTTTGTGTTAAAAATAAAGTTTGTGGGTCCCCTCCCGCCTCCCATCCCCTGTGCACCCGCCCGCTTGCCGAGAAATACTCACCCAGCTCCTGCGATGTATGCTCTCAACGCCGGCAGCAGGTCCTGTGTGAGCGGTCACATAGTACCGCTCATTACAGTGATGAATATGCGCATATTCATCACTGTAATGAGCGGTACCACGTGACCGCTCACACAGGACCTGCTGCCGGCGCTGAGAGCATACATCGCAGGAGCTGGGTGAGTATTTTTCGGCAAGCGGGCGGGTGCACAGGGGATGGGAGGTGGGAGGGGACCCACAAACTTTATTTTTAACACAAAAAAAAACCTTCATTTTTCATTCCTTCTCTCCAGCGAACGCTGCTGGGGAGAAGGAATGAATGCTGGCTTCAGCACCACACGCAGGGGGGACAGCGCTTACTGTAGCGCTGTCTCTCCTGCGGGCGGTACGTGCACACAGAGGAGAGTGCACACTGTTCTCCGTGTGCACATGTGCGGGACGTATTGCGGTACGTGCTGCCGGAGAAAAGCGGACATGTCTCCGTGTTTTGCACACGGACACACGGTCCGTGAAAACACGGAGACATGTGCATAGACCCATTCATTTGAATGGGTCTACGTGTGTCTGTGTCTCCGTTACGTGAGAAAACTGTCAGTACACGTACCGAGACACTGATGTGTGAAAGAGGCCTAAAATAAACTCTGGTGCTTCAATCAGTATTGGTAACTTGGGACATGCTTGCTCTGTCTGAGCCAAAACATTGGTTTAAAGTAGCAAAATGTGTAGTTTCAGTTAAAAAAAAAAGTTAAAAGCAGACATACAACTTTTAAATTCTTTTTATATTTTTAGCAGATTTTTCAGTTCATCGTTCTACATAAAGGAGGACTAATCTTTAGTCATATATTAAAAAAAATGAAATTTATTACAAAAAAGTGGGAAAACTTAGTCATTACTGCTGATGATTCAGAGTAAAGTCACCGGAAGTAAAAGCAAAAAAGAAATATCTATTAAAATAAGTAAACAGGTAACATAAAAAAACAACTTTAGTAGCAATGTATATACTGTATTATTGCTTCTGATGCCTCTTCTCTGAATCAGCAGCGCTAATGATTCTTTTAATTTTTTTTTTAATAAGAGTTCCTTTTTTTAATAGAATCTATTTTATTCAGGTTCATGTAACCAATCAGCTGAATTTCCTACAAACATTCTAGAGTTTTGCCTGGTATCTGCACAACTGTACAAGGTGAACGATCTACTGTATCTAGCACCCTCTCTAACCATAGGTTATGTTCTAATTTTGCCTTCTTGTCACTTTAAAGATACTCTATCACAAGGTTTTTGATATGTAATCTGAGAGCAGCATGATGTAGGGGCAGATAACCTGATACCAGTGATATGTCACTTACTGGGCTGCTTACTGTAGTTTTCATAATCTCATACATTTTTATGAAAGAAAAGACTAGGAAACCTACAACATTGTAATTATTGATATCCCTGGCTATCCTCATCCACCTACAATTGATTGGTAGCTTTCTGCCTCTGCACAGCGTAGTCAAAAAGCTGCCAATCAATCTGGCATGGGTAGACAGAGCTCATTCATGAATGGAGGACATAGAGCAATCACTTTATAAAAAAAAAACTACAGTGAGTAGCCTGGTATGTGATACATTGCTGGATTCAGGGTATCTGTCCATACTTTATACCACAGCAAAAACTTGGGGGCAGGTTTCCTTTACGTTTTATTGAACAAGCAAACACATATGAGAGTTTATGAGAGTTTACCAAACTCCGTGCAGGACTTACTGAAGGTGTCAGTTTAAGCTCTGAACGTTCTCGGTCTCCTTGCTCGAAGAATTCGCTGGTCACTAATTCGGCCACCTAAAAGTACAACAGATCCGATTATAGCTCGCTCCAGTTCAGTATTGTTTGGAACCTCTTCAAACCATTCACTATTCGAAGCCTTTGTTCCTTGTGTAAAAACCATCCGCTGTAAATATGCATGGCGGAATCGTATTCTGCCATCTCCCGCTATTGATGCTAATCAGTATTCTTTGTATTCATTCATATTACCCTCAGGATGTGATGGCCGAGGAAGACGTTTGACTGAATGAATGGAAAGCCCTCAAATTTAAAAACTATGCAGAAACTGATTAATCAATGTCAGTATGTGACAGTGCCTGCGGTATCTCCATGGTGGAGGAATACAAGCTGTCTGAAAGATGGGGTGGCTGATAGCTGAAAACATTGCAGCACCCTATTTGCTTTGCATTCCTCATGATTTCTCAGGAGAGAGAAAAAGGAAAGATCACTGGGATTATTTTAGTTTTATACACATTTGCAAAACTAATTGCACTACACATTACACATATTACATATATTACACACTTTACACACATATTACACACATATCACATATATTACATACTGTATATTACACACATTACATACATATTACACACATTACACACATATTACACACATTACACACATATTACACACATTACACACATTACATATATTACATATATTACACACATTACACACATATTACACACATTACACACATATTACATATATTACACACATTACATACATATTACACACATTACACACATATTACATATATTACACCCATGTTACATACATTACATACATATTACATATATTACACACATATTACACACATTTCACACATATTACATATATTACACCCACACATTTCACACATATTACACACTTTACACACATATTACACACATTACACACATATTACATATATTACACACATTACATACATATTACACACATATCACATATATTACATATATTACACACATTACATGCATATTACACACATTACACACATATTACATATATTACACCCATGTTACACACATTACATGCATATTACATATATTACACACATATTACACACATTTCACACATATTACATATATTACACACATACTACACACATTACATACATATTACACACATTACACACATATTACACACATTTCACACACATATTACACACATTACACACATATTACATATATTACACACATACTACACACATTACGGTACATACATATTACACACATTACACACATATCACATACATTTCACACATATTACACACATATTACATACATTACACACATTACATAAATATTACACACATTACACACATATTACATACATTACACACATATTACACACATTACACACATATTACATACATTATTATTATTATTATTATTATTTATTATTATAGCGCCATTTATTCCATGGCGCTTTACATGTGAGGAGGGGTATACATAATAAAACAAGTACAATAATCTTGAAAAATACAAGTCACAACTGGTACAGGAGGAGAGAGGACCCTGCCCGCGAGGGCTCACAATCTACAAGGGATGGGTGAGGATACAGTAGGTGAGGGTAGAGCTGGCCGTGCAGCGGTTTGGTCAATCGGTGGTTACTGCAGGTTGTAGGCTTGTCGGAAGAGGTGGGTCTTCAGGTTCTTTTTGAAGGTTTCGATGGTAGGCGAGAGTCTGATATGTTGTGGTAGAGCATTCCAGAGTAGGGGGGATGCACGAGAGAAATCTTGTATGCGATTGTGGGAAGAGGAGATAATAGGGGAGTAGAGAAGGAGATCTTGTGAGGATCGGAGGTTGCGTGCAGGAAAGTACCGGGAGACGAGGTCACAGATGTATGGAGGAGACAGGTTGTGGATGGCTTTATATGTCATGGTTAGGCTTTTGTACTGGAGTCTCTGGGTGATGGGGAGCCAGTGCAGGGATTGACAGAGGGGAGAGGCCGGGGAATAGCGGGGGGACAGGTGGATTAGTCGGGCAGCAGAGTTTAGAATAGATTGGAGGGGTGCAAGAGTGTTAGAGGGGAGGCCACAGAGCAGGAGGTTACAGTAGTCAAGGCGGGAGATGATGAGGGCATGGACTAGGGTTTTTGCAGATTCTTGGTTTAGGAATGTGCGGATCCGTGAAATATTTTTATATTATTTTTATATTACACACATATTACACACATAGTAACATAGTAACATAGTAACATAGTTAGTAAGGCCGAAAAAAGACATTTGTCCATCCAGTTCAGCCTATATTCCATCATAATAAATACCCAGATCTACGTCCTTCTACAGAACCTAATAATTGTATGATACAATATTGTTCTGCTCCAGGAAGACATCCAGGCCTCTCTTGAACCCCTCGACTGAGTTCGCCATCACCACCTCCTCAGGCAAGCAATTCCAGATTCTCACTGCCCTAACAGTAAAGAATCCTCTTCTATGTTGGTGGAAAAACCTTCTCTCCTCCAGACGCAAAGAATGCCCCCTTGTGCCCGTCACCTTCCTTGGTATAAACAGATCCTCAGCGAGATATTTGTATTGTCCCCTTATATACTTATACATGGTTATTAGATCGCCCCTCAGTCGTCTTTTTTCTAGACTAAATAATCCTAATTTCGCTAATCTATCTGGGTATTGTAGTTCTCCCATCCCCTTTATTAATTTTGTTGCCCTCCTTTGTACTCTCTCTAGTTCCATTATATCCTTCCTGAGCACCGGTGCCCAAAACTGGACACAGTACTCCATGTGCGGTCTAACTAGGGATTTGTACAGAGGCAGTATAATGCTCTCATCATGTGTATCCAGACCTCTTTTAATGCACCCCATGATCCTGTTTGCCTTGGCAGCTGCTGCCTGGCACTGGCTCATTACACACATATTACACACATATTACACACATATTACATATATTTCACACATATTACACACATTACACACATATTACACAGATTACACACATATTACATACATTTCACACATTACACACATATTACATACATTACACATATTACATACACATTACACACATTACACACATATTACACACGACACACATATTACATACATTTCACACATTACGTACACATTACACATATTACATACACATTACACACATATTACATACATTACACACATATTACACACTTTACACACATATTACATATATTACACACATTACACCCATTAAACACATATTACATACATTGCATACATATTACACATATTACCCACATATTACATACATTACACATATATTACACACTTCACACACACACATTACATACATTACACACTTTACACACACATTACACACATATTACATACATTAAACACACATTACACACATATTATATATATTACACACATTACATACTGTACATTAAACACACATTACATATATTACACACCCTACATGCATCTTACACACATTATTTTTTATGATATCCAGCCATTATTATAACACCTTTAACGTGTTATGTGATTGAGATGTCGGGGTGTAAACATTGTAACCATGTGCATAGACCATCAGTTGTATAGATATTACACATCCAACATTTATCTTGCGATAATCATGTTTAGAAAATAATAAAAATAAAATACATCTTATTATATAACATCATGATTGCACTAGGACTGGGAGCCCATCCTAGTGATAAATATAGCTATTCATTATTCCTATATAACTGAAATATGGCTCCATATGGCTTTCATTGGTCTTTGGTTATGAATTTGATCAACCAAAAAATTATCATGGTAGTCAGGACTTTTATTATGGTAATAAATAGCAGATGACCCCCCATCTTCCCCAGGAACCCCGGTTGGTGGTCAAGTCATGAATGCATTTCAACTCCATACCCTAGTTGCATTCTTTCACGCACACCAGGCTTTTAATTTAGCTGAAACACCAGTTTATACGGCCATGACCATCAATTGAACCACTGTTCTCCATGCTGACGGGAATAAACCCCAAATTCCTCATCAGAAACCATTGACATTACATATTTATTTTACTCACTCATATAGCGCCATTAAATCCACAGACATTATCATCACTGTCCCCATTGGGGCTCACAATCTAGATTCCGTATCAGTATGTCTTCGGATCTTTGGAGTGTGGGAGGAAATCGGAGGAAACCCACGCAAACACGGAGAGAACATACAAACTCCTTGCAGATGTTGTCCTTGGTGGGATTTGAACCCTGGATCCCAGCGCTGTAAGGCTGCAGTGCTAACCACTGAGCCACCTACCGTGCTAACCACTGAGCCACCATATAGTGCTAACCACAGAGCCACCTACCGTGCTAACCACTGAGCCACCATATAGTGCTAACCACTGAGCCACCTACCGTGCTAACCACTGTGCCACCATATAGTGCTAACCACTGAGCCACTGTTATATGGAAAATTCCCTTTTTCCTATTAATGTGTAAAAAACAACTGAAAGCGAAGAATTGCAAGATGTCAGGTGGCAGGGCACACAAAAATATTCCAGAAGAGAAACCTCTATCAAGCTAAATTACATATAGAAAAATAACTATTACTGCAAACCTATAGCGTCCTCCCCAGTCCTTATGGTGAACAGAGCCCGAAGGGTTATGTTATTATGGTGCTCTGTAAGTCGTTGGAGCCCTTGTAACAGTGTCCCATCAGAATGTTCCTCCTTGCCCAGCAATAAATCAACACTTGCCTGTCTTGAGATCTCCCATGGTTTGGTTGCAGCTCCAAGGTCACATGCTGTCATCAGCATTGATCTGAAAGAGAGGGGAAGATCAAAGCAAACCTACTATGCCAGCGCTTGTTACAGATCGCTACCGACCTTATTATACTAAATGTAATATTGGAGAAAAGGCTCTTACAAAAAAAATAATAATGTGCTCGCATTGGTAGCACATACACTAAAATGAGAAGAATGCAGAGAAGAATAGCCACCTTTGTTCACTTATCTTCCTTAGTATTATCTAACAAATAAAGAATACAAAAATAAATAAATCAAATACTTAAAATAATAAAATAAAAAACTAAATATATATATATATACACATTAAAAATGTAATAAAATAAATATATAATTTCTTATTTATATATTTCTTATTTACATTTTTTTATTTTTTCATTCCTATACAATATATGTATATTTATTTATATTTTAAATTTTTATTATATATAAATAAAAATATGTTATAATAAATACATATAGAATATATACACACACATATATACACATATATATATGTACATAATAAAAATATAAATAAATATACTATATATTACTAAAAATATATATATATATATTTATTTATATAGTTTCGTATTTAGTTTTTTATTTTATGATTTGAAATATTTTATTTTTTAATACTTTACTTGTGAAACAGTATCGTTTTGGACATACGTCTGACAATGGCCATACCGTTTGTTACGGCTAATTGCAGTAGCGGCATTTAGGAACTTGCATATGGAAGGAAAAACCAAGTCACTTTTTTGGGGGGCCATATTCTTTAGACCTGTAAAAAGTTGCTGTACGCAAGTACTAATGTATATAAGCAATTTTATTTCCGTCTATCAATGTATGCAACAGCCAGAAAGGTTTGCAACGTTGCATTATTCTGTGATTCACTTGAAATGAAAGCAGCCGGCTGGTAATTTGTTGGAAATCATATGATCCTTTAGGAATACATGGTAAATAGCGTTAACATTCTGCCTAGGTCACAAAATATGATACAGTCAAGATTTCATTTAAGATATAGGTCCTGTTGAGATGCCCACATTGATGTTTTTTTGTTTATTTCTTTTTTTTAGGTAGTCGGTATAATTTGAAATATCTTTTTTTTTTTCTTCGAAAATATACAGATGTAAAACAATAGTGCAAACTATGAGAATGTCCAGAAAATCCTTCAAAAATTCAAAAATGTGTTTTTTCTTACCTGAATATGATTCTGTGGTTTTTAACATTCCAGTTGTATTCTCCTTTACTGACCAGTTCAAAAAACTCATTTCGTCTCCTGAAAAATACGGAACATGGGCAGGTTAATGGGATCAGAGATGTAAAAATAGAAATTGTTATAGGATGTGATGTTACGAAATTTGTTTGCCACTTGCACCTGACAATGTTATCATGACAATTTATCAAGATGGATCAGATTTTGGCTTTAATGTAACATACCATCCTCCCGGTGGACAAGAAAATAAATTGTCATTCTTCTTCAGAAAATTGTAAAGTGCTTAACTCATGTGCTACTGGAAGAACTGAGCATACCTGACATATACCAGGACAAAAACACATAAGATAAGGGATTATTAATAATTATAATAGATTTTTACTTTGGGTTATTGTCTTTATGGAGTCTTAAAAGTCCATTTATTGCAAACACTAAGTTGCCCTTAACCAAAGTTAACCAATGTTTTCCATCCTATGAGAAAAAAAATCATAACGCATTTATATTAAAGGGGTTTTCCATAGATTATATTAGAAAAAAAACATTTTGACAGTGAGGCGATCGATGTGTGAAATAGGCTGCCACGAGAGGTGGTGAGTTCTCCGTCAATGGAAGTCTTCAAACAGAGGCTGGACAGACATCTGCCTGAGATGGTTTAGTGAATCCTGCATTGAGTACGATGACCCTGGAGGTCCCTTCCAACTCTAAAGGTACCGTCACACATAACAATATCGTTAACGATATTGTTGCAACATCACGCTTTTGGTGACGTAGCAACGATCCCGCTAATGATCTCGTTATGTGCGTCAGCGACCAATGATCAGGCCCCTGCTGGGAGATCGTTGGTCATTGGGGAATGATCAGGACCATTTTTTGGTCGCTGATCACCCGCTGTCATCGCTGGATCGGCGTGTGTGACGCTGATCCAGCGATGTGTTCACTGGTTACCAGGGTAAATATCGGGTTACTAAGTGCAGGGCCGCGCGTAACACTACATACTCACATTCTGATGTCTGTCACGTCCCCTGTGTCAGCGCCGGCCGTAAAGCAGAGCACGACGACACCGCTGTGCTCTGCTTTACGGCCGGCGCTGACAGAGTCAGTGCAGGGAAACTCTCGGCAGCAGCGCGTGCATTAGCAGTGCTCCTGCCGAAAGCAGTTTTAACCCTGTGGACACCGGCGGGGGACGTGACAGACATCAGAATGTGAGTATGTAGTGTTTTTTTTTTTTACTTTTACAATGGTAACCAGGGTAAATATCGGGTTACTAAGCGCAGCCCTGCACTTAGTAACCCGATGTTTACCCTGGTTACCCGGGTGCTGCAGGGGGATTTCGGCATCGTTGAAGACAGTTTCAACGATGCCGAAGTCTTTCCCCTGATCGTTGGTCGCTGGAGAGCTGTCTGTGTGACCACACAACGACTTACCAACGATCACGGCCAGGTCGTATCGCTGGTTGTGATCATTGGTAAGTCGTTTAGTGTAAAGGTACCTTAACATTCTATGATTCTATGATTATAAGTTATACATCAGTGGGTGTCCAAATGTTGGGACCACACCGATTGCCAAAACTAGGCACATTTATCCATGGTAGAATAGGGTGGTATTGCTCATGCTCGACCACCATTTATTTAATTATCTATGGGACTGCTGAGCGCTATGCTCGGCTTTTTCCAGCAGCGCCATAGGGAATAGATGGACTAGGATTCGAGGATACACACTGTCGCTCCATTCTACCAGGGATAAAAGTGCCCCATTCTTTCAGTGCAACTAATCTAAGTTCCCTGCCCCCAGTATTATACTCACCAGCCACCGTCTTCATTTTTTATTGGCTCTGCTCTGCTCGATCTTTTGCAAGTTGGGACCTGCCAGATTGCTGCAGTATTTGCTGGGCAAGTGGGAAGTCACAAATCAATGTAAATCTATGAGAGCCAGAACTAGGCTCTGATAGACTTACAGTGAGAGCTTGTGACTGTTACCTCTGACTACCGGTCAGTCAGAAGTTGCCATCACAAGATGGCAGCGCGTGACAGGAGTGGCGACAGGAAGTGCTGGAGATGGTGGCTGGTAAGTATAATACTAGAGTCAGTGTGCTTAGAATAGTAGCACCACTCCAGTGCTTAAACATAAACCCTAAAATCACCCTTCTAGATTGTTTTGAGAATGCGTCCCACTAAATAAGAAAAAATGAGTAGAGCAATATGGTGACGATTGCTGCACACACGTGAGTTGTCACTCAGCCTTCCTACGTTACAAACACTTCCGAAGCAGTTGTGAAATATGGGATGTATTATGCATATCTAGGCAGATTGATCAATCGGAACTGGATGAACATCATTGAAGGTGGTATAATGTCAGCCATATTGGTTGTCACCAGACTTTATTATAATTTTTACTTATATAAGAAGACCTACTGTATACATCGGCAAATATTTGATTGGCTAGTCAGGTAGCCACAACTCTATGTACACTGTAACGCCTGCAGACTTCGTGGAGATGTTTAGGGTTCAGAACCTCAACGTCTCAGACATTGACGATTTTTACATGCTTTCTAAATGAGAGATGTCCAGTTAGACTGATCCAATTGGTTCACGTTAAGAGAAAGGTGATAGCTAAATAGGATCATAATCTGACCAACGCTTTACTTCTAAGGATATGAAAAAGTTTGATGTACATGGTAAGGGTTACTATTTGACATGCATTGCATGAACGTACGTCAATGATTTTGGCTGAAGTATCGTTGTTGATCTATGTCCATAAGCCATAAAACCGTAGATGAAACATCTTAAAATGGCTGCCAATACCAAAGTCTCAATGTGGCTCTACAAATATGAGTTTAGTTGACTCCAGGAATCTGCCCATTGATGTGATCCTTATTCTAAGCAAATACCTATATGAGCGAGAGAAGAGGGTGATTCCCAGAAATAGTGTGCATCCAACAAAACTACACTGGGGGGGGGGGGGGGGGAACTGGAGTGAAGATGGGCAAAATTGTATGACTTGTTAATAAGTCGCAAATTAATGAATCAAGTGAATGAAATTGCTGGACTTCACCCATAAAGTGGAAAACTAAATCAACAGGCGAGCATGTAATAAATAGGTTTTAAAAAAGGTGCCCTTAGAATAATGAATTGGGTGCACACAAGAAAAGGTACAAAACTCACAAAACTAGACAAAAAAAACAGGCACAAAGGCAATGATGAACTGAGGCCTTACTTTATATGAATAAGGCAATTTATATTCTTATCTTCTCTCCATTTGTAATTTATTCCTTATTTTCACTGACAACTTCTGAAAAGCTTCACATGACCCTGTCTCCTTTGCTGGTACAACATGCAGTCCATTCTACATGCGATGTTTCCAATCTCATTAAATACATTTTCAGTCAGACAACTAGCGTGAAGCGGTGTAGCGGGAGGGTATGGAGTAATACAGTGGGTTGGAGGCATAAACCATGGCGGGGCAAAACCATGCTGGGAGAGAATCTAATAAGGAACATGGGCACTCTAGTTCAGAACTCAATTTTAAACTTTTGACACCCCAAAAGGAGAAGCCAGTGATGAGCATCAGAAACTAAAGTCAAAACTATACAAAACTTAGGGAATATTAATGATCCCGTGGCAAAACTTTGCTTTATACTTCCAGAAAACTATATCCAAGCTTAGGAACGTAAAGGGGTTATCCGGTGATGACAAGATATCACCTATTTACAGGATAGGTTATCAGTTCTAGTTAGTGGTGGTCCAACTACTGTGACCCGTACTGATCAGCAGAATGGGGCACTTTTATCTGAGTGGAGCAGTGATGCACTCCACAGCCACCCCATAACTATCTATAGGACTGCCAAGTGCGGTGCTTGGCTTTTTCCGATAGCCCCACAGAGAATTAATGTAGCAGTCTTCGGGCATGTGCACTGCCACGCCATTTCAGTGGGGATAAAAGTGCCCCATTCTGCTGATCGGTGCGGATGCCATTGGTTGGATGTTGGACCTCCACCAGATTTAAAAGTGATCACCTAATCTATAGATATCTCTATGGTCTCCTGGATCAACATCTGATGGGGCAGTCACATGACCACTGCAGCCAATCTTTAGGCGCTGAGTGGCTGCAGTGTTTACATTTTATCTGTACGGAAGAGTTCTTCCACTTGGATGAAAAGTGAATGCTGCAGAAAAGAAATCAAACAAAGTCACCCCAAAAAAATGCTGCAGAGTGATAAATGTGAATCCAACCAATCAATGTTTGTAAGACTGAAGTAAATATTTTCCCAGTTTACCGAGAAAAGTGAAAATTCCCACCATGGTAAATCTCACCCATAGCGTTTTCCATTTCATTAATCACAATGCAAGGCACTTAGATGGACTCATTTGAAGTTTTGTGGTTCCTATTTTACAAAATCAATTATCTGAACTTTTACAAAGCAAAGGCAATTTGTCATTCGCACTTTTATATCACCTGGCTCGGGGTATTCCATTGGTGATAATTTGCAAGTCTAATAATAGCAAGAAAAGGGCACAGAATGACGTATGGAGATGTTAATTGCAAGTGGTAGCTTAAAACTAATGATTTACAATCACTAGTGGTGTAATTAAAAAGAAACGGTTTCAGCCAAGCCGGATTTGATAACCGATGGGATTTGACTTTATAAATGTTTCGACGTTCCTCTATAGTGAAATCTTAGCTTTCTATAAATTAAAAAAAGCCTGACAGTAATAATAATTTGGTGATTATGACATTCACTATACCATGCACTTATATATTTTTTAACTCTCTATATCTTATATTTTATTTATTTATGCTTTCTTAGTATTGATATATTTTTGGTTGTGCACTGAACATGACATATTTGTTAGGTCCAACATGTGGCTTACCAGCTTATCTTGTGCTCTACGCTGAGCACTTACTTTGGGGTTTCCATCTAAATGTCCGAGTGATGTGATTCAGGTAAAACCCCCGAGGAGTCCACTCACTATAATGATGCAGCAGAGATACTCTGGACTCTGTCTGGCCTCTGTTCAGTGTTGTCCTTTTCAGAAGTGTGCAAACCTGTGGTGGACTGTGCTTTTATACGCCTAAAATGACGGACACCGCTGGATCATAGGCTAGATGGAGTCCACAGTGCCTCCATCTGCCTCATTAAAGGGAATATTGCGCTCGGGGCTTCGTCTGAATCACGTATTTTAGAGATTTACATGGAAACCCCAGTGTAAATGCTCAATGAAGAGTGCAGGATAAATCTACGGTGAGCCTTACTGCCATCTTTGGGAGGCAGAATGAAAAAATAAACAGTAGGTGAAGAATTGGCTTTATGTACAGGTCCTTCTCAAAAAATTAGCATATAGTGTTAAATTTCATTATTTCCCATAATGTAATGATTACAATTAAACTTTCATATATTATAGATTCATTATCCACCAACTGAAATTTGTCAGGTCTTTTATTGTTTTAATACTGATGATTTTGGCATACAACTCCTGATAACCCAAAAAACCTGTCTCAATAAATTAGCATATCAAGAAAAGGTTCTCTAAACGACCTATTACCCTAATCTTCTGAATCAACTAATTAACTCTAAACACATGCAAAAGATACCTGAGGCTTTTATAAACTCCCTGCCTGGTTCATTACTCAAAACCCCCATCATGGGTAAGACTAGCGACCTGACAGATGTCAAGAAGGCCATCATTGACACCCTCAAGCAAGAGGGTAAGACCCAGAAAGAAATTTCTCAACAAATAGGCTGTTCCCAGAGTGCTGTATCAAGGCACCTCAATGGTAAGTCTGTTGGAAGGAAACAATGTGGCAGAAAACGCTGTACAACGAGAAGAGGAGACCGGACCCTGAGGAAGATTGTGGAGAAGGACCGATTCCAGACCTTGGGGAACCTGAGGAAGCAGTGGACTGAGTCTGGTGTGGAAACATCCAGAGCCACCGTGCACAGGCGTGTGCAGGAAATGGGCTACAGGTGCCGCATTCCCCAGGTAAAGCCACTTTTGAACCATAAACAGCGGCAGAGGCGCCTGACCTGGGCTACAGAGAAGCAGCACTGGACTGTTGCTAAGTGGTCCCAAGTACTTTTTTCTGATGAAAGCAAATTTTGCATGTCATTCGGAAATCAAGGTGCCAGAGTCTGGAGGAAGACTGGGGAGAAGGAAATGCCAAAATGCCTGAAGTCCAGTGTCAAGTACCCACAGTCAGTGATGGTGTGGGGTGCCATGTCAGCTGCTGGTGTTGGTCCACTGTGTTTCATCAAGGGCAGGGTCAATGCAGCTAGCTATCAGGAGATTTTGGAGCACTTCATGCTTCCATCGGCTGAAATGCTTTATGGAGATGAAGATTTCATTTTTCAGCACGACCTGGCACCTGCTCACAGTGCCAAAACCACTGGTAAATGGTTTACTGACCATGGTATTACTGTGCTCAATTGGCCTGCCAACTCTCCTGACCTGAACCTCATAGAGAATGTGTGGGATATTGTGAAGAGAAAGTTGAGAGACGCAAGACCCAACACTCTGGATGAGCTTAAGGCCGCTATTGAAGCATCCTGGGCCTCCATAACATCTCAGCAGTGTCACAGGCTGATTGCCTCCATGCCACGCCGCATTGAAGCAGTCATTTCTGCCAAAGGATTCCCGACCAAGTATTGAGTGCATAACTGAACATTATTATTTGATGGTTTTTTTGTTTGTTATTAAAAAACACTTTTATTTGATTGGATGGGTGAAATATGCTAATTTATTGAGACAGGTTTTTTGGGTTATCAGGAGTTGTATGCCAAAATCATCAGTATTAAAACAATAAAAGACCTGACAAATTTCAGTTGGTGGATAATGAATCTATAATATATGAAAGTTTAATTGTAATCATTACATTATGGTAAATAATGAAATTTAACACTATATGCTAATTTTTTGAGAAGGACCTGTATTTTTTACACCACTCCTCGCATGGTACAAGCAATTAGACGACTTTAGACGATGTAATTCTCAGTGCGATTACAGTGATACCAGATTTATATTGGATTTTTATGTTTAGCTGCAGCCACACACTAAAAGACACTTTTTATTGCAAAAACACCTTTTGCATCCCCATATTTAGACAGCTATAATTTTTCCATATTTTCTCTGACATAGTCACGTGATGGCTTGATTTTCGCAGGACGAGTTGACATTTTTATTTGTACCATTTTCGGGCACAGGACTTTTTTGATCGCTTTTCATTCCGATTTTTGGGAGGCAGAATAAACAAAACCAGAAATTCAAGAATTGCTTTTTTTAAGTCTTTCCGTGTGTGGTAAAATTGATAAGGCAGCATTATTATTCAGGTCAGTACGCTTACAGTGATACCACATTTATATCTTTTTTTATCTTTTTGGCGTTTTTACACAATAAAAACTATTTTACCGAAAAACTAATTATCTTTGCATCTCTTTATTTTGAGAGATATAGCTTTTTTATTTTTCCACTGACGGAGCTGTATGGCAGCTTGTTTTTCTTGCAGGATAAGATGACGTTTTCAGCAATACCAATTTTATTTACATTTGCCTTTTTGATCGCATTTTATTCCATGTTTTGTTTGCAGGTATGATGAGAAAGCAGTTTTTTGTCTTTTTTTTTACGGTGTTCACTGAAGGGGTTAACTAGTGGGTCTGAGTTTTCTAGGTCGGATCATTCCGGATGCAGCGATACCAAATATGCATACTTTTTTTGGCTTATTTTTGTTTGTACATAAATAAATATATTTATTGGATTAAGATTTTTTTTATTTTTTTGTTCTTTATTTTGTGAATAATATTTTTACAATTTGTAATTTGCAATGTGCTCTGAGCAGCAGCTTACAGGCCACCGTCCCTTGGTGAACCCGCGGCCATCTTTTGGCCTGGGGTCACCATGAAGACTATCAGCACAACACATTGTGCCGCTGGGAGCAGAGAGGCATCTCCCTCCGTCTGTGATGCCCAATGATGTCGCTCACTATTGACAGCGGCATCAGAGGGAATAAACACCCGTGATCAATGCTAGCAAGGACCGTGGGCGTTGCTGCAGGGTGTAGCTCTCATATAGAGCTGACATTCACATTTGATAGTGCTGGCGCTCGGAGTGAGCCCACGCAATCGTGAGGAATTATATATATACGTTCGCTTTGCTTAGGCAGCGCTGTACATATGCATTACTTCACTAGAAATATGAAAAATGAGAGCTTTTAGCGCATAAAAATGGCCAATATTATGTGTACCTGGTAACCCCTTTACGGCATCTCTCTTATACCAGGTCCTACACTTGCCTTACCTCGCTGAGAATAAATGTCGCCAATTTTATGCGCTAAACGCTCTCATTTTTCATATTTCCAGTGCAGTAATGCAGTTCAATTTTCGTGTTTCATATTTGCATGTTTCAGCGCTACAGTGTGCTGCCTTATTTACTTAACTATATACGAGTTGGCGACTCTAGGTTCAGCACCTGTTCACACTGAGTCTATGTTTGGATGTGCCGGTCAGGTTTTTGAAATGTCATGGAATCCAAGTCGCTGATTGGTCGTGGCAAAACGCCCACGACCATTGCCACGACCAATCAGCGACGGGCGCAGTCCGGCGGCAACATGGCCGCTCCTTCCTCCCCGCAGTCAGTGCCCGCTCCTTACTCCCCTCCAGTCAGCGCTCACACAGGGTTAATGGCAGCGCTAATGGACCGCGTTATGCCGCAGTGTAACGCACTCCATTAACGCTGCTATTAACCCTGTGTGACCAACTTTTTTACTATTGATGCTGCCTATGCAGCCTAAACAGTAAAAAGATCTAATGTTAAAAATAATAAAAAAAAATAAAAAATCATCATATACTCACATTCCGGTGCCTTTCCCGCTCCTCGCGACGCTTCGGTGACCGCTCCATGCAAGCGGCAGGTTCCGGTGCTAAGGATGGTATGCGACAAGGACCTGCCGTGACCTCACGGTCATGTGACCGCGATGTCATCACAGGTCCTGCGAGAAAGACCTGCCATGTCATCACAGGTCCTGCTCCCATACCAACCCTGGGACCGGAAGCTGTTGTGTGCACCGCACACAGGCCCAGGACTTCAACGGAGGGTGAGTATATGTTTATTTTTTATTTTAAGTCTGTATACTACATGGCTCTGTGCTGTATACTCCGTTGCTGTGCAATATACTACGTGGCTGGGCAATATACTATGTGGCTGGGCAATATACTACATGGCTCTGTGCTGTATACTCCGTCGCTGTGCAATATACTATGTGGCTGGGCAATATACTAGGTGACTGGGCAATATACTATGTGGCTGGGCAATATACTACGTGACTGGGCAATATACTACGTGGCTGTGCAATATACTACGCGGGCTGTGCAATATACTACGCGGGCTGTGCAATATACTACGCGGGCTGTGCAATAAACTATGTGACTGGGCAATATACTACAAGGCTGGGCAATATACTACGTGGCTGGGCAATATACTACGTGGCTGGGCAATATACTACGTGGCTGGGCAATATACTACGTAGCTGGGCAATATACTACGTTGCTGGGCAATATACTACGTCGCTGGGCAATATACTACGTGACTGGGCAATATACTACGTGACTGGGCAATATACTACGTGACTGGGCAATATACTACGTGGCTGTGCAATATACTACGCGGGCTGTGCAATAAACTATGTGACTGGGCAATATACTACAAGGCTGGGCAATATACTACGTGGCTGGGCAATATACTACGTGGCTGGGCAATATACTACGTGGCTGGGCAATATACTACGTAGCTGGGCAATATACTACGTTGCTGGGCAATATACTACGTCGCTGGGCAATATACTACGTGACTGGGCAATATACTACGTGACTGGGCAATATACTACGTGGACATGCATATTCTAGAATACCTGATGCGTTAGAATCGGGCCACCATCTAGTGTTAGATAAAAGTCTGAGACCAATGTCTCAAATATCACGCAATAATAAAGAAATTATGCAAATTGTGACTTTTATGTATGCTAAAGATAGATACAACATAAATGGATTTGTTCCAAACCTGTTTAAAGACCGATATGACCAGCCTAGAACTTTCATGTAGAAATGTATCTCGTACTTCTCACCAAAAGATTGGTGCTAAAAAATAATCTAATAAATGATCTAAAACATAGATACGTTTAGCTCAAGCATTTCTAATAATGAAATGTTGCAATTTACACATAAAACTTGGTTAATATGCAATGATCAATGTCCCCTGTTATATTATGATATTTTTAACCTTATATTCACACTAGCAGCCTGGTGTCTGCTTATAACGGAGCAGTGATGGTCAACTTTTAAGACCATATCGTGAATTCTGATTTTTTTTTTTTTCCTTTTATCTGGAGAACTTATCGAAAAATCACAGGCAGGCAACATTTTTTACAAAAACATTTGCAAACCAGAATGAATGATAATGAATATAAGTGATGTGTATAGAGGTTACCGTACCACTAGTAGCATTTACTGAGACCCGTAATATGATGATAATTACTATCACAGAACAAACGCCTTCTGCTACAAAAAAAAGCCTATATTTCATGGCCACTGGATATAATTTTCTATACAAAGGTGAAGAGAATGTATATTATGTAGGAACGGAGCATTGTTTTACATCACAGATTATTGGGCATATCTTTGTGTAACACATTGATGATTTGCGTCCTCGTCCTGTTTTGCATAAGATGCCACTGGCATTCAGCATGGATCTCCCAACGCGAGTGGAAACAAGAACATCTGACAAAATAAATATTTCCGGGACTCGTTCCAAGTGGTATACATAGGTGATTTCTGTATAATATGGATAGAACATTAATTATGGTTTACACACAGAATTAATCATGTGAGCATAATGAAGAAATTAGCGGTTATATCAATAAGTGAATGGCTACAGCTTTAAGCTAAACTAACTTGGCACGGTTGCTTATTAATACATACATTAGATCCAGTTCTCAGAATATAATAGGGCAGCAAAGTAATTACTGTTGTGGCAACAGAAGTGAAGAAAGAAATGGTTTGCGTGATATATATATTTATTTGGCGACATTTGTCTCACTCTCATTAAAATAAATGAAATAACTTTCCGGTTTTGTGGACCTTAATGTTTATGGTGCTGTTCAGCTGTCAGGTCAATAATTATCTCATGACTTTGGCTACCCTTAAGGATTCGTGGAGACGACTGATTATTAGTGTTGGGCAAACCATTGGATGTTCGGGTCCGTCAGGTTTGGCTGAACTTTAAGAAAAAGTTTGGTTCGGGTGCCAGAATTGTACCCGGAGCCCATACAAATGAATGGGGGGGAGGTCGCACATTCGGTATTTCCCACGCTGTCATTTGTATGACAGCGCAAGAAACAATGGTTCTGATCGGCGGTAACCTTACAAGTTACTGCTGGTCACAGCAGTGCTGTTCCCACGCTGTCACACAAATGACAGCGTGTGAGCAAGCAGCTGTGACTGGCAGTGAAAAGGTTACTGCGGCAAGGTGTCAACTGAGGAGTACAACTCTCATCAGCCTACGCATGGTCTCGCTGATAGCAGTAAAAGCAGGTGATGGTGATGAGAGTATTCACTAGCCGGCTCCTGTCCATTTAGCTAATGAATAAATAAAAGAAAAAAATTGCGTGGGGTCTCCTCTATTCTTATTAACCAGCGCAGGTAAAACTGGGGCAGTAGTGAGCTGCTATTTTATGGCTGGGGAGGGTCAATATCCATGGCCCCTTCCCAGTCTGAGAATACCAGACCCCAGCTGTCTGCTTTATCTCAGACCTCACACCATTTTTAAAGAATTAATTATTTAAATAATTTAAAAGAAAAAGGCGTGGAGACCCCTCTGTTTTTGATAGCCAGTAGTGATGAGTGAGTGTGCTCGTTACTTGAGTTTTCCAAGCATGCTCTGGTGTTCTCCGAGTATCTTGGGCGTGCTCGTATATTACGTTTGAGTACCCGCAGCTGCATGATTTGTGGCTGTTAGACAACCTGAACACATGTAGGGATTGCCTGTTTGTTAGGGAATCCTCACATGTATTCAGGCTGTCTAACAGCTGCAAATCATGCAGCTGTGGGGACTCAAACATAATCTACGAGCACGCCCAAGATACTTGGAGAACGCCCGAGCATGCTCGGAAAAATCGAGTGACAAGCACACTCGTTCATCATTAATAATCAGCCAAGATAAAGCTGACAGCTGAGGGCTGCAGTCTGCAGTTGTCATCTTTACCTGCGCTAGATATCAAAATTAGGGGAGACATCTTTTTTTTTTTTACATACTGCACCGGTCAATAATTGCCATCATGGCTTTGACTGAGTTGGAAGTGCCCACACCGGAAAAGCCTTTTAATTAGCCTCTGAAAAATTTACTGCATCTTAAAAGTATGTGTGCCATCAGTGGCGTAACTTGAAGGTAATGGGCCCCAATGCAAAATCTCCAAAAGGTCCCTAAAACTATCACAAGTCATTAATAGTAATAGTATTTTCATATGGGCCAAAGGGACCTTTTGTGCCCCCTAGGCTCCAGGGCGTGAGTGAAATTGCAGCCCCTGCATTTATTATAATTATGCTTCTGTGTTCCATAAATATCTAATAGATATTGGCTCCATTTTTAGGGCTTTCACCCATCAACAATGTAGAGGTACCCTTCTCATGGGTTTGCAGTCAAGAAAGAAAAAAGAGTCCATGCACTTAGCTCTCTCCATTATAGTAAATGTCAACCATAAGGGCATCAGGGACCGCAGGTTGTGTACCTTGGCTCTATGGGGTCCTGTATTCTGCAAAAGGAAAGTACCTCGGTCTAGCGTACACTGGAATATGAACTAACAATTAATTTTCTCCAATATTCACATGGAACCTTTGTATAAAAACAGAGGAACAGTATTGGACATTGGTTCTTTGTGAGCCAGAGCCGCTCCACACACATACATAATACAGCTTATAAGTCCATAATTCAAGAAGTTATATTTTACCAAACTTCCTAAAACTATAACTTTACTTTTTGTTTACATTTATTGCCAAATTTGATCTTCAAGGTCTCGTCGACTCGGTGACCAAAGTAAGAAAAGTTGCCAACTTGACTTTTTACTTTTTCTTGACAGCTTATTAAAAAATTTCGGACAAGCAATATTTTTTACAGACACATTGGAAAAATATAATAAATCCTTAGGGATATACAAGTGATCCACGTCTACAGCCCATTATTCTGATATGAAGACATCAACTGCATTCACTGTAAGCTGGAAAATAATGATAATTAGAGTAAAAATATGCTGAATAAGTTTCTCCAACTTGAAAAAAAAAAAATCACCGACGCCTTAAACTTTTTTTTTAAAAACAGGGCAAAAAAGTGCCCTATTTTTCCGGACTGTCGTGGAATTTGTGGACGGTTTGCCACCCTGGTGCAATATTGAAAATTGATTCTATTCATTAAACTGTAAACAAAATAAACTACACTAACACAACATGAAAAAAATAGTCAGGGGTGACCAAAAATGAAAGAAAGCCTATTTTCCCCAGACATAAAGCCTTCTACCTTCAAAAGGAATTCATTTCTGCTCGTCCATCTGGAACAAAGAAGAGCTGTATAATGCAACAAGTATATATGATATGAGTGCAGACGCCATCTATATATCCAGTAATAACGCTGTGGTCTCGATACCGTCTATGCTTTTAAGGCGTAGGATACTTCAAGGGTTCTTGAACAGCTATTCTCCTCTCTGAATTGGTTTACACTATAGCCAGTGAACCTGTGCGAGTATCCCATTTGTCAAGCCCATCTGGCAGCCTCTGACATTTAAAATGAGCATGGCTCATTTGTACCAAATTGCAAGCAGCCCCTGAACAGCCTCACTTCATACAAAAATGACTAATATGGTGGCTCAAAGTATGTCTCCTGTGTCCTATGTCTAGCCATGTAAACAAGCAATTTTTGAAGCCTTTGCCTGCATCAAGTTCTTCCAACATTTTCTGCAAACCCTTCTCTGCTTACTTTAAATGAAATAATCTGATTATAATGACATGATTTAATGGCGATTTGTGTTCGTCTTTATGTGTTTATTACAATCTGTCGGTAGAGAAGTCAGTACTAGTGATGAATGAATGTGCTGGGATAAGGTGTTATCTGAGCATGCTCATATGCTAACCGAGTGTCTTCGACGTGCTCGAAAAATAAGTTTGAGTCCCCACGGCAGCATATCTCGCAGCTGTTCCACAGTCACAACACATGCAGGGATTGTCTGTCAAGCAATCCCCTACATGTGTTGCGGCTGTTGAACAACTGCGAAACATGAAGCCACGGGGACTCAAACATATTTTTCAAGTACTCCAAAAACACTCTGTTAGCACTTCTGCAAGTATCACAGATTGTAAATGCTTTTTGTAGCCAGCCAAGCATCTTTCTATTCTTGTTTGAGGGATTTTCATCCATTCTTCCTCGGAAAATTCATCCAGTTCCACGAGATTCCTGGGTCGTCTTGCATCCTCTGCTATCTTGAGGTCTAGCCACAGATTTTCAATTATATTCAGATCAGGGGACTGTGAGGGCCATTTTAGAACCTTCATCTTGCAACTTTTGAGGTTGTCTATTGTGGATTTTGACGTGTGTTTAGGATCATTATCCATTTGTAGAAGCTAGGGTCGGACTGGGCCACTGGAGAACTGGAGGCATAGACACTGGCTGGCATACAGGGCCAGCAGATGCCTAGGGCCCCCGTTGTTCAAGGGGCCCCCAGCTAGTGGCATGTTGCTAATAGCAGCACAACATGCAGCTGCTATGGGGGCCCCCGGTGACAGCGGAGCCGCAGCGGGTGACAGAAGGCAAAATCGGGCTGCTGCGGCTAAAGCCTGTCCCCGCTGCTAAGGAGAAATGAATATTCACCCTTCCCCATGTCCCCAAGGGCGTGGAGAGGAGTGAATTCATTCATTTCACTTTAATAGTGAGCAGTGTTAGCCGCAAGCTGCATCTAACACTGCCCGCTATCAGGGCCGGCAGATCAAGGCCCCCACTCCCCCAGGGCCCTTCAGCCCATGCGGCCGCTATGGGGCCATAAGTCAGGGGGCACGGCACATGTGCTTCCCCCCAGCACACACAGCATTCAACTGTGTCGGCATCATAGGTGACACTCTCTCGGCCAACAGTCCCCTCTGCTCTGATACTGCATGTGTGCGATGGCATCACTTCATCGCATACCCACTGTGTGCTGAGCAGATGGCAGTGCAGCTGCTGATACCGGAACAGAGCTGAAATCATGAAATCAGTGTGGGAGCGAGGAGGAGAGGTGAATATTATGTTTGATTTTTTATATATATCACTGAGTCCTGGTTGCATTATATTCTGTGGGGGGGGCTGCATTATACCCTATGAGGGGAGGCTGCATTATATTCTGTGGGGAGAGGCTGCATTATCCCCTATGGGGGGAGGCTGCATTATATTCTGTGTGTGGGGGGAGGCTGCATTATACCTTATGAGGGGAGCTGCATTATACCCTATGAGTGGAGGTTGCATTATATTCTGTGTGTGTGGGGGGGCTGCATTATACCCTATGAGGGGAGCTACATTATACCCTATGAGGGGAGGCTGTATTATATTCTGTGTGTGGGGGGGCTGCATTATACCCTATGAGGGGAGTCTGCATTATATTCTCTGTGTGTGGGAGGCTGCATTATACCCTATGAGGGGAGCTGCATTATACCCTATGGAGGGGGCTACATTATATTCTATTGGGGGTTGCATTATATTATATGGGAGCTATATTGTATTCTATGAGGGGGCTGCATTATACTATATGAGGGCTGCATTATATTCTATGAGGGGGCTACATTATATTCTCTGAGGGGGCAACATTATATTCTGAGGGGGCTGCATTATACTATACGAGGGGGCAACTTTATATTCTATGAGGGGCTACATTATACTATGAGGGGGCTACTTTATATTCTTTGAGGGGGCTACCTCAACCCCTGCTACATAATTAAAACGTGTACCACCTTATATTATATCCTGATATTATCGCGTTTTACCACACAATTGGTGGTCTTGTATTTATTTCTATATCGCTACATAGTGGGCCCCAAGAATGGTTTTCTCTGGTGGGCCCAAGGTGCTCCAGTCTGACTCTGGTAGAAGCCATCCTCTTTTCAACTTCAGCTTTTTTACAGATGGTGTTATGTTTGCATCAAGAATTTGTTGAAATTTAATTGAATTCTTTCTTCCCTCTACCCATGAAATGTTCCTCATGCCATTGGCTGCAACACAACCCCAAAGCATGATTGATCCACCCCTATGCTTAATGGTTGTTGAGATGTTCTTTTCATGAAATTCTGTTGCCCTTTTTTTCTCCACACATAACTGATCATTGTGGCCAAAGAGTTCTATTTTAACTTCATCGGTCCACAGGACTTGTTTCCAAAATGCATCAGGCTTGTTTAGATGTTCTTTTACATACTTCTGAAGCTGAATTTTCTGGTGCGGAGACAGGAGAGGTTTTCTTCTGATGATTCTTCCATGAAGGTCATATTTGTGCAGTTGTCTCTGAACAGTAGAACAAAGTACCACAACTACAGAGTCTGCTAAATCTGAAGGTCCTTTGCAGTCAGTTCTGATTTGCCTCTCTAGCAATCCTACGAGCAGCTCTCATTGTAATTTTGCTAGGTCTTCCAGACCTTATCTTGACCTCAACTGTTCCTGTTAACTGCCATTTCTTAATTACATTTCAAACTGAGTAAAGGGTAACTTGAAAATGCTTTGTTATCTTCTTATGGCCTTCTCCTGCTTTGTGGGCCTCTATCATTTTCATTTTTGTTGATCTCCCTGAGAATCTACCTTCAGCAATAATTTGAAATGAAAGGAGGAGTTACCAGTATGAGACATGTAATGACTGACAGTTAGCAAATATCTCAAATTAGAAATGTAGTATACAGTAGTTTTTGTGATTCACTATGTCTCTTTCCTCATGTGCAGGCATTGCAGCACCTTGGGTATCCATAGTTATGACCATTAGCAACTAGCTAGTTATCTGCCACTATATCAGTGGTCATAACCATGGATACCTAAGGTCCTGCAATGTTTGCACATAAGGAAAAATACATAATGAATAAGAAGAACTATACCATATTTCCAACTGGAGATATTTGCTAATATTATTATTATTACACGGTCACCTACTACATATTTAGATAGGATCTTGGAGATGGGAATACCCCTTTAAGTAACAGTAAGTTTCAATAACAAAGAAGATTTAGAAATGACATACCAGAAAGAGACAAAAACCACAGCCAAAAAAAACCGCTATAAAAACGCACTTAAAAAATACAATGAAAAATTGTAAGTGACATAGGTGCAGAAATGCTACAGATAATCTACAACATCAAGAACACATTAAATGCACATCGAGGGAACTTAGCTGAAGGGTACGTGCACATGTTGAGTATTTGCAGCAGATTTTTCTGCTGTAAAAAACAGTGTGTTGGCAGGAAAAGCGCTGCGCAAAATACTCTTGTTTTTGCAGCATTTTTGCGTGAGTTATTCATGAGTTTGTTCTTGTAACTTTTTTGCTATTCATTTGAATAGGTAAAAAACGCTGTAAAAACACTGAAAGGATTGACGTGCTGCAGATTTGATAAATCACTTTGAAGGTTCAAATCTGCAATGAAAAAATAAGCAGCGTGTGCTGAGATTTCAGGAATCTTTATGCACTTTGCTAATGCTGTACAACGTGGCAGTTTTTCCACGGCAAAAACGCAACATCCGAAGAAGCTTTAAGTATTTTAAAGTGAATGTTCTGTTTATGTTCAACCCTGCTTTTTTTAACATTTTGTGTAATTTTTTCTTTATCACTATCTTTATTAAAATAAATTTTTTAAATTTTTTTTTGCAGTTTTCACTCTGGCCATAAAACCAAATATCACAAGGTAGGCCAATCAGCTAATCATATCAAATCAGCTAATTATAGTCTTATTATTGAAAAAAAAAACAAACAAAACGAGCATTTTGGGGTCAGGTTGAACTTTTCTTTTTCTTTTATGTATTGATGCGGGAAAGGTAGCTCGGCACAATTGTCTGTTCGATCCATAAGAACTGTGGGATATTTTTTTTAATGTAATTTTCCATTTCCGATAAACGCTCACAACGTGATCTGGTGACTTTCAATAATTCATTTGGAAGCCATTTCATCACAGCAACTTGTGACTTTGTTAGATCATCAAGGCCCGCAGAAGCGCGTCACCGGACCCATATCACGCTGCGCACTAATGATGGCATTCCAGCCAACCTCTTTCCCCAAGCGATGAAATTTATATTCCGCCTTAAACAGTTAACAAGACTTGGAATGGATTTTAGTGATGGCATTTTTCCTGAACCACAGGCTTGTAAACACAATGGGGAGCCATTAGGATTCATGTAGCTGGGAATCTTGCCCTTAACATTCACACATAAATGGGCTGCTGGCTGCCTGTGCTCATGCCCATCTGTCTAATGGGCATCGTGCCTGGTCACAAAGTGCGCTCCTGTCTCACTAAGGCACAGAGAAAAAAATCAACCATAATGTATCCGAAGGCAACCGAGAAAATATTCGCTACGGCACCAAGGAGTGCGGATGTGGGAACACGCGAGAATGTGATAACACAGACACCAGATTAAATGTCTGCCTATACATACTTATAGTGGGACTCTGCAGATATTCTTATTAAACTTCACGCGGCAGAGTACCTATCTTTGTACACACTTCAAGGGAATGGGCACTTTCCGATTAAATTTGTTGGTCATGGGCCCTGTGCTCCCCATTGATCCATGACTCAGCAGTCCCAAGCCAGGACAACCACTTTAACATACAACCATGATGGCCAAAAAGTTGGGACACTGGATAAAATGTAAAGAAAACAAGAGTTCAATAATTTTGAAAGCTTTTATAGAGCTCTCTCACACAAGCAGATAACTCGGATGAGTGGTATGCGAGGTTTTATCGGATAGCACCGAGACTAATGTTATACTGTGGGGCAATGCTGATCTTCATTATTTTCTTATGCCGATCCGGCATGTGAAAAAGAATCACAGCGTGCTGTAAATTGGATCACATGCACCTATTCAACATCGGACTGCCCCCGGATGTCATCTGAGTCCAGTCCAATTAATGCGGACACAGACAATGGAGAAGATGGAGAAATTAAGTTCTCCGTCTACTCCACGCCTGAGATACAATTTCTCATGCCAGAAAATCGGATTACAGTAAACTGACATTCGGCTCAAACTCTGGTCAGAATTTGAGCTTTGTGTCATTATTACCATAATCTTTCCGATTCTCTCGGGAGAATCATCTCTCATTTGAGCGCGCCCTTAGCCATATTTTATTCACAAAACAACATAGATGACAGATCGCAAGGTCAACGTAGAACATTTTCCCATTTCATTTGGAAAATTTAACTCATTTAGAAATTGATGGCAGCAAAACATAAAAAAATTGGGACATGCCCATGTCTACTATTGTGGAGCGTCCCCTCTTTTTACAACAGTGTGTAAATGGTGGGGAAGTAAAAAAAGAGAATTGCAGGAGTTTTGGGAGAGGAATATTGTCCCATTCTTTTCTGATGTAGGATTCTAGCTGTTCCACAGTCCGTGGACTTTGTCGGATTATTCATTTCATAATGCGCTATATATTTTCTATTGGTGAAAGGTCTGGACTGCAGGTGGCCAGTTTATCACCAGAACACTTCTTCTGAGATGACATGTGTGATGCTGAATCACTTCTCACGGGCAAGCCATGAGACAGGAAAGTCGAGAAGTCTGAGGTCAAAAGCTAGGAGGGTACATCATAAACAGAGGGAAGAGACAAAATTGTAGTAAGGTAACGGTTCGAGGTCAAAATACCAGGAGGATAGTAGATCAGAACAAAGGGTTTAAACAGAAGGAGGGTCAGAATGATGTGCAAGTTCAGGCAACGAAAGAACATCAAGTAAAACAATAGGCACAGAGAAAACTAAACACACTTAGCTGAAGCTACGTCTGGCAGAAGTCTGGAATTAACAGCCCAGCTAAGTAGCTGGGCAATCACCTGGGACAATAAACACCTGGAGACAGCCCTCCACCTCCCATCTCAGATTGGACGGCTGAGCTGTCAATCAAAACCCCTGCACCAGACTGGAAACTGAGCTGTCAATTAAAGTAATGACAGCTTCAGCACTCCCCTGTACCAGATTTCATGACTGAGACATCAGTAACTGCATCCCAGACAAACTGAAAGGTGGAATCATGACACCATGCAGTTGTGATGGTTGCAGTGTGTGGGTTTAGCTTTCTCTTTCTGACATACGCAAGACCGTCCCTGAAATAGGTATTGTCTGGATGGAAGCATACGTCGTTCTAAGGCTATGTGCACACGTTCAGGAATTCATGCAGAAAATTCCTGAGAATTCCGGACATTTTCTGCATGAAATCCGCAAGAAAACCGCATGCGTTTTTGCCGCGATTTTGCCACGTTTTTGCCGCGGTTTTGATGCGTTTTTGCCGCAGTTTTTTCCGGACACTTCCCAATGCATTTTGGAGTGGGAAATCCGCAGAAAAAACGCAAAAAGATAGAGCATGTCCGAATTTTGTGCGGTATGCGTTTTTTTTGCGGAAAAAAACGCATCATGTGCACAAAACATGCGGAATTCATTCTAAATGATGGGTTGCTTATTGTATGCGTTTTTTTTGCGGTTTTATAGCGTTTTTATCGGGAAAAACCGCGAAAAAAACGCGAAAAAACCAGAACGTGTGAACACAGCCTAAAAAATGTATATATTGCTCAGTATTGATAGATGGATAGTGCCTTTCATGCCTAAGCTGCTCATGCCATAGGCACTAATTAATTAAACCTCATACCATCAGAGATGCAGGAACTGTGTGATAATAAACTGGATGGTCCCACTCCTATTGAGGCCACAGCATCCACGATTTCTATAAAGAATATCAAATTCTGCTGCATTTGACCACAGAACAGTTTTTTTTATCTTGGCCCAGACAAGACAGAAGCATTTCTCAATTGTGTTGATATATGACTTCCTCTTGGATAATAGAGATTTAACTTGCATTTGTGGATTGCATGAAGAACTGTGTTCACAAACAATGATTTCTGGACGTATTCCTGAGCCCATGCAGTGACTTGCATGATGAATCATGCTTGTTTTTAATGCAGTGCCCCCTAAAGGTCCATAGATCACAGGCATCTAATACGGATCGTCATCCTTGTCACTTGTGCACATGGATTTCTCAAAAATCTGTGAATCTTTTGATGATAATATGCACAGTAGTTGGTGGGACATTCAATGTCTTTGCAATGTTATGTTGAGTAACATTGTTCTGAATTTTTTCCAAAAAAGTTTGAAGGCAGTTTTTCATAGATTAGAGAACCTCTGACCATCTTTGCTGCTGAGAGACTCTGCCTCTCTAACATGCTCTTATTATACAGTTATGTGACAAATTGACAATTGAAAATTCACCCTCCAGTTGTTTTTCTGCAGTACCAATTACTGTTACAGCCATTTGCTAACCCTGTCCCAACTTTCCTGAGATGTGTTGCTGCCATCAATTTGTAAATGAGTCCATTTTATTCAATATAAATAGAAAAATGTCCAACATTCAACTTATGATTTTTGACCTATGCTCTGCAGCCAGTGAATAAAATATGATGATAACAGATTTCCAAATCCTTGAATTCTTGTTTCCTTTACATGTCTCATAGATTGTAAGCTTGCGTACAGCATCCTCTTTCCTATTGTTACATGTTGAACTTTGTTTCACTCTGTAATGTCTTATCTTTTTTGTACATATCCCATCTGAATTTTAACGTGCTACGGAATATGTTGGCGCTATAGAAATAAAAAATATTATTATTACTCTTTTACTCAGCATCCAATGAAAAGAGTGATTTTTTTAATGGAATCTATACAATAAGAATATCTACACAGTAGTAAGATAAATGTATAGACATGAATATCATTTTCTTATAATTTAATTCCAAATATGGATATCCAATTATCCAGATAATTCTATGAGCTCTTTTTGTCAGACCAGACTGTGGTTGCGTCCACTGGAATTCTCTTTGGATTACTTAGAAAGGCTTTACATTCAGGATTCTCATCTGCTTCATGTATTTACGGCACTGGGACTCCTGGGATGCATCAAATCTATTTAAACTTTTCATGATTGATACCAAATGAGTTGAATTAAGTCATCGTGACATGCGATATTAATGGCAGTCAGGAGAGGAATTTAAGCGGATATTTTAAGAAGAAAAAAGTCAAATAAACATGCTATTTTAAGAGAAATTGCACTGGAAAAAAACAACCTTTGAGATCAGGTAAAATGTGAAATTGCTTAAAACTTCAATTATACACACATACAGTACATAGACACACAAGTGTTCACACATACATATATACACACAAATATACACATATATATATATATATATATATATATATATGTATATATACACAAATGCGTACAGATACATACACTATACAAACACTTACTTGTTAGAGCATTAGAAAAAAATAAAAAGTTCTAGAGTGCATCATTAACAAACAAAGGAGAAGAAACAACCAGGAATGTACTGCATGCCATCCTTCTATACAAGGGGTCTAGAGATTTTCTAGAGAGGGTGAGGGAGTAACAATCTCTGGATTCTTATAATTATAATTTTTATTTCTATAGCGCCAACATATTCAGCCGCACTTGATATTTTAGAGGGGGCTTGTACAGACAATAAAGACATTACAGAATAACACATAACTCCGATACCAGGAGGAGTGAGGGTCCTGCTGATCACAAGCTACAATCTATGAATAAATAGGGGGGACACAAAATGTGATTGGTAAAAAATGCTAATATTGTACGGTCAGCCATAATATACTAACTAGGGTCTGTACATAACACTGCATGATCCGTCACCGCCCAGTATGTGTAAAGTATAGACACAGAGGGCTATTAAGTGCATGGAGGGTGTGAACAAATGCTACGGGGTCATGATTTTGAAGAAAATGTTGTATGGGCAAAACGGGGATAGTTAGAAAAGTGAGGTGAGGTGATAGGCAAGTGTAAAGAAAAGCATTTTTAGGATATGTTTAAAACTGTGGGTATTGGAAATTTATCAAATTGTCCTGGGTAGTGCATTCCAGAGAATTGGTGCAGCACGTGAGAAGTCCTGAAGATGGTCAGTGGGAGTTTCGGATTATTGGGGATGTTAGTCTTAGGTCATTAGCAGAATGGAGGGCACGCGTAGGATGGTAGACTAAGATGAGGGTGGAGATGTACGGTGAACTGTGGAGAACTTTGTAGGTGAGAGTGATGAGTTTATATTGGATACTTTATCCGATGGGTAACCAGTGCAAGGAGTGGCACCAGGTAAAGGCATTGGGGTAGCGGTTGGACAGTAATATGATCCTGATTGCTGCATTCAGGATGGATTGGAGAGGGGAGAGTTTGGTAAGAGGGAGACCAATCAGTACAGAGTTGCAATAGTCCAAACAAGAATGAATAAGGCTGCTTTAACACATCAGTTTTTTGTCGTCAGGCTCAATCCGGAGAATTTGGAAAAAAAGGATCCAGCAATAGTTGCCGCGAGATCCATTTTTTTCTCATAGACTTGTATTAGCGACAGATTGCCTCACGTTTCATCCTTTTTTTGCCGAATCCATCGAAAATTGGTTTTCCGGCGGCCAGAGAAAAGGACATGTTAACGTTTTTTGTGTCTGTCAAAAAAACAGACAGAGACGGATCCGTCAAATGACTGAATCCGGCAACGGATTCCGTTTTTTGAGATTAAGCATGCCCTGTAGCAGCATTTTCCATTCTGGTCTCTCTCTCCCCTCCCTGGATCAGATAGACGGATCCGGCCAAAAAACAGATCCGTCGCATCAGTTTTTCACAATTTGCGACGTATCTGTTTTTTTTTCAAAATTCGCCGGATTGAGCCTGACGGCAAAAAACTGATGTGTGAAAGCAGCCTAAGAGCAACAGTAAGAGTTTTTGCCAAGTCAACAGTAAAAAAGGGCACATTTTAGAGATGTTTTTGAGGTGTAGGTCCCATGAGAGTGCGAGTGATGAGATGTGGCGGGTCAAGGAAAGATCTGAGCCAAATATGACCCCAAGACAGCAGTGTGCTGCTGGGGAGTAATGATAGAACCACACACAGAAAGGGCAATATCGGGCATAGGTAGGTTAGTGGATGGAGGACACACAAGGAGTTCAGTGTTTGACAGATTGAGTTTTAGACAGAGGGAGGACATGATGTTAGAGACTTGCGAACTTATCTATTTTGGCCAAAATATCAACCAATACCTCATTTAATGTACTTATCATATGCATTATTTTTTTCATCTGTCATTGCGCTTTCTATCATTTTTTGCAGGATGCAGCCAGGGCCCTTTTTGTTGACTGGGTGTACTGGGGTGTCTGTCCCTGTGGGGTGCATGTATATAGTGCTGGGCAGCCCTCCTGACATAATGCTATGGGCGTCATAGGCTGTAAGCTTTGCATCAAACATCCTTGTGTGACTGGTCTTTTACTCAAGCCTCATTTGTGTGCAATTTTTCTGCTAGGCAGCCAACCCCTCCATAACTTGGTAGGTGTGTGGGTGGCTGTTCTATCAGTAGTTTGCACCTGTGCTGCCCCTGCCTTTATAGTGGGGGGTCTGCCGCATCCTGCTAGTGCATTTATCATCTGACAGGTTTTGGTAAGGCTGTTTCCTTATGGTATGTTTTTCTTAATTTTTCTATGTTAGCAGATATCAGTTTTATAGTAAACCAGCCCTGCATTTCATTGCCTTGCGCAGGCGTGTACTACGGAGGACAGAGAATGAACTTCAATCAAATATTGCGGCCAGCAAGCAGCCAGCGGGTAAGGAAAGGGTGAATCAAACACCCGAAAACTTCCGCCCATATGACCGAAACCGGTCCCGCCAAATTCAGGTGACAGGTTCCCTTTAAAGCTGATATTCCCCACTTATGCTGGAGATCCTTGTCATTTTTTGTGATTTAAACTGAAGTCTACTTCACTTACCAGTGTGTAACATAAATATGTATGTGTATATACAGCTCTGGCAAAAATTAAGAGACCACCACATCAAAACCCTGTCATGGGCAGTCCAATCTCCAGACCTGAACCCATTGAAAACCTCTGGAATGTAATCAAGAGGATGATGGACAGTCACAAGCCATCAAACAAAGAAGAACTGCTTACATTTTTGCACCAGGAGCAGTGTGAAAGACTGGTGGAAAGCATGCCAAGACGCATGAAAGCTGGGATTAAAAATCATGGTTATTCCACAAAATATTGATTTCTAAACTCTTCCTGAGTTAAAACATTAGTATTGTTGTTTCTAAATGATTATGAACTAGTTTTCTTTGCATTATTTGAGGTCTGAAAGCACTGGGGTTTTTTTTTTTGTAATTTTGACCATTTCTCCTTTTCAGAAAAAAAATACAGAATTTATTGCTTGAAAATTCGGAGACATGTTGTCAGAAGTTTATAGAATAATAGAAAAATTTACATTTTACACAAAAATATACCTATAAAGAGAAAAAACAGACAAACTGAACATTTTGCAGTGGTCTCTTAATTTTTGCCTTGTTTGTATAAGCAAGGATATATTTGTGTTCATGTGTGTGCACATGTGGATATTTGCTTGTCTATATATGTGTGTGTACAGTGGCATGTAAAAGTTTGGGCACCCCTGGCCAAAATGAATGTTATTGTGAACAGTTAAGTAAGTTGAAGATAAAATGATGATCTCTGAAAGGGCTAAAGTTAAAAATGACATATTTCCTTTTGTATTTTAGCAAAATTGGTTTATGCAAAAGTTTGAGCATTCTTGGAGATTTGTGTGGTCAGTAGTGTTGAGCGATACCGTCCGATACTTGAAAGTATCGGTATCGGATAGTATCAGCCGATACCCGAAAAGTATCGGATATCGCCGATACCGATATCCGATACCAATACAAGTCAATGGGACACCAAGTATCGGAAGGTATCCTCTATGGTTCCCAGGGTCTGAAGGAGAGGAAACTCTCCTTCAGGCCCTGGGATCCATATTAAGGTGTAAAATAAAGAATTAAAATAAAAAATATTGATATGCTCACCTCTCCGGCGGCCCCTGGACTTCACGCTGGTAACCGGCCGGCTTCTTTGCTTAAAATGAGCGCCTTTAGGACCTGCGAATGACGTCGCGGGTTCTGATTGGTCGCGTGCCGCCCATGTGACCGCCACGCGACCAATCAGAAGCCGCGACGTCATTCGCAGGTCCTTAATTCCTAGAATTAGGAGTTTAGTGAATGAGAATGACGTCGCGGCTTCTGATTGGTCGCGTCGCGGTCACATGGGCGGCACGCGACCAATCAGAACCCGTGACGTCATTCGCAGGTCCTAAAGGCGCTCATTTTAAGCAAAGAAGCCGGCCGGTTACCAGCGTGAAGTCCAGGGGCCGCCGGAGAGGTGAGCATATCAATATTTTTTATTTTAATTCTTTATTTTACACTTCCCTATGGATCCGATACCGATACCCGATACCACAAAAGTATCGGATCTCGGTATCGGAATTCCGATACCGCAAGTATCGGCCGATACCCGATACTTGCGGTATCGGAATGCTCAACACTAGTGGTCAGATAACTTTGACCAAGGTTTCAGACCTTAATTAGTCTATTAGGGTTATGGCTTGTTCACTATCATTGTTTGGAAAGGCCCGGTGATGCAAATTTCCGAGCTTTATAAAAACCCAGCCTCCGCTAACCTTGTGCCAAAAAACAGCAGCCATGGGTTCTTCTAAACATCTGCCTAGCACTCTGAAAATGAAAATGTGGAGGCCCACAAAGCAGGAGAAGGCTATAAGAAGATAGCAAAGCGTTTTCAAGCTGCCTTTCCTCAGTTTGAAATGTAATTAAGAAATGGCCCTTATGGCTAGGTACACATTGGCATTTCTGTGCACAGCATATCATCTGCATGCGCAAACGCATGCCAAAACGCATGCAAACGCATGCTTTCGCCTCCACATCATCTTACGCATGATGCAAAAAAAGCTGCCAGTGCATGCGTTTAAATGCGCTTTGACATGCGTTTGTGTTGCTTATGTGCATGGTGGAGGTGGTGAAATCATTTCCTGGACATGCGCAGTCTGAAGTACGCATGCATATCGAATGCATGTGCACGCATGTCCTTGCGTACCAATGCGTTTTCATAGACAGTAATGCGTTTTTTGACGCACTCATCTGCAATCATCCGCATGCGCATGATTGCGCAATATTTGACACCTCAAAAAATGAAACATGTTGCGTTCGCCGGACACCGCCGCACACTGCAAAATAATGCATGCATACGCATCCGTATGCGAACGCATGCAAACGCATGTCCCTGCATACACCATGCTAAAGATATGTACGCATGACGCATGCGGATCGATGCAGATCATACGCTGCACACATAAACTAATGTGAACCCGGCGTTAGAGGAACAGTGGAGGTCAAGATGAGGTCTGGAAGACCATTCAAAATTTCAGTGCAAGCTGCTCACAGGATTGCTAGAGAGGCAAATCAGAACCCCTGATGGACTGCAAAAGACCTTCCAAAAGATTTAGAAGACTCTGGACTTGTGGTACGTTGCTCTACTGTTCAGTGACACCTGAACAAATATGGCCTTCATGGATGAGTCATCAGAAGAAAACCTCTGCTGAAATTTCAATTCATTTTTGATGCAAACATAACACCATCTGCAAAAAAGATGAAGTTGAAAAGAAGATGGCTTCTACAAATGGATAATGATCCTAAACATATGTCAAAATCCACAATAGACGACCTCAAAAGGCGCAAGCTGAAGGTTTTACAAAGGCTCTCACAGTCCCCTGATCTGAACATCATTGAAAATCTGTGGCTAGACCTCAAAATAGCAGAGGATGCAAGACGACCCAGGAATCTCACAGAACTGGAAGAATTTTCCATTGAAGAATGAATGAAAATTCCTAAAACAAAAATTGAAAGACTCTTGGCTGGCTACAAAAAGCATTTACAAGCCGTGATACTTTCAAAAGGGGGCGCTACCAGCTACTAACCATTCAGGGTGCTCAAACTTTTGCATTTACAAATTTTCCTTTTTGCAATATTTAAAATGTAAAAGATGAAAATATATATATTTTCTTGCTTAAAATACAAAGCAAATGTGTCATCTCAAACTTTAGGCCTTTTATAGATAATTTAATCTTCAACTTGCTTAATTGTTCACAATAACAGTAATTTTGATCAGGGGTGCCCAAACGTTTTTAGATGCCACTGTATATATATATGTGTGTGTATGTGCGCACATATTTGTGTGTGTGTGTATGTACAGTGTGTGTACATGTGTGTCTTTATATTTTTGTGTGTATATTGTGGGTGCATATTTGCTAGTTTATGTATGTGTATGTATAGTGTGTATATTTATGTGTGTCTGTATATGTGTGTGTATGTGTGCGCATACATATATGTGTCTAAGTGTGTATGTATATTGTGAGTGTATATATGTGTGTCTGTATATTTGTGTGTATATGTCTGTGCATATTTCTTTGTGTATATGTACAGTATGTATGTATGTGTGTGTATGTGCATAAATTGAAGCAATGAGTAATTTCTTTTTTTTTTTTACCTGATCTCAAAAGTTGTTTTTTCCAGTCAAATTTCTCCTAAAATAGCATGTTTATTTGAATGTTTTTGCTTAAAATATCAGCTTAACACTAGAAGTCCCAAGGTAGAAATGTTAAATGACCCCTCTCTGGGACTTCTAGTGTTAAATCCCACTTAAATATGGCCATAATGTAAAAGGAGTTAACCAATATGCATGTACATGAATAGTTTGCTTGGTCCTCCAATGAGTGCTAGAACGGGGGATTCTGAAATCTTGTCCTGGATGAGTATAACTGGAGTGGGAGGCAAGCATGCCCACTATGGCTTTATTCAATGTCCATAGGACTGAGGGAGATACAGAGGAAGTGTGCTTGCTCGACCACTTTCCCATTTTTACTTTTTTGAAAGAAGGGCTCATGATCCCCGTTCTTGTGATAAAAAGAGTCCTTGTGGTAAAGCCCCCAATGCTCATTACATTCATCATGTTTCCTATAGACAGATGGTAAATGTTTGTCAAAGGGTAACCTTTAAATTAAATCCACCACTAGGAGGAGCTCTATGAACTCATCTGTATGCAACAAGCTCCTAATCTCCCCTAGTGGCGAGTGCGGGTAATAAATATTAAGGATGCGTAAAAGAGAAATTTATATTTGCGCTAAGAAACTGAGAACACTTAAAAAAAAAATCCAGCCTAATATGGGAATAAAACTATGCAATATAAAAGGAAAAGAAAACCTTGATACTCAGATAAATCCAAAAAAGAAAATATCAAATGAGAGCAGTTCTTTTGGTGTGTAGGTCCTCTTGTTTGAAGGTGGTTCAATGTCCACAACGGTATGGCATCATAACCAGAGTCCAGAGCAAGGGAAAAAAAGAAGAATGATACCCAAGAAGTTGGGGCACCGTTCCGGTTTTCTCTTCCTTTTATATTGCATTGTTTTATTCCCATATTAGGTTGGATTTTTTTTTTGAAGTGTCCTCGGTTTCTTAGCGCAAATATAAATTTCTCTTTTACAAATCGTTTTATACTGGACAAATAGGGTGGTATTGTCCCTTTATTTGCTGCCGAGACTCGAGACTGTGTGCTGCGCCCTTAGTTGCTTATTTATATTTTAAATATTAAGGAGGCAACTATAAGGATTTTGGTAAATGGTTTAACGAAAGAGACAGATTGGAAATATCTGCATCAAAAAGGACAATAAGCCTAAAGTCCATAATACATTTGCTGCTTGTACTTCAGCTGACTGCAATCAATTGTTCAGGCAGCAGTTTCAGGGTAGAGACAGGAAGACTACAGGGTGGGCCATTTATATGGATACACCTGGGTGGGCCATTTATAAAGTTGGATCCAAAATGGCCGACTTCAAAATGGCCACAATGGTAACAACACATCTTGAAAAATTTTCCCCCTCCCATTTCCTAATGTGCCACAAACAGGAAGTTGATATCGCCAATCATTCCCATTTTATTTAGGTGTAGCCATATAAATGGTCCACCCTGTATAGTAGGGTTGAGTGAAACGGATCGTTCATTTTCAAAAGTCGCCGACTTTTGGCAAAGTCGGGTATCATGAAACCCGACCCGATCCCTGTGTGGGGTCGGCCATGCGGTACGCGACTTTCGCGCCAAAGTCGCGTTTCGTATGACGCGCTTGGCGCAATTTTTTTCAGCCAATGAAGGAGCGTGGGCAGAGTGATGACATAGGTCTTAGGGTGAGAACCAATTGCTCCTTTCATTCTCTAGGTCAGGGGTCCCCAACTCCAGTCCTCAAGGCCCACCAACATGTCATGTTTTCAGGATTTCCTTAGTCTTGCCCAGGTAATAATTGCATCACCTGTGCAATGCAAAGGAAATTCTGAAAACATGACCTGTTGGTGGGCCTTGAGGACTGGAGTTGGGGACCCCTGCTCTAGGTAACTGCTGGAACACTTTAGCTGGCTTTTTTTGGAAAATTCTATAAAGAATGAATGGAGTGGATGCTGAACAAGTGCACTTCATCTCCATTCTAAGGGCTCTTTTTCACTTGAGAGAAAAAAAAAACGGTCTGATTTACGGACCGAAAAAGCGGAGGAAAATCATGCGAGTGTCATGCGAGTCTCATGCGATTTTTATTCACAACATCCGTATGACATCCGTTTGACATCCGTATTGCTGTCCGATTTTTACGCACCGGTGTCCTTTGAAAAGCCTGCAAATCAATGCTGTGTATGGTAAAATCACACTGACAGATTAGAATAGAAAAGATAGAATAGATATATACACATAGAATAGGTATATATCCATATATACATGTCAGTGAGACACCTATCTACTATATAATTGTCTACGGGTCACTTCCGTCTTTCTGTCCTTCTGTCTGTCACGGATATTCATTGGTCGCGGCCTCTGTCTGTCATGGAATCCAAGTCGCTGATTGGTCTCGCCAGCTGCCTGTCATGGCTGCCGCGACCAATCAGCGGCGGCCACGGTCCGATTAGTCCCTACCTACTCCCCTGCAGTCAGTGCCCGGCGCCCGCTCCATACTCCCCGCAGTCACCGCTCACACAGGGTTAATGCCATGCCGCGGGTAACTCACACTGTTACCGCCACTATAAACCCTGTGTGACTAAGTTTTTACCATTGATGCCTATGCAGCGTCAATAGTAAAATGATCTAATGTTAAAAAAAAAATAAAAAATCATTATATACTCACCTTCCGCCGCCTTTCCCGCTCCTCACGACGCTCCGGTGACCGCTCCATGCAAGCAGCAGGTTCCGGTGGCAAGAATGGTATGCGAGAAGGACCTGCCATGACTTCACGGTCATGTGACCGCGACATCATGACAGGTCCTGCGCGACTGCGCGACAAGGACCTGCCATGACGTAATGGTCATGTGACCGCGACGTCATCACAGGTCTTGCGCTCATACCAACCCTGGGACCGGAAGCTGACGCGTGTACTGTACACAGCCGACAGGACTACAAGGGGGCCCTCGGAAGGTGAGTATATGTTTATTTTTTATTTTTTAACCTGTGACATACGTGGCTGGGCAATATACTACGTAGCTGGGCAATATACTACGTGACTGGCTAATATACTACGTGGCTGGGCAATATACTACGTGGCTCTGTGCTGTATACTACATTGCTGTGCAATATACTATGTGGCTCTGTGCAATATACTACGTGGCTGCGCAATATACTACGTGGCTCTGTGCTGTATACTACGTCACTGGGCAATATACTACGCAACTGGGCAATATACTACGTGGCTGGGCAATATACTACGTCACTGAGCAATATACTACGTCACTGGGCAATATACTACGTAACTGGGCCATGTACTATGTGGCTGGGCAATAAACTACGTGGCTGGGCAATATACTGTGTGACTGGGCAATATACTACGTGGCTGGGCAATATACTACGTGGACATGCATATGCTAGAATACCCGATGCGTTAGAATCGGGCCACCATCTAGTATATATATATTTATATTTATTACAGCGCTAGATAGCTGAAAAGCTGGTAATTCAATTGCCGGCTTTTGCTATCTTCTTCACAAACCCGACATGATATGAGACATGGTTTACATACAGTAAGAAATTTCATATCCCTTATTTTATTACATATCCCTGACTACTAATGTAAGAAGTGTCTTTGTGTAAAATTTGGTGGCTCTAGCTGTTAAAATAAAGGGTTAAATCACGGAAAAAATTGGCGTCGGCTCTCGCGCAATTTTCTCCGCCAGAGTGGGAAAGCCAGTGACTGAGGGCAGATATTAATAGCCTAGAGAGGGACCATGGATATAGGACCCCCCCTGGCTAAAAACATCTTCCCCCAGCCACCCCAGAAAAGGCACATCTGTAAGATGTGCCTATTCTAGTACTTAGCCCCTCTCTTCCCACTCCCATGTAGTGGTGGGATATGGTGTAATAAAGGGTTAATGCCACCTTGCTATTTTAAGGTGACATTAAGCCTGGTTAATAATAGAGCGATGTCAATAAGACTCCTATCCATTATTAATCCAATACTAGTAAATGGTTTATAAAACACACACACACACACACACATTTTTTATTTTAACTTTGTTTCAGGTGACAAGGGTCTTCAGTTGGATTGAGAGTATAATAAACTATTACAACACCCTGTGTCTTTATTTCATTAAAATACTTTTTTCCTAATATGTGTGTGTTTTATTAACCATTTACTAGTATTGGATTAATAATGGATAGGAGTCTTATTGACGCCTCTCCATTATTAACCTGGCTTAATGTCACCTTACAATAGCAAGGTGGCATTAACCCTTTATTACCCCAAATCCCACTGCTACAGGGGAGTGGAAGAGAGTGGCCAAGTGCCAGAATAGGCGCATCTTCCAGATGTGCCTTTTCTGGGGTGGCTGGGGGCAGATGTTTTTAGCCGGGGGGGGCGGGGGGGCAATAACCATGGTCCCTCTCTAGGCTATTAATATCTGCCCTCAGTCACTGGCTTTCCAACTCTGGCAGAGAAAATTGCACGGGAGCCCACGCCAATTTTTTCCCTGATGTAACCCTTTATTTTAACAGCTAGAGCCACCAAATTTTACACAAAGACACTTCTTACATTAGTAGTCAGGAATATGTAATAAAAGAAGGGATATGAGATGGTTTACTGTATGTAAACCATGTCTCCTATCCTGTCGGGTTTGTGAAGGAGATAGCAAAAGCCGGCAATTGAATTACCGGCTTTTTTGCTATCTAGCGCTGCATTAAATATAAATATATACCGTATATACTCGAGTATAAGCCGAGATTTTCAGCCCAAATTTTTGGGCTGAAAGTGCCCCTCTCGGCTTATACTCGAGTCACGGTCTGAGGCAGGGTCGGCGGGTGAGGGGGGGAGAGGTCTGAGACATACTTACCTAGTCCCGGCGGTCCTGACGCTCCCCCTGCCCATCACACTGTCTTCGGGTGCCGCAGCTCTTCCCCTGTACAGCGGTCACGTGGGACTGCTCATTAAACTTATGAATATGGACTCCACTCCCATAGGGGTGGAGCCGCATATTCATTTCTCTAATCAGCGGTAACGGTGACCACTGATAGAGGAAGAAGCTGCGGCACCCGAAGACAGTGTGACGGGCAGGGGGAGCGTCAGGCCCGCCGGGACTAGGTAAGTATTTCATATTTACCTGTCCATGATCCACACGCCGGGCGCCGCTCCATCTTCCCGGCGTCTCTCCGCTCTGACTGTGCAGGTCAGAGGGCGCGATGACGCATATAGTGTGCGCGGCACCATCTGCCTGATCAGTCAGTGCGGAGAGACGCCGGGACCGGACGCTGGGAGCTGCAAGCAAGAAAGGTGAGTATGTGTTTTTTTTTTTTTATTGCAGCAGCAGCGTTATATATGGCACAGATTTATAATGAGCATCTATGGGGCCAAACTGAACGGTGCAGAGCATATAGGGCACAGATTTATGTGGAGCATCTATGGGGCCAAACTGAACGGTGCAGAGCATATAGGGCACAGATTTATGTGGAGCATCTATGGGGCCAAACTGAACGGTGCAGAGCATATATGGCACAGCTTTATAAGGAGCATCTATAGGGCCATAATGAACGGTGCAGAGCATATATGGCACAGCTTTATAAGGAGCATCTATAGGGCCATAATGAACGGTGCAGAGCATTGTATATGGGGCACAGCTTTATATGGAGCATCTATGGGGCCATAATGAACGGTGCAGAGCATTCTATATGGCACAGCTTTATATGGATAATCTATGGGGCAATAATCAATGGTATGGAGCATTATATATGGCACAGCTTTATATGGAGCATCTTATGGGGCAATAATGAACGGTATGGAGCATCTATTTTTATTTTTGAAATTCACCGGTAGCTGCTGCATTTTCCACCCTAGGCTTATACTCGAGTCAATAAGTTTTCCTAGTTTTTTGTGGCAAAATTAGGGGGGTCGGCTTATACTCGGGTCGGCTTATACTGGAGTATATATGGTATATAGGTGTCTCACTGATATATATATATATATATATATATATATATATACCTATTCTATGTGTATATACAGTGGGGCAAAAAAGTATTTAGTCAGTCAGCAATAGTGCAAGTTCCACCACTTAAAAAGATGAGAGGCGTCTGTAATTTACATCATAGGTAGACCTCAACTATGGGAGACAAACTGAGAAAAAAAAATCCAGAAAATCACATTGTCTGTTTTTTTATCATATTTTTTGCATATTATGGTGGAAAATAAGTATTTGGTCAGAAACAAACAATCAAGATTTCTGGCTCTCACAGACCTGTAACTTCTTCTTTAAGAGTCTCCTCTTTCCTCCACTCATTACCTGTAGTAATGGCACCTGTTTAAACTTGTTATCAGTATAAAAAGACACCTGTGCACACCCTCAAACAGTCTGACTCCAAACTCCACTATGGTGAAGACCAAAGAGCTGTCAAAGGACACCAGAAACAAAATTGTAGCCCTGCACCAGGCTGGGAAGACTGAATCTGCAATAGCCAACCAGCTTGGAGTGAAGAAATCAACAGTGGGAGCAATAATTAGAAAATGGAAGACATACAAGACCACTGATAATCTCCCTTGATCTGGGGCTCCACGCAAAATCCCACCCCGTGGGGTCAGAATGATCACAAGAACGGTGAGCAAAAATCCCATAACCACGCGGGGGGACCTAGTGAATGAATTGCAGAGAGCTGGGACCAATGTAACAAGGCCTACCATAAGTAACACACTACGCCACCATGGACTCAGATTCTGCAGTGCCAGACGTGTCCCACTGCTTAAGCCAGTACATGTCCGGGCCCGTCTGAAGTTTGCTAGAGAGCATTTGGATGATCCAGAGGAGTTTTGGGAGAATGTCCTATGGTCTGATGAAACCAAACTGGAACTGTTTGGTAGAAACACAACTTTTCGTGTTTGGAGGAAAAAAGAATACTGAGTTGCATCCATCAAACACCATACCTACTGTAAAGCATGGTGGTGGAAACATCATGCTTTGGGGCTGTTTCTCTGCAAAGGGGCCAGGACGACTGATCCGGGTACATGAAAGAATGAATGGGGCCATGTATCGTGAGATTTTGAGTGCAAACCTCCTTCCATCAGCAAGGGCATTGAAGATGAAACGTGGCTGGGTCTTTCAACATGACAATGATCCAAAGCACACCGCCAGGGCAACGAAGGAGTGGCTTCGTAAGAAGCATTTCAAGGTCCTGGAGTGGCCTAGCCAGTCTCCAGATTTCAACCCTATAGAAAACCTTTGGAGGAAGTTGAAAGTCCGTGTTGCCAAGCGAAAAGCCAAAAACATCACTGCTCTAGAGGAGATCTGCATGGAGGAATGGGCCAACATACCAACAACAGTGTGTGGCAACCTTGTGAAGACTTACAGAAAACGTTTGACCTCTGTCATTGCCAACAAAGGATATATTACAAAGTATTGAGATGAAATTTTGTTTCTGACCAAATACTTATTTTCCACCATAATATGCAAATAAAATGTTAAAAAAACAGATAATGTGATTTTCTGGATTTTTTTTTCTCAGTTTGTCTCCCATAGTTGAGGTCTACCTATGATGTAAATTACAGACGCCTCTCATCTTTTTAAGTGGTGGAACTTGCACTATTGCTGACTGACTAAATACTTTTTTGCCCCACTGTATCTATTCTATTCCAACCTGTCAGTGTGATTTTACTGTACACCGCGCTGAATTGCAGACAGCACTCGCATGGTCCGAGTGCTGTGCGATTTTTTTCTCGCACCCATTGACTTACATTGGCGAGTCTCGTGCGAGAATCGCAGCAATACGCAGCATGCTGTGATTTTTTTCAGCTGAGAAAAAAATCGCAGATGAAATGTCCCCCATTGAATAACATTGGTCCGAGTGCAATCCGATTTTTTATCGGATTGCACTCGTCCGTTTTTCTCGCAAGTGGAAAAGAGCCCTAACAGTGATAAATACCCATCCTCTCCACTCAACTAATCACCTAAGCAGAACATCTTCTATAATTAAGATTCCACTTTTATCTCCAGGACACCTCTCGTGCTGCATCAGTTTTCTGGAATGCACTACCCAAGACAATCCAGTTAATTCCCAGAATCCACAGATTCCGGCGTGCCCTAAAAACACATTTCTTTAGACTGGCCTATCACTTTAACTCACTAATCCAACTAACTATCCCCTATTTTCTCTTCTACGCACTCAATACCACTTTGTATCTATACTTGTACACATACTGACTGATGACCGGTTCATGCAGGGTACTGATGACTGGACCTAACATGACAAATAATTTGTGTTTACCTTTCATGTCTCCCTTGTTTCCTCATAGATTGTAAGCTTGCAAGAAGGGCCCTCATTCCTCTTGGTATGAACTGAACTATGTGTTAAGGTACCGTCACACATAACGATATCGTTAACAATATCGTTGCAATGTCACGCTTTTGGTGACGTAGCAACGATCCCGCTAACGATCTCGTTATGTGTGACAGCGACCAACGATCAGGCCCCTGCTGGGAGATCGTTGGTCGTTAGGGAATGATCAGGACCATTTTTTGGTCGCTGATCACCCGCTTTCATCGCTGGATCAGCGTGTGTGACGCCGATCCAGCGATGTGTTCACTTGTAACCAGGGTAAATATCGGGTTACTAAGGGCAGGGCCGCGCTTAGTAACCCGATATTTACCCTGGTTACCATTGTAAAAGTTAAAAAAAAAAAACACTACATACTCACATTCTGATGTCTGTCACATCCCCCGGCATCCACTGTGTCAGCGCCGGCCGTAAAGCAGAGCACAGCGGTGACGTCACCGCTGTTACGGCCGGTGCTGACACGGTGCAGGGAAGCTCTCGGCAGCAGCGCGTGCATTAGCAGCGCTCTTGCAGAAAGCAGTTTTAACCCTGTGGACGCCGACGAGGGACGTGACAGACATCAGAATGTGAGTATGTAGTGTTTTTTTTTTTTTTTTACTTTTACAATGGTAACCAGGGTAAATATCGGGTTACTAAGCACGGCCCTGCACTTAGCAAACCGATGTTTACCTTGGTTACCCGGGTGCTCTGCAGGGGGACTTCGGCATCGTTGAAGACAGTTTCAACGATGCCGAAGTCGTTCCCCTGATCGTTGGTCGCTGGAGAGCTGTCTGTGTGACAGCTCCCCAGCGACCACACAACGGCTTACCAATGATCACGGCCAGGTCGTATCGCTGGTTGTGATCGTTGGTAAGTCGTTTAGTGTAACTCTACCTTTACTCTGTAATGTCTTATCTTGTTTGTACAAATTCCCTCTGAATTATAAAGTTCTGCAAAAGCTTGTAAGCACTGCACTGAGGCTGCCCAGGATTGTGGGAGTGCACTGTTACTTCCCAATCTCCCCAGCTTCAGTGTCAGTGCGCTTCCGATGCGGCACATGTAAAGCGGTCTCATATAGCAGCATCAGGAGTGCACAGTTTGGGCCAGCGGCGCATCAATACTACAGGCCAGAACTGTCAATCAAGCAGGAATACAACCCCCAGGAATCAGGAATTTGGGATGCAGGGGAGCGATTCACTCCTAAAAAACTAAAAGACAGGACTATTGTTTAATTAAGGTCAGGAGCTCTTATTGTACGCTGCATTTTTAGGTTTTTATCTTTAGGCTTTATGTTCCTTTCAGAGAGAAAATGAAAAACTACCGACCTAAAACACCAACAAGACATCCTCCTTCAGCCAAGGACGGAAAAGTTACAATGTAGTTCTGCAATTTTTTTTTTACAGAAACAAATATATTTTTGATAGTTATTTAGATGTATGTGGGTACATCTGGCAATATTTTACAGAAATGAATAATCTCTTGCTCCGACCGAACAACTGAATGATGATATGACGTTGGCATAATCCATGTGTGTAATGTGAAAACCGCTCAGACGACAAACAGGCTGTCTCAGCACACAGCAAATCGCTAACATTTTCCGACTGAATTTTGAGCTTTTTCTTTTTTTCTTCTCCATTACTCTGGCTAACCCAGAGATTGCTGGCAGAGAATAAAAGAAGCTTCTGCCGTGTGGTCGGGGCGAGCGGCAATGTGACACAGATGCGTATTACAAATCCCGCTAATAGGATTCAAAGTCATAAGCGCAAAACAAAATTAATTTCTCTCATTCGGATTCATGGCATGACGAGGACATTAAGAGTCTCAGAGGCGGAGGAATGGTGAGCTGGAGGAAGTATGTAGATCTCATATTAACTAGCGCCTACATTTTCAGCATAGTCCTTCGCGTCTACCATTGGGCACGGTGTAGGACGATGCTTTCCTCATAACGCTACCGATGTACATTGTGCTCTACAACCTGCGGCTCTACAACTATGCTGAAAATATTACTACCAGTCTGAAAACATCTGGAGAACCAATAGTTCTCAGACAACAGCTACAGATAAAACTGGGTCTTGACTAGTGATGAGCAAATATACTCGTTGCTCTGGTTTTCCCGAGCACGCTCGGGTGATCTCCGAGTATTTGTTATTGTTCGGAGATTTAGTTTTCATCCCTGCAGCTGAATGATTTACAGCTACTAGCCAGCCTGAGTACATCTGGGGGTTGCCTGGTTGCTAGAGAATCCCCACATGTAATCAAGCTGGCTAGTAGCTGTAAATCATTCAGCTGCCGTGATGAAAACTAAATCTCCGAACACCAACAAATACTCAGAGACCATCCAAGCGTGCTCGGGAAAACCCGCACAACGAGTATATTCGCTCATCACTAGTCTTGACCAGTGGTCAGTGCCCATTACTAAGATATGGTGTAGAGCCTGCAGGCAGGTCATGTATTGTGACCGAGAGCGACCTTGACCTGGAAGACGTAGACACTTCAAGGTCTCACATATCAACTTTCTCAGAGTATGTTCCCTTGGGGCAAAAGAGCAGCAGACTTCTAGTCTGGAAAGTTTTCTGGACAGAATATCTGTTTTGCAGCAAGATATTTCTCTCTTTGCAATGCACAATTCCACAGCCGTGGATTTCACTTTTCTGCTGTAGAAGGTCCCTGGTGGAAAAACCTATGTAAAGCACCCGAAATGGCCTTTTGGACCATATTAGCCCTGTATAAACAACATTTCATGGATGAAATCAAGGCTAAAACACTTTGATGTATATATTGAAAAAATCCCAAACTTTGGACCATCCAGTAAGTTGTCTATGGAGTGTGTATGGGACATATCTGCTCTATACAGATGGTCATGACATAATGGCTTGTAGTGGATTTACACAGTCCATAACTTTACACCCCCGGACAGGTACATTGCAAAATTTGCATGTTGCAGCCTGCATTGACATTTTGTTGCATGGCCATGGTTGTGGTCTCCAGATCTAAACTCAACAGACCCATACATGTCAATGAGGCTGTTGAGTCTAGGTCAGGAGTCTAGCGAGCGGTCTGGAAATTATGTCTTGTAAACAGGACATGGACGTGTGAATGCAGAATGACAGGCAGATTGTGCCGCAAGTTTGCCAAGGAAATGAAGAGAAATTGCTGCACATTTCATTTTGCACATTTCATAGGCAAATTAGCATCAAACCCTGATACATGCACATTTTGCAAAAAAAAAGGTAAAATTATGACCCCTGTAACATCCACCCTAAACAGTTCGTGCACGCAAAAATAGTTTTGGAGGCAGCGAATGTGATACGTCAAAACATTGGATGGCACTGAGACCAATGTTATTCGATGAGGCAGCACGCATGTCCGAGGAAAATCATCGCAGCGCACACAATTTGCCTCCGCTAACCTGTTTATGTCTATTGGTCCTTGGAAAACATCGTACCACACTGGGACGACATCCAAGTGCAGTCTGATTTTCACTGCATGGCCGAATGGAGAAGATGGAGAAACTTTTTTTTCTCTCTACCCTCCAGAAAATTGGATCCCACTCTCATGATAGCCTGGTCAGAGTGTGATTAGCATAATCGGACCGATGGAGAACACACGGTCGTCTGCACCTGCCCTGACTGTCATCTCAGCTCCCAAAACACACAGCTATTTATTATGGTTTGCTTATATAGCGCCATTAATTCCATAGCACTTTACAGACATCATCGCTGAACTCGGCAATTGAATTAGCGGCTTTTCTGCTGTCTAGCGCTGTATTAAATATAAATATATATATATAGGTGTCTCCCCGACATATATATATGTATATATACCTATTCTATGTGTATATATCTACTCTAATCTAGCCTGTCAGTGTGATTTTACTGTACTCTGCGCTGAATTGCCGGCTTTTCAAAGGACATCGGTGCGTAAAAATCGGACAGCACTCGCATGGTGCGAGTGCTGTGCGTTTTTTTTCTCGCACCCATTGACTTGCATTGGAGAGTCTCGTCCGAGAATCGCAGCAATACGCAGCCTGCTGCGATTTTTTTCTCAGTCCGATTTCGGCTGAGAAAAAAAATCGCAAATGGAATGTCACCTATTGAATAACATTGGTCCGAGTGCAATCCGATTTGTCGGATTGCACTCGTCCATTTTCCTCGCAAGTGGAAAGGAGTCCTTAGATACTTCACAAAAGTCATTCATTTTTACAGCCAAACCAGGATCCTTAAATTCTACAGCTATAAGATCAATGAAGTACTGCTCGGCAGCGCCATCTCCTGGGGTGAATAGTCCATAACGGGAATTTTCAAAATGGAATTTTTTCGGAATTTTCACATTTTTTATACCACTCAACATTGAAATTGCAACGTTAAGAAGGAAAAGTCGCCGTGTTCTGGAAATCACAGGATGGATAGACATGTTAGCGACTTGGAAATGAGGAAAAAATGGATATAACATTTTCAAACATTTCCTGACTTATTCAGTATCAAGCACTGGCATTCTGCGTTTGATGCCCATACTCGATATATACATATATAGAGAGAGAATATAATTAATTTAACTCTTTTTTTTTTTTTTTTAGAAAAAAAAAAAAGACTCTAACACATTGCATACATACTCAAAGTGTAGCGTGATGTCCGTGGCAAGAATAGACTGCTTCAGGAGCTGCATGAGGTCGCTGTACTGGGGGGACGACAGGTTGGCAAATATATTGTGCCCCTGCAACACAAAAGCTACAAGAAATAAATAACTAAAGAAACAGGCGAGTATATTATTGAGAGAAATTATATATTCACGCATTACATAAATTCATACATTTAACCAGTAGAATATTCACTTCTAAGAGCAAATTTAATTAAAGATTTAATAAAATCCATATTAGCTGAGTTTACCCACCAGAGACATGCCATAAAAATTTGTAAGAAACTGTTCATACAGTAAGAAAGAAGAAAAGAAGTAAGCACAGAATGACTGTCCAAACCAAGCACAGGCGCTTGGCGCACTTTTGACATGGCCGAACAGTTGATTGCACCTTACCACCTATTTGTCTTCTATGTATCTCTACCCTGAAAGCTGCACAGAGCTGCTCGGCCATGTCACTAGTGCACTGAGTGTCTGTGCTTGGTTTGATCAGTCATTGTGACAATTACCTGCTGCAGACTCCCTTCAAGTAAGAAGTCATTGTTTTCTTCATAAATCAACAGCAGAAGAGAAAAATCAGAAACTTTGGAACATATCCTAATAGTGAAAAATGCCTCTTTCCCCACTTATTAGCCCCTTTTAGTGTCCTGCACTGATTACTCTCAAACACTGCTCAAATATGTCTACAATCCCTCAGCACTGAGGAATCAAATGACACCTGTTGCCTTTATAAGTCCATCAATGGAGGGGAAACTGGAGAGGAAGAGGCCAAGCACACAAAGAGAAGCTGCTGAGGCTCCGACCGCAAAAGGGAAAAACTACCAAAAACGCATTACGATAATCAAGACTTTTTTTGTAAACTTATGCAAATTTTGCGCAACTGACGGAAATAAATAAAAATGTCCAAAAATTAACTATATACAGACATATTTGCGTCAATTTGTACATTACAAGGTAAGTCTTCTGCCAATGATGTCGCCATAACTCTGACCCTTATGGTCCTAGGCTGTGACCACTGCGCCACCTAGTGGTGGACGATGGATCATAACGCTCCAAAACCGCCCCTTTGTCATGGTTTGTCGAAAAAATTTCCGTGTGGAAGAGATAAAGAACAATGGATTGATCGTAAGCTGCTGATGGCACAGTTTATAATAACTAAAGTGACTCTATCTATACCTCATATATACTCTCTTATGTATATATATATATATAGAGAGAGAGAGAGAGAGAGAGAGAGAGAGAAAGAATTTGCAGAAGGCATTTTGTCACATAACGCTTATATATACTACATGCAAATCGCCTCTTCAGAGAAAAAGAGGACTTAAACTTTATAGCGCCACCTGTTGGAAGTAGCGATCCTACCAGTCACAATCAATATACTGCATGCATGTATATAGTATATACATATATATTAGCAGACCTTTAGCTACACTGTGCTCAGTTACACCTCTGGTTTGAAAGTTTTATAGAGGGCCTGTGACTTGCCAAAAATATGTCACTTTTTTAATCTAGTCTAAATGCCGCTGTTGTCCTGAATCCGGCGATGTTTTTATTTTCTTCCTGCGCCTCTCCGTTCCCGAGATATGCCTCTCTCTTCCCTGCATATACATCTACACTTGTTATCGAAGTGGGCGGGGTCATCAACTTTGTGGGCGTCTTCTGGTGTATTTAGCCAACTGGGTGTGATCCTCAAGATTTTCATATAGGGCACAAAAAGAAATAGGGGGAATATCTCAGGAACTGAGAGGCGCAGGAACAAAAGAAAAACAGCAATGGATTCGGGAGAACAGCGGCATCTAGACCAGGTAGGAAAAAAAAAACATTCATTGAAAGTGACAGGTCCCTTAAAAAAAATATAAGAACCACAGATTACTATGGTAAACACAGATTCACTTTTGATAGTTTTGATCGCCATTTTCAAGATCTCTGCTTCACGTCACTCCAGATACGTTATAGTGTGTTGCATCCTTCTATAGAAAGTTCTTGATCCTGAACCAAACTTTGGCCTAAGGTTCACTCGAACCCGACCAATCAGAACTTCCACGGATCCCTAGAAATGAAAAAGAAGTTCGGGATGCATTTTGAACTCCAAAATTGTTTCCATTCTCAAAATGCAACGTTCTGAAACATACTGTAAAGTATATTATTAGGTGTATTGTAGTATATAATTTATATGAGTTTTTTTTAAAATGTTTTGGGGAAGTTTACTTTTTAACCCCTTTCTTAGTTTCCAGATTGGATTTAGTGCATAAAATCAAACTGAAGCAGATAAAGAACTTTACGTTTAATCCGCCCCCGAGGAGCTACTTTATATTCCATTTCACTAGATTAGCTATTGGCGCAGATCGTAACTAATTCTGATCAGGATCTCAAAGGCCAAATAAAGGATGAGGATGCCGCTGATAAAATGGGATATATTCTGGACGGAGCAGAGGAGTTCTGCCTCTGTGCTGCTGGAAGGAGTTGAGCAAAACAATTAGAATTTCCATGCAGAAATCTGCCAATTTACCAGACACAGATGCCGCGCGGAACGTCAATTCCAGATTTCTTTCTCCTCTTTGCTACTTTTAATTTTCAAGTAACATCAAGAGTTCAGCTCTTATCAAATGATCTCGCAACCACCTCCATCATTTTTATTAATGCTGATGAGCGCCAGGGTCCGGTTTGCAGCCAGCACAAAACCAATGAGTTGCAGTCGGAGGGGCTGGCACAATGCAGAGATCACGGGGCTTGCACTTCTCATATCCTTACTCCATTAAATTGTCATCACATTGAAAACAAGAAATGTTAAAAAATTCTAAAATTATCCTGAAAATACAGATCCGGTAAAAAAATAAAAAATCAGCAGATATAGGCTATAATATTTGGATATTGAATAAATAAATCAACTACAAAATGCTTTTATAATTGTTTCATTATTTCCTATTGCTCATATAGGGCTGCCATATTCCATACATCAGTTATAGAATTCACAATCTATATTTCCAATCTAGACATATGCAAAAGGCCAAATATTTAAAGGATATGGACATTCAGGGGGAATACGTATATATATATATATATTTTTTTTTTAATTAAATGCATTTATTTTGATCAAAATAATAGGGCTTCATTACAAATTTTGTACTTTTATAGTGTCTGGGTTGCATTGGAGATTACGGATTGCGGAATGAGTTAACTAAGAATCTGTCAGTGAGCTCATTATAACAGAGTGTTTGTAACTCTTACGTGTCTAAAGCGGCATCTGGGAACTTACGGTCCGATTCACCGACATTGGCATTATTCACGCTGGTCTTGATGAGGGGATGTGATGGAGTCAGACCCTCCTGATTCATGAAGAAGAGTATACCTAGCCATCCATCTTGGCCACTCTTAGGCTCGTACCTCCCGAGCGTAGACAGTGGGCAATAATGCGGTATGTACCTAGCTTCTCTCAGCTGAACTATTTATGATCACAGGAAAGTTCAACTCAACTTTAATGTGGTTTGTTGTCATAAATCAGTTGAAAACTTTCAAAACTAGCTAACTGAGGGATTCTTAATAAACTCATTCTGCAGCCAGAAACGCACAGAGAAATAGTACATTTTTCGAAATCCTAAATTCTTAAATCTAATTCCCAACTCCTAAAAAATACATTTACACTAAGAAATTTAAAAAAAAATAACCATAAAAGTGTCGACATCCTTAAAGAAAAAATGAACTTGTCAGCAGGTTTTTAGGGTGTGAAAGTCATCCCCTCCTCCCAAAAAAACAAAAGGAGAGCAAACACATTACTAGGAAAATGTTCCCCTTCTTCAGGTTGGATCCCAGGACCCAAAGCACTATAGTAACACAGCGGCTTAGGCTTCTTTCACATTTCCGTCTATTGCAGACCTTCGCAATGTACAAGTCCCCTCTAGAATTTGGAAAGCGCTGCGGAATATGTTGGCGCTACATAAAGAAAATTATTATTACTATTATTATTATTATCCTGCAAAGTTGCCCGCAGGATGCGTTTTTTTCACATAGACTTGTATTACCGACGCATCGCGACGTATGAACACACGTTCCATACGTCGTGCACTGAATGCATCGGTAATTGGCGGACCGTCGTATCGAAAAGAAAACGTTCAAGGGAATGTTTTTTGGTACGTTGTGTCCTGCATTTTTTACTGCCGGAACTCCACCACCTCCTCCCTGGGACTTTACAATGGACAGCGGACGCATTGAAACTCTGCGTCCGCTGCTCACGTCATTCACAAATTCACTAACTTCCGTCGGTACGTCGCGCCGACGCTTGGCGACAGCCGAGTACCGACGGAAATGTGAAAGAAGCCTTAGTGATTAACACTGCGACCGTGCGGCACTGCTTACGCGTTAACTACTAGTTACACACTGTAAGAATACATATATATATATATTATATAGGGAATTTAGATTGTGAGCCCCAATGGGGACAGTGATGTCTGTAAAGTGGAATATGATGGTGCTATATACCGTAAGTGAGCAAAATAAATACATATTAGATTTGCCCCTTGTGTCAGAATCAGATACAGGAGTGTAGTTCTAGAGGGTCACACCTTGGGCCCGGTACATTGAGGGGGCTCAAAGCCAATATAAATGGCAGGTGTGACGCCCTCGTACAGTCCTTTCATGCCTCCTTATCATCCCATCTCCAGCTGGACAATCCTGCATTTGGGGGGCTGTCCGCTTTTACAGGGACCTGTATTTTTAGGGCGCAGTTCCAGTTGAATATGAGCATGCTGCACCCTTCGCCTGTGATGCTGGAGGCTCAGTGCAGGCGGCGCGATGATGTCTCTACAGGACACCTGCTGCCCGGGACGTGAAGAGTGGAAATCTGCTGATCTCTTGGTGGGAATGGGCCGACGTGTTTTTCTTGTTTGCTGAAGGAGTGGAAGTGTTTTAATTCTAGGGGGTATGACTGCCCCGAGTGTGGTACAACTTTACTTTTTTTTTTACATTAAAAATGGTGTTTACTAAGTACGTTTTGTATATGCACTATTGCTTTGACTTATTTTTTATAGCAGGGTATATGTTCATTTTGTTTCAGTCTTAGGTTTTAGGAGTGGAAGGGGAATAGGACCTCTGGGGCATCATCCTGTGTATATGCGGGGGACTGTGGGAGCATTAAGTAGGGTGAAAATATTGTGATGGGCACTGTGCAGGCATTGTACTGTATATGGTGGCACTGTGGGGCTTCAAAATATTTAAGGGAGATACACTGTGGAGACATCATAACGTACCTGGGGCACCATACTGTGCGGGGGAACTATCAGGACATCGAGCTGTTGGGAGGGGCATTGTTGGGTTATATAATATACCTATGAGCAGTGTCGGATTGGGGTGCCAAGGGCCCACCAGTAACATTGACTTTGGCGAGTCCCACTTTTGACCTCTTCACAAATTTACCTATATCTCTATATAATAATAAACTGGGTAGTTTGGTTAATGATGAGATGCTGTTTTTTCTGTATGCAGTGAATGAAGTGAATTATGCCATGTACTGCCCATACAGTTGGGTTGGGGGCCCACCGGGGGATTGCCCTGTAACCCTGTGGGCCAGTCTGAGCCTGCCAATGGGGCATCACACTGTGTGGGAGCGCTGTAAGGGCATTGTACTATGTGGGCCAACATTGTGTATGTGAGGCATCATACTACGTGGAGGGACACTGTGGAGATGTCAGAAGGCATGGGGCCATAATAGTGGTATTAAGCTATGGAAACACTGAGGGGCTTCCCTAGGGTGCACAAATAGCCTTTGGGCAAATTTAGGCATATGGTTTAGCTGCAAATAAATTGAGTGTCGCAGAAGATGCCCTTCAGTCCTTTGGAGTTGGGAGGTCAGGATTTTTCTTTTGGACCCGTGGACTTTGAGCTACACCTCTTTATGGCGGACCAATAATCAGGTGGCTCAGAGACGTACAGTGGCCTCAGTACCACCGACGTCCACTAGGCCCAGACGGACACGGTGACAGCGTACAGTTACAGCTACAGTACAGTGTAGTTACAGTATAACACTATTATCTGCAACTTTTACATAAAAATGATGATGCCATTTCCCGATCTGTGCCTGTAATGCGCTTGCTGCCCCATAAGTTAGCCCGTCCCGCGAGAGCCGCCGCTGCAGCACATTAGGCATTACATGCAGCTTGTCGGTCCCCGGCGGACGTCGGGGCCTTGGGCTCCAGCCCAGATGCTGACACCAGTCCAGCACTGACACTTCATTAGGAGCGCAGCTCTTCATACTGGGAATACATATCCGATCAGCCGTAAAACACATCATTTCTTTAAGTGTCGGTTTAACACCGCATCCCAACAGACTAATGTATTGTCCTATTAGCTTCTTATTTGTGTGATGCATTGCTCCCACTGCTATCTATGTAAATTCCTACTTTTATCAGCCCGTGGTGGCAGCGTCGCTGTTTTAAATCAATTGGAACATTTGCACTAAACAAGTCTCAGCCATTTGATTCCCTGAAGCGGTTTTGCATAAACGGGATGTTTACGAGTCTAAAGCTGAGAACGGAAACAAAAGATTCCTCCCATGATTAAACAGTATGCCATGCGCAGGCGGTGAAATATAAAAGACAGAACAAGAAGTCTACAAATAAAAGGCATAAAGCGCCTGTAGATAAACATCATTGCTGCATATTAGAACAATACAACAATTGGCGCTGGCGGAGCAATGCAAGACTCGTGCTCGCTGTAATGCTGCCCCCTGGTGGCAATCACTGCTCACTGCCCCTTAACCCTTCTCATTACAGAGCTTTCATTTCTGAACTTTCGTTATTTTCCTCCATACAGCCATAATTTTTTTTTATTTTTTATTTTTTTAAGCTAGGTGGATTTTGTCATATTAGGACTTTTTTTGTACAATGTGTTGTATAATTGAACGGCACCATTCACTGTATTCATTTTACTAGAAAATTTCCCAAAAACAGAAAAGAAAAATACCAAGTGAGTCAAAATAGTGGAAAAAGACTCAATTCCATCATTGCTTTTTGGGTCTTGTTTTTACAGCGTTCAGCATGTATGACAATATGATTCTACATGTCGGTACGATTACGGAGATACCAAATTTGTAGTTTTATTTATTATTTTCTGATTAAATTTAGTACTTTTTTGTTTAATTTTCCACTGATTGAGCGGTGTAAGGGCTTGTTTTTATTTTGGTAAGCTGTCGACTTAATTGGTAACATTTTTTGGGTACATGTAATGTAGTGGTTTCTTTTTATGACATTTTGGGTGGGAGGTGTAAAGAATAAAAAACAGCAATTCTGCATTAAATAATATTATATTACATTAAATTAATTGTTAAATTTATTAGATTTTGATAAATGGGACTTTTGAGGCCATGGTGATATCAAATATTTTTAAATTTTTTTATTTGGGACAAAAAGGGATGATTCAAGCTTTCTTTTTTTCTTTTGTCCCCCTAGAGTACTTGAACCTGCGGCTGTTTGACCACTTGTGCTATATAATGCAATACTATTAAATTGACAGAGGCATCTAAGTTGTTAAACCACAGAGATCGGAGGTAGCACTGATTGCTGCCACTAGAGGGAGGTGCTGGCTGTGTACCGCTGCAGGCAATCATCCTGTAAGGTGCAGGCTCAGCAGACATGCGCTGTACATGAACCACGGATATCGGGAAGGGGTACAGCTTCATACATCGCCCATAGGATCACATTGTATAAAAACGCCCCTGCCACAAGGTATCCATTTGTTTGCAGTGGCTCTCTATACATCCTTGCCTGAGGTATAAAGAACAGGTAAAAGGAATCCTATGGATATGTTTGATTTATATACAAGGAGCTCAGAAGAAATTTAAAGGGGTTGTCAATTATTGCTGAAATCTTCAGCAAGTGCTGCAGCTGGCAGAATCCTAATGGTGTGTAACACACGCACTGTTAGGATTCGGCTCCTCTCGCCATTTGCAGCAGACGTCATGTACCTGCAAGTTTGCGATTTGTATACTTGTGGATCACATGCAGACTAGCAGGAGACTCTAGTCTGCATGTGACCGCCACTACAACCGGCAATAGGAGCCAAATCCTAACAGTGTGAGCATTGCACACCATCACAAAAAGTCAATTGGCTACAGAATATTGTCGGCCAGTCTATAGCCAACATTACATAGGAAAACTATGAGGCTACGTCCACTTAGCATAGAAATGCAGTTCTTACAGGCGATGCCAGGGCCGGCCTGATCAACCAGGGGAACAGAAAGTCTTCAGTGGTCCAGGAGAGAGCAAGGTCATCATTGGAAACTGCTAATGGAGCAGATCACCTGCCACTGAGGCCTGTCACCTCCCTGGGTATCTATTCCATAGGTCATAGGGACCGCAGCAGAGTTTACGGTATCATTACTGGAATTAAATCCAGACCTAATAGAGTCACAAGGATGAGTCTACAGTCAGGCCGAGCCTACAGTCAGGCCGAGCCTACAGTCAGGCTGAGCCTACAGTCAGGCCGAGTCTACAGTCAGGCCGAGTCTACAGTCAGGCCGAGCCTACAGTTGGGCCGAGCCTACAGTCGGGCCGAGCCTACAGTCGGGCCGAGCCTACAGTCAGGCCGAGCCTACAGTCAGGCCGAGCCTACAGTCAGGCTGAGCCTACAGTCAGGCCGAGTCTACAGTCGGGCCGAGCCTACAGTCAGGCCGAGCCTACAGTCAGGCCGAGCCTACAGTCAGGCTGAGCCTACAGTCAGGCCGAGTCTACAGTCAGGCTGAGCCTACAGTCAGGCCGAGTCTACAGTCAGGCCGAGCCTACAGTCAGGCCGAGCCTACAGTCAGGCCGAGCCTACAGTCAGGCCGAGTCTACAGTCAGGCCGAGTCTACAGTCAGGCCGAGCCTACAGTCAGGCTGAGCCTACAGTCAGGCCGAGTCTACAGTCAGGCCGAGTCTACAGTCAGGCCGAGCCTACAGTCAGGCTGAGCCTACAGTCAGGCCGAGTCTACAGTCAGGCCGAGTCTACAGTCGGGCCGAGCCTACAGTCGGGCCGAGCCTACAGTCGGGCCAAGTCTACAGTCAGGCCGAGCTCTTCTTCCCAAGCGCTCTCCTGCACTGTGCAGTGAGGACAATAGTGCCCTCTGCTGGCAGCATCGGGTACAACAACTGTCATATTTTCTTTTTTCCCCCCCACTTTTATTAAAGGTTTAAAGGCACTGTCTGTAATTAAAAAAATAAAATGGGCTAACAGCAATAAAATAAAAAAAACCTCCATTTTCACCCCCCTCAGATCCAGCACTGACACTCCAGTGCTCTCTGTTTAGTTACTTGCTGCTGCACCATCCTGCACTTGCACTTGATCGTTGAAGCCAATCACTGGCCTGAGGATGTGTATGATGATATTGCTGAATGTGGGGAAAAAAAAACAATAACAAAAAAACAGAGACTGGCCCGGGACCACCAGAATGCTGGGGTTAAAGGCTTCAGGGGATTCAACAAATTTTTCATTTTATTAATTTTCCTTATGGTTGTCCAGTTTTTTTTTTCAAATCCAGGACAATCCCTTTAAGCCAGTGGTAACATGTTCTGATGGGTTTTACATTTAGCATGGCTAGAAATCATAAAAATCACAATGATCTCAAGTAGGACAGAAGGACGGAAGTTCTGGAGCCGTTATAGGTACCAGCAATCTGGTAATGTCTAAGGCCACGTGCACACGTTGAGTATTTGTTGAGTTTTTTTACGCTGCGTATTTTAAAAAAAAAATTGCAAGTAACCTATTCTACTTTTTGGGTGCAGAAAATCTGCAACATCAAAAACTCACCAAAAGTTCATGGTGGAAACATATCTTGGGTATCTTTTGTGGGAGAAGCCTTTCAAAGGGTAAGTTCCCGCGATGAGTTTTTTACGTTGCAGATTTTCGGCACTAATTAATTAAGATAGATTACTTGCATTTTTTTTTAAAAAAATATGCAGCGTAAAAAAAACTCACCAAAAACTCATCATCCGAACGGAGCCTAAAGGTTTCTCCAAGTCTTTTCCATTAAGATTTTCTCCTTAGGCTCCGTTCCCACAATGAGTTTTTGGTGAGTTTTTTTACGCTGCGTATTTGCAAAAAAAAAAATGCAAGTAATCTATCTTACTTAATGAGTGCAGAAAATGTGTAACGCCAATAACTCACCAAAAAGCTCATGGTGGGAGAAGGTCATCAATGATTGGGTAATGGATCTCCACTAGGACCCCCACTGTTCAGGGAAGATGTCATAGAAGCCGCCGTGTCTCGTATTGTGGCCCTTCTTATTCACATCATTGGGACCAGTCACATCCATTCATAATGACCAGCCAATGAGGCAAATGTAGTGGGGGAAAGACGAGGGCTCAGAAAATCACAGATTTAACAAGTCGTTTTAATTTTTATTAAATAAATTAATAGAATATCTTATCAGAGAAATCTGTTTTTTTGTCATCATGTCTTCATCATTTACTCCCAATTTATGGGTAAAATATGTAAAATCTGTTTTCAGTGAATACAGGCTTTCTGTTTACTAAGACAGGAGATGGTGGTCATAAAATTCTATGGAGGGAGGAGGATCTAGAGGCCGACACAGACATTCTGCAGCAAGTTCTCCTGGAACAATAGTTACAGTTCTCCGTAGAACTTCATGAGCACCAACTGTCATCTCCTATGTCAGTAAGTGCGACAGATTTCACCTGTGAATATAGAGTAATGAGAGTGAAAGATCTGTTCAGGGGGAGAAAGAAGCCGATTTCTCTAATAAGATATATTAGATGGTTTATTATTATGTCATGTAATATATATATATATTTAAAAAAAATCTAAGATGACCATTAGGCTTCATTCAGACGCCTGATTTTCTCATAGAAGTGTTATCAGTGGTTCTCATGGAGAACACTTGTTTCTGTGATAGCCTATGAGGTCATTCACGATATGTCCGATTTTGATTTGATCATCGGATCAAAATCGGCAATGTAAGTCAATGGGTCCGTGAAAAAAAAAAATACAGACCATAATCGGATGACATCCCAGTGCGGAAAGAAGGAGAAGGAGGAGAAACTTTTATTCTCCATGTATGAGAAAATAGGATGACACTCGGACCAAACTGATCAAAATAATCAGTCTGTTTAAAATTGGCCCTTACTCGTTAACTAGCAGACAGGGCCCAGCAGGAAGGCTATGGAGGGCGACTCAACCACTGAGAACCCCAGCGACCCGAAGAACATGGCACTGGATCCCGGCTCTGCCGATCCCCCTCTTGAATGGGGCAGAGGTGCACTCATGTTTAACCTCCACCCCCGCCATTGTCTATGGGACCGCTGGAAATAACTGAGTTCCATAAGCAATGAATGGAGCGAAGTGTGAGCATGTGCACCTCTGCCCCATTCAAGATGGAGAACCTGGATGCTCTGATCCAGTGCCATGTTCTTCAGATTGGACCCCAAAGATTAGACCTATTCTGTATATAGGGGATAGTCTACCATCTTCAAGATTATCCTTTAAAAAGGCAACAATAAGGAACCCCCCATGCTTTACCCTGCAGCTCTATGTTTCCAGATCGGCTGCAGTGTTTAATAAGCAGCGCTATACAATCCCTAAGATATCAGTGTATGGAGAGCTGATTTCCATCAATGGATAACAAAATACTACATTATATTTATCATATAATAGCGAAGCATATGGCAAAGAAAAAAAGACTTGATTGGGGGCGAATATTAAAATCCTTATATTCAGGATATAAATAAGATTATCCAGAAATTAGTGATGGTTTTCTGCTATATAATAAAAGAGCGAAAATCAATGATCGAGTAGTAAAGATGTGCGGCCTATAATGGCACCATATAGCCATACAGCTTGTCTCATGGAAATGTGCATTGCTGCAATTTCACTAAAATGACAAAATATTAATTAAAACACCAAAATGATCCTATAAGACCCTACAAATAGCTGCTCCATCCTACTGCGATGTCCGCATGTGGAGGAGCAGGTGGGCCCCATGAGTTGCCATTGGCCATTTTATTTTAATGACGCTGATATAGTAAATCAATGCACGATTAGGGTTTATCATGTAATGTTACTAACATATGACCTTATTTAATGGGTCAGTAGTCCATAGAGTAAATACATTTTATAGGTTTATTTATAAGTATATTTTACGCAGACTCGGCCATCGATCCTTGCACGGCGCTGGATGCCGCCACGCACCGCTATTGTTTTATTGTCGATCTACAGTGCCATCTAGTGTCCCTCTAGAGCAATGGCAGCCATGGAAAGACAATAGCATCAATCAGTATTTAAACATTGCCATCTAGTGTCCAGTCAAGGCAACTACATATAGCATTTACCGTAAACAGATTAAGGCCATGTTCACACGATCCTTTTTTTCATGCGGAATTGCCGCGATTTTCCCGCTGCGGGTCCGCAGCTGTTTTCCATGCAGGGTACATTACATTGTACCCTATGGAAAACAGGAACTGCTGTGCCCACAATGCGGAAAATAAAAAAAAAAGCCGCGCTGAATAGCTGCGGGAAAAAAGAAGTACCATGTCACTTCTTTTTTCGGAGCCGCAGCGGTTCTGCACCCATTGACCTCCATTGTGAGGTCAAACCCGCAGTAAAACCCGCAGATGAAAAAAATATCTGCGGGTTTTACTGCGGTTTGTGGTGCAGAACCGCTGCAGCAGGAAGTGCGGGGAAGTGGGCGGAAGTGCATGGGCGGAGTGTGGCTGCCCCCCCGTGCTCCGATCCCGCCCCCCCGTGCTCCAATCCCACCGCCCCGTGCTCCGATGCGCCCCCCCAGTGCTCCGACGCCCCCCCGTGCCCTAATCTCCCCCCCTTATACTTACCCGGCGTCCCGGTGTCCGTCCGGCCGTCTTCTCCCTGGGCGCCGCCATCTTGCAAAATGGCGGGCGCATACGCAGTGCGCCCGCCGAATCTGCCGGCCGGCAGATTCGTTCCAAAGTGCATTTTGATCACTGAGATATAATCTATCTCAGTGATCAAAATAAAAAAAATAGTAAATGACACCCCCCCCCCCTTTGTCACCCCCATAGGTAGGGACAATAAAAAAAAATTAAGAATTTTTTTTTTCCCACTAAGGTTAGAATAGGGTTAGGGGTAGGGTTAGGGGTAGGGGTAGGGGTAGGGTTAGGGTTAGGGGTAGGGTTAGGGGTAGGGTTAGGGGTAGGGTTAGGGTTAGGGTTAGGGGTAGGGTTAGGGGTAGGGTTAGGGTTAGGGGTAGGGTTAGGGTATTTTCAGCCATTTTAACCCTAAAAAACTTCCTAGAAAACACACAGACTCTGCATAGAAAACTGCATAAAAAAAAGGATCAAAAAACGCATCAAAAAAGGACAAAAAAAGGACCAAAAAAAGGACCTGTGTTTTCTGCCAAGAGCTGCAGTTTTTTAAAAAACAGTCCTGAAAAAAAAAGGATGGAAATCAGGAATGTGTGAACATACCCTAACTCCATTTTTTGGTTTATTTCACGGTAATTTTTTTCCTTGCCTTCCAAAAAGCCATATGAAATGTTATCCTTTTTGCAAAAACAAGTTGCAGTTTTGAATGACACAATTCATTTTACCATATAATGTGTTGAAAAAGGGGAAAAAATGATAAGAGAATTCCAAATTTGCTGGGATAAAGAAAGACGATTCCACGATTATTTTATTATTTTTTATTTTTACGATGTTCACTTTGTGGTAAAAATGACATGTTAACTTTGCTCTAAGGCTCAGTGTGGTTATGGTGGTATCAAATTTATACAGTTTTTTATGTTTTACAATTTTTAAAAAAATTGCTTTGCGTCACCATTTTTTGAGAAAAGCAGCAATTATGCTGAAGAATTGGCATTATTTGTATTTATACCGTATATCTATCTATATATATATATATATATATATATATATATATATATATATATATATATACTTTGCTTTTTTGTTTCCCAGTCCCCCTGGAGGAATAATGCTTGTATTTACTTGCTCACTGCTATGAAAATCAGAAAAAGATGTTTTACTGCCATCTGGTGGACCAGCTGAGAAATGCATTTTTAGAGGGTTCACTTGTACAGTAGATGTAAGTTGTGTTATAGAAGTTTTCATTCATGCAAGATATCTGCCAGTGCTGTCCAGAGGTTGTCGTCACCATTTGCATCAGTCCCTGTCCCCATTGTGGCTTATAATCTGCTTTTGATATTTTAGACAGACACTAGTGTCAATTTCATAGGAAGTCAACTGGCCTTTTAGTGTTTTTTTTTTTTTTAAGTATGAGGAACCAGCTGCAGCCCGGAGGGAACGCACATAACCATGGGTACAACATACAAGCTCCATGTACAGGTCTCTCTAGCTGCATAAGATAAGACCAATTTTCCTTCCTAAGACAAGATTCTGTTCAAGCAACCAACTCTATGGCCGGGGTCACACTGGCGTTGAATATGGGTGAACGCTGTGCGAGAAAACATCCCATAGCACTCGGCTCAGTGTTAATCATCCTTTATTTTCTCAGTCGTATTCGGTGTGCGTGTATAATCACATCGTGCTGGGACTGTACGCGTATATCGTCCGAGACTCGCTAATGCAAGCCTATGGGTGCGAGAAAAAAAATCGCACAGCACTCGGACTATGCGAGTGCTGTCCGTTATTTTACACACCGTTGTCCTTTGAAAAGCCGACAATTCATGTGCCGCATACAGTAAAATCACAATGACAGGTTAGAATAGATATATACACATAGAATATATATATATATATATATATATAGATGTCAGTGACACACACATATATATATACAGTGGGGGAAGTAATTAATTGATCCTTTGTGGATTTTGTAAGACACAACCAAGGGACCAGTGCGGAGCTGACTTAGGAAGAAATGTTTTTCTAATCTTGTCCCTCCCTTTAAGGATAGCCACCTATATGTGGCACCAGAGAGTTTTCTTTCTTGTGGGTAAGATTTGTGGCCTCAATTCTTCATTGCCATTTTTCTGGAGTAATTTTCTCCTTTTTGTTTTAGTGCCTTTCCTATTTGCGCTTTACTCTCTTTACATTTTGAACCACTTTTAAAGTTAATTTTCTTTTTTAAGACTTTTTTCATTTTTTCCTCAACAGCTTCAGCTTTGCTAATCCACATGTTTCAGGCTTTGTTCACGCATCAGTATTTTTGATCAGTATTCCATCAGTATTTGTATGGCAAAGCCAGGAGTGTCTCCAAAACACAGAACGGGTGTCAATCTTTCAATAATAATTTTTCTCTATAAGTTCCATTCCTAGTTTTGGCCAAAAAAAAATACTGATGCAAAATACTGACCAAATGCTAACACGCAAATATGCCCTTGGGTTACGTTCCCACCATGTTGGAGTATCTGGCCAGGACCAAGTCTACATTCCCATGATGAGCTCTCAGTTAGTTTTTGATGTTGCAGATACTCTGCACCATCTCTGCACCCATTAAGCAGAATAGGTTATTTTCATTTTTTTCGAAAATACGCAACGTAAATAACTCACCGAAAACTCATACGGGGAACGTAGACTGAGGCCGGGATCACACATGCGAGAAATACGTCCGTGTCTCGCATGTGAAACCCAAGCTCTGGCACCGGCACTCCAGAGCGGAGCGTGCGGCTCCATGTGTTGCTATACGGCCGCACACTCCGCTCCCAAGTGCTGGCGCAAGAGCTTGGGTTTCACATGCGAGACACGGACGTGTTTCTCGCATGTGTGATCCCGGCCTTAGACAGATTCACGACATGCAACTTTTAGCAAATGTCACATTGTATTGGCCCATCTCACTCCAGTCTTTGCCTGGAGTAAGGTTTCGGTAGACGTTTACAATTTGACGTATTTTTAGAGGAACATTCAACTTTTCTAAAGTTTTGCAACTTTTGGTGCTAGAAAGTTGCAAAACTGGCTAATGAAAAAAAGAGTTTTTGATTTTGCTCCATATTTATGTACTACATGGGCCATTTTGAAGAATCGGGTGCAAAAGAAATCAGCGAATACTATAAGATAAAAAGAAAAAAGAAAAGTGACTAAGGGCTTGTGCAGATGACTGTAGTTTCCGTCCATGAACTATCCTACAAAACACTGGAGAGCATCGGACCAATGTTATTAAATGAGGCCATGTGGTTGTACGATTTTTTTTCCTTGGACCGAGCGTTCTGAAGAAAAAAAGATCGCAGCGTGCACGATTTGCTTCGGATTGTATTCGGCCATTCTATGGGTCCGTCACAAAACATCATACAGATTTTCACGGACTGACAGAATGGAGAAACCTTTTGTTAATTCTCCACATCCGAGAAATAGGGATCCCACTCCGATCATACACTGATCAGAGTCTAATCAGCATAATCGGACCATTTCTCTCACATGGAGACCATTGCCTAAGAAATGTCAAATAAAGAATTGTAGTCTGTGTGTCTTATTTTTTTATCTAAGCGGCGTCGCCCCTACGCACTAATTAGACTTTTCTGTAATTCAGATTTTAATGGAGAACCAATCTTGCATGTGCCGCCAACACTGTACTGTGTGGTTTGGACCACTTTACTCTTGGGATTCCTTGATAGAAAGCCCATCTGAAACAAGATTTAAAGGGATGATCCACTGAATCATAGAATTTGCCCAAAAAAATATATTGGGACAAATTATTTTTTTCCTCGTAAAATATTACCAGACTTGTAATCCCAGGTAAAGTTTGAGAGTGGGGTAAATGCAACTTACAGTTTATTTCTAGGAAATGTGTCCCAACTTCCCAATTATGTGTGTACCTCGCTCTGAAGAATCATGACAGCGTGGTTAAAATGATGATGCTCCAAGGTGGCCGACGTTCCGTAGAGCTGAGACAGAGCCGAGCCGCTTCTGAAAATGGGAAAGAAAGAATGTCAGCACAATGACACCTGTCGCCGGGCCATGCAATGTTGGTATCCCACTGATTTCATCAATCTGGATGAGCTGCAGGAGTGACAGCCGGTGACTCACTGTTCACTGAACTTGCCGAGAAAAGAATACTAGATGTGAACCATCATGGCTGAATACTGATATGATATGCCGCGTAACAACAAATATTAGGTTTTTACTAAAATTTCCTGGAGATAATAATGATGTGTGTACATAATGTTCAGCTGAATGACCCTTGTCAGAAACTCTCCCAACTTTGTAAAAAGAGAAGAATAAAGTTATGGCAAAGTGCGCTGTAAGGAAAAGGGAAAAATTCTGCTAAAGGGAGATTATGAGGTCTCATTACGGGTCTGAGGTGGGGTATGTCATTTTTTATTGGGTCTGATATGGCGACTGATCTAGATACAGGGGTGGGCTGGGGTCTGCAATTTTTTATGGGGTCTGATGTGGTTTCTGTATATAGAGCAGGGACTGATCCAAATATGGGGTCTGTATACAAGGGGGTCTTGCCTGGGGTCTGTATCTTTATTTGGGAGGTCTGGAGTGTGGTTTGTATTCCTCTTGCTGAATGGAGTCATATGTACCATTTCTGATTCTAATGCTATCAGTAAGAGGTACAAGCTATATATACATATGGGGAAGCATATGGGAAAAGATTTTAGCAACGCGTTTCACACACAACTTTTTCTTGCCCTCTTCTGAATTAAAACCATGAAACATGACGGGTCTGCCAAGCAACAGACACCAATGACACAAAAAAGATTAAGTTAACTTATAGTAGAGTATATCAGGGTTACATTGTGAATCTATAGGAACTGTGGACAGAGCTTCCAAACGGAGCCTCCAACGGCATTGTAGGTAAAACCTTATTTACAACGTCCTGTGACTAGGGGTACTTGGCTTAAAGATGTTAAAGAATAAGTCAGCACACTTCCAGAAACAGCAGATCTTGTGGGGTGTTTCCATACAAGTAAAGCTTAGTAGATGGATGCTAGGCAGCAGCAAGACTCCAAAATCAGACTACACAGGTTTTGCTCGTAGTCTGTCACCATGGAGACGTGGACATCTGCTTAGGAACTGAAGCTATAAAATGGTCATATAGTATATTTTCAATAAAGGTTACAAAAAGTTAGAACTCTCTTTAATCAACTACCTAATAAGTTTTCATAGTACAAATGCAAAAGTGCTACCACACTAGACACCACCGTTTACCTCTCTCCAAACTGTTTATTTGGTATGTGGGGTCGTAAACTAATGATACAAAATGATAGTGTGAGCAATTAGAGTGGTAATACTCTCTAATATAGGTACTGCTCAGTAATGCAATAAGGATACAGTCAGAAGTGGCTACAGTGTACATAGTGATATATATTATGTATAATGGTTGAGGAATGTTCTGCCACGTTGAATGCACTTGGGTAAATCATCAAGATCCACAGCTGGCACCTCTCTTTGCAATTACCAACTGATGATGTCCCAGATGTGATCAATAGGAGACAAGTCTGTAGATGCTGTAGTCCATGATATCATATTTAGGCCATGTAGGCTGCTCACTGTAGCACAAACAATATGCGACCAGTCCTGTAGTGTTGACAAAAAAGCTTCTGGGACACTTCGGAAAAAATTCTGGGACACTATTGAGGCATTCTGTACTGCAAGCTTAACGTGTCAAACAAGTTCTACACAAACCATTAAAAGTCACTTGCGTGACATTGGGCTACGAACCAGATGTCCAGCTAAAGGCGTTCTACTGACCTCACACCACTGATCTCACGGAGCAGAGCAAGAAGGCAATGGAGGTCTATCTATTATTTGGCATAATTCAATTGATTCACTCTGTACATAAAAAAGCAGCATATCATCATTCATTAACCAAACTACCCAGTTTATTATTATATAGAGATATAGGTAAATGTGTGAACAAGGGTAGTGTAATATTTGTATGCAGGTGAAAAGTGGGCCCCCACAGTCAATGTTACTGGTGAGCCCTTAGCACCCCAGTCCAACACTGGCCTGCAGAGTCTCCCATCGTCACATCTGGGACGTCATTGATCGGCAATTGCACAAGTTGATGCCAGCAGGAGATCTTGATGATTTACCCAAGAGTATTCAGAGCATCTTCCTCAGACAACCATTAATTTCCTCATTAATAAAAGCCAAGGTGTGAAAATGCCGGGATTTCTGCATGTGACGCTCATACTCCATACTGAATAAATCGAAATATTTAGAAAATGTTGTTTCCATTTTTCTATCATATGCAGATTATTAACATGTCTAACCATCCTGTGATTTCCATAATTCCACCACTTCTTGGTGTTGCATTTTCAATGTTGAGGGGTGTATATTAACTGTCTTTGAAATAAAAAGAATTTACGCGAAGAAAAGGGAACGAAAGGAATAACAAATTCTCACTTTATGAGGTTAAATGTGATGTGTTGGTGGATGAGTACGATCATTTGTCATGTTCTGCTCTGCTCTCCCCCTTACTCTGCCACTGTTTGATATTGAGCAATGCTGAGATTTTAGCCAGACCCCATAATACTATAGTAGCAGTGTAGACAATAATTGGGTCAAGGGCTGAAGGCACAAATGGTTAAAATGTGGCAGTGGAAGAAATAAAGAATGTAATTATGAAATGGAGAATTGTTGTGAGGGGGTGGAGAATAGGATTGGACTGTCACAAGAGATTTATGTGCCGTACTCTTTTACTTCTGGATCCCAGCCTGTGATGACAAGATGGGTTTTCATTCTCCAGAAATGAGTAAAAGAGATTATACTTGGAAAGGAATAGACTACGACTCCCTGGAGGAGTCCTGAAAAGTTCCATCATCCTGATATTTAATCAGTATGGTAACTGCGATATGGTGGGGGGATTAGGAAGAATATAGCACTGGTGACACCATCGCCAGAATTAAAGGTCTACCTAAAATATGTGTAGAAATGTCCTGTTAGGTTGGGCCTTCAGGGGTCAGGATATATTGTCATAGTACTGTATATTTTTACCATGCACTAGAAGAAGAATTCCAATTAAAAATATTAGGAAAACCAAGGGGGGTAATTGATCAAAACTGCTGCTAAATAAAACTGAATTAGTTGCCTTTGGCAAATAAAATCAGCAACCTGGTTGGTTGTAATGAGCATAAGTGCTGGACACCAATGCAAACTTCAGTATGGCACCTGTAGCATCTATGTCGCTTCCTGATACCCCTGTTTCTGCCTCTGTCACCGTCATTGAGGGTGACACAGGGCGTCAACGTAACAGACCTGTTCAATACCCTGGGTCTTGTGGTGCCGTCCAGGCAGAGAGTTTGGGGGTTATTTCCAGTCTTTGGTTTTGTAATAACTCCCTGCTGTGAGCCATGGATGGAACTGCTCGCTATATCAACTCCTGATTTCGTCTCCTACCCCCAGTTTTTAGATTTGAGTTGACCCTGGTGCAATCACTACATTGCTCTTTCCTGACTAGTTTGATTCCTGATTCTGACCTCGGCTTGTGTGTAGACTATTCTTCCGCCAAATTATTCTGTTCCTGACCTTCTGGTATTGGCTCGACTTCCTAACTGTCCCCTGCCAGCCCAAACTATCGACCAGCAGCTACTCCGTGGACTCAACCCTTGGGCCTCAATCAATGTGCTACTGCTGGCCAAGAAACAGGATGTTGTGTGCCAGAGTCTGGAAGGACTGATGCCCTCTGTCTCCTAAACTATAGGGTTAGCCACAATGGGAACATAGGAGATAAAGAAAAAAAACTCTACAATGGCCACAAAACAATGTTTGGCACTGTAATGTTCTGGTTACATCCAGCCACTGTCGGAGAAGATATGAGCTGATTAGTGGGCTGCTGGGTGATGGACCACCACCGACCATGTTGCTGATGTATCCATAGGATAGCTTATGTCTAAGTCAACTTACTTACATGGTGCCAACATATTCTACAGCAGTAGAAAACAACGGGGAAAACATACAAATAGACTGCATAGTGCCACCACTAGGGGGAGATAAACATATGGGGCTAATATAAATGAGGACGTGTCATCAGGCCAAAAGTGTCCAATTTTTTTATTATTCCCTCTACTCCTATGAGTAACCCTTTTTTTTATATCCACCATACAATTTCAGAGAAATATATTTTTCTAGTTAGTGCTAATGTTTATGATATTTACAAGAAGGCTTGGTACAAGGGATTCTTTGGGGGCGTTTTCTTTAGTATCTCTACCTTTTTACCTTGTGAACCAAGCCTTCTTGGTAAAGACCATAAATAGTAGCACTAAATAAAAAGGTCCAAACCTCTGGAACCATATTGTGGATTTAACAAGAAGAACAGAAAATGGAATACTCAGGGGAGTGGCAGGAATAAAATAAATAGTAAAAACTGGCCACGTTTGATCAGGTGATAGCTCCTCTTCAATCTCACAGCGTACAGCTAACATCTGGATTTAACACTTTGTGCTGCCCCCCAAAACCCCAAATAAATGTAACCCTATCAGGAATGTACATGGATCTTTTCAGAAGAAGGCAGGCACCGAAACGTACGTCGGGGTTTTCTCCTGGGTTTAGCACCACAATCCTGTAAAGGTATTAAGTAACACTGTTTCTTTATCTCTTTGGATGTACTGCTGTAATATTCTTTATAAACTATGACTAATCTAATAAACATATTTCATTAGCAGCTATCATTTGGGTACTCTATGAGCGATTAGACACACTAATTTAGTAATGAGCTATTTATGCGGGTCGTGGTGCCACCTAGTGGCTTCCCATTGTTTCATATGTTTTTATATGTATTTGTGTATCTTTCAGTATAGATATTATGGTTATTTATAAATGTGGCTCTCTTTCTCACTTGATTTTTGTTGCTTATATTCTGAACCTTTCACTTTTTCCATGTGGAATGTCGATTTTCGACGGACCCACTCAGGGGAGCACATGCATTTGTAATGTGACTGTGGACATTTTTGCTAAATGGATCCTTTCTTCCGGAGTCAGAGGTACAGCTATCCACAGGTTGTGTGCTGTGTTACAGGCTTGCCTTCATTTACTTCGACAGGCGTGCTGCAATACAAAACACAATCTTTGGACAGGAGTGACGCTGTTCCTAGAAGAAAAAGCCAAGTTTTTCTATATAAATGATCAGCAAAGGAGGCTATCATGTTAGGTTTGGTACTCGTCCACGCAACCGTATTTTCAGCCAGAGTGCTGTCTGTGAAAACAACAGACCAATGTTAGGCTACGTTCACATTTGCGTTGTGCTGTGCTGCGTCGGCAACGCAACGCACAACGCATGCAAAAACGCATGCAAAACGCAGCTTTTTGTGATGCGTGCGTTCATTTTTTCATGATTTTTGGCGCAGAAAAAACTGCATCATGCAGCGTTTTCTGTTGCGCCAAAAAGACGCATGCGTCACAAAACGCAAGACAACGCATGTCCATGCGCCCCCATGTTAAATATAGGAGCGCATGGCGCATGCGTCGCCGCGGCTGCGCCCGACGCAGCCCCGCATAACGCTAATGTGAACGTAGCCTTAATGAGGCAGTGCATATCAGCAATTTTTTTTCATTGACTGAATCTGCATGTGAAAAAAATGGCAGCATGGGCTAGAGTCTTCCATAAATCAGATGAGACACACGTGTTCAAGTCTATGGGTGCGTAAAAAAAAATCGGATCATATTATACGATTATTACGGTACAATTTTGTATATGCTTGTAAGAACCTACCCTAAAAGTGAGAACAGGCGGTGTGCTTGGCCACGCAGCCGAAATTCTGCCCTCTACTGGCCGCACATATTGCTTCGAAATGGTAAGGCTATTGGCCACTGCTGGCGGAGACTTTTGGCTGCACGGTCAGCCACACCACCTGATTACACTTTTACTATATAAAAAGTAATGTCAATTCGCAAGCGACGTGTCAATGTGAGCAGCAGAAATGAGCCCTTGGATTTAAGAGGCCTGCTTATAGAAGAAAAATACAGTTGACAGCATGAAATGAAAGAAATCCTGCAATTAAAGCAAGAAGAGCTGCTGCATCATTTCCCATAATGTGTTTACACAGCAGTTGATAGCTTTGTTCATGGAGCATAAAAATGAATATTCTCATATATAAATCTACACATCAGTGAACAGAATGTAAGGATTTACCAAAGTCAGTTATGGGCTCAGTAACAATGGATGAACTTACTTGGCCTGGAAGGCATTATTGGTTCCTCTGTGGTCAAGATCGTGACACAGACACCCCACGAGCACCGCCAGTATCTCCGTGTCGGTCAGAATTTCCTGGAACCCCGCTGTCTGCAGATTAAAAATAAATGCGACTGTAACTCCTGCCTGCAGCAAACTTGAGAAATCTCAGCTGATGTGGATACAATGGCTTAGTTCCGGGAAAAACTTTTTTTTTTTAAATTTAACACTGTATAACACTACTAGTTTATCATGATGTGCTTCCATTGAAATGAAGCAAATTCCCAAGAGTAAACCAATAACAATTCAGTTTTTGGTATATATCACATTGAAAACAAACAAAATAACCTATTGTTGAAAAAAAAATGCATTTTTTTAAAATGTTGGTCTTTTTTTTAATGTAAAAAAAATATTAATTAACTATTACATTTTTTTTCCCCAACAACTCAGAATCCAGGGTTTTGTGAGTAACGGCAGGTAGATTGGGTCTTGATGCAAAAAAAGCATCCTCATACCAGAAGAGTATGTTCCCATGCGAGGCAAATGCAGCAGATACAGTATATGGATGGGAAATCTGCCGCATTATACAGTACAGACATTGCTCATGTGATTTATATAAATTGTATGCACAATCTGAGCAGAATATTCATAACAGTAATTGCCTTACGTTCCAGATTTGATATTTGCAGGATATCAATGTATGGTGCACGTTTCTAAGGGTAGAATTGGCAGCTTCGACGTATCATTTTACAGAAATATCTGCAGCAGCATAAACAGTGGGAGCGGGAGGTCCGCAGAGGAAATACCCTGCGGGAACACTTCATTGGGTGCATTTGCACTAAAAGATGGTGGTGGCCACTAGTGATGAGCGAACGTGCTTGGATAATGTCTTATCCGAGCATGCTCGGGTGTTATCTGAGTATTTTGTAGTGCTCGTATATTATGTTCGAGTCCCTGCAGTTGCATGATTCGTGGCTGTTAGACAGCCTCAACACATGCAGGGATTTCCTGTTTGTTAGTGAATCCCCACATGTTGAGGATGTCTAACAGCCACAAATCATACAGCCGCAGGGACTTAAAAATAATATACAAGCACTCCCAAGATACTCAGATAACACCCGAGCTTGCTCGGATAAGACGTTATCTGAGCATGTTCGCTCATCACTACTTTTTAATTAAATAAATAAGGCAGCACACTGCAGCGCTAAAACATGTAAACTTGAAAACACGAAATTTGAACTGCATTACTGCACTAGAAATATGAAAAATGAGAGCTTTTAGCGCATAAAAATGGCCAATTTTATGTCTACCTGGTAGCCCCTTTACGGCATCTCTCTTATACCAGGTCCTAAACTTGCCTTACCTCGCTGAGAATAAACGTCTCCATCTGAATGGGTACATGTGAAAACCTCTTACTAGACTAAAATTCTCTCTCTCTGTGGAGGGGTATTGGACCTGCTGTAATTAAAACACCTGAAGCTAGGAGGCGGAGTGCACGATCAGAAGGCTAAAGAATACATTTCAAAAACCTGACCGGCACATCCAAACATAGACTAAGCGCTCATCACTACTGACCACCAATCGGCTACATTATTACCAGTCGGCAGTCATTTAATACCCTGGTTAGATATGCCGGCCACAATTCTCATGGAATAATTAATTAACAATCATAGACTGTTACTGTTCTCGGCAGCACGTGTCCTGTTTACACAGGATGATGTGCTGCAGAGAACAATGATTCTTAAGATGCCTGTTTACACTGGCCAATAACTGGGAACACTTTGTCATGCTAATCGGCCGGTATAAATGCCCCCTAATACTGCTGCCATATCATCAGCAGTGCGGGAAGAAGTTAATCCATGAAGATAGAGTGCAAATTCAATATACAAACACATATACATACAGTATATGCAAAAAGAATGGAAACATACGTCATGCATTGGCTAAGGATAAGCACCCTGAACTTTTCTTTTTTTAGATGTTTTTGCCATAACGACCTTAGAAAAGGAAGAAAGTAGAACCTGATTATGATTGAAGAATTCAATCTTTGCACAATATAATTTCCAATACGAATCCTCCCATCATGGCTGCCTATGTATACTACCAAATCGGAGAAGCAGCTTCTATATTAAACACAGCCAATAGTATAGTATGTAAAAGCTAAGCTGCATCTTGCAAATTGCTTACAACATCTTACATTCATTGGGATCAACACTTTTGTTGAAGTCCCATTGGGAGGTTGTATATTGGCTGTAATAAATCTCATCTCTCTGCACCTGCAGAAATCAGGCTGATAGATGTCAGCTCATGTTAAAAGCCCTAGAGATCAGAAGAGGAGGCGAACAGATCTCCAACGCTCCGCGAGAGTGACCGTGTGGGACATTTCTATAGGAAATGCTGGGACTTCCTTGTAACAAAGAACCAAGACCATACAGACACCATATAGTAACAATGATAATGTATGTAAGGGGTTAACCAGAAAATGCCTATGCATGTATATGTCACATTGGCTCAGTGACTGTTAGGCAATGAGTATTTGGTGGCCACCGGGCCATATAATGTGCACTGTCAGGTGGTAAACGAGATGTAGGCCCTCGGTTTACCAAATTGGTATTCTCAATTTTCTGTGTCCTCCCTACTATTCCTCTACCATAGAGGATGTTTGTTTCCGGTGTTTTGTATTTTTGAATTTTTGTACTGATTTTTAATTCTTCTGGAATAAAGACTTCATGATTTTATCATGTCTCCTTGAATTGTGGATCAGAAGCTGGATTAACTTTTTCCTTCCCTAAATTTTTTTCATAACGAGAAGCCGTGCAAAAAACTTGCCACTTTTGACATTTTCACACCATTTTTGTGGCTTCAACAACAAGGTCAGAGCTGGGTCGTAACGACAAAGTCAAGACAAGCGGCGCCGTTCCTTACGCCAATCTTACTCCAGTCTCTGACTAGGGTAAGATTTGTAGAGAGGGACAAACGGAGGCGCACGTCACTTCGCGCCTCGCCTGATTCATTAAGAAGTGTGCGCCTCTTAATAAACCAAGTGTCTCACATTCCACTCCACCCCTTCAAAAAGACTGGCGAAAAAAAATGCTACTTTTGATGACACGAGGCCATAATCTATATGTAGTTCTCCACATACCACTTTACATTTTTTTTAAAAACCGACAACATTTATTGCACAAATACATAAAATATACATGCTATGCAATAATTTTGTGGGGAAATCATATTGATCCCTACAGGAATAGTAAAAAGCATAAAAATAAATGCAGCATTCACACAAGGTACCGTAGTTTTGTCATTATCAGTTACTATAGTTACTATTATCTAGCATTAGCATTTTATATGTCTGACTTTCATATATCTATTTTTATGCTTTCAATTAAGTTATGCAATAAAGATTATATTTTTGAATTGCTTTTGAGTCTTATACATATACTAGATGGTGGCCCGATTCTAATGCATCGGGTATTCTAGAATATGCATGTCCACGTAGTATATTGTACAGTCCACGTAGTATATTGCCCAGTCACGTAGTATATTGTACAGTCCACGTAGTATATTGCCCAGCGACATAGTATATTGCCCAGCCCACATAGTATATTGCCCAGTCACGTAGTATATTGCCCAGTCACGTAGTATATTGCCCAGCCATGTAGTATATTGCCCAGTCACGTAGTATATTGCCCAACCACGTAGTATATTGCCGAGCCACGTAGTATATTGCCCAGCCACGTAGTATATTGCCCAGCCACGTAGTATATTGCCCAGTCACGTAGTATATTGCCCAACCACGTAGTATATTGCCCAGCCACGTAGTATATTGCCCAGTGACGTAGTATATTGCCCAGCCACGTAGTATATTGCCCAGTGACGTAGTATATTGTGCAGCCACATAGTATATTGTCCAGTCACATAGTATATTGCCCAGCCACGTAGTATATTGCCCAGCCACATAGTATATTGCCCAGTTATGTAGTATATTGCCTAGTGACGTAGTATATTGCGCAGCGATGTAGTATATTGCCCAGTGACGTAGTATACAGCACAGAGCTGCGTAGTATATTGCCCAGTTACATAGTATATTGCCCAGTGACGCAGTATGCAGCACAGAGCCACGTAGTATATTGCCCAGTGATGAAGTATACAGCACAGAGCCACGTAGTATATTGCCCAGTGACGTAGTATACAGCACAGAGCCACGTAGTATATTGCCCAGTGACGTAGTATATTGCCCAGTGACGTAGTATACAGCACAGAGCCACGTAGTATATTGCACAGCGAAGTAGTATACAGCACAGAGCCACGTAGTTAAGGTCCTTCTCAAAAAATTAGCATATAGTGTTAAATTTCATTATTTACCATAATGTAATGATTACAATTAAACTTTCATATATTATAGATTCATTATCCACCAACTGAAATTTGTCAGGTCTTTTATTGTTTTAATACTGATGATTTTGGCATACAACTTCTGATAACCCAAAAAACCTGTCTCAATAAATTAGCATATCAAGAAAAGGTTCTCTAAATGACCTATTACCCTAATCTTCTGAATCAACTAATTAACTCTAAACACATGCAAAAGATACCTGAGGCTTTTATAAACTCCCTGCCTGGTTCATTACTCAAAACCCCCATCATGGGTAAGACTAGCGACCTGACAGATGTCAAGAAGGCCATCATTGACACCCTCAAGCAAGAGGGTAAGACCCAGAAAGAAATTTCTCAACAAATAGGCTGTTCCCAGAGTGCTGTATCAAGGCACCTCAATGGTAAGTCTGTTGGAAGGAAACAATGTGGCAGAAAACGCTGTACAACGAGAAGAGGAGACCGGACCCTGAGGAAGATTGTGGAGAAGGACCGATTCCAGACCTTGGGGAACCTGAGGAAGCAGTGGACTGAGTCTGGTGTGGAAACATCCAGAGCCACCGTGCACAGGCGTGTGCAGGAAATGGGCTACAGGTGCCGCATTCCCCAGGTAAAGCCACTTTTGAACCATAAACAGCGGCAGAGGCGCCTGACCTGGGCTACAGAGAAGCAGCACTGGACTGTTGCTAAGTGGTCCCAAGTACTTTTTTCTGATGAAAGCAAATTTTGCATGTCATTCGGAAATCAAGGTGCCAGAGTCTGGAGGAAGACTGGGGAGAAGGAAATGCCAAAATACCTGAAGTCCAGTGTCAAGTACCCACAGTCAGTGATGGTGTGGGGTGCCATGTCAGCTGCTGGTGTTGGTCCACTGTGTTTCATCAAGGGCAGGGTCAATGCAGCTAGCTATCAGGAGATTTTGGAGCACTTCATGCTTCCATCGGCTGAAATGCTTTATGGAGATGAAGATTTCATTTTTCAGCATGACCTGGCACCTGCTCACAGTGCCAAAACCACTGGTAAATGGTTTACTGACCATGGTATTACTGTGCTCAATTGGCCTGCCAACTCTCCTGACCTGAACCCCATAGAGAATCTGTGGGATATTGTGAAGAGAAAGTTGAGAGACGCAAGACCCAACACTCTGGATGAGCTTAAGGCCGCTATTGAAGCATCCTGGGCCTCCATAACATCTCAGCAGTGTCACAGGCTGATTGCCTCCATGCCACGCCGCATTGAAGCAGTCATTTCTGCCAAAGGATTCCCGACCAAGTATTCAGTGCATAACTGAACATTATTATTTGTTGGTTTTTTTGCTTGTTATTAAAAAACACTTTTATTTGATTGGATGGGTGAAATATGCTAATTTATTGAGACAGGTTTTTTGGGTTATCAGGAGTTGTATGCCAAAATCATCAGTATTAAAACAATAAAAGACCTGACAAATTTCAGTTGGTGGATAATGAATCTATAATATATGAAAGTTTAATTGTAATCATTACATTATGGTAAATAATGAAATTTAACACTATATGCTAATTTTTTGAGAAGGACCTGTATATTGGCCAGTCACGTAGTATATTGCCCAGCCAGGTTTGTCACAGGTTAAAAAGTAAAAAATAAACATATACTCACCTTTCCGAGGGCCCCTTGTAGTCCACGGCATCTTCCGGTCCCAGGGTTGGTATCAGAGCGCAGGACCTGTGATGACGTCGCGGTCACATGACCGTGATGTCATGGCAGGTCTTTCTAGTGCAGGCGCGCAGGGCCTGTGATGACGTCGCGGTCACATGACCGTGACGTCATGGCAGGTCCTTCTCCCATACCATCTTTGCCACTGGAACCTGCAACGGAAGATGGCGGCCGGCGCGAGCGACTTCGGAGGGTGAGTATAGCAGGTTTTTTTTTTATTATTATTTTTAACATTACGTTTTTTACTATTGATGCCGCATAGGCAGCGTGAATAGTAAAAAGTTGGGGACACACAGGGTTAATAGCGGCGGTAACCGAGTGCGTTACCTGCGGCATAACGTGGTGCGTTACCACCGGCATTAACCCTGTGTTAGCGGTGACCGGAGGGGAGTATGCGGGCGACAGGCACTGACTGCGGGGAGTAAGGAGCGGCCATTTTCTTCCGGACTGTGCCCGTCGCTGATTGGTCGCGGCAGCCATGACAGGCAGCTGGCGAGACCAATCAGCGAATGAATAACTGTGACAGACAGAAGGACAGACGTAAGTGACTCTTAGACAATTATATAGTAGTTATATATATATATATATATATATATATATATATATATATATATATATATATATATATACATACACACACTAAAAACCTATATAGAAATGTTCAAGGGTTAAAATCAATAAAAATATATTATTTATTGGATAACTTAATGATTAAAAAAAGAAAAGCATAAAAATACACATATGAAAGTCAGACATGCAAAAAGTTATACAGTTAGGGCCAGAAATATTTGGACAGTGACACAATTTTCGCGAGTTGGGCTCTGCATGCCACCACATTGGATTTGAAATGAAACCTCTACAACAGAATTCAAGTGCAGATTGTAACGTTTAATTTGAAGGGTTGAACAAAAATATCTGATAGAAAATGTAGGAATTGTACACATTTCTTTACAAACACTCCACATTTTAGGAGGTCAAAAGTAATTGGACAAATAAACATAACCCAAACAAAATATTTTTAATTTCAATATTTTGTTGCAAATCCTTTGGAGGCAATCACTGCCTTAAGTCTGGAACCCATGGACATCACCAAACGCTGGGTTTCCTCCTTCTTAATGCTTTGCCAGGCCTTTACAGCCGCAGCCTTCAGGTCTTGCTTGTTTGTGGGTCTTTCCGTCTTAAGTCTGGATTTGAGCAAGTGAAATGCATGCTCAATTGGGTTTAGATCTGGAGATTGACTTGGCCATTGCAGAATGTTCCACTTTTTGGCACTCATGAACTCCTGGGTAGCTTTGGCTGTATGCTTGGGGTCATTGTCCATCTGTACTATGAAGCGCCGTCAATCAACTTTGCAGCATTTGGCTGAATCTGGGCTGAAAGTATATCCCGGTACACTTCAGAATTCATCCGGCTACTCTTGTCTGCTCTTATGTCATCAATAAACACAAGTGACCCAGTGCCATTGAAAGCCATGCATGCCCATGCCATCACGTTGCCTCCACCATGTTTTACAGAGGATGTGGTGTGCCTTGGATCATGTGCCGTTCCCTTTCTTCTCCAAACTTTTTTCTTCCCATCATTCTGGTACAGGTTGATCTTTGTCTCATCTGTCCATAGAATACTTTTCCAGAACTGAGCTGGCTTCTTGAGGTGTTTTTCTGCAAATTTAACTCTGGCCTGTCTATTTTTGGTATTGATGAATGGTTTGCATCTAGATGTGAACCCTTTGTATTTACTGTCATGGAGTCTTCTCTTTACTGTTGACTTAGAGACAGATACACCTACTTCACTGAGAGTGTTCTGGACTTCAGTTGATGTTGTGAACGGGTTCTTCTTCACCAAATTAAGTATGCGGCGATCATCCACCACTGTTGTCATCTGTGGACGCCCAGGCCTTTTTGAGTTCCCAAGCTCACCAGTCAATTCCTTTTTTCTCAGAATGTACCCAACTGTTGATTTTGCTACTCCAAGCATGTCTGCTATCTCTCTGATGGATTTTTTCTTTTTTTTCAGCCTCAGGATGTTCTGCTTCACCTCAATTGAGAGTTCCTTCGACCGCATGTTGTCTGCTCACAGCAACAGCTTCCAAATGCAAAACCACACACCTGGAATCCACCCCTGACCTTTTAACTACTTCATTGATTACAGGTTAACGAGGGAGACGCCTTCAGAGTTAATTGCAGCCCTTAGAGTCCATTGTCCAATTACTTTTGGTCCCTTGAAAAAGAGGACGCTATGCATTACAGAGCTATGATTCCTAAACCCTTTCTCCGATTTGGATGTGGAAACTATCATATTGCAGCTGGGAGTGTGCACTTTCAGCCCATATTACATATATAATTTTATTTCTGAACATGTTTTTGTAAACAGCTAAAATAACAAAACTTGTGTCACTGTCCAAATATTTCTGGCCCTAACTGTAGACAAGCAAAAGTTATATATATATATATATATATATATATATATATATATATATATATATCAAAGTAGAATAAACATGTTTACATTTTGAAAGCTAAAAACAATAACCATTACAAAATACAAACATGAAAGTGGAGCATAACTCATTTGCAGCTCCACATCTAACACATGTTCATTAGCATTCACTACAGAGAATAAATGTTTTCTTTTATCAGTACACTACGTAGCATAATAACAGCTTTTCTCTCAATTTTTGTTTTTGCGTCTTCCTTTATGTATTCAAATCAGATGGAGTAAAAAAGGATAATTAAAGCCTTTCCTTACCTATGGCATAATGCATAAAAGTAGGTTATCACCGTATTCAAATTCACTTTTGCAGATGTGAATGACCTTCATAACTCAATTTAAGAGCCTTCACTCATGAATTACAACTCCTTCTAATGCTAGTTTCTACTCCTGCAACATCAATTGCTCCCCAGAATTCTTTCCTGAGCCTCTTTAAAGTGAGTAGATTATATATCAGACAGGTTAAACAAGTTTATTCTACTAATTTTAAATAAGATGTTTTAGATTTTATACACACCAACACATTTAACTTGACAACAGTCAAGGGCTACTTATTCTCTGTCCCTAGAACTACCGCAGGTTTCATAATACCTATAACTACCATTGGGGGTCATTTTGACCCCATTCAAAAGTACTGACTCTGGAGTAAAAATAACTTTTTTGTTGCCAACAAATTAAAGAACATTTATTTTAACTTAGTAGGAACAGTGTTAAGATCAAGTACATGCACGCATTTTCCTTTTACATGGTCATAGCATGAAGCTGAAGAATGATCTCCCGTTTGCTAATTTTACTCCCAGTTGCTGTTTTATAGAGTATAGTTGCGTTTATAGCTGCTAAATCAAGAACATTACAAAACACCTGAACAGGCCATCGGCGGCTTCCAGATTTTGTGGTGTACTTTCGAGCCATCTGGTCTACTGTGTCCACTCCAACCTTTGTTTTATTGTAAAATTGTACCGTTTACGTTTTTTTTTTCTTGTCGTTTCTAACTGCTACATCTGGGTGAAGACTACTGAGCAAAATGACATTCCTATTTGGCTTACCTTGGTAAACTGTAAGAGTGATGTCACCATTCTTCATCAGAGTAGTCTCATATGTATTTGTTATTAGGAGACTTGCCTACTACTAATACTTTTATGTATGAGGTCAAATTGACCCCTTCAGTACTTATAGGTATGAATTGTAAAATCTGGGCCCCTGAAAAAGTTTCAATTCATTTTTCTGTCCTAAATATACACTACCATGAATAAATAAAAGTCACAAAAACTCAGAACTCATTTGTTAAAATTTTTAGAAATTATAGGAAAAAGAAATAGCAAAAGGGTCAAAATGACCCCTCCGGTAGTTCTAGTGTTAAACCTTGACAGAATAAAAGTTGTCGCTCTTCACCTTGCTGTACCAACAACTACTTTCTTCTACAAACTGAATTGAATTTTCTTCAGAAACCTCCATTATAGCTATCCTTAAGATAAGCTATTAATTTATGATCACAGAGGTCAAACCCCTAGAATCTCTGGGAAAAAAGCAAAATATGGAATAAAATTAACCTGTTCAAGAATGCACATCACTGTCAGCTCCATTCTCCTTCCCTTGCCTCCACAATGTCAGCTTCGTTCTCCTTCTCCTGCCTCCACACTGTCATCTCCATTCTCCTTCCCCTGTTTCCTCACTGTCAGTGCCGTTAAATAAGAGCTGTAGACTGTCACTCTGGATCTATGCTCAGTAAATGATACATTACTGGAATTGCATTCTCTTTTCCTTCATCATACTGTAAAAAAAATTGGCTGTGTGCATTAGCACTAAGGCTAGGTTCACATTGCGTTATGGCGGTACGTTTAATGGACTACGTTACACCGCGGAATAACGCGGTGTAACGTAGTCCGTTAATGCCGCCATAGACTGCAATGTCGGACGCATCGCTAGCGCACGCCCACTATGGGTGTGCGCTAGCGATGTGCCGTCATTGAGTGATGGACCCTGAGACGCGGGCTGCAGCGTTTCCGGGTCTGTCACCACTAGCGCAGATAGAGCTAGCAGATGCTCTATCTGCGCTAGCGCAAAGTAACGCCGGCACTTGCGCTACCAGCAGCCCATTAGCGTATGTGCTGAACGGGCTGCTGCTAACGCAATGTGAACCCAGCCTAAGGGTGGTGCACACAACCAATTTTCTCAGAATATCCTATCCGTGATTTTCATGACTAGCACTCTTACCTATGTTATTCTCTGGGGTTCGGCACATGTCAGGTGTTTTTCCTTGGAACGGGTGGTACACGAAAATGCCGAAGACATGTCCAATTTTGATCCTCGTGTCAGATCAAAATCGGCAACGGACGTCTATGGGTTCGTGAAAAAAAATCTGACCGTACTCGGATGATCCGATCTTCACAAACTGACAGAATAGAGAAGGCAGAGAACCTTTTTTTACGTCCTAGAAAAAGTAGTAAGAGTAATCGGAGCTTTTTTTTGGGGGGGACGTGGAGAAAACGGTCATGTGACACTACCCTTACAGTGTCAAATCCTGAAGGTGGATGGGGCTGCTGCAATGTAATTGATGACCCAGATTTAAGGTCCAGAACCAAATGTCTGTGCTGGGAGAAAACTGAGCATGATGATGGCAGTGTGTGTTGTGTGATCCCAGGGGGTGTAACTATAGTGGTTGCAAAGGGTTGCAGTCGTACTTGGGCCACGGAGGTGTCCAAAAGGTCCCTACGGCCAATTTGAGAAGACC